>NC_135535.1:108310251-109595251 GCF_045843805.1 Urocitellus parryii | reverse complement strand
TGTAAAATGGAAATGACAACTTCTACCTTGCAGAATTATTATATTAAATGAGACCTGAAATGTTTTTATTCAGGTTTTAGAAATTTACTTAGACCGTCTTTAAGAGAAAGTGCTCTTTCCTACAAGGTATCTGATACTATAGTGGCTCAAGGTACTAGTGACCAGAGACTCTTTGCCTTCCTGTGTCTGTGGCTCTGTGTGTCTACATTGTTCTTCCATTACCGTTGCTTGTTCTTACCCTTTTTTCTCTAAATCTGTTCTCAGACATGTCTTATTTATGGTTTGTTTCTTTATAACTTCAGTCTACATGCCCCCTCTTAGCCCTCTGTTTTGTGGTTTCTCTCTATGATCATTTCCTGCATCAGCCCTCAAAATAACTAATTTCATTTTTCACTGAAAAAAATTCAGAAGAATCTGTTGAATTGAGTCATTTTTTGAGGTATTCAAAACACATACATGGAAAAGCTACTATATACAGGAAATAAGCCCGCATTCTGGGCCCCACTCAAAATTTTCCCTCCAACCTCTAACCTCATCCTGAAGATGCCTCCTGTTTACTTGAGGGCTGTTGGATAATGCTGAATTTAGCCTCCAGTCACACTGCCTAACGCCAGAATCTGCATTTAACATGATCCCCAGATGATTTGTATGCACATTCAAGTTTGAGGAGCACTGCTTGAAAACTGCTAGCTCTTCAGACAGGAAACAGCTGGGGACTAAAAAATATTGATGCCTGGGTTTCCCCCCAGAGTTCAGATGTAGTTTTTCTGGAGTTCAGCCTGGTATTCAAAAGGTCAGTAGATAATTCTGATAGGTAGGTTTGAGGACTTACAACTGACCAGCTGCATGAACCTAGATAAATTGCTTTAGTTTCTCTGCAGCCCAGATTTCTCATTTATTAAGCAAAGATAATGCAGTCCACCTATTCCATCTATCACAGAATTTTAAGTCCCAATATAATACATTGTGAAATTGTTTTGAAACGTGCGTCTGTGAATCTTACTTAACTCCTCTAGTCCCATGTTCTTTTTAATCCCATGTTCTTAAATATAATTGAGGATTTGAGATAAATGCATTACCAAATATGTTTATTTAGGTAAAAATGCATGAAAGCTAACATTAAGTTTTACCTGTGTCATGGTCAGGTACTGTTATCCCAGTTTACCTATCATATGGCTGAGGGCTAGTGAGGTTCAGTAATTCATCAAGATTCTGAACATTAGAAATTATTCACCTGATACTTATTACAAAGGCAAAAAAGACTTATACAAGACCACTGTAAAAAAGATCAAGACTATTACAATAGAGGAGACAAACTGACTTCAAGTCTGAAAACAACAGAGGAGATTTACAGCCAGGGCAGGATGTAAGGGATGGGGGAGGAGATGGAAAACCATTAAAGAGGAACTTAGTAAGGTAATGAAGGGTGAGCAAAAAGAGGAACTTGATTGAATATCAAGGGTAAGGGGACTCTGAAAAACTGGCTTAGCAGGATTCTTTGGTAAAACAGGGCTCGGCAGGAATTGAACTCAGAAAGAGGGCCAAGACTGGTCAAGGAAGAATTAGGAATGAAACTGAGTGCGTTTAAATCTGAATACTTTGCTGACCTTCCTACCCCAATATTAGGGATTAACAGCTTAAACTTCAGAGGATGCAATTTGGCTCTGTACGTCGTGAGGTATTCACCACATTGCCCAGCGGTAAGATTACTGGTTGCATCCCAGCCTCCAATCTGACCAACCAAAAATCACAGCCTTTCATATCTCTGTCCTCAGTCTGCAGGCGGCAAGCAAACCAAGAATCCCACAGCCTTATCTGAGGGCGGGGCCCTCACGCACCTGCTGCGCGCCAATCACAGACCCGCGCGCAGGAGCGCAAGCGCCACAGCCGTGGGCGGGGCCTCACCACTCCCCAGTCTCCTCAGACATGTAGGTCTCCCGCCTCTCTGATTGGCTTTCTGGGGATGACGCAAGAGGCCGCCTCCGCCTATGGTTGCGGAGCCGGCAGCCGGTCGAGTGGCGGAAGTGGTGTGAGCAAGGTGATCCCGCAGTGTAGGAGCCGCGCGGGGCTGGGACGCAGAGCTGAGGCCACTGCTTCACCTCCCCCCGACCACGTGAGGATGACGCGCTTCGCCCTGACCGTTGTCCGGCAGTGAGTACTGCTCTTGCAGGGGGCCTTTCTTTCCCTTCCCATCGAGTATTTTGGAGTGGGCGGTAGGAGCATGCATCTGTCATCTCTTGTCCCTGCCGGCTCAGCCCTTGGAGGGATGACTTGGAAGGGAATGTTTCCAGGCTCTGTCGTCTGGGTCATCCCATTTCGACCCCTCTGATCACAACCATCCGAGTGCTGAAGGCAGGTCTTAAATATCATCACTCCGGTGTTTCACGTGAGAAAGCAGTGGTAGCTGAGTAAACGATTACGGTTCTCTTAGTGGCAGAACTAAAACTGAAGAAAGACAACCCTGTCTCTCGGCTTCTGTGCAGTTTTTGCTCCCCAGCAGATTTTAAAGAGTTTGCAGAATTGCCCTTCCGTGGCTGATATTTTTAATGCCCTCTGCCTTTGGTTACTGCCTTTCTCCCACTCTGCTGATCTTCTTGGTTTACCAGAGCAGTCAGCTCCACGGGCATGTATTGCCGATTTATTTCCTTCCTCTCCAGAGATTACAGTTCTGAGAAAAAAAAAAAAAAAAAGAGGGCCTTAGCCTCTTGGCAGACCGCCATCACCCAGAATAAATATTTTTATCATAACAGATTGCATGGAGCTAAATCTGTTATTGTCTCTTTTTTCCTTCTCAGCACCTATTTGCCGAGTGTTCATGGGACATGTAATTCAGTGCAGTTCAAGAGCAGAAAATTTTCAAGTAAAATAGTTGGGTTGGAATCTGCCTCCAGGACAGAGCCCTGAAGCCTGAGCCTCTGATAACCAGTTTCCTGATATGCAAAATGGGAATAGTGATAGTACCTATTGCAGTGGGTTATTGTGAGGATTAAATGGGGAAAGGTAAAATGTATGGCATAAGGTAGGGGAAGAAAACATCTAAGAATTAAATAAGTTGTATAAGGACAGCTCCAACAAAGTGCAATTGGTTCTCAACAGTACATGTATAGTCTATCAGACGAGCATTTTGAGTAAATTCTACTTGCCAGTGGAGGGAATTACAGGGATAATAAGATACTTCATGGAGCTCACAAAGAAAGAACTCTTATAGGATTTAATTTTGTCAACCCTACTTTAACTGAGGTCTTTTTCTCTCCCATTCTTCCCTTATAGGAAGATAATCTTGGGAATCATCTGAAGTTGTCTTTTGAGGACTCATAAAATTTTAATGTTTTCCTATCACCCCACCCCACACCCCCATTTTAGAAAGCTTTGGGGGATTCTTGACTTTCTTGAGGTCATACAACTAAATTGGTTAGCAAAACTGGAACTAGATCCCTGATTACTAATGCCACTTTTTTGTTTGTTTTCCCAACATAGGAGTGCTTTCTGGATCTAGCCAGAACAGTGTCAATCAAATGATTGAAAATTTAGAAGTTAGGAAGTCTGAGTTAAGGCACCCCTTGAAAAGTAAGGTGATCCCTGTTTAGATTCTTAATTATGAATGTGTATTTCATTCCCTTCCTTCTGCTTAAAAAGGCCTTCATTAAAAAGGCCTTCATAGGAAATCACTTAAAAACCGTCTCTTAATAAATTATTAGGTGTCAAGCACAGGTGTAATTAGAATCTGACAGTCTTGAGGTCTGACATCCTCAATTTGCAGGTGAGAAAAATGAGGCAGAGAGGCCATGTAACTTGCTTAAATTCATGTGGCAAGTTGGGTAGGTAGGATTCAAACCAAAACAACTTACCCATTGTGTTCTGCCTTTTATTATTATTATTATGTTAAGTCCTAGTATTTGAAGATTACTTGAGTATCACTGGCCATGTTTGAGTCTCTTCCCCTGCCCATAAGATAGTTGTGATGAGAATAAATTTTGATCTATTTTAAACTTAGGAAAATGGAAAAAAAAAGATGTTGGGATAATCAGGAGGGCTGTGATTAACTGCTTTATTATCAGAGCCATTCCGTCCCTTTTCTTTTTTTTTCAGTTATAGGTGGACACAATATCTATTTTGTTTTTATGTGGTGCTGAGGATCAAACCCAGTGCCTCATGCATGCTAGGCGAGTACTCTACACTGAGCCACAATCCCAGGCCCTCCATCCCTTTTCTTGCCTTGAGAGTTCTTAGAGAAAAAAAAAAAAAAAAAAGGTAAAAAATAAACCAAAACACAAAACCAACTGGTGGTTCTTTCAGGAAAAGAAATTATTTCAAATTTGATAATCAACATAGTTAAATATAATGGTTTGTTAAAGAGTTGAATAATTTTATAGAACTTTATGATGTATAATATATAACTATATAATTTTTATAATGCAAGGAAATTTTAAAGCAACTAAATCCACCATGAATTTTGTTCTGTTACTATATGTGTGTTTATCTTTCTTCATTATACTTTGAAGTGAAAGGACCAGTGTGTATCATTTTTGGAAGAGAATGCTCAAGATTCCCAACTTTGAATCTACCATTATTATCAAACTGTAATTTCTCATGACAGCACAGCATTGTTGAAATCTCCAACAGATGTAGGTTGGCATTATCATCTCCTGATAGGTGACAGACAGTTGAGTGGTGGGATCATGCGGTACATGAGGATAGTGGGATAATTCTATAAACTGGATCCATTATGCTTTCCCTGACCCCCACATGGTTTTTGTTTTTTTTTTTTTTTTTTTTTGTACTGGGGATTGAACTCAGATGTGCTTAACCATTGAGCCATATCCCCAGGGTCTTGAGACAGGGCCTTGCTGAGGCTGGATTTGAACTCATGATCCTCCTGCCTCAGCCTCCTGAGCCATTGGGATTAAGTCACACACCACCTCACCCAGTTCATGTGTTTTGTTTTGTTTTTAAAGGCAATTTACCTGCAATCCTGCCTGGTTTAAGTCAACAGAATATGTTATGTTCCTCAGCCAACAATCTGTTATATGCAGAAGGGCGGCCCCAGAATGCCAAAAAGAATGCAAGTTACCCTGAAAAGGGGTGGGGGTTGTGTGACCCTTATACAGACTAGATTCCAAAACTGGAATTCCCCCTAGCCACAGAATCAGTAAGAACAAATTCCAATTAGAACTAGTCAGCAGGGGTCAAAGTAATCAGAGTTGCCTTGATTCTTTATCCTGTGCAGGGAAATCTGATGCAAATGTGATATCAAGTAAAAGTCAAGAGATGGACTTTGGGCGGGACTCAGGAAATTTCCCTGGGACCCCCAGTAAAATTGGAGGGCAGAAGGAGCATGCTGTCCTTCCCCTCTCTGAGAGGACCTACTTCCTACCTTGAGAGTGTCCCCTTTTCCTGTTCTTTCTAATAAACTCGTACCTGTTTCTCTGAGCAACATTCTGATATGTTTCTGGCATGATCAGAAGAACCAGTGAGAGAAGAGGGCCGTGGCTGCCTCATCCCTGCAGTTGGCCCTTGCTCTGGAACACCCGACACAAGGCTGTTGAAGGCCCTGGTTCCTTGAACTGTTTTTTGTTGCTGTTTGCAGTCAGTCACTTGCAAGCCATCATTTCACTTCCAACTGACTTATAAAACTTTTTTTTTTATAAAGTATATTTAATTTACACTTGATGACTTAAAGATGATCAGTTAGTAAAGCTGTGCATAGCCAAACTGCCCTTTTTTATTCTACTTCTGTCAGCAGTTACTTTTTGTTAAATGTTAGTCGTTGTTTTAGACATTAAAAAAGCAAAGCAGTATTAAATTATCTGCAATTTAATATTTTTATAAAGATATATGTAATTGCTATATTACTGTGATATAGGTTCCTAGGTATTGGGGTGGTCAACTGAGGGGAGCCTTTACAACCAGGATGCTCTATATATAAACAAAAAATGTATCATGAGTTGGCTATTTTACAAGTGGTTTTGTTTTTTTTTTGTATCGGAAATTGAACCCAGGGGTGCTTAACCTTTGAGCCACATCCCCAGCCCTATTTATATTTTATTTTGAGACAGCATCTTGCTAAGTTGCTAAGGGCCTCACTGAGTTGCTTAGGGTCTTGCTAAGTTGCTGATACTGGCTTTGAACTAATGATCACCCTGTCTCAACTGTCCAAGTTGCTGATATTAAAGGCATGCACCCTGTGCCCGGCCTTATGAGTGTTTTTCCACTCAAACCGTCTAGTGAAAGTCCTTCTATTACTAACCTTTGAAATCTTCTATTTGCAAATGAATTAATTGTAAAGGAATTAGAATTAAGCTGTATTCATGAATAAATATCAGAAGGTTTTATATTTCCATGTACAATAAAGCATATTTATTCTGAAAATGTATACTAATGAGTATATACTAATTTCCCATGATTTGTCTCTCTGGTATGGCAAACTGAGTATTGTCTGTTGGATTTGAATCCCTCAAGAGGACATAATGGGGAAATTAAGCTTTATATGATTTCTAAAGAAATTCCACAGAATATAAATCTGGACTGAAAAAAAAACACCTTTAAGTGAAAAACAGTATGATAAACTACAAAATTAATGATGCATATTTGTGGGCCTATAAATGGCTCTTCATAAGACTTCACTTCTTGGCATAAGTCTTTAGATTCCTGCAGAGTTGGGTGTTGTATTTTGGAAGTGGATCACACTGCAGTTTTGAAAATGAGTGGTGTTATTCTTGACTCCTTCAAAATATATCCCTCTGACCTTTCAGCTGCCGCCTCTTCTCTGCCTCTGTCATAAGCCAAGCTTTGGTTAAGGAAAATGGATTAATAGTTAAAACTATTTTATCCATCTAGTTTCCACTCCCCAAACTAATTTTAAACACTTGCTTCAAGGATTTATGTAATCTTGGTAAAGCTAATAAAAGCTCTAAAATTTTAATAAAAGTTTTAGGGAAAATGCAACTTTTGGATTCCTACTGTGTAATATTTATAAAGTGGTTTGAAGGCAAAAATACCCAACACAAGTTAAAAGCAAAAGCCAGTGATTATAATAATACAGTTAGTTCTGTAGCAGTCTTTATTGACAAATAGCTAAAAGAAGTCCCGCATTACATCACAGCTATTTTTCTCCTTTTGCCAAAATCATTAGATGGTGGGAAGTGCCTCTACAAAACTATCAAATTACTGGTGTTTCATTTTTGGTAACTTTAGAAGCAGTTCTTTTATTCTTCATCTCAGCAAGATTATGAGGTTGAGATACAAAGTGAATCTAATGCGTAACACCATTTTCTAGGTGAGATGACAGAGTTCCTCAAACTTACCCTGGATGCTTCTGATCCATCTGCAGGGTAGAGGTTAATTTTCACTTTTGTGTCCATTAGGATTCCAAATGAGTTCTGGATAATAATGATGAATTAGTACTATTTGTTTTGCCAAGGCATAAATAGTTCTATGTATAATAATTTCATTTATCTTACTTTTATTTGTAAACTAATAAACAAACATTTTTAGAAATCAAAATAATTCTCCCTCTTGTTATTTCCCCACCCATAGATGACAGTTTCTTAGTTTCATTGTGTATCCTTCCAGTGTTTCTTGTGCAGATCCAAATATTATTTCCCTCCTTCCTAAAAAGGTGATGTTCTTTTTATTTTATTCTATACCATGATTTTTCTATTTAATTAGTATCTTTACGTAAGTTTCTCTCTCAAAGACACTGCTTGCTACACATTATTCCATTAGGTAGATATATCACTATTTATTTGTTAATGAAACCATTAATAAATGGTTATTTGAGCTATGGTTATGGAAACCAACTTCTTGTCAATGGAATATTTACAATCTTTTCTATTAGAAATAATTTTAATATGAGTGAATGCAGGTATTCCTAGCAACAGGGCTGTGGTTTAATAAGCCCGCCAGTTAATTCTGATGAGGCTCAAGTTTGAGACCCATTGCTCCAGGCAGCCATTGATCACAATGGTCGGGAGCCTACGCAGAGACTCAGTCTGTATTCCTAGTCATGGCTCAAGAAACATTTGATTAAAGCACAAGAGTTTTAACTGAATTCTCCTTTTTACTTACTTGAGGATTGCTTTTATTGGTCTACCCTGTCATCTGGACTTGCCCATGTATTCCCCTCTCCTCTTTCCTTTCCAACCTCCATTTCCCCAGTTACTTGGTGACCAATTTTTCTAGTCCTCTCACCCTTCTCATTGTTTCAAGGCTGTTTGAATTTGTTTTGTTTTTAACTCCTAAAATTGTAGTGTCCAAGCCTCAGTTCAGTGTGCTGTGGTTTGCAGGATAGTGTTCAGTACTACAAAATGTTCCTTCTTTCCCATTCCATTCCAATGCCCTTTCCCTTGCTCAGTTCAAGGTCAGCAATATAAGGACTGATCTTCATGTTTTGGCTCTGCCTTTGAAAGTAATTTTGAGTAATATGTTTATTTTGACAAGATTATTTAACAAAAATAATGTATGTACATATATAAATATTTTAAAAATAGCATTATACTCTTGCAGTTTATTTAAGATTGATTCCTAATCTATATATTTTAATTTGGGGTAGTTTGAAATTTTGAGCTCATCACTAGAGCTATAGAATGAATTGCATTTTTATAGGTTCAATTATGAAGTGTGTTATGATTCAGATGATTTTTATGAATATCATTACCCTTCATAGCTAGTTTTCTTCTTTTCAAAAATGACATAACTTGATATTAAAGTTTTTTCCTCCCTCTTTCTATTTTAGTGGGGAAACAAGATTGAACAAAGAGAAAGTACTTCAAGGTTGGTATAATCTGGTTGTTATTCTAAATCTCTGCTTTAGTGTTAAAGTGATATGCAAATTAATCAGATTCAGTGGGTAGGGTAGTCTGGGGGCAGCACTGTACTGGGATTGGCTTAGATTGAGATTTCAGAAATAAAGAATATAACAGCCACAGAATATGGTCAGAGCAACTGGTAACCAAGAGGAATAAATCTTGACTGAACTAAATGGACACAACAGCTCTTCAGCTGGGTGTAGTGATGCAGGCCTGTAATCCCAGTGATTTGGGAGGCTGAGGCAGGAGGATCGTAAATTCAAGGGTACCCTCAGCAATTTAGTGAGGCCCTGAGCAACTTAGTGAGACCCTGTCTCAAAAAATAAAAAGGGCTGGGGACAGCTCAGTGGTAAAGTACCCCTGAGTTCAAACCTTATCACCACCACCACCAACAACAAAAAAAACCCAGAAACTACTTCTCCAAATTGCTATTTACATTCAGCTTCTAAGAGGCCTAGTCAGCTGATTAGAAAGTTATATTGGTTCTAGATGCCTGAAAATATAACTGTCTAGATTTAAAATGGTTCCTATTTGGAAATGTGACGTTTTCTGGCTGGTGTTAATGGTATTTTCTAGCTCAGATATTTTAGATTTAATTCTCATGTGTGCTCATTATTTTATTCTGAACTGATTCTTCCTGTTGAGTTCTGTTAGTATGGACCCCAAGTTTTTAGTTGTCCTGTGATCTAGCTCAGCTTTTTAAAGAATATCCCGAGTGAACTTTCAGGTAGAACTTCTATTTCTGTGCTGTGATTATAAAAGCATTTAGTTTTGTTTGAAGGGTAGTGACCTGGGGTTGATGTAAACTGGTTTTCATTCCCAGGGTGCTTAACTCCCTTTTCTGGAGACTAACTAGTCTGACACTTAAATGAACCTGCTTTTGAATGACTTGTACTGATCCAAGTTATTCTCTGGCTTTGATCCATTGCCACCACCTTGTCCTTTAGTACTGCTCCTTTGTCTTACTTCATTAGAAGCTGACCGTGGAATGTGAATAAAAGTCTTTTGTGTTCACATTTATTTTTTAGTTTATTCTTTTTTTTTTAAATTCTTCTCCCAACTTAGTTGGATGCTTAGTTCTTTAAAAAATATACATAATCTTTTTAGCTGGTAATAGTCTATTTGCCTTTATTCTGGTTACTGATATGTTTGAACATCTTTCCTTTGTTGTTCTTTTCCTCCTTCTTTTTGTAGTCTTCCTCTTTATTCTTACTGACTTTTATATCTTAAGTCCTTATTTCTCAGGCTTGTCTTACCTTCCCTACTGGTTCCACCATTTCTGGTCTTTTAATGATTGCCTTTAGATTTTCCCATTCATACTCGTTTTAGTCAGTTTACGAAGATGGACTGGGCAGGTGAAACCACACGTTTATTTCCTCACAGCCGTGGAGGCCAAGTCCAAGATCAAGGTCTTCCCAGTCTGCTTCCTGGTTTGCAGACTTCTGTCTTTTGGTGGCATCCTCCCACGACTAAGAACAGACAGTAAGAGCTCTTGTGTCCGAGCATGCTTTTGTTCTCTCTTTTTTCCTCTGTACTAGGGCATTCTACCACTGAGTTCATTCCCAGCCCTTTTTATTTGAGACAGCATCTTGCAAGGTTGCTGAGGCAGGTATCTACCTTGTGATCCTCCTGCCTCAGCCTCCTGAAGAATAATATTATTAATGTCCCTCTCGAAAAATACAGGAACTTATGTTATCATTGTCTGTCATCTTAAGTCTTTTTTTTTTTTTTAAAACCACTTGATGTGAACATTATTGCCTCCACTTGTCATTCAGGCAGTGTTTGCTACCTTTGCTGCTCATTGCTTCTTTTGCATCTCAGACCTTCTTTCCAGAATTATGTTTTCTGAAAGGTTCCCGGGTGTGTGTGGCTAGGCTGATGATAAAGGTGATCTTAGTGCATACAGTTTTGGTTGGACGGTTCTTCAACACTTGGAAGATGTTAATCTATTCTTATTTGGGCTTTCATTGTTCCTGTGAGGAAGTCCTGGCCCATCAAGTACGTTCCACATTTACATCTCTCTCTATAACTATTCTGAAAATCTTTGCTTTGGTTTATCTAGGAGGGTTTTTTTTTTTTAAATTATTCTATTTGATATGCATTGTGTTTCCTTTATCTGTACATGGGTGTCTTCTCTCATTTTTGGAAAACTCGGTCATTATCTATTTTTTTTTTCTGAGAGAGAGAATTTTTAATATTTATTTTTTTAGTTTTCGGCAGACACGACATCTTTGTTTGTATGTGGTGCTGAGGATGGAACCCCGGGCCGCACGCATGCCAGGCGAGCTCGCTACCACTACCACATCCCCAGCCCCAGCCATTATCTCTTTATGTTTATTTTCTCCGTTTTCTACCTCCAAAGATTTCGTCTCTGAAAGATGGAATCTTTGGGAGGTGATTAGGTCACGAGGGTGCAGCCCTTGTGGGCAGGATTATTAAAAGGGGGCCCTGAAGAGCTCTTGCACCTTCTTTTGCCATTTGAGCACATAAGGGGAGAAGTCAGCACTCTGTACCCTGGAAGAGGCCTTCACCAGAACCCAGCCATGCTGACACCCTGATCGTGAACTTCCAGCCTCCAGCACTGTGAGACATGAATGTTTGTTGTTTATAAGCCATCTGATCTATGGTATTTTGTTACAGTAGCCTGAACTAAGCAATGCATGTGGGGAATTCTCATTCTTTTCCGTTCATCACCAGTATATCCACATTCCGTCTCCTTGTATCTGTGCTGCATTCTGGGTAGTATGTGCATCTCTGTCTTGGAGTTCATTACACCTCCCTTCAACCACATCACTCAATCCACTGAGGGATTTTTTTTTTTTATTTTCTTAGCATTCTGTTTTTCCTTATTAAAGATTTATTTTATCTTTTAGAAAGCCATCTGGTTGTTTTTAATGCTTTCTGTTAATTGCTTATCTTTCTGAATCTGTCTTTATGATAGGGAACAGACAGATGTGAGCAGTGGAAACATGAGGTTAAGGGAATAATTCTATAAAATGAGTCTCCTGTGCTGACTCTCATGTGGTTTCTTTTTTAAAAAAGCAATTTGCCTGCAGCCCTGCCTGGCATAACAACCTGTTATCTGCAGGAGAAATGCAGGCCTAAAATGCCAATAAAAACATTAGTTACCCTATAAGGGGGGAATTTTGTGACCCTTCCACAGACCAATCCCAGAACTCTGAAAGGTAAGGATAATTCCCCTAACCATAACATCTCTAAGAACAAGTTCCAGTTAGAACCACTCAGCACAGGACAAACCAAACTAGAGTTCCCATGTGCAGAGAAAACTTGAAAGTCTGCTGTCATCCTGCTGTCTGTCAGTCGAAAGTCAAGAGGTGGACCTGGGTGGTCTTTCTGGAAACTTCTCTGGGACCCCCAATATAATCAGAGGGTAGGAGAGGACCCGCTCTCTCCCTTTTCCTATCCCTTCTAATAAATTCATGCCTGTTACTCTGAGCAACACATCTGAAATCTTTCTGGTATGACCAGGAATATTCTGCCTATAACATTTATGTCTTATTCATAATTAATTTCATAGCTTTTCTTTGCTGATTTCAGTGTGTGAATTCTTAATGATTCTAAATCTGTTCTTTTTTTCTGCTGACTCTCATTCATTATTATGACTCTCATTCATTCATTATGGATTATTTTCTTGTGTATGTGTTGAATCTTTGGCTGAACTATTATTTGCTCTAAAATTAGTGGAGAGCTTGTTATCCTTTGTTGTGAGTGGTTTGTTCTGAGCAGGATTTGCACTTGACCATTGGCCTGAGATGACAGTAGCCTCCTTCCAGGACCCCTTGCTTCAGTGCAGTTTGGTCCTCCCACCTTGCTGTCCCATGAGCAGGCCTCCTCCAGAAACCCTTCCAGCCTGAGCTGATGTTGCAGCAACTCCAAATTTCCATATCACTTTTCACATTTCAGCCCAGGGGTCTTTGATGGCTTGGCTTCATCCCTTGGGAATTTCCTTGCATTCTGTGAGCCCACTCATGCCAAGCATACATTGCTTAATTATTCTGTAGTAATAAGTCCCTTCACAGTGTCCGCTCTGCTTTTTCTCCTGGAAGGAAGTAGGTTTCACAGTATTTTAAAGAAAAAAAAAAAAAAAAAAAAGAAAGGGAAGGGGGCAGGGAAGGAGAAGTACCATCATTATAATATTGAACATTTGGACAATGGAGATATAGGAGGCAAAACTCTGATGGTAATGATAGCAGCACATGGAGGGTTAAAATGCAACCAATGAGGACATGGGCAAACACAAAAGAGGGAAGAGCTAAAACTGAGATGTTGTTAGCATCACCTTATTCCCAGCAGGCAAACCACTCTTTGGAAAACATTTGAATCTGAGCCTTGATAGAATCAGCTTAACTTCACAGTAGGTACTGTCGGCTCCTTGGCTCTCTGAAAAGTCGTGTAGAAAAGTGCTCGAGGAAACTTTTCATTAAAATAGAGCTAGGCACAGTTTCTGTTCTCTTATATGTGGCTTTATCTGTACCCCTCAGTTATGTTTTTGAATGCTTTGTTTCACCACAGGACAAGGAATAGATGAACCTCTTTCGGAGACTGGATTTAAACAAGCGGCTGCTGCTGGGAGATTTATGAGTAAAGTGAGGTTTACTCATGCTTTCTCCAGCGACCTCACGCGGGCAAAGCAGGTGAGTGTAGGGTGAAGGTTTAGGCTAAGAGGTCCCAAGTCTCAACAAGTGTATAAGCTGGAAAGATCTGCCACCAGAGCCCGCAGGGAATTAAATCACATAGACAGCACCTCCTCCCCACTCTCTCATCTCCATGTGAACTCTTTCCTTTTCTTCTCGTTGAACTTAGTTTTTTGTTTTTTGAATATTTAAGTTAGAGTAGCTTTGGGAAAAAATGCTTAACAAAAAATAAAAATAAGGTATCAGGAAAAATCCAGGAGAAATGACAGGCAGGAGATCAACCCACAGTCACATCAGATAATAGAAAGGCCAGCAGAGTAAAAAAAAGCATTCTGATTCCATAAAGAAATATGTGACATGATGTAAATGTCTTTAGAGAACAGATCTCTATAAAAATGACACCCAGATTTTTTTAAAAAGAACCAAATCAACTTGTTAAAACTCAATGGAAGGAGACTTTTGTGACTAACTATGAGGGACTAATAGGATTGGAATTTACCTCCCTGTGTAAACATCTAGAAAACTCAACAATAAGTGCAAAATCTCGGCGAGGCTGTGGTTGCGGCTCAGTGGAAGACTGCTTGCCTAGCACATGTGCGGTACTGAGTTTGATCCTCAGTACTGCATATTAATAAATAAATAAAGGTATTGTGCCCATCTACAACTAAAAAAAGTATACGTTATTTTATATATATGTATATATTATATACATGTAATACACTTATTTATAATTTTCTTCCAGTCTGTAGTTTGCCTTTTCATTTTACAAATGGTACTTGCAAAGAACAGACAACTTTTACTCGAATAAAATCCAGTAAGTGAGACCTTGGACTCCAGGCACATTGTGACTCTGTGATGCCTAGATGAGTTGGAACAAATAAGCTGTGCCCCAGGATTGTCCAAAGTCATTTCCAGACTCTGGTAGGGGGCACAAAATAGAGCTCGGTGGTCCCCGTGATTTGAGGAGGGAAATCGTGGAATTTGGGGATATTAAGGTGACTAAAATTTGAGGTTCAGAGAAGTAGAAGAGCTAGACAGAGAAAGAACTCTAGAAGTATACATAGCAGTCTGCTTAAATATGTCAAAATATGTTCTTCTGTCATGGATAACTAAAATGAACAAATTTTTAAAAATTCAACCAAAAAGAAACTCTTTGGTGGACTGTTTTCTGCATATGGGTGGAATGACACCGCATGAGAACAAGCAAGACACAGCTGCAGAGGAGAGACTGGTTCCTGGGGAGGGAAAAGTGGAGCGATTCCTAGAGCTCACAGAGGGTGGGGAAGCACGTGAGTCCCCACCAGTCAGCGTGCAGGGATTTTGTGGAATACACAGGGCACACAGTAGTGATTCCAGAATGAATACTTCCTAGCAGTGAATAAGGAAGAAAAATGAGGAGAGAAATAGAAGATAAAAACCAAAAATCTTAAAAAGGAACCAGGTTGGGGCTGGGGGTGTGGCCTAGTGGTAGAGCACTTGCCTAGCATGTGTGAGGCACTGGGTTCGATTCTCAGCACCACATGTAAATAAATGAATAAAATAAAGGTCCATCAACAACTAAAAAAATATTTAAAAAAAAAAATGAAAAAAAAAAAGGAACCAGGTTGAGCTGTATATGTGTAATATGAATTGTAATGCGTTCTGCTGTCGTATATAGCAAATTAGAATTTAAAAAAAGAACCAGATTGATCTAGAGGTGAAAAATATGATGTCCTGAAATAAAAATGTCACAAGATGGACTAACAGGGTAGGCACTGTAGAAGAGGTCATTGAACATGAAGACTTAGCAACAGAACATTCTGAATTTACTATGGAGCAGAAAGAAAGAAAGAATAAAATAGGAAGATAACCAGTCTCAGCGAAGTATGGAACAGTGTCAGACAATCCAACACACATGTTGGTTGGGAGTCCTGAGAGGAAAATGGGGAAAAGGAGGTAGGAGTGAGTACAGGATTTTTTAGAAATATATTCTGAAGGTATAAAGATTGAAAATACTTTGAAAACTAAAAAGAAGACTTTTTTTTTTTTTTTTCTCAAGCAAAATTGGAGAGGCCAAAAACAGAGCCACCCTCATATAGTCAATTATTGGTTTATGTTTTTGGCCAGTAGGATTTTGACAAAGGTCCTATAGTAATTTATTAGATAAGGATAGTCTTTTCAATAATGATGCTGACACAACAAACATGAATGTCAACCCTTACCTTGCACCACACACAAAAACTAATTTGAAATTGATTATATAAACTGGATTTTATTCGAGTAAAAGTTGTCTGTTCTTTGCAAGTACCATTTGTAAAATGAAAAGGCAAGCCACAGATTGGAAGAAAATGTACATATATATATATGACACTGTGTGCATATGAATTCTTTCTACTCAGTAATTAGACAAACTTTAAAAGGGGCAAAAGATTTTAATTAGAACAGGAACTTCATAAAAGAAGATGCATGCAAAGACAATAAAATGATACAAATGAAAAGATGTTCAGCATCCTCAATCATCACATAAATGCAAATTAAAACCTCACTGAGATACCACTGTACATAATATTTGAATGACTAAAATGTGAAAAGATTGTAGAGTATCTAAAAGTCACATATTGCAGGTGAGAATGTAAAAGAAACCAACTACTTTGGAAAATAGTTTAACATATGCTTATTGTTACCCAGTAGTTTAAGTCCCAGAGACTTATCCAAGAGAAATAAGAACGGATGTCTGCACAAAGACTTGTGTACCATTGTTCAGTAGGACTTTTGTTTGTAGCAGCCATATAATAGACTCTGTGTTTATCAGGAGGTAAATGGACAAATGAACTGTGGTGTGTTCATACAGTGGAACACTAGACATGCATCAACATGGATGAGTCTCTGAAAAACATGCTAAACCAAGGAAACCAGGCACTAAAGAGAACATAATACATGATTCTATTTATATGAAACTCTGGTAAAAGACTGATGTACAGTTACATAAAGCAATTCAGTGGTTGCTTGGGCCAGGGGTGAGAAGGATTTACCGGCATGGATATGAAGGTATATTTTGAGGTGATAAAATTCTTCTGTATTTTAATTTTTGGCACTTAGATAGGTGTATAAATTTGTCAAAACTCAAATGAACTGTAGACTTAAGATAGGTGTATTTTACTGTTGTAAATTATGTATCGATAAAGTCAATTTAATGTAGGGAATAAGTTAGGACAAACCTCAGTGAATATACTGAGTTACAGATTACACACAGCTGACATGATTGTTAAGACAGTAAACCTAAGGGTGACATACATGACTGATTTAAGACGTGAGGAACATGATGGGAAGTAGTAATGTCTTTCAAGAGGAGATGTCAGAGAGTGAGGATGAGGCAGTATTCAAAAAGACAGTGGATCTCAGATCCAGAAAGTGTGACCAGTCCCAATTGGTAAATACAAAAGAAATCCACCTCTGTATTCATTGTAGCCAAGCCAAGATTCCAAAGAATAAGGAAGACAAACATCATTCACTAGTCAAGCAGTTAGGCTGTCTACAGATCAGTAACAGCCTCTTCAGTATGCTGAGAGAGGGCAAGGATTAACCTAGGGTTTTAAACTTTTTCTAGAAAACAGGTGAAGACCATTCAGACAAACAAACCCTCAAGGCATTTTCAAAAAAATATTGAAAATAATTCTAGAAGGTCCGAGTTTCAGAAAAAGATCAGTGAGCAAAGAAATTGGCAAAGGTACACATAGCATAGATAAATACAAAGAAATACAACATGCATATTACAGTAATGATAATGTCTAACTTACAGGGAGGGGATGAAAATGCAAGGTAGATGTGGACTTAACAATTTCTGTAGTTTTGCAAATACAGTGTTTTATGTCCACTAAAACTAGCCAGATAAACTGAAAGAAGGAAACATGGACACACATGAGCAAAATTAAAAGATAAACAGCCACAGGAGGAACACACCCATGTTACACACAGGTGAGCGATGACCCAGAATCTTAGCAGAGAACTGTAAACAGTAAATTTTAAACAAAAGTTCAAATTCTAGAACCAAAAATAGCACTGCAGTTGAGGCTAATGGATGTTAAATAGCAGTTTAGACACTTGAGTGGAGATTTAGGAAATGGAACAGGTTAGCCAACCTTTTCTATAAGGAGCCATGTGATATATACTTTAGATCTTGTGGGCTCTGAGCTCTCTGTCACAACTGTTCACCCCCTACTGTTGGAGTGTAAAAGCAGCCAGAGACAATACTTATGTGGAACTTGTGTCTGTGTTCCAATAAAACTTTATTTACAAAGCAGCTGACAGTTTGGATTTGGCTTGTGGGCTATAGTTTGCTAACATGTGAACTAAGAGATAGTTTAGCAGAAAATACCAGAGTCAGTCATGGAGAGACAAAAGGAGGAGCAGAACAGAAGGGGGACCATTTGTTATTGTTGGTTGGTTTTTGCATTGCTAGGGAAGGAACCCTGTGCATGCTAGGCAAGTTCTGTACCACTAGGGACATCCCCAGCCCAAGAGGCAGAATTTACACAGGAAATTTATTGCTTGTTCTTTGGTCTTTTTTTTTTTTTTCCTTTGGTCTTATTATATTTTTTAATTAATGAAAGTGTCATGTATTGTGTTGATGTTTCATAGTGATTAACATTTGTATAAGAAACAGTTGTGTTTTGCTTTGCAGACCATGCATGGGATTTTGAAGCACAACCTGTTTTGCAAAGATATGACAGTACAGTATGATTCAAGACTTCGAGAAAGGGTAAGTGACTTATTTATTGTGTATGCCAAATTTTCATTGCTGTGACAAATACCTGAGAAAAACAACATAGAAGAAAGATTTATTTTGGCTTATGGTTTCAGAAGTGCCAGTCCATGGTTGGCTGGTTCCATTGCTTTGGAACTGAAATGAGTGAGAACATCATACGGAGGAAAGCTGCTCACCTCATGGTAGCCAAGATGGAGAGAGAGGGTGGGGGAGGGGAGGGATAGAGAGAGGAGGGGCCAGGAACAAAATATAGTTCCCAAGGGAAACATAGTCCCCAGTAACCTACTTCCTCCACACAGGCCTACCTGCCTAGCGCCCACAACCTCCCATTCAGTTATCCCTGGATCAATCCACCAATGAGGTCAGAGTCCTCATGAGCCAGTCACTTCCCCAAAGCCCCACCTCGTGAACATTGGCACTGGGGATCAGTTCTTAAACTCATGAGCACTGGGGGGACCTGCCTGATCCAAACCACAGTATTTATACATCGTGCTTTATCATAAAATTTCAGCTAGCCACCTCATTTTATAATGTGGCTAAAAATTAAGTGTAGTTCTACTGGGGTCTACTAAATGAGTCACATATTCTTTTACATATTCTCATAGTACGTGTGTGTGTGTGTGTGTGTGTGTGTGTGTGTGTTTTGCTGGGTGTCAAACCCAGGGCCTTGCACATATTAGGCAAGTGCTCTACCACTGAGCCACACACCCAGCCTATATGTAGCACCTTTTAAATTACTAAAATTTTATGAGATAAGATGGGATAAGCCTCTTGAATCATAAAAGGAGATACTTGTAAGAACTTGAAACAATATACAAGAGTTTAGAGTAAAAGGTGAAAAGTTCTCACCTCTCAGTCCTACTCCTCCCTTACAGGTATGAATAGATTTTTCTCCTGCCCATTTTGTATGCCAGAAATGGGTCTTCTTGAGGCTGACTTAGCAAAGTCATACAGCAAAGTCATACAGTCAAATCTTTAGATTTGAATCCAAGTCTCCTAGAGCAGTCTTGATTTTTATTGTGCTCTCTAATACTAACCTGTAAGCCCGTTAGCATCCCTGCCACTTCATGAATCTCTTCTTTACCTGGGCAGAAATGTAACAGAATGTGGAGGGCATTTTTAAAGAATGGCTTCCCATAACCTGCATGTGTTCTCTGTTATTGTAAAGAATGGATCTTAGAGCTACATCGTCAAGGCTGCACAAAGGGCTCAGTCTGTGCCTGAGAACCAGGGCTCAGACTCTTCAAGATGTTCTGACCTCTGAACCCTGAGCACACCTGTCATCATACAGTAGGAGAAAGCATCATCAGTGGGCGTGGCCACCTTTCTCACTCTGTGCTCTGTCCTGGAGTAATTTCATCTCCTATGGTTTTAGTTGGTGAAATCCCAATGATTTCCAAATCTGTGATCAGCTGAGATCTCTTACCTGAGCTGCATGTTCACTATCAGACTGCCTACTGTGGTTTCTGGTTTGTATGCTCTGCACCTCTTTTCTGCTCAGTGGGTGTTCTGCCTGTACCCCAGGCTGCTCCTCTTTACCCTATTGGTTGAGCCATTCATTTTTGGCTCTTTGTCTCTTATGCCCCACCACCTACCACAGGCATTCTTACATGTGTTCTCTGCAAACCCCTGCTGCCATCCTGGAGCAGGTCAGTGTCATCTCCTACCTCAGTCCCTGTGATAGTCTTTCTCTTCTTTCCTGTCTTGCATCCTCTTTTCAAACCTAATCTCCAACTGCAACCTGAATAATCCTTTGCAGAATGGTTCACTAATTCTCTTAAACCTGGGTCCCAAGGTACTGTGTAAACTCACCTGTCACCTCCTTGCCCTCTCTTCCTCCCTGGTACTTCACGTTGTAGTCTCAGAGTACTGGTTGGGCGTTGGCATGGTGTTTGCCACCCGCTAGCATTCTTTCCAAGCACTGCAAATTCATTCAGCTTCATAACCTACTGTGTGAAGACTGAAAAACCTCACGTTTTAATTCACATTTTATAGATGGCAGACATCAAAGCACATAGAAGTCAAGTCTATGCCTCCGATCACATAGCCACCCAGCCCTGCAGTCCATACTCTGGAACGCCGATCACGGGCCTCAGGCTCTTCTCTGAATCACCCAAATGCTTCTGGCAAAAGAGCCAGCCTCATGAACTTCTGGCCTGTGCTCCACTCTGCTCCCCCATCTGCCAGTTTCTACTCACCTGTCAGGCTTTGGCCCTCTGTGATTCCCCCATCCGTAGGAGTCATCTCCACAGGCGTACCTGTGTCCTTCGTTCTCTCCATTGCGCTCCTTGGTCAGCAGCTCACCACACTGGTCTCTGCACAGGCGGGCTCAGCCCTGTGGCCTCAGTCCCAGTTTGCTTCATGGTGGCACTCAGAATACTTAATAAAGGAAGGTTTCCATTCCTCTGAAATCAAAGCAAGTGATAATTCTTACTGATCCCTTGTGTAATAGAGATTGCTTTGTTTATGCCTGGAGACACGAATTTGGCATTGAGGATTGCAAGAATGGCTGACTTCGTAGCAAAACATGCATTTATTCTTATAAAATGGTATTTTACTCATGGATTTCTATCTGATGATGGTATGAGGATCTTTTGGCATCATCTGTGCAAACTATAACAGTTTTTTTTCTTTAAATTCATTATTATGCAAGCAACCCATTATCGGTATAAGGAATTAAAAGTGACTTGGGGAGAAATACAGTTAAAATCTATATCACCCCCAGATAAACAGTGGACATTTTTGGTATGTGTTCCTGATTTATTTCCCCTTGCTTGTGCATTTTTCTAAATGGAATTCTTTGTATTGCTTTTAAACTAGCATTTCTCATTTATTGTGTACTGACTGCTTTTCAGTGCCTGTAAATGCACCTTGATATAATCACCTAATTAGTGACTTAATGGATTTTATGTAATTTATATAACCCAGCAACTACTAATTAGCATCCAGGTTGTGACTAGATTTTCTGCTGATGTAAATAATGTTAAAATAAATATTTTTGCAGTTCATTCTTGGTACACCCATCTAACATACTTCTAGAAATGGACATTGCTGAGTGTGTACTTTTTCTTATATTAACTCTAAATTGCCTAGTTTAAATGGCGTTTCAAAAAGCCATGCCAGCTAATATTCCCAAGAGTGGTCTAGGAGGAAATATTTCCAAGCCACACTTGATGTTGTCAGTTTCTTTAATTTTACAATGCAATAGCTGAAAAATGGTGCCATTTAATTTTTACATTCTTGGGATTCCTAATGAGGTAGTTTCCCCATGTTTCTTGGCTCTTTGATTTCATTTGTGACTTGCATGTCCTGTGCTTGGGCTCAGTCTTCATGCGCCTAGGAAGCTAGCAATCTGGACTTGGATTTTAACTTTGCTGTTGTCTGTGAAAGTGAGGCTATTTGTTTAACCTCCTCGAAACTTGGCTTCCTCCCTTATAAACGTGGAGGAATACTTTTATACCTGCTTCAGAATTCTCTTATTAAGACCAAGTGAGAGAGTGTGTGGATGGGAGGTGGCCAGCATGGTGCCTTGCATGTGTTCTCTAGCCCAGGAGTCTAAGCCTGACCTTGTATTTATTCAGTTAAGCCCCGCCGTCTACTTAGCTTCAGTGACTTCTTCCATACAACCCTCTTTGGACATAGTGTACCACTCAGGTTTCTGTTGTATTTTCTAAGGCTTCATGGCCTCCTATGATACTGAATACATTCCTGTTATCAGGAAGAGAGAGGATACTAAAATAATATAGGAAACTAAGCTTATTCATGGAGCCATCTCAATTGGCCAAAAGTCTGAACTGAATCGTTGTCTTGCAAATTCACCTGAGGCACCTTTGTCTGTTGGACCATGACAGAAATATGGGGCTGCGGAAGGCAAGCCTCTAAGTGACCTGAGGAACATGGCCAAAGAAGCTGGGGAAGAATGCCCTTTCTTTACACCTCCCGGAGGAGAGACGTTAGACCAGGTATGTACGTACCACTGACCCGAGTTGCCAAGTTGGGGGACTTAACATTGTCAGAATGGCTGAATCTGACTCACTTGTAAATTAGACGTTTGTGAATTATAGCCAAGCAATTTGAAAGTTGCTTTGTTTATAACACAACTCTGCATGATGTTATTTCTTTTTTCCTTTTTAAGGCATCTTCTCTTTCTCATTTGCTGCTAAGTTAGCAGCCATTACTGATCATGAATTTAAGGAGACCTATTCTTTTATGGTACATCTAAGAAAAAATTGTTTGTGAAGCAGTAGCGAGCAGCAGTGGTGTTCAGGGGGACTAAGCAAATCACTCAAGGGTCAAGTCATTCTGGACATGAACTCTGGCCACTGCTGCCTAGCAGCTCTTGAGTGACATCCTCAAGTGCTCACGCTTCTAATAAGTCATCATCTTTGAATTGTGTTATTGATAATTTTCCCTCTATTCTTTATCTTTGTAATTTTCTGATAAACTCTATTACCTTAGTAAAAGAAAAATTTGTTGTTCCAGCTGAACTGAAGTGCCACATAGTTTCTTGGTGAGCACTGTTTTATGGCTTTCTGTTCACTTGTAGATTTCCTTAACCTAGTGCTCCGAAGTCAGGAATTAGAACAATATTCTACTCATCTGTATCCCTGGTTTGCCTCCAGAAATGTGGTAGGCACTTTCTTGTACCTGTGAAAGCCCCAATTGAATGATCGGAAATATAGATTGAGATTCATCTACTTAGGTGTCCTTACATTGACCCATTAGAAAAGCAGGCAGTTATGTCATGTTTATGTTGTCAGGAGATCATTAATGTCCCTTTATTTCACATTTTCTTTCTTTCCTTATAAGGTGGAAATGCGTGGAAAACAGTTTTTTGAATTTCTATGTCAGCTAATCCTGAAAGAAGCAGATCAAAAGCAACAGTTTTCTCCAGGAGCTCCAAGCAACAATCTGGAAACTTCTTTGGCAGAGATATTTCCTTTAGAAACAAACTACAGCTCTGAAGTTAACTCCGACAGTGGTGCTCCAGGATTAGTGGCCAGTGTCTTAGTCGTGAGTCATGGTGCTTACATGAGAAGCCTGTTTGGTTATTTTCTGACTGACCTTAAGTGTTCCTTACCAGCATCTCTGAGAAAATTTGAACTTTCGTCAGTCAGTCCCAATACTGGGATCAGTCTCTTCATCATAAGCTTTGAGAAAGGAAAAGAACCTACACCGAAGTGTGTTTGTATGAACCTACAGGATCATCTTAATGAAGTGACCAAAACACTCTCAGTTTAGATCTGCATCAAAATTCTAACAGTTTTGAGCTTCTGAAGGGAGTGCCTTTGGCTTACTTTATTTCCGTCCTTTGCTAGTGCTAATTCGGAAATAGTTAAAAATCATATTATAAACTCTTCTGGAATGTCAGCAACATCACACAGTAGTGGAAAGCCATTTAGAATTGACTTATGTTGTCTTGAGTGCAGCCTGTGTTTTCCACCCTGCTTGATCCCATCTCTGAGTGATAAATGGAAGGAACTCAGTGTTGCAAGTTGGGGGATTCACATCCTTATTATAGAAATTTTTTTCCCCTTTTAAAAAATGTTTGTTTGTTTTTTCTTTAATGAAAAAATTAGCCTATTTCATTGATTGATTCTTGGTAAGATAATGAATATTTTTTACTATCACATCCAAGTCTTGAAAGAACTATTTATATTTCCCATTGCATATTTATAGTTACTGTTATATTTTGAAAGAAAAGTTCTTTAAATGGAAAATTCATTCCGTTATAAGTCTATATATAAAGTAAAATGATAAAATGACACTAAAATCTTTTACTTAGAAACAAGCTGTTGGATTATTATTTTTTTTTTATTCAAGAGGGCTTGAAATGTAGATGAATGCAGATTATGAGTGCAGAGCAACCTGGGGGAGGAGGTTAAGACATCATTTGACTAAAACACATCACAGATGGAAGCCCTGGGCAGAAGGTAAAAGAGCAGTGTGCTCTTTTATCTTGCAAAACACAAAGTCAGTGGAAGCCAAGAAAGTCCCCCAAAGAAGTTTGACTCAGAGAGTAAAGACCACTATCCACTTGCTTCTTCTTTATCCTGTAGGCTGAAGAATTTCCAGTTTGGGGAAGGCCCAAGAAAGGGAACTATCAACTATGTGGGAACCTCAGAACCTAGAGGGAGCTTCATTGAAAAGCATGGGGCAGGGCTGGGGATGTGGCTCAAGTGGTAGCGCGCTCGCCTGGCATGCGTGCAGCCCGGGTTCGATCCTCAGCACCACATACAAACAAAGATGTTGTGTCCGCCGAGAACTAAAAAATAAATAAATATTAAAAATTCTCTCTCTCTCTCTCTCTCTCTCTCTCTCTCTCTCTCTCTCCTCTCACTCTCTTTAAAAAAAAAAAAAAGAAAGAAAGAAAAGCATGGGGCAACAGTGGTTTTTGGTGGAAGGTACAAATGAAGTTACCTCTGATTTCCACTAGATGGCGCCGGAGGAAAGGAATTTTGACTAACCTAATTTGGACATCAGCTTGGTCCTTCAAAAGTCCTTGTCTAAATGAAGGCAGTGTCTTACATGTAGTTTGCTTTTAAGTAATCATGTTGCTGAGTGCCATAAATTTCAGCTTACAAGAGGATGAATGCTAAGCCTGTCAGTTAAGGCTAAGATCACTTTTGGTTGATATCTCCTTTGAATATAATTTAAATCTTTTGTAAAGTTGTATATTTCAGCATTCTTGGTGTGTCCACAACTACCATGTTTTCTGCCAGGATTGGAGACAGGGTGTGGATTTGAGCACTGGAGGAAGAACACTAGAAATAAGTACTTGAAATGATAACCTCAAAGAACTACTAATGTCCTCATTCTCACCGACCCCAAGTAATTCCTTCCTCTTTTTTTTTTTCCTCCAAAGAAATAAAACATTGAGATGTAAGAAGAGTTTTCTTTAATTCTCACAGTGCTATTCCCCTGTAGAGGCAACCACTGCAGTGAGTGAGTGTCTGTGTTCATCTCTTCTTCTCATGTTCACCCCGTGTCTGCGAGGCAACAGTATTGTTTGGTGCCTTAGAAATGTACATGAATATCATCGAGCTGTCTGTGTTCTTTATTTTTACCTATTCTGTGTTGGGGCACTCTCTATGATGATATATATAGACCTAGTTAATTATAACCACTGTACGCTCATGAATAAATATAGCACATGTGGTTTATTATTCTACGAGTGGACATTTAGGTCTCTTCAATATTTCTCCATTGAAACACTGTCACGAGGAAGAATCTTTAGTTGGCTCCTTGTGCAGAGTGGAAATTGTGCCAGATGTCTCTTCATGGTGGCTGTGCTACTTGTCAATGCCACTGGCAGTACCAAGAATGCCTCCCTTCCATGTCTTGTCAATACTCAGTACCATCTAACTGGTTCTTGCTAATCTGATGAGTGAAAAACATTATCTCACTATTTTATTAAGTTTTTCTGTGATTGTTAATGAGCTTGGGCATTTTTTTTTTTTTCAAATGAATGACAGTTCCGGTCTCCTTGGATTGCTGATCCACTGGTTTATGTTCTTTGCCTGGTTTTCTATTGGCTTGTTCAAGTCAAACCAAAATATCTTGTCCTTTTATGTGTATGTGCACTTGGATCTTGGAGAAGCCTTCTCCATGATGAAATCATGGAATAATCTTCTTTCTTTTCCCTTATAGTTTTAGAGGGTTTTTGAATGTCAAATTTTAAAATTACCTGGATTTTATTTTTTTAAAAATATAAAGTATAGATTCAGTTTTATGTTGTTTTCCATGTGGGTGAAACAGTTACCCCAGCACATTTTTTTAATATTTATTTTTTAGTTGTAAGTTGGACACAAAACTTTATTTATTTTTATGTGGTGGTGAGGATTGAACCTAGGGCCTTGCACTTGCTAGGCAGGCACTCTACCGCTGAGCCACAACCCCAGCCCACCCCAGTGCATTTTTGCAAGTCTGTTCCTAGCCAGGCATGGTGGTGCACCTATTGTCCCCAGTACTCAGGAGGCTGAGGTGGGAGGAACACTTGAGCCCAGGAATTCAAGACTGTGGGCAACATTGCAAGACCTCATCTCAAATAAAATAAAATAAATGAATAAAAGTAAAGAGTCTCCTGACCTGTGATTCATCATTGTCACTCCCTTATACATCCATCTGTGCCTCTCTGTGGACTCTTCTGTCTTAGCGCTCTGTATTTCCACATCAGTGTCTTGTAGTTTTGCAACTGAATGTCGGTGAGTACTTCCTCTTCTTCATTTTTATGGTTGTCTTTGTGTTATCTGTATACCTTTGTTCATATAAATTCTAGAATCAATTGGTTTTCAGAAAACTTGAGTTGCAATTTTTTTTAATCACATACATTTCTTATCTAGTCATTCAGTAAATATTTTTTGAGTATAGCATGTACATCCTAGGATAGCATAAGAACTCTAGAGCTATTATAAGAACTGTGAATATGAAGCAAGAAGCTCAAAATACAGTCTTCATCTTTGTGGAATTTAGAGTCAAGGAAGACAGCAGTGAGTGCTATGAAGAAAAAAAAGAAAGCTGGGGAATGGAGACTGGAGGGAGATGTGAAGCTTTGTTCAGGATGAACAGGAAGGACTGAGGTGGTACCAGCATATACAGGCAGGGGAGTGAGCTCTAATGATCTCTGGAAGAACCTTCCCACAGACAGCCCAAAGGCCCCAGGAGGAACCATGCTTGGGAGGTTTGCCTGGAAAAGGGAATGGGATGGGAGTGGAAAGCTTGTGTGGGCCTCCCAACTAGGGGCCTGTGCTAAGGTCTTGGGCTCTTACCCAAGCAGGTTGGGAAGGCTGGGGAAGTTTTGAGCAGAGTGACAGGATCAGATTTATTCAGTAGCCTTACCCTGGTTGCTGTGTGGACAACAGACTGTAGGGGGCGCTATAGGAACATAATGCTGGAGGCGGCTGCCACTTGAAAAAACAGCCAGGGACATTAGCAGGTCAGAGAGTCCCCAGTGATAGACAAGGAACCTGGACACTGGGTTCCTAGATTAACTTGGAGAAGAACTGTCCTCTTCCCATCTGTGAATGTCATAGATCATTTTTTCTGGGTCTTTTACCCAATAAGGTTTTGTCATTTTGTTTGTAATGTTTTGCCTGCATTTTTTTTTTTTCCTTAGAGCAGTTTTAGGTTTATGGCAAGATTGGAAGGAAGTATAGAGATTTTCTGTATATCCCCTGCCTCGCCCATGTGCAGCTTCCCCAACATCCACATGCCTTACCAGAGTGGTACCATTTGTAACAATAACAAGTCATTGATACATGATGGTCAGTTTACATTAGGGTTCACTTGGTGTACATTCTGTGGGTTTGGACAAATGTGTGACATGTATCCACCATTATAGTGTCATACAGAACATTTTCAGTGCCCTAAACATTCTCTGTGCTCTGTGTATTCACCCTCTCTTGTCTTCCCTGGCTGTTGGGTTTAGTCCTAGGCCTGGCAAGGGGAAGGGACACTCCCTCAACTTCAATTTCCTACACAGCTTCCTCTTTAATGCTTTTTAACTGAACTATTTTCCCATTAAAAGCCTGTTTTACCCAGCATCTTTATTTTTCCTATTGTATTAGCTTCCCATTATTGTAACAAAACACCTGAGATAAACAGCTTATAAGGAGGAAAAGTTTATTTTGGCTTACAGTTTTAGAGGTTTTGGTCCACAGTTGGTTGGCTTCGTTGTTTTGGGGCCAGTGGTGGTAGTGCGTGGTGGAGGAAATTGGTCATCTTGTGGTGGCCAGGAAGCAGAGGAAGAGTGTGAGCAAGAAAGAGAGGGAGCAGCTAGGCTCCCAATATTCCCTTCAAGGAATTCCACAGTGAACTACCTTCCTTCCCTTAGGGCCCTCCTCCTAAATGATATACTACTTCCCAATATCACCACAAGATGGGGACTTAGCCTTCAATACCTGCATCCTTGGGGAACATTCCATATTCAAACAACTATAGCAACTATCTAAAATTTCTTACAGTGTCATACCAAGCACATTATAGGCTTTCATTAGGGGAAGCACAGAAGGTAAAATATATTGAGGATACAGCAGGGTCTTTAATCAGGCTCATCTCATGGCTGACTTGGGCAGGAGATGCAATGTTTGGGTATACCATTTAGAATAAATGTTTTCATATTATGTATACTTGCATGTATATGTATGTTTACATTTACACATAGTTGGATTTGTAAGTTAAATGTTTCTATTATGTATCTCCATTCTGTGAAGGAAAAAAATCACAATTTTATCCAAACAGATCTTCTAGATGAATACACTCAGGCATAATCATCAGCTCCATAAGGGCAGATGGCACTCACCAGCCTGGAAATTGAATGGGACTTGTTTTAGTCATCTTTCTGTTATTGTAAGAAAATACCTAAGATAATGAACTTATAAAGAAAAAGAAGTTTGTTTTGGCCCACAATTTTAGAAGTTTCAGTTCATGGTTGGCTTCATTGTTTTGGGCCTATGTTGAGGTGACACATCATGGCAGGAACTTGTGGAGGAAGAAAGCCCTCACCTCATAGCCATGAAGCAAAAGAGAGAAGAGGCCAGGCTCCACAATCTCCTTTGAGGGCATGCCCCCAATGGAGGGTGTATTCCCAAGGGTCTAAAACCTCCTTGTAGGCCCCACCTCTTACGGTCCCACCACCTTTCAATAGTACCACCCTGGGGACCAAGCCTTAACACATGAGCCTTCGGGTGACGTTTCAAAGCCAAATTATAACAGGGTTCTATAACTGTTACTCCTTAACTATTCCCCCATCTTTCTGTGGGTGCCTGTAAGTATAACTTTTGAGTTTACTCTTAAGCACCATACACATACACAATTTTACATATGTGGGAATAAATATCAAATCAGGAAAACTGACTTAACGGTGTCTCATATTTTCTTTGTGTTTTGTTTTATGATCCTGGAAGTTTTGAAGAATACTGGCCAGATATTTTGTTGTCTCTGTTGGAATTTGTCTGGTGTTTCCCCCAGAATTAGACTGTAATTGTGAGTTTTTGGAAGAAAGATCATTTTCATTGCATCATATCAGGGGCCCACTATAAACACAACTTGTTTCGTTTGATTGTTGGTGTTGGCCTCAGTTAGGTGGGTAAGGTTATGTCTGCCAGGTTCCCCTGAAGCAGGATTGCTTATTTTTTCCATCTTTTTCAACAACATTCCTTGGAAGGAAGTAGATGTGTGCACTCTAGGAGTGAGGACTTAGAGAATGGAAATGCTAGAAGAGCCTGAGGACACAGGACAACTGAAATTACCCAGAATTCCTTGAAAGGAAGGTTTGCCTCTCATTCTGTTGATTTACGTATTCTTTCAGTCATTGGTATCAGCTGGACTTGTGAATGGTGTTTTATACTGGGCTAAAATTCCATAATACTATTGTTGTTGCTCAGATTGTTCCACTTTAGCCATTGGGAACTCTTTCAGTTGGCCTCTACCTCCATCATCTCAGGCTGGTTTTTTGTTTTTAGCACTTCCATACTTCCCATCAGTATAAGACTGATCATCCAGGATCATCTTGCTTTATTTCGTGTCTAGTCCTTGAATCAGCCATTTCTTCAAAAAGCTATGGTTCCTTTTATTAGAGAATGGCATTAAAATCAAGGTCTGGGTGTCAGGTGTGCTCATTACTCTTTTGAGTGTTATTTCTTTTAAGCCTTCTTCTCAGCTGACTGAGCAAGAAAATATGTGTGTCTGTTAACCTTGTGTTATGGTTTAACTATGAGATCTCCCTCCAAAACTCACGTAGAGACAATGAGAGGGCGTCTCAATCGGGTGTGAGAGCCTAAACCTAATCAGAACATTAACCCACTAATAGGAATTAACTGGGTGGTACCTTTAGGCAGTCAGGATGTGAGGTGGGTCCCTGGAGACATGACATGACTATATATTTTGTCCCTGGTGAGTGGAGCTCACTGTCTGCTTCCTTTCTGCCGTGTCCTGAGCTGCTTTCCCCCTCTATACACATCTGATGTGATGTTCTGCTTCACCTTTTGATTCAAGAGCAATGGAGTTGGCCATCTATGGACTGAGACTTACAAAACTGGGAGCCCCAGGTAAACTTTTCCTCCTCTAAAATTGTTCTTGTCAGGTCTTTTGGTCACAGGGATGAAAAGGCGCACTAAAACACCATGTACAGATACAGATCTGTAAGTATTTCTGTATGTAGTCAGCTCTATCAACTAACTAGGTCCTCTTGTTTGATGTGCATTGTAAATCAGCTTGTCCATTTAATAGCCTGCCTGTGGAGACTCTGACCTAGCAATGTCAAATCTTCCAAATCAGGAAGATCATGGATCTCCCCAAGTATTGATGACTTTAATTTCTCTCCATGATGCTTCATAATATATATTTTGTTAAATCTGCCCATAATTATTTTATGTTTTTGTTTATGCTTGAGTATGTGACCTTGTTATGGATGGAATCCTCACATTAAACTTTTACTTTCCAATTGTTCATGCTGCTTTTTAACAGCCTATTTACTTATGTACTTATTTTGGTGCTGGGTTCTGAATGAGAGCCTCACACATGCTAAGCACACACTGCCATTGAGCTACACCTGCTTATTTTTTTATGTGTAGTGAATTTGCTCACATTGCATATTATTTTTAGTTTTATTTTAGTTCTGAGGGTTGCTTTGTAGACTCCTTAAGGTTTTATACACTGACAAGGTGTCATCTGAAAATAGAGAGATTTTAATATTTGTATTCCATTTGTTCCTTGCCTTTGCGTTGCCTAGGACCTGGGAGCAGTGAAAGAAAACTTTCTTGCCATGTTCCTAATTAAGATCAGGATGTTAAGCTATGTTCAGATATGTCAGCTGCAGGTTTTTCATAGGTGCACTGTATTGGTGGATGAAATTCCCTTACATCCCTAGTTTGCTGAGAGTTTTGTCACAAATGAATATTAAATTCTGTGTAATTTTTTCCTGCATCTATGGACTGATGATAGTGATGTTTCTCCTTTGTTTTGTTACATTGGGAGAAAACATGAATGTGAATAATACTGGCTTTCAAAGTTAACCTTTCATGCTTGGAATAAATCCTACTTGGTCCTGATGTATTGTTATCATTTTAATATATTGTTGGATTTGGTTTTCTCTATTTTGTTAGGAATTTTGTATCTTTATTTGTAAGGATGATTTATAGTTGTATTTTTTTTTTGAGAGAGAGAGAGAGAGAGAGAGAGAATTTTTTAATATTTATTTTCCAGTTTTCGGCGGACACAGCATCTTTGTTTTGTATGTGGTGCTGAAGATCCAACCCGGGCCGCACGCATGCCAGGCCACTGCGCTACCATTTGAGCCACATCCCCAGCCCAATATAGTTGTATTTTTTTTGTTTTTGTAATTCCTTTGTCAAATTTTGGAATCAAGTTCATTCTGTCATTATAAAGTAAGCTGGGAGGCACTACTCCTCTGGAACATTTGGGTAGGACTGGTGTTATTTGAAATGTTTACTAGAATTCACTAATGAGACATCTGAACCTGGAGTTTTCTTTGTGGGATTTTTGTTTTGGTAATTATTTTAACTTTTTAAATAGATGTAGGGCCATTGTGTCATCTTGTGTCAGTTTTGGTAAGTTCACACTTTTTAAACAATTTATCTCTTTCTTTGAAGTCAAATTTCTTAGCATAAAGTTATTTTTGAAGTTCACATATTATCTTTTTAATTTATGAAGGATATGTGGTGATTTCCTCTCTTCTATTATTCATACTGGCATTTCATATTTTCTTAATATTCCTTGCTAAAGATTTTTCGGTTGTATTAGTTTTTTTTTTTTAAAGCAACCTTTCATTTGTTTTCTAATTTATTGATTTCTTCTCTTTATGTTATTTATTTCCATCTATTTCTTTGGGACCTAATTTCCTTTTTTTTCCCCTTCCAAATTTCTTAAGGAAGAAACTTAGGATGATTTTGATCTTCCTTTTTTTTTAATATAAGCTTTTAAAATATAGTTTCTTCTAAGCACCACTGTTAGCTCCATATCACAAATTCTGATGTATTATGTTTTCATTATCATTTATTAGAAATATTTTTTAATTTTAGTTTAATTAATGATCAGTTTTGTTCTTTGATTTATTTATTATTTATAAATGTGCTGTTTTTCATTTAACATATTTGAGGATTTTCCAAGTGTTTGCTGGTTATTGATCTCTAATCAAATGGCAGGAGAGCTTCTGAATTTTAAGTCAATAGGGACTTGTTTATTGGCCTGGCACATGACCTATCTTGATGGACATTGATTTGTACTTGGAAAGAGAATGTATTCTGTAGTTATTGCATTTAGTGGTCTATAAATGTCAACTCAATGAAGTTAGTTAACAAGGTTGTTCAGATACTTATATCCTTACTGTTTTTTTGTTACCTGCTTAATCAATTACTGGTAGAGGGGTGTATATATTTCCAGCTAAGGTTTGGACTTGTCTGTTTCTCCTTTCAGTTTTGTCAGTTTCACTTTCTGTATTTTGTTTCTTTGTGTTTAGGGACATAAGCATTATGACTTTAACGTCTTCCTGATGAACTGGACCTTTTATAGTTACAAAGTGTTTCTCTATAGCAGTATTCCTTATCTTGAAGCCTATTTTTTATGACATTAATGTAAGTTTCTATTTTTTATGCTCACTGTTTATGCTGTTTTTTATGCTCACTGTTTTCATTCTTTCAAGTGCCTCTTTTATAGGCAGATAGTTGGATATTTTTTCTAAGCCAATGTGATCATTTCTGCCTTTAGTTGCAGTGTTCGGCTTATTTATATTTAATGTCATTATCGATTGATCTGATTTAGTCTACCAACCTTCTGTTTGCCCCTTTTGATTTTAGTTCTACTGTTCCTCCTTTCTTGCCTTACCTTGGAATAATTGAATATTTTTTGTATTCTAATATTTCTGTTGGCTTGTTACTCATTCCTGTTTTTAAATTATTATTTTAGTGGCCATCATAGGGATTATAACTTATCAGTCCATTTAGAGACTGGTCTTACTTTCACATATAGTTATAATCATGTGCACAAATCATTTCACTTGCCCTTTCCATATATTTATATCTACATATGTTATAAACCCCATAATATCATAGTTTTTGCCTTAAGCAGTCTTTTAAAGAAATCAGGGGAAGAAACTACATAATGTATTAAATTATTTAAATTTACAATTTTCTAGTAGGCTTTCTTTAATTCTAAATTTTCATCTGTTGTAATTTATTTTCAGCCTAGCAACAATTTATCTTAGTTTTTATTACACCTTCATTGAAGGTGTAATAAAAGTGTATTTTTCCTGCCTATATAATTTTGAATAGGTATCTTTTCTTTCAACCTTTTCAATGTGTCATGCCATTGTCTTCTGATTTTCATGGTCTTTGAAAATTGATCTAGAATTATTTCTTCCATTACTCTATAGTTGTTCCCTGATATTTAAGTATCATTTTTTTTTTTAGTACCAGTTTTCAGTGTTTTCTTTTGTTTTCAGAAGTTTGAATGTGGTCAATCCAAGTATGATCTTTGTATTTTCCTTGCTTGGGGTTTTCTGAGCTACTTATACCAGAACATTTATTTTTTTTTTATTATTATTTTTTTAATATTTATTTCTTAGTTCTCAGTGGACACAACATCTTTGTTGGTATGTGGTGCTGAGGATCGAACCCGGGCTGCACGCATGCCAGACAAGCGCGCTACCGCCTGAGCCACATTCCCAGCCCCAGAACATTTATGTTAAACCAATTTGAGAAACTTTTGAATCATCTTATTTTCAAATATTTCTAATTTCCTAACATTTTGTTCTTTTCTCTTTCTGGGGCTCAGCTTACACATATGTTGCGTAACTTGGTAATGTCTCACAGATTATTGAGGCTCTGTTTGCTATTTTAAATTTATTTTTTGTCTGTTCTTCAGATAAGACAGTTTTATATTAATGTTCTTTACATAAGATAGTTTATATTAACATTCTTTATCTTTTTTTTTTCTTTTTTTTTTTTTTATTGGTCGTTCATAACATTACATAGTTCTTAATACATCATATTACATGGTTTGATTCAAGTGGATTATGAACTCCCGCTTTTACCCCGTATACAAATTGCTGTATCACATCAGTTACCCTTCCATTGATTGACATATTGCCTTTCTAGTGTCTGATGTATTCTGCTGTCTGTCCTATTGTCTACTATCCCCCCTCCCCTCCCCTCCCCTCCCCTCCCCTTTTCTCTCTCTACCCCTTCTACTGTAAATCATGTCTTCCATTTGTATTCTCTTGACTTACCCCTCCTTACCTCTTATATGACATTTTGTATAACCCTGAGGATCGCCTTCCATTTCCATGCAATTTCCCTTCTCACTCCCTTTCCCTCCCACCTCTCATCCCTGTTTACTGTAAATATTCTTCTCAAGCTCTTCGTCCCTACCCTGTCCTTGTTTACACCCCTTATATCAAAGGAGTCATTTGATATTTGTTTTTTAAAGATTGACTAGCTTCACTTAGCATAATCTGCTCTAATGCCATCCATTTCCCTCCAAATTCTATAATTTTGTCATTTTTTAATGCAGAGTAATACTCCATAGTGTATAAATGCCACATTTTTTTTTATCCATTCATCTATTGAAGGGCATCTAGGCTGGTTCCACAGTCTTGCTATCGTGAATTGAGCTGCTATGAACATCGATGTAGCAGTGTCCCTGTAGCATGCTCTTGTTAGGGCTTTAGGGAATAGACCGAGAAGGGGAATAGCTGGGTCAAATGGTGGTTCCATTCCCAGCTTTCCGAGAAATCTCCATACTGCTTTCCAAATTGGCTGCACCAATTTGCAGTCCCACCAGCAATGAACAAGAGTGCCCTTTTCCCCGCATCCTCTCCAGCACTTATTGTTGTTTGACTTCCTAATGGCTGCCAGTCTTACTGGAGTGAGATGGTATCTTAGGGTAGTTTTGATTTGCATTTCTCTGACTTCGAGCGATGGTGAGCATTTTTTCATGTACTTGTTGATTGATTGTATGTCCTCCTCTGAGAAGTGTCTGTTCAGGTCCTTGGCCCATTTATTGATTGGGTTATTTGTTATCTTATTGTCTAATTTTTTGAGTTCTTTGTATATTCTGGTTATTAGGGCTCTATCTGAAGTGTGTGGAGTAAAGATTTGTTCCCAGGATGTAGGCTCCCTATTTATCTCTCTTATTGTTTCTTTTGCTGAGAAAAAACTTTTTAGTTTGAGTAAGTCCCATTTGTTGATTCTATTTGTTAACTCTAGCGCTATGGGTGTCCTATTGAGGAATTTGGAGCCCGATCCCACAGCGTGTAGATCATAACCAACTTTTTCTTCTATCAGATGCCGTGTCTCTGATTTAATATCAAGCTCCTTGATCCATTTTGAGTTAACTTTTGTGCACGGCGAGAGATAGGGATTCAGATTCATTTTGGTGCAAATGGATTTCCAGTTTTCCCAGCACCATTTGTTGAAGATGCTATCCTTCCTCCATTGCATGCTTTTAGCCCCTTTATCAAAAATAAGATAGTTGTAGTTTTGTGGATTGGTTACTGTGTCCTCTATTCTGTACCATTGGTCCACCCGCCTGTTTTGGTACCAGTACCATGCTGTTTTTGTTACTATTGCTCTGTAGTATAGTTTGAAGTCTGGTATCGCTATACCGCCTGATTCACACTTCCTGCTTAGTATTGTTTTTGCTATTCTGGGTCTTTTATTATTCCATATGAATTTCATGATTCTTTTATCTATTTCTACAAGATATGCTGTTGGGATTTTGATTGGCATTGCATTGAACTTATAGAGAACTTTTGGTAATATCGCCATTTTGATGATGTTAGTTCTGCCTATCCATGAGCAGGGTATGTTTTTCCATCTTCTAAGGTCTTCTTCTATGTCTTTCTTTAGGGTTCTGTAATTTTCATTGTATAAATCTTTCACCTCTTTTGTTAGGTTGATTCCCAAGTATTTTATTTTTTGGGGGGATATTGTGAATGGAGTAGTTGTCCTCATTTCCGTTTCAGAGGATTTGTCGCTCTTATACAGGAATGCCTTTGATTTATGCGTGTTGATCTTATATCCTGCCACTTTGCTGAATTCATTTATTAGCTCTAATAGCTTCTTTGTAGACCCTTTTGGGTCTGCTAGGTATAGAATCATATCATCTGCAAATAGTGATAATTTAAGTTCTTCTTTTCCTATTTTTATGCCTTTAATTTCTTTTGACTGTCTAATTGCTCTGGCCAGTGTTTCGAGGACTATGTTGAACAGAAGTGGTGAGAGAGGGCATCCCTGTCTTGTACCAGATCTTAGAGGGAATGCCTTCAATTTTTCTCCATTCAGAATGATGCTGGCCTGTGGCTTATCATAGATTGCTTTTACAATGTTGAGGTATGATCCTGTTATCCCTAATTTTTCTAGCGTTTTGAACATAAAGGGATGCTGTACTTTGTCAAATGCTTTTTCTGCATCTATTGAGATGATCATATGGTTCTTATTTTTAAGTCTATTGATGTGGTGAATAACATTTATTGATTTCCGTATATTAAACCAGCCTTGCATCCCAGGGATGAATCCTACTTGATCATGATGTATAATTTTTTTGATATGTATTTGAATCCGATTCGCCAGAATTTTATTGAGGATTTTTGCGTCAAGGTTCATTAGAGATATTGGTCTGTAGTTTTCCTTCTTTGATGTGTCTTTGTCTGGTTTCGGAATCAGGGTGATGTTGGCCTCGTAGAATGAATTTGGAAGTTCTCCCTCTTTTTCTATTTCCTGAAATAGCTTGAAAAGTATTGGTGTTAGTTCCTCTTTAAAGGTTTTGTAAAACTCTGCTGTATACCCATCCGGTCCTGGGCTTTTCTTAGTTGGTAGTCTTTTGATGGTTTCTTCTATTTCCTCTATTGTTATTGGTCTGTTTCGGTTGTCTATATCCTCCTGGCTCAATCTGGGCAGATCATAGGACTCAAGGAATTTATCTATGCCTTCACTATCTTCTATTTTATTGGAGTATAAGGATTCAAAGTAATTTCTGATTATCTTCTGTATTTCTGAAGTGTCTGTTGTGATATTGTCTTTTTCATCCCGTATGCTAGTAATTTGGGTTCTCTCTCTTCTTCTCTTCGTTAGCATGGCTAAGGGTCTGTCAATTTTATTTATTTTTTCAAAGAACCAGCTTTTAGTTTTGTCAATTTTTTCAATTGTTTCTTTTGTTTCAATTTCATTAATTTCAGCTCTGATTTTAATTATTTCTTGCCTTCTACTTCTTTTGCTGTTGTTTTGCTCTTCTTTTTCTAGGATTTTGAGATGAAGTATGAGATCATTTATTTGTTGGTTTTTTCTTTTTTTGAGGAATGAACTCCAAGCAATGAATTTTCCTCTTAGAACTGCTTTCAATGTGTCCCATAGATTCCGATATGTTGTGTCTGTGTTTTCATTTAACTCTAGGAATTTTTTAATTTCCTCCTTGATGTCTTCTAAAACCCATTGATCACTCAGCAACCTATTGTTCATTCTCCAGGTGATGCTTGCTTTTTCCTTTCTTCTTTTATCATTGATTTTCAGTTTCATTCCATTATGATCAGATAAGATGCATGGTATTATCTCTACCCCTTTGTATTGTCTAAGAGTTGCCCTGTGACATAGTATATGGTCTATTTTTGAGAAGGTTCCATGTGCTGCTGAGAAAAAAGTGTAGCTACTTGATGTTGGGTGGTATAGTCTATATATGTCAATTAAGTCTAGGTTGTTAATTGTGTTATTGAGTTCTATAGTTTCCTTATTTAACTTTTGTTTGGAAGATCTGTCCAGTGGTGAGAGAGGTGTGTTGAAGTCTCCCATGATTATTGTATGTTGGTCTATTAGACTCTTGAACTTGAGAAGAGTTTGCTTGATGAATACAGCTGCACCATTATTTGGGGCATATATATTTATGATTGTTATGTCTTGTTGGTGTATGGTTCCCTTGAGCAGTATGAAGTGTCCTTCTATATCCCTTTTGATTAGCTTTGGCTTGAAATCTATTTTATTAGATATGAGTATGGACATTCCTGCTTGTTTCCGCGGTCCATATGAGTGATATGATTTTTCCCAACCTTTCACCTTCAGTCTATGTATATCTTTTCCTATCAAATGCGTCTCCTGTAGACAGCATATTGTTGGGTCTTGTTTTTTGATCCATTCTACTAGCCTGTGTCTCTTAATTGGTGAGTTTAAGCCATTAACATTTAGGGTTATTATTGAGATATGGTTTGTTCTTCTATCCATATTTGTTTATTGATGTTACTAAACCTGATTTGTTATCCTCTTTGACTACTTTCCCCCCTTTACTGTCCTACCTCCCATTGTTGGTTTTCAATGTTGTTTTCCATTTCCTCTTCCTGTAATGTTTTGCCAAGGATTTTTTGAAGAGATGGTTTTCTAGCTGCGAATTCTTTTAACTTTTGTTTATTGTGGAAGGTTTTAATTTCATCTTCTAACCTGAAGCTTAATTTCGCCGGATACACGATTCTTGGTTGGAGCCCATTGTCTTTCAGTGTTTGAAATATGTTATTCCAGGATCTTCTAGCTTTCAGAGTCTGTGTTGAGAGATCAGCTGTTATCCTGATTGGTTTACCCCTAAATGTAATCTGCTTTCTTTCTCTTGCAGCTTTTAAAATTCTCTCCTTATTCTGTATGTTGGACATCTTCATTATAATGTGTCTAGGTGTGGATCTCTTATGATTTTGCACATTTGGCGTCCTGTAGGCTTCTAGGATTTGGGATTCTGTCTCAATCTTCAATTCTGGGAAGTTTTCTCGTATTATTTCACTGAATAGACTGTTTATTCCTTTGGAATGGAGCTCTGTGCCTTCCTGTATCCCAATGACTCTTAAATTTGGTCTTTTGATATTGTCCCATAATTCTTGGATGTTCTGCTCATGGTTTCTTAGCAGACTTGCTGAGCTGTCTATGTTCTTTTCCAGTTGAAATACTTTGTCTTCGTTGTCTGATGTTCTCTCTTCTAAGTGATCTACTCTGCTGGTAGTATTCTCAATTGAGTTTTTAAGTTGGTTTATTGTTTCCTGCATTTCTAGAATTTCAATTTGTTTGTTTTTTATTACCTCTATCTCCCTGTGAAATTGATCTTTTACTTCCTGGATTTGTTTGTCAATGTGATCTTTCATTGTCTGATTTTGCTGTCTCATGTCTTCCTTGAGACTCCAGATCATCTGAAGCATATATATCCTGAACTCTTTATCTGATATTCCATCTGTTGCAGCTATTACCTCTTCTAAAGTTGAGTTGACCTGCATTGCTTGTGGTCCTTTCTTTCCTTGTCTTTTCATACTGCTCGCGTTTCTTTCTGCTTGGTGCAACTGTTGTGTTTTGAAATTTACCCCCTATTTATTTATGTTGCTCTTGTATACTTGAAAAGTCTCCCTTGCAGGTGCAGGCGGCGGCTGTGCCCCTACTCCAATTGGGTGACGTGTCTACCACGCTGGCGGCTCTCTGGGCCTGTTCCGGGAGTGGAAGGCGGCTCTGCTCTGTCCCTATTCCAATTGGGGTGTCGTGACTACAATGCTGGCAGATCGCTGGGCCTGTTCCGGGCGTGGGCGGTGGGCTTGGCTGGCGGGATTCCACCTAATGGCAGTCCCTAACCTCCCTGCTTGCTAATTAATGGCTTCTCTGAGGCGCCACGCCTTCTGTAGCTGCGGGGCAGGCCCCGCGAATCAGTTGGCCTGGATCTCCGGGGTCCTGCTGCTGGCTGTTTTGATGTTACAAGCTGTTGGAGAGTGGTGGTGTATTCTTCAGCTTTCCCGGATGGTGGCCACTGACTGCCTGGATGGAGTGTCCGCTGTTTTGATGTTGCACTCTGAAGGAGAGTGGCGGTGTATCCTTCAGCTTTCCCGGATGGTGGCCGCTGACTGCCTCGGCGGAGTGTCCGCTGTGGGGGATGGGACTGTACCGCTTCCTTCCCCTTCTGAGATTCCGTGCTCGGCCCAAGGGTCCGTGTGGGCTTGGCTGGTGGGATTCCACCTAATGGCCTTCCCTAACCTCCCTGCTTGCCAATTAATGGCTTCACTGAGGCACCACGCCTTCTGTAGCCGCAGGGCAGGCCACGCGAATCAGTTGGCCTGGATCTCCGGGGCCCTGCTGCAGGCTGCTGGGATCCCTGGCACTCTATCACTTTGATATTTTCTGCTTGCCCCTCCCCCAGCGCTGGCTAGCCAGGTTTCCTTTTGGCTGCTACTGGGAGGAGGGGTTGGAGGTCAGGTGTCTCTGGTTTCCCCCTAGCCTGTATGGAGGCTCAGCTTGATACTCCCTCTCCCGGCAAGCCTAGGAGAGATTTTATGCGAATTCCCGCTGTCTGGGGGGTGAGCTGAATGACACCGACCTGTTTTGATGTCGCACTCTGAAGGAGAGTGGCGGTGTATCCTTCAGCTTTCCCGGATGGTGGCCGCTGACTGCCTCGGCGGAGTGTCCGCTGTGGGGGATGGGACTGTACCGCTTCCTTCCCCTTCTGAGAACCCGTGCTCGGCCCAAGGGTCCGTGTGGGCTTGGCTGGTGGGATTCCACCTAATGGCCTTCCCTAACCTCCCTGCTTGCCAATTAATGGCTTCACTGAGGCGCCACGCCTTCTGTAGCCGCAGGGCAGGCCACGCGAATCAGTTGGCCTGGATCTCCGGGGCCCTGCTGCAGGCTGCTGGGCAACATTCTTTATCTTAAATGACCTATTCTTCTCTTATCTTCAATCTGTTGGTAAGCCCATTCAGTAAAATTTTCATTTGAGATAGTCTGTTTTTGAATTCTAGAATTTTTGTTTGGTTCTTTTTTCTTTCTCTGTGGAGATTCCTAGTCTGTTTATTTATTATAATCATGACTTTTCTTAATATTCTCAAGCATATTTTCACTAGCTGCTTTAAAGTTCTTACCTGCTGATTCTAACATCTAGATTGGTTTCTAGTGACTGTTTTCTCTTGACTGTGGGTTAGTTTGCCCTGTGTCTTCTCGTGTATAGTTTTTGTTGCTGTTATTGATGTAGATGACATCATGTATTGAGTCTGGATCATGACATCTTCCTTTAAAGGGTATTGAGCTTTGTTCTGGCAGTCAGTTAAATTATTGCCCAATCCTTATAGTTTTGTTAGTATTATTATTATTACAATCCTATTAGAGAAAGTCTATTTCAGTTTTGAATTTAATTTTAGGGTATATTTCCTTTCTCTAGAGCTTAGTCCTTAGACTAAGACAGGCTTTTGAATGTTGATGCACTCAGTAAGTTCTTTTAACCTGGCTTGGTGAATCTTCGATGTTTTTCAGTGTTGTATGATCTCTGGCATGGCTTGCTGTCCATCTCCTAGTGCTATAGCCAGTGATCTTTCTTAGGATGCCTCATCTGTGTATGTGCTGCTCAGTTTTTGGCTAAAGACCTGCAGTGAATGCTCATGACAACTTCTGAAACCTCCCCTTCTCATAGCTCCCTCTTTCCAGCTACCCTGCCCACAAATACATCTGCTTCCTCAGCTCAGTAAGAACTACCACCACTCTGCCTGGGACTCATCTCCCAATTTTGCGGCTCTCAAGTATTCCTAAAGCAGAAAGCTTGGAAACATGGGATTCAACTTGTGAGTCTCCTTTCTCCCAAGGATCATAGTCCTGTGCTTACTCCCTGCTTGAAAGGACTACCTCGTATTTTATTCCATTTATAAATTTTGGCAGGAGGGTGAGTCAATTATCCTAGAAACGAAAATCTATGTGATATTCAATGTTAAATGAGTTAAGATGTTAAGAAAAAGTTCTGTTTAAACAATAAGTCTCTAAGCAAATACCTATATTACAGCGATATCTTTATTCAGCAAGGATTGGTAATCACGCAGACTTTTATGTATCATAAAACTGACTACACACCACACATAAGAGTATGCACATGTACACACACACACACACGATATATTCATTTTTTTTCTTCCCTTAGTCTCTCCTGTCTTCACCCCACCAATTGTTTTCAGTTAAACTTCAGCTGTTCTTTTCCTTATGCAAGGGAGAAATTTATGGGAAAAGAAAGGAACTCTTGTAGGGAAATATTCAGTCTGTTTTTTTCTCTTCTTCAAGGTTTAACTCTCTTTCTATAAGGGAGTGAAAGTCTGATTATTCCCAAAGGATTGTTTTGATGCTGCTCTACCTACTTTTGTAGGTGTTCAGGTGGCTTGATCCAGGAGCAAAGTTAAGAAATACCTGACCCTCTTATTTCTGAAATACCATGGAGGGGTAAAACCTACAAGCTGAGGCCAAATCATTCATTTTTATAAAACGTCTGGGGGGGAAAAAGTACTTTTGAAACAGCAATAACCTGCCTTTGATAAGTCTGTTTTGTGTGATTAAAGAAATAAAGCCTGTTCCCTATGCTCCTATATCTATCTAGTGACTCTCCCTTGCCCTACTCTGTAATATGGAAGACTCTGGCACCCAGACTCTTAAAAGGGACATAATCAGAACAAAATTCCCTGTGTAGACTTTGTCAGATGTCAAAATGGTGGCCCCTATGCTGAGTTCTTCCACAGTCGTCATTAAGAGCGAGAAGCAGGCTAAAGTTAGGTGACAACTAGGCTTGAGCCCATGTGAACTGGAACGGAGAGATTCAGATGTGTAATAAGCATCTTTGCTTCCTGGTTTTTAGAGCTGGATGGAGGTTAAAGAAGGAATGTTGAGAACACTAACTACAGAAAGAGAAGGTAGACTACCTTGCTGGCTGCTATCACACCTCACAGGACTGTAACACTGTGTTAAGTGCATTTGGTATAGTTTGGATCTTGCATGTCCCCAAAGCCCCATGTGTTGAAGGCTCAGTCCCCAGCCTGTGGTACTCTTGGGGAGGTGGTGGAACATTTCAGAAGTGGGGCATAGTGGGAGGTCATAGGTCATTGGGAGGGGGGCTTTGAAGGGATGCCTCTTCCTCTCTTGCTTCCTGGCCATGAGGTGAGTGCCTTTGCATCATGCCCTGATTTGCTATCCCCCAACCAAAGAGCTAAAAGCAAGGTGACCTCTGGATCATGGACTGGAACCTCCCAAACTATGACTCACATTAAATCTTTTTTTTTTTTTTTTTTTGAGAGAGGAGAGAGAGAGAGAGAGACAGACAGAGAGAGAGAGAGAGAGACAGACAGAGAGAGAGAGAGAATTTTCAATATTTATTTTTTAGTTCTCGGCAGACACAACATCTTTGTTGGTATGTGGTGCTGAGGATCGAACCCGGGCCGCACGCATGCCAGGCGAGCGCACTACCGCTGAGCCACATCCCCAGCCCACATTAAATCTTTTATCTCAGGATTTGTCATAGTGGTGGAAAGCTGAATGACACAGCAAAACACCTGGTTTACTGAGGTTTTTGATGTGGTTGTGTCAGTGTACATTTTCAAATTAGAAATTCTCTCTCCTTTAAGGGGCTACTTTAGGGCTAGAGTGCTCTGAAATCCAGTATTGATAAAATTTTATTGTTTTCAATGATTAAGATGAATCAAAATTAAGTGTGCTTTGAATGGAAAAAAAACTTTGAATATTTAAAAATTCTGATAACCTTTTCGATTGTCCTTACTCCAGATTTTCTGAATGCTCCCCTCCCATAAACCCTTTAATTCTCACATCCCAACATGCTTTTATGTAGTAATGCAGAGAAAAGTAACAGAAGCTGAGAGAAATTTTATTTTTCTTTTAAATGGAAGGAAGGAAAAGGTGGGATTGCATTTTTATAAATATCTATAAATACAGAGTGATAGGCAAAATCTTCCAAATAAATAAATAAATATGGCCATATGCTAAGGGACACAAGGAACTGCAGGGGCTACCTTGGCTCTGCCAAAAAGAAGACCCCCCCAATGGCGGTCCTGGGTTTCTGAGATTACAATCAGTTTTCTACCAAAGTCCTTTTGGGATTTCCCATCTAATTATCAGGAAGGGGAGAGCATCTATAGCTACTGTACAAGACAATGTCCCCAACAGGAAATGAAAACCATGAAAGAAATTATTCACCACGCCCCACTGTATATGCTGCTGTACACAGTCTGAGTATGGGAACTAGTCCTTCAAAATCATCAGATCAAAGTCGTCGTCCAGTGTTTCTCTGATCAGGAAAAAGAATGGGTCAATCTCTACGTCTGGGTACATGAAGGTGGCAGGAAAAATAAAAGGTGGGAAGAAGTTGGAATCTAGTTTGTTAATATTCTGCACTTTAGGTGGTCATTTTAAATAGAGATAGAAAAAAAGGGACCATGCAGGAAGAGTCTAAGTCACTGGGAAAGACTAAGATGAGGGCTGAGCATTAGTTCCCATCCAGCACACCTCAGCTTTCTCAAAGTCAGGCTGATTTTTCCTCCGCACAGCACTGGGGCTCCTGGGACTAAAAGCTCTCTTAACATAATGCCCCAGGAACTTCCAAGTGGATGGAGAGCCTGCCATCAGCCTAGGAGTGCTGTAACTAATCCTGTAGCCACCTCTGCCTCTTCTATAATTTGGTTATTAGACTTCTTGCCCCAAGTCCTTGATTCCACTTCACTTACAAAAAAATTGCATTTTTTTTTAGTCCATGGAAAGTCCAACCCAGAGCAGTTTCAGTGTTCCCCAGACACGTTTTTGAAATTCATGTCAAAGGTATTACTACTCAACCTGCAAGTAGAGGCATAATTAAATGCCTCTTAGGAGAGAGTGAATGTGTTTCCCTTTTGCAAAATCCTGGCAGGTGGGGTAGATTTCCCATGAACCAAAAACTAAACTTATTCTTTGGGCCTAATTCATTAAAGCCAAAAATGGGGCCAAGGAGTGAGGCTAAATTATCAGGCACTTGGGAACTAATGCAGAATCACTCTTGGTCCTCTGGCTCTAGTTGTGTAAAAGGAGAGAGGGAGGCAGAGCGCAGCCACTCTGCAAAGGGGTGGAGATTTCTGCTTCAGTTCCAGGAGCATTCTCCATGTGGTTTTGACCAGCCCGCCTCAGTCTCCTTGGATAGCCTTTCCCCAGAGATACTCCAGGCAGAACCAAAACTTGAAATTAGTGTTCTCCTCAACTCGCCTGGTTCAGCTCTTAATGTCAAGGTGTGCAAACTCAAATGCCAGTAGGATCCAGAGAAGTAACACAGAGCGCTGGAGAAGCTGCTAGATGGCCCCTTCCCCACACCATGCAAGTATGAAAACCCAACCTGCCACTGCTTCTTCTAAATGCTGGACTGATGTAGAGAAGAGGCATAGGGAAGGGAAGCGGGGGTGGTTGGAATCCCTTTTCTTCCCTTTAATGGGACATTTACCTGTTGGGGTTTCTTATACCAAAAGGCGGGGGTGTAGGGTGGGGGAAATGAAACTCCAGTACTCAGGCTGCAAAGGCTGATTCTCAGGGGACCCGCGGGAAAGGGAATGGAGGGAAGCAGGGATTGCACGCACCACCTCCACCTTGACCTTGGAGTGTGAAGGGGGCTGGGTCCTTTAGAGAAAGCTGAGTGGGCGGAAAGGTGGGTTAAGGAGGATCTTTCCGGTTTCCCTAGATGAACTTGGGGAACGGGTGGCACCTTTCCACGCCCACCCCCCCTGCGTGCGTGTTGACCCTGCTGCCACGGAGCACGCCCAGGGGGTCGCTGGCCACCACGCTGTTGTCCTCGGCACTCGGGAGCTCCTGGGAGCAGGAGGCCGGCGCCGGGGTCATGCGGGGCCGGGGCTTGAGCACGTTCAGCGGGTCCCTCTCCGAGTCGTCCTCTGCGCTCCGGGTGTGCCGCCGGCGCGGCGTCGGGGTGTTGAAGTGGATCAGCGGGACGAGGTTCCTCCGGGACAGGAACTGGGAGTAGGGCGGCGGGTTCATGCCTGGAAGGAAGGCCCTCTTGGCCCGGCCCAAGCTGACCAGGAAGTGGTGCTGCGGGGAGTGGTAGATGTCGTAGCCGTTCTCCAGCGTCTGGTGCCTGAACCTGCAGTTGTCCGGGTTGAAGTAATGCTGGAGGGGCGAGAGGGCAGAGGGTGAAGGCTGGCTGGGGGAGGGCCTGACCCCAGGCCCCCAAGGGCTCAGGCGCTGTGTACCCTGCCCGAAGCTTGGGAGTGTTTTACCTGTTCAGCTTTCCCTTGGCTCCTTTCTTGGAAAACAACGGATTTCCACTAATGCACTCCAAGCTGTCCAAGCACTGAATATGGTTCCAGTCTTTAGACTAGAAGACCTGTGCTCTGGGTCTTTACAACTCAGTGCCTGAGACCTGGGCAGGCCTGGCACTTGGCTTGCTAGGGCTGGGCCCAGGAACGGGGACACTCCTTGTGCCTAGTTTCTGGAGGGAGGGCTAACAATCCCCCTCTAAAAGGTTTCTACCTTTTAGAGCTGTTCTGGCTGAAAGTTGGCTTGTGTTTGTCTCCTTGCCTGGAGAAAGGAGGAGATGGGATGTAGTGTTGGGTCAAACATGAATGAGGATACTGGCAATGGAGAGAGAATGTCCTTGGGGATTAGGGACATGAACTTGCTAACATATGAATTGGGTTTAAATCCTCATTCTGCTACTAGTACTAGGTTTTTATTGAGTTCCTATGAGGGCCTTTATATACTATTCCACTTAATCCTCAGACTCCACAAAGTATTTGTACAGATGAGGATGATCTATATGCCTGTATGGGCTCAGCCCGTGTTTATCCACTCTGACCAGATAGATGTTGGTCCTGGGACACAGCAGTGAACAAAATAAAGTCCTCACTCTCAAGAAATTCCTAGTGGGTATGCTGGTTGGTAACAGAATCCTAGGGTAAACAATCCTTCTCTTTGACCATCTCAAAATCCTCTGGACTACACAGCAAGCTTTACTTGGGAAACCCTGTGCTTACCAGTCTTAAGGACCAGAGATCCCCACTAGGGCACAGGTAGTTAATTAAGAGATCTTTAATGGGAGGGAGCATTCCAGATCATGTGGTCCATTCCATTTCACTTTTTCCAAGGGAAGGACTGGAGAAGTGAGAGGACTTGCCCAAGGTCACAGTTGGTAACAGATTCCAGAAGACACCACTGGCCTTTCAATGTTTTCTTTCTTTTTTTTTTAATATTTATTTTTTAGTTCTCGGTGGACACAACATCTTTATTTGTATGTGGTGCTGAGGATCGAACCCGGGCCGCATACATGCCAGGCGAGCGCTTGAGCCACATCCCCAGCCCCCTTTCAGTGTTTTCTAAACTATGTTGCAGCATGAATTTACACAACTTAAGAACCTACAAATACATTCAGGGGGCCACACTAGATGCAAAAGTAGGAAACAGTAGGAAGAACAGACTGGAGAAAGCCTGGGCGGAAGAACCAGGCTGTAACCCCCACCCCATACAGCTGCACATTTGATACTTAGTCTGGATAAAGTACCAAGTGAAAACAGATCACCCAGGGACACTGAAAGTAGAGCCTTTAAACTAGAAAGTCTATGCTCTGCCAAAGAAATAATTGCAAATGGTGACCAACATAAAAAGAAACTCACTGATCCAAAAATGTTGCCTCTGAAATCCATACAGAGGAATCTCCTACTCATCACACCTGTGATCACCACCAAGCCAGCATCCTCTGATCTGATCAGCAGGGCACCTGTGGAGAAAATTATTCAGGTCACAGACTCAAGTTTCCACCTCATGAAACCTCCTTGTGGGGAAGACTTCACATAACTCCCTTCCTGCTTTTGTTCCCCCTCATTTCCTGTGGCTCCTTTCCCTGCTCATTCACCTCTCACTTCATCCTCTTACCTATATGGGGACCAATGGAGCTCACCACTTTCTTCTTTTTATTTTTTAATATTTTTTTTTAGCTGTTGATGGACCTTTATTTTGTTCATGCATTTATATGTGCTGCTGAGAATCGAACCCAGTGCCTCTCATATGCCCGGCAAGTGCGCTACCGCTGAGCCCCAGCCCCAGCCCCTCACCACTTTCTTTTTCCTGTGCCCCACACACATTTCTCTCTCTCCACCTGAATTTTATTTCTCCCCTTGCCTGGCGAATACCTCTTAATGTCTGTGGTAGTGGACATGTCCTCCCAAGCTTTCTGCTTTTGTTATTTTTTATTTCTATGCTAAGATGTCTTTCAGGGATCCAGCTTGTTTAGAGAGTCTCACATTTCCTGTCAAAAAACAAACAAACAAAAAACCCCCAAACCTTTCCTTTTGCCTACCAGGATATTTCTGTGTGCATCTCATTTGACTTCATTTGACAGCCCCCCACCCCATGGTGGTGGTTAAGGGGGGGTTGCCCAGCCAGGAATTAGAATCTGTTTTCTGCAAACACCCCCTGGAGAGGTTGTAAATGCCCATCATCTGTGCCTAGCAAGTGGTGGGGCCTCTGGGGGAGCCTTGGGGTGACTTGAAGTCCTGGGCTCCTCTCCTACCCTATGAGGGCTCAATATAAAGATCTCTGGGGGCAGTGGCTGGGCAATGATTAGACTGAGCCTGATGTGGCCTGAAGTTGGAATGACGTGGGACACAGGGATGGAGGGTGGAAGCAAACCCAGAAGGAAGGGAACAGAAGAGAGCCAAGAAGAGCAGTTAATTTATTTGACTGAAGGTTAGCCTCCAGGGAAGCTTCTGGAAAGTGTGGTGAGGTGTGGGAGGTACAGAAGATATTTAAATTCCTCCAAATTGGTGACTGTCTATGTGTCTCAATTGTATGGTCAATTTTGTGGTTAAACTCTGAGGAAAAACATAAGGAATATATAAGAGGTAGTTTCCATCCTATGGCTTTTCAGTCCTATCGAGAAAAAATTACACTTAGTAATGATTTTGGAGTGGTTGCAAAAGTGTTTTACATATTTTCAATTCTCAAAATAGCTGCTGTATTGCTGTTAATATATTATTTTAGTAGTAGTAGAAGCATCCCAACTTAACTGATAAAGCAGGATTCATCACAAGCATGAGAAGACAAAAATCAAATGCAAAATACATGCTGTAGGGCCCAAAGACACCAAGTTTCAGTGCCCCTGGGGTGCAGGGAAGAGGCACTGAGCCCAGAGACTTGGACTGTGGTATCAATTCTACCACTTAAGAACTTGTGGGCTCCAGTAACTTTGCTTTAGCCTGGGTTTCCTCAGCTTTGAAATGAACAAAAGTACAGCCATCCTGCCCACATTGTAGGTTATCACAAGGATTGAATGGGTTAATGGTTGCCAAGGCCCTTGACAGTGTTGGGCATCATGGTGCAGCTGACCTGCTGTTTGTGCCAAACCCACATGCGATCATCATGCTGGTCTGATGCTTGGGGCCAGCGCTGGACATATGCTCCTGGTCCAGGGCCAGTCCCAGTAGAAAACAACCTGCAGCTACTGTGGGTTGGGGTGGAGTGGGGTAGGGTACACAGGCTCTTGAATCAAACCAATGTAAGCCAGTGTGAACATTTAGAAAATGTAATTTAGATGGATTTTCTCCCCTTTGTGTTTTTAGGAGGCATGTTTTCTCAGTCTGCACACATCCAAGGGAAATTTCAGCAGAAAAAAGCAAAAAAGCACTCTGGCCGTGGAAGTCACCTGCTCTCCCTGTTGGCACTTGGCAGGGTTAAGGAACATTATTTCAACAATGGAGGTGTCTCATGCCTATGACCTTGGAAGGGCATGGGATTTGGGATTCGGATGTCCTCTAGGTTATTTACTACCTGTGTGGCCCTGAACCAGTTACATTCTTTAACTTTTGTTTTTCATGTCTGAAATGGAGGTGTTTAAACCACCTCTAGTCCTGCTGAGGATGTAATGAGATGAGTTTTCACCCATTTAAAGAGATTTCTAAATGCAATTTAGAAAGTAACTGTTACTATTACTGTTTCATTTCAATTTCTGCTAAAAAGTAGAACATTATCTGCTTATTTCTACTTTCATAGCCAGTATGTGATAAATAAGATGGTAAATGTAAAGGGTTTTGAGCTCCTCAAAAGAGAAACTATGAAGAAGGCTTAAAGACCCTGAGTAGTTCAGCTTCAAGTACAGAAGAATTGGAGAATGGAGGAAGCAAAAAAATTAGGATCGAGGAATTGATATTAACTAAACGAGGGCAGGGGATACAGCTCAGTGGTTGAACTCTTGCTTAGTATACGTGATATCCTCAACACCTCAGGGAGAAAAAAGAAAGAATGGGATATTAATTAATAGTAATGAGTGTCTATTTCCTGTTGTTTCTACAGAGTTAGATTAATGGAGAATAGGAGGGTGGACTTGTTCACAGTGGAACAAGTGTGTAGGTACTGGGGAAGCCCCCTGACTTCAGCTCACTGAACCCCAGGGGCTCTCGTAGAATCTCATAGATGATTTCATTTTATTAAGATCAGTGACCCCAAGAGGGGTTGAACACTCAACCCTTAATCAGTGATCTACTAAAACACAATAGTAAAAGGAATCAGATTTCACTGGAAATGTATAATTATTTGGGAAGGGAAAATAACATTCTTTTCCATCAGTGTGGAGAGCACTGCTTTATCAATGATGTCATCCAAAATCTTTTACCAGACTTATCTACATGCATTAGTGTTTCTTCTTTCCTTTCTTGGTAACTTAATCTTAATGCACACTTTTTTTCCTTTTTTTTTTTTTTTTTAAATACACCTGATAACTGATGGAACATCACCAAAGCTTACATATCAGTTAGGGAAAGTAGGTGCCTCTCCTGTAGCCCTGACTCTCAGTCACCCACCCCAAGCTAGTATGTTCATCTTCCCCCCCCCAAAAAAATAATACTTGGATGGCTTGTATGTCAGACAAAACAAACCTAAACACAATTTGTGTGTGTGTGCACGCGCATGCGCGCGCTCCACGCATGCACACGGAAATCTGAAGTCCATTCAGTCCATTTTGCTTCTTAGTCATTTTAATGCACCTAGTGTTGAGTGCATTCTCCAATGTAACTGGTTCAGGGCCACACAGGTAGTAAATAACCTAGAGGACATCTGAATCCCAAATCCCATGCCCTTCCAAGGTCAGAGGCATGAGACACCTCCATTGTTGAAATAGAGATTTGATTGCTCTTTTATTTCTTCTGCTTGAACTACATTGGATCATCTTGTATTTTTCTGAATTCTTAGAGTAATTTTAACATGTTCTCCAAAAATAGAACATCCTTCTTCATACCCATCTCCCTTCTCACTCCTTTGTCTCTTACCTAGGCACACAGCAAAGGACGGTCATTTGAATGACAGCTACTTGACAGACTATTGTGGACTGTGATCCATCTTTCATCAAACCCAATCTTTAAAAACATTCTGGTTGTCTCATGTTGTCAATGAGTTTGCAGATAGCCCAATTTGTTACTGATTAGACACCTTTCAGCTCCACTGACCAGAACTGAGAACCTATATGGGGCACCACTGAAGCACCTCATAAACCTGTTGGATGGATGGATGCATGGATGGACAGATGAGTGGACAAATAGATTGTATACCTGGTCAGACTCACCAAGACAATGTATCTGGGCAATCTGCCTTTAATACATTTCTTCTTAATAATTTTAACAAAATCCGAATACTAGAAGCTCAGAGTTGGAAAGAACCTCTGAGTTCATCTATTTCAATCCTTGGAATGATACAGGAATCTTCATAACATCCCTAGTTAGCCCTGCTCAAAGTTCATGAGCTAAAACTTAGTGTCTATTGATCATCTATCTGGCTTCTTTTCCTTTTAGATACCTTGCCTGTCGTTCTGTACATTTTTTTTTTTTTTTAAATCTTGGGACAAGGCAAAGTGCAAGTGGTTTCTATTATGGGAAGAGTATTTTAGTCAAGACAAATTATTAAATTATTCGTGTTGAAAGAAATTAGTAAATACTAATTAGGGAGGTGGCATACCTTTCTTTCTTTCTTTCTTTCTTTGGTACTGAGGATTAAGCCCTGGGGTGCTTACTTAACCTCTGAGCCACATCCCCAACTCTTTTTTACATTTTATTTGGAGACAGGGTCTTGCTGAGTTGCTTAGGGTCTGGCTAAATTGCTGAGGCTGGCTTTGAACTCAAGATCCTCCTGTCTCAGCCTCTGGAGCCACCAGGCATGTGCCACAATACCACCTTGCCCCCGCCCCTAAGGTTTTACAAAAAGCCTACAAATACCATTAAGGGGTTCAAGGCAAAGAGGCTACCAGGCTGGATTAGCCCTCTGGTCTACCCCAAGGCTTCCCCCCCAGGTAGACAAAGGAGAGTTCCCCCATTTCCCAACTTCCCAGCCTGAAGCCCCTACTCACTGTAGATGGTCTGATGGGGTGTGCCATCCACTTGGCCGTCCCTGTGGATCTGCAGGTGGTAGCTGTTCCTGGCCGTGGCGGTGTACAGGTGAGTCAGGCCACCCCAGTTGGAGGCCAACAGTGGAGAGGTGTTGGGATAGGCTCTGATGATACGCGTGCTGCAGACACCGCACAGAGCCCAGACCAGGAGCCTCAGGCGGGTCCCCAACATCGCTGTTTTCTGAATGGCTAGTGCTGAGTTTGAAACCTGACACTCCCTCCTTGACTCCCCAGGCCTAGCCCTGTCTTCTCCGTTCTGGCAAATAGCAGAGTGAGGATCCTAGGCTGGATTCCCTCCTTTCCCCCCTCAGACTTTTAAAGGGTAGCAGCATGACATCAAACAGGAAAAACTCCACTGTCCACATCCTCTGTGTTGTAATCAGCCATTCAAAGAAAGTGCAGAGACTTCTGAGGCTCACGGAAGGTACGTCAGTTACACACACACACACACACACACACACACACACACACACGTACACACCCCCCTCAATTTCAGACCAGTGCTCCCAAAAGTGAGTGATGTGTGGGCAAAAGTTATCTATGACACTGGGTCATCTGATGACCTGTCCCACTTCCACCAGGAAATGTGAAGGCAGCCAGCGGTCCCAAAAAATCCAGCTCCAGTCATGTAGTATCCCGCCTCCTCGGCTAGTCATCTCTTACCCAGTCTACTCATTTTGGTTTCCTCAGTCCTTTTAACTCCAATTGCCATGTATGTACCCGGTGCTTTCTGTGTGTGCAGCATCAGGTGGGTGTCTTGATAGATATAGAGATAGGTGACGCCATCAGGCAAGTGGCATCCGCTGAGACTCCCACCTCAGGAAAGATATTCGAGCTGGGATCGGGGACACAAAACCCAACGTTGCCATTTGGAAAGATTTCAAAGTGGGCAAAGGAAAACAAGGCTTTGAGGTCACCGAAAATACCAAGGTCCGATTTCTCAGTTTCCCTAGTTGGGAGATTTAGGGCAACTGAACTGGTAATCTTGGTCTCTCCAATAGGCAGGAGATGAAATCAGAGGCTTATGGGGATTAGCAGGGCTGCTGGCTGAGCAGAGGCGGGCAGAGTGCTGGAAGCACCCTCAGCAGAGTGTTCACACGGGGTGTCTAGCTCTATGACTGGTGCCTTCTTGCAGAGGATGCTCCCAGGAATGTCCTGTGGAACTACTCGTCTGACACAGGGTTGTGGCCGTGGGGTGGTGGTGGTGGTGGTGGTGGTGGTGGTGGTGGTGGTGGTCTTAGCACATACAGCCCAACGAGAGGCAACCAACCACACACTGGAATTAGTACACAGAAACCAAGCACTGGGCTGCTCACTGTCCCATTCCCTTCCAGAGTTTCCAGAAAAACATGCCCCAGGAAGACTGCCATTCTTTCAGTTTCTCATTTTACTGAGCATATACTACAGAAAAGAATAAAGCATAAAGCTAGACATTGTTATTAATTAAAAGAGAATGAGATATGATCCTGTCTCAATCTAATGGAGGAGGCAGATAAAATTAAGTAACTATCATACAAAGCATGCACCGTCAGACAGACTCGGGCAAGCAGAAATGGCCTTTGTAACCCCACGGGGTACAGGTTTTTATAGTTTACAAAGTATTTTCAAATCAGCTAGCTCATTTTAACTTCACTGCAAACTATGAGAGAGGTACTTCAGGTATTGTTACTATTTTAATGTTATTTGTGAAGAGATGAAGATGTCGGTTGAGCAAATAACTGGTAGAGGAAGGACAGGATCTTTTGATTCCCTGTGCTGCTTCTCTAGTAAGAATCACAGGGACAGCAAATGCTCAAGAACTTATCCTTCCACTTCCTATTTTAATGCTTGTAGTAATTTACTTAATCTTTAGAATAACCGTTTAAGGAGGTACTGTTATTCCCTTTATAGAGATGAGGAAACTGGAGCACATGGCTTAAGTAACTTGCACAAATACACAACTAATTCATGGAAGAGGATGGATCTGAATCCAGGTCTGACTTAGCTCTGCGTAGCTCTTTGCAAGATGTGCAAGCCCACCCAGTATGTTACAGCCAGAGCTATGACACTTGGTAAGTACAAGTAGCAATGAGACAGAGTGCTTTTCTCTAGTAAATCAACGTTTTTACCCAGGGTATGTCTCTAGCATATACGTGCTTGTCTCTAGGGTTTAAATGGAAGATGGATAATATTTAATGCTTATGTCTAAAACAGACTTCCTTCATAGAAGTCACAGAATGGTTTATAAATACAGCATCATAGTTTAGCTAAATGAAGAAACAGCTAGCTTTCAGAATTGAAATGCACATCATTCAGAAATATTTGCCAATTGATAACCCTGCATTTCCTCTTCCTGGTGCAAATGGTAGAGGGATGGGAAGTACCTGTGAAGCAATCAGCAGCTACTGAGAAACTTCCCTGAGAGACGGGAGAGAGGGATTTACAGGAATAAAAAGTAGACCAAATTTATCTTCTGAGGTTGACAATATGGTTATGCTGAGAAAAACTTTGCTCATGGCCATGTTCTATGTAAGAGCTAAATTACAAGGACGTGTAAGAAATGCCACAGGCATTCACGAGGGAGAGATTTTGGGGGTGAATGCTGGACTCAAGGTGCTTTGGGGAAGGAGAGAGTGAGCTTTGTACAAGGGGCAGGGTGTTGACCAGCACCCAAGGCACAGAGGGGAGGGTGTGCAGGTGTCCAGAAAGGAGTTCCTGGGGTGACTGTGGATGGGGGACATGTCCCTGACCAGTTGAACTCCTGCTATTAGGAAAGAGAATTGTGCCATCACTACATTTCCAAAGACTTTCCTCCAAGGAAAAGCCGTGAATTCACAGCAGCTGGTTGTGAAGGCAGAGTGTGGCCTGGGGAGTGGGTTTATTTCCTGGGAGTAGGTTTATAAGGGGTCTGGGGAGGGAGTGGGGGGTGATGAGACAGTCCCCACTTGGAGAGAGTAAAGGGAAATGCAAGACTGTCAGAATAATTCTTTGCATTTGTGATACAGAACAGTTGAGAGCAAAGATGAGAGTTACCCAGTTGCATGCAGAGAGGCAGAACTTCCACCTCCCTGGCTGAAACTCCCTACCAAAGGGCTCCAGACCTGGTTTCCCATTAGAATCACCCTTGGAGCTTTAAAACCCAAAACATCCCAGGGCTGATCTTAAATCTACAGTGGTGAAGGACAGCTATTTGTGCCTTTCCTCGCAGAGCCACCTGGGAGTGTCTGATATTTAAGTACTTATTAGTGAACAGGCTCTGAGTCTCAACCACACACTGGAATTAGTACACAGAAGCCAAGGCCCCGTCGCTGGACTGCTCACTGTCCCATTCCCTTCCAGAGTTTCCAGCCTACATGTAGATTAAGATGGGCCTTTCTGTGGAATCTGAGTAGTGCATGCCCGGTCGGTCAGTGCTCTGTGCCCACAAACAGCCTTTAACTGGAGCCTGTGTGGTTTCTGAAGCTCCAGAGTATGAGGGGAAAGACACCGGTGTGTGGGTTCCTTGTCTCTGAATCTAGAGGCTTCCCTTGGCCACGGTTCAGGATCTGGGAACTACTGCGACCTTAGGAGCCCAAAGTGAAACAGATGGCAGATGTGAACAGGAAGCTCATGGAGGAGGCTGCTGATTTGCACTTCTGGATGTCCCCACCCTCAGTTCCCAGTGACTGCCAGATGCAACAGAAAGGCTGGTCCCAGGGCAGGTGTGCCAACGTGCTTATCCGCCTGCCTTGGGAGCCCCTGCTCTGACCTCAGGAGAGTCCCCCTGTGTGGAGGCCTCTGGTCCAGGCCCTGCACTTCCACTCAGAGGACCCAGCTCTAAAGATGAATTGGGGGTGGTAGAGCTCTCTAATCCTTCAAGGTCACCCATTCCCTTCATCTCCTGTCTTCTTTTTCTCAGAATCCACTCTGAGAAGGTATTGAGGAATATTATCTCTACCAGATCATATTTTCTCAATGAAAAGACTTGACAACAATTTACAAAAAGTAACATTGGCTTGACCATCATTAGCTATGGTGAAAAATATCGAGGAATCAAGATGAAAGAAGACCCGGGAGGTAGGAGGGGAGGTGGTCTAGTGTGGCTCAAAGTCTTCTCTTGAGACTCTGTCTAAAGACCTTGTCACCAATGGGAGACCTTGTCAGACTTCTGTGCCCTGAGCCTCTCTTTCTCATAATCTGATTCCATGAGGGTGCCTCACTGTCAAAAGGGGTGACCTCGCCCAGTCCTGCATGCAGACAGATGGTTATCTAAGTCCAGAACAAATGGTTGTTCCTTGTTTTCTGAAGTTCTCTGGGGAAGTGCTGCAACCTTCCAGAAAATGTCATTCTTATGTGTCTTGTCATCCTGTCAGTTAAAACATGCTTTGGGGGATGTGGGTATAGCTTAGTGATAGAGCCAGTGAGGCCCTGGATTCCTTTTCCAGCGAGGTAACAAATAAAAACCAAACAAAAAGACACTTATTTATATCCAAGCAGATTCTCTTGCTTTAATGTACTACCTGTTCAATAACACATCACTATCTAGCCAAAGCCTATTACATGGTAATACCTTGTGGAAAATCTTCAGGGAAGCATAAGAATGAAAAAGTTCAGCCGTGATCTTCAGGGAACCTGCAGTTTACTGAACAGAATGGATTTTGCATTTGCCCAGCACTTCACACCTACAATAGATGCTCACAACATCGGTGTCAGTTGGTGCTCAAAACAGCCCTGTGAGATATGCTGGAAGGTGTTTGGGGCGACTTTCCCAAGAGAATCCTGGATCCTGATATACACATTCTGTGTTGTCAGGATTTAAAGGAAAATAAGAAAGGAAAAATAAAAAAAGGAAAAAAACCACATTATTTTCAGTCTGTTGGTTTAAAAAATTAATCAATGAAGAAAATATGAAATAGAAGGTGAATATCTCCTATATAGGCTCTACCCTGTGGAGGTAAGATGTTACCAAAGGTAAAATAATATTTGTAGCTTGGGGGATAATTATACACACACATATAATTCATATATATATTCATGTAATAGATAGATGTTCTTTTAAAAAGTCAACATTGAGGGCATACTATTTAGCATAAGCACATTCCGTCCATGCCAAAGTCTATTTGACTATCTTTCCAGGTCAGGATGATATACACGATAGCAGAATGCGTTACGATTCTTATTACACATATAGAGCACAATTTTCATATCTTTGTATATAGAGTATGTTCATGCCAATTCATGCCTTTATACATGTACTTTGTGGGGTTTTTTTTTGCATTACAATTCTTATTACACATATATACCACAATTTTTCACATCTCTGCTTATATATAAAGTATGTTGATACCCAATTCGAGTCTTCATACATGTACTTTGGATAATGATGTCCATCACATTCCACCATCCTTGCTAATCCCCTGCCCCTCTCTTTCCTTCCCACTCCTCTTCCCTATCTAGAATTCACCTTAAGAATTCCCTTCCACTCCATATCTCATTAAGAGGGTCAGCTCTTCTAAAAGCCTCATTTCCTCCCTTCCAAGCTCTGCCCCAGAGATTTGAGGGTGATTCTCAAGGCCACAGGACTTTATAAGATACATGCATGACGACACACGCGTCCACATATTCAAATTTACGTATACACATACCTGAATACATGCACAGTAATGGCCCTGCAGGGGTGGCCCTGGTGGCTGGGGTCACCACCGTTCTCTGCTACTTCAAGAACTTGCCATCTCTTACTCAAGAACCAATATGTCTCATGGAGTCAATCTCCCTCACTTCCCTTCTTTCTTTCCTATTGGTATGTTCCAGCTTCTCCTCCCCAAGACAAATTTTTCCACTTGTTTTTGTCATAGCAGCCTTTCCAAAATAAGGGCCCGAGAGAGGAAGGTCTGCTTCTAAGACATCCTGGGCAAGGGAGCCAAGAACTCAAGTGAAGGGGGATATTGGGCCCCAAAACGGGTTCAAAACCACATAAAATGTTAAGGTGCTCCTCCACGATCCTCCACAGTGAATGATTTTCACTCCCACCTTTCCTGCCATTGAATCCCCAAGCTTCCAGTGATTTCTAGGGACCTCATGTGTGAATTTACATTGACACTGACAGTTGATGAGAAGGGCAGGCATCTGAGTGCTAAGTACTTAACTTGAAAATAAGCTTTAATTTTCCAAATGCATAACATTAAATTTTTGCTACCTATATAGTTAAGAGCATAAAGATTTTTATAAGAATGCCAAATGTTCGAGAAAGTGTGATTAAATATGCATAGCTGAGTGCTTGTTTATTTAGGAGTTTAGCTGGAGTGAGTATGAGAATTTTTTTTTTTTTTTTTTTTTTTTGAGACAGAGCCTCCCTAAGTTGCTGAGACTGGCTTTGAACTTGCGATCCTCCTGCCTCAGCCTCCCGAGCTGCTAGGATGACAGATGTGCACCACTGTACCCGGCTGAGATTAAGAATTCTAAAGAACCTTGCAAGAGAGATCTGATAGAGGATGACTGGGGGGAAAATACCAATGGAGAAAGAAGCCTTGAAAGGCTTGCAGGATTTATCAGCAGCAGATGCAGGTGACAGATATCACCCAGGAGTACATGAAGTCAGCCAATGCCAGTGATACAGCCAAGAGCTCCGCAAATGCTTTTCACCATGAACATGACTCTGCAAGACGTTAGGGGCTGGAGCTGGATGTATGTGCCTGACATCCCTTCATGCTGTCATTTGTGACGTACGTTTGGTCCACTGTCTGACTTAGCTGCACAATGAGAACTGATTGCAGAGAGGGCACACAAAATACAACTGCAGCACACAAGATTTTCTAGAGCAGCAACACTATTTTGGATCCATGGTATTATGCATTAGTCAAACCACCAAGAAATGAACAAAAGGAGAGTAGAGCCCTAATTTGAACTGTAGAGGTGCTCTAATAACAATGTGTCAACAGTGTTCTTCAGTTATAACAAATGCTCCACGCTAGTGTAAGATGTTAATAACAGGAGAAACTGTGTGTGAGGTGGGGAGAGGGGAGAATCTCTAAGGTTCCTCCAGGGGCTTTTGTCTGGATGTAGAATGCTCGCTGGTCTTGCAGCCCCTCCAGTTATTTGCTTTCTCACCTGTTTTGCTTGATCATCAAATGCGGCTGGTGACTGGAAGAGTTTAAATTTCCTAAGAGACTTGTTTCTCTCCCATGTCTTGCTTAAAATGTCTGTCCCAGGTGAGGGATAAATGGAAGGAAGGCAGGTTTCTTTAATCTAATATTTAATATAATTATTATATTACATACTTTTGTAAGTCACTATAAAATCCGTCTCAATCCAGCAGATTTCCTCAAATGTAAATCTAAAAACACAGATAGACTCCCACCGGACATTTCAGAATGAAATGCGAGTGAGTTCTGTAACTTTGCAGAATCCGTGGTATTGCTAACTCGCCTTTGGTTCCATAACCAGAAGCTTGTTTTGCCTGGACAAGAAGAGGACCCTCAGATGCCTTCTACTGGGGACACTAGCAAGATCACAGAAGAGCTTGAGAGTGAAGGGCGAAGAATCACTTGCAACCGATCAGTAGCGGCAGCCTCAATTCCTTTCCTCCCCTCTCAGCTCCTCCCCTCCTCGCCTCTCCTGCTCACAGCCTCCTCCTTACTGAAATCCCTCTCCAGCCTCTGTAGCTTATGGAATATGAAACAGTGTGTATCCCCAGGCAGGGAGACCCAGCCACATGAATGACTTCACAAAAATTTCTCTTTGGGTGATAAGAACAAGGTTATGTTTGTTCCACTCAGTGAAAAGCCAAGGTGTAGGTGAGACTTAGTGGAGTCTCAATCTAAGGAGGCTGGTACAATTTTATTATCTCCATTTTGCATCACGTCTCACATTTACAAAGAACTTTCTAGCTGCATGCTCTTTGTAAAACATCCTCAGATGCAGTCTCTTCTTGGTTTTTCTCCAGAACCCACGACATATTAAGGATCCTCATCTTTCCTATGAAGATACTGAGGAGCAATTTGTGACTTGACCAAGGTCACACACCTAGTGTGATCCTTGTCTTCTTTCTCTAAATTCAAGCTCTATCAAGGACACCTGGTCTGTGAATGTCCCTGTTTCAAGAATGTATCTTCAGTGCTGAAGCCACCAGGCTGGGCACCCTGGTGGGCAGAGGGCCATGATAGGGGGGAGGCAGGGGATTCGCAGCCCTGGGAACAGCGCTCCTCAGGTAAGCTCTGAATGTGTCTTCCTTAGGTGGAGGAAGAAGGAGCAGTGGTTGGAGCCCTGAGTTACTGTACCTGCAGGCTCTGCAGACTGCTCCTACCCCTCTTCTCCCATTGTGTTCTTTTGTCTGAGAGATCAGTCGTGCTTCCAAAGCTGAGATTCTGCCCAAGGAAGGAACAATAGAAACTGGACTAAGAGGAACCTTGTGTGCACGCACGTGTGTGTGTGTGTGTGTGTGTGTGTGTGTGTGTGTGTCCCCACACAGGCTGCCCAATCTGATTGGCGCTCCAAGGCTGCCCAGCAGGACCCAGCCCACCCTCTCAGGATGCCTGGGGCTTGTCACGCAGCCCACGTCGGGGAACAGACATCCTGGTTCCCACTCACCTCCCTGGAGCCCGTGACCTGGGCTAGCCTACGGTGTTTGGGACGCTGCACATCCGGACTCGTGTTATCTCAGGATCCTGGGACTCCTTGGCTCCCCTGTCCTGCCTCCTCCCCTCTCTGTGGACACGTAGCCACCACACACTTCTCGGAGGGCTATTTCTAGCTGAGGGGCCGGTAATTCAGCCCCAGCCTGTCAGCTCAGGCCGTCTGTGTGCCGCAGCTGGGACGGGCAGCCTGACACGTTGTGGGTTCAGCAGAGTGCAGGATGTCGGGGCTTCCGGGGGCAGGCACCCCCTGGGCCTGCTGGAGGTCAGGGTTGCTGAGATGTGGGGGTGGGGAACAGACAGGATGCTCCTGCTGCATGGGAAGAGCTGGTGGCCACCGGGGGACAGAGCTCAGCCTCCTGGCACCCAGCGGTGCTCTGTGCTCTGCCCACCGCAGCCCTTCCCCTGGGGAGCACCTTTTCTCTTTAGCAGGCTGAGAGTTAACATAGCCCTGTGGGCTCTGGGTCAAGCTGTGCCTCACAGCACACAGGCCATCTTTGTCAAGTTACAGCACCTCTCTGAGCCTCAGTTTCCTTATCTGCAAAATGGAGATAATAAAATTGTACCAGCCTCCTTAGATTGTGGGGAGAGTTTAATAATCTGCCATAGAATACTTAATCTCATGTGAAGAGGTCACACAGAGCTGCTTGGTATAGAGTAGATTTTATTACTGTTGTTGCTGTTGTCTCTTTTCTAAACTTCAGCCTCCTATCATCACCTCCTGTCAGAATTCCTTGCAGGTGACTTTCAAGGTTATTGCTATTCCAGAGTTATCTCTGATGCCTGATCCATTTTAGTTGCCTAGAAAGTATTCAGTAAATGAAAGAATGAATTCTTCCCTTAGTCTGATCTGATGGAAAGAACACTGAACTCAGCACTAAAACAAAAACATCATAGATAAAAGTGAAATTATGTAATTTGCCTATGGAAAATGGATGGCACTGGAGACCATTATATTAAATGAAATAAGCCAAACTCAGAAGGTCAAGGGTCATATGTTTTCCCTCACATGTGGAAGCTAGAGAGGAAAATGGAAAAGAACGGTGGGGGGCAGGGATCTCATGAAAACCAGAGGGAGATCAATAGAATAGAGGAAAGGGACGGTGGGGGTGGGGGTGAAGGAGGTGTTGGAGGGGGGACATGCCCGGGGAGTGATGTTGGCCAAATCGTACTGCTGTGTTGTGCGCATGTACAAAGATGTGACAGCAAATCCACAATCATGTACAATTTTGATGCTCCAATAAAAAATGTAGAAAACAAAAACAAAGCCCTGGGTTCAAATCCCAAGATGCCACGTGGCTGGTGTTGTGGAATGGCCAAGTAAACTTGAACTCGTGTTCTCAGGGTCCTGCTCTGGCCTGTCTGCAAGTAAGGACAGTCCCTTGTGCCCAGTCTTCTTTGAAGGCTCCTGAGGACAAAGGAGCATAGTGTGACACTGCTATGGAAACAGGAGCTGCGCAGTTCAAGATGAATTTTTTTCTTTTCTGTTCTGGGGTACTGGGGGTGGAACCCAGCATCTTACACATGCCAGGTGAGCCCTCGACCACTGAGCTACATCCCCAGGCTTTTTTTTTTTTTTTAATTTTGATACAGAGTCTTGCTAAGTTGCTCAGGCTGGCCTCAAACAACTAATCCTCCTGCCCCTGCCTCCCAAGAAGCTGGGGTGACAGGTGTGTCAGAATGCCCAATGACAGATTATTCTTTATGTCCGATTCTTTCACATTTCACATTTCCCACTCCAGGAAACAGGTCTGTTCTGTTCAACCTCCGTTCACATTTCTGTGTTCAGGGCTCCATGCAGCTTCCTGAACAGAGTGTTGGTAGCATACATGTTTTCTTTCGATGTATCCCTATATTTTTGAGGAACTCATCCATTCACCATCACCCGGCACCAGGTGAGAACCTTTCACTCCCTTGCTGTCTTTCAAAGACACTCTGGAACTTCATCACTCTGTCAGGAGGCAAGACTGGTATGTTCACCTTCACTTATGCACAAGAGCAGGGAGACCTGGAACAGGTTACTGGCTGACTGGAGGTGTCGTAGCCAATGAATGGGTCCAGTGTTCTGCTCTTCTGTGCATTCCAGCTGGGGAATCCTGAAGGGGTGTGGGTCCTATGGTGTGGGGGCTCTGCTCCATGTCTGATGTGTTAGTTCTCTTTGCCCATACTCATCTACTTGCCCCGTGCTGGTCAGGTTTCCATCACTGTCACAAATACTTGAGGTAATCAATGCCTAAAGAGGAAGGTTTACTTTGTCTCATGGTTTTGAAGGTTCTAGCCCATGGTTGGCTGGCCCCATTACTTTTGGGCCTCTGGCGAGGCAGCACATCATGGTGGCAGTGTAGGGTAAAATGGTTTGCCTCTCAGCCAGGATGCAGAACAGAGGGAAAGAGGAAGGGCTGGGGTCCCAATAACCGCTTGAGAGACATACTCCCCATGACTAGAAGACTAGAAGACCTCTCACCAGGCCCTGTTTTTCAAAGTTCTTCTATCTCCTGATAGCACCCCAGGCTGTGGACCAAACCTATAACCATGGGCTTTTAGGGAACACTTATCTGAACCATAGAACTGGCTGTCATCTTGGACGAGATACTGGGTCTCTCAGACCTTAGAAAACATGTCTATAAAATGAAGATAGAATATCTCTTAGGCAAAGTATCTGGCTCATAATACCTACTCAACATTTCCTGCCATTCCTTGTATTTTCTTTCTTTTCTTTTTTTTAAAGAGAGAGTGAGAGAGAGAGAGAGAGAGACAGAGAATTTTTAATATTTATTTTTTAGTTCTCGGCGGACACAACATCTTTGTTTGTATGTGGTGCTGAGGATCGAACCCGGGCTGCACGCATGCCAGGCGAGCGCGCTACCGCTTGAGTCACATTCCCAGCCCTCCTTGTATTTTCTTAAAGCATCCAACAGTCTCTAAAAAAACATGTGAGCATATTCATATCATAGTTCCATTCCCACCCCATAAAGGTCTTTCAAGGTGAGGCAAAGTGAATGTTTATCCAATGAATACACATTGAATGCCTGACATAGATGACGCTGTAATACATCCATAGGTGGAAAGACATTGTTCTTGCCTTCGAGGAGCTTCAAGTGTGGTGGAGGAAGCACCTACAGAGGAGACAACCACTGTGAGTGACTGTACTCAAAATGGATGGAGTTGGAGAGTATCATGATAAGTGAAGTAAGCCAATCCCAAAAAAACAAATGAGGAATGTTTTCTCTGATATGAGGATGCTGATCAATAAGGGGGATGGGGTGGAGCATGGGAGGAATGGAGGAACTTTAGATAGGGCAAAGGGGAGGGAGAGGAAGGAAGGGGGTATGGGGTAGGAGAGGCAGTGGAATGAGATGGACATCATTACCCTAAGTACATGTACGAAGACACGAATGGTGTGATTCTACTTTATGTACAACCAGAGACATGAAAAAGTTGTGCTCTATATGCGTACTATGAATTGAAATGCACCCTGTTGTCATATATAACAAATTGGATTTTTTAAAAAAAAATACTCTGGGAGCCCAGCAGGAAGAGCTTCTAGACCAGCAAGGAAAGTGAGGCCGGGCTTCACAGAGGGTAGACCACAGAGTAAGAGCCAAGGTGTGATACAGGTGAGAGCATTCAAGAGAGGAGATGACATGTAGAAAGGCACAAAATCATCAAAGAACAAGACATATTTGAAGAACCATAAGAATTTCCATATGGCCAAGGAATAAAATGAGGAGAGCAGCATTGGCAAATCAGGGGAAAGGTGGTCAGAGTTGGATTAGAAGTGGTTTTCTACGGCATGTGAAGGAAATTGAATTATAACCTTCAGCCTATAGGGACACCTGGAAATTTCAAGCATGGAATTAATATGATTATATTTCAGAATGGTCACACTGGGAATGAAACTGAGAAGGAATAAAGCTGTGCAGGGAGGGGTATCAGTTAAACATTTTCTCAAAAACTCTAAATGAGAGAAGGTAACAGGCTGTCGACTACAGCAGGAACCATTTGACTTAGGAAAAAATGCAGGGCTAAGACAGGTTTTCAGAAAGGACTCACAGAAGTGAGTATATATATGGGAAGGGAACACAGGAAGAAAGGAAGGATGAGTTCTGGTTACTGAGCTGGGTGCCTCCGGGAGCTATGGGTACCATCACTAGCCTAGAAGACATTAGGGAGTAGATCTGGTCAGAAAAATGAGGGGTTGGTTTTGTTGGGCTTGGAGGATATAGGCGATTGTGTGGCTTTCAGGAGAGAGACCAGGCCTCCAAGTAGAGAAGTGGAAGTTATTGTCATAAAGGTGATAGTTGAAGCAATCCTAAGGTTGGATCGCCCAGGGAGAGCAATGGACTAACAGAGGAAGACCCAGGATATGGAGTACTGGTATTTCAGAAGAGAATGGAGGAAGAGGAACCCCTCAGCAAGATTAAGAAATGTAGAAACCTGATTTCTGACTCTTGGATTAACTCCCTTGGTTACATACAGTGGATTCCTAAAGAAGAGAAGACGTGGAGAAGACGCCCTGTGGAATTGCACCGTCTTTGCCTTGAGCTGGAGCTTCCACACTGGTGACCTGGCCTGGCCAGTGCTGAGTCCAAAAGGCCCATGATTGACTTGGGATGTTGATAGGGCAGCTTCCTCTCAGCCTCTTTCCTCGTGCTTCCTCCTGGTCTTGACCCTTGGGGTCTTACCTCCACAGTTGCCAAGGGAGATGAATAAACACTTTTAAATAAAGGGAAGATCAAGGGCTAGAGCAGAGCTGATCTAGCCACCTCCTTCTCCATCCTAAATCTCATGTCCAGTAGGCTTCTATCTGGGCAAGGAGAGAAGGAAAGGGATAAAAGGGGTTTTAAAATAAAACATTTAATCTATTGATCTTTTGGGGGGAATTGGATACATCTCACTGTATTACAACTGAACCTATTGATCTTACAGCTTCATCAACATGAAGTAATTGACTTCCCGGATGCTGTTGAGTAATCAGCTCTTTCTGCAGAGGTCCACAAGAAGGGACTTTAAGATGTGTGCAGGTCCCTTTCATATATTTGCAAATGCTTCATTCATTCCATTAACACTTTCATCATTCACAAAGTTTATCTTCTAAGATTAGTAGTGACTAGTTTGGCTTTGCTTTTAGCCTTAAAGTTTTTTTTTTTCTAATTTTTTTTAGGATGCTATATGGAATATATTTCTGGGTTTCTGGTCTCTTCACTTGTTGTTGACCACTGTCTTAGACACTCCTGTGCAGTTGCTCAAGCTCCAGGTGATGCCTAAAAGGGATTTTGGTGGCTAGGAAGAGGGCGTGGTGAGATTTAATCCATAAACTGTTTTCATGTATAGTTTATTTTACATACTAAAAAGCCCCAGCTGCTGGTATCAGAACCCTAGTGTACACCCCTCATTTGTTTTTTACCCCATTCCCCTAAGAGACTCCATTCCTCCACAGATTCCATGTCCCAACAACAGTCTTAGACTCTCTCTAGAGATCAGAATGGATCCTCAATGATAAGGGGCGGGGGGAAGGAAAATGAGAGAGTAGGGGCTAAAGGAAGCAAGATTTCCAGAAAGAGGATCCAATCAACCATGTCAAATATTTTTAGGAGGAGATATGAACGATGGGACCAAAGAATCTGCAAACTTCCATTTATGATTTTGCAAAGAGGTGTTTCAAGGGAATAGGATTGGAGACTGAATTGGGTGGAGGATAAATGAAGACAAATGGAAAAAGGAGAAAATGGAACCAGACACTGTGGGCATTCTTTTTTTTAATATTCTAATTTGTTATATATGACAGCAGATTGCATTTCAATTCATATTCCACATAGAGAGCACAATTTTTCATATCTCTGGTTGTACACAAAGTAGAGCCACACCACTCGTGTCTTCATCCGTGTACTTAAGGTAAGGATGACCATCTCACTCCACCGTCTTTCCTACCCCCACGTGGGCGTTCTTTTGAAGTGAGGAAAACAATGATGGAGAAAGACAGAGGGTGATTTTCCAAGCCAATTAGTTAACAAATTTAAAAGGAAAATGCTGTGGTTATTAGATCACAAAAAGGAAATTTTTAGAGAAATATTACTACCAACCCTCAGTTATTTCATTTGTTCTAATCATGGGACTTTGGCTTTGGAAGGACTTATAGGGCCAATGTCTGATGTCTTCTTAAAGCAGAGAAGTGGAAGCCAGGGACTACATTCTGAATTTAAAAATTATTTCCTCCTGGGCTGGGGATGTGGCTCAAGCGGTAGCGTGCTCGCCTGGCATGCGTGCGGCCCGGGTTCGATCCTCAGCACCACATACCAACAAAGATGTTGTGTCCGCCGAGAACTAAAAAATAAATATTAAAAATTCTCTCTCTCTCTCTCTCTCTCTCTCTCTCTCTCTCTCTCTCTCTCCTCTCTCACTCTCTAAAAAAAAAAAAATTGCTTTAAAAAAAAATTATTTCCTCCTTAAACTGTTCACAAACCTTAGAGTCCAATGGGTTTGGTAAGTCAGGGGATTCAATTTAGAAATTTAGAAAATAATTCAAATAATAATTCAACTTAGAAAATAAAAGGCATGTGCTGTGCTGCTGTAATATTTGCTCTTTGATACAACTTCAGCATGCATGTTGACCTAACAAATATTGGGTAGAGTTACTTTGTGGTATTTTAGCATTAAAAAGAGAAAAGGGTTGGGGGGGAGAGTGGGGGAGGGAGGGAGTGGGATGGAGGGAGGGAGTGGGGTGGAGGGAGGGAGTTGGGGGGGAGCAAGACCTCTGCTCTCAAAGTGGTTAATACATATCAGGGAAGAAAGGCAATTCTATCAGTAACATCATATTTCACAATGAATGCTACCATAGGGGTAGAATACAGACCCATGAGAAAGTGAGGCAATGGGTCCCATGAAGAGGGGTCAGTGAAGGTCCAGGAAGAAATAATAATGATTAAGCTGACATCTGAAAAATGAACAACTTTTTAAAATGAATGTAGAGGGATTAAAAAAAATCATGATTTCTCTGAACATAAAAATTCTTTGATTACAGCTTAGTGCACTTCCTTCTGATCTCTTTCTTTCTTGAATAACATTATTTGTGAAAATACTGCTTACTGATACTTTAATAAAAAGGTGAAAAGAACAAAGTAGAAAGAAAGAAAGAAAAACACAAAAGAAAGATAAACAACTCACTACCTGTAAATATCTACCCTTGAATGAACATTATTCTGGTGTATCTATGTATATCTTGATGGACAGAAAAATAGGTTGACAAGTTAATAGAAATACTTTTATTAAAATGGGGTCATATAACATATAACATTTTAAAAACAAAAATGCTTAATTAAATTTCATAGGATTCAACAGATGAAAAAGGACTGGAAATCAAACTGAAGGAATTGGTAAACTTTAGATAAATGTGTTTCAACAAGAGATGTTGTTGCAATAAAATTCACATTTAAAGAAAATAGATTATGAAATTATGAAGATGTTGAGGTTAGAACATTGCATATATATAATTGGTGTATACACACACACACACATATATGTAACCAAGTATATGTTATGCTATGAAAAATAAGGTCATTAGCATTTCTCACATGCCCCCCAACAATCTCCTAATTTTGCTAATCATACTGTTAACTGAGGTTCAGAGAGAAGGAGGAGCTACTTGAGGTCAAACACAGCTAGTAAATGCAGGCCTGTCAGGTTTTGCACAGGACTATTCCCAGGATAACTAGATCAGGGTAGTCCTGGTGAAAGAGCCCAGGAGAACTGGCCATTGGTGGGTGAGCTAATACTCAGAGTAATTAAGACAATGACCCCTGAACAACCTGATCTTATCTGCCATTTTTCTTTTGAACAGTCCTGTGGAATAAAACCCTGTCTAAATTCTTCATGCTTGTGTTTTGGTTTGCCACATTCTTAAGTCCCCTAATGTGTATATCAGGAATGGGCACTTGATTTTGTAAGCAGAATGAAGTTCTCCACTTTTCTCCACAAAGTAAATAACTTTCTCTGGAGTCAGAAAAGGTTAAGAAATAAGAATTTGCTGGGAACTCCATCCGTCTTAGTTCACCTTCTAGCATTTTTTAAAATTGCGTTTTGAAAAATATGGCATGATTCCTAAACATAAACCAAATTTCACCTGACACTCAACACTTCCCCCAGAACATGACTATGCTAAAAGAGCTAGCAAGGTTAGGCCTGGTGATAGCTTGCCCATGGTTCCCCAACATGGTACCCTCCTGGGGATCCTGAAGGGCCACGATGGCTCTGTGCTCAGCTCCTCAGGAACGTACTTTAGAAACAAATCCTCCGCCCCAACAAGAATGCTCAGTGACCTTGACCTAGACTCCAGAGGGCTCAAGCACTCTGGCTCTTGGTAGTGTCCATCTCCACTGCCTTGGGACTCTGTAGTGAAAGCCTGGAGTGACATTGGGAGTGGAAGGGGTTTGGCCTCCTGGTTGACCTCACTGATATGAGCTGCTCTCCCTGAGCCTCAGGGCCTTTGGGTCCTCCTCCCCTCTCTCTGGGCACCTTGCCTTTCAGGAAAGGCCAGTGGCTGCTCCCTTTTCTTCCAGTTGCTTCTTCCATGTTGCTGGGAGAGGAGGTGAAGGGCACGGCATCTGGTGGAGGGGCTGCTTTGGCTGCTTTTTTGAAGCCTGTGGTGGGGGCTGAGGTGTTTGGCCCTGACTCATCCAAATTTCCTTTCAATTGTAAGGGTTTCTGCACCTCTTTTTGTACCCTGAATATTAAGGTAACAGGAAAAGATTCACCCCAGTATGTTTGATATTTTAAATCAGACTGTTCTAAAACACTTCTTCACATTTGATTAAAAAAAAAAAAAAATCTTCAAATTATCTCAGCATCTCGGGAGCCTGAGGCCAGAGGATGGCAAGTTCAAAGCCAGTCTTAGCAACTTAGTGAGGCCCTGTCTCAAAATAAAATATAAAAAGGCCTAGGGGATGTGGCTCCATGGTTAAGCACCCCTGAGTCCAATCCCTGGGGCCTCCCTCAAATTAAAAAAAAAATTAAAAATCCTCACCATTTTTATATCATGTGGAGAGATGAAGCAGATTGTTCTTGGACTTGGCCATGGAGGTGGCAGGTTGGACTGTAGGATGACATTGTTCCCATGGGGACACACACTAGATGTGAGGCAGAGCCCCAGGAAGGGGACTTTGAATAGTCCCAGCTCTTGAGGCTCTCGTGTGACCATTTCAGGCAGGATATGGAGAAGGGTTGGGGCCAGTGGGCTCAGGTGGGACCAAAAGTCTGAGCTCTGCAAGCTTCATTTTCACGACAGCTTCTGAGTTCACTTCCTGGCCGTGCTTCACTGATGCTTAGGATTTCTCCCGCCTCCTGTCAGTTTCATCTCAGCATGCTAAAGAGAATCTGAAGCAGGAAGGTTTTGTATTTAACAAGAGCATTTTAATTTTAATTATTTACTTATTTTTAAAATTTTTGTATTTGTGGTACAAGGGATTTTACCCAAGGTGCTCTACCACTAAGCTACATCCCCTTTTCTTTTTTTATTTTTATGTTGAGACAGGGTCCTGCTAAATTGCCGAAGCTGGCCTCCAGCTTGATTCTCCTGCCTCAGCCTCCTGAGTTGCTGGGATTACAGGCCTGTACCACCATGCCTCTCAATAAGAACATTTAAAAATAGACCATAGGCACATTCAATATTCTAGTTACACACAAGACAGTGTCTCTCTATAGAGATTTTCTGTATTTTCTGTCAACGATATTTGAAACGACATCAAGACACATCATCTATACTGTGTGAACATACTCGTTGGGATAGTGGTACAGACTATTTGACATTAGCACTGTTGGGGAAGATGTAGAACTTGAGCTGTGGTCCCTGTGGGGTGCAACTCTGTCCCTTTACCCTGCTGTTTCAGTTCAGGAATCTGGAAACCAGAACAGGAGTGGAATATCTGAGGGCTAAGAGGAACAATCCTATTCTCAGATGGAGAAACTGAGGCCCAAAGAGAAGTGTCTTGTCTATAGCCACGTGGTTAAGATATTTAGATTTAATTCAGAGAAGTGCACCCTGGCTCTGCATGTCTATATCCCACGGTCAGTTACAAAGTGGAGATCATTTGCCTGGTACACAACTGCAATCCCAGTAGCTTAGAAGGTTGAGGCAGGAAGATCACAAGTTCAAGGCCAGCCTCAGCAACTTAGTGAGGCCCTAAGCAATTGAGTGAAAACCTGTCTCAAAATTTAAAAATAAATAAATTATTTAAAAGTGCTGGGGATGTTGCTCATTGGGTAAGCACCCCTAGGTTCATTCTCTGGTTGCATTCCCTCACCCCCACCCCCACCCCCACCCCTGCAAAGGAGATAATCTATCCCATCATTCAGATGCCCAATACTGTCTTGAGAAATTTTTTCTCTTTTGCACTAGTTGTTTTTGATGGATGTCATTGTCTTTCTTGTTTGATAATATTTTACCATTTCCAAAACACTTTCATATGCATGGTCTCTCTTAATCCTCTCCACATTCCTGCTTGGTGGTGTATCAGGAATGCATTTGGTTGCAATTAGCAGCAAACCACAATGGCTCAAACACAGAGGGAGGTATTTTCTCACATAATGTTGGTGGTGGTTCATCAACTCAATGAAGCCATGTCAGGGTTTACATCACTGATTATTTGACTTCTACCTGATGTTTGAAAGATGGCTGCTCTTGTGCCAGGTTTCATATTCCTTTTTTGGGGGGTGTGGTGGGAGTGGGGGTGAAGGTACTGAGGATTGAACCCAGGGTACTCGACCACTGAGCCACATCCCCAGCCCTATTATGTATTTTAGAGACAGCATCTCTCTGAGTTGCTTATCGCCTTACTTTTGCTGAGGCTGGCTTTGAACTTGCCGTCCTGCTGTCTCAGCCCCCCCACCCCCAACCCCACCCCCTGGGATTACAGGTGTGTGCCATGTACTTGCCTTCATATTCGTTTGTAAGTCAGGAATAAAAGGGAAACAAGGCAGGGATTGCTTTCTAGAGCCCTGAGTAAAATTCTGCTCTTGTCTCCTTGGCCAGAAGTTTACCACGTGACCACCTCTGGCCACAGGGAACCTAAGGGAGTGTTTCTCGTGGAGCTAGAACTTCTTGGAGCTTGAGAAACTGACTTTCACCAGCAAGGCAACCAACAGTGTCTGCCCCAGGTGGGCCACGGCTGCTGCTCCCCTCTCCCTGCCGGGTAAGCAGCAATGCTGGGCTTTGCCACATTCTCATTTCCCTCCCGTTCACCAATCTTTCTGTTAAATAGCCTTCTTTCCTCCCAGAATTACAAAGGCATAGAATGCTTGTTCTAGACCCTTGGAATATTTGGGAGGGAATGGAAGTAAAATCCCGAATAATCTCCTACCTAGAGATAATGGGCAAATGATAACATTTTGGAATAGTTCCTTCCAGAAAGATTTCCCACAGGTATGTTAGTGATGTTTTATTATATGCCTAGTATTTTATCATGGCTGTGTGTGTGTGTGTGTGTGTGTGTGTGTGTGTGTGTGATCCTGGGGATGGAATCCAGGGCCTTGCATGTGCTGGGCCCCTGTGCCATGGTTTTTTACTCAGTGGTATATTAGATTTTCCCATGTCATTAAGTTCTTTCAAAGCCAAAGTTATACGTTTATTTTCATTACTTTTTGAAGATATATGTTTGTTGTAAAATATTCACACTTAGCACATCTCCCATCTGAAGCCACTATAAACAGCCAGTCAGAAGGGTGACTAATTTTTAATTCATCAGGATTCATTTAGCCATTCTCACATTATCGGACATTCAGGTTGTTTCCAATTTCTCATTATTGAAGATAACATTTTGATGAGTATCCTCATACGTAGATTCTATTCACATTTCTGATTATTTCCTTTGTGTAGATTCCTAGAAATGGAATTACTGGGTTAAAGGATACGAACATTTTAAAGTGCCTGATGCATATTGCCAAATTGCTTTCTGGAAAGACTGTACCATGTATAATTTGACCAGCATTTTATGAGCATGCTCAGCTTACTCCAACTTTAATAGAAATTCTAAATAAGTTTCAGCCCTTTTGCAAGAAAGCAATGTGGCTTTGCAGAAAGTATGGCAGCCAGAAGGGTGACTAATTTCCACCAGTAATCCAAAGACCTGATTTTAGGTTCTGATTTTACCAGTACTTGTGTGTGACCTTGGGCAAAACACCTCATTTCTCAGTTCAGCTAAAAATTATTGTGTACTCTAGTGATCACTGTTGGTTTCCTGCTTAGTAATTATTTCACCCTTACTAATTTCATTAGGACCCGGATTTAACCCTCCTTTGAAGCCTTAGAACTCTAGGGGATGCTGGCTGCAGCCTCAGGGGCTGGGTGTTGATTGATCTGAGTGAGGGTTCTGAAACTTTTTGGTCTCCAGACCCATTTCCAATCTTAAAACTTATTGAGAAACTCAAAGCAATTTTGTTTATGTGGATTATATCATATTTTCTGCATTTGACTGTAAAACTGAGAACATTTTAAGCTATTTTTTTGTCCTTTTTAGATAATACATGACAATAGAGTATATTATTATTAACATATATTACACATACATGGAGTATAACTTATTCTAATTAGGACCCCATTCTTGTGGTTGAACATGATGTGGAGTTACACTACTCATGTATTCATGTATGAACATAGGAAAGTTATGTCCAGTTCCTTCCACTGTCTTTTCTATTTCCTTCCCCTGTCCCTTCCCTTCATTCCCCTTTGTCTAATCCAATGAACTTCTATTCTTCCCTCCCTCACCCTTTATTGTGTGTCAGCATCCACATATCAGAGAGAACATTTGGCCTTTGGGTTTTTGAGATTGGCTTATTTCACTTAGCCTGATAGTCTCCAGTTTCATCCATTTGCTGGCAAATGCCATAATTTCATCCTTATTTATGGCTGAGTAATATTCCACTGTGTATGTATACCACAATTTCTTTATCCATTCATCTGTTAAAACTATTTAACAAAGATATAGTAAGCCCGATAAGTATTAACCAGTGAATACATTTTTATAAAAATAACTGTATTTTCCAAAACTAAAAAGAAAAAAAAAACTTAGTAAGTTAGAGTGGCATCATTTCACACTTTTCAAGTCTTTTTTAATATCTGACTTGTTAGATTTTCACATCTGCTTCTTCATTCGGTGTATTGTCATCACCCATCAGGTAGTATCTGTAAAACTCACTCTGAGGAAATGGTGGCGGTGCGGGGAGAGGCAATCATTTTATGAAAACAAAGTCAGAGACTCTAGAGGGCCCCAAACCAGACTTTGAAAGCTCTCATGGCCATCTTGCTGCCTTTGCAGGTAATTGCTTTAGGAAGGGACACACAGCCCACTTTTTGTCCTGTGAAGCACTGGGAGAGGCTATGGGGCGTTGGCAAAATTCTTGCTCCCAAGAAAAACGTATGAAAGATCTTATTGTGCCCATATGTGACATCAGAAAATGCCATGGCCATCTTCCCACTGGCCTGAGGATGCAGCTGGCAGACCACCAGGGCAAAGCCGGGGGACCAGCAGGTAGGCCGGGCTTTGGCCTCAAACTTGGGCTCCCTCATGGTGCGAGGTCAACCTCGGAATTGGAGAGGACATTTGAACAGAAGGCGGCATGAAGAAGTAGAGTGCCACAGTGCCGGGCCCTAAAACAAGGCATGGGGTGAGTTGAGGGGGCGTGGCGGCCTGCCAGGGGAGTCAAGACCCCTGCTGCTCCAGCTGGAAGCTGGTGGCTGCTGCGTTATGGGATTGTGAATCCAGCCATTTTCAGCTGATCCCTGGGACCGTTCATATCTACCCAGAGAGAGCATTAGGGGTAATGGTGACTATTCAGGATGCTGGGGTTGTGTGGGATACGCTTTTGTGGCCTGTGTGTTTTATACAAAAGGAATTAGAGAAAAACACAAGCTTATGCCCCACTGAGAGCAAAGAGGGCAGGAATCTTATCTCCAGGAGACATTAGGGCCAAGAAAACCTTAGAGGCCAGGCCTCTCTCAAACACCTTCCTATAAATGTCTCTATCTGACCCTGCACAGGCTGTGACCCGCACTGGCTTGGAGGTGGTGGTTCCCTGCCTGAGAATATGATTTGGATTGCCTCAGGGCAGAGGTCTTAAAACTAGGTCAGAGAGATGGGTAGAGCACAAGACCTCAATTGGGAGACCCATGTTTCATGAGCTAAAGAACCGACCAGAAGAAATACGATGGAAGCCTACTATATTTTAAGGGACTATATTGCCTAAGAAACCCTAATCTTGGCCAAGAAGAGCCATGATTTATTTTTTAAATCCATAATCTTGTGGTCGCTAAAGCTTTTCCACTGGCCCTCTTGAACATGGCCACTAGAAATTCATTTTTCTTCTTACCAAGTATCTTAGCATAGGATGTTGTAACACATTACCCTAGGCTGGTGGCTCACAACACACATTTATTTTGTACAGCTCTGATGACTGGGAAGGCCAAGGTCTGGGTGTGGCGGTTTGGTCCCGGGAGAGCCAGGACTCCCTGGTTTGCATATGGCTGTTCTTTCACTGTATCCTCATGGGACAGAGCAGAGAGAGGGAGGGCAGACTTCCATGTCTCTTTACAGGGACACTAGTCCTATTCATGAGAGGTCTACCCTCATGAGCTAATTCCTCCAAAAGGCCCCACCTCCCCACACCATCACCAACACACAGGGGTTAAGATCTCAACAAATGAATGGAAGGGGCACACAACATTCAGTCCCTAGCCACAAGGATCTGTCTCCAGCAGACTTCTGGGAAAATGGAACTGTCTTCCAGTATAGAGTAACATAATGCCAATCGCTTTCTACATATCAGATATCTTACATTCATCCTCACATTTAATCCTCACAATAAGCCTGAATTGATAGTGTGATTCCTGTTTTACAGATGAGGAAACTGAAACTTAGATGGTTTCAGAAACTTGCTGGTTACTTCTGACCTCACGACCTGGTTGCTTTTCTCCACCAACGGGTACAGCCAACTGGGGTCACTTTTGTTTGGGCCTGCCCATCTGGGTTGCAGCACACGGTGGGGGTTGGGGATGAAACAGGGCAGAAGTGAAGAACTCTGGTCCCACAGGGACTGGAAATGAATGGACCCTCCAAGAAGCAAATTAGATCCAGCACGTGGTGACAAAAAGCACTCATTCAGATTTGCTTACACACCAATGAAGCATAGCAAGAAGTCCATGAGTGGGACAGTTTGGGGCAAGATGGCAAGAGGAATGGACCTGGTGTTAGAGGGGAGCCCAGTGCTTCAGCCAGTTGTTTTGCTGCTGTGACTAAAAGATCTAACCAGAACAATTTTAGGAGAAAAAGTTTATTTTAGGGCTCATGATTTTAGAGGTCTCAATCCATAGAAAGCCGGCTCTATTCCTCAGGGCTCGAGGTGAGGGAAAACATCACGGCAGAAGAGTATGGCAGAGGGAAGCGGCTTAATGGTGATCATAAAGCAGAGAGAGAGAGAGAGAGAGAGAGAGAGAGAGAGAGAGAGAGAGAGAGCTCTACTTGCTGAATACAAATATGTCACTCAAAGCCAGGCCCCAATTCCCCCTCCTCCAGCCATACCCTACCACTTCACTTACCACTCAGTTGATCCCTATGGAGGATTAATTCACTGATTGTGTTAAGCCTCTTACAACCCAATCACTTCTCCTCTGAGCCTTCCTGTATCATTTCACACATGAGCTTTTGGGGGACACCTCACATCCAAACCATAACACCCAGAGTCCTTTCTGGCCCATTTTACATGACATCAAATAGGTTGCTGCTTGTGCTGGCTATCCTTGGGAGACGGTGGTACCCACTGGCCTGAGCCCTGTGTCCTTAATGACTGTGGGGCACATGGTGCTGGCTTCGTTTCCATAGTGTGGTTCACACTCCCAGACCCAGGTAAGATTCGTCTCCAAGACACCCTCCTGGTTAACCCAGGCTCCTCTGACTTTTTGTGGACTTCATCGCTTCTCAGTGCTTATATATGTAAAAGAGATTATAAACTAGCATTCAGAAACCCCAATGCAGAAACAAACACATTCTTTATGAAGTGATTCACCAAAGGTTTCTTTTCAGAACAGAAATACCCTGTGACATCTGACCCGAGGGTGGTTAGTTCTATATCCTGTTTCTCCCAACAGCTCCAAAAGATGATTTCTCAGAATGGATCATGAAGGGACTGGGAGCTCTGCCAGGCTGACCCTTCATTTTGCAGGTGAGGCTGTGGGGGCTCAGAGAGGGGAAGTGACTTGTCTGAGTTTTCACAGCTAATTGGTGTCCCTGTAAGCAGCAGAAACCAGGCGAGGACGCATCAGTCTGTTGGCTGTTAGCCACAAATGTCAGGAACCCCCAAGATTCCCACTGTGGCAACTCATTCATTAACCGATTGACATTTCTTTCTCAGTGTTAATCATATTGCTGATTTCATTGACATTTGGCAACACCAAACATTCACCACCTGTGTACAATTTGGTAGCTCTTCTACTTAAAAACTTCCTAGAACTTTTATAAGTTTTGAGAGGGGAAACTTAAATTTTAATATTTTGAGATTTTCTAGATAAAGTCCATGTTTACCCAAATCATACTTAATCGTTTTGTAGGCGTAGATTATATCCTACCCCTGTCTTTTTATTGATATTCATTTCTTTTCCTCTGATTCTCTTTCAAGTGGAAGCAGAGTCTCAAAGAATCAGAATTTGGAAGACAAGAGGGACCCCTGGAACTTGGTGGAGCTCTTCTCTAGGACTGGTGAAGTTACCTTCCTCCTGAAATTTAAAAAAGAACAAACTGACATAGTGTCCCTGTAGAATAATTTTATGTTCCAAAATTATTTGGGTATGTTTTCATGGAGACAGCCAATACATAACACGTTAATCTGCAGCCCTATTTGGGTTGTCTTTTTGTTAAGACTGACCACTGTTAGAAGACAAGGGCACCGTCTCCCTTGGTAATATGGTCACTGACGGCAGCACACAGAGGCACACGGTGAATGTTTACTCAACCCATGGACTAAGGGGGTGGATGCAGCTCATTGAGTGAGGCTCATTCTTTATGGCAAAGAAGGAGCAAGGGATAAATAACATGCAACTTCCAGAAAGAGCAGCAAGGATACCATTCCGGTAAAGAGTAGAAAAGACTAGTTTCCGGCTAGCATCTGCCAAAGTTGGTCAGGAAGGAGGACAGCAATGATGATCATTTCTCAGAAAATGTTTCTGTTCAGGCACGGATGCCTGGGAAACAAAGCCATGCCGAGGAGCAGAGGCCAGGGGTCTTGCTGACCACCCTCCCTTTCCCTTACTTCAGCTTTTTCCCCCTCTCCCCACTGCTGCTAGTTAGCAGGGGACCCTGGAGTGTGATTCAGAGTCCACCAGTCTTTGGAACTCAGGAAGGACTTGAATGGTCAAGACGGGAGGAAAAAGAGGCCACATCCAGAGGCTTTGACGGCTGTACTGCAAGACCTGACTGGTTATAAATTCTTGCTAATGAAGAGAATCAGGAGTTATGGAAAAGTAGAAACTTCAGAAATCACACACACAAAAAACTTTGAGACCACTTTTAAAAAGCCTTAGAAGATACTCTGAAGCACACATTTGCCAATGTGAAGTTTTCAACAGAATCAATAGGATGGAGGCTGTGTATGAGACTGTATTAGTCAGCGTTCTGTCAATATGACAAAAATACCCGAGTTAACTTAAAAGGAGGAACAATTTATTTTGACTCATGGTGTCAGAGGTTTCAGCCCAGGGTGGGCCCATTCACTTTGGGGCCCACAGTGAGGCAGAACAACATGGAAGTGGGAGCATGTGGCCAGGAGGCTGCTCACCTCAGGGTGGCCAGGAAGCAAAGAGAGAGAGAGGTCACTCTTCAAGGGTTTGCCCCACAAGTGGCCTATTGTCTCCAACTAGGGTCCACCTACTAATGTTTCATGGCCCCCAACTGCAGAGAGCAGTGATCTAGATCATGGCCTGTCTGACTTTCATGGCTGCGGTTGTGCTGGGAGCTGCCTGAGGAAAGGTGCAGGTCAAGATGCCCCAGTAGTCATGGTAACACCAGCTAGGAGAGGCTGCCTGTAGGGCTCTATCAGTTGAGGCCTTGAGTTCAGCACCTTCTCCCAGGGATAGAGAATTCTGAGCAAAACAAGGTGACCCTAATGTCTCTAGAGTCCTGTGTCCTTCAGATTGCTGGCTTTGCTGAAACTTACTAACAATGAAACTTTTAATGATAAAACCTGTATCATAAACTTGCTGAACTAGCTCTGAGTTAGCCAAGCCTCACCAGGGCTCGGCCACCCACCTGGCCCCAGCTTTTTCTCCCTATGTGTGTCTGTTTGTCTTTTCTTTATCCTCCATAGCTCGCATCCGGTGTCTCCTTAACTAATGGCTGTGCGTCTGAGAGATGAGAAGGTTGCAGCACCCAAGTGCACCATCAGCTGGGGACCAAACCTTTAGGACAGGCTTTTGTGGGATATTCAATTCATAATGAAGGCCAACAAAGAGGACCAGTTAATTTAAAGTGAATAAAAGAGGGGTTTTGTTGGTGTTGGGTTAGCATGGGCTGTTCTCAGTTTTGATTATTCAGTGAGCTGTGTTGGCTTCTGTATATTTGATAATTTCTGAGAGATTCTGATATTCTGGTCATTTTAAAAACAGTCAGGCATAAAAACCCTGTAATAATCTGGACTAATTATTAAGAAAGCCTTAAATACTGAACTAATTTATTGTGAACACACTTGACTGAAACCTTTGGCATTTGGGGTGGAATCATTTTATTAGTTGAGAGGGGAAATGCTGAACTCTTCCAGATTTTTTTGTATTCATAAAATCATGATTAGTCCCGAATTCTTTCCTCCTGTCGACATGCAGAGGACTTGTGGAAATGAAGGGTAACATTTAGCCTGAGGCTGCAGAGAGGGGAAAGGAGGGAAATGGCAGGAGAGTTCCAGCATTCCCTTGAGTTCAAAAAGGAAGTTGGAGCTCATTATGAGGTAATTATGGGGACTAGCAGGGGCAGCGCCAGCACACTGCCTTATGGCTCACATGTGGGAACCAGATGTACTTCTTGTGAGATCTGAAAAGCAGTATTGTCCCTGCATAGTCAGAAGTGACCTCAAGTTGGTGTGTCCCTTCTGGGCCTCCGTTTTCTTATCTGCAAATGAGGGAACTGGCGGAGATCATTTGTTCTCTACCAAGACTGTGCATTAGACCACCTGGGCCATTGCAAAATAGAGCAACGCTCAGGGTGCACCTCAGGCGAATGGTTCAGAAATGACTGTGGATTCAGAATCCAGAAATGATTCATGTAGTCTCCAGGCATATTTTGATATTTTGAAAGAGCCCCTGCGATGGTCTGGATCTGAAATGTCCCCCAGTGGCCCCTGTGTTGGAGGTTTGATTCCCCAGATTGGCACCAACAGAAGGTGGTGGAATCTCTAAGAGGTGGGGCCTAGTGAGAGGTCCTCAGGTCACTGGGGGCGTGTCCTTGAAGTGGACTGTGGGACTCTGGTCCCTCCTTTCTCCCTTTAGTGTCTGGTTATGATGTAAGTGACCTTGCTCTACTGTTCGTCCCCATCATCATGTCCTGCTTCCCCACTGGCACAGAAGCAATAGGGCCCAGCTATGGACAGAACCTCGTAAACTGAGAGCCAAAATAAACCTTTCCTTTGATGAGTTAATTATCTCAGGTGTTCGGTGGAGGGATGGAAAGCTGCTGACACAACCCCACAGGTGATTCGAATGTGCAGCCAAGACTGACACCCAGACTCAGATGACCTCTGTGGTCTCATAGGAGAAGGTTCACATTTCAGTGCTTTGACTATTGGACACCTGAATGGTAGTAGATGCATTACGAGTCTCCGTTCCAGTTTGTAAGAGACCACTGCAGGATACCTGAGGAATTGTGCTTACTTTATCATTGATGACAGTCAAGGGTGTGCCCCCTTATTTTTTTAAAGATTTGGGGGGTCCTAATTTCGACTGGGGCCAGCTTGCCATCTTCAGTCTTTTTCATATGGCAGTATACACATGAATGTGCCTCTTGTGACTCTGGGAAGTAGTTTGGGCAGAAATTCATAATCAGTTTTTTAAAGGTTGGGTAATTTGGTTAATCAGGTAACCAAGGAACTCTCAGAAATAATTCCCTAGCCCATTCAATCATTCATCTGCCCAAACTATTTACCAGATGTCTGCCTTTTATACAAGGCACTTAAAAATTTTTTTTTGTAGTTGTAGATGGACAGCATGCCTTTATTTTATGTGTTTGTTTTTATGTGGTGCTAAGGATCAAACCCAGTGCCTCACACATGTTAGGCAAGCTCTCTGCCACTGAGCTACAGCCCCAGCCCTCCAAGGCACTTTATATAAAACTGTTTTTGTAAAGGCCAACTTTCTGAGCTCTCTTGAGCTGCTGTCAGATCTTACTGAGCAGCCACCACCAAGCTTCAATGCTGGGGTAGCTTTTCTCCTGTTCTGATAGTGTTTGCCTGTCAAGATAGCCAGGGTCCACCTCTGAACCCACATGGGCTTTACTGCCTCTGGAGTGTCAGAATAGGAGCAGCCAAAGTTATCACTTGAACTGTGATTGATATACATGGCCTCATTTAATCCTCCCAACCACTTGCAATCAGGCTGTTATTGCTATGAACTGAATGTTTGTGCACCCCCCCGCCCCGCCCCGCATGTATTGAAATCCTGGTCTGCAATGTGATGGTGTTTGAAGACAGGGTGATATCAGGTTGTGAGGGTGGAGCCCCCAGCACGAGATTAATTCCTTTTATAAAAAGAGAAGGGGACACAAGGAGTCTCTGTGGACATAACGAGGAAGAGGGTCCTTGCCCAGAACCCCATGCTGGCATTCTGGTTCCAGATTTCCAGCCTCCAGAATTCTGAAAGAAACAAATTTCTGTTGTCTAAGTCACTCTGTCTACAGGATTTTGATGTGAGCCAGGCAAGGTGCCTATTATTTTTATAAGTGGGAAAAAACAACACTTAGACTTAATGAACTTGTCCAAAGCCATCTAGTTAAAAGCAAGAGTTGGAATGCCAAGCAGGACTCTCTGGCTCCCGTTCCATACTTGAGTGATTTCCCACATCCAAGAATTTTTTCCCAGATCCCCTATTATGCTGCCTCCCATCCAAGCCTGCTTCCCTGTCAGGAGCAAGTTTGAGTCTCAAGTTTGCCAAGAAGCCTTCTCCAAGCGCACAGCCCAGCCTGTACTTCCCTCCAGTGCTACCCGATGGACAGGGATCTCACTCAGCTCTGAACCACTCCTTAGGCACTCCTCAATCTCTATATCAGTGATTGACTTTTCATGTCTTGTTTCCATAAATGTATTATAAACCCCTCCAGGGTTTGGACTTAGTTTTCAACTTCCTTTCAGCGTGCCCAGCTCACAGCTAGACTCACACAGAGACCTCATGTATGTTTTAGTTTGATTGAATAAATAGATTGATAAATCTTCTAAGTTCCTGCTTCCAGAGAGAATAAAAACACCAAACACTCCAACACTCACTCAATTGTGGGTTTTTGTTTGTTTGTTTGTACAAGGATTTAACCCAGGGGCTCTTAACCACTAAGCTACATCCTCAGCCCTTTTAATTTTTTTATTTTAGCAATTGCTTGCTAAATTGCTTAGAGCCTCACTAAGTTGCTGAGGCTGGCTTTGAACTTGCAATCCTCCTGCCTCAGCCTCCGAAACTGCTGGGGTTATGGGTGTGGGCCACCACATCTGGCTTCAATTGATTAATTTGACATGTTTATTGAATACTTACTAAGTGGACAGATAAGCACTATGTAAATACTCTTTCTAAGAATTTTATCTTTTCCAATTGTTTTTAAGTGCCTCCCAAATGTACTTTCCCACTGTAAAAACTCAAAGAAGACTTGTTTCCTGACACTCTGGTATCTATCAAAAATGAGGTCTTGGCAGGCTAGAGGTGTAGTTCGGTGGTAGAGTGCTTGCCTAGTAAGCAGGAGGCCCTGTGTTCTCTGAGCTTTGTGGCCCAGCATCACAAAAAGAAATACGAAGTGAGATCTTAGTAAACTGAATAAATGAATTGAAGAGAAACATGTCGAAATGGAGACTCTGGGAAGTGAAGCAAATTTCACAATCATATGGCCAATAAATATCGGGGCTGAGACAAAATATGAATCTCTTAACAAAGCTTAAACCTTTTTTTTTTTTTTCCTGTACAATTCAGTTTGAAGTGTTTCCACTCTGAGTGGGAATTAGCTGATCAGGGCTTTTAAGGTGTGGGTTTTGCTGGGATTGGGGTCTGACTTATTTTAGCGTTTCTGCAGGCCCTGGACAACAGAGGCACCTTACTCTGAGTTTCCACTCTCACCAAGGAAAGAACAAGAAAAAGGACTCTTTCTAATGGGATTTCATGTCCCCCCTTGGCCCTTGCTGTGTTGGTGCTGAGGTTGGAACTCAGGGCTTTGTGCACGTGGACAAGGGCTCTACCACTGAGCCGGACCTCCCACCCCGCAGCAGAACCTCTGTCTGTCCTGCTGTGGCTGTGAGTGCTTGTACGTGTAGGAATGCTCATGGTGCAGCAAAATGGACGTGAAGTGAAGGAGTCAGAAGAACAAGGATCTGGTTCCAACTTTTGTTGGTAGTGAGATGTGATGTGGCTAAATCACTTAAATGTCATTTATCTCTGCAAAAATGATGGATTGGATTAGATTGATTCTAAGGTGATCCTAAGTGCTATACACCTTTAATTCAGGTAGCAAATTATTATTGCTATCACCTCTCATGCTCAATTTTCTTGAGTGAGATAAAACATACATTGCTTTCTAGAGTGTAGGATATATGCAAAAAGACTTATGATGCTACTTATGTTAGTTAGCATCACTGGTCTGGACTTGTCCAAATGCCCAAAGGGGTTGTAATGAAAGCCACAGATTGGCTGTTCTTTGTGTGCCAGGCATTGTCCTAAGCACTTTTGATGTATTTACCATTTCCCTGCACATTCATACCACAGCTCTATGGGCAGCTACTCATGACCTCACTGTGTTACAGAGAGGGAAACTGCGTCTCAGAGAAGTGACCTGACTTGTCCCAGGTCAGCTAGGAGTGGTGAAGACAGGGTTTGGGCCAGGTGGTCTGTCTCTCGGGCTTGGCCTCCAGCCCATGTATGCATGGGCCCCTCCCTGGGTGCAGGGACAGTGCACTATTCTCTGTAGCATCCCCTTCACCCAGAAAACAACCAAGATGGACTGAACTGAATAGAAAAAGATGCTGGCCGTGGGTGAACTTTTTTGCTTGAGAAACTTCCAGAGCGTGAGGCCCAGGCAGCTGTAAGCAACGTCCTGAAAGATCTCACAGCAGAGCAGGTGTTCTGGGAATGCTCAGCCATGAGAGGAGATTGAGGCTTGTTGACCCTGTAGGTTTTTTCCAGCCTAAGGATTCCATGTTCTGCCTGATTCCTAGAACTGTTATTTGGCTGAAAGAGAAATGCTTACGATAAGTCACAGCACGGGACCAAAGGTGACAGGAATCGCGCAAGTTTGGGCTGATGTTTATCTTGTGGGCCAGCCAGCGGCAGGGACCGTGCAGTGTGTAGGGCTCTCCCCAGCAGCTTCCTGTCCAATCACTCAGAGCTACTGTAAGGGGAGGGGAGAAGCAGGCGGTGGAGGAAGGGCCCTCCCTCCAGGGTTCCCTGGAGAAAAGCCAAAAGGGTCTCAGAAGGCTTAGATGAGAGCTTTCGAGGCATTGCTGCCTGAACCAGAAAACTTGGTGGTCCACTTACTCAACGCCCAGAACCCAGAGCTGCCTGAGCAGTAGGCATTGTTTGACTGAGCCCACTCACTCAAAAACAAAAAACTTTGTTGTTTTAATCTCTTAACAAATAAAAGAGGCCTCTATGTAATTCATTCAGATCATTCATTTTCCAACGACTTTTCTAGCTAATCCTATGTATTCCCAGTATGTCCATCTATTCATTTATTCTTTCTTTGCAATTTTTTAAGTGAGCACCTATTTCATGTCAGCCAAGGGGTTTGAGGTTGGAGATATAAAGATAATTACATTCAGTCCCTGCCCTCAAAGCAACAGCAGGTCGGGAAATCTGTCAAGGGCACAGGTGATTATGGTGCAGTGTGAGAAATGGGTGCAGCGAATGCAGGGAGCCCAGACTGGAGGCCTGGAGAACAGAAGACTTCCCATTGGGAATGACATTGGAGCTGCAATTGTGAAGAGTGCATTGGGAAGGAAAGAATATTCTAGAAGGGGCATGATGTTGGGGGATGGTGAGTTCCGTGCGAATAGTGCTTGGAAATGGATTCTGAAAGCCTCCAAGGGTAACATGTGAAGGGCTTGCAAAAGCAGATTAGCTTTGTGTTATGGTTTGGTTGTGAGGTGTCCCCAAAAGCTCATGTGTGAGACGATGCAAGGTCTGGAGGAGCCATGATTGGATCATAGCTTTAACCTGATGGGATTCACTGAGTGGTGGCTGGAGGCAGGTGGGGCATGGCTGGAGGAGGCGGTCTATGGGGGCTGTGGCTTGGGGAGGTATATATATTGGTATCTGGCTAGTGCACTCTCTCTGTCTCCTGATCGTCATGTGAGCTGCTTCCCTCGGCCACACTCTTCCACCATGATGTTCAGCCTCACCTTGAGCCCTGAGGAATGGAGCCGGCCTTCTATGGACGGAGACCTCTGAAACCATGAGTCCCCAAATAAACCTCCTCCTCCACAGGTGTGCTGGTCGGGTCATTTAGTCACAGTAGCTAGGACACTTGGTGAGGGAGTTTAGATCTCACTCTATAGATGTGGCCTGGTGGCAGCCTGAGGTGAACTGGACAGTGGAAAAGTCTGGGAGAAGAGTTAAGCAATGATGGCCACCATCCCAAATGGCTCTGTCGTGGCTGAGGCTGGCTTTGAACTTGTGATCCTCCTGCCTCAACCTCCCAAGGTGCTGGGATTGTGGGCGTGCTAATGTCACATGATAACAAGAGCTTGTGACTTGGGAGATACTGTTATAGACATTTTGGGAAACACACAGTCAGCTCTCCACCACTTAGAATCTCTCCCCTCCTCCAACCAACAGCCAATCTCCCTCCTCAGGGATGTCTTCTTCCACACTTCCAGCTGCTCAGGAGACCCAAGTGTGGCCATCTGCCTCTTTGTGAGGACATATTTTGGGTATATGATGGGGGTGTACATGTCTCTCATCTCCCTCACTAACCAGTCCCTTCTTGAGAGAGGGACTCAGATTGTTAGTGTTCAGTCTTGTGTCCCAGTATGTAGCATAGTCCTTGCCAGGTATTAGGGGAAGGGGAGATGGCAGAGTAATTGGCAAGGCCAGTAGGACCAGAAACAGGGCTTTGAAGAGCCATATTGGGGGTCTGACCTAAAAGGAAAAATCAGATTGCCTATTGTATTCATTCAAAACAGACATTTTTTACTATGCACTATTATGCATTAATTTTGATTTAAATTTTTTTAATCAAAATGTTATTTATATTGATATTGAGCTTTTTGGACACCCCCTTAAATTTTGTCCTCGAGGGTGAAATTTCTCAGTCACCTCCCCTCATTTGGCCTTGGCCACTGGGTGTCTCATGTGGACTCATTCTTCTGGCCCTGAATTCTGAGCCCTGGGGCTAGACCAGGCCCACCCTGAAACCTGGGCAGAGCCCCACAGGCAAGGTCAGTCAGTGATAGAGGTCCATTCAGGACATTCCTGTGAGGTCTCCCTGAGAAAACCTCCAACACCCCAGTAGCCACCATGGTCCCTTTGCCGGGGAAACACCTCCCATGCACGCTCTGCTGAGGACCTGCTCCTTGAGCCAGATGTCCCCATCTCGAGGGTTGAGCCCCCTCCCTGAGCCCTTGGCCTTTCTTGGTCCAGACCTCAGCAGAAATGCCAAGAGCCCCGGCCTAAGGATGCCTCCAGCAAGTGACTTAGCATCAGGGTGACCAGGCAAGTCTCCTACTGCTGTTCTCTCTTCTGGAGACCCTAATGGGGGGCAGGTGGCAGGGTGGGATGGTCAGGCATGGTCAGGCATGGTCAGTGTGGCAGAGAGAAAAGCCTGGGGGACTGCTGGGTCCTGCCTGACTTCCTGCAGGGCTCCTTGTGGTTCTATATTCTTGACACAGAGTGGGGACGGGAGCATTTCAGTTGTGCATGAGACTCTCCTCGGAGTCCTCCGATCTCCCCTCACCCACCCTCCCAGGAAGCTATGGACACTGCACCCAGAAGAGTCAGGAGGCTGCCCAGAGTGGCTAAGTGGCCAAGGATTCCAGGGCCCCCATGTGTCCATCGGTTCTCATCCATTACTTAAATAAATAATTCCCGTAAACTTGGATGAGGCTAGGGTAAGTGGAATCTGTCACTTCCCAGTGATAGCAAAGGTATGTCAAGGTATTAAATCTGCACTGAGAGGTGGTGATGTTGTCTTCCTTGCAGAGGAGGTAAGAAGCTCAGGGAAACCAGCGGCTCTCCTGCCAGCTGGATGTGCAGCTGAGATACTGACTTACAACTCACCCTGCTTACACATTTATCTATGTACGGATGGGTTATGGGGGAAAGAAGAGGAGAAGGCAAGACGTTTCCAAAGGGCATGAAAGGGGCTTTGGGATGAGCTGGCAGGTAAAACCCCAGACACCATGGGATTCCACACGGATCTTGGTATGTCTCAGACAGTGCATGGGAACATACTTCTACTGAAACATTATCCTTTGTTTATCTGAAATCTTCCCTGGGTGTTCTCCATGATTGTTTGCCAGATCTGGGAACCCTACATGGGAGAATGGAAAGACACATGGCCTGGGAGTTTGAGGATCCTGAAAATAAACTTTATGATGTTATGTTCGAATTCGGGACCCCCAAAAGATCACCAGAGATCAAGATCGATGTAAGCAGCAAAGAGGTGTTTATTTCGAGCTAGCTTGGTCCTCCACGCACACACAGCAACTGGTGACGCTGAGAGGCCCGAGCCCAGGGTTTGCAGCAGTTTTATACACTCTTTGGGGAAGGCAGGGACCCCCACATACATCATAGCATCTCTTAGCAAATCATCACACACCGAGGGAAAATCATAAGACAACTCTAAAACATGATTAGCACATTCACTGGCAGGAACAAGTTGGGTAAGGGTGATTGGTTAGTACAAGAGGGAGATTCGTTTGAACTGATTGGTTTAAGCTATGAGGGGAGTACGTGCTGAACTACATGGTTTCCCAATATGTTATCAACCACCATAAACTACTGGGAGGGTCATCTGGCATCCCAGGTATTTCCCTGTCTCATGCTGATTGGTGGTTGCTAGGGGGTTGCTATGGGTCCTCACCTAGCCTAATTGAGTCAGGGACACCTGGCTCCGAAGATCTCTCTTGTTATTTATAGATAAACAACTCAGCAGGGTGGGTATGTGCCTAGGAGTGCTCTGTGGGTCTTTCCAAGGACAAGGGGCACGCCCCCTTCCTTGAACAGGCTTTGCTCTGAGGTAGAGGCTGGTTTTTCAATGAAATTCAAAGTATGGGGCTGGGGATGTGGCTCAAGCGGTAGCGCGCTCGCCTGGCATGCGTGCAGCCCGGGTTCGATCCTCAGCACCACATACAAACAAAGATGTTGTGTCTGCTGAGAACTAAAAAATAAATATTAAAAAATTCTCTCTCTCTCTCTCTCTCTCTCTCTCTCTCTCTCTCTCTCTCTTAAAAAAAAAAAAAAGAAGAAATCAATCCAAAGTATGTCGATAAGCTAAGTGTGCATCTCCCAATGCTGTGTGTGGGAGGGGATGCTACCTGTTCCAAGTAGAAGGGTTTGGTTGGTGGGAGGGTTTGGTTGGAGGAAAGGAGAGAGGAGCTTACTGATTCAGTTTGCTGGGACAACGTGGATTGAGGACATTATGCTAAGTGAAATAAAACAGAAAAATACATAATTCTGCCTATATGAGGTGTTTCCACTAGGCAGTTTCACAGAGACAGAACATGGAATGGCAGTTACCTGGGGTAGGGTTGGGGTGAGGGAAATGGGGTGTTACTATTTACTGGGTGCAGAGCTTTAGTCAGGGATAATGAACCAGTTGTGGGGAAAAATAGTGATGATGGTTATACACTTCGTGTGTACTCGATGCTGCTAGACTGTTGCAGTTGCAGTGTTGTGTTGCTACAACAAAATACTTGAGGCAGCTAACTTATACAGAAAAACAGGTTTTTTAGCTCACAGTTTTGGAGGTTCCAAGTCCAAGATCAGGCAAAGTGGAGGGGCCCCCTTTGTTCCACCTCTGGACAGGGTGGCGGATGGTAGCACATCCGAGGGACCCTGTATGGGGCAAACAGTCCCATCTCAAATGGCAGCAGAGAGAACGAGGTCATATGGGGCCAGGCTTGCTTCTCTTATAACAATCCCCTATCAAAATGGTCTCACGCCCTAATGACCTTAAGGACTTCCGGTTAAAGTTCACCTCCCAAAGCTTCCGCCACCTCCCAACAGCACCCCCATGTGGACCAAGACTTCAATCACTCCACCCACATCCAAACCATAGGCCTGTTGGCCTGAGCCTTGTCCCAACTACTTGGGCGATGGAGATAGGGGAACCACTTGAGCCCAGGAGTTTGAGGCCAGCCTGGATAACATATCAAGACTCCTCCTCTTTAAAAAAAAAAAAAAAAAGTATATTTTATCACAATTACAAAAAGAAAAGAAATTCAGTCTAAGGCCCCATAAAGAGCTCCAGAGTAGTGTCAGCCAGCTCACATCCAGGTTGGCCCAGGCATAAAGAATATGGAAACCTAGGCAAAACGCAGGCTTTCCTTTGCTGCTGCATGTCCAGGCTGTAGGGACCAGGAGTCGGTGCCAGCCAGGATGGAGAGAGGGACATGTGCCTCAGTTGAGGTCACACTGTGGGCAGAGCCTCTGGGAGCCTGAGCCTCCCAGCCTCCATTCAGGGCTCATTCCTCTGCCTTACAGGGAGGGGAACACAGCCCTCCACCCCTGCCACAATGAGCTAATCACCAAAAAGAGCTTGTAGCTCTTCTCAGAAAGATGGTCTATAAATACAGCATCTCCTTGCAAACCAGGATGCCAGGGGTGAGGGGCAGAACACCAGAGGGATCCTGGGGGACGAAGGGTCCCAGGGCACTTAAATTTAGCCCAGGCAACTCAGCTCAGGTCACTGGCTGCCACAGCCCTATGCATCATCACCAGGAAGAACCATCTAGAGAACATCATTTTTGCTTTGTGATTTGGGAACTTCCCCCATACCCAAAAGCAGCACAGGAGGGTCATGGATTAATATGGGGTTTTGGATACAGAGCATGAACTGTGATTGGCAGCTGCTCGGCAGCCTCCCTGCTTCTTGCTTAGGTGCCCGGGCTTTGCTAAATTCAGACCAGACAGAGTTAGCTGCTATTCAGACGGACCTTACAAGGCAATTGCCAGGCTGGGGAGGCACGGGGTAAATACTTCAGTGACAGTTCTCAATCTGCTGTGGTCACAGATCTCCAGGGGCTTCTGCAAGCTTTGGTTTCACTAGTTAAATGAGCTAACATGGTAACTCTCTCCCCTGTCACCTTAACTATCTATCTATCTATCTATCTATCTATCTATCTATCTATCTATCTATCTATCATCTATCTATCTATCTATCAGCACTGGTGATTGAACCCAGGGCTTTCTATCTCTGAACTCTATCCCCAGACTTTTAATTTAATTTGATTTAGAGACAGGGTCTCGCCAAGTTGCCCAGGCTGGCTTCAAAGTAGGGATCCTTCTGCCAGACTATGAACCCCAGTTGCTGGGATTTCATGTGTGTACCTTCATGCCCAGCTCAAACAGCACTTTTAATAAGAAATATTTCATAATGCCATTTTTACTAGTTAAAGTGAAACTCATGATTGATAGAACTTGCCTACATGTATCATTTTTAAAAAGTCAATACGATGCCTTAACTGTAGGAGAAATAACAGGAAAGTAACTTAAAATATTCTATATTTCAGTGTCTAAACACCTAGACACAACTTTATTAAAAGATAGTGGAGTATGAGAACTCTTGTATCTAGTTACACCAAACACATCTGGATTTAACAGGAGCAAGAAAATGCTTAGCTGAAAATTATGTGCCTTTTTGATACTTGAAATGAGAGTTAACTAATTAGGTGGATGTGTGTGTGTGTGTGTGTGTGTGTGTGTGTAGAGACAGAGAGAGGAAACAGGAGAGAGGAGACAGCTGCCATGGGTGTGGGGGCTTCTGTGGTTTTCCTGATAACTCGTTGCCACTGTTGGCATTAACATGGCATGATTTCCAAAATGGTGAGCTCTTCAAGAGTTTCAAACAAAACAAAATACAGTCTTCTCTGGATGTATACCTTAGTTGGAGAGTTCAATGCATCGCAAACTGATAGAGAAAATGCCTTCTATTTTATGTAAAGCAGAATTTGATTCTAGGCTCAGAATTATCAGCAGGTGTTACACCTCCACAACATTTGGAAAGTTGGGCAGAATAATTCTTCATACTGGAGGACTGTCCTGCATTCATCTGCAACCTCTGTTCATTGATGACAGTGGTGTCCCCAATCGTTGTGGCATCCTCCCAAAGTGCCAAAAGGCTCCACGGAGAACCACTGGTTGACAGGCCTGAAAGTGCCTGGCTCTTAGAGAAACATCCCCCTCTTCTCCCTTCCTTTCCTTTCTGCTCTCTGTTTGCTTCTAATATAAAAGAACAGTCTTTTTTTTTTTTTTTTTCTTTTTAACCATGTGGAGCTGAGGAAAAATCGAGTCCACTGGGAGGGAATTCCGGGGGCAGCCTCCAAGATCTCACTAAGAACCCATCATCAGAAGGGACCCTCGCAAGAATTCATTATCCTTCTTCCTCCAGACTGATTCACCCTTCTCAAACCTCCTTCCATGACATCATCTCATTGGAATCCCACACTGATTCTGTGTGGTAGGCAGGTAAGGGATATAAGCTGCACTGAACAGGTGAAGCCCAAAGAGCCTGTGTGACCTGCTTAAGAGGACTGGTCTCCGTCCTGCCCTGTGGGTGTCTTTGCCAGCGGTCCCGGACGTTGATTACTGTGTGTGAACCAAAGGATGAGTCCGCTCTGTTAGAGTGAGCGCTCTCAGTGGGCAGACTCCCGCGCATGCGCGCTGGCTCTCCCTCCATCTCTTATACACTGTTCTTCCCAATCACTTGCCCAGAAATTTGTGGAAAGTGATTATTTATTTAATTGGTGAATTAGAAGTTTTCTTGTTTCCAGTATTTTATCCTCCTCACGGGATTCTCCTCTTAAAATAGTATTCCAGCATGTTTTTGTTTTTGTTTGGTACTGGGAATTGAAGCCAGAGGCACCTAACAACTGAGCCGCATTCCCAGCCCTTTAAAAATATGTTTTATTTAGAGCAGAGTCACTCTGAGGGATTCTTAAATTGCTAAGGTTGGCTTTGGACTCATGATCCTCCTGCTTCAGCCTCCAGGGCCGCTGAGATTTTACAGGTGTCTATCATGCTATTTCATGGCAAATATCTGCACCAGTTCATCACTGTCTACAAGATAAGTTTGAACTCCTTAGCTTGGCATTCAGGACCTGTTTTCAACTTGCAACCCCTGCACACCCATCCATTCTGTCCACATTCTAAAACACCTGCCTGCCTTCGCATGAGCAACTAACATTTATCCAACACTTATGAAAGGATTTATGAGATAGGCACTATTATCTCCATTGTCATGGAAGAGGAAACTGAAGCTTAGATAACTTCCTAAGACCATGCAGCTCTTGAGTGGCACACCCAAGACTTGACTCCCACCTGCCTGCCTCCCAGGTCCTTACTCTAACCCTCCCACTAAGTCCAACTCACTTTGTATTTTGATACCTGGGCTTGGGTCTGTACTCAGGCTCTTTAGCTTAGAATGCCCCTCCTTCTTCTTTCTGTGAAGAGGAAGAAGTGTCCTTGCAGTTCCAGCTTATCCTTGTAGACCCAGCTCCCTTCTTCAATGAGTCACTTTTTCTTCTGCAACTTCAAAGATAGCCAGTAATTCCAGCTACTTGGGAGGCTGAGGCAGGAGGATCACAAGCTTGAGGCAAGCCTGGGCCACTTAGTGAAATCCTGTTTCAAAATCAATTTTAAATGGCTGAAGATGGAGTTCAGGGCTAAAGAGATTCCCTAGCATATGCAAGGTCCTGGGTTCAATCCCCAATAGAGCAGAAGCAAACTTCAAATGTATTCTCATTTAAAGAGGCTCGCCTTGGAAGGTGGTTGTCCATGCAGCTTGGTGTCCTCTTTCCAAGCAAGAACTCTGATCTACTCATTTTTAAAATCAGCATCTAAGTCGGGAGTACTGATTGGTATCCAGTGGATCTTTCTTGGAATCTAGTGATGAAGTCATTATTAGCAAGGAAATAACCACAAGGGGGCAGCACTACAGCTCTCCCAAGGGGTTGTTTGCCCTCATGGTTCCCTCTGGGAGACAGGTGTGGCAGGCTGGACATCTTTTTTGGCTGAAACAACTATCCTAAGGGACAGAGGAACCAAGGTAGAATAATAGAAATATGTTTAGTAAAAATAAATAAATAAGCAACAATGTGAAGCATAGGAGGAAAATTAAAAGAAAGTTATAGAAAGAACAATTTGGGGGAAACTTGAAGTTCTAAACAAGTTTGGAAAACAGGAAATATAGCTTTTCCTGCTGCCTATTATTCATTCTTCTTCATAAAACATTTACATCTTTAGTTTTCAAAGCATAATTTTATTAGACAGCCAAGAAATGCATAACATTTTATGATATAATACGATATATATAAATAGCTGAGTTATTAAGGAAAATGTACATTTATGTCTATTAAGAGGGTTAAAAATAATTCATGCTATTTTCTATTACTCTGTCCCCAAATTGGTTGCCTATTTTCCTCCTTCATCCCCCTAACTGCTGTTTATGGGTTTAAAATGTTCAGGTCTAGAATTATGGGTCAGGGCCTTGAATTGTAGCTCAGTGGTACAGCACTTGCCTCCCATGTGTGAGGCACTGGGTTCTATCCTCAGCACCACATAAATAAACAAAATAAAGGTATTGTGTTCATTGACAGCTAAAAAATTTAAAAACAAAAAAATAATTATGGGTCATTTTTTTTTTTTACTCACTTATCGTTGTTTTGTCACAATTCCCTCTAGTTAAAAACAAGTAGAAGACCATAGAAATTTCAAGCTATTGTATTTTCCTTTAGCTGTTGGAGTTCAGAGGGAATTCACAGATAAACCTGGAGAGAGATGGGGCAGGGCTGAATGGACGACGATGGAGAAGGGCCACAGAACACAGGGTAGGGGCATCATGGACCTACACTCAAGGGTCTCACCTATATCAAGGCTCAGACAAGAAGAGGATTTCAGAGGTGATTTGATTTTTGTGGAGGAAGATGTGTTAAGGGACTTTTGGGAGGGATTGGAATACCTTCACAAGCCAAGAGAGGGACTTCAGTTAGATTCCACGCAGGGCTTTGCATGTGTCCTGGAGTTTGATTGACACAGAGGGTGGCTGTGTGACTCTCACCCGGAAAATTCCAAGACTGGAGAGGTGTGTCTCCTGCTGCCTCAGATTTGAGAGTGAAGGGCAGCTTGCTGCTGCTCTGGGCTCAGTCTTCATTCCTGGAGTCTGCGGGAGCCAGGCTTTTCTGCATGTCCCAGGGACTTTGTGTGGACCACGTATGAGAGAAAGGGGGATTGAGACCCTCTTCAGTACCTGCCTAGAGAGGTAGCTGGATGTGCAGGGAGAAGCTGCAGGCAGACTCCTGGCTTTCTAAGGGGCCGGGAAAGGAGTAGGCAAAAGCCCCCATGGGAGATGAACGCATGAGGTCTGGTGTTGCAGCCGTCACGTCTCCAGAGATGCAGGGTCTCTGAAAAATCTAAAGCAGCTCCTAAGAAGAGAGAGCCATTTTAAGTCATTTAGTTGGCCCAGAGAACACAAAGCCACCTTATCACAGGCTCCCTCAGGTGAGAACTTCTGTACTCACCTTTCCTCCTGGCCTCCCTTCTGCAGCTTCAACAGGCAGACACAGTATTAGGGAGGTTGGAAGGAGGTGATTGAGCAAGAAATAAGAGAGTGACCATGACCTTCCTTTCATCCCTGCTGGAGTGGAGGGGGGAAATATCTTACCTTTGAATGAAGACCCACCTGTAGATTATTCTGTGACCTACATTTATAATTTCTAATTTGCCACTGTGTTTTGCAACTTGAAATGATCCTATGTCTTTGTGATTAGCTATGAGTGTCCAGATTATTCTTGAGAATTCCCAAGCTTTCATTCAGAGACACTAAGTTGACTGAGCAAATTTAAAAGGAGTCATGAGAGAGAAGCTTTTTATTGCTTTGCAATAAAAATTTCTCAGCTGTGCTTGGTCTACATACTAAATTTGTTTGATACATAACAGACTGAAGGGAAACAGCAACATTTTAGCAGCACTCTTGGCTAGTGGGATTATAAGTGATGAGATGATTTTTAAATTTCTGGTTGTTTCAGTCAGCCTTCTGTTGCTGTGACAAAATACCTGAAGTCAATCAGTTTAAAGAAGAAAAGGTTTATTTTGATTGACAGTTTCAGAGGTTTCGGTCCATGGTGGCTTGGCCCCATTGCTTTTGGTACTGTGGTGAGGCAGAAAATCATGATGGAAGCACATGGAAGCAGAGGAGTTCTGATTCACTTCATGGTAGCAGAAAGCAAAGTTAGAGACACAGGGAAAGGGCCAGGGCCAGTTAGCCCCTTCCAGGGCATGTCCTCAGCGACCTAACTTCCATGAGGCCCCACTCCTAAAGGTTCTACCACCTCCCAATAGCACCACAGATCGAGGACCAAGCCTTCAATACGTGGGCTTTTGGGGGGCATTTAAAATCCAAAACATAACACTGGGGTTTCTATATCTTCTGCCGTGAACATGTTTTAATGTTATAATCTTAAGGAAAGGAAAACAAACAGCATTCTTTGACAGTGGAATGATGACATTGGAATTACAGGTACGAGTGATACCAGCTGAAGTTCTGAAGAGACCTTCTACTTGCCTGGGATGGAGGTGGAGAACATGGCTTTGACAGTGAGGAAGAAGAGGGAGAGCCTGGTGGGTGTCGGCCTCGCTTCCTTTCGCCCCAGTCACTGCTGCTCCGCTGGCTCTTAGGATCTCTCACCTTCCAACTCGGTGTTCTGGACAGATCTCGATAACCCTCTGCCTCATCACGTTTCCATCATGACTTTGGGGGATTTGACAGTGGCATCTGAAGCTCCTCTCCCCGGCCTTTACTTCCCTGCCTGGGGCTTCAACGAGAAGTTCTTCCATCCAAGAATTTCCGTCCAAATCAGGTGGGTGCTCTCCCAGAGCAGGGTTTCTCAACCTTGGCATCCTTGGTATTTAGGGCCAAATAACTCTTTTTGCTAGAGGATGGTCAGCCATATCCCTATCTGATCCCCACTAAATGCCATTAGCCCCCCACACTCCTGATCCCTGCCATGATGACAAAAAATGACATAGACAAATGTCCCTTAGATGGCCACATCAACCAGGTGACTCATGTACTCAAAATAATAGGGCCTCTGATTCAGGGCTTCTTGTGAGGATCTGATAAATGTGTCCACTACTGGTTCAGGCTTCCCCAGAGGGCAGGGGGCACTGATCTGGATGGAATGTTTATATCCCCCACTCCCAGATTCATACGTGGAAGCCTTCACCCATCATGCAACCGAAAATGGAAATAGGCTTTTATGGAGGAGGTTAAGGTTAAAGGAGGCCATTAGGGCAGAGCCCTAATCCTCAGGATCATGACCTTGGAAGACAAGGAAGAGACACCGCAGCCTATGCCCTCTCTCTTTTGCACACAGAGGAAAGACTGTTAAGGACATAGTGAGATTGTGGCTGTCTTCAAGCCAGCAAGAGAGGCCTCACCCGAAACCCACAGGTCTTGATCTCAGCTGCCCAGCCTCCAAGAACTACAAGAAAATCCGTGTCTGTTGTTTCGTCCCCCCAGCTCGTGTTCCTGGTTCCAGCAGCTCAAACTCCTTCTGGGAGAGAGGCAGCCGCCTGTGGCCCCTGAAAACAACAAGTACTCTTACTTCAGGGGATATCTGTCAGGCCTGTTGGATGGAGGGATCCCCCCAGAACCAGAAGGCAGGGCTGGTACTGAAAATAACAATGAGTAATGATGGAGATTTACAATGAGCACTTCAGGTGGCTAGCCTCAAGCACCCTCTGCCCAGAGCTGGGCCTCCCAGATGGCCATGGTCATCAACTTCCCTCCTCTCTTTCAGGGAAACCTCCATAATAATGTGCAACAAATGAAATATCTTGTTGTTTGATTCTTAAAAAACTAAGCACTACCTGGCATGCACGGGGCGCTGGGTTCGATCCTCAGCACCACATACAAATAAAATAAAGATGTTGTGTCCACCGAAAACTGAAAAATGAATATTAAAAATTCTCTCTCTCTCTCTCTCTCTCTCTCTCTCTCTCTCTCTCTCTTCTCTTTCTCTTCTCTCTCTCTCTCTTTAAAAAAAAAATACTAAACTTTTTTTTTGGTGGGGGGGAGTTCCAAATTTTTATGTTGAAATATCTTTTAAAAATCAGCCCTTATTTCTTAATGAACACCTTGTCAATTGGGGGTTGTTATGGTCTGAACCTGGAATATCCCCCACAGTTTCTTGTGATGAAGGCTTTGTCCCCAGTGCAGCAATGTTCATTGATGAGAATTTGGGGAAGTGATTGGATTTTGATGGCTCTGACCTCATCAAAGGAGGTGGGGCCTGGTTGTAGGAAGTGGGTCACTGGGGGCATCCCCTTGGGGACTATAGCTTGTCCTGGGCTCCTTTTCCACTCTCTCTGCTTCCTGGTCACCATCAGCTGAGCAGCTTTCCTCTGCCACCTCTTCCACCATGATGTTCTGTCTCACCTCCGATTCAGAAAAATGAGCCAAATGACCAAGAACTGAAACCATCAGCTAAAATAAACTTTTCCTTCTTTAGGTTGTTTATGTCAGGTATTTGGTTACAGCTATGAAAAGCTGAATAATTCAGAGGTGTTTGAGTTTTCATTCTGAGAATGGCTTCCTGTTGCATTCTATGGCAGGATAATATAGTGTGACCACTCAGGCTTCTCTCCACTCTTCTGTCATTACTCCATCCAGTCGCTATCTTACCCAGCCTGGAACACACCAAGGGAAACTGCCCGATTGTCCTGCCTGCCCACAGGCTCATCCCTCCAACATTGGGACAGTTCCAATGACCTTTCTAAAACTCCTGTCTGGTCCTGTTAACTTCTTAAACTCACCAGGGGCCTCTCATTATTCTTGGATTAAAATTCAATCTCCTCAGAAAAAGAAAATAGGCACCAGACATCACATATTATATGATTCTTTTTTATGAAATACCTGGAAAAGGTAAAATGTGGAGATGAAAAGTAGATTGGTGGTTGCTTGGGGCAAACAAGGGGAGGTGGGGGATTAAGATTAAATGTGCATGAAGGATCGTGGTGGAGTGACAAAAATGTTTGTGATGGTTTACACAACTTAGTAATCTAGTAATTTTACTCAAGACATTTGATAAATTTTATGAGATGGATATTTTTTAACTCAAGCACCTTAACTTCACTTACCAGATGCTCCATGGCAGCTGCTCTCCACCCATCTCAAGCCCCATCTTGCCCAGCTCTCTGCACCCTGGACCTGCAACAATGGCCCCGATTTAGATCCTTGAAGGTACCATGTTCTTCCCCCTCCCTTCAGCAACACCTTCAAACACCTGCTGTGTTCCTCTCTCACAGCATTCCTCCTCCCCTACCTGCAGACTTAACTTACTACCCCAAACCTGCCTGACACCCTTCGGAGCTCAGTTTTCTCTGGGATGGAGTCTCTTACCCACCTAGATAAGGTTAGGACCCTGTTCTTGAGCTTCCTCTTGGATGCCATTCACCACACTTTGCTGTAATCATCTATCTTCCTTGTCAGACTACGAGGCCATATATCATTAGTCACGGTGATATTCCAAGGGCTCAGCATGGTTGCTGGCACACTGGAGGAGTTTAGAAATATGAATTGCATGAATAAATACAGGAATGAGATGCAGAGGCCAAAGGACCAGGCAGCTCTTCCAAGAGCACAGAGATTTATTCAGAACCCATTTTGCTCAGCTCAAGGCACAAGTTCGTTTACCCCAGAAGTGGCAGGAGGAGGCAGAGAGGTATGTAGAGATGGGACTGGCCAGAGCAGGAACATGGCAGAGAGGTCACAGGTCTGATGACCGGAGATTCAAGAAGGGATATGTAAAGGGAGGGGGAGTTACTTAAGTTCCTGGATCTTCTTCTTCATTTAACCTGTGAAAAGATTTTATAATTTATAGAGGCTCTCCTAGCTCAAATGTTCTCTATTTCCAGGCTTCCCACTGGATAGTGCTTTTCACGGTCAGAATTGCTGAGGGTGCATGTTATTCTTGGGGACTCCTGGGCCCCACATATGATCGATCCAAGGCCTCTGGAGTGGGCCTTAGAAATCTACTGATAACATGCTCTTGGTGATTTTTTTTAGAGGGTGGAGACTGTCTACTTTGTTCAGTCATGTATCCCCCAAACCTAGCCCAATTTGGGAATGAGGGGATCAGAGTATTTCTCAATGAATGAATGAATGAATGAACAAATGAATGATGAGTGAATTCTATTGGTAAAGAAATACATATTTCTGACTCTTAACAAGGCAGAGGGGCAGAGGGATTCGGCCTCCTTGGGGCCTTGAGTTGCTTCCTTCCCCCTTCTCTGCCAGATTCCCCACTTGTAAGGTAGGACTGGTGGTCTACGTGAACCCCGCAACTTCTGCCTGCCTTTATGATCAACACCATGAGGGGTCTGTGCTTTCTGTTTTCTCTGTCCATGCCTCCTCAAGATAGGGAAGAGAATTAAGATAAAAATCAATCACAATCCAGAAATTTGTTGTCAGTTTTAATAGGAGGGGTGGAGTGAAACAATTTAGAGAAACGTATAAAAAGACCTTTTACTTTTTTGCTGGAACATGATATGGTTTGTGCATAGCACATACATATTAAAAAATAGAAGCATCACATTTCACAAGCACATGACTGAACAGCTTCTGGGTTTTCCTATCCGCTGTACCCAAGTTTAAGGACAGCTTTGCACCGGGACCCAGCCTGAGGTACTTAATGATGTACAGAAAGAGAAAAACCACATCAAAACACAGCTGTTTGGGGCTGGAATTTCAGTAGTTCAATGAGGTATACAAGAATGGTTCTATGTTGGCTATCCATATGCTGCACTAGATTCAGGATCCAACTGGGGCATACTCCTTCTCCAGCTCTGGGAAGAGGAATCGTCCACTCAGGTGTAAGCACAAACTATAGTATTTGTATAAATCCTTTGGGCCTTGTCCTGAACCTCCCTGTCGTTGGGGCCTTTGGGGGCAGTGACACAGGGGTGGCTGGTTCCTGTGGGTAAGGAAGGAAGGAGAAACTACCACAGACCCACTGGGCAGACTGAGAGTGGCAAGTGGCAGAGAAAACCTTCTCAGTAGCCACTGGCCCAGAGTCTTTGGGGAAAAGCAGAGGGATAGAGAGAAGTAGGAGTCTTCTAGTTTGTGTCCACATAAAAAGTAGAAGAGAACAAAGGGAAGAGGGGACATTTGGTGTTTTGGGGGCCAACAACTCATGTGGTAGCTACATTTGCCCCAGTGACTGTGGCACAATGCATCAAAGGCCATGGATGTCAGACACTGGGAGAAAGAGAAATGACAGCTCATAGGCTCTTCCATGTCCTCCTTCCCTCAGGACTTACATAGAGCAAGCACTTGAAGGATCTGAGGTCTTAGCATAGAAAAGGGCCCAAATCCTGCAAGGAAAGAGAATTTCAAAATATTCAGGATAGTTCTTGGGACAGGAGAGAATTTCAAACCTGGATTGTTGATGTGGGGAGAAGATATGTCTAAAAAGGAGAAATATTTTTATCCTGAATCAGATAACAAGAGAAAATGTTCTTTGTCTTTGTTAAGCCATTAGAATAGCCCTGACCAAGGACTTGAATATATGTGTGAGTGTGTGTGTGTGTCTCTCTCTGTGTGTGTGTGTTGGAGGTATTGTGTGTGGGACATGCTGGTAGAGGGGAAAGCTGTGGAAGATAATGATAAGGTATTAATTTCAAAATCATATGCGGTTTTTCAAGGGAGTTCCAAAAATGTTTAGAAAGTGGGAAAAAGAAAAGATATTCAAAGGCTTTGAATGATTACACAGACCTAATCAACAACTTGAACAAAACATTTAGAATTTTCTGGTTTCCTCGGAGGTCCATCCATTGCCCTGGAGACGATGGAGATTTTATAAGGGCCCTGTGACTCCCTGCTTGCTTCGGAGCTAACCTCCTCCTAGCTGAGAAGTCCATCTTCAAGTAGACGTAGATATGCTCTTCTCTTCATTATCATTTGCTCTTGGAGAGGGTATAAGTCAGCCTCTTGGCTCTTGGAACCCAAAGTTTGCATGGAGCTGCCAGAGAAGGTTCAGGATAGAAGAGAGTCCAATTAGCTACAAAACTCTATAAACCAGGTCCATTTGCTCAGGATTTGGGAGAGGGATGACCCAAATCATTCTTAGAACATCCTCAGTGAGAAAGTTGGGCTCACTCTATTCCCCTGCCTAGGGTAACATCTGCCACAGTCTTTTGAATCCAATGGGGCTGACAGCTGAGTCTGAGTCTGGGACTCAGTGGACATTTGACCAGGTACAAACCAACTCTCCGCACTCTGTGCATAGTAGCAGGAGAAAAGGGATTGAAATGCCCTTTGATATCCTTTCATCAATTTTTTTTGGGTGGGACTTTTCTTAAGCCTAAGTCCCTTATAAGTCAAAGAGAAAGCCTTTAAGTGAATTATTTTGCATGAGAAAAATCTAAAAGCATCAACCATACATCTGTACATTCAGAGATAAGATTCAAAATACTTAAAAACTAGTATGATGCAGGTCATACTGGTACCAGTTGGACCGGATGCCCACCTTCTCCTAATTGGCGTCAGTCACAGAAAATCAGTGTGCTGGTATGACTACATAGTGGCTGGACCTATATTTCATGGCCTCTCCTCACACCTAGCATGGAAAATGGGTATAGACATCCATCCAGCCATCCTGCATTCCCAGTTCCATCAGGAATACAGATGCACCTTAGGTCCTTAGTGCCTTCATTTCTGATATGCTCTGTTAAAGAGACTGATTACACTGGACAAGATCTCTTAAAAAATAACCAAGTTGGTGGTCTCCTGCCTCCAAGCAGACCTGCGTTTCAAAATTATGACAGTCAAGATGGACTGATTTCCTCTCCCTTCCACTTGATCCAAGATCCGGCTCCTTCTAGTTTCTTTCCAAGGCTTGATTACATGCACACATGCTGCTGAGCCACTACCGTCTGTTAATCTTAGCTCACCTTGCCATGGCCTTTACCTCTTTACCCAGCACACATCCACCCTGATCCTTGCAGAGTAGAGGAGGCAGCCAGCACAGTGTCTCTCCCTGGGATTGCCAACCTCCATCTTCAACTCAGAATCCCTCGCCCTGATCTATCTATAGATGCACGCATCTACGAATAGAGAGGTATGTTGAAGATGAAGGTATTTGCAACAGATGAGGGATTGTCTTGCAGGCCGGGGCCCCTGAGAGTAGCAAAGGGTGTCAGGTCATTTTGTAACTCGATGGTTCACATATGCCGAAAATATTTGCACTCTGATACGGCTCTCTCTGGTTTCAGATTTAGGAACATTCCAATGGTTCAGGAATCTGAAGGCTCCAGGCAGACCACATTTATAGTCACTCGGGGAACCTCTGCTTTAAATACTCTCAAAGGACAGGAGGCAAGAAGGCATGGTACAGCGAGGAGCCACTTCAGCTTGGCTGCTTGATCTCCCAGGATTAGCACTCCTCTTCTACTGTAGGGAGTCAGGGGGCAAACTCTGGAGGTCATGGGGCCCATTCTATTGCATCCAGGGTGCTGCGTGTACGCAAGATGAGGACGACTGAGAAGGAAGTGAGAGTATCAGATGAGAACTTGGGTGAGTTTCCTGGACATGGTTGGAGAGGAATTATCATCTGTAGTCCAAAGCCTCTCTACTTCCTTCATGCCCTATTTTGCATCCCCTTCCTTGCCAAAGAGGTTGCCATTATTAGGATCCTTGTCATCTGAGGTTAAAATAAGACCTGGTTCAAAGTGAGGAAAAGTCACGGGCAGGCAGCCTGGCCCTTACTTGTTCTTGGAGCACACACAGCATGAAGTCCTCCAGGCAGAACAGCTCTCCACAGAACACCCAGTTCCTCCTGATGCCTCCAGTGGACCTTGTTCAATTGCCCTGGGCACCGCTCTGCCACTTTCTTCCAAGAAGGTGACCCCCTTCTACCCTTGGCTTTGATGATGCATCCCAGTTTCCCTGGAACCCCCACAGGCATGAAGCTCGGGGCATCTGATCACTCTTTTCCTGGTTGGCATTGAAAGTTTACACCCTCCTGTCCTGCCCTCTTTGCACTCGGAGGACAGCTGCTCCCAACCACCCGTGTCGCCTGCGCAGTCAGCGGCCTCTGAATGAAAAGGTGATTGGAAAGAGGCAGAATGGGAGCAGATCAATCCTTCTGGCTTGACAGGTGACATTCTTGCAGGCAGATTCCTGCAGCGATGAGGCCAGGGGAAAGAAACTCGATGCTCTGAAATACTTTTGCTCTGACAATATATACAGAGATGGATGGATCTACATGGACACACACATACTCCCACCCTGGCCCTTTCCTGTGCCCATGGTCACATTCCACAAGTGTCATCTCTACCTTCTCTTCTCAGGTGAGGTCAAAGCACAGGCTTCATCACTAGTCTAAGATGCTCGTGGCAACACCTCACTTGGGTGAGTTCAGGGCCATGGGATTAAGTAGCCAAGGAAACAAACCCAGGTTTCCCCAGGCACAAGATAATCCTGATTCAGAAGTCATGGGGAACAAGAGGGAACCATTCACTTGTGCAAAATTCCCATAGAACAGATATATAGCTGTCAACCTGTGAGCCTCTGTTCATGGGTCCTTATATCCTGGGAAGAAAGTGAGTGACAGTCATGATTGGAGACACCTTGCTGCCCCGCTTTACACGTCCATATTTGCTCAGGGCAATGTAGGTCCCTCGGTACAAGTCTGACTCATAGGCGTTGTAGTTGTTGGGCAGGAGGGTTTCTCTGAACTTGCATTCCTCTTGGAAGCTGGGCTGTGGAAGAAAGGCACACACAGCAGAGATTCAATAACACACGAGGAGTGCTGCGAGTGGCAGCCGAGTCTTGTCGAGTAGTCCCCTGCACCAGTGTGCCCTCCCTTCCCTTTGTAAGACAAGCACCACAGGTCTCAGCCCTCCTGGGAGAACAGAACCTGGGAATTCAGAGCTCCATGGCTCCCCTGCATGAAGAGGAGGCCAGGGTAGACGTGGGTGGTCTGTCTGTGGGGTGGGATGCTGCTGAAGCTCTACCAGTCAGGTCTCCTGACTTCTAGGTCAGGACACTGTCTACTTGTCCTTAGATGATAATGCATTCCTTTCAGAGAAAGGACCAGGGAAGGCTGTAGGAAGCTGCTTTCTCAAGCCCATTGTGAGAGACAGTCTAGTGGAGGAGGATTGAGACCCAGGGTTTTATTTAATGACTTTTCTACTTCCTAGTTGTGTGAGCTCCAGAAGTTTCCTCCCCTCTCAGCCTCAGTCCGTTTTGTGCAAACTGTGTATGGAGGGAGCTGGTGAGGATGGGGAGTGGAAGGGCAGGGAGAGAGGATGAGCTCTTAAGTCCTTCCTAGTACTGTTCTTTCTTCCCATTCATGGTCACTCCATTCCCAAGTTGTTATTTCACAAACAGGCCCATTCTTGATTTTTGATTTTGAAGTTGGGAGATGTCTGGTGCCTCTTAGACATTTGTTGTTCTCCAGGGCCATGAAGGAAAGGAGACAGTAAGGGATAGAAATGTTTACCTGAAAAAGAACCTGGTTCCCAGTGTGGTAGGTGGTTCCAAGGAGTCTGGGGCCAACAATAAATGGCTCCCTTCAAGGCTAATTTGGTAGAGGTTTGTGTGTGAACCACCAGTTCAGAAGATGAATTTTGAACTTCCTGTCACACATTGACAACTTCATTCCCAATAAATCACCCAAGCCACTCATTCTTCCTAGAAGAAGGGCTTTTTCCTCTCCACTTTCCTGAGGCTCTGATCTGGGGGAGTCCATAGGGATTTCTGTGCTCTTCAGGGGTCTAGAGAGCAAGGTGAGAGCCAGGAGGCTTTGAATCTAGACTTTAAAATGAATACAAACTGAAACTGAAAGAAATAGGGAGAGTATAATTTCTCCACCTTCCTGATGACTGAAGTCATTTGACATAGCTGTCAACCTGTGAGCCCCTGTTCATGGGTCCTTATATCCTGGGAAGAAAGTGAGTGACAGTCATGATTGGAGACACCTTGCTGCCCCGCTTTACACGTCCAAATTTGCTCTATATATTTACAACATATAGAAACCACCCACTCAATAGCCAATCAGTGGTGCCAGGGGAGTCCTCTGACCTTCTCTATAGAAACCCTGCTATTAGCATCCTGGCCTCACTGTTATGAGGGGTGGTAAGGAGCCCGTTCACCAGCATCCCAGACTAGAACCCTTTGGGGCTGACCTCCCTGACAGCATATAAACACCATTGGATCGCTATTTTCCTGAATGTTTTTTTTTTTTCCAATAGATTCCAAGATTCCTGGGTCAAGGACTGGGTCTGCTTTGGGATATGATGCTGAATTGAAGGTTTAATAAGAGCAACACTGAAACACCAGAGGTACTTTCAGGGTGGGAGGAGAGTGAGCCCGGGGCCAGAGGGCCAATGGGAACATTGTGACCAACCTCCCCCAACACACACCCTCACCCTCCCTGGCTCTTATTTACTGTTTACCAAGCCATTTCACATATGTTAATATGCTTGAGATAAACATGAAAGCCTTCCCTAAGCTCATGCATATCCTACCAGGAGATGGGGTTTCTCTTACTATTAGTGCTCAGTACATATTTATGGAATAAGTCCAGGAAGGAATGCCCACAAGCACAGAATGAACTCATCAAAGTAGATCAAGAGCATATCTGCATCAAAGCTTTGCGCTTCCACTCATGATGATCACCTCTTATTAGTTATGTGAACCTGGACAGATTATTTATCCTCCTACACCTTAATTCCATCATCTGTAAAGTGGAACAGTGAGGATAATTATGCCATAGAATTGGAGTGAGCATCAACAGAATCATGCATGGGAAGTCCTGGGTCTAATGCCTGGCCTGTACTCTGACTGAATCACCAATTACTTTACCATAAAAACCCTAAAAAGGATTTTTGTTTTTGTTGTTTTTTCACTCTGGGTCACTAATCCCATAAGATTTGCTGTGGGTCAGTGGACGGTTTACCTTTTAAGCTCTGCAGTTTCTGACTAAGTGACTGGGAGGTGTGAGCTAGCAGGAACAAGCACAGAGGCAGGATGAGGAGGAAGTGGTGCCAGCCCAGGTATCTCCCTGACAATCAGGAGGCTCTGAATGGTGGATTCTCCACCTGAGCATGGGGTGTAGAGTCAGCCACAGGACTCAAGATCACTGATGAGCAAAGCTTGGGAGCTGAAGTACTAGAAGTCGAATTCAGGATTGGTTGTGAAAGTTAAATGGGAAATAAATTCCACTAATTAAAAGGTCTGTTGCAGTTCAACAAAAAAAACAGTCCAGCAGTCAATCAAACATATAAAAATGAATCTAATATAAATATAAAATAAAAGCATTATTCAAATCACTGGAGAAAACATGGTGTTATAACAACTGGATAATATACTACTACTACTACTACTACTAATAATAATAATAATACAGTTTGAACTATATCAAAATAAATTCCAAGCTGGGTGTGGTGGCACATGCCTGTAACCCCATCAGCTCACAAGGCTGAGGGAGGAGATCATGAGTTCAAAGCCAGCCTCACCAATTTAGCAAGGTGCTAAGCAACTCAGTGAGACCCTGTCTCTATATAAAATACAAATTATGGCTGGGGATGTGGCTCAGTGGTCCAATGCCCCTGAGTTCAAGTCCCAGTACCCCAAAAATGAAAAAAATAAAAAAAATTCCAAAGCAGCAAAATTTAAACATAAAAAAGACAATCATTAAACTCTAGAAAAAAATATTTTGTTAAATTTTTAATTGTGTGTGTATGGGGGGCAGATTCTGGGGATTGAACCCAGGGCCTCACATGGGCTAGGTAAACATTCTAGCTGAGCTACACTTCCCACTTAAAAAAAAATTTTTTGAGACAGGGTCTCTCTGTGTTGCTCAGGTTGGCTTTGAATTTGTGGTCTTGTGGCCCTCCTGCCTCAGTCTTTCAAGTAGGTAGGATTACATGTGTGCACCATCATGCCAGGCCAAAAATATTTTTAACAATCTTAGAAAGATTCTGGAAATGAACATTTATAAAAAACAAAACTCTCAGAAAAGGAGATACAATAGCATTTGAGCATAAGAAAATATGTCTAGCTGAGTGCAGTGGCACATGCCTATAATCCTAGTGGCTTGGGAGGCTGAAGCAGGAGGGTCTCAAGTTCAAAGTCAGCCTCAGCAACTTAGTGAGGCCCTCCCTAAGTAACTCAACAAGATCCTGTCTCTAAATAGAATAAAAAATAGCGCTGGGGATGTGGGCTCAGTAGTTGAGTGCCCAGTACCCATCCCCCATCACCAGATCAATCCCCAGTATCCCCCCCAAAAAGAAAATATGTCTAATAAGAGAAATGTATATCATAATCAAGAGATCACATTTTCAATGATCAGATTGTAAGAGAACAGTGTTTGATACTATTCTGCAGTTGGTGAGCATAGAGAAACAAGGAAAGGTGTGTACATTGTTATATTGTCCATAAGGAACAACTTGACAATATCTACCCCAAAAAAGGAGATAGCAAATGATCAGCAATTCCAATTTTAGGAATTTATCGTATTGTCATGTGCTTCCATGTGCCCCCAAAGTTATGCTGCATTATTTTTCACAGTAGAAGACCCAAAACAACATATGTATCAATTAAGAGGGGCATGGTTGAACCACTTATGGTGGATCCATGCCATGGAATACCATCTCATGAAAAAATAAGAACCCTCTTGGTGCACTGATACAAAGTGGTCTTCAAAACATACTGTTAAGTGAAGAGCCAAGGTCTGAAAGAATGTGCAAAGTACGTTCCTGTTCATGTGAGCTTTAAAACATGATGCCTGTGTGTGCACACATGAGCATGTGCATGGTTTATTCCTGGAGTGGTCCATGAGGATCTGGTAACAGTGGCTGCCTCTGAAGAGACACTCCTGGGCAGTGAGACTTAAGGTCTATGGAAGATTCTTTGGTAGATTTATTTCATGTGTCATTTGTGTAAATAAGTAAATTGTTTAAAGTGGGAAAATAATTCAGGGTAGAAGATGGGCCAGGAAATGTTTTTTTTTTTTTTTTATCAGAAGCAGGTGGTCTGTCCTGGTGTGGTCCTGGCCCTCTCCACCCACCTGCCTTCCCCTCTGTTCTAACTTTACATGTCCCTGGAGAGGAACCCGCCCAGTCGGTTTCCAGGAGAATTTATTTCTGATCTGGATGGTGGTTAAGGGGGAGGTTGTGTGTGCTGATTGCAGACTGGAAGGGAGGAAATCAAATCTAGGGCGGAGGGAGTGGGGCAAAGGAAGGGGGAGGTGCCTAATGATTCCCCTCAAGAAACACAGGACACATCCCACTGTCTAGAATGTATCCAAGAGCCAGCCTGTCCTAAGAGTCTGTGTCTCCTAAACCATTAGTTAAGTGTGCATGACTGCGGTGGTATACATAGCTAGCCCTACCTGAACATAGGTTCTGCATCCCAAAGTTCAATCAACTGTGGATTGAAAATATTTGTAAAAAAGATTGCCTCTGTATTGGATGTGTACAGTCTTTTTTCCTGATCATTCTTCCCTGAACAATATAGCATGACAGCTATTTATGTAGCATTTACATTATATTTGGTACTAAAAGTAATTTAGAGATGATTTAAAGTATCCAAGAGGATGTGAATAGGTAATGGGCCATTATATAAGGACTTGAACAGAATTGGGTAAACATGGGATACCAGGAACCAGTTTCCTAAGGATACCAAGAGATAATGTGTTATACTTAATTCTCTGCTCAACAGATTTTTTTTTCCAGTGGACAGAACCCAGGCCTTATACATCCTAGACAAGCACTCTGCCGCTGAGCTGCATCTAGCCCAGATCAATAGATTTTGACGATTCAACCCCTCCCCCCATACACACCTCTTTGGAAGATCACTACTTTAATTTTTATTCCATTCTTTCTCTCTAGCCCATCTCATACCCTTAGCTCCCCCCCCAAAATCTGTACAAACCTAAAGAGCAGACAGAGAACTAGGTGTAGTTTCTTTCTTGAGCCCTCTGCTTTCTCCCTGCTGGCTCCTGTCACACCTGCCCTCCAGGGGGCCCAGGTGGCTAGGAAGTCTATGGCATCCCGTGGATGCATTTTCCCTGGAGTCTGCTGGAGCCGGACACTTCAGGTTAATGGGATTTTTCCCAAGGACCAGAGCGGCGCTCAAGACCCAGCCTCTTAATTCATCTCCATCCTATCCCAGAGCTTAAGGTTCTCATGGCTCAGGAATGTTGGCTCCTCAGCTCTGGTGAGAAAAGCACTTGGGCCAAGTGAATGCCGTGTTAATAAAAGCAGCTACCGTATATTCTTACTTGAACAAATGAAAATAATTCCAGCAGATCACATTTCCTGGGCCTGCCGGGCTCCAGCACCAACGTGACAATGTCTTAAATTCCACGTAGGTTTCTAATCAGACCCATGTGGAACCAAACTTCATGTGAAAAACAAAAAAGGAAAAGAAATGCATTCATCTTCCACAGAAGAGCGCGTCTCTGGGTGTTTCAGGTAAGCTGCCTCAGGCAGAAATGCCCCGAAAAGTCTGAGGAGGACCAGACAACCATGCTCTTGTCTTTGGTCAGAGCTACATAACTCCAGTCTTTAAAGATCCTTATCCTCTGCCTGCTGTGTGAGAGGGGAAGAGGCACAGGGATGGGGTGGAGTGAAAGGAGTTGGGAGATGAGGGGAAAAAAAAAGAAAATCAGGTCCTAAGCTGCTTTCCTTTTGGAGTTCTTGATTGCTTCTTGCCCTGTTCTTAGTTGAATGTCTTCCAACTCTAAAGACGCTAGCATTTTCGAACCCCTTTTCCTAACATACAAGTTGTTAAGGAAAATTGCACTGTCAATTTAGATATGTTGGAAAGTGTTTTCATGAGATGGACCTTTCTTCTCATTCCCTTGGAGCCTTCAAAGCAGTTGGTGTTCTGTCTGCAGGGCTCGCTTTGTCTCTTAGGGCCATCTCTCTGCACTTCCACTTGGTGGGTGTCCATTGTCTCATCCCCTCAGGAATCCCATCCTATACTAGGTGGGAGTGGCCGATAGGACTTGGTCCCCAACCCCCAACACAACGCCTCAGGTAATCAGCATGGAGTCTTCTACGGAGGAAATCTATTTGTGCTTTGCACTTGTCAAACTACTATTATTTAGAAGGGTGTAAAGGCTGTTATGATTATTAAAACTAAAATCCCTTAACAGCATAACTGAATTACTAGTATCTTGTTGTTAATATGTATTTTTCTTAACAAATGAGTGTCAACAGAACCACCATCAGCTGAAGTTCCTTGCGTTTTTTTTTTGTTTGTTTGTTTGTTTGTTTTGTTTTTAAGTTTTATTTTGAGACAAGATCTAAGTCCTAATTGCAATCCTCCTGCCTCAGCCTCCTGAGTCGCTGGGATAACAGACAGGCGACACCACGCTCAGCTGAGTTTCTTAATTTTAAAAGAAAATAAGAAAGTTGGTGTTCATCGATTTCAGCCTCAGTCTACACCTGAGAGACAGCAGAAGTCTAGGCCCAGAGATGATTATGGACTTTGCCCGAAATAAGACAAGTAGCTAGAAACTGGAACTGCTAAATGGGCTTGCGCTGTGGGCCTTCAGCTCATTGTCCACGGAGCCCTAAAGCGGTGCACATAGGACCCTGGGTGTGAGACCTGGGACACGATGTCCCCATCTGCAAAATGACCATGCAGATTGAATGCACCTCTCAGGGGGCGCTGGGAGATAATGCTTCACAGAAGCCCTCTGCAGTGTGCCCGTCAAACAGTAGGCGCTCAATGCAGGGTAGCTATTTATATAGTTTCAGAAGGGAGGCCAACTACCCTCAGGCTCTGCACCACTCTCTCTGAGAAGCAGACACATGGGAGGCCTTGGCCCTCATTCTCTGACCATGAGTTGCCACCTGGTCCCGTCACCAGCACCCCCCACCTCGTGAGGGTTCCCTTCCCCCCAAGAGAAATTCCATTTAGCGGCAGTAGCAGCTGAGCCACCCCAGCGAGGAGGCAGCACAGGGGGCTTAAAGGGAGATAGTGTGAATGAAATCATCACCCAGCGGGAGTCTTCCTGGCTCCAGGGATCAGTTGGCAATTGTTTTTTTAGATTGTGATAATGGCCCCTGAAGGGCAGAAGAGGGAACCGGTTTAGGGTTGTTCAAGAGCATCTGGTCTCCAGCCACACAGGTGCCCAGCATCAGGTGCCCAGGCTTGGGCACAGCTGTCCAGGCCCTCTGACCCTGGGGTCCAGGGAGGAGAATCTCCCACCTAGGAGAAGATGCTCTTTGGTCAAATGCTGCTGGGGGTGGCAGAGTGAGAAAGGCGAGACTTCTGGACTCTGCTGGGTTAGTTCATCAACCCTTGACCCCATCCGTAGTCATTTGCCTGATGGGTTGGGGTGTCCAACAGTTCAAAGAGATGTCTGCTTACCATTTGCCACTTTGAATGCTTTTCCCCCTTTGAGGCATTTTCTCTGCTAAACCTTACATTCCTACCCTTTCCCAGCTTTTCCTACCAAGACCAAGAGGTTTACAGTGGAAAGTGCAATAAATTTACCCTAGATTTGTGCTCCTCCCCTGTCTCCACCATGGAGTTCCTTTCTGGATAAGGAGAAAGCAATGCTAGTTTTACTGTTAAGGGTGGTGAGACTAACAGTTTATGGAATTTGTGCTTCCTTCCAGATTTACCTGTTAAAATCCCGGGCTTGTGAGGTAGACAAAGGGGAATGAAGGGAAGAGGGGAGGATGGAATAGGGAAAGACAGTGGAATGGGTCTGATCTAACATTCCTAGTACATATGTGAGTATACCCAGTGAATCTCACCATCATGTACATCCACAAGACACTAATTAAAAAGAATGCTATAATAGCAGAAAGATCAGTAGAGGGAAGGGAACGGGGTGGGAGGAAGGGAGGGGAAAGGGAAGAACTGGGGACGAAATTAGAACACATTATAATTATGTCAACATATGATTATACTTTTATAATCATGTCAAAATGAATTCCATTGTCATGTATAACTACAAAGAACCAATAAGAAATATAAACAAACAAATAAATAAATAAAATCCCCTGCATAGTCAACAATCCAAATTTCCAGCTGTCCAATTCAGTGGGAATCTGGGCAATATTCAGGCTGGTTAGAAGGTGCTTTTAGGGAGGATTCACCCCATGGAAGGGGTGCCTGCTCCACTAAAGTCTCTGGTTGTTCCCAGGCTGCTTCCTGTCCTCCCTTTCACTTTTCCAGAGAGGGATAAAGAGGTAAAGAGGGTGTTGGAGAATTCTAAGCCTTGGGCTGTTTCATTTCGGGTGCCCTCCAAGTCTCAGGGCTAGTATAACACTGGTGATTCCCTGTCTTCCAGAAGTCCTGTAGCCTTGTGGTCCCTAAGCCTGCCTATGCTCAAAAACACCCGAGAAATTAAAAAACAAACAAACAAACAAAAAACAAAAACAGATTTGCAGCCCTCATCTCAGCCCTGCTGAATAATAATCTATGAAGGAGGTCCCTGCAAGGTGACCATACTATCCACAGAATCAGGAGGAGACCCTGCTTTTCATCCACGCCATGTGTGTCCATCCCAGACTTTGAGATGTTAGTTAACACCAAAGGTAATGAGCAGAGGCCATCTGGTCAACCTGCTCCAGTATTTAAAAGGCCTCTTTTGCAGGGATAGCCCCCTACAATCCAGCCCCAGCCCCAGATCTGTTTGTTCACTTCCTGAACTTCAGTTTGTCCTCCAAGGGGCAGTAAAATAGCCCTTCATACACTCCCCATAAATAACTCTGGTATTACTTGAAGATTGCTCTGAGGTCTTCCTTTTTAGCTTCCTTTCTGCTGTCAAAAGAACTCAGTTTTGACAACTTCAACAGGATGTTTAAACCCATATTTTAGAATAGGCCAAATCATGGGCTGAAAGTCCCAGGTGGGTTGGAGAGCAGAAATTTTGATTCATGTGCTACATGTTGGCTACTGTGCTGAAGTGCCAGCATTTACCCTGCCAGAGACCATCTATGATGGCAGAGGGAGGGGTGGGACCAATGCCTGCCAAAGGGGTGCCACAGAGGGGATCCTTCTCTAGTTTGCAGGATCAAAGACCAGAAGACATCAAACCTTGGAATAAGATTTTATCAGAGTGCTGAAGATGGGAAACGGCCTCCATCTCCATGCTTCCTGTGGCAGTCCAGCTGGGATGCCTCGAAGAGGGACATCATAGGGCAGCATATGCAGGCTGAACCTCATCTACAGGCCTGCTTCTCTGGGCCTCTCTGGAATCAGACCTGCCCATGAGCCTGGATGGCAGCTGTATACCAGAGTGCAGACTTCTCTGACCCAAGAACTCCCTGTGCTATGGTTTCTTTAAATGCAAAGGCCCTGGCAAATGGATCAGGAAAATCATAGTCTAATGCAGACATCAATTAATTCTGAAGTTAACAAAGCAGGAGATTCTAGGAGCCCTCACTTGCAAGGGCTCCTTTCATAGCCCCTTCTTTTCTCATTTTGGATAAAGATTCACTTCATTTTGGATAAAGATAAAGATTCACTGTACTGTATTTGTATTATTTCCTTCAATTGTGTGTCGGGCCTTATGCAACCTGGAGCATCCCCTGGCCTGATGAACTCACCGTTGTGTACAATCTTCCTTTACTGTTCATGGCAACGAAGAGTGCACTTTTCACTCCAAAGAGACTCACCACACCTCGCTCCACTGTGGAAATTTCCAGCAGGCCTGACAAGGAAATGGGGGTTATATTACCTAAGGCTCATACAAATCAGAGTGGGGACTCAAGCCTCCACCAGGGCATCCAGTCCGTCCACCTCCTCCTAGATAGCCAGACTCTCTATGACCTCTGTCCTTGATCTCTCTAATTTTAGGAGATTCCATTGCTAGATTCATCATGTCCAACCACTATCCTCTGAAACATCAGTTCTGCAAGAAAAGGTTCTACATCAGTGACCACCATGCATCTATTTAAGATTAGCTTTGAATCTGGACTTTCACTGAATCAATCCCTCCAGATCCTTGGCTTGGGTAAAACCATGAGTTCTGATTATTATTATGATGATTATTATTTAATATAGGCTCACATGTTTTAACAAATCTCAAACCATCCTATCTAGGAAACATTGCAGCTACACAGAAGCTATTGGCTTACATGGATCCTGCAGTCCCCATCCTGTCTCAGCTGGGAGACTATTCATGCATAATGTGTCAACTTGTAGTATAAGGACCCAGGGACAAAGGGAGCAGGTTGAAGTAAAGAAAAGAATGTGCTTCAGCTGGGAATTTTGCAAACCATTTGCCTTTCCTTCTCAGAGAGGGAAACCGAATAAAAATAAGTTCATGTCTAATTTGGTCCAAGTATCCTTAGTCAGTCTCCCCACTGCTGCCCCATGGTTTTCTAGGCTGATGGTCCCTAGGGGTCTTACAAGGCCTCAGATGGGCCAGAAATGCTGAAGTAATTAGTGTCACAGGGACTGCCTAGGATGATGGCAAAGGCCACCAAGATGCTCAGATCTCAGCATATTGAGTTTGCACCCAGGTAGGGTCCAACCAAGTCATCTAAGCAGTGCACAACATTTCTCCCCCTTTATAGTAGGGCTCCATCCACCAAGCAAGACCCCTTCATCTTTTAGTTCTGCTAGAGCCCAAATCCCCAAATGTCCCATCTGGCTGCAGTAGTCACTCACTGTAGGGGTTCTCCTCGTGGGTTCCACTGATTCTGCCGTCGGGGAACACCTGGAGGTGAAAGCCGATGCCCACGTTGCAGTAGAGTCTCCGCTGCCGCTTGATTCCCACCAAATAGCCGCTTTCCCAGTTCACCCCGGCGATCTCTCCAGCAAGCCCAGCTCGAGACCTGGATAGCAGGGTGCCCCAGCCTCTCGAGTCCAGCAGCGTACTGTTGGCGCGGGTGCCTGCAGGCGAGGGCACCACCATGCCCACTAGGACGCCTAGGAAGACGAGAGCCTGCAGCGTGCCCTGAAGACGTCCTGCTCCCCGGGACATAGTGATGAACAGCCTCTGTCCCAGGGCCATCCACCTTGCCTCTCAGGCACGTGGTCAGAATTAATGGCCCTAAAAATACCGCCCTTCTTGTTTTTCTCCCCTCAGCATGGCGGCAGGGGCTTATTTTTGGAAGGCAGATGAGGGCTGCTGACATGAAACCAAAGCCTGCTTCGGGCACTCGGGTTGAGAGCAGAGGGACCCAGGCTGAGCCGCGGCCGGTAGGGACCATGGCTTAGGGACGCTCTCTAGCTTGCCGCTTGCTCGGTCCCGAGGTGATACTATTTGATTTGACCTATCTTTATAGTTCAGCAGCCCGGCCCTCCCCTCCACCCATCATCCCCCTGACGTCAGCTGGCCCAGCTCACTTATCCAGGACTGTAACATTAACCTGCTCCTGGGCCTGGCTGCCTCCCCAGACCCCCATCACCCTCTCCACTCCCCAGGGATTCTGGGAGCCACTGTCATTCCAACTATGAGGCAGGAATGAAGTTAGCAGGGAGCATCTCTGGGGGAGGGGGGAGCTGGCTGGGAGCCCAGGGGAAGAGGGAGGCAGAAGCCACCCAGGACCCATATTGGGCAGCAGTTCTTGGCCTGGCAGTGCTGGCTCCCTTATTTAGAGGGCAAAGGGTAAAGACAGGGATGGGGAAAGGCTTGGTGGCGGGCCATGACAGTTGCCTACAAGTTACTCTCAAGACTTCTTCATGGAAAGAGCTCATAGTAGAGGAGGGTGCTGAAAGGCCAAACCTTTGCAGCAAGGGATTGAGGAGGGAGAGAGGGTTTGGCCCCTGCTCACCACCGTGGCTGTGCCATTCACTCCAGGTGGAAATTGGGTCTGGCCCTTGCCTAGCCCTCTGTCTGTTCTCCTCATCCCTGGTGGCTGATGGATACTATTCCCATTGTGCAGATGAGAAAGCAAATGCTTATGGATGCGAAGTGGCTTGCCTGGGTTACCACAGTCACCAGGTAGCAGAGTCAGAGCTTATCAAGTGTACCTGAGTTCCAAGCCTATCCACGATTTTGCTTGTAAATAGAAGCAGGATTTCCAGGCTTGCCCCCTGAGTTTATTTTGCTATATGTACACCAAGAACACATTATGTAATTTTCTCAGTAGCACAAAATGATTCATCTGTTAAATAAATAAATACTTATAAGTATCTCTGATGTGCATGGGAATTTCTGCATTTGCAGCTAACTTTGGCTAAGCTGGTATTAGAACTAGTAAAAATATTTCTGCTAAGAAGTTATTCTCACACTCAATTTTCTCTCCTCCTCCTCCTCCTCCTCTTCTTCTTCTCACACTCAATTTCCTCTTCTCATATTCTTCTTCTTTTTCTTCTTCTTCTTCTTCTTTTTTTTTTTTTTTTTTTTTTTTTTGGTACTGGGGCTTGAACTCAGGGGCACTTGACCACTGAGTCATATCCCCAGCCCCCTTTTTTTTTTGGTATTTTATTTAGAGACACTGCTCCACTGAGTTGTTTAGTGCCTCACTTTTGCTGAGGCTGACTTTGAACTCAGGATCCTCCTGCCTCAGCCTCTTGAGCTGCTGGGATTACAGGCATGAGCAACCATACCCAGCCTCATAGTATTTTTAAGTGTATTGCCTGTTTAATTGAAGTAAAGGAAATCTTTTTGAAAGCCTACAAAACCCCTCACAAATTGCTATGTAAATTTAAGAAAAAACTGCATCCATCAGTGGAACATCAGCTCTGATTCTAAAGGAATTGGAAGGGGTGTGTATTGGGGAGGAAGTAGAGGTGGCAGTTTTAGTAGGGATGGGTTTGAACATCCTGTGCAGGTACAAGCTGGTGTCAGGTTCCACACTGGGCAGGAAGGGGCTGGTGATTCCCTTGGCTACACTCCACACCCACACTTCAGTTTGCAGGCAGCTTGGAAAAGCTCCCAGGGTGGGTTCTACTGCTTGGGGACTCTTCTGAGACATGACCACTTCCCTTCTGAGTCTAACCCTCCTGCTTTGGCCTGGTCCCAGCCTCTGATCTGTGGCTTCTGCTTGCTGTGTGCCCCTCTAGCTGATTCATTTGGACTGATGCATTTCTGTTGAAGCTTTGATTTTGTCCTACATGTCCTCTCCCAGATCTCTTGAAGACTAAATATCTTTTGTCTTTTTTATTCTCTGCTGATAAACTGAAGTGGGAGTGATATATGTTATTATTGAAGTAGGAGGGACAACATGTACTATTGTCCTCACCATGGGGCCCCCCAGCTTCCCAACCATCTTTCCACTCCCCATCCTCCATTGCCTAATGTCCAACCTTATCATCACCAGCACCATTTCCCACAAGAAGGAAAAATCAGTGCCTGGTGGGCATGGAGTCAGTCTACTGTACAGGATTGAACTGAAAAAAAAATTTTTTTTTGAAGGTTTTAGAAGCATCCTCTGCAGAGTAGGAGGGTCATGAATAAGCCAAAGACAAAACTATCAACAAAAATAATTTCACTTTGGATTTTCAACTTGATTTCATACATTTACATTTTCATAGGTATGAGAGCAGCAGGGACACATTTTTACTGATGTTTAATTTGAAATCTTGGGTCAACTATGCTTGTTATTCTGACTTGGGAAGGGACAGCCTAGAAGCATGTTGGATGGTAAGGAGGATGCTACAGTTTGAATCCTGAATGTCCCCCCAGGTCCTATGTGTTGAAGGCTTGGTCTCCAAACTGTAGTGCTATCTTGAAGTGGTAGAACCTTTAAGAAGTGGCGCTTAGTGGAAGGAAGTTGGGAATGTGCTCTGAGGGGATATGGGCATGTCATTCTCTTCCTTTCTCTTTACTTCCCAGCTGCCACATGGTCAAAAGGCCTCCTTCATACATGTTCCTACTATGATATACTGTGCTACCACAGGCCCAAAGCAAACAGAGCCAAGTCACCATCCTAAACCTCTGAAACTGTGAGCTAAACTAAATATTTCCTTTTAAAAAGTTGGTGTGGTCCCAGAGATTTTGTCACAGTAACAGAAAGACTAACAGAGAAGTTATTCAGGAATTAACACTTACCATGGATGACTAGAGAAGTACTAGTTGGCAAAGGTCAGAATCTCTGTGGAATGTTTTATTGGAACCCATCTGTTTTGGGCCTATCCAAAGAGAGACTGAACTATAATAGGGTCCATGCTGTATACCAATAAAGTTGGTAAATCTCTTTAGATTCACCTCATCCCAGATTCCTGTCTGTGCAGAGGTTGTTTCTGGCTGATGTGCTATACAAAGCATGGGTTTCATAATGGGGACACCTGGATTTGAATCTCAACTATACTACTCATTAGCTGTGTGACCTTGAGAAAGTTGTGAACCTCTCTGAAGAATTTTTTTTCCATCTGCAAAATGAGATCATTACTTCATAGGGTTGTTATAGTGATTAACAATAATATATGCAAAGGTGACTGCATAGTACAATATTACTCTTCCCCAGACAGTTCTCTGAAACTCATTGAAAATCTCTCATGCAATTAAGGAAGGACAACTCTAAGTGAGAAGGACCATCTCTCATCTCTAGGGGTGGGAGAGATACACAGGCTTCCAGTTCCTAACTGCCATCCACCAGAGCATATGTTGTGATGGTTGTTAACATATGCAGAAGCTGGCAGCCCAGATTCCTAAAATATTCTGAAAACCAGTAATAGCCTTGGTGTCGTCCACTGTTAAATATAAAACTTAAGTAATTCATTCTATTAAAAAGCCTGGGTCTTATTTTTATCGGGTGATGTGATGAGGCCCCATTCTAAATGTGCCTCTTGTGCCTATCTCTATAGCAACCCCACTGTGCTCATATATCCATATATTTTCCTGAAGGCTAATTAAGTTGACAACTGCTAGGGCTTCTTGGTTTACCAGATTTGCACTTGACCCTTCTCTTGGGGCTTAGGGACCCCTATGGATGTGAAGTGATAAAGAAAAGAGTAACAGGTGGAGGAGGCCTCTCCTGGACCCCTCTTTCAAATAGTTGTCCAACAGCCTTTGGGGGTTGTCAATCACTCTTGCTGGATGAGCCAAGACTTAGTAGAGGTGAGTGAGAAAATATGTTAATGTGTCTTCTTCCACAACGGGGTCCTTTTCCCTGAGTGGGGCACCACAAAGTTTAAATGGGTCAAATTCGGCAGCTTAGCTACACCTACCTTTCGTATCAGCTGCATGGTGGAACTGCCTCTGTCACAAACAGGTGGGTTGCCCTCTATGGCTCCTGTTTATTACATAATAAAGATCAACCCCCCGCCCCCCAGGAGTGACCATGAGGGAGAGCTCATACAACTCAGAAGAGCCGGACATGTAGATAGCTTCCATCTACTTCTCACATTTGATTTTGAAAAAGTAACATTTGTCTTTTTTTCTAGATAAATTGGAAAATACAAAAGAGAATAGTGGTTTGTGTTTAGTTTCTTTGTGTCTTTTGTCTTAAAGTCTGTCTATACTTTGGTACAGGGACCTTGATACCATCCTTCTTCTCTTTCCCTATCTTGTTCAGACAGGTACCTCTGCACCTGGTACAGGTGGCTCACAGGACTTAAGAGCATGAGATGGACATGCATAGAGGAAGGGTCTAGGAAGGATCCTTACCTTAGATCTGATAAAATTTGAGCACTTAGAGCTCATGAAGGAGGGAGACCCTGGTGTCCAGCTTTGTGATCTGGCTGCCTATATATTTGCAGTCCCTGGGGGGAGGTAGCCATCTCATGAAGGAGCCTAAGTTATAAGGGAGAATCAAGAGAAAAGAGTTTCATCCAGATCTGAGGTCTCCAGGTTGGGTTTCTGCAGGGAAGAATTGACTATTAACTTGCCAACTGTTCCATGTAAAACCTGCACTCTGTACTTTGCTAGTAGACTTCATTCCCCCCGGGCACTGCCCCTGGGAATAAAAGCCCATTTAAAGTCATAATCCAAATTTCCTTGCTTCTTACCTCTCTACCAACTCATGTGGAATTTCATCCCACTATACATCATTCCCAAGATATTTCTGGAATTCCAGAGAATACCTCTTGGGACCATTGCAGGGCATCTACATGGACCACTTTGTCCCCCAGCCCTTCACCTCCTGCTGGGCCGTCAGTGGGTGTGACCTTTCTTACCACAGCTCATACCTAAACTGAAGGACCCAAAGCTCCTCTTGTTCTTTTTCAAAGCAAACGAACATACTTTTGGCCCCTTCTTTATGTTATACCCGTGATAGGTTTACTCATTTTAATTTTATTTTCAGATTTCCTGCCTAGCAGAGAACTCAACCTGGTTATGGGCTGAGCTTAACAGGTTGGGTTCCCTTTTCTTTCAGGATACATTCTTTCTCAGGAGATTATCCTCAATCCTCAAACAGTCTTCAGTGGGGGCCAGCCAATCTGCTAAATCCCAGGGAAGTTCAGATGGAGATCCTGCTCCACTCCCTGCAATTCCTGTGCAGAGGAAGGAGGGAGCCCCCAATGCCCAGCTTTGTGATCTGGCTGCCCACATATTTGCGGTCTTGGGGGAGCCAATCATCTCCTCCACTCCACCCAGAAATCATCTGGATTCATGGGCTACACAGTCTATCCTTTCAATCTCAGCACCCCCACATCTTGCCATGTGTCTCAGTGTGACTTCCCTGATAGTCCCTTCCTTTTCTGACCTTCTCTTTCTGTTCTCCTCTCTTGATCCCCTCCTGTCCTTAATTCCCCAGCCATATATTCACGCTAGAGGGTTCGCCAACTGCCAAGGAGGCAGCACCTCAGCTTGGCTCACCATGGCCACAACTCTCAGCTGAATTTGCAAAGGGGCAGAGGAGTCAGATAACTTTTTGGAGCTTCAGAACGCAAGGGACTTTGGCTCTGCTCAGAGTTTTGCAGTTTCTCAGGTTTGACTTTCATGATCATCATCTAATAATACCTACTGCGTGCTGAGACGGGCATGCCCCCTGCCAGCCGCCATGCAGAGTTATGTAAAGACTCGGCCCTCAGTGGCAGGTTCCCCAGTATAGCACTAAAAGGCCACTATGTCCTGACCTCTCCAGCTCCATCGCGTGCCTCTCCCTCTCTGGGAATTTTTGCTTCTGCAATTTCAAATGGCCAGTTACTCTCAGTCATGCTTTGTGCTGTTTCTGCCTCATGTCTTTGCTCAAACTGTCCGATCTTTGTGTGGCAGATTGCTTCCCATCTTGAAAGACAGCTTGGATGTCACCTCTGGAAGCAATCCCTGACAACCTTCTCCCTGTCTCTAAGCTAGACTGGGTGCCCTGCTTCCCCTTCCCCTCACCCCACCTCATAAATGTTTTGCATATATCTCTCTCATTGCCCTTATCTGATTTATAGTAATCAAAGGTGCTCACTTTGATATTGAAATCCTTCAGCCAGCAATGACATCCTCCTTATCTGGCCATGTTCAGATCTGAGAACCATGTCTGCCTACGAAATGTTTGAGTAAGTGTTGATGAAGTAAAGACTTTGAATTCATGGATTTCATTAGATGAAGAAACAAGGGTCAAGCCCTCTGTGGAGAGGTGATTGGAATCTTGGTGGAGTGGGGCATATTAATTTGACAGAAGCACTTATCTATTTATTTATTTTCTATACTAGGGACAAATCCAGGGGCCCTCTGTACTGAGTTACATTCCCAGCCCTTAAATTTTTTTTTTTTAATTTTGAGACAAGATCTTGCCAAATTACTCAGGCTGACCTCAAACTTGTGAACTTCCTGCCTCAGCCTCCCTAGTAGTTGGAATTATAGGTGTGTGCAGCCATGCCTGGATATGAACTTTTTTTTTTTTTTTTTGCAGTTGTAGATGGGCAAAATGCCTTTATTTTGTTTATTTTTATAAACTTTTAAGAAATTTTAGTTGTAATTGGACACAATACCTTTATTTTATTTGTTTATTTTTATGTGGTGCTGAGGATCAAACCCAGCACCTCACATGTGCTAGGCAAGCATTCTACTGCTGAGCCACAACCTTAGCCCTTATTTGTTCACTTATATGTGGTGCTAAGGATCGAACCCAGTGCCTCACCATGTTAGACAAGTACTCTGCCACTGAGTTACAGCCCCAGCCTCTGTACTTTCAATATTAGGATTAGCATTAAAATTAATTGCATTGAAGATTTCTGCTTACACAGTGATAGAGCAACTTGTACTGAACTTCTATTTCCATAATAAACAACATCCTGTTTCACCTAAGGCAGGGAAATTGAGAAGCAGAAAGTTCACAGTTCAAAAGGAGCTGGAGGCACAGGCTCACCCAAAGACCTAATCATAGGACTATAGAAGGCTCTCCCTGCCCGAAAGCCTCACTACTATACTACTAAAGGCCTAGTTACTATTTTTCCTTTTACCCAGTATATCATGTCTAATCCCAACAAAAAATTAAAAAGCATGCTAAAAGGCAAAAGAAACAAAGCTTGAAGACACTTAAACAAGCATTGTAATCAGAGACAGATACAATAGGAATGTTGAAATGATCAGATAAGGATTTTTTTAAAAAAATATGATTAATAGAAAAAGTTGACATCATTGAAGAACAGATGGATAATGTAACAGAGAGAAGGACATTCTAATACAGAATAAAAAACATGCTAGACATCAGAAACATTGTAACAGAAATAAATAATACCTTTGATGAGCTCTTTAATAGAATGAATGTCTCTGAGGAAAGAATCTTTGAGCTTGAGGGTAAGACAATTGAAATTCTCTGAATTTAAAAGTAAAGAGATTCTGGGTCTGGTGACACTCATCTGTAATCCCAGAGGCTTGGAGGCTGAGGCAGGAAGACCATGAGTTCAAAGCCAGCCTCAGCAACTGAGGTCCTAAGCAACTCAGAGAAACCCTCTCTCTAAATAAAATATAAAAAAGGGCTGGGGACATGGCTCAGCTGTCAAGTGCCCCTGAGTTCAATCCCCAGTAGCCCTCCCACCCCCCCAAAAAAGTAGAGATAAATATTGGAAAAAGAAAACCTTAACAAAAGAGAATATACAAGAAGTTTAGACCAACCACAGAAAATATAACATGCATAGTGAGAATACTGATGGAGAAGAAAGAGGAAAGAGTTAAAGCAATACTTACATCAATAATGGCTGAGAATTTTTCCAATTAATGTCAGGTACCAAACCACAGATACAGGAAGCTCAGAGAACATCAAGCAGGATAAGTGCCAAAAACCTAAATGCAGGCAATTATATTCAAACTTCAGAAAAATCAAAGACAAAGAAAAATTCTTGAAAAAAAGCCAGAAGGCGAAACTACCTTACTTAGAGAGGAGCTTAATTCCTACCTTACTTAGACAGGAATTATATCCAACTTACCCTCAGAAACTAAGCAAGCAAAAGGAGAGTAGAGTTAAATATTTAAAGTGTTGAGAGAAAAATATAACCTAGAATTCTGTGCCCTGAGAAGTGATCCTTCAAAAGTGAAGGAAAGAAAGACTTTCTCAAACAAAAATTGAGGAAATTTGTTGCCAGTAAACTTGACTGGAAAGAAATGTTAAAGTTCCTCAGAGAGAATGAAAAATGATATAGGTCAGAAATTTGGATCTACATAAAGAAAGGCAGAATATCAGAGAAGGAATAAATGAAGGTAAAATAAATATTTTTTTATTTTCTTGTTCTTATTGATTTACCAGATAATAGTTCATTCCCAATAGTAACAGCAATGTATATATTTTATTCTACATAATTAAATTATTTATAATATGCTTATGTATGCTTTCTTATAAATAAAATAAATGACAGAAATGATACCAAAAAAAGGGAGAGGGAAATGAGGACTATTTGCTAGTATAAGATACTTGCATTGTAAAGTGGTAGAGTATTATTTAAAAGTGGACTAGGATTAGTTGTCAATATATATTGCAAACTCTGGGGCAACCACAAAAAAAATTGAAGAAGAAAAATGGATAGGTAAATATGCTAAGAAAGAAGAGAAATAGGCTCATAAAAATACCCAGTTTAAACTATAGATGGCAAAAAAGAGCAGAAACAAAGGAAAAGGGTGATGAATGGAAAATAGTTTAAATGGAGATATTAATCCAATTATATAACTAATTATTTTAAACAACAATGGTATAAATATACTAACTAAAAGACACATTGCCAAAGTGGATCCAAATGTAAGACCCAACTATGTGTCATCTATTAGAAATTCACTTTGAATAAAAAGACCCATATAGCTGGGCGTGGTGGTATACACTTTTAATCCCAGTAGTTCTGGAAGCTGAGGCAGGAGGATTGCAAGTTCAATGCCAGCCTCAGCAAATTAGCAAGAACCTAAGTAACTTAGCAAGACCCTGTTTCAAAATAAAAAATAAGAAAGGCTGGGAGGTGTAGCTCAGTGGTTTAATGTCCCTGGCTTTAATCCCTGGTACAAAAAAAAAAAAAAAAAAAAAAAGACCCATATAGGTTAAAAGTCCAGGAATAAAGGAAAATATACCATGTTAACACTAATTAAAATAATATAAATCAGTGCTCCAAGAAGACATACACATCCTTAATAAATGAATCCACATTTGTAGTTGGAGACTTTAGCACCCCTCTAATGAGAAATAGATAGATCCTACAGCAGGCAGAAAAATCATTAAGGGTATGGTGGAATCCACCATCAATCAATTAGATTAATTAACATCTATAGACAATGTCATCCAAAAACAGTAGTTCATATATTCTTCTCAATCTTACATGGAACATTCACTAAAATAAACTACACTCTGGACCATAAAACAACTTAACATTTTTAAAGAATAGAAATTATACAATGACTGTTCTCAGACTATAATGGAATTACAGTAGAGTCTAATGACAGAAATAAAGATGTAAAACATCATCCAAATACTTGGGGACTAAATAACCCATTTCTAAATAAAACGTGTGTCAAAGGAAACATTTCAAGAGAAATTTGAACTAAGTGAAAATGAAAATAAAATCTTTCAAAATTTGTGGGAGGCCTCAAAAGCAGCTTAAAGGGAAGTTTATAGTATGGAATGCATATATTAGAAAGAGAAAAAGATCCAAAATCAATATTCTAAGCACCTTCCTTAAGAAACTAGGAAAAGAAGAGCAAATTAAACCCAAAGCAAGCAAGTAAACAGAAGAAAAGAAATTAAAAAAATTAAAGCAGGAATAAATGAAATTGAAAACAAGATATCAATAAAGATAATCAATGAAACCAAAGATGGATATTTTGAAAAAATTGATAAAATATATAACCTCTTGTCAGGGTAAGTAAGAATTAAAGAGAGGACACACATTATGAATAATAGAAATGAAAGAGGGCACATCACCACAGATTCCAAGGATATAAAAATGATAATAAGGGAATACAATGAACAACTCTATGCCCACAAATTTGATAACCTAGCTTAAATTGATCAAGCCCTGACAGATCCAATCTTCCAAAACTCATGCAAGAAAAAATACAATTTACCAGATAAAGGTGTCTGGTAAATTCTGTGAAACAAAGAAAAAATTAAACTAATTTACTACAATCTCTTCCAGAAAATAGAACCAGAAAAAATAGTTTCTTATTCATTCTATGAGGCCAGCATTACTTACTTTAATACCAAAACCAAAGAAAGATGTTACAGAAAACTATAGATCAGTATCTCTCAGGAAAATAGATGCAAAAATTCTTAGTAAAATATTAACAAAGCCAAATACAACAGGGTATAAAAATTATAACAAGATGAAATTCATCTGATATATAAAAATATGTTTCAGAATTTAACAAACACAAAAACCAGCCTGGCATTGTAGCATATGCCTATAACCCCAGAAACTTGGGAGGCTGAGGCAGGAGTATCACAAGTTCAAGGCCAGCCTCAACAATTCATTGAGACTCTGTCTCAAAATAAAAAGGGCTGAGGATGTGGTTCAGTAGTTAAGCAACTCTGAGTTCAATTTCTGATACCAATAAAAAAATCCCAATTAATGTAATCTATCACATCAAGAAAGCAGATGATGTGCTGCCTCAGTTTGAACCTAGAGCAATGCAGTCAGCTGACCACAGACTGAGACTTTTGAAATCCTGAATCCCAAATAAACTCTTCCTCTTCTAAGTTGTTCTTTTTGACTAAAATAAGTGATAATTATAATATCAGTGAATTTTCATCAGTTGCAGTAAATGTACTTCTCTGGTGCAGGATGTAGATAGTGGGGAGGCTGCATTGGTGTGGGGGATAAGCAGTATATAGGAACTTTGTACTTTTCAGTTGGTTTTGATGTGAACCTAAAATTAAAATTTTTAGCTGGGAGTGGTGGCACATACCTGTAATCCCAAGTGACTTAGGAGGCTGAGGCAGGAGAATCACAAGTTTGAGGTCATCCTAGGTGATTTAATGAGATCCTGTTTCAAAACTTAAAAAAAAAAAGGATTGGGATGTATCTCAGTGGTACAGTTCCCCTGGGTTCAATTCCTGGTAGCACAAATAAAATAAAATAAATAAGCAAAAATAAGAAAGAAAGAATAACATTATTTGTAAAAGTTTGAAAAAATGGACAGAACATCATTCAAGCAAACTAATATGTGTGCAACTGGAGTATCTAATAAAGGGTCAGAAAAAATATTTGAAGAAATAATTACTCAAATTTTCAAAATTTGAAGGACTATAAAGTCACAGATTTAAGAAGCTCAATAAACTCCAAACCAAAGAAACATAAACTACATGGCACATTGTAATTGAATTGCTGAAAAAGTAACAAAACCAAAAAATCTTAGAGCAACCAAAGAAAAACATTTCTTTTATGTACAGGTAAGCAAAGATGAAGATGATAGATTTTTTGGTAGAATATATTGAAGTTTTGTTGGGTACCAATTAATTGGCAGAAATTTGTCATATTGGATTTAAGAAAGCATGACCATGTGTGCTTCCTAGAAGAAAGTTACTGTAAATATAAAAATCATAAATATTTCAAAAATAAATCAAGAGAAAGCTGGAGTGTCTATATTAATATCTATCAAGATAGTTTTCAGAGCAATGAAGGAATAAAGAATGAAGAAGGTCATTTTATAATGGGAAAAGATCAAATAATCAAGAGGACATAATAATCATAATAACCATAAGTATTTATATAACTGAGAGTAGAATTTCAGAAAACATGAGGCAAAATCTGACACAACTACAAGTAGAAATAATTCTCCACAATTACAAACAAACTCCATAAGTACAGTCAGAGATTTCAATAATTCCTCTCAAAATTCATCAGACATATCAAGTGATAATTGGAAAGGATAGAGAAAAACAGCACCAGCAACCAGCCTGACCTAATGGAAATTTATGGAACTCTTTATCCCATAATAGCAGCATACCTATTATTATTATTATTATTTTTAAATATTTATTTTTTAGTTTTAGGGGGACACAATATCTTTTATTTTTATGTGGTGCTGAGAATCGAACCCAGTGCCCCACGCATGCCAGGCAAGTGCGCCACCACTTGAGCCACATCCCCAGCCCCAATTATTTTCAAGGGCACGTGGAACATTTACCAAACTAGATCATGGCTTCACTGGCTTCAATTATATCAAACATTTAAGGAAGAAATACCATCGAGGGCTGGGGTCGTGGCTCAGTTGTAGAGTGCTTGCTTAGCATGTGTGAGGCACTGAGGTTGGATCCTCAGCACCACATAAATAAAATAAAGTTATTATGTCCATCTACAATTAAAAATATTTATTAAAAAAGAAATACTATCTATCCTGTACAAACTTGTTGTTTTAGTCAGCTTTTTCACTGAGGTGACTAGAAGACCTACCAGAACAATTGTAGAGGAAGAAAAGTTTATTTGGGGGCTCATGGTTTCAGAGTTCTCAGTTCATAGACAGCTAGCTCCATTCCTTAGGGCTGGAGGAATCAATCAGAACATCATGGCAGAAGAGAGTGGCTTAGGGAAGCAGCTCACTTGATGATCTGGAAGCAGAGAGAGACTACACTGCCAGATACAAAATATATACCCCAAAGCCACACCCCCAATGCCCACCTCCTCCACTACACCCTACCTGCCTCAGTTACCATTCAGTTATTAATTCAATCATTGGGTTAAGGCTCTCATAACCCAATCATTTCTCCTCTAAACCTCCTTCTATTGTCTCACACACGAGATTTTGGAGGATACCTCATAACCAAATAATAACAAAACCCTTCAGGAAATTGATGGAGAGGAACCACTCTCAGTTTGTTCTATGTGGCCAGCATTATCATTTATTGAAACCAGAGAAAGACATTAGAATTTTAAAAATAACGACATCAATAACTGAAATTATAGATCGATATTCCTCATAATCATAGATGTAAACATTCTTAACTATATTTTAGCAACTTAATTACAATAATATAAAAGAAGCATAATGCATCATGATTGTGGGATTCTTCCTAGCAATGCAGTCTGAGTTTAACAGCCAAAAACCAATCAATAAAACCATTAAACATTATTCTGGAAGTTTCTGTGAGAGTGTTTTGAGATGAGATTAACATTTAAATGGGTAAACTTTGAGTAAAGTTCCCATCTCCATAACGTGGGTGGGCCTCAATCAGTTGAAGGCCAATCTGTCCTGAGCAAGATGGAATTCTGCAGCAAAAAGGCTTCATATTTGAACGGTAACATTTGTTCCTTTCTGAGTTCCCATTCTGACAGCTATTAGACAGCAGCAGTAGCTCTTTTCTGGGTCTCCAGACACCCTCTAGATGTTGGAATTGCCAGTCTCCATAATTTCTCCAGCTGCCCACACCCTTTATAGTTTTTTAAAAATATTTTTTAAGTTGTCAATGGGCATTTATTTATTTATTTATCTATATGTGGTGCTGAGAACTGAACCCAGTGCCTTACACATACTAGGCAAGTGCTCTACCACTGAGATACAACCTCAGCTCTCCTTTATTGGTTTTGTTTCTCTAGAGAACTATGACTAATACAATATTCTTGTTCATTAATTATAAGACTCAATATTATTCTCCCCCAAATGAATTGATAATTCCTATGAAAATTTCAGCTGTTCCACTCCAAATCCCCCCCAAGAAAAGGACAATCTAAGATATATAGGGAAATGCAAAGGATTCAAAAAGCTAACATAATCTTGAAAAGATTAAAATCAGATGACATCTAATATCAAAACTTACATCTTAATTGTAGTAGCTTTGTAGCAAGTTTTAAAATCCTTTGCATAAGGATAGACATACAGATCAATAAAACAGAATTGAAGGTCCAAAAATAAAGTCATATATTTATGGCCAATTGATTTTAGACAAAGGAACCAAGGAAATTCAATAAGGGAAAAGACAGTCTTTGCAACAAATGGTTTTAAGATACGTGGAAGTCCACCTGCAAGCGTTTGGATTTAGTCCCTTAATTCACACCATGCACCAAAATTAACCTTAAAATGTTGATAAATTGGACTTTATCACAAGTAAAACTTCTGTGTTTCAAAAGATATCATTAAGAAAGTAAAAGGAGTCACAGATTGAGAGAAAATGTTTGCAAATTACATAGTTAATGAAGGATTTATATTCAGAATATATAAAGAATTCTTACAACTCAATTATAAAAATTCCCAATTATAAAATGGACAAAAGACTTTATCAGATGTTTTACCAAAGGAGATATATGAATGACTAAAAAGGAAATGGAAGATGCTCAAAATCACTAGTTGTTAGAGAAATGAGAATTAAAACTACAGTGAGGTGCCCATTCACACCCATTAAGATGACTCTTATAAGACAGTCACAAGATTTTGTGAGATTATGGAAAAATTGAAACTCTCTTATACTGCTGGCGGGAATGTAAAATGCTACAGCCTTGAAAAATGCTTTAGTTTTTTAATGGTTTCTTTAAAAAGTTAAAGATAAATTTACCATATGTCCCAGAAATATCACTCCTATATCTACCTAACAGAAATTAAGATAAATGTCCACACAAACACTTGTGTCTGAGGTGTTCATAGCAGCATCAGTGAGAGTGACCTAAAAGTAGAAACAATAATATGTCCATTAACTGGTAAATGGGCAAACAGAACATTGAATATTCTTATGATAGAATATTATTTGGCAATAAACTGTTACAAAGTACGGATACATCTTTTATTATGAAAATAGTTCAAAAATATTATGCTAAAGGAAAGAAGCCATATCACTTCCCAAAATCATGTTATATGATTCTATTTACATGAAATATCCCTAAAAGACAAATCAATGGAGACAGAAAGTAGATAAGGGTTAGCTGATGACTTGAGGTAAGAAGGGGCAGTTACTGCAAATGGTTATGAAGAATCTTTTGGAGATGATAAAATGTTTTAAAATTGAACGGGTTTCCCAAGTGCTCAGTAGCACTCTACCACTGAGCCACAACCCCAGCTCTAGCTAAGACTCTTAAGTGAAATAAGTACTACTGTTTAAGCAATTTTAAGTTGAGTGTTCAACCAAATGCATTCTTTTTTTGTTTGTTTGATCATTTGTTTTTTTGTGAGTACTGAGGACTGAAGGGTGCTTTACCACTGAGTTATACCTACCCAACCCTTTTTATTTTTTATTTTGAGACAGGGTCTTGCTAAATTGCTAAGGGTCTCACTAAATTGCTCTGGTTGCCCTTGAATTTGGGATCCTCCTGCCTCAACCTCCTGAGTTACTGGGATTTAGGCATATGCCACTGTGCTCAGCCAGCCAAAATTTGTCTAACACATTTCTCAGGCCATACTAATATAGTTTTGAAACAAGAATTACATATTTTAACACTCTTTATCATCAGAGTGATAAGCAGCTATCCTCTGAGCCACACCTTTACCTCTTTTTGTTATTATGGTAGTAGGCGGCCAGCTTTATACTATGGCTACCCCATCCCCCATTCAGATTCAGGGCTGGAGTTTGTGACCAGTAGAATATGGTGAAAATGATGATGTATGACTTCCAAGGGAAGTTCATGGAGGGTGCTGAAACTTCTAGCTTGCTCTTGAGGATTACTTCTCTGGAGGAAGCCAGCTGCCACGTTATAGAGACAATGAAGCAGCTTGTGCAGATGCCCACGTGGAGAGGCACCAGTAGCCACCAACAACTTGTCAGTTAGGTGACACAGATCCTCCAGGTCCAAGCCAGGACTCCTGACCATGTCATTCTTCCTGACCCACAGCTATTAAAGATAAAAAACATTTATTTTTGTTTTAAGTCACTGAGTTTTGGCTTAATTTGTTACACAAAATAGAAAACTAATATAGGTAGCAGTTCTTTTTTGTATTAGGACAAAAATTTTACTCATTTAGTTCTTGATCACAACTACTTTTCTTCTGAATAATCAAGATCCCTCTTGAGGTGTCCTAAATTCATGCTTGAGTTACCCAAACAGGATTCTTATTCCTTGTGAATTGGGACTATAGACCCAGATGTTCCAAGTTGTCCTTAGTCTGAAAATAACTATACTCCTTCTTCATCTCCTTCTTCTCTTTATTCTCCATCCTTTATTTTGCACTTACTCAAAAAGTCTCAAGATTTTTCAAAACTAGGTCCTCATTATATTACACCACTCATAGTAGGGGTCAGTAAACTCTGGCCTGCCAGCCAAAGCCAACTTTCTAATTTTGTAAATAAAGTCTTATTGGAACACAGTCAAGTCTGTTTGTTAAGGAGCTTGATATTAAATCAGAGACACGGCATCTGATAGAAGAAAAAGTTGGTTATGATCTACACGCTGTGGGATCGGGCTCCAAATTCCTCAATAGGACACCCATAGCGCTAGAGTTAACAAATAGAATCAACAAATGGGACTTACTCAAACTAAAAAGTTTTTTCTCAGCAAAAGAAACAATAAGAGAGATAAATAGGGAGCCTACATCCTGGGAACAAATCTTTACTCCACACACTTCAGATAGAGCCCTAATAACCAGAATATACAAAGAACTCAAAAAATTAGACAATAAGATAACAAATAACCCAATCAATAAATGGAACAGACACTTCTCAGAGGAGGACATACAATCAATCAACAAGTACATGAAAAAATGCTCACCATCGCTAGCAGTCAGAGAAATGCAAATCAAAACTACCCTAAGATACCATCTCACTCCAGTAAGACTGGCAGCCATTAGGAAGTCAAACAACAATAAGTGCTGGAGAGGATGCGGGGAAAAGGGCACTCTTGTTCATTGCTGGTGGGACTGCAAATTGGTGCAGCCAATTTGGAAAGCAGTATGGAGATTTCTTGGAAAGCTGGGAATGGAACCACCATTTGACCCAGCTATTCCCCTTCTCGGTCTATTCCCTAAAGCCCTAACAAGAGCATGCTACAGGGACACTGCTACATCGATGTTCATAGCAGCTCAATTCACGATAGCAAGACTGTGGAACCAGCCTAGATGCCCTTCAATAGATGAATGGATAAAAAAAATGTGGCATTTATACACTATGGAGTATTACTCTGCATTAAAAAATGACAAAATTATAGAATTTGGAGGGAAATGGATGGCATTAGAGCAGATTATGCTAAGTGAAGCTAGTCAATCTTTAAAAAACAAATACCAAATGACTCCTTTGATATAAGGGGTGTAAACAAGGACAGGGTAGGGACGAAGAGCTTGAGAAGAATATTTACAGTAAACAGGGATGAGAGGTGGGAGGGAAAGGGAGTGAGAAGGGAAATTGCATGGAAATGGAAGGCGATCCTCAGGGTTATACAAAATGTCATATAAGAGGTAAGGAGGGGTAAGTCAAGAGAATACAAATGGAAGACATGATTTACAGTAGAAGGGGTAGAGAGAGAAAAGGGGAGGGGAGGGGAGGGGAGGGGGGATAGTAGACAATAGGACAGACAGCAGAATACATCAGACACTAGAAAGGCAATATGTCAATCAATGGAAGGGTAACTGATGTGATACAGCAATTTGTATACGGGGTAAAAGCGGGAGTTCATAATCCACTTGAATCAAACCGTGTAATATGATGTATTAAGAACTATGTAATGTTATGAACGACCAATAAAAAAAAAAATAAGGAAAAAAAAAAAAAAAGTCTGTTTGTTCACAAATTGTCTACGTCTGCTTTTGCTATATAATGGCAGCATTGAGTGGCAGTAATGGAAACGATAGGGATCACAAAACTTAAATATTTGGCCCTATTTGGCCCTTCATAGAAATAGTTTGTAATCCCAGACTTAGGGTTCCTAATATTCCATATTCTGTACTACTTGCCCAGCATTTCTACTGTGAAGCCCTAGATATATCCATGTGGCCTTATTCACCTTCAGAATCTAGGGAGTCTGTTATTCCAAGTTCTTTACCTCCTGGCTTTTGAGAACCATCAGTACATCACAGTACAACCCACTTCTTTTTTTCTGATTTGTTCACACTGAAGTTTTAAATTCACATCTGAAGTTGTAGGATGGGGAACATAGTTTTTAATTTTTTCTTTCTTTCTTTTTTCTCTCCCTCCTTCATTTCTTCAAAAACAAAACAATAACAACAACAGAGGGTTGGTGAAATGACAAAACCATTTATATTCATTACTTGTGAGTTGCAAAAGAGATGGGAACGTTTTGGTTTTGGAAGCAGATACACATACACACTCATGTTTACAACACAAAACCAGAGCTAGGCAAGTTTGGCATGGAGATGTCACCCCCTGACACATAATCACAGAGCACTTCTCAGCTCTGGCCCTTCAAAGAGGAAGAGGAACAAGGGTAATTCCAGCTATTACAGGTTCTTGGGCACCAAATGAAACACTCTGCTGTAAATTGTATATAATTAGTGAGGAAGAATTTTATTTCTCTGTGGTTAAGAATGGGGCTTTTCCTTCCTCTTGTCTAGGAGGAAAAGAACTGGTTTAGATCAGTCTGGGGGAGTTTCATTTGGCTGAGATGACCAGAAGTCTCTCTGTATCCTAACAAGGCCCTTGTCCTATAATCAGGATCTGTGTAATGGAAATTCTATGTCTTTTTTCTTATAATAAAATCTCCAGTCTCCCTACCACACAACTTTTGTCCTTAAGACCATGCACATCAACTACAAGATGGTAGAAGTTTTCAGATGGTTGGTAATGATGAATACAGAATACAAACTCCTGTTCATTCTACAGCATTTTCACAACTCTACCCACATAGTCTCGGCCCTCTGGGAGTTCATAATTTTTTAGGGGAGATCAATTATTTATAGAAAAATGCATAATTAGGAGGGTCTGGACCCCAAAGAAGCACATAGTGGGAGGGATCACCAGATATTGCATATATATATATATATATATTTTTTTTTTAATGTTTTATTTTATTTTTTTAGTTTTCGGTGGACACAACATCTTTGTTTGTATGTGGAGCTGAGGATCGAACCCGGGCCGCACGCATGCCAGGCGAGCACGCTACCGCTTGAGCCACATCCCCAGCCCTATATATATATATATATATATATATATATATATATATATATATTTTTTTTTTTTGTGCCAAAGCAAGTTGGACAAGTTCCCTCTAAGTTATACTTTTGGAAATGACATCCCTAGGAGTGACTGGTGGTGTCCTACTGGGTGGTGACAATAGTAGTTGGAGATTGGAGTGTTCCTGCTTGTCCAGTTTCTATGCCATATGTTTTTCAACACGTATTCTTAGTTCTGCACTGGGTGCGATACGAAGAATAGAGTAATAGACCCACTTTCACCAGGGACAGAGTCTTCTGAAATGGAGACAAGAATTTCACACACAAAACAATTAGAAAACCAGACAGAAGAAAATAGATTTCAAAACTGTTGGAACAGAGAACAGGGAGTTCCTAAGCAGAGGAAGAGAGAAACTTGGTCTGGAGATCAGAGAAGACAGAGTTGAGGTGTGAGGAATAGTCTGGAAAGAGAGAAGGGGCAGGGCTAGTGTAGCAGTCCCCACACCCCCTTTCACCCCAACCAAGACTGAAACCCATTTATTCCATCTGTTAGTTAGTTTTCCATTGCAGTGATGGAGAAAATCGACTATGCCTTACGAAATCAACTTGAAGGAGGAAAAGATTTATTTTGGCTTATGGTTTCAGAGGTTTTAGCATGTGGTCTGCGGGCTCCATCGCTTTTAACCCTGTGACAAAGCAGAACATAATGGCAGGGAGCACACGGTGGGAGAAAACCTGCTCAGTTTACCACAGCCAGGAAGGAGAGAGGGGGAGAGAAGAGACAAAAAGAGAGAGAAAGACAGAGAGAAAGGAACTGGGGACAAGATATAGCCTTCCAGGGCATGCCCCCAGGTACCTACTTCCTCCAACTAAGCTCCTCCTAAGTTTATACTACTTCCCAATTGGCCACTGAATTATGGGTCCATCAATAAATTATTCCACTGATGAGGTTAAGTCCTCATGATCCAATCAGCCTCCAAAGGCTCTGCCTCTAAACACTACTGTCTTTGGGGACCAAGCCTCCAAGATGGGAACTTCTGTAGGACATTTCAGATCCAAATCATAATATCATCCCTCCTGACCTAGTTCTCATCACCTCACTACCTTTTGTCTTTCCTTTACGCTTTTTTCCCATTTAGCATCTAATGCCAATTTTTTATATTTCATTCTGAGTTTGTCATCTATCTCTATTAGTTGATCCCTCTCACATAATTCTATTAATTTGTCATTATATTTCTATCTCTATAATGTTTTCATTATGTGATCTAATTCTCAATCTCTTTTTACTATCTCTCTCTCCATCTGTCTGCCTATTTCCTAAAATCTATTTTGATCCCTATTTATCATCATTTATGTTTTTACTTCCCTTTTTATATCTACTCTTTTCTTCTTTTATGTCCAAATGATATTTACCTTAAATTTTCTCTGTTTGCAGATGACATGTTCTTATATAGGAAAACCTTAACGATTCTATCAAAAAATTATTAGAACAAATGAATTCAGTAAAGTTGTAGGGTACAAAATCAATAATAAAAATCAATAGCATTTCTATTTCCTCATTGTGAACTATCCAATAAAAGTAATAAAGAAAATAATCCCACTAATAATAGCATAACAATTAAATATTTAGGAATAAATTTATCCAAATAATTGAAAGATCTGAATACTAAAAACTATAAAACATTGAAAAGAACCTGAAGAACACAAATAAATGGAAGATATCCTGTGTTTATGAATTGTTAGAATATCATTAAAATGTTTGCACTACCCAAAGTGATCTACAGATCCAACAATTTCAATCCAATCCCTGTTGAATTCCAATGGCATTTTCTACAGATAAAAAAGAATTCTAAAATTCATTTGGAACTATAGAAATCCTAAATAGCCAAAGCCATTTTGAGCAAAAAGAACAAAGCTGGAGGTATCATAATTCTTGATCACAAAATCTAATATAAAGTCACAGTAATCAAAACAGCATGGTATTAACATTTTCATGTGCAAATACACATACACACACACACACACACACACACACACATGTAGACTTAAAAATCAATGGAATACAATAGCCCAGAAATAAATCCACATGTCTATTATGAATTGTTCTTCAACAGAGGTGCTATGAACATACAACAGGGAAAGGGCAGTCTTTTTAATAAAGGGTGTTGGGAAAACGGGATGTTCATATGTGAAAGAATGAAATTGGACCCTTACCCCACCTAATATTCAAACATCAACTGAAAACAGATTAGAGACTTACATAAATGTAAGACCTGAAAGTAAAAATAATAGAAGAAAGCAAGGCAAAAGCTTTTTTTTTTTTTTTTTTTTTTTTATGGTGGTGGTGGTGGTGGTGGAGAACTTCTTAAAATTGGTTCCGGCAAAGATTTGTTTGGCTATGACCCCACAGCAAAAATGACAAAAGCAAAACTATATAATTTGATCATATCAAATTATAAAGCTTATGTATAGCATAGGAAACATTCTACAGAGTGAAGATGCAACCTAAAGAACAAGAGAACATATATGGAAACCATCTATCTGACAAGGGTAGGTTAATAACCCTGAAACATAAGGAATTCAACTCCATAGCAAGAAAACAAATAATCTGATTTAAAAATTGGCCAGGTAACTGAAGAGACATTTCTCAAAAAAAGACATACAAATGATCAACAAGTATATTTTTAAATGTTCAACATCATTAATAATTAGAGAAATGCAAATTTAAAACCACAATAAGATGTTACCTCACACCTTTTAAAATGGCTATTATCAAATAAGGTGACTGATTCATATTTGGGTAGGGAGAAGGAGCATGGGAGGAACTGACGAAGTCTAGATAGGGCAGAGTCGGGGGAGGGAAAGGAATGGGGCAAGGGGCTAGCAATGATGGAGGAATATGATGGACATCATTATCCAAAGTACATGTGTGAAGACATGAATTGGTGTGAACATACTTTATATACAGAGTATGAGAAATTGTTCTATATGTGTAATAAGAATTGTGATGCATTCCACTGTCATGTATTTAAAAAATAAAACCAATAAAAATAAATAATAAAAAAATAAATGGCTATTATCAGAAAGACAAATAAAAACAAGTGCTGATGTAGATGCAGAGAAAAGACAACCCTTGCACATAGTGGGTGGAAATGTTAATTATTAAAGCCATATGAGAAATAAGATGGAGGTTCCTAAAAAAAAAAAATAGAACTATCGTATGACAAACAATTCTGTTTCTGGGTATAGATCCAAATAATATCAGTATTGTGAAGAGATCTACACTCTTATGTTCATTGTAGCATTTTTCACAATAGCTGAAATATGGAATCAACCTAAGTGTCCATCTATGATACATGGATATAAAAATATGATATGGATATACATATATATGCATATATACACACATACACTGAGATGTGTGTGTGTGTGTGTGTGTATGTATCTAAGAAAGAAGATATTCCTGAATTTTGCGTGTGAGCCTGGAAGGCATCATAAAAGTGAAATAAACTAGAAAGACAAATACTGCAAGATCCCATTTATATATATAATCTAAAAACATGTTGCATTCATAGAAATAGCAAAATGGTGGTTTTCAGGGTCTAAAGGTGAAGGAAGGATTAGGGAGATGTTGAAGAAAGGAGACAAATTTCGAGTTAGACAGAAGTAATAAGATCAGGAGATCTGATGATTATAATTAATAAAAATGCATTTTGGGGCTTGGGATGAAGCTCAATGGTAGAGCTCATACCTAGCATGCACAAGTCCGTGGCACAGTTTAAAAAAAAAAAAAGAAAGCATTGTATACTTGAAATTTGCTTAGAAAGTAGATTTTAAATGTTCTCATCACACAAAAAAGGAGAATATGTGAAGTAACAGATAAGTAAATTAGCTTGATTTAGTCTTTCCACATGTATGCATATATCAAACCATCATGTTGTACACCATAAATGTAAAAAATTTTGTCAATAAAAACAATTTTTAAAGTTTTTCATCCTTAATATTCCCCCTTTTATTCTACTTTTTCTTCTTCATTCCTCTTTACACCTTTTCTCACCCTTATTTCCATCCAATAATTGTCCTACTTTTTAGAATGACACTCTAACACCCCAATTTAATGAATTATTTCCCCCTCACTAATTAATAATAATAATAAGCAAGCATTTATATAGCCCTTTTGTGATGGCAGTGTTGTGTTTGTTTTGTTTTGTTTTTCTACACATGCTCATTAATTTAATCCTTGGAACAACACTAGGAGATAGTTGATTCTCATTATTTCCATTTGGAGAAAACTCAGGTACAGACAGATTAAATAACATGCCCAAGGACCTACAGCTAAGAAATAGTAGAGTCAAGGCTCAATTATAGGCCATCAGGAGCCAGAATCCATCTGCTAACCATTAATGTTCAGTGACCTCTCAAGAAACACTTAATAGTTCAACTTATTTAAATGTAACATTATGCCCCATTTGCCCAGCTGGAGGTTTAATGTAATTGCATTATTATTGGGGCTCCTCACCCCCTAGGACAGGGCAAAACCCTCCAGGTTTCATTCTTAGGAGAGCCTCTTCTGATCTTCAGTCCACTTAGAATTAATATGTGCACTCTCCAATGCCTGTGCTTGTTTGGGACTATAAGAAGAATTCTCTGCCTTATGTGGATGCAAAAGTTCTATTTAAGGTTTAGAGGCTAGAGTTCTGGGGTCTAGGTTCAAGCTTCTGAGGGGTAGCATGCTATCACTCCTTCTGAGGTCTCTGTTACTCTCCAAATCAGAAAGTACTGGTTCTTCAAAGTATGGGCAAGTCTCCCTCTGCCCCGTCATCTGCTCTCTCAGCTTCAGTTCCTACTGCTCCCACATCATCCCTTTTCTCCTATCCCCCAGTATAATTCCAGTGTTTAGTTTAGAATTCCTAAAACAGAAGTCAGGACTGTCCACAGGTGACTTGGTTTTAGTCAAGCTTCCAGTCCTGCTTAGGCTAGAGAACACAAATATCTGGCCATGTTCTCCAAATGGGGGAGGGAAAATCAAGGAGAAAAGATACAGATTATTATCTCAATAAGTTATTCCACTATAAATTCCACTGTCGTGGATGGAGGGGAGGATGATAGAAAGCAGATGGCACTGTAACCCATTCTGGTCCAGGTCTTCAAGCCTCTGAGACAGTTAGCTTGCCTCCATGTCCAATTCTTTGCCCCATAATCATTCCAGTTCTTGTCACTTAAGGTAATCTGCTTGAAATACAACTTTATAATATGAATTCCCCTGTCAGCAATATTCAGAAGTATGTTATTTGTGCTGGAATTAAATTGTGGTGATGGTTACATAAGTTTGTGGATATATTAAAAACCATTGAATTCTTTAAAATTATAAGTTTTATTTTTGTGAATTATAGCTCAACTTGAAAAAAAGAGAAGATATTATCATCCTCCCTCTTGGAGTTAAATTCTGGATCCTCAACGTCTTCCATAGTATGATTTTTCCTTATCTCTCCAGCCTATCTCCACTACTCAGCTCTCCACCCTTCACACCTCCAGTCATGTCATCTTATAACTGAAATCTTTTTCTCCTTCCATTCATCTCTGTCCCATACTTGCCTCGAGACAGTTCAAGCCTCCTGCTCTGTGAAAACTCTAGCCTTTAACAGCTTCATCAGACTCTAAACCCTTTTTTTTTCCATTTATAATATTCCTAATTTGGTATAACTTGAGTAGACACAGTCCCTTGAATGAAAGGACCCTCTTTTTAATCTATGTAACTCAGCATCCTGTACAGTGCCTGGCTCTGAATAGACCCTTAAATAAGAGAAAGAGTATCTGAATAAACTACAATTTTATTAACCTCTAAATAGTTCACATGTGCCTGTCTTGCTTTTTTCAACTAGATTGTAATGTCCTGAGGGAAGGGTCTAGGGCTTCAACTGAGGTTCAGCACTAGATAAGAAAAGGATGCATAGCTGATCCTTCAGCTGCTTGATTACCTAATGGTTTGGCTAAGAAAGTTGTCCCTTGTACCCTTGATTGGTGGTGGGCTGGAAAGGGAAGATGCCAAATAGGAGGGAGAGTCCCCAGGATGCTTGGCTGAATGGTGGTTGCTCCACCCTTAACCACAGCGGTTCAGTGTCCACCACTTTTGGCATTCACAACAGCATTTGGAAAAAGATATAGCAATTTCCCCCTTGGGGCTTATTTTTAAAGTTGGTGGCTGAGAGTGCTTGCAGGAAGTGGGGTCAGAGCTGAGCTGAGCTCTGTTGCTTGGTGGGTGAGATGGGTGCTACCCAAGAAGAGACACAGCAATTGGTCCTTAATATGGACCTCTACTTCCTTGGGAGAAGAAGCCAGAGTGAAGGAAAGGGATGGGTCACTCAAAAACAGATCACAGCTTCTTCTAGGCAGTAGGGATTAAGTATGACTGTGACAATTTCTGCCCTCTGAAAGCTCACAAATGGGGGTGGGGGGCGTGGAGAGACAGACAAGTAAAATAGGTAAATACATTAGTGTGGTAAGGACAACCTTGATGATAGACCAGTAGGGAGCACAGGGAAAAAGCCATTGAAGATTCAGCATCCAAACTAAGACCTGGTCACAAATTGAAGGTAGCCAGATAAAATGAGGCAGGCACTGCAGAGTAGATAGTGCAGTACTCAAGAGATGAGGAAAGAGGCCATGTCTGTATGTTTGTAGTTAGGTCAGTTGTCTAAAGCACAGGTCACCAAATAATAAACTTTGAATTAAATCTAGCCAGCCACCTACTTTTGTAATTAAAGTTTTATTTGAACACGGTTCCACCTGTCCATTTTCAACATTGTCTACAGCTGTTTTTGCACTAAGCTGCAGAACTGGGCAGTAGTAATGAGAACATTGGGACCTCAAAGCCTAAAATATTTACTACGCTGATGTACTGAATATAGTTTGGGAAGAGAGGTTGGAGAATGGCAAGAAATAAGGCCAGGGAACTAAGCAGGAAATAGATTAGAAAAGACTTTGTAAAAAGCTCACTTCATTTTAGAAGCAATAAAGGAATAATTGACATGTTTAACGTAAGAACACAACATAAATTTAAATTTTTGATAATTAAAGTGAGATTAAGAAAGGAGAAGAGGCAAAACTGGAGTTGGAAAGACCAATTGGGAGAAAGGTATATAACCAAGAAATTAGGGCCTTGATTAGGAAGCAGTAGCAGAAGGGAAAGAAATAGATGTAAAAGATACTGAGGAGGATTTGATGAATGTTGAGGTAATGGAGTACGTGAGAGGGATGCTCATTTGAATTTTTCTAAGATGAAGAAGCAGCAGTAGTGACCTAATAGTCCTTCGGTACTGACTTCTTTAGTTTCCTTGAGTACACTAGAGTCTCTTCGTTCCTGCAGGATATTTCCATTGAGTATACAATCCTAGCTGACCGTCTTTAGCATTTTAAAAATGTTGTTTTTTTCTCTGGCTTCCATTGTTTCTGATGAGAAACCTGTGCTCATTCAAATTGGTGTTCTCCTATAAGCAATTCATTGGTTTTCTCTTGCTGTGCTTGAGATTTTTTCTTTGTCTTTAGCTTTCAACAATTTGATATATTGTTTATAGGTGTATCTGTCACTGAGTTTGTCTTGTTTAGGATCTGCTAAGCTTAACTCTATAGGTTTATATCATTCACTAAATTTGGGAAGTTTTCAACCAGTATTTCTTCAAAAGGATTTTAGCACCATGTTTTCTGTCCTTTTAGGTCTCTAAGTGACATGAATTTAGACTTTTTGGTATTGTCCCACAGAAACCTGAGGCTTAAATCATTCCCCCCCCCAATCTTTTTTCTCTATTGCTGTTCAGCATGGAAAATTTATATAGATCCATCTTCAAGTTCATTGACCACTGACTCTTTTACCATCTTAATTCTGCTTCTGATCTTATGGAATGAGTTTTTTAAATTTTTTTTTTATTTCAGGAATTCTGTTTTTTAGCTCTAATATTTTCATTAGGTCTTTTTTATTCATATTTATTTTTACTCATTTCAAATGTATTTGTACTTTAATAAACATTTTTGTAGTATCTGTTTTAAATCCTTGATTGTATAATTCCAACATCTCTGTCGTCTGAGAATTGGCATCTATTGTTTTTTTGTTTTATTTTGGTTTTGTTTTTGTTTGAGTTGAGATTTTTCTGGTTCTTTGTATGCAAGTGTTATGGTTTAGATATGAGGTGTCCCCCTAAAGCTCATATGTGAGACAAAACAATAAGGTTTAGAGGGAAAATGATTGGGTTATGAGAGCCTTAACCCAGTCAGTGAATTAATCTTCTGATAGGGATTGAATTGAGTGGTAATCTAAAGCAAGTAGGGTGTGGCTGGAGGAGGTGGATTATTGGGGGTGTGCCTTTGGGGTATATATGTTGTCCTTGTTGAGTTTCTTTCTTTCTCTCTCTCTCTGCTTCCTGGTGTGATGTCTTGAGACACTTCCCCCACCACACCCTTCCACCATGATGTTCTACCTCACCTTGGCCCCTGAGGAATGGAGATGGTCATCTATGGACTGAGATCTCTGAAACTGTGAGCCCCAAAATAAACTTTTCCTCCATAATTGTTTTTATCAGGTCTTTTAGTCACAGCAGCAAAAAAGCTGACTAAAAGAGCATTAGATTATATCTAGGACACTTTTACTATCATGTTACCAGACTGTAGTAATTTTGTTTCAATCCTATGGAGAATATTGATCTTTTTCTACTAATAGGCAATCAACTTAGTTTATGTCAGGCCACACATGCAGATCACCCTTTGGGGGATTATTGTTTCAATGTTAGTTCCATTTTCAAAGACTTGCAGTGCTACATGAATTTTTCTGACCTAAGTGCCACTCAGTGGAGTAGGCAGCCTGGGTGATGGTCTGTCCCATAGTTTAATTCTCATAGTCTTTGTCAGGGTTTAGGATCAGACCACCCTGGAAAACTTCTGGAGTGAGCACAGGAGTTCATAAACAACTTTAGGGGATAGCTTTCAAGGTTTCCCCTGCTGATTCCTCTTGGCACTTTCCTTGGGTCTCTATTTTAGTTTTCTAGCCAAAAATATGGATCTTCAGCTTCTCCCACTCATTCATGTACATCCTATGGCTGTTATTGGTTTTGGTTTTGTTTATTGTTTTTGTTTTATTTTGTTTTCTCAGCCTGGGAAAGCATCTTCCTCTATTATTTGGCTAGTTACTACCAATTTTTCATGTCTTAGATTAAATGTCATTCCTCCTAAATATTTTATTTTTATATCAGTTATATTCACTTGTTATTTTCCAATAGGACCCATCATAATTTATAACCACTTACTATCTTTTTTGTTGATTTAATATATATATCTCTCCTACTAAACAGAGGATGGGATCATATCTGTCAATGTTTTTAGTATCTGCTGCATTCATCATCACACAGTGTTTCTAGCATGGCACAACAGATACTCAATGAATATTAATTTAATTCATAATATTATTCCTTCCTCCATCCATACATTTATTCATCCATGCCCTGTTTTAACCTGCCCCACCAAAATATGAATATTTTAATATTCAACTACAATGTCATTCTCAAGAATCAAATTCAATCTTATATTTTTGTAATATATTTATATTTTGTAAAACATTCTCACATGTTTTCCTTGTGTGATTCTATGAAGTAGAGAGTGAAAAGAACATTAATCATACTTTATAGAAAAGTAAACTAAGATTCAAACAGTCAAATAATTTGTCCAAGGTCAAAGTTAATGAGTTGGTGGGTAGGAATCAAGAGACTCTTCAACTGGGTAAAAATATGTTTGGTTGACAGTTATTCTCCCTTAGCACTGACCTTTTTCTGTGTCTGTTGAGAAGAAATTGTTGCTTTTGAGACACCTATAGTCTTTGGAACTGTCATTCAAATCTCTCTCTTTGATCTAGTAAAGAATTTTAGAGACTTTAAAGAATTTTTTGCTTTAGATTTTTTTGTAGTTTTATCATAAAGGATCTATGTGTAGCTTTACTTTTCCTTTCCTGCTCAGATCTCAACTTACTTCCTTTATTTGAAGATTCATGTTCATTGGTTCCAGAAAATTTTTAGCTATAATGTCTTATTGTTTTCTCCCTGTTTCTATATCCAGGTAAAATGGGAGCTACTTCACAATACACAAAAGTGAATACCAGATGGATTAAGTCCTAAATAATAAAAAGAAAAACATTAAAATTCTTAGGAGAAAACAGATGAGTATATAGTTATAGCTATGATCCTGAGAGTAATAAAGGATATATGAAATGAGATACAAAAAGTTCAAACTATAAAGGAAAAGAGTAGTAAATTATATTACATTAAAATCTCAAACCTCTGTAAAAATAAAATATAAGAAAAAGTGAAAAGATGGATTTAGAGGATAGTTCAGTGATAGTTTGTCTTGCATATGTGAGACCCTGGGTTTGATCCCACCACAATATAGTCAAAAAATAATAAACAAATAAAACATCTCAAAATATCAATTAAAAAGTCTAATTTAAAAAAAGAAAAATAAACCATAACTGTGAAAAAAATTGCAAGAAAAACTAGTAAAACTTTAATATTCAGAATACAGAAAAAAAATCTGCACAACCCATATGAAACAGAAACAATTTAAGGAAAAAAATGGACCAAGAATTTACACAGGAAGCTCACAAATAAGGAAATCTTAATGGCCTATAACAAATGTTATGCTAGCTGGGTGTGGTGGTGCACACCTGTTCTCCCACTTTGTTCTTTGATAAGTGTCAAAAGGCTGGAGCAGCCAGCCTCAGTAACTTAGTTCAAAGCCAGCCTCAGTAACTTAGTGAGGCCTTAAGCAACAAGAACCTGTCTCAAAATAAAAAATAAAAAGGGATGGGTTCAGATAATACTGGAAAAAAAAAAAGAACAAAACTATACATAAGCTGCTTGACATCACTAGAACCCAAGGAAATACAAAGCAATAATGATATACTGTAGAAGGGAAGTCTGGTATACTCACTTTGGGGCTACATTTAGAACATATCTATTAAATTTGAAGATGTCCATATTCCACAATCCAGAAAACCCAGTCATACACTCTAGAGAAGTTTGAACAAATGTGCACAGTAATACATGTATAAGAATGTGGCTATTGCAGCATGGGACCAAATGATACAAAGGTGGAAGCCACTTCATTGTCAATAAATAGAATGGATAAATAAACAATTTGGGCTATATGCATATAATACAGAGTATTAAAAAATAACATGCTACAACCAAGATTAATAAAGTTGCTATAAGTCTATCAGTATGGTTAAATCCCCAAAGCATGGTATTGGATTTTATAAAAGGAAGTTATTGAAAGATATATAGAAAATAATTTTTTGATATAATACTTTATATATTTCATAGTTACACTATATAGATATGCATTAAAACTATGAATAAATCCATAAAACGAACAACAACAACATCAAGATAATGATTACTGCTAAGGAGAGAAAGACAGACCCATGGATGACACAAATATTCTCAATTCTTTTCTCTATCCTGTGCTCTTTGCAAAGTAACTCATGTAAGCACCTCTCATCAAAATGTGAAGTCTATTACCCTAACTCTTGATTCTTGGATGGCTTTCAGATTTGCTTTAATCAACAGAATGTGGTAAAAATGATGTTAATTCTCTCTTTTTCAACCTGACTACCATTATGTGAAAAATTATGGGCTAGCATCCTGGGGGATAAGGCCCAGTGAAGGAAATTGTCCCAATTGTCCAATTGTCCCAGCTGAGGTCATCTATTCCAGCCTGCAGCCAGCCAATGCTCAAACATATGAGAGGGTCTAGCCAACATGACCAGAACTGCTTACCTGACCTTCAGCTGGCTGAAGACTCACGAATAAGCCCAGGTGAAGAATTGTTGAGATGACCCATAGAATCATGAAGAATGAAGGCTTATTTTCTCAGCCACTAAGTTTTGGAATGGTTTGTTATTTGAAAAGCTCATACAAGGAAGAATAATAGATCTGGAGAACATCAAAAGTGGAGCACTTCAACCTGTAACTCTGATGTTTTATGTGTTAAAAATAAGAGACCCCTAAAGCAAATATGGCAAAATGTTAACAAATACAGGTAGCAAATATATGGATATGTGTTACATATATAATTATCATAACTTTTCTGTATATTTGAAATATTTCACAATAAAAGAAAATTCAGATAGGAGAGAAAACGGGCTACACTAGTCACCACAGATGATTTTTTAAAAAGCAAAGAAAAGTATTGTCCCATTGCCCCACCCTGCTCGCCATCACCATGCACATAAAGTAGACTAAGCAGACTAGTCATTTCTGCATCCTAATCCTCTCCTCTCATCCAGGACATTTTCTCTATTTCTTCCTAGCATTTAATGTCTTGCTTCAGTTGGTCACCTGTAAGATAGGAAACATCTGATCAGCTCACTGACAAGAGAGTCATAAGAGGTGATACCAGGGAAGCACTATAGGGGCAATTGTAGGAGACCTTAAATCTTGTAACTACTTCATACTATTGTTATGTCTAAAATCTAGGCTCACCTGACAAGAATGTTAGTCCTTCCTGTCCCACTCAAATATAAAGTTAGTCACCTACCCTGTGACTTCCTCCTGACATTCTTAACCTGCCTAGTCCTTTGTATTTGAAGCTGTTTCCATTACTGGCACAGGTGGCATTCTTTCTGACTGCCAGGAGGATTTGTGCTTGACCCACTGAGAGTGACAAGGGCTCTTAGAGGATACCCACTCAATGCCAGAGAAAGGCAGGGCTCAGCAGGCTGCTCTCAATGGACTTAGCATCTCTTCTGTTCTCACACATTTCTGGTGTGTCTATTTTGACTTCTATAGCACTTTGCTTATGCTTTATTCTGCACTGATTGTCTACCCTTAGTATATGTTGGCTGGTATTGTGAGTTACCATGTGTTCTCTTACCAATTCAATTAGGCCATAAACTCCTTGAGGACATGATGTTTTCAGTGACTTAGTATCCCTACTATCTACTGAGAGGAAGGAAGAAAAGGAGAAAGGTCAGACAGGAAGGAAGAAAGGAAGGAAGAGGATACAGGAAGGAATGAAGTAAGAAGGATAATAGCAGCAAATATTTATAGAATGACTATATGCCAGGTAGTGTGTACTTTCTTATTTAATCCTTCCAACTACCCAGTGAGGTAGATCCTATTATTAATTTTTCCTAGCTTACGAATCAAAAAACATGCTTAGGAGGGTTAGGTAATATGCCCGATGTAACAAGTCACAGTGAATAAATTGGAGAGCCAGCATGTAAACCAGGCTTGTTGAACTCTAGGGACTATGCTCTTGACTGCTGCTGCTATACTATTGCTTAGAGGTGAGACATTTGAGCACAGATGAGCTGACAATAGGAAGCCAGGATTCAACACAAAGAAAGAAAAAAGGAGAGAAAACTAGAAAGCAGGGAAGAAAGAGGGAGGGAAGGAGAGACCCACTACCACATTTCCTTCCTGTAAGCATCACACCTAACCTGTGACAGACAGCACAGTTTCTGTTTCATTCCTAATCATCTCCAGAAAGGATCTACTTGCTTTTTTGGGTAATGTGTTCCAGGTTCCAGTCTCCATGTGCCAAAGATATCCACAGACAGTTCTTACGCTCTCCTGCCTGTGAGAGAAGACACATACAGATGATTCTCATTTTTAATAGTAGTTATGTTCTAAAAAGTTGCTTTGAACACTGAATTAGTGAATTCTAAACTTCTGGGACAATACAGAGAGTTATATTTCTGCAAGCCTCTGGCCGTATTTTCATTAGCTAGTGATCACATAACCTTATGCATGTTTCGAGACACCTTGTTTAATATATATTTTGATTCATTAACATTAAACTCTTGACTGACAGCATTATATTGATATCCAGATGACATGTATTTCCTACATAATGTACATCAGACCCTTGTTGCACTTAGGAACAGTAAGATAGCACTTCAGCACTATGCTGGGGGGCGGGGCACTTTACATAGACAATACCAACAAAAAGTACAAAAATGCAAAAAACGTGGCACTAAACAGACCATAGAAAGAACATTTGTTTAATATTATGAGAGCTGAAGCAAGATGGCATAAGTGTCACTTTTCCCCATATGAACTGGGAAAGTGTGTATTGAGCAACTCAAATTTTCTGCCACTGTATGAATATTCACTAATGATCCTGAAAATACTGTCCAAGGCCCTGCATTTCATTCCACTGATAATTTACAACACATATCTGACTTGGATTTGATGAAAATATTGCTTTTGTAAATGCCTCTATTAAATGGAGTTAAAAATAGATTGTAGAAAGCAGGTGAATTAGAAAATGTGGAATCTGTGATATAATGAGACTTAACTGTGTGGCAAGAAGTTCAGTCAAGTCTTAATTTTGATGTATCAGGAACCATTTCCCTGTGAGAAAACAGGAAAAAGGGATCTGCAGTGTGTTGTAATAATCTTCACTGTTTATAGTTGAATAGGATGTCACAAGCACATGTTGGTCCTGCAGGGAATCTCAAAGTTCATTTATTCATTCCCTAGTTTTAGGTGAGTTTTTGTCTTGATCATTAGATTGTCAGCATCACAGATGCTGCTTGACAAGTCTTCTTGCTTTACAAGTCCCATGGCTTTTGCATAACCGTCTAGAGGCCAACTCTTACTTAAGCATTGTGTTCTTCTACTTGGAAGATTCTAGTTACATTTGCTGTTGTTGAATGTTATCCTTAGGGTGAACCAGTTACTTATATTGTCTTTATCTCTGCCTTTGGGTTGTAATATAGTCTCATGTACATACTTTTGTCTAAAGTTGTGATTCCCAACTTGGGGTTCCTGGAATTAGTGGTGCTTTAAGAGGTCATTGAGTTTTTAAACAATCTTTCAAAAAATACATGTCCCTTGGTTGAAATCCCACAGGTCAGAATCAATTGTCAAGCTTTTGTTTCCATTTTTGCAAATCTGCATGGAATTATACAATAATTCTATGTGATAACACTATGTATCACTTGCCAATCAGCTTATCTCCATAGACTTGTCTTTAATTAACAAAGGCCAGATTGCTCAAATAATTTAAATTGCTTGCTAAATTTTCAAAACACTTCAGAGAAATATGGGGAAGCTAATAAAAGATTTCTGGATGGAAAAAGGACAAAAACACCACTAGTTTAAATGGTTGTGAAGACATGGTACTTTTTGTACAGATTGTAAAAGTTTTATTATTTCAAATTTAGGATAATTATTTTTACACTGCTGTTAGTCCTGTTGAGCAAGGCAGTCCTATTTTATCTCAATGAGAAAATGAAGTCACAAAAAACAACTATTTTCAACAAGAAACTGACACATATCTACAGTCTCTAAGCTTTGTCCATTCTTTCTACACAGCTCTGTAGATTCTCTTTAGGGTCTCTAAAATAGGAATGTGTCTGTGACTCATCTTTCCTTAGTGAAACATTTTTTTCTTCTTATGAGAATTTGCCAGGCTCCAACTGATATGACATAAATAATGGCATGTGCTGTGTCAAGAGATCTGCCAGTTCACAGGCAAGTAATTTCTTTTCGTTGAAATTCTTTTTCATGCACGTCTCCAATTTTGGTCACACATGTTGGTGCCATACTTGCAGATGGATGGTGAGGTTATAGTCTTACTTGGTCTGGTGCTTTGACAGAAGACACAGAGGAGGAAAGGAAAGAACAGTACAGAATGGGGGCCAGTGAATACTTTTAAGGCCTTGAGGACCACATTGTCATCTGTCTTGGGAACAAGCAACTGTTTATACAAATGGAAAACTATGCTCATTGAGATACTTGTGACTGCCCTGCCCCCCACCCCTCAAAGATGCTTGAGGCCAGCTTCTCTCAATATACTGGCCATTGGTCATGGTTCTTATCTGTACCTATACCTAGAATGCTTGAAAGCTTTTTCTATTCTCAGCCTGCTAAGGTTCCTTCTTCAGATCTATCGATCGTTAATGTCTTTCAAAGACCATGTGCTAAATGTCTGGCTTGTGGTGCTATAATAGGGAGGTGGTAGAATCCTCAGAAGGTGGGTCCTAGTAGAAGGAAGTAAGTCACTGGGGACATACCCTTGAAGGATATATTGGGACTCCAGACCATTCATGTCTGCTTTCTTCCAACTATGAGGTGAAGAGGACTGTTTGACCACATATTCCTACCATGATGTCCTTTGCTGCCACAAGCCCAAAGCAACAAGGCCAACAACCATGGACTTAGATCTCTATATCCATGAGCCAAAATAAATCTTTCCTATTGTTGATTATTTCAGGTATTCTGTCATAGTGACAGAAAGGACTAGCACATCTTCACACAGTGCCTGAAACTACTTCCCTTTAAGAAGCCCTTCAGAACACTTAGAAAAAGATCATAATCTTACCCTTCTTGGCCTAAATACAAAATTCTAGCCTTAATTACAGTCTAATTAAATCCCCACAATTTAAATGCATATACTTAATTTTTTTTGTAGTTGTAGATGGACACAATGAATGCCTTCACTTTATTTGTTCATATATATGTGGTGCTAAAGATTGAGTCCAGTGCCTCACACTGTTAGGCAAATGCTCTTCCACTGAGCTATAGAACCAGCCCTATTTTATTGTTTTAAATGTTCTTTTTTAATTGTAGATGAACACAATACCTTTATTTATTTATTTTTTTGTGGTGCTGAGGATCAAACTCAGTGCCTCACACATGCTAGGGAAGTGCTCTACCACTGAGCCACAACCACAGCCTCTGGTATTTTAAATTATATATTTGCTAATAGCTTGGTGTTTCCATCAGTAGTATGTAATACCATAGGCATGATTTTCCCAAGCTTACTGCTTATGTATCTTATAATACAGTTCCAATTGAAAAATGGACTTAGAAAAATATCTTGATTTTATTAATAAAATAGTACTTTGAAACCTTCCTCAGTTGAAAGCCCCAGTTTAAAAGTAACTTAATAAAATATCCCAGAGGTGACAGAGTTGGTTAGCAACATTTATCAAATTTCCATGATTGAATCTTTCCTCCTGTACCTGGAAGTAACCTTCATGCTGTTGGTTGTACCCTTAGATGACAGAATTCTGTGGAAAGATTATTAAGGTCTATTTTTTCAATGTCTTTTATTGATCCCACTATAACCACCTCCATTTCAATTTAAGAACTAAAGTCTCTGACATTCATCTATTCACTCCTAGTTATAATGTTTCTTTTTCTTATATTCAAGATATAACACTTTCTGAGGACATCAAAGACCCTCCATTTCATTCGATTGGTCAGTTGCAACATTCACACAACTTGGGATGAAAACTATTGCTTTTGTAAATGTCTGCATGCTTTTGTTTAATGTAGTCATGGCAAAAATGTTATAGATGAGATAAATGACACACAGTGTGGGAGAAAGATAATGGAAGAGGAGGGGAAACAGTAAGACAGAAATGGGGACACTGTTATCTGCAAAGAAAATAAGGGATAGAGGAATAGGTAAGAAAGCTGAGAATGTAGGAAGAATAGAAAAATAAAAATGATCCTCATTCTCTGATTGTCACATCATTGTCACAATGTTGCTGAGCACTAAAATCACACCAGGTGTTGGTTTGGACTAACTTTACATCAGGCTGGCAAAAAAGAACACTATTTTCTCAGCCCATGAAATGTTATTTATAGACAAGGGCAAGGTCACAGAGGGAAGATGAGACAGAAGTAAAGAATTCAAAGCCTTTTTTGACTCTTAACTTATACAAGCTTAGAAAGAGTAGATTAAAAGCAAGGCTTTGAAGGAAGAAACTTAAAAGAATAAGCACATATTTCTCATGTATTTGTATTTCTATAGAAAGATTTTCACAAGAAACCCATACTTGTAATGCATTTTTCAGTGCTTTTTAATTTTGATTTGGCAAATAAAGTAATTATGGCTTATACCTGGTAAATAATTCAAGCCTTATGGGAAAGTCAAAAGTCACCACAAAAATGTACTCAAGAGATTCCTATAGCAAATGTGTGATAAAAAGGAAGTATTAACTTACTAACATTCACTTTAGGACATAAAAGTAGAAAAAGGGAGATATTCTTTTATAAAAAGACTTTAAGAATGAATGTTTCATTTAGGGGCTGATCACTAGTTTGTTCAGTATAGAAATTTTTGGAATGTTTCACAGACATATATCATGATTTCACTTGTGGCTTAGGTTGCAGGTTCTCTTTCTGGACATCTTTTGCTTGACAGGATTCCAGCATAGCTCAAGTTCCTGGAGAGTTTAACAATCCGCTTCTGCCAGTGTGTCCATCTATAAGGGTTTAGTGCTTGGATGTCAGAGTGAGTGTTGATGAGACTCGGAAGATCTGGGGGAGCATGTTACTAAGTTGATAAAACATTTCTTCAGAAATACTCTGTAAAAGGTAAAAAAAAAGTTTGTGCTTGTTAAAGCATGGATAATTTAAAATATTTAGAAGTATTTTAAAATATGATCTCTTTCTAGATATGGACTGCAAAACAGAAAAATTATCTTTCCTGACTGATTTAACTATATGGACTGGGCTGGTTTTCTGACTGATCTCTGAGAACCTGTGTTGTTTCTATCAAATAATAAGTCTGACCACCAGAAACCCCCTATGTAACACCAATATAATCCATAATAAAATGCCACTAATTTTGGTAAGTTCTATTCAGAATCATTCATTCTCTGTTCATGCCCTTTTTTACAAACCCTTCATAGTCTGTATAACATAAATGTGGAAAAAAAACAGAGGACAGATAAGTCAAGTTTGGTTTTAGGGGTAAATAAAAGATCTCTTGAGTGGTAGAGGTTGACATCTTTTTTTTTTAATATTTATTTTTTAGTTTTTGGTGGACACAACATCTTTATTTTATTTGTATGTGGTGCTGAGGATCGAACCCACCGCCCTGCGCATGCCAGGCGAGCGCGTTACCGCTTGAGCCACATTCCCAGCCCAGAGGTTGACATCTTTGACAATAAGTGCCTTTATGGCATCCAAACTCTTCTCCCCTTAAAAAATTGGAAACTGTTAGCATTTTATTATATTTAGGAGTTTAAGGCCACATATCATATGTGTGAGGAATATTATAAAAGAGATTAAACTGGAGTGAGATCTATTCAGATAACATACCTGTGGCACCAGAAATTGTACAGTCCTAGAAATTCCTCCATCCCATGAAGCCATTTCCATCATAAAACCTAAAATAAAACAATAGACTTTGCTGTGTTATGAGTTTTGGCCTTCCAGTCTCCCAGTGACTTACTGAGATAATCTGAATTTCACTGTGTGGTTCCTGTCTTGACTTTGTAGGTAGACACTTGCCTATGGGAAATGCTAAGCCTAAAAGATAAACTTCTGCTATCCCTAATTCTCCGTGCCAGAGAGGTTTAACACAGTTTTGTTAACACACTTGGACTTATTTTTTCTCCAGTCCTAGTTGGCCTCCATACAAGGAAGCTAAAACAGACTATTAAAGGTTAAACATATGGCTCTTTTTTTTTAAGGCAGTAGAGAACAAGTTAGAATCGAAGCAAAATGTAAATAACATCCAAATGTTCTTGTATTCCAGGAGGACTGGAGATTTTTTTTTGTGACTAAAAAAAGATAAATTACAAGTCTCTTAAGAAATATTTGATTAACTACAAAACAAAGTCATCAAACAACAGAGGTAACTTTCATATCCTTTCTTCTGGGTTGCTCTGCTTTCAACATTTGTGAGGACATATGGTTGGTTGTTAAATGTGAGGTTCTGCTCACCTTTGACACACTTAAACACAAGTTCTGCTCTCCTTAAGCACCAGGGTATAGTCATTTCCTAAAAACAGAAACAAAACAAATCATTTGCTTTTAACAGAAGTTTGTAAAATTAAAAATACAGTCAGATCCTTATTTGTTTATAATGTTGAATGTCCATGTTGTGAATAAATTCAGACAATTATTTGCTAATCCCAACTGGATTTCTTTTGTTTTTTAGGAACAGAGCTTCTAGTCGTTAGACAATACTTGAGAAAGGCAAATTAATTTAACAAGCCTAGCAAACATGATTTATAAAATGCGTAGATCCTTAACATATTCATGATAATTTTAAAGATAACTATAATGCAGTAATTCCACAACTACTGTCAATGTCTGCATGAATAATTATTATTGATCGAATGAATAATTATTATTAAATTGTATATTTACATAAGCAATAAAATTAAACCATTTTAATTATATAACATTATATTATTGCAAAAATAATGGAATAAACAAAGAGTGTATCCTAGTTACCTAATGAATCAAATCCATTCATTTTCTATTTTACTTTCAAATTGCTGTCCAAATGCACATCTGAATCCCAGGGTCTACAACCAATACATTTTACAATTTTTCACCATGTACTCAGTGAGCATGCCATTTTAAATTCTATTTCTTTTTACCAGAATTATTTTCTCATGTTGCAAGTCTTCATAACTACAAAACAAGTTTATTATTAATTATGGTGATTCTAAAACTTTTTGGGTTTCAGGATCTTTAACACTCTGAAAAATACTAACTCCAATATGCCTTTGTTTATGTGGATTATTCATTGCTTTAGAAATTAAAACTGATAAATATAAAAATATTTATTTAGTTTAAAAATAACAATGATAAATCCATTTAATGTTAGCATAAATAACATTTTTAATGGAAAACCACTATATTTTCCAAAACAAAAAATATTTAGTGAGAAAAGTAGTAACATATTCTTTAGACACAATGATCAACTATTTCATGATCCAAGTCTCATAATTCCTATGCCTCAAGACTTTATGTATCAGTTTTTATGTGTGGTTGTTTCTGCTGACTCTCACTCATAGTGTCTTATTTTCCTTAAGAGTCTACTTATGTTAAACATTTTATTCAAGAATTATACTTAGAAATAAATACTAAAATATAACCAAGTATTAGCATTACTTTAAAACATTACTCTAAAATATAATGTTTTGAAATACCATAGTAATAATCAGAATCAAGGAATTACTATTATTCATTTAGTTTTAATGACATATTCATTATATATATATATTAAACATATACATATATATATATATATACACACACACACACATATAAAGCATTACTGACAGTAACTTGTCTTATAATTTACTATTAGCTTATTGACACCTTTGAATTATTTAAATAATTACTTGATTAGGACTGGGATTGTAACCCAGTGTTAGAGCGCTCGCCTCAATTGTGGAAGGCACTGGGTTTGATACTTAGCACCACATAAAAATAAAGGTATCATGTCTATCTACAATTAAAAAAAAATTCTTAAATTACTTGATTAAGGCTAAGTCAAAGTACCACTACTCATATGAAGACAGTTAATGTGAATTTTAAACACAGAGCTTTGAAAAACAACATATAAAATTGATATTATCCAAATGCAGAAACTCAGGACAATACAGTGATGAAAGATTGCAGCACAAATTAGAAAAGGGATGGTAGATTGAGAAGAAAATAACCAAGTCCTCGTTTGTCCAAAGATCATACAATTTTATCCATTAATAACATGCTTTCTTGTTTTCTATATTTATGTGATTAATAGCATGGTCTATAAAAAATATCTACGAGATAAATAAAGAACTTCACACTCTTGAAATGATATGAATTAACTACAAAGTTTTATAAGCACTATTTGGAGAACATGACAAAATACAATAATGGCAGGACACTAGAGTAGCTTTGAAGTGACAGATATATTATAAAATCAATTTAATTTTCAGATGACATATGCCTTCATATGTGCTTTATTTTAATTTAATGCTGATTAGCAGTGTTAGGAATCTGAAGAAAATGCTAGACGGCAGCATGTACATGCATGTGAAAACACATACATTCACTTGAGTTGTTTTCAAATCTTTCATATGCCTACAGAGACTCTACTCCAAGCTTAAGGTAGATGTTTGACTGTTTTTTTTAATCCTTTTTGTCTGATTAAAATCAGCACCTAAAAACAATGGCTTTGGATACATGGCAGAGGCTAAATGGTAAGCTTTAGAAGACAATAAGGTCAAGACAGGGCATGAATTATTGGATGTCATAGGATGTGGCCAGCAGTTTTATAAGGAGCTCACTTTTTGAAACAAAGCTTAGTATATATTGCATAGTAGGTATGATATAGAACCTGATGGATCAGCTAATGGCATATGAAGTTTTTGTTCATGCACTCTAGGTAATGGCAAAGGGACTAAATCTTAGTGACACGTCTGAGAGAATGCATTGTGAAAGAAATCTACTGAAGAAGCTGGGTGGATAATGTGAAACACTTTAGAGTTTGGAACTAGGGCAGAAATTTGGTCCCAACAGTTATACTTTAGATGGTACATGGAAATTGCACATAGAATAAATTTTAAATCTGTGAAACAAATTAAAATGTCAATTCTAACTGAGACAATGCCTTCTATCTATCTGAGGTTAATGGACATATGTTGATTCTCAACTTGAATCCTTGGTTTAGGGTAAGGCTGAACTGTGGAGTTAGTATGTATTTTAAGGTCTTCATTGTACATCTTGGAAGTCAGATATAAGAATTATTTTCTGAGTTTATTCTAATGGGAAAGATTCTAAGATTTTTCTTTCCTTCTCAGGTATATGCTTATGAGGTACCTGAAACACTTGTATTAATCAGCTTCATAGCCATTATCAAAAGGTGAAAGTCTGGCTTTATTTTTTATTTTCCACATTAAAAAAAAAAACACCAGTGTAGGTACACCACTTTAGAAAACAATTTTGCTATTTCTATCAAAGAAAAACACATAGATAGCCTGAGAGTTAATAATTCCATAATTCCACCTAAATGCCATTCCCAAGAGAAGTGTCAAAACATATGTACTAGATAGAATGTTTATAACAGTATCAGTCACAACAACCAAAATCTAGAAATTGCCCAAATGTTCATAAATATTAGAAGGGCTAATAATTTTGGTCTAGTCACACAGTGGAATAATATATTACATAAAAAAGAACAATCCATAATCATACATAATAATCTGGATATCTCATAAACATAATATTGAATGAAAGAAGTCAGATATAAGATAAACCACAAAACAACTAACTCATCCATAATTTTTGAGGTGAAAATAATGGTTGTCCTGTAGAGGGAGTGTTTTAAGTAGCTGTAAGGGAACATGAGGGTGGTTTCTGGGTTCTGGTAATGTTCTGGGTATATGCTTGCTCAGTTTGTGAAAATTTGAGGTGAGCACCTATGTATTAAAAGTATTCCAATAAAAACAAACAAAATCTTCATTGACAAAAAATTAACAAAACTAAAATCCTTAAACCCCAAATTATTTCACAATTTATTAGTATACCCAAAAAAGTCAGGAACTCAGGATTTCTGACTTGTAGACTCATTCCACATCTATTAGGTTACATTGATCTTTTTTTTTTTTAAAGAGAGAGCGAGAGAGGAGAGAGAATTTTTAATATTTATTTTTTAGTTCTCGGCGGACACATCTTTGTTGGTATGTGGTGCTGAGGATCGAACCTGGGCCGCACGCATTCCAGGCGAGCGCGCTACCACTTGAGCCACATCCCCAGCCCTACATTGATATTAATACGACAGTATTTTCTGATTACAAATACTTATAGAGATGAAACTGGTTTGTTCTTCTTCTTTTTAAACTTCAAGTAATTTTTATTGCCACTTTAAATATCATAGGACATGAACTATTTCAGACCTTATCATTACCTTGCACACACTAATATATAGTAACTGGGTGTCTAACGGCTAATTTTGGGAAATAGCACCTGAAAATGCTTTGGGATCCTTGTACAAAAGCTAAAGTACATATTACTCCTATATCTTGTGAAGTGTTGTCTGAGTTTATAGGATAAACTTCTTGACCTTGAATGGATATTTAAATACAACAAACGAGAAGATCATGGCTCAATATACTTTTGTGAATTAAATTGGACACTTTGGAAACAAACTTAATGTTCTGCAGCTGGCTGTCCCAATTTAAAACATGTAACTTTTGTGACATTGTGGGAGAGGGCATGCTAGCAGTATCAAATGTCTGGAAGTAAATCTGAACTTAGTGACTTTTGGAAACACTGTTTTTGAGGTTGTTTCCCACCTACATACAACCATTTTTATAAACTGGTTAACCAGGAGTCCAGCTGCAGGAATATTTGGATGTTTCCTTGTGGCAGAAATTCATCATAAAGTTTGTTATTCCCCAAAGACCCTTTTATAGATGGGCTTGTTAGTGATGACAATTTAACAATAGCTAAAAAATCATGATGGAAGTAAAACTTTATAAAGCTACAGGGAAAACAGAAAAACATGTTTGTCCATCTCTCCTGATGCCATATTAGGTATGAGTGAGGCTACGGAAGTGGAATGAGAAGTGAGGAAGTCTACTGCAGCCTCCACAGGATGGTGCCAGCATCCTTTTCACACACACACACACACACAAAAGTATATTGTGAAGATTTACCAGACTAGACTATAAATGGGAAATAATTCAAAACATCCTGTCCTAGATGGAACTAGTTATCTTTAAATTATATTAAATTACAGCAGTTAATATAGAATTTAAAATGAAGTAAATTCATGAATGTAATATAATGAGTCTAAGTGGGATCTTAAACTAAAATGTAAAAAATTACATTTTTTATACTATCTTCTAAAATATAGCATTTCCACATTATTTACTTACTAGTAACATTCAACAATCAAGATCAAATTTCCTTCTTGAAATTCACAGTCTGCACTTAGTAGTCATCAATTTTGCTTTTAAAAAATCTCTTCTTAAAATAAGCAAGCACAGAGTTGCTGATATGAGCCTTTATCACCAGGTTGACAGCTGGCTTTCCTAGGACTCATAGCATCCTTTGGGCTTGAGGTTCCTTTCTTCCTCCAGACAATCTAAAGTTAAATTTTGGTCTTCGCATTATTTTTAACTTAGCCTTCTAACTATTTTTTTTAATGTGGGTAAAGGAAGAAGGCAGAAGAGAAACAGAATGAGAATTTTTAAAACAGAAAGATTTTTAAAATTAAAAATGTCTCCCAGTGCAGTGGTGCACACCTATAATCTGAGCTTGAGAGACTGAGGCAAGGGGACCACAAGTTCATCCTGGAGGGAATGTTAAACTGAGGCTGACTTCTTCCTGTTATCTAGCATCTCTTTCCATTACTTTTTAATGTCTTCTCAGAGAGTACAAACTCATTGTAATTCTGGCATAAGCCAAACATTAATATGGAGGTAAATCTACTGCTAATTAAGACAAAAATGGAGGAGAAAGAGGAAATGAAGTAGGGGAAGAAAAGGAGAATAGGAAAATGTTATAATTTTCTGAACATAAATGGTGAAGTACTATTCACTGTTTTATATGTCAGTCAATTCTATTAACCTGATAGAAAATGTAAAGGTCTATTAGTTAAAAAAAAAAGGGAGGGGGCTTTTAAAATGTAGATTATTAAATAATATGAATATGTATCATATTCATTGAAAAGATTTTTCTATCTGCTTACCTCTGACATATCGTGAACCAGCAACAGAGGAATGCTTATTGTTGTGATGTCATGGGTGCAGCAAACCTTGAGTATATTTCTAAGTCCCATAATGGCAGGATCACGAGCAGTGATATTTCCTGATTTCACATTGTCATCCACACAAAGATGGAAAGCAACATGGATTTCTGAGAGATTAGAATGTCGTGTTATGTAAAATTCCCCTGTGAACAACAGATATAATCATGATTTTCAAATACATAAGTCACATTCATTAATGGGCATTATAAATAATTGCAATGAGCAGTCAATATGTTGAGTTAGTTTGGATCAGGAATCTATGTGGGGCTCATGAAACTCCTTAATTCTTCTTAGCAATGAAATTCTTTTATTTACATATATTATCATATATTATCTTTAAGAGACTATAGCTTATGGTCTATGACTATAGGATTTTGTCTACCTCATTTAATATTCTGTTTCTAGCACATAGATGGTCCTCAGTAAGTACTTGTTGAGTGAATCGATGAATGTTTCAGACTACATCCTGGAGCAGTAACATCTCTGCTCTCTACAATCATTTCTTTTCCTATGTAGCCACAATAGCAAAATAAAACAACAACAACAACAGAAGAAAACCTCATCAGCTTTTATTTTCTATGCATTCTGTCATTATAAAAAAATAAAATATAAAACATAAAAATGCATTTTTACAAATATATGTACCTGGAAGTCCTGATATATCCTTCAAGGAAAGATTTGATCATGTCTATCCTTTTACATTAACCCTTGACCTCACAAATTTCACTTGTGCTTGTATTAAAGTAATTATCCAAGGGTTTTACTTTTAAAGATATAGTATATTTATATTTAAAAGTACTTAATATACTTTGGCATTATGTTCAATATTACTAGTTACTAGCATATATAAGTTGTACTCATAGATATCTTTCATAGTCTTCAGGCAAAGGTCTTTTTCTTTTAACTTGAACAAGATATTAGAACAAGAAAAAAGAAATTAAAGAAGGGAGTTTTTGAGACACCCAAATAAAATGGACAAAGAGAAAGTAAAAAGGAAATTGGTGAGGAATAAAGTAGTTATGATTTCCCAGAAAGGCACTGAAAGACACGGTCTGCTTATCAGAAATCTGGTGGACTAATGAGACAATATTGTTCTGGGCCCAATGAAGTGTGTAACCTCCTTAACTCTTACTATGAATTCAGACGATGGAAGTCACAGCATTAAATATGGGCTGTAGTCCAGCAGTGAGGTAGGATGACTTAGTGGACAAGTCAGGTGCTCCTAATCCCCAATCTGGCACTGCTTTATTCGACCTTAAATGACTTCCCTCTTGGTCTCATTTTACCCATTAATAAAATGGGGGCCAGTCCTAAAGCTGGCAGTACTAACCAAATGAATATGATATAGGGGAAAAAACACTAGATTGGATGTTAAGGAGATTTGTTTTTAAGGACTTTTTGGGTGAGTGATCTTGGGAAAATCAATTCAATTTATTGATTATCTTAAATCCTGTATATGAAATATGAAAAGTAATGCCTTGCTGCTTTCCTTACAAGGTTGTTGTGAGAATTAATAATTTAAAATATAAAGACTTATATCATGATAAAGTAAGTAAGTTACTACTGACTTACAAATATATAAATACAACTGCTTTCCCTCACAATTTAAAAATCTTAAATGACTTGTGATTTAGCTCTTTTTTTTTTTTTTTCCATCTGAAAATATCTTGGTTGTATAGGCATCCTTTACCTCAATGGAAACTCCAGTGCTCCAGTGCTATTAGGACATCTAACTCAATAATTTAGTAGGATATTTTTTACATATATATATATAAATTAATAGTAATTCAGAGGATATACCATAAATCTGAGTTATCCTTTTCTAAATCAGACTTATGGTATATCCTCTTAATTTGGCAATAATAATTATACTAATCTTTAAGCTTTTTTGAAAAAAGGAATAAGGAAAGAAATAATACACCAATAAAGAATTGAGTTTAAAAAGCTAGAGATAATGATGCCTCTGAACTAGTAATAAAATTGATAATATTTTAAGAAAACCAGAGAATATGAATGATTTAAATTATTATCTATGAAAAGGAATATGATAAATCTTCACTGAAGTTTTTTTCACCTGGAGAGAAGACTGATTTCCTGTTCCACGAAGTGGAAGAAGCAGAATATGGTGATTCTAACATTATCTACACAGGTAGGATATCTGAAAGTGGAAGGAAACTCAGAGGCTGATAACCACAAACTGACTGGACCTGACAAGATGAGTACACAAAATGGGTATATTTCCTTAAAATAAATGTAATGTGACCCACATATCAAAGATCTGGGGGAAGGAAATGTAATACTACCTTAAAGAAGAATAGAATACTATCATGAGATGGCTATTTCTGAAACTGTAAAATTTATCACTTAGTTTAAAAGACTTTTTGCTTATAGTACACAAATAGGACTTCTTTATTACACCCTGTCTTAAAAATGCTATTAAGCATATCAGAGTGAACTCAATTAGAAAGAGGGGGAGAGACTGAATTATTGTTGTTAAAAAAAAAAAATTCAAGAATAACAAAGGAAACAAAAGAAGTGAAAAGCAGGAAAAGGTAAGGGGAAACGGAAATAAGATTCTACAGATGATCCATGTTCTCTCTACTAGCTCAATTATTTATATTTCTATTTCTATGTATTATTACTTAATACTTAACAGCAAAAATAATCATTGGTTTATTTCTTGAGAAACAAAGACACAACATATAAATTTAAAATAGCAAATAATAATAAAATTATGGAACTTCTTGAACAATTTTTCTTGTACAAATCTAAAAGTCATTACTAGTATAAAAAAGATTTACATTGGAGAACATCTGAGAAAGTATGTAATATAGATAAAATAATATTTTAAAGTGATATGCTGGAAAATGCTTTATAATGTATACCATGAGAATTTATTCTTCAGATCTATAATTTTCATGTATATGATTATAAGAAAATAGTAATTTAACACAAAATTATACTTACCAGGTAAAATATTTAAATAATTTCTCTCAGTATTTTTATTCTTATCATCACTTCCTCCATTTTGGTTTCCAGAATCTATTCATAAGATGATGCAACATGAAAGAACATAATAACATATGAAACATGTTTTCCACCACTATTTTCACAAGCACAATAACAACAAAAATTTACTAAGCATCTCTATGTGCCAGGCATTCTATTACAAGTTTTACATGGATGGCCTCATTTAATTCTTACAAAATCCTTATAATCAGAAACCCTAAGATGGTGGTAAGATTACTATTTTCATTTCTTTCCTTTTGGTGCTGAGGATTGAACTCAGAGTCTTGTGAGTGCTAAGCATCTACCATTGTATTGAACTCCCGGATCAATCTTTATTCTATACCTGAGGAAATAGGCTTAGATTAAGTTAAGTACCTTAATCAAATATACATAGATAAGAGGTAAAATTGGATCTTAACCGCCCCCCATGCTCATATCCTAAATCCTATAGTCTTAACCACATCAGACTTTCCAATAGTTTATTTTTCATCTGGAAGGTTCAAGGCACTAGGTTAACTACACATAAAATAACTTCATTAGATAGCTGTGGAGTGGCCATCTGTATTTTTAGAACATGAGTCACTGTTGTTGGTATAACTTGTTCAGGACTACAAATAAATGGCTTGTAGCACCAGGAATCACTTTTACTCAGCCCATTCCTGAAATTTATTTTTATTTGACACTACACACAATTAACTTCAAAGAAATATGTGAGACTCTATTTCAAACAGAACTTCTTTTTTTCAGACATTTAGTGGGTTTTTTGAAAGCCTGATACCAACAAAACTCCTATTAGGTAAATATGAGAACACTTCATACTCCAATCCCCTTTTCCTGTTTTAATGGGTAATACTTTGTTTAGTAATACTGAGAAGATGGCTATTTTTATTTTTTAAAATGCATATAAAATGTACATAAAAGAATTTTTACCTATCATGGACTGTAGAATTATAAGGATGATAATATATAATAACCACAGTAAGAAAAACAATGGAATGCCTTAGAATAAACAAACATTTGTGTTATCAGGATGTAAACTTTTTTTTTCGATGCTTTTTTTTAATTGAGTTTTAAAAAAAATAAATGACAGCGGAATGCATTACAATTCTTATTACATGTATACAGCATAATTTTTCATATCTCTGATTGTATATAAAGTATGTTGACACCAATTCGTGTCTTCATACATGTTCTTTGGATAATGATGTCTATTGCATTCCACCACAGGATATAGGTAGGCATGGTCAGAAGAGTCAGAGGAAGTATTTTCACAAAGCTCTTCTATAACATGCAGGTTCCTTTAAGAAAGTTGTCTTTTATAAACCTACTTGCTTCACTGACTCACTTAAACCACAAAGTAGTTGCTTGAACAAGAACAAAATAATACCATGATATACATGCACTGCCTTAACCATAGGTGGTTTAAAAACTTCCTGTCATTTACTGCATATTTTCTATCTCTCATACTTAGAATCTTCCTCCTTTTCCCATACTTATTATGATCTCAATCTTAATGTTTTTAGTTTTACTAAGAATAATATTAAAATGTTTCCGATCACATCATTTCTGATTTGAATGAGACGAAGGAAGAAGATGATAGAAGAACCAGAGGACATTTTCTGAAAGGTCCTGTTTTAGGATACACTTCTATACTGACTTCCTGATATTTAGCCTGGCTTTGACACATAAAACACATATTGCTACAGCAAAGCTGCAGTTACCATTAGTGGGAATATAAACTGATAGAGTTGCTATGGGGATTGCCAATGCTGTAAAAATTATGATTATATGTGCACTTTAACTCAAAAATTTTTCTTTAGGTATCTATTCTATAGATGTGCTTACTGCTTATACACATCATAATGATTCATATGCACAGTTATTTGTGCATTACTACTTACAATTTAAAAAGTAGGAATAAATGAAATGTCTACCAATAAGAGACTGGTTAATAATAGGATATCCTGCAATGGAATACTATGAAATAGCAAAAAGATATAAGAATAATCTTTACGGACTAATATGAATGAGCTCCAAAATTATTTAATACAAAAAGCAAATAACAGAATAGTGTATATATAAAGCTACCATTTGTGTAAAAGAGGAAATCATATAAATTATATAAAGCACACATACATGTGCTTATATATACATAAACATTAAGTCTGTATGTTACAAATAAGCTAGCCCTGGCTGCTTCTGGAGAGGGAAACTCGATGGCAGGGGGACAGAGTTAGGAAGACTTTCACTGCTTGCTCTCTCGCACAGTTTGAAATGTGAATCTTGTGAATGTTTATCTATTTAAAAAATGACTAAAACATTGCGTAAGTATATTGAATCGATAAGGAAACTATAGTGAATGCAGATCAAGTTAAGACTAGATCTAGCTAGTCTAGCTTTAGGAGAAAAGAAGGAATTCTACATTTATAGGAAAGAAACAAAGACACCAAGCAAAGGTATAATATACCCCTCTGCTTACTACAAAAATGCAAAATGTATGTACTTAAAGTATTGTAAGGGTTTCTTTTAAACACTTGAGGGACAAAAAAAGTAACCAAAGTGTCAGCAGGAGATTTAAAGGTTTGAGCAACCCCAACTTTAAAACTTACCATATTTTATTTCCTGAGCACCAATAATAAATTTTTATAAGAGATAATACAATGTTGTGCACGCAGTAGTCAGAATAGAGTATGTGTTATAATTTTATGTGTGTGATATCATATGAAATGTCAGAGAAATAAGATAAATACACCTTACAAGTATTTTGAAATGATTATTATGTTAATATTCAGCTCCTAACAAAACAAACTTATGGCACCAATTTGTAAAGAAACTACTTTTTAAATTTTAATATTTCAATCAAAGATCAGCTAAACTGCTTTGTAACTTAAAGAGTTTTTCCTTTAAGTATAACCATAGTACTGAAATTTAAAAATGGTTTTCACTAAAGAAAATCATTTTTTAAAAAGAGAAAACTAAGAACAGAATTCAAACTTTTGAAGATCTTAAATTTGTTCTTAATTTTCTTCCTCCAACTTCTACCAATATCATTTTCTATATGATTTTACTGATAACCTCTGTGCCATTACAGTGACTAGGGACAAAGCACACTGTGATCATTACTATCCAAAGTACATGTATGAAGACACACACATACACACACACACACACACACACACACACACACGAAGTGAGTTCTAAAGATTTGAGTTCTACTGACCATGTGCTTCTTTCAACTTGCTCCTGCGCTGTGTTCTAGCATAAAGTGCCACCTGCTGGACAACTTCCAGTTGCTCTTCAATTCGGGGAAAATGGAAGTCAGTGCACTCTTGGCAAACTGTGGCAAAATCTAAAGGACCCCCAAAATTGACAAACTTCTAAATGTGAACTATTAAAAATTTAATATTTACTTATAGACAATTAGATCTAAGAAAAATAGAAAATGAAATTGCTGAGTATGATTTTTTATAATTTCTTATGATAACCATAAAGTTATGGTATAGCAACTTTGTTTTAATCAGAAACTTAACCTCTCACTCAAAAGAGTAAACAATTAGTAGATAAAGAAATTTTAATATAATTGCAAGTCTTCTTTAAATAACAGATATGTTGATCACAATCTACTCCAAAATGCTACAAAAATATAAGCAGGTTCTTCCATTTATGAGCAATAAATTCTGTTCAAGCCTCTTCCAAAAACAACTGTAAAATTCCATATATTTTATATATTCAAAAGTTTAGAAATAATTATAGAATTGAGATATACTACTAGGAAGAATTTCACATAGTACATTTGAGAGGTAGAATATTAAAAAAAGAAAGAAATGGATGAACTAAATTCCCTAAATATCTGCTTCTAAATTGAAAAATACATTTGTACCTTGATTATTATTCTTGTTTTACCCTGAAATAAGAATCCTAAAAGAGTATCATATACAGTGTAATAGAACTGTAAGAAAGAATAAATGTCAGGAGGCATTCTACAAGTGCTAGGTATGAAACTAATCTAAAATAGTTATGACTAGCTATGTTTATTGTTTGGTCTATTTGATTGTTGGGAGTGATTATTAAAAAGATACAGTTTTTCCAAAATTCCTTTCTTTATAAGAATTGTATTTAATGAAATAAATATGAATAATGTCAACTTACCTCTCTTAATACCACTATATGAATTAATTCGATTATCTACTAGTAAAACCAGACCACAGAGAGATGTAGAATAAAGTGACAGTGCTGTTTGGAGCCGATGGAGTTTCACACCACTTCGATGGTTTCTTTTATGCTTACAGAAGTCCAGCATGTCTGCTCTCAGCAATCTCAAATTATGCATGGTCTTCAACTGGGCTCCTGGGGGTAGGCAACAATCTCAGAAAGAAACTTAAATAACTACAGAAATCTAGTATAACAGGATGCAAATCTCTATGGCAAAAATAAGTCTTTGCTACAATAATGATTAAAAATGGGCTTTGCAACTTCTCATTTTAATAACTACTGTAATTTAATCTATCTGAAAAAATAATGTCTAGACTAAAACAAAAATCCTACAGCCAACAAACTACAGGCTTTCTTGGAGCAGGATGTGATTTGGAATTGAAGATAACATAGGTACATTAAGGATTTTTCTTTTAGAGTATAAGTAAAATTTCAGAAGTATCAGTAAATAATAACTGCAACGAATTTAAAATACTTACCTAAGTGAATAGTAAAACTTTCTTCTAACTTTCTCTGTTCCTCATAAATCCTTCCAACTGCTTCCACAGATTCTCTGAATTGATTTGGCTGAACTTTAATTTCCTCACTGAAATTAATAAAATTATTGATTTTCTTTCTTTAGGTATTTGTCAAAAACTTTTCTTGAACTTTATGAGAGAAAAGTGAACTGCTGAAAGTAGTGCTTAATTATTTCTCAACCATCTTTAACCAATGATGACAAGTAAGACTCTAAGCACAATCTGGTTCTAAAATTTCCATTTGTTCTTTCATTTCCTCACAGTAAGTAATTTAGATAATTCTTATCAATCATTAAAATATCAATGAACATATTACCACTTAAAATTTCTTAAGTGATTAGCTTATTAACGTTCAAATCACATTATGCCTATTTTAAAATCCATGATATAACTTATACCAAGGTTAACTGTAGGCAAAATTAGAAAACAGGTGAAAGTTGGGTACAGTGGTGTACACCTGTAACCCCAGTTACTTTGGGAGACTGAGGCAGGAGGATCACAGGTTTGAGGTCAGCCTGGGAAACTTAGGGAGATCCTGTATCAAAATAAAATACAAAGGGCTGGGGATGTAGCTCAGTGGTAGTGCCCTGGGTTTAATATTCAGTATTGCTGAAAAAAAAGGTGTTGGGAGGGGCAAAGAAACATTGTGATGGCAATAAAAATTATAACACAGATAAGTAATAAAAATGATGAAGCTTATTTTAATGTATCTGCATCCTCTATTTTTTAATCATTTCCTGTCTTTTTTAACTTCCAACATTTTATTCCCACAAAATGCTCTCTTTAGTCTGCTGTGTTCTTTATATTTCCTGAAAAGGTTTCCAAAAAGAAGTTAAACTTGTATAACTATTCAATTCAAATTTCAAGGATAAATGTATACATGAGTCATCTGCTCTACCGACTAAAATTTGGGGTTAATCCAAACTGCCTCATTAATCTTACTGACTGATTTCATTAATAAATACAGTAAAAACTAAGAAATAAATTTATATTAATAAATATTCCCATCTTAGAAGGTAGAAAGTCATAAGAAAATATTATCCCCACTGTAATATCAACAAAAAGTCAGATAATTTATGAAGCTTATCAGAGATTGGAAGTAACAACATATCCAAGAAAACTTAATTCCAAAATGTGACATGCCCCTCCAAGGAGAGATGGGATACAGTTTCATCTTTGTCAGGACATGGTTGGAATAGGTTGCTGCCATACAAGGAAGTAAACAGAAATCAATAAAATTTTATAGCTTCTTAAAAGCCAAGAATGTTGATTTGTAATAGTTAGGAGCCACAGGCTTATGTACTTGCAAAAATTTATCCACCAAGTGCTTCCACAAAAAGACTTGCAGCAGGAGACAAGAGAACACTCCTGGGTGTAGAGTCAGAAGTCATTAGAACATCCCATATCCACGGCTGAGATATATATAATTTCTTCAAGACTAGAACTGGACAAAGATAACAGAATTGGAAAACAAATGGACAAAGTGACTGGCCCTGTCCCCGAATTATGAGCCCAGTGCCAAGTAACAAGCAAAAACAATACATTGCTGAGAGGAAGAGCAATGGTACAGAGAAGGACTCCATTCTGTGGCACAGGCATGCAGACTGAGGATGGATAAGAATCACAGAAAAAATCTTCTAGAACCCCAATTTCCAATCCAAGCTTAAAATAGCTTTAGACTATTACTGTAAGAAAAAAAGCCCTTTGGGTATTGAAGGTACTGAGACACAACAAAAACCAAAATCTGTTCAACTGCTGATAAATAAGATCTGTACAACCTTCATATTCATGGCCTGTTCATTTCTAAATATAATACTATTTGCCTTGGTCTTACCCACATATCTAACATTCAGAAAAAAAGGAAAAGGAAGAGAGAGTTAAGAAGAGGAGGAAGGGGCTGGGGATGTGGCTCAAGCGGTAGCGCGCTCGCCTGTCATGCATGAGGCCCGGGTTGGATCCTCAGCACCACATACAAACCCCCTGAAAAGCAAGGGGGAAAAAGAAACTCCCTGTCAAGAAATAAAGCAATCAACAGAAACAAATTTAGAGATAACACAGATATTGAGTTGAAAAGAAAGAGATTTGCAAATACCTATGATTAATATGTTAAAAGATCTAGTGGAAGAAGTAGATGAAATATAAGGACAGACAGAGTATTTTAGCAAAAAGAGAAAACATAAAAATACTTGAAACAACATATTTGATTATCACAGATAACTCATTTTATAATTCCATCATTACCCTGAAAACAACATCAAATGAAGATATTAGAATAATAAAAAACTATAGGGCTGGGGATGTGGCTCAAGCGGTAGCGTGTTCGCCTGACATGCGTGCGGCCCGGGTTCGATCCTCAGCACCACATACAAACAGAGATGTTGTGTCCGACGAGAACTAAAAAATAAATATTAAAATTATCTCTCTCTCTCTCTCTCTCTCTCTCTCCCTCTCTCTTTGAAAAAAAAAGAATAATAAAAAACTATACACCAATATACATACATACAGATACATATATACTGGTGGATATATGTCATACATGTATATAATATATATAATGAAATAACGTATCATGACCTATATGTAAAACCTAAATCTACAAAAATGCTAGAAGAAAACATAGGAGAAAATCTTTGTGATCTTGGATTAGGCAAAAATATCTTAGATAAGACAAACTACTTAAAAACTGATAAATTGGCAGAGTACAAAGGATTCTGATACTGCCATGTGGCTTAAGGTCACTATACATTTGTCGAAATGCACTGAATACACAACAGGAATGTGCATTGTTTACAAATGTAAATGATGAACTTTGGTTGATTATGATATGTCAATATAGGTTCTCAATTACAACAAGCACACCACTCTTCTGGGGAATACTGACATGAAGAAAGATACATATATGTGGATTGGGGATAAATCTCTGTGCCTTCCTCTTAATTTTGTTGTGACCTTAGTATTACCCTGAAAAACTAAAGTGTTTAATTTAAAATAAAAGTGATAAACTGCACTGATTAACTGTAAAATGAAAAACGTTGGCTGAGGAAATGGCTCAGAAGCAGAGTGCTTGCTTAGCATGCAAAAGGCTCTAGATTTGATCCTCAGCACTGCAAAAAGATGAATAAATAAATAATTTAAAAAACTTTTTTTAAAAAATGTGCTCTTTGAAAAACACTATCAAGAAAATGAAAAAAAGACAAGCCATAGAATAGGAGAGAATATTTATAAAATATCTGTTTGAAGATAGACTTGTATCCAGAATATTTAAAGAACTCTTACAACTCAATAAGAAAACACAAAGGAGATGGAAAATTAACACATGAAAAAATGTTCAACAACATTAGCCATCAGGAATATGCAAGTAAAATTATAATGAGATACAACTACTAGAATGGTGAATAGTAATACCAAGTATTGACAAATATGTGGAGTATCCAGAATTCTCATTCATTAGTGGGAGGAATGCACAACCACACAAACACTTTGGATAACAGTCTGGCAGTTGTTTATGAAGATAAACAAATACCATATGACCTATAAATCACACTCCTAGATAGTTATGTAAGGGAAATAAAAACATATGTCTATACAAAGACCTTTACATGACTGGTTTTAGTGGCTTTATTTTATAATTGCCCCAACCTATGCCCTAAATGTCTACCACAGAGTAAATAGATAAATGAATGAACAGAAGACTAAAAGATAATAAAATGTAAAGAACTGGGCCTGGGGTTGTGGCTCAGAGGTAGAATGCTCACCTTGCATGTGTGAGGCACTGGGTTCGATCCTCAGCACCACATAAAAATAAAATAAAAGTATTTGTCTATCTACAACTAAAAATATATTTTAAAAAGGAAAGAACTACTAATACCCAGAACGACATAAATGAATCCCAAAAATACTTTGCCAAGTGAAAGAAGCAAGGTAAAAATGGCTACATACAGTTTGATTCCATTTATATGACATGCTGGAAAAAAAAAACCCATAAGGGCAGAAATCAAACAGGTTGACGGGCTGGGATGAGGAAAGGGGTTGACAATGAAGGTGTAAAAGAAAAATGAAGGTGCAAAAGCAACAGTTAGAGGCCAATACACAATGAAATTGATCCTATGCATTGAATTTCAGAAACTACAGTAGCTAAGTAAGGGATAACTTGTAGCAAGGGGCTTTTTTGACTTCCTTAAATCAGTTGCTTTCAACTTCTTTGTCTATAATATACTGTACAGGTTTTATATTTTAGCTCAATATATACATTCATTTACATAAAGTTTCATGCATATGCACTCTGGCATTTTTTCCTTTCTCAACTCTATTCTAGTCTATTTAATTGTTGTTTTTAAAAGTTTGGTTGGAGAGTGAGGATCTAGGATTGTTCCTAGAAGACTGCAACCAAGAGTTTGGGAAAAACAATAAAGCAAATGAAAGATTATAACATAGTTTTAGTACGTAAGAAGTGATATAGGGACCAGGGAAAAGAGTTCATTGATAATCTATCCATCTGTCAATTTATACATTCCATAAATATTTACTGAGCATGTCCTATGTGCTACTGCCAAGAGCTAAATACTTGGCAAGGAGTTGGTATATAGTGGTTTAACAAACAGTCAAACAAAACAGACATAATTCTTGCTTTCAAGCCAAGTATTTTAGTTAATTCCTGTGACCAAAGTACCTGACAAGAACAACTTACAGGAGGAAGTTAGTTTGGGGCTCAGGGTTTCAGAGGTCTGAGTCCAAACACAGTCAACTCCATTGCTTTAGGTCCAAGTGAGGCAACATATCATGGGGGAAAGGCACACTGAAGGAAAGCTGCTCAGCTCATAGTAGTGTCAGGAAGCAGACTGGGAAGGAAGGGGGCCACAGGGAAGATGCAACCTTCCAGGGCACACACCCAATGACATACCTCTTCTAGCCATGCCCCACATTCCTAGAATTTCCATCCAGATAGTCCATTCAAATTAGGACAGACTAATTAGTTTCAGATCTCACAATCCAATCATTTTATTTCTGAATATTCCTGCATTAACAGGAGCTTTCAGGTGACACTCATTACCAAACCATAATAGCAAAACTAGTGGCAGACTGACATCACATAAATAAAATGCTATTTTTAAATGTTTACAACATATACTAGCATGTTCTGTAAATAGGTTTATTGTATTTTCTTAATGTATTTCTAGCTTAATGTACTTTAGGATTTCAAAGAATAAAGAAATGCCCAATGTTTTCTTTGATATAAGGAGGCTGATCCATAGTGGGATAGGGAGCAGGAGCATGGGAGGAATAGACGTACATACAACTAGTAAGTAATTTAGGCATGGTTAAGTTCTAGGGCAATATGTGAAACAGTTTATTTAGGCCACATGTGACATATAAGATATAAATTATGAAAACCCTCCTAACATTTCTGTACCTTGTACGTGCTTCTATTTCTGCACATCTTAATCTACATGGTGTTGTTTAATTTACAGGTCAGTCTCTCTTTTTGGAATATAAGTGAAACATAGGCAAGCTAATTGCACTGAGCAAAACCAATTTAAAAAAAATAAAAGATAGTAGTATTTAGGTATACACACCTAAAAGGTTTAGAAAGCTAAAGTTCTAGAGGTGAAATCACTATTTTAGACCAATTAGTTACCACTCACCTGGCTCCAAAATAATCTATATTTAGTGTCTATATAAAAGGTGGGGAATAATAGCATAAAATTATCTTGAATGTAATAACTTAAAATATACACAAGTAACAAGGCTCAACTTTATAGTAAATATAAACTATTACTAACAATAGACTTTTATATGAATAAGAACAACACATGGGGCTGAGGATGTGGCTCAAGCGGTAGCATGCTCGCCTGGCATGAGTGTGGCTCGGGTTCGATCCTCAGCACCACATATAGACAAAGATATTGTGTCTGCCGATAACTAAAAAATAAATATTAAAAAATTCTCTCTCTAAAAAAAAAAAAGAACAACACATGACTAATACCTGAGTGAACTGTTGTTGGGGTTTTTTAGATCTTGATGAAGTTTTATTACCCATTCCTGATATTCTTGCTTTTGGATGGCCGTTGATTGTTTTAATTCATTTGACCATTTATTTTCTAAGTCCTAAAAGAGAAAATGTGCCAACTGGTTAATTTTTTTATGTAAAAAATAAATAGGGGGCAGGGGATTAGCAAGGATGGTAGAATGTGATGGACATCATTATCCAAAGTACATGTATGAAGACACGAATTGGGTGTTAATATACTTTATATACAAACAGAGATATGAAAAATTGTGGTATATATTTGTAATAAGAATTGTAATGCAAAAAAAAGAATGGGAAGTTATACTCCATGTATGTATAATATTTCAAAATACATTCTATTTTTATGTATAACTAAAAAGAACAAATAAAAAATTAAAAAAAATAAAATTGCTATACTACAGTGACTAAATAAATAAATAAAAAGTAAGCTGGGCACAGTGATGCATGCTTGTAATCCTAGTGGCTTGGGAAGCTAAGGCAGGAGGATCATGAATTCAAAGCTGGCTATAGAAATTTAGCGAAGTGAAGTCAGCCTATCCCCAAAAAACCAAATGCCCAATGTTTTCTTTGATATAAGGAGGCTGATCCATAGTGAGATAGGGAGCAGGAGCATGGGAGGAATAGACAAACTCTAGATAGGGCAAGGGGTGGAGGGGAAGGGAGGGAGAATGGGATTAGAAATGATGGTGGAATGTGATGATCCTTATTATCCAAAGTACATGTATGAAGACATGAATTGGTGTGAATATACTTTGTACACAACCAGAGATATGAAAAATTGTGCTCTATATGTGTAATATGAATTGTAATGCATTCCACTGTCATATATAAATAAAAAAAAGAAGAAAAAGAATTTGTGGAAAAACCTTAACAAAGTAGGACATGAATATGAAAATTGCCTTTCTGTGTTAATAATTCAACTCTTAAAAAAATAAAATGTTAAAAAAAAAGAAATTTAGTGAGGCACTAAGCAATTCAGCAAAACCTTGTCTCTAAATAAAATATAAAAGAGAGCTGGAAATGTGATTAAATGGTTAATCTCCTCTGGGTTCAATCCCAGGAAGGAAGGAAGGAAGGAAGGAAGGAAGGAAGGAAGGAAGGAAGGAAAACACAACTACATACCTAAAAGCTCTTATATTTCACTCACCTGCTGGGATTCAAAATGCTGAGCAGCCAGTGAATTTACATCCTGATCTGTCAGTGATTTTCCCAATTCCTGCATTACTTTTTCCATTTCAATACCTTGTCTAAAACATAAATTAGCAAATCAGGTAAGTATATTCATCAAATTTCAAGACCACTCCTGATTCACAAAGTGAAAATAAAACTTTTATTTTATAGGATTATGTCCAAGAATGGGAATTATAATACCTGAAAGTGCCCTGAATCCTTGGAAATCCTCAAAGAAATAGTCTGTAATTCCAGCTTAAATAGATTTTCTTTTTATTTGTATATGAACTAAAATGACTTCAAGTTCTGAAAGTTTGTCTATATTATATCCAGAAACTGCCAAGTAGGTTCTAAGAGTAAAACTGTTAAGTCACAAAATTACCTTTAAAAAGGCATGTAATTATCTAATAATAATTTAAGAATGTAGAAATTAAGATTGATTTTTCTTAGAGGAAAAGTTAATCAATGGTTTAAGTAAACTGATTTAATTTAAATAAACTGTGATAAATTAAATTCATTCATATTATATATTTATGTAAAAATATGTATTTCTATCTATACCTTCTAGAATTTAATGTCACTCAATATTATCATAGATCATTAGGTTTAATATTGGTGACCCTACTATGTTTTTAATAATTATTATAGGTCAGGTAAAGATCATGCTTGCAAGTGAGATTTTTATTTAAAAACAGAAATAACTGCTAAATGGTTTATAAACACAAACTGATAGGTTTACATTAATATTTTACCACTACACATGTTCCCTCTAGTGGATAAAATATATCATTACTATTTTTTTTTAAGTTGAAAGAAGTATCTAGAATTTGGTTTGCTGAAAAAAAAAAAAGCAAATTTCTTGTAAGAAAAAAAGTTAAGAATTATTCAACAAATAAAATGTCTAAATATTTATTTCATCCTAAATGTGTTCAAAATTCAAGTAGCTAATAATGTAGTAAATGATACAAATATATATCTATATTCTATGAGAAAGACCAAAGGAAATTTTATTGTATTTCAGATGAAATACTAAATATAGATTGGTTTAGTATATCAGATGTGACTACTCCGAAACCTGCACATTATTTGAAAGGCATTTAAGAAAAAAAGCTCCTTAAAATTATAGTGAGGTTATACTGAGAAAAGATATTTTAAATATTGAAAGTGCATTAAAATGAAAGGAAAAATAAGAAAACATGTCACTTCTGCTCATGAACAGGATAATAAATGACTTAAGTACCAAAATTCTGGGTGAGTCTCCATAGCCTCCATAATGAACTTCAATTTGCCTTAAGTCATACTGTTCACCTTTGCAATAAATATTACTGTTCTAGCAGAAGACAACTTATTTTTCTTTGTCAAGCTAACAGTTTAGACATATGAAAAATAAACTACAAAACTGCTTTTAAAATAGATGCATCCCAAAATGGAATATGGAGGAAGAGCATGAGAAGAAGACTACCACTAAATAGGAAAGAGAGGTGGGAGGGAAAAAGAGGGAGAAGGGGAGTTGCACGGAAGATAGAGTTTGAAAGCCTAGATTCATATTCTGATATATTATGTGGAATTTATGATCTCTTAAGCCATTAATCACATGGTGATCATCATCCATAGCTTCTAAATGACTTCTCTAAGGGCTAAAATTTTCTATCATATTATGCAAAATCCCAAGGATCCTGGGTACCAGACAGAGATTATACAGGGAGGACAGGAGAAAGCAAGAACAAATCTAGACTTATATGTAGGAAACGCACAAAGTGATAGTAACATAAGACACTTCTTGTTAAAAAGTTATTATTAAATTGTAGTATAAAGGTGTATTAAGAATTGTAATGCAAAAAATTATGAATGTAATGCATTCCACTATTGTCATGTATGTAAGACATAATAAAAATAAAAATAAATAAAAAAATAAAATAAAATAGATGCATCCAAATATTATTTATATGTTTAAAATAAAAGTAAAAGGCAAAGCCCCACCAAAAAATCTCTTCAAGGACATGTCAAACAATAAAATAAAACAAATTCCTGCTTAAAAAAATTTCCATTATAGAAAAAGTATAAAGTTTTGATAAAGGCAAATAATTAGTAGGTTAATTCAGCTTCCCAAAATGTGAAGAGCCATGTGGGATAGGAATAGTCTTCTGATTTTGATTAAGAATAATTATAGACTATGGATGGCCAGATACAGAGTTTTCTGGGACGTGTAGTGAGTAGGCAGCAAAGTGTGTTACAATTTAGGGTAATTCACCAGCTGAAAGAAAGTACTAGTAATAGGTAGCCAAGACAGGAGTTTGCCAATATACAGTTATCCCCTGAGGTCCAGGGGAGATTAGTTCCAGATACCAAAATGTTCAAGACCCTTATATATAAAATGGTGTAGTATTTGTACATAAGCTATGCACATCCTCCAGTACACTTTAAATTATCTCTAGAAAACTTGTACCTACTATAAAGTAAAGGCTATGCAAACAGTTGTCATACTCAATTGTTTATAGAATCATGACAAAATACAAAAGTCTGTACATGTTCAGTATGGGTGCAATTTTTTCCTCTGAATATTTTTGATCAACAGTTGGCTGAAACCATAGACACAGAGGGCCAACTAAAATATGTGGAATGAGTGTTCTCAGAAAACCTGAGATCTAAGAACCATTTCAAAATGAACTGAAGGTTATATTGTTTGAAGGCCTTAGTAGAAAAATTCAAACGTGAATGTCACATGAACGTCAATAAAAGGTGATTGGTATTTGATAATTTTTATATGTTCAAAAATTTAGTTCTAGATGGGTACAGTGGCACATACCTATAATCCCAGGGACTTGGGAGACTGAGGCAGGAGGATAAAGTTTAAGGGTAACTTTAGCAACTGTGAGAGGCCCTAAGCAACTTAGCTAAACCTTGTCTCAAGATAAAAAATAAAAAAATCTGTGGATGTAGCTCAGTGGTAAATCACTCCTGGATTTAATACCCACTACCAAAAAATATATTCACAAATTTTATTGGCTACATAATAAGAAACTAGAAAAAAATAAATTTTTGTCTTCCCCAGGGACAAAGCTTCAACCTGACAGCAACTACCTATACTGCAGCTATACCATCTAGAAAGGAATAAACTGCCTTAACCTAGCTAGTCAACAAACTGAAACCCATAAAGGAGTACAAATATCTCAAAATATCATGTTGTTCTCAAAAAAGAGATCATTCTAATATTTTATGGTATAGGAAAATAAACAGTTCACAGAAACAGAATTGCCATAAAAACTTACAAATCTATGCAAGAAAATAAAAATGCCAATCTGGAATCCAGAAGAGAGTATCCCCTGTGATCAATACTAAATCCATTTGTCTAATATGTTTTTTGCATTTCAAATGTTCTTACTTATGATAACCTTCAAAATAAAAGATTATTCTACTACTCATTTTAATGCTTTTTAGTGGGAAGCTAATGGGAAACAGAAGCAAATCAACACATCATTTTAAATTTACTTCTTCAGGATTAATTATTATATCAATCACAAAAAATAAATGTGATTTTTGTCCTAACATGCTTTCACAACCAAAGACATTTTACCTCAGTAACATTAAAAATTTATCTAATGTCTGAAATAAATATTTTAAGGTAATGCTATTAGTCTGCTAAATTAAAAATTATTATCTAGGAGGAGTGTGTCCTGACTCATATCACAATATATAGAATTATGAGGAGGCAGTCTGGAAAGCCATGATTTAAAATCAATAATACTAGCAGCTTTATACTCACTCTGAAGAAACAGTGGTCCATAAAGGCAACATTTCATACTGTATTAAGTATCCCTATAGAATAGATTCAAATCTGACTAAAATTTCTTTGAATAACATGAGTGTTATTTTTTTCTTCTTAATGTAAATAAGTTTATGAAATGAACTAAAAGACCATGTACTTAGATCAGGGCAATGAAGAGAAAGTTCTGACTAGGGTACAAGGTACAGTGATTACTAGCTTTGGAGTTAAAGATTCCTTGGTTTAAAATTCTATCCTGTCCTTGGACAAGTTACTTACTTTATTTAAGCCAAAAATTTTCTCATCTTTAACAGTAGGGTTGAGGTAAAGATAAAGGTAAAGACAGGGCATAGTACTCAGAGCAAAGCAAGCCTTCACTAGCAAGCCTTCAATCTATTCCTCTTGTTACAAATAAGAATATGTAATGCCAGCACAATTTATTTACGTAAATCACTTGAGAAGTTCTCTAAGTCTATAAGGACAGTCCCAGTTGAAATTACACATTTAAATATACAAGAAAATTGATTTCTAATATTAAAGCATTTTTCTACTTTATCCTTTAATTTTATAAAATATGAAAACAAGTTGTTCTGTAGGTCATCATATATGACATTATAATATTCAATTATGATAATCCAAGAAATGTGAAATACCTTTCTCTTAATTTTTTCAGCTCCACATCTCTTTCACCAATCAGTTCTGAGATACTAACAAAGTAATTATGTTCCAGATTTAGAAGAGTTTCAGAAGCAGGAGAATGTATTAGATCATGATATACATCTGCAAAATCTTCATCCCAGCTGGGCTCTTCAGGTCTTGCATGCTCTAATGTACTCTATAAGATGATACACAGACATTCCTCAATCATGACTCAGAATTTTTATTTAACACAGTTCTACAAAAGTATGTATTGTATATCAGACAAGAACAGAAAAACCCTCTATTTATATATGTGTAGATATATAAATAGAATGAGAACAGAAAGAACATGGAGAAATTTAAACTAAGTTGAGCTATCTGGGAACAGAAATGAGGCACTAAAAGGGAGGAAGGTACACAAGTTTCCAAAATTAAAAAAAAAGTATGCTATAATTCCATTTCTATGAAATCACAAACACACACACACATACAAACACACACACACACACACAAAGGGAGATCAACAAAATGATAATAGTGACTATTTCAGGACAGTGGGACTTTTGGTGACCTTTATTTTATTTTTTATGATATAATAATTTTCATGTACTAATCATATAGTGAGAAAAGCTTTTTATTATTAAAAAATGTGCTCTACAGGGCTGGGATTGTGGCTCAGTGGTAGAGCACTTGTCTCATACAGGTGAGACACTTAGTTTGATTCTCAGCACCACATATAAATAAATGAATAAAATAAAGGTCAATCAACAACTAAAATTTTTTTTAAAAAAATGTGCTCTACAAAGTATTTATAGGTTGTATATTTAGAAAATGAAGTTACCTATGTAGTCATCTGTGATACATTAACCTTTATTAATCTTCAATACCTAATTCACCCATGCCTATGTAAAGATAAAGGTCTTGTTTTGATCTTTCCATTTATGTTCATTTTAAAAACAGTAATATGCTTTCTTTTATATACTTAAAAAGATGCCCATCACAAAAAGACAATCACCTCAATACATGCAAGACACAATGCAGAAGCTTATAGGTTGAGAAGTACCTTGTCAAATACCATACAATTTAATGGCAAAATAAGAATAAAACAGTTTGGTGTTTTTTCCATTGTTGATCTGTGCAAACAGATATCTGTTTTTATTTTTTTATTATTATTTTTTTAAAGAGAGTTGGGGGGGGAGAGAGAGAGAGAGAGAGAGAGAGAGAGAGAGAGAGAGAATGAATTTTTTTAAGATTTATTTTTTAGTTCTCGGCGGACACAACATCTTTGTTGGTATGCGGTGCTGAGGATTGAACCCGGGCCGCACTCGTGCCAGGCGAGCGAGCTACCGCTTGAGCCACATCCCCAGCCCAAGATATCTGTTTTTAAAAAAATCAAAATTCTTCCCTTTTCTTATCTTATCAATGAATATACTAAAACTGAAATGTAAGATGACTGAGAGTCATAACTTAACTTAAAGCAAATAAATAAATCATAGAAACAGGTATCTTGAACTTTGCCAATTAACGGGTAAACTTTATCCTTTGTTCTCATTCACTTATCCCTCAGACAAAGGCCTCAGCAGACAGGAGGAGTTCAAGAGGACTAGCTGAACCTAGAACTCAGATTTCATCTCCTCTATGCCTCTTTCCACCAGGCTCTGCTCTAGGAATTATAACCAGCCCATGTGACTCACCCTCTGGTCAAAAGTCACTTCAGGCTCAGGCTGAAACTGTACAGGAAGGAGCCAGTGCAAGATCACTGGGATCTGACTGGCCACACATAACACCAGATACTTGGTGATTCTATTAACCCAGTCATCTAACTACAAAAAACTGCAGTACCTATTTTAAACCTGGCCTAGGGCTGGGGATGTGGCTCAAGCGGTAGCACGCTTGCCTGGCATGCATGTGGCCTGGGTTCGATCCTCAGCACCACATACAAAGAAAGATGTTGTGTTCCCAGAAAACTAAAAAATAAATATTAAAAAAAATTTAAAATCTCTCTCTCTTTAAAAAAAAAAAAAACCTGGCCTAGCACAAGCCTGAATCAGAAGCTGCCTACACAGGAAACACTACACAGTCCTTCCTTGATCTAATTTATGCCCTTCCCTCAAGAGAGGTGATACCAGGAATTGGAATGTGATTGCTGAGAGGAATGAAGCATTGAGTACCCGCAGAAAGAAAACTATTCACTGTCAATCTCAACCTCCACCCTCAGGCACAAAACCTGGCTTCTTTGAGGTTTACACCATTCAGCACTGATTAACTTTTGGTCATTATTATAAAAACAATCCACCTGTCTCTTATTAATTTAAAGCTTTGGCACTAAGTTCATAGTCTTCCTCTCTGTCTCAAATCCTGTATCAACCTGGCCACTTGGATGTCCTTATGGACAACCTATTCAACATTCCATCTTCTTAGTCCTTAGTTCTCCACTCCACCTCAGCCACCCTTCAGTAACTGCTTTAGTTTGAATCTTGAGTGTCCTCCAAAAGCCCACATGTTAAAGGCTTGACTCAAGGTGGTGCTATGGGAAGGGGGTGGAACTTTTAATAGGTGGGCCCTAATGGGAAGTCCTGGGGTCATTTGGAGTATTTTTGAAGGGGACTGTGGAATACCTATCTCTTCCTCTTCCTTTTCTATTTTGCCTCTTCCTTTTCTTCCTTGCCATGAGGTGAGGAGATTTTCTCTTCCATATTCTCTTGCCTTGATATGCTACCTCATCACAGGCCCAAAGCAATGGGGCCAACAATCATGGACTGGAACCTCTAAAACTGTGAGCACAAACAAACTTTTTCTCTTCATAAGTTGATTATCTCAGAAATTTGTTAATAGTAATGGAAAACTGACTAACATAGTCTTCTCATCAATAACAGGTTAACTTTAAAAATTCAAACATTCAAGTCTCTGATTATATGCTCTGACCAAGATTTTTCACTAAATTATTCCCAAGTAATTGAGTATTAAACCTCATCAGGACCTTTACTCCATAAACACACCTACCAGCTCATTTTATCAGTCATCAGTTCCCATTTAGATTCTCTTCATTCTCTATATAGCTTACATTCTGTGCTCAGCATTTAACCATTATCTTACCAATATCCTCAACTCTCTTCACTGATGTTGTCTTTCTTACCTACCTAATAAAACCCTAATCTTCTTCTTCTCTCTGCATGCAATCAGGCTTAGAAAGCCACAGCAGAAAAATCATGAAACTCCAAAGTTCATGCTGGCAAACAGACTACTCTAACTTGCCCTTCAATTTTCTTTTTTTGCCAGAAATAAGACAAGATTTATAAGAGAAAAAACAAAATACTTGTATTCCTACATGGACCAAACGTGCTAATTCATCTCAGCGTAGTGTTCTTTTATAAAGTGCTTCAGAGTTGGACAAAATACCTTTGGACATCATAACTAACATAACCAAGACACGTTTACATTCCTATCAGGGCATAATATTGTGAACACTTCCACCGAGACTGCAGAACTGCTGTATTTTTTTTTCTAAAACATCATGCCATCTGCACACATAATAAAATAATCCAGTAGTTGCCATGCTAAAACAGGACTGGTAGTGATGGGCACAGACAGTGCCCCAAGGGGAACTTGAGTTATGCACAGTGATGAAAACTGGAAGCGATCTTCCAGTGAAGGGTCTGCCAATGACCACTTGGAACAAATTGGCACTGTATAATTATGCACCTCATTTAAAAATCCACAGCAAACTAAGATTTTTTTTCCCCCAAAGCTTATAATCTTGACTGAGTGGGTGTTTTTTCATTTAATCCGGTTAATCTGTCAATGCTCCAAGGATCTCTTCCGGCAGGGCCATGAGTTAGTCTTTCTGTGGGGAGCAGGCAGGCCATGTTCATACCAACTGGCAGGACAGCAGCTTGGAAGGCTAACCGTGTTTATGGAGAACCCTCGGCTGAGGCTTGTGTGAGTAACTGCAGATTTTGGACTTCTTCTCGCACCTTCAGCTGGAGCACCTGTTGCAAGATGTGCTGCCGGAGGTTCTCCTGGGCTATCCCCATACGCTCAAGCTTTTTGTCCGTGAGTCTCAGCAGAGCTCGCCCAGTTATGTCATGCTGTTTGAATGACTCACTGTAGATCTGATACTGATTCGGACAATGTTTCTTCAACCACTTGCAGACATCCTGCTGGGTCCATAGAGCCACTGGTTTTGACAGCTTCACAGTAGATGACTTAGGCGTCTCAGCTTCTCCCTGCAGTCGCTTGGGGGTTCCTTTTTGGTCAGGCACCTTCTGGAAATTTTTGCTTTTAATGGATTGAGACTCCACACCTTCACCTTCAATTTGCAGCTTAATACCTTCGGCCGGGAAGGGTGATACCCCGTGGATTCAAACCACAGTGGAGAGCTTCCACAGCCATTCTCTCAGAGCTTCCCTAACGCATGCATAATTTTCTTGGCCGAGGTACTCCTCCTGCCCCGCGCTCCCCCCCTCCTCTCGCTTTCGCCTAAATATTCTGCGCTCATCTGCTCCAGGACCCGCCCTTCAATTATTTTTGACAATCCCACCATTCCTTGGAGAATTCTGTCCTCAAAAACCCAACTCTCTCATTATTCCCTACCTCATCTAAACAAATGATCTGTCTTTTCTATTTCTCAGATAAAGTTGAAGCAGTCAGAAGAGACTATCATCAACTTCCTACTACAATTAGTAAAATTTTCGGGATTTATATCTTTCCTGCATTAATGAAAGATATACATTTCTTCTCAGTTAAGGTTAATTCTCCATTTGAGTTCTGGATTCTATTTTCTAGACTTCAACTCTACCATCTTAAAAACAAAACAAAAACAACAAACCTCTGACTCTGTATTCCCATTTAGCAAGTGCCTCAAATAGCCAAACTTCTAGAGTTATTGATTCCTATTCTTCCTTCTTTCTACTTCCTTATTCTTAAAGTCACTGAAATCTAGTTCCTGCTCCCACCAATTCATTGAAATGACCTTTCCATTGACAAGATTACTTGATAAATCTAATGTTATATTTGAGTCTTTTCTTTACATCATATTCAGTGGCATCTTGGCTTTTTATCATAGTTTAACTGATGGTGGTTTCTTTCTTAGTAAATAAAATAATGATGTGTGTGGCATCTTAGACTTTATGAAATGGTGTATGTTAATTAAATAGAAAAGCGATGGCATTATATAGCTACACCACAACAATAAAGTAAGAAGACAAAAGTAAATCAAAGTGAACCACTACTGTTTTAGAGTCGTCAGATGAAAGCCAAGATATACAGTTAATTTAGAATTTCAGATAAAGAGTAAATCATTTTTCAGTATAAATATGTTCCATGTAATATTTGGGATAGTTATACTAAAATTATTCATTGATCTGAAATTCTGTCTTCAATAGGTATCCCATATTTTAATTATTAAACCTGGTGACCCCACATTGGCTGGATATGGAAAAGTAGCTTCTATTTTACAAAAGTATTCTACAAAGCACATTTTTTATGTGCTCATACTGATAAATGAATGAGTACAAAAGCAGCAACATATACTGAATATTATTGTTATACAGATAAAAAAGGATTCCACAAACTGTTTAAGTATTATGTTAGCAATTTAAAAATCCTCACTGAATCCCAGAATATCCTTGAAATATACAATTTGACTTATTTTCTTACCTCAGCATAAGCTTTGGCCCATGTATTTGCCAGCTGATGTAAATCTACTTCACCTGATTTCACAGCCTCCAAGCATGCTTCAGCATCTCTATCATAATCCCTGAGGGATTCTTCCTCTATAAAGTGGCTCAGAGCTTCTTTTAAGTCTGTAAGAGGAACAATAAATGCCATCATCAGCATTCCACATACAGAAAGGGAATATTTTACTTGGCCAAGCATTCCAGTGCAAAATTTTTATTTTATCAAACATGCTTAATATCATCTTCAATTAAAATAAAATCAGTAGTAGAGTGCTTGTATCACAAGCACAAGGCCCTGGTTCAATCCCCAGCACAGGGGAAAAAAATTAGTTTAGGGAATCATTTCACAACAGTTTTTTTTATTATATTCTGTCCTCAAAAACCCAACTCTCTCATTACTCCCTACCTCATCTAAACAAATGATGTGTGTGGCATCTTAGACTTTGTTGCAGAAAGGTCAAAATTCTTAGTTTTTCTGTATCCTTGATACTAACTAAATAATGTTAATTTCTTTTTTTTAAGAGAGGAGAGAGAGAGAGAGAGAGAATTTTTTAATATATTTTTTTTAATTTTCGGCAGACACATCTTTATTTGTATGTGGTGCTGAGGATCAAACCCAGCGCAAGACAAGCGCAATAACACTTGAGCCACATTGCCAGCCCTAAATAATGTTAATTTTTTAAACCAATAATTCAGTTTGAAGCCGAACAGGTATATGCATATAAAGAAAGACCCACAGATTTTGAGAGTCTGAAGTTACTGTATATAAGTGAAAAACAGTTTCTTATATCAGTTTAAAGAGTATATTAGAGCTTTTGAATCTGCAAAAAGAAATCGATTATATTAAAACCAGTTTAATGCAGATACTCTAAGGTTTCAATTTGAGAAACACTATTTAGGGACTGCCATAATGGAAAGAGCAGTGGAATACACAAGGATTCTGGCCTTGGTTTTGTCACTATGTTGGTGACTTTAGACCAGGGTACACAATCTTGAATCCCTTGGAGGACTAGCTGAAACCAACTGCTTCAGGGCTACCCCTAGAGTTTCTGATTCAGCAGGAATAGCATACAGCCAAGATTTTACATTTGTAACAAGTTCCCAGGTTGTTGCTGATTAGGTACCACACTTTGAGAATTACTGCCTGAGGTAAATAATTTATTTATTTATGTTGTTTCTTTATTTATATGATATGATTGTGCTAGAAAGTTTCTAGGTTGCCTTATAATTCTAGCATTCTGTGATTCAATATATTTTTAATTTGAAATTTTTTCCTAGTCTGTGAAATAGAAAAGAGAGACCTTTTAAAATGGCTTAATACAGATCACTTTATGAAACTAATTTAGGTAATCAAATATTTTTCAAACTTCTGTTCCATGGAATCTTAATAATTGATTATCAGATCATTAAAAGGCCAACCAATTTACCAATATAATTCTATAATGTTGTAATTAGTGATGGATGAAATACCATATGAATCAACTCAACTAAATTTAAATGTGAAAGTTTTCATTAAGACCTGTTTTCATTATGTAATTTTTTAATTAAATTTTTTATAACAGTTACACAGGTAATAGGGGAAACACTTAATAAAGCAAAGATCTGAGGAATCTTTTATTCTTGGAAGCAGTTAATTCATATTTTGTTTCCATTGCTTCTTAGGTTTATGCTTTCTAGCATGAAGCTTCTAATGAGAGAGTCCATAAGAAAATAATTAAGTGGCATAACTTTAAAAAATCAGTCCTTACCATTTTCTATAAAGCATGGCAAGCTGTGAAGCAGCATCAGACGTCCATGCAAATGACTGGCATTTTCCTGAACAGGAAATTTGAGGGGTACTCTCAATTCTAAGCACTCAGTTCCTACTTTGAATTTATACACAAACTCCCTTTCTTTGTTGCAGAATCTTTCTCGGTTTTTCTTCATATTCTTTGACAGGTTCTCTGTAGAATAATAACAAAAAGCAACAAGTTATATTATAAAACCATGATGTCTCATTATTGCTGTAGCACTTCTAAATATATTCCATCACTCAAAAGACTTTATTTGTGTGACTCTGAGCCAACTATTCCAGTTTTTTTCCAAGTGTTTATCCCTGCCCATTTTTTGTTTTCATGATGAAAATGAAGTTCTTCCTCTATTTTTTAAAATGAAAACAGTTTCTTTTAAACTTCATACAAGGAAAAAATTATACATTGTATTCTTAGACAGGGTTCTCAATACTAGGGAAAGGATTCTTAGGAAGGGATACCTAGATGTGTAGATAAAGAGCTAGTAAACAGTTGGTGAAAACAAAGTGAAACAGATCAGGGACCAAGTAGTGATCCAGGTGATCTCAGAGGTTGTGATTTTTGAGATCTGATAGGAGAAAGGGATAAGAAAGTGTTAGATCTCCATGTGGCAAGTCTATTGCTCTCTTGATAATATTCAAACCCTTTATTCCAGTTTACACCTCTAGACTCTTCTCTAGGATGCACCTACACCTTACTCATCAATAAGCCAATTTGCAAATTTGTTTTCCTATCATTCTGAACTTCTTTTAATACCAAATTTCTCTTTCCACTCCTAAGCTTTCTGAATTAAGTTTTCCTGAAGGTAGTCTCACTAGTTTAAATTTTCTTGGATAATAACTACTCATTCTTTGGGTCGTAGTTCAGCTAGCCCCCAGAAGCCTAAACCAACTCTCCAAAAGTATACTGGGTCCCTATTACAAGTTCTCATACTACTAGTCTGGACTTATCTGAATCATGCTATTTTCTTACTCTCACTAGAATAGTTTACTTCAAGTGAGAGAAAATGTATTCCATGTACCATGTAGAATGCTGGGAACATAATAGCAAGGCTAACAATTGTAAATTATATGGTATTTTTATTTTATGGTGCTCTCTGCAAAAATAAAGAAGACAACAAATAGTTACTCATATTGTGCTTTAAAAAGAGGTCAACTGCTTGAAAGTAGAACTATTACTAGGGATCAGGAAGGATGCAAGGGACAAGGTGGGGGTGAGGGTGAAAGAAGGATAGTTGGATATGATCAACACATGCTATATGCATGTCTGGAAAACACTAATATGCACAATTAGTTAATTAATTAATTAATTCCATTAATATGCACAATTAGCATGTTAATAAAAAAGAGTCACTTGACATTTAAAAATAATTCAAAGGACTTTTTTGGTGTTTGTGTGTGGGTGTGCTGATGACTTGAATTATCCAGCCTATATTTTCAACTCTGTATGTAGGGTGTATATAAAAATTTCAGTCTATTTCATCCTAATGCAAAGAAAGAGGATACTGGGCTGGGGGTACAGCTCAGTGGTAGGGTGCTTGCCTAGAATGTGCAAGGTCCTGGATTTGATCCCAGTACTGCAAGAAAAGGAAAAGAGAGGGAGGGAGGGAGGGAGGGAGGAAAGGGGGTGGAGAGAGAGAGAGAGAGAGAACAAAAACCTATGTTTTACTCATGAATTGAATGACTAATATTCAGTAAGTGTAAATTAATGTAAATTTGTACAACAGTTTTAGAAAACTGGCAATAATTACCAAAACTACAAAAAGTCTGTTCTATGATGCAGAAATTCCATTCCTAAGAATATATTCAAATGCACACACATACACACATGCATGCACATGCACATATATTCACTAAAAGCATCCAGAAAACTTTGTGTATGGTATCATCATCTCTGGATAATTGATGGTTTCCTTGCCACCAATGGACCACCCCTACATTTTAGGCTCCCTTCACTTAAACTTCCCACTACATCTTTCCAAAACTTTTTAGCATGGCATTCAAGGACCTTCATAATCTAAACTCTATTTACATTTCCAACTTCACCTCTACTGTGAGTATCCTGAAGGTTGTATCTTATCTATAGTTGAATGATAGCTCCTAACATGACATACAGACCTTTCACCAACATTTGCATTAAGAAAGTGGTGTGGTAATAAGAGAATTCCCTCTTTAATTTTGTCACTCAAATGGTTCAAATTCTGGTTGTGCCATTTAATTGCTACCTGAACAACTGGGGATAGTGCCATTTAACAGTGAGTCATAAGGATTAATCAAAAATAAATGAGGGCTGGAGTTGTGGCTCAGAAGTACAGGCCTCTCCTAGCACGTGAGAGGCCCTGGGTTCGATCCTCAGCACCATATAAAATAAATAAAATAAAGGTATTGTGTCCAACTACAACTAAAAATAAATATTTTTTAAAAATAAATATGAAACATCTGACAAACATAAGATGATCAATAAAAGGAAGCCAGAAATAAAATATCTAAGAACATATCAACATAGAAATCATATGCTACTGAGAAGATACGATAAAATCAGAGGCAGTAAATGTGTTAACATCGTAGCAAGGAATTGAACGTTGCAGAAATAAGAGTTACACGGTCTAATCAGTTGTTAAATTATATGGTATTTTTTTTATTCCGTAATAAAATTATCAGCTCTGTTTTCAATCGGTTCAACATCTTAGATTTGTTTCAATACACTGATAATTTAGTTCCATTTCCCTCCACTGTTTTTTTTTTTTTTTTTGTAATAGATTTGCTTCAGTTTTAGTGTCTGTGAAATCAAACATGGGATGGGAAAAGGACTGGACTGAACTCAGAGAACCAACAGCGGAGGCTCTGGGGCTCACATTAGGGAAAGGGCGGGGAACTGCGGGGCCAAGAAGCTCCAGCCGAGCGACAGGACCAACCCCTTCATCAGGAGATTTCAATCTTAAGTGGTCTCCTTAAGTGGTTCAGAGCTCACCTCGCTTGGTCCCGAAGCAGCCAGCACCCTGGGAGCTGTCAAGGAATATCAGCTGACTTGCCGGCTTGTTTTTACAGCCAGCAGATCCCCGACGTCAGATTCACTCACCTTTTCCTGTTTTCTGTCACTTCGTAGAAAACTATTTGGTTAAGATAACACCTTTTCAAATATATATTAATCTCATAATTTAAAAAGCGCAACAAGGTGTGTTTCTAAGCAGTTATTAAGTATTTCAGAGACGAAGCTAGAACCTCTGTCGTGACGAAAGTGCAGCGATAGAGCACAAACTGAGTTCTGGCCGACCGGATGCGGAAGGGCGTACCTAGAGACGGGCGTCAGCAAGCCAGCTCTTAAAGCGTAGGCTCCGCTGCAGGCTGGCTGCTCATGATTGGAGGACCCGGAGGCAGCGGAGGCGGAGAGCGCGATGTCCGGTTTTTGCGCGGGAATTGAAACCGCCACTGCTACCAGCTGAGACTTGAGCGCTGCAATTTTCCAGCCTAACCGCGAACATGGTGCGGCCGGTTAGGTAAGTAGTTCGTTGGATTCGGCAGCAGTGGGGAGAAGGAGCAGGAGGACACTGTAGGCAACTTGTATGCAGGATGGAGGGGAAAGAGCGTTTAAGACAGAGGACAACGGTGGGAGGGGTGGGATGAACAGTTACCGGGAAACATTCCAGTCAGTAGTGAGAGACACCCGTCTCTTAGAGGTGTCCCAGCTTCTTAGCTCTTACCCACTCCTTACTTTGCTTCTCAGCTGTTGCCGTTTCTTTTACCCTCGACTCCATTGAAGTAAGATCTTGTTGTATGTTGCACTTAAACGACGTTTTGCACTTCAGCGAGCACGTACTTATTTGTCGTTTTCGTTTGTTCACTGCTAATCCTTTGGTGTAGAAAGAGAAGGCATTCCTGTTTATGGATTTTAAACTTCTAGACATAAAAGCCGATTTTCTTGAGTCACTCAGCTAGAAAATCGAAGGACAATACTCACCCTAAGTAATTTGACACTAGATCCTTTATTTTCCATTAATACCACCAGAAATTATTCCTCAACTTAATCACAATTGAATACCATCGTAAGCCTAGGATAAGTCATTCATATAGTACAGTCATCGAATATATTTATTTCTGTACTGTATTAGGTACTGGAGGTTACATTCTAGTATAAGGTGAGCATAGGGTCCCAAAAATAAACATGCCAATGTCATATAGTAGGAAGGAATCCCTTAACTGTAAGGAAGGAAGGATGGACTTTTCTGATGTATGTCCAGAGACATGAATTATGAGAAGTTAGCCAGGCAAAAATATGGGGCAATCCAGGTAGTGGGAATAAGAGTCAAGGCCATCAGCTTGACTGTAATTAAGGGAGAGATTAAGCTGTAGCATTAGCAAGCAGTGGGGAGAATTGTTGGGGTTAGGTTAGATAAATAGGGCCAGAGAAGGTAAGGCCTTCTAGGCCTTCTAAAGGAATTTGGATTTTATTCTAAGTACAATGGGAAACCAATGGGAGAGTTTAAATATGGGAGAGAAATCTAATTTTGCTTTTATAAAGGTCACTGGTGGAGATCAAATGGGGGATGGTGCTATAATGGAAGCAGGAAAATCACTCTATTATATCATTGAGTAGTAGTTTGGAGTAGGATGTTATTGGGGGACATGGAATAGATCAGATGAATTTGGGATATATAGATATAGATACATTAGAGGTATAGAAGTGGATGTGGAAGTAAGAGAAAAAGGGAATCAAGAATGACTAATATTTTTTATCTGAACTACTAAATGGATGATCTTGCATTAACTGAGATGAGGAAATCATCAGGAAGGCAGGGGGAAAGCGTCACAAGAAAGCAGGGGAGCTAAAACGCCAAACTTCCTTGTGTTCTGACTAAAGAAAATTTAAAGGCAGACACCAAAAGTAATGCAAGAGCAATTTATTATAAATGAAAGTAAAGTCAAAGCAAAATGAGGCTTAAGCAGAGAACACGAGACACACACACACACACACAGGATATGATGGCATCTCCAAATTTATTGCCATTTGATGTTTACCAGGAGAACTGGGGACCTACACTCTTTGCCAAACAGGTGTTCAACTCCTCCTTCACATTGGGCAATGGAGTATTTGAATTTAGTCTGTCCTCTTCTTAACTGTCATGGTGTCCATCCTATTTAGGGGCTTCATTTACAAGTCAATCCCATGTTCATGTGGGCCCTGGGGTCATAGCTGGTCAGCAGTTACCTTAGTGCCCCTGTGCTGCTAAAGGAATCTTCCTTCCCAGACAGATGGAGACACCTATAGCCATAATTCCTAGCTTTACATCAACCTTAGTGGATCCTGTCAAAAGTTAGTCCCATTGATCCTTTTCTTTTGAGGTGTTTTCCAAATAGCTCCCTTGCTTTTGTTTATTTTCTATAGATTAACTGCCACCACTTGATTTCTCATCTACTCTGATGATAGTTTAAAGAAAACCCTAAAGTAATTTAAAAAACACTTGTGACCTTACTTTGCTTTTCACCACTTATTGCTAGTTACTTGCAAATATTGGGAAAGGAACTGGGGAGTCAAAATTTCTGTTTTCAACATGTTAAATTTGAAATGGATTTTAAACATCCAAGTAGTGAAGATGTAATCTGTTTGTTAGGAATAGCTCTAAGGATAGTCTGCAAACCTCTGGAGGGTCTCTAAAACCTTCTCAGGAGGTCCATGAGGTCAGTACTGTTTTGATAATAATATTTACTTTTATTATTTTTTCACTCCTTTGTCATTTGTACTACAATGATGATTTGGCACAAATCAATGCAGTGGCACCAGACTTTTAGAAGTCATTGCATTCTTAACTGCTGTGTACTCAGAGTGAAAAACAAAATCCAAGTTTCATTTAAAAATGTGCTTGAAATAAGACATTATATTTATTATAGCTCAACCCTTGGGTGTACTTCTCTTTTTAATAGGCTTTTGGTTTTATTTTACTATTTTTCAACCTTAGCATTTCTAAAGAGCTTTCAATAATTTTATCAGCTCTCAAATTCTTTAACTCTGAAGGAGAGTAACATAAGTATTCTTCTTTTTAATATTGTATGTGAGGATATGGGAAGTATCCATAAAGTACTTTACATACTGAAGAATATTGGTTTTCTCAAGGAATAGCACTTGCAAGATTATAAAATGAACTACCCTTTTTTATTGAATTCTTTTTATTTTAAAGAAAACCAATTGGTTAACTAGATTTCCACACTTGGGCATTTGGCAGAAGAAAAAGATTTGGAGACATTTCATAGTACAAAGAGTAGGAAAGAATATTTCCACTTTGAATATAATTTTCTTCTCATGCTTTCTGAAGTAGTATAAAAATTCATTTCAGTTCACAGGAACAAAGTCACCATTTTTTTAAGAGTCCATTGCATAAAAAAATATTATGAGATATTTTATAAAGAATGACTTTTGGTGTCGTTTATAGTGTAATAAGAAAGATGTAATGCACATGAAAAACAATAAAACACCTACAAAAGGAATTTATAAATGCCCAGTAACAACTAAACAGTATATAAATTGTAACTGTTAATTACATAGATTGTCTTTATTTTGTGAGCTATGTAGATTAATTTCTATATCAGGTATAGTTTTATCTGTATCAGCTAAGTCCCTACTTTAAAGTGCAAATCATGTTTTAGATTTAAGTATTTCAAAAAAAATATAAACACAGTTTCCTTTATTCCAGACTATTAATAGCCTTTGTGAGTGAAGGTAAGAAATTAATATTTGTATTAATGAAAAATTTCTGTCTTGGCCATAGACATAAGAAACCAGTCAATTACTCACAGTTTGAGGACTCTGATAGCGATGGTAAGTAGAATTTCTTATTTTTGCTTAAAAGATTTGGACATTTATTTCGTCAGTATTTATATAACACATATAGCTCAAATATTAAATATTCCCCAATTGTATTATGAGGTAGGTCTGAAAAAAATAAGGCCTTTAAGAAAGGTTAGGCTTGAACTCTGCTGTATTTATTATATGTTTACTTGTCTCTGCCTTAAGAGAACTTTGATTCAAAAGTTTGAGAAACATTAGAGTACAGTATACTTTGAAGTAGGTTTTTCCCCTCTTTTTCTTTTCATGGTGTTTGGTCTCAAACACAGGACCTCACAGATGCCAGGTAGGTGCTCTACCACTGAGCTGTATCCCCAGTCTAGAATTAGATTTTATATTTCCTTCCCAAACCATCCAAGTTTTCTGTAAATATTTTAGTAATTCCAAGGTTTGATGGGAACTGTTTGGCTTTGGGCTTAGCCTTCGGTGCTTACAACTTGAGAAAAAATAGTATAGAATATAACTTTTGAGATTTTTGTTACAGTCATTGGTCAGCAGATATTTATAAATTGCCAGTGTTCTGCATACTGGGTGGGGTGGAGGTGCCGAAAGTTGTAAATTACGGTATTCCTATGTAGGGATACATAAACAAGATAGCATATGTTAATAATTGCTAAAGTATGTGATTAAGACTGCATGGACCCTGAAGGTATACATACATGTGTTTAAAAGCCACAGTTGCAGTTTTATAAGTGTCAAGAGAAGAACAACAGTTCTGAGATGTGACTGGACAGAAAAATCTGTGAGAAACGGTATTGGATTGGAAAAGAACATTCCTTTCATAGGAATTAAGAAGTTACTTTGGTAGGCTCATAGAAAGCTTATTATGGTAATGAAAGAAAACTAAACAAAACAAAAAACTGCTACTCCTAGAAAAATTCTCTTCCCTTGTGATACTTCTTACTTTCCTTAGCTTGGTTAATGTACTAGGAATAGGTAATGTGCCTTTGGAAAAGTATTTGCCTACCTTGTGAAGTTTCATTAAAAATCATTAATAACCCCAACTACTTAGAAAACTGAGGCGGGGAATCACAAGTTTGAGTCCAGCCTGTACAACTTAGTGAGTCCTTGTCTCAAAATTAAATAAAAAAGCCTGAAGATATAACTTAGCTTTCGGTAGACTTCTTTCCTATCATGTGCAACGACCTGGGTTCAATCCTTAGTATGACATAAAAATACATTTCCACTTTTCAATGTGATAAAAATTTAGTTTTTATAATGGTCTTACAGGTTTTTAATTAATCATATTTTCCTTGAAACCCTTTGCAGTTTATTTATTTTTTAGTGAACTGGCTTTTTATAGATTGATATTTTAAAAAATAAAGGCCACCTAAACAATAGGAGTTGGGTGAGAATAAAGACAAACAATACCAATGAAGATTTTTTTAAAATTTTTTATACCTTTATTTTATTTATTTATTTTTTATGTGGTGCTGAGGATCAAACCCAAGGCCTTGCATGTGCTAGGTAAGCGCTCTACCACTGAGCCACAACCCTAGCCCCATCAATGAAGATTTTTAAACTATAGAAATTAAATAACTTGCTTACCTATAAAACTTGAATTCCAACTAAGAAATAATTTTATTTCTTTTCTTTTTCATTTACACATAAATAGATGATTTTGTTTCTGCAACTATACCTTTAAACAAGAAATCTAGAACATCATCAAAGGAGTCAAAACAAGATAAACCAAAACCTATGAAGAATCCCCAGAAAGAAGACATTCAACTACAAGACAAGACCCCTAAAAAAAGGTGAGAGGTAAGACAGTAAATATATGACATTAGATGTGTTTATTTAAGAGACACAGTTTCAAATTCTCAGTTTAAATTAGAATTTGAGCAGTTATAGATCTTGTTTAGTGACTGTTGGAGGATAGGGACATTAAAGACTATTAAACTCTCTTCTTATTTTAAAAAGAAATTCATAAACATATATCCCGTTAAATATTGAGACTATAATAATTATGGATCTGTGCCTGCATCTGCAGTCCTCAAATCTTACAAGACTACTTTTTAAAACGTTACACTTTTATAACAGTTGAAAAATTTTTAAACCATGTATTTTTCTGCAGATAAATGATACTTTTCCTTTCCTGTGACTTGTCTAACAGTTAAGAGATCCTGTAATTCCTAGACTAAATCTGGAATTCCATTAATTGGTATCAAGAGGGAAGGGAGAGTGATGGAAAGAAGTTCTGAGAGACCCAAAACTTGTCATATGGGGAGAAGATGGGGCAAAGAGAACTATTTTACTGCTAGAAATTTCTCTATGAAAAGTTAGCATAGACTAATTCATCCCATGTCATGATCTACATTTTTCATTCTTTGTTTTTGAGTTTCTGGAATATTAAACATAGTGAAACAATAGCCCATAGATGGGAGAGAATATTTGCAAATGTATAACTTAGAGACACTTGCATCCAAAGTACATTAAGAACTCAAACTCAACAGTAAAAAAGCCAGTAACCCAATTAAAATGTGCAAAAAATTTGAATAAGCATTTCTCTAAAGAAGATACACAAATAACCAATAAACACATAAAAAGATGCTTAACATCATTTACTGTCAGGGAAATACAAATGAAAACCATAGTATGATACTACTTCATACCCTCTAATTGACAATAATAAAAAGACAGAGAATAACAAGTATTAAGAAAGGTGTGGAGGGCTGGGGATGTGGCTCAAGCGGTAGCGCGCTCGCCTGGCATGCGTGCGACCCGGGTTCGATCCTCAGCACCACATACCAACAAAGATGTTGTGTCTGCTGAGAACTAAAAAATAAATATTAAAAAAAATTCTCTCTCAAAAAAAAAAAAAAAAAAAAAAAGAAAGGTGTGGAGAAATTGGAACTCTCATACATTGTTATGGGAATGTAAAATGGTGCAGCCAAATTGGAAAACAGAGTTATTTTATGATCTAGCTTAGGTATATAGCCAAGGAAATTGAAACTGTGCCTTCACAAAAGCCTGTAGTATAAATGTTTATAACACTATTATTCGTAATAGCCAATAATGGAAGCAATCCAAATGACTATCAATTACTTAGTGGAGAAATAGGATATATCTAGACAATGTGTTATTTGGCCATAAAAATAAATAAACTATTGATATATGCTGCAACATGAATGAACCTTGAAAACATTATTATGAATGAAAAAAAAAAGACACAAAAGATCACATATGATTCCATTTATATGAAATGCCTAGAATAGGTAAATACATGGAAATCGAAAGTAGATTTGAGGTTGCCAGCGACTAGGGGAGGGATAAGTGGATATGGGGTTTCTTTTGCAGGTTCTGAAACTATTCTAAAATTAGGTAGTGGTGATGGTTTCACAACTTTGATTATACTAAAATCTGCTGAATTGATACTTTAGAAGGGTGAATTTTATGGTATATGAATTATGTCTCAATAATATTTATTTTAAAAATAATAATCCTTCAAGGTGAACTTTAGTACTTCTTTCTTTTTATAATCTTTCCTCATCTGTCTCTGATTTTTCTTCCTCTTATGCTTCATAGCACTTTTGACCAACTTAAATAGGAGACTTACTGCTTTATATGAGATAATTAGTTGTATGTCTTCTGTCCCTGCCGCAGTCTGGCTGGGCACAATTCAGGAGCCACTTGTCAAAAGAAACAAACTTTATTTTTAGAACCACACACGCCAAACAAAACAGCTCCTCAGGAAAAACCTTCAGAGCCCAACTGCCACTATCGGCTTCCCACAAGCCTCTCAACCTCCCCCACTCCTCCTGCTCTTGAGGGCGATTGGCTGGGTCGCATGGGCAGAGCCAAAAAAAAGTCCCCCAATGAGCAGCTCAGTGGTCTGAAAGGGCGGGGAAACAGCCCAATGAGCATCACCGCAGAGGAGCCAATCAGTTGGCAGCTAGAAGTTTGCTGGGGCTGCTGTGAGCCAATCATCAACTGGCAGCTGGAAGTTTGCTGGGGCCCCTTTGGCTGTGGCTCTCAACATGTCCCCACCTTTCTCATTACCATTACAGACTCTTGAGGGTACTTTTAGTATTCTTGGTAGTGCAGTGTCTAAGTCTAGATTGGGAGAAACATATGTAAAAAACAATTTTTTTTTAAATATAAGAACTGTAATGTCTATTAAAGGGGTGTGGGTGAGGTCAAGGAAGCTGTCTAAGTAGAAGTGACCTTGGAACTAAGTCTGTCTTAGGTTGTGCAGGTGCTTCCTGGATAGAGCTTATGTTAAAGAGAGACATTACAATTATAGAGAACAGTAAGTTCAAAGGCACACAATGTTCCTTCAAACCTGTTAGGATATATATATATATATATATATATATATATATATATATAGTTTGTTACATAATATAACATATATAACCTAACAGGTTTGAAGGAACTCTGTGTGTGTGTGTGTGTGTGTGTGTGTGTGTACGCAAAAACATTTTAGAAGTCTTATCTTCCAAGGTCAATTGATGATGGTTATTATTTAAAAACATTTTTGTTAGGTTAGGAGCTCTTAAATAGTAATGTAGGAAAATCTCAAATTTTGCTGTTTTGTGGAGATTGCTACTTTTAGAAACTCTTTATTTGCTTGTCTATTTCAGGATGACCTTAGATGAAAAAGTCTTCCAGAGAGGCTTAGAAGTGGCTCTAGCTTTGTCAATGAAGGAACTTCCAACAGTCCCCAATGATGTACAGAAGTCTCAAAATAAAAGTAACTTTGTTTTTGTATATTTATCATTAAAAGCTTATTGTTTTAATAATCATTACTTGGGGTGGGCTTTCACAGTTGAAATTCAATAAAATTTGAATACTTTGAACTATAGATAGAACAAATTACAGAGGGTATAATTAGATTCATTTCTTGATTCAGCAGTGTCAATTTCATACAAATGTATACATCTCTGCCTAGAACCCAAGGTAAGATTGGAGACATACACTATGAACCTGGAAGGTCAATTACAACTTGATATACAGTGAAAATTTAATTTCTTGATCAAACGACCTATATACTTCTAGTAGTCTACCTCTTTTTTCTCCCAACCCAAATTAGTTAAATATGACATGGTATTTTTTATTATTGCCAAAGGTTTAAAGGTACTAATTTGGCTTGCGGGTTCCATAGATTTAAAGAGAATGACTTCTGTATCTCTCTGTGGGTTTTCTTCATTGATTTTTTTTTTTTTTTCTGGTAATATTGACATTCTAGAGAGATGGAAAAGACACTTGAATTCCTAAAATGCTTTTTGGGTTAAATTGTTTTGGATTAAATTCTTTTATTTAGGGGGATAAGTGAAGTGTTTGTTTTTTAAATCAGTATTGCCTCTTATTTAAAAATAAACAAAGCAGTTTGATTAGGGAGATTTTTAGGAATTAGAAATCAAAAAACTTCAAAAGAGAATTGTTATGTATTATATCTAAAATGGAGAAAATGAAATTTATCTCTTAAAAGACATTGTAGAATGCGTAGTAGGAGTCTCTTATAAGTACCAATCCCATTGAATGATACAATTCTTAGCATTGTTATTTAAAAGTACCTGTTATCATGACTTAAAAGCCTCTTAAAATGTTTCATTTAAAGGTTATTGTAATGATTAGAGAGAATGAAAGTTAGTAAAAGCATGTCTTTGCCTACACAGAAGTGATAGTTAATATTTATTGACTATTTTCTATGTGTTGTGCAACATAAATTTACATCTAATCTCCGATACTAATCCTATGATACACAATTTTTATCTTCCTGTTATCGATGAGGAAATTAAGTCTAAAGATAAGCCCATTTATGAGCCTGAATTTGAACCTAAGTCTTTTTGATTTCAGAGCCCAAACTCCTAACTATATGCTAGCCTCTCCAAGTAAAATTATTGTGCTAGTTTGGGTTTCAGATCATTTATCAGTATCTAGATGCTATTACATTTTAGCACTAATCTTCCTGTAGATATCAGTTTATTAAGATGCATCTGAATTTTTTCTTATTCCTAATATTTAGGCATTGAAAAACACGGCAACAGTGAAACAGAAATAATGAATAAATCTCATATATCTAATTGCAGTGTAACCAGTGATTATTTAGGTAAGTTTTTGATGGTAAATTTTTTTCATCCGCAATGCTATTTTTCTAACGTTTATTTAAATTCCTGAAACTGTGACTAGAATAAGATCTTTAAATGGTCAAGACTCTTTTTATCTCTTGACTTTTGTTTCTCTAAGTTTTAGTCTTGTCCTCTTAACTACTACATACCCATTTTCTTCCCTGTTGGAGTGTCATGACTACCCATGGCTTTTAGTCCTCAGCAGTTGACCACTAAAGATAGGGACTGTATCTTCTCAGTTCCATTTTGAAAATTCTTGGGGAAAGACTATTGAATTCATCTTTAAAACTGGAGTCTATTGCCAGGGTACTGATGTGCTGTGAGTAACCCAGCTTGGACGATGTAGTCTATTACTAGGAACAGGGGAGGGATGAACCTGAGCAAGTAAGACGGTTGTCATGTCTGCTTTGCTGTTCTTGAAATATTAGCTACAACAAAGTTTTCCATTGATGTTTATGCCTCTCCTGAAGATTTGGACAAGATCACAGAGGAAGATGATGCTCTTGGTGTTCAAGGGAAAAGAAAAGCAGCATCTAAAGCTGTGGCTCAGCAGAGGAAGATGCTTTTGGAAGGCAGTGATGGTGATAGTGCTGATGACACCGAGCCAGACATTGCAACTGGTAAGTTACACTCTGCTTCAAAACTAACTCTTCTGGAATGCAGTAAAAGTTCTTGGAGGCCATTAATGTGTGCAGAACACTGTGCTAAATATTTAGGGTATACAAACTTGAGGAACAAATAGGACAGCTAAATGCAATTGTGGCATTTTGGGGAAAAGCTTTGGGTGAGAGATCATCTTTCAGCCATGCTTGAAAAATAAGGATCTTTTAGACCATCTAAAGGGATAAGATTATATTTCTGAATGATGAAAAAGCATGCACAATGGAGTAGACAAGTGTACATACCAGAGTTTAGGCAGTGCTTTTTTTCTAGAACCACTACCGTACTTTCCATATTACATCACTGGCTTATATTATCTCATGCAGTACAGAAAAGAGCCTGTGGGAAATGAGGGTTAATAATATTGTTGTGGTATAGTCTCTTCTCTATTCCAGAATGTTGAAGCATATGTAATTAAGTGAAGGTATATTGTTACTTTCATAAATGTCATGATTTTGAAAAACTAGCTTTTATACTCTACCCTTCTTTTCAAAAATTATTGAGAATTGGATGGAAGTGGTGGTTCATGCTGAGGCAGAAAGATTGTAAGTTTGAGGCAGCCTCAGTAACTTAGCAAGACCCTGTCTCCAAATAAATAATAAAAAGGGTTGAGAATGTGGCTCATCCCCTGGTCTAATCCCTAGTATCAAACAAACAAAAAGTGAGTTAAACTAGTAAAATCTGAAGTAAAAATTACTGATGGAAAATTATAGTGATAATGGTAATAGATAACAATTGTGTTTGATATATGTCAGAATTTGTTCTCATAAAATTGGCACAATGTCCCCATTTTCAAGAAGAGGAATCTGAAGCACTGTAAAGTTAGTAACCTGAGTCAGACAACATGTATAAGGGGTTGGGGGAAAAGGATTCCAAGCCAGGCACTCAGTTTCAAAACTGCAGTGTTCTGCTGCTGGAAATGGTAGAGCACAGCGATGCCCAGGAATCTGATGCAAAAGCTGCAAATAAAGTGGATTCACCAGAAGCTTCATTTTTTTTTTAGAACAAAGTATATATAATTTTCTGTTATATATTATATATATATATAATCTTCTGTTTTAGGTGATGATTCTGAGGAGGATTCTGATTTTGATGAGAGTGAAGATAATGATGAAGACTTTACTATGAGAAAAAGTAAAGTTAAAGAAATTAAAAAGAAAGAAGTGAAGGTAAAATCCCCAGTAGAAAAGAAAGAGAAGAAATCTAAATCCAAATGTAATACTTTGGGTAAGCTTGGTCCCAAATACTTAATTTTATAAAGGAAATGTATTGGGTTTGATTGCTGCAAATTTCTTGTCTTTGCCTTTGCTCACCTTAATATTTTACTAATGTTCATTTTTAGTTAAAATATAAAAGAAAGCAGCATAAGAGGAGGTGGGAGAAAAGCAGATGATAGGATTCTGAGTCCCCCCTAACTGTGCTAGCACTAAATATGTATTTACATGCTTTAGTATAGCCACCTGCTGTGAACTTCATTATCACCTGTATCTTATGATGAGAAGACTGAGGCTCAGAGGTTAAATATCTTTGAAAGTCTTACATCTAATAAGTGAGGGGCTGGAATTTGAATATAGGTTTGTCAGTTCAGAAGATGAACTCTTATCTCCTAGATCACATTTTCTCTGGGCAGTTAAACAGGGCAGCTTGAATGGTTCTAATTTCTTGCTTTTATGCTTGGCCAACTCTTCTATTTGAGAGATCTTTTTCCAGATGTTTAGGGCACTTTTGATTTTTGTTTTCCCAAATAGAAACCATTTTTATAGAGAAACTTGGAATTTGTGATGACTAGAACATGGAATACCTGTTTCTTGTGTTAAAAAAGTTAGGATGTTTTTTAATTCGTCATGTTATAATAATTATTGTAAAAGATAACATTCTTTAAGTAAATTTGTTTTATTATTGCCATCAACTTTTCTGCCTTAGTTTTTGTATGCATATGTATATTTATTATTTGAAACTACAGTTTCTACTGGTCAGACTTTAGGAGTTGCTCTCACATTAAATAGCATGGTGCTAAGTACTTACTAAAAATTAAATACCAATTGAGTCATATTCTTCCCTCTGTTCTATTTTGTATTAGTTAATAACCTTTAGATTAGAATGTTTTTTAAATTGACAAATTAATCTGGTTTCCACATGTTAAAATTTAAATGTAGGAGCTTTTAGAGATAAAACTGTTAGTTTCCTAATACTATTATAACAGATTACCCCAAACTTCCTTGCTTCAAACAACACAGTAATTATTTTACAGTTCAGAAGTCCAAAGTGTTCCTCAGAGGGCTAGAATCAAGCTGTCAGCAGGACTGTGTTCCTTTGTGGAACTCTAGGGGAGAATATACCTTTTGCCTTTTCCAGCTTCTGGAGGGTCTGTGATCCTTGGCTTGTATCTCTGTTCCATCTGGACTTTCTCACATCATGTCAATCTAATGTTGACTCTCTTAAGGACCCTAGTGATTACAGATTCAAGATAATATCCTCCACAGGTCCTAACTTAATCACATCTCTACATATGGTAGCATATTCACATGTTCTGGAACTTAGAATATAGTCATCTTTGAGGGGCCATTATTTTGTGTAGTACTAGCTATAGTAAGAAAAAATGATTAGGTATTTGTGCTTCTTCACCAACCCACACTAAAAACTAAAATTTCAATTTTCTTTTGGATTTACCATTTAAAGTCTTTTCTGTGTATCTTGAAGCAAGTTACTTTGCAAGGGACATTAGTATGTAATGTTGAAAATAAATTGTATTTGTTAAGTAAGAATGAGGAAAAGTGGATTATATTTCTAGTTCTATTAATGCATTGCCTAACTTTTGAGAAATTTTTATTGATTTTTTAAAAAAATAAATGACAGCGGAATGTATTACAATTCTTATGACATATATACAGCACAATTTTTCATATCTCTGGTTTTATATAAAGTATGTTGACACCAATTTGTGTCTTCATACATGTTCTTTGGATAATGATGTCTATCGTATTCCACCATCCTTGCTAATCCCCTGCCCCCTCCTTTCCCCTCCCACCCCTCTGCCCTATCTAGAATTCATGTATTCCTCCCATGCTCCCCCTCCCTACCCCACTATGAGTCAGCCTCCTTATATCAGAGAAAACATTTGGCATTTGTTTTTGTGGGATTGGCTAACTTCACTTAGCATTATCTTCTCCAATGTCATCCATTTACTGCAAATGCCATGATTTTATTCTCTTTTATTGATGAGTAATATTCCATTTTATATATATGCCACATTGTTTTAATCTAATTATCTATTGAAGGGCACCTAGGTTGGTTCCACATTTTAACTATTGTGAATTGTGCTGCTATAAACATTGATGTGGCTGTGTACTGTAGTATGCTGTTTTTAAGTCTTTTGGGTATAGACCGAGGAGAGGGATAGCTAGGTCAAATGGTGGTTCCATTCCCAGATTTCCAAGGAATCTCCATACTGCTTTCCATAATGGCTGCACCAATTTGCAGTCCCACCAGCAATGTGAGTGTGCCTTTCTCCCCACATCCTCGCCAACACTTATTGTTGTTTATCTTCATAATAGCTGCCATTCTAACTGGAGTGAGATGATATCTTAGAGTAGTTTTGATTTGCATTTCTCTAATTGCTAGAGATGATGAACATTTTTTCATATATTTATTGATTGATTGTATATCCTCTTCTGAGAAGTGTCTGTTCAGGTCCTTGGCCCATTTGTAAATTGGGTTATTTGGTTTTTTGGTGCTTAGCTTTTTGAGTTCTTTATATACTCTAGAGATTAGTGTTCTATCTAATGTGTGAGGGGTAAAAATTTGCTCCCAGGATGTAGGCTGTCTGTTCGCCTCCCAGATTGTTTCTTTTGCTGAGAAAAAACTTTTTAGTTTGATTCCATCCCATTTATTGATTCTTGGTTTTAATTCTTGTGCTATGGGAGTCTTATTAAGGAAGTTAGGGCCTAATCCCACATGATGAAGATTAGGGCCTACTTTTTCTTCTATAAGACGCAGAGTCTCTGGTTTAATTCCTAGCTCCTTGATCCATTTTGAGTTGAGTTTTGAGCATGGTGAGAGATAGGGGTTTGATTTCATTTTGTTGCATATGGATTTCCAGCACCACTTGTTGAAGATGCTATCTTTTCTCCAATACATGTTTTTGGCACCTTTGTCTAACATAAGTTAGCCACTAGCTATATGTAGGATTATATTATATTTAAGTTAATTAAAATTAATTAACATTTGAAAGCCAGTTTCTAAGTTTTGCTAGCCACATTTCAAGTATTCAAAATAGTATGTGGCTAGCAGTTACCATCTCTGATAATACAAAATATAGAAAATTTCTACCATAGAAACTTATGTTGGACAGTCAGGTGTTATGGATGTAACATTGGGAAGAGTATGTAGTGAATGTGTTCATACTTGTATACATTTAGAAACCCCTTAGGTATCTTAAAGCAAGCATTGTCTCAAAGTGAGATTCTGTTCTACCTCTCTTTTTTTCCTCCTCCCTCACCTCCCACCCCAGCAAAAAGAACACAAACCTGCTCCCATTCTTACATTCATTCTCAAAGTAAACAATGGCCTCAAAGCTGTTCCCCATGAGAGGAACTTGCAAGTTATAGATTATTCTTCATCTCCATCACCACCTCCCCACATTTAATTACTAAAACATGTTTAATTGCTACTATCCCCTCCCTTCTCCACCTTACCTCAGGCTCTCATCATCTCTCCTGGATTACCATAATAGCTTTCTGAGTGGTCTATTTGCCTTACATTACCACCAGGAAGATGCTTTCAAAATGCAAATTACTCCTCAGAAAATTTAATACATGATTGTGGACCAGTCAGACTCCTTTATATGGCTCTTCATAAGTGATTGTACCTTGACTGTGTCTCTCACCTTTCCTATTCTTAAGATTCCTGCTCTAGATATACTGAACCAGTACTGGTCTTGGAACTTGTTATACTTTATAGCTTTGCATTGTGCTGTACTCCCTCTGCCTAGAAAACTTCCCTCAATTCATCTTTACCCTTTAGCCTTGATTTGGTTCAGCCCAGCCTCATCCCGTTCCTGTGACTTCTAAACACATACCAGGTTGTGTGTTCCCTTCCTACTGAGCATTCTTCTAGAGAGTGACATGTTCCTTTGCACACTGCATTAGACACAGCTCTTTCCTGTCTTTCCCAGGCCAGTGACAGAACCACAAATTCCTTGGTAGTACGGATTCATGAGTTACATAAACTTTTTGTAATCCTAGAGCCTATTGACTCCCTGACACATACTAATGAGACACTATTGTGTAATGGTTACAAAAATGAACTTTGGTTCAAACCTGGTTTCTAATCCCAATTCAGGCATGTAGTAAGTGTCAAACTACAGGCAAATTGCTTAACCTCTGTTTCCTTTTCTGTATTATAGTTGCTGTAAAAAGTGAAGGGTAGTGTGTGTGAGACCACATTGCCTGGAATAAAAATTTTCATAGAAGATGGCAGTCCTAGCCAGGTGTGGTGGCTCACACCTGTCATCCCAGCAACTTGGGAAGCTGAAACAGGAGGATTGCAAGTTTGAGTTCAGTCTGAGCAATTCATCGAGGCCCTAAGCAAGTTAGCTAGACTCTATCTCAAAATAAAAAAGGCAAAGGCTGGGGATGTGGCTCAGTAGTAAAGTGCCTCTGGGTTTAATCCCCCGTACCAAAAAAAAAAAAAAGAAGGCAATCTTCAGGCTTTCAATAAAAATTTCTTGACTTGTTTTTCGAATTTGATATTGCCTTTTTAATTTTATATGGTTATGAAACTTATAATTTTTACGTATACATGCTAGACTTGAACTATCTTCCCATATGACAAGCTTCTTTGTATGTATTTTTCAAATAAGTGACTTCAGTAGACTCTGCTGCAGCTGCTATCAAATCAGAATCTCAGACTTCACCTGAGGAAGCTTATCATTCTTTGGAGGTCACTAGGAAACCATTGCAAATACACAGTCCTTCAGCTGAAATCAAGAGACCGAAGTGGGTCCCACCAGGTATGGTATATTTGCGATCAAGGGCAAGGGGTTTAGAAAATTACCAGTAGTAGATTCTTTTCTCCCTAGTTCTAAATGTTATATGTGAGCTTTTTCCCATATTACTATATAGTCTTCAAAACCATTGTTTTTAATTACTGCATTTTTATATCTATTAGGCATCCAGGTCATATATGATTTTTTTTCATTGTTATTATAAATAAGTTTGCCATAAGCACAGACATCTTTATTGTAGAAATCTGACACATCCCTGATTGTTTTCTTAGGGTAAAAGTCCCACTAGTAGAATTATAGTGTCAGAAAGTGTAAACATTTGAGATTCCTGATATTTATATTTCTGATAACAAGTCTTTTGTGCTCAGTACCTGCTGACTTCTGCATTCTTATCAAAGCCTTGGGGTTTGTACATGGGAATTCCAGCATTTACAAATGCTTTAGTAAACTCAGCCTCTGGCTCTTACAATTTGATTTCTCTTTGTTTTCTTTTGCTACCCAGCCAAATCTCACTGATCCTTTAAGAATTTCCTGGACCTAGCTGGGTGTGGTGGTGCACGCCTGTGATCCCAGTGGCTCTGGAGGCTGAGGCAGAAGGATTACAAGTTCAAAGCCAGTCTCAGTAAAAGTGAAGTGCTAAGCAACTCAGTGAGACCTGGTCTCTAAGTAAAATACAAAACAGGGCTAGGGATGTGACTCAGCGGTTGAGTGCCCCTGAGTTCAGTCCCCAGTACCAAAAAAAAAAAAAAAAAAGAATTCCCTGGACTCTGGACTTCAACTTCATCTAAGTCAAAAATATTGCTGCAACCCAACCAGTCCTGTGTCCACTTTCATCCAATTACATGAACCTTCTACTTTAGTCAAATTGATCCATTTTCTATCCCTTAAACACATATCATATTCCTGTCCCCTCTCCCTTTTGGAGTCCTTCCAAAACTACTCAAGGTTCACTTCTTTTGAATGATCTTTTTTGATTGGCCCATGCTGGTCTCTTCCTGAATGATGGCTAGGTATTAACATACAGAGTTAGGGCTCAACTGTGAGGCTGCATGATTACTTGGTTTACCTGAGTCTTCATTTTATTATCAGAATTACCAAGAACTAATATAATGTTTAAAATTCTTTCTGGTTAAGATTTTCAATGAGGACTTCAAAGTTTTTAGAGAAGGAAAGGTGTGAAAGTTACTGAAATAATGATACCATATCATTCAAAAAGTAATACTTCGTATATTTTTTTTCTGAAAATAATTAGTGATTCCTCAATGGAAGAAAATTTTTTTAAATGGTATGACTGTAGAAGCTAAAAAGTAGCATGATCAAAAAAATTAAAAGGAGATAGTGAAATGATGGGTAAAGAGTTAATATCATAAAGCACACTGTGCTGACAGATTGAGTATGTGACAGGGCAGACAAATGATAATGGGTGAACAGGACCCCTTGGACTTGAGAGCTTCTGTCCCTCTTGAAGGAGCAGAGCTACTCAGCTCCATCAGATTGTTTGTATGCAGGGAGATAGGCTGGTACATACAGATCTGATCTTTTCAAGAGAAGCCAGAAATTCAGATTTTAATATGAAATCTCATTTTTAAATATGACCTTTTAAAAAACCATGTAGACCAAACAGCATTTTTTTTTTTTTTTTTAATACTGAGATTGAACCCAGGGATGCTCAACCACTGAGCCACATCCCCAGCTCTTTTTGTTTTATTTAGAGACAGGGTCTCACCAAGTTGCTAAGTGCCTCACTAGATTGCTAAGGCTGGCTTTGAACTCTTCAATCCTCCTGCCTCAGTCTCCCCGAAATAGCGTATCTGAAAGCTAGATTTGGCCCTAGGTTGCCAATTTGTTGCTTGTCTTATTCAATTTGAGAAAACCATCTAGAGCCCAAAGGAAAAATGAGCCAGCGATATAAAAATCCCAGTTCTTCCAAGAAATACAACAATGAAAAATGAAGAGTTTCCCTCTCATTAGTAATTAAAGAAGATCTATTTGCCATTTTAAAACTTGTTTAATACTTGAAAAATAGAGTCTTTTCAAGTAGTACTTATAAAAATTATAAACTTTAAAAATACATGAGATTTTTTTCATTACTTTAGCAATTATAGTTGTCTCTATTTCTTTATGCCTTTACAACCGAATTATTTTTCATTTCAGCTTTGGTAGTTTAAGTTTTGGTTCATTACCTTGCCTTCTGGGGATAGTTAAAAATGGGCAATACTTTGAATATCTCTTATCCGAGGTGCTTGGGACCAGATTGTTTCAGATTTTGAAGTTTTTCAAAGTTTGGATTTTCACATTATGGGTGCTCTCCCTATACTCTATTCTTTCTGTCATATAGTACTTGCCATTATTTTGAATGTTTATTTTATTGCTTGATAGAATGTGGAAAGCAAAACAGTGCTTAACTATTTTTTTTATTGTTGTTTTGTTTTAAGAATTGATCTTTATTAAGAGATTTCTGACATGATTTGTGTTACATCTTGTGTTTTCTTTTAGCTTCATCCGGAAGTAGCAGCAACAGCAGCAGTCCAATGGCAGGAGTTTCCATTAGGTCCCCAAATCAGAGTCTCCGCCTTGGCTTATCCAGATTAGCACGAGTTAAGCCTTTGCATCCAAATGCCACTAGTAGCCGAGTGTGGTAGCAAAGAAATGTTTGATAGAATAACAGTTTTAAAAGTGTATTTATATTTGACTTGTGTTTAAGATTAAGGAGGATATTGTAATATAGAAGAATCCTTTAACATGTCACATAAATGATCTTTATCTGTTTTGTAATTATGTTCTCTAAAGAGCTCTTCAAGACTTCAAAAAGAGGTTTGTTCATAAGAAATACCTTCTCATGTCATTCCTTCTGAAGAGCTGTTCTGTTTTCTTATGTATCATAAGTCATTGTCTTTTTTAGTGGTTGTCAGTTTAATGTGGAGGAAGTCTGTATCATGCGCTGTACTTTTCTAGTCACATGATGTTACTTTGTGACACTAATTTTTCAGAGTGTATCTGACAAAGGGAAACATTCTCATTTCTTTCAGGAGATAGTTTGAAATCTTATAAGCTACTTACGTTATATTGTCAGTTTTACTGCAAGGATGTTTGGTATTTTAGCCAAATCTTATTAATAGTAAGAATAAAGAATCATTTTACATATTACAATGGATTCTGTACTATGGCAAATGTCTCCTACTTGGAAATTGATGATTATTATATAGCAAATATAATGACATTTTATAAACTCTTCATTGTCAAAACCTTAAATAAAAGTGAAAAAGTTTTGAAGTGCTCTTTTCTTGATACCATTGCATTTATCAGTCTCTATCTACATTTCTTAATAAAATAAAATAAAATAAAATAAAATAAAAATAAGCTCTGTTGAAAACACAAACAAGGGGAAGCTGTTTCTTAATTACTTTATATGAAGCTAGTACTTTAAGGAGTGGCTGTCAAGTTCTTAGTCATCCCTATTTTGATATTAGAGCTTTTCAGGAAACTTAGGTTTGAGTTTATTGTGAATAAAAATAGTGATGATGCGGGCCGGGGTTGTAGCTCAGTGGCAGAGTGCTTCCCTAGCATGTGTGAGGCACTGGGTTCAATTCTCAACACCGCATACAAATAAATAAATGAAATAAATATCCATAGACGATTTTTAAGAATAGTGATGATTATATTTATGGTGAGAATTTCAACCTACTCCTGTTGAATGTTTAATAATAAATTTTCAGTCATGTTAAACATTAAAAAAATGTGTAATACCTATCTCAGTTCACATGGAACTTCCTATATTAACATGAAAAGAAGTAATTTTGAATTATGATTAAAGTGAGCACTCACTCTGTTGTACATTTTTTCTTACCTAGTATATATATTTTTTTACTATCTATACCACACCTACCCTACCCCACTTTTTAAACATTATTTTCCAGTTAACATAATATTGAGTTATTCTATAGTGCATGTACTTCAACAGTAAACATTAAGGGCCTGCTCTGGTTTAGGTATTGATATTATTGATTACCCATCGCCCCTAGCTTGAGAACTACTTTGTTTTGTTATTCATATAAATAGTTTCTATTTGAAATTTACCCTAAAGTATGTTAAAACACTTGCCTGGCTGAAAACACTACTAACCTTTAGTTGCTAAATCCAATGTACATTTTTTCTCACCTTGTCTTATATACACTGTTTATTACACCCCAATCAAAATATTTTATGTCATTAGTTCATGTGACACCTTTCTTTTGTCATTTTCTCCCCACCTCCTGCTTAATCTTTATTGTTTTGTAGCTTTCTAATCCTTTGTGTCATCTATACTGTCTCTCACCACACTTCACCACACTGTCATGTTCTGTGCAGTTCCACTACACCCTCCCCGCTGTTCAAGTTTAGATGTTTTCAGACTCCAGTGATCACTACTTGTGACAGTGACTTCCAAATTATGATCATTATTCTACATCTTGATCTTGACACCAGACTTGCTGCTTGATATTTGGCAACTGGACGTGAGTCAATCTGGATCCATCCCTCAACAACTTCCTTCCTGTAGAATTTTCTGTTGATACATGACACCACTATCAAGGCTGTCTAAGGTGTAATCCTGGGATTCAGTCTTTTATATTTTGCATCTGGCTACCAAGCTTTATTTCATTTTCTAAATTTCTTGAAACTGCTTTTCCATTTGCTCTTACCCTGAAATAAAATCACTTATTAATTCTAAGCAGCATCCTTGCCTTGACTTTTTTGAGGGGCTGGGGGTGGACACTGAGGATTGAACTCAGGGGTGCTTTACCACTGTTACATCCCCAGCTCCCACCATACCCTTTTTATTTTAAAATTTGATACAGGGTCTAAGTTGCTTAGGGGGTCTGGCCACGTGGCTGAGGCTGAGGCTGGCCTGGAACTCTAGATCCCCCTGCTGTGGCCTCCCTAATCGCTGGGATTACAGCGTGCCCCATTGCGCTCAGCATCTTGATTCTCAATCTACTTTCCCTAACTTCCATAATGTGACTGGGAAATTTCCTAAAATCTGAACATGCACTTTTCTGCTTTACAGTCCACACACTCCTTAGCCCATCTAATTCCAAGCCACTTCATATATGACTGGTTGCCATCTGCTTTTTCAATCTTGTCTCATCTGCTCCTGTATACCTTTAGCCCTGCCTCATCAAACTGATTGCTGGTACCCAGAATACCAAGCTTCCACATGGGTCTGGACCTTCAGACTTGTGGGGACTTACCTGCCTTCTTTACAGGGCTATATAATATTTGTTCTTAAAGCTCAAGTTCAACTTAGCTTTCATTTGCATGTCTATTTTTTCCCTGCACCAGACATTGTACTCCAGCATAAACTTATGTCATTCAACTATAACTTTCCTTTTCATGCGTTCCTAAAACCTGGTGCAGACTAAATGCTCAAGAAAGTGTTCATTTGATGAGTACATAGAACTTTTGCTATGTACTTCCACATGCTTTTTTTTGAAGGAGAGGGAAGGGTTACTTTCACGTGTCTGGTGTGCTTAACCTACTTTAATCTCTCTACCCTGGATTTTGTTCAAATGTTGCCTGGTCCGTTAAAAAAAAAAAAAAAAACTGGGGCAAATGAAGGGGAGGAGGGAAAAGATGTGTTCTTTAGGTTGATGTAAAAGGTGATTTGGTACTGGACCAGAGAGCCTAAACTCATTCAGCTGGAGTCACAAAAAGGGCAGATGTCGTTCCTATAGCGACGGAAGGAGGGTGTGGTCCTCCCCTTCACTCTGCAGGCCACTCACCGGATCCTCTGCAGCCCCCAGGGAAGTCTGCGCCAGCCGGATGCAGCTCCTCCCACCTCTTACCCTCACCCGGACCAAGAAAGGGCCGAGGAGGCAGAAAGGCGCGAGCCTGAGCCCCCTAGGGTCGGCTAAGTCTTTCCAGGGAAGAAGATCCGCGGCGGGAGCGGGTGGACGAAAGGTGTACCGAATGCAAAAAAGTAGACCGGCAAGTGTGCTCCGAGGAGACAGTGGGGCGGGTGTGGGTGCGCGGAGAAGGAAAATGCCTTTTTAGACCTTGCTCCCGGCAGCCTCGTCCTCAGGACGCTACTTCTGTGTATTTTGCTGTTAATAGAACTTTGCCACACCAACTCCAGCGGAGTGCGGGAAAGGGAGCGCGAGATTCTAGGGAATTTATAAGACCTATCCTGAAACTGCTTCCAGCACTCACCCCAACAACTGGGCGTTGAAATTTTCTTCCTCCCTTTCTTCCTCTTCCCTGCAGTTTCGCTCGAAGTAATTAGGAGTCTGCAACCACACGCCTTGCATTGGTGAGGCTGTAGCATATTCCAGCCCGCCCCTTATTCCTGGTCGCACCTGTTCTCAGCTGGAGCTCAACCCCTTGACACCAGAGTGTGTTATTGTACACTAGAGTGTGTTATTCATACATCTGAAGCAAGCTTTGCTTCTGAGTGGTGCTTGCTTCCGCTCTTAGGAGGTCCCCAATATTAGCAAGTTTTTCCTTTAAAAAGATGATGAACAATGCAAACTGAGAATTTCAAAGTCTAGTTATTTTGTGACATTTGCTATGTTTGAAATATCCACAAGCCCGTCAGGGCTTGAGAAACTGACCCCTCTAACATGTTTTAAATAACTGCCAGCATCATTAATCATAATTCAAATTTCACTGTTCAGCTTATAGATCATTGATATAGAAAAATTCAAACTGCCTTAGAAACAACTAATATAACTGTCTTTTGTCTTGTTTGAGTGATTTCATCACCTGCATGTGGTAGGTGTGTAAATCTAGGGGTTCTAAGAAATTCTTCAATCACGGATGAAACCTAATTGGTTCAGAGATTTAAGCCTTCTCTGCTTTAGTCCTTATTCATGGGGGAAAAGCTAAGCCTGAAGGGGATCTCTAGCAGTGCCAGCCACTGAACTTGGCCCTCTCCAACTCCATGTTGCTGTCTACAACTTGGCTAGAATGCATGCTTCTCAAACTCGTGGAGGACCAGGAGCTGAGAGTTGTGGCTTTAGGTGACTCCAACCCCCATGTGAGTGTGGTGTGACAGCTACATTAATAAAAATACAACAACCACATCAAGGGATGTAATGGTTTCCCTTCCTGATTTAATAATGACTAGAACACAGGTTAGGCTCCAGAAAACTGTAGCCACTTTAAGAGATCATAAAAAACTAGAAAATAGAGGGGGAACAATCACAATGCAGGCTCTGTCAGGTTTGGATCCTGCTCTATCATAGGAAAAGGCATTTAAGACAACCCCCCACAATGCCAGGAGATGGGTAAGTGCACAGGAGAGTAAAAATAATGATAATAATAATATTTTTCTATTTAAGGTTTGAACACTTGAGAACTCTTGAGTAGGAAGGAAGGCAGATTTGTTCTTTGTTGCTTCACAGAGACTAGCAAAGGATCAGTAGAAGATATTTTGCTCAATATCAATTATTCTTCCCACAGATTTTTATTGAGCCAACCGTATGTAAATTAACAGCTAAGTGTGAAATGAGTTTCCTGGAAAAACAGTGGGCTGTGTCTGAGGAATGTTCCAGCACAGACACATGATTGTCAAGGAAACCATAGAGAGGATTCCTGCCCAGGCAGGGAAAATGGACAGGATGGTTTTTAAAGTCTGTTACACCTCATAAGAGTCTGGGGTCACTGAACCATGAAGAATTTCAAGGACAATGCAGAGGGGCAGAAGTGTTACTTAAATACATTAAACACATTGTTTCCATTTCAAAGAGATGCAAAGGGGCAGGGTCACTCCTACCCATTCACTGCCACAATTTATTTTTATTTTTTTCCCAGTTTTGGGGAGTAGTCAGGTTTTTTAAAATTATAATTATTGGCAAATATTGTACAAATTGAAGGATTCACTGCAATATTTCCAGGCCTATATACATGGTGCATTATTTATGTCCAGCTGCCCTTCTTCTATTCAAGCCCCCCTCCCTTACCCCTTCCTTTTAGCACCCTTCCCAGTACCTAAAAGTCCCTCTTAATTCCTCAGTGTTCCCACTCCCTGTTGTCCTTTTCCATCTCTACTGACCATTATTCTCTTCTGTACTTCTACAAGGCTGAATTTTTGGTCTCCTTAAATGAATGAGAACATGTGGTATTTATCTTTTCAGTGTCTGGGTTATTTCACTCCAAAATAATGTTATCTAGATGCATCCATTTTACTACAAATAACAGGATTTTCATTTTGTGTGTGTGTGTGTGTGTGTGTGTGTGTGTGTGGCTGACTAGTAATCCAATATGTAAATATAACATATTTTCTTTATCCATTCATCTGCTAAGGGCATCTGGGTTGATCCCATATTTTGGCTATTGTGAATGGTGCTGCAACAAACATGGGGGTGAAAGTATCTTTGGTACCAAGATTTCAACTCCTCTGGGTACATGCCCAGTCGTGGCATTGCTGGGTCCTATGGTAATTTTATTTTTAGTTTTTTGAAGCATCTCTTATTGTGTTCCACAATGACTGTATTAATTTTCATTCCTACAAGCACACTGCCACATTTTTTGTCCCAAGGAATAAAGATTAAGCCACTAACAATGGCTATGGAAATACTGAAATCATAAATCATAACAGGTAAATCTCAGAAGACATTTTCTTTGAGGACATTGAAATACTCTACACACAGATAATACATATGTAGAAGATGCTGTGTAATGATGCTGGTACCGTTGTTTGTGGGGCAGTCTTGCTCTACAGATGCCAAATCCTTGAAAACAAGGATTCTGTTTTCTTTATCTTTAATTCCCCATGCTTAACATAATTGCTGGCCCACAGTTGATGCTCTGAACATTTTTGATGAATTATCTAAACTATTTCACATTTCTATTCTTCCAGAAAATTGGCACCAAGAATTTTCAATGGACAAGCCACTGACCTCGCTTGTTCTTATGAGGAATTAAAGTAAATAAAAACAAGCTCATCATCCATGCCCCCAAGAGGCACACAATGGAGATGAGATAAAAAATATATACATCTAAGATAATTAAGTAGTAACATTAAAGCTGTTGATCAGGTGACAAAATGAGAAAAAAAAATACTGTTGAATTCCAGAAGAAAGAGAGTGGTGTGGAGAGGTAGGGAAATTCCGATCTACATATAAGAAAATAACAAATTTTTTTTGATTCATTTTTTAGATTCATTTCTCAAAAGAACATTCACTCCAAGCCAGGTGCTGTGGCGCAAGCCTATAATCCCAGTGGTTTGGGAGGCAGGAGGACCATGAGTTCAAAGCCAGCCTCAGCAATTTAGTGACGCCCTAAGCAACTCAGTGAGAACCTGTCTCTAAATAAATACAACAGGGGCTGGGGATGTGGCTCAGTGGTTAGGTGCCCCTGGGTTCAATACCTGGTTCCAAAAAAAAAAAAAAAAGGAACATTTGTTTACTCTAGCTCTGAACTAAGTTTGTTTTCTTCAATCCTTCATGCAACAAGATACAAACAAATATAGACATTTTAATTCTTTTTCTTCATCATTTGCCATATATTTTGAGGATTTAAAAAGTGGCATTTTCAAAGCTTTGAGTAGGGAGCAAGTGTTATTTTTGGAAGTCAGATTGAATGCATAGAAAGGCACAAAATAGTGATAACTACAAAGTCATGAAAGGGAGGGAAATAATGGAATAAGTCATAAAAGTGAGTGTCAGGAAGGGGCAAAATTGTGACGTATGCAGTCAAGGGGAGAAATAAAAAATGTCCACGCATTTCTGCCCCTTTCAATACTTTATTCACACAAATTACTTAATACAGTTTCACTCTTTAGGTTCTTATTCAAGAAAACGACAATCCTTAATGCTAGGCTCTACAATAGACATAATTATTCACAGCAAACGATTCTAGACTAATTGATTCACAGCACACAATTCTAGATGAATTCTAAGCACTGCAAAACACACTTAATCATGGTAGACTAGTGACAGACATTTCCTCTGCAGGCTAAGTTCAAAAGTCTTAAGCCTTAGGCTTTATGTCCAGCAGATGCACACTCACTCAGACCGCAGTGACCAGGTCCGGAACCCAGGAAGGCTTTTCCTGGCGTGGAGTGGGGAGGAGGGAGAAGTTTCGGCTCTCACCAAGGTCCAGACGAGGTGGTAGAGTTTGAGAGCGGTGAGGATCACACAGAGGATCAGGAAACGATGACGAGTGATGGGATGTCCGTTCCTCATCAGGCTCTCCAGCTTGAGTGCACCCTTGTTTCGGCTGGCTGAATCCCTGTTCATTTGCTCTATCATTTATACTAAATTTTGAGGCTTTTGACGCCCCCCTTTCAATCCTTATCAGCTACCACAGATTTCTCAGTGACATCACTTTCCTTGGGGTCAGAAACATCTGGTCTGGTGGTCTCCACCCTGATCTTCTCACCTTTTCCTTTATCAGGGGAGGACAGCCTGCCAGGGGCTTCACTCTGTTTATCAGGGTGAGGGGAAGGAATTTGTTTGTGACCATACTGGAGGGCTCTGTGGGTGTGCCTAGTGAGACTGCAGGTTTCAAACTGGAGTATTTAAAATGGAGTTGCTTAAGCTTAGGACAGGCCATCCTAACAGTGTGTGTGTGTGTGTGTGTGTGTGTGTGTGTGTGTGTGTGTGTGAGAGAGAGAGAGAGAGAGAGAGAGAGAGAGAGAGAGAGAGAATCTGACAGTATTTCTATAGAATTAGAATTTTAGGAGGTCATCTGGTTCATCTGGTCATCATGTTTTATAGACAAGGAAAGTGAAAATCTGGAGAAGACATAGGGCTCATTCAGAATCATGGCAGCATCAAGGCTAGACTCCAAGTCCCCACGTTGTCTTCAGGGCTTTCTTCTCTTTATGTACAGAGCTGCCACAGCGGGACAGAGAAAAGAGCTTCAGTTGTTTGGAAAGATGAACATTTACTTCCACAGTCTCCATTCCCCTGGGAAGTAGATGAAGGGAAGACTGATGAAGAGCCTTGGCAATGAAAAAGTGTTGGGACTTTACGAATCCTATGTCCAGTTGAAGGTGAAAATTGACCTGTTCAGTCTCCCAAATTATCCCCAAGATCATACTTGCTCTCTGTCTTCTCCCTCACTGCTTTGGTTGAGGCCCTCATCATTTCTCACCTATGCACCCCAAATGGCTAACTGAGCTCCTCGGAATCATGCTCCATGCTATTGCCAGAGAGATGTCTCCAAAACACAAATCTGATCTTGTCAGCTCAGATTTAGCACAATCACATAGCCCTCAAGATTTTAACTTGGACTATATGATGCGTATGACACTATATGACAATCTAACCCTCCTTTCTGACCCTCTGCCAGCGATATCTGATTCCTGTGATTGCAGTTTCTGGAAATTCCACATTTTATTCTCTGTGCAGTCTCATCCATCTTACCTTGGCTCTGGGCCCATCCTGCTCATCCTTCAAGAACAGGCTGCTTTTCTCAGGTGTGAGGGTTAACACAACTCTCCCAGCAGGGTCAGCCAGAATCTCAAAGTGTGCTCCATGCACTCTTTAGATATGTCTGTTAGTGTGTGGATCGCATGCTCTGTAACGGTCTGCTTCCATGGTCTCCTCTCCTGGAGAGCAAATTCTCCTTTAGAGTACAGACTGTATCTGGTGGAATTGACTCAACAAACGTTTGCAGAAAGAGAGGAAGGAAGGAAGGAAGGGAAGGAAGAAGTCAAACTGATCATCAGTAGAGAAGAGACTACCACTTTTTTGTTTACTTCTCAAAGATTTTTTTCATGTGTGTGTGCTTGTATGTGTGAAAATAAATGTTCCCCTAGCCAGGTATGGTGACACCAGCCTGTAGTTCCAGCTACTTGGGAGGCTGAAGTGGGAGGACCACTTGGGCCTAGAAGTTCAAGGCCAGCCTGGGCAACATGACAAGATCCTATATCTTAAAAAAACAAAAACAACTTGATCTTCTTACCTTCCCCAGTCCTACTCCTCAGAAGTAATTTTTTTTTTAGTTCCTCTCTTCCAAATCCTTCATTATACCTGTATAAAAAGGTATGCAAACATCTTTTAAAAAATAAATATAGAATCATATTATATGCGTTCTTTTACTAGTTTTGCTCAATATGTTACGAGCATACATAAAGATCAACCACTTTTTTTTTGAGATCCAATCATAGCCATTTAATTTTTTTCAGGTTTCTTTTCTTTATTTTTTAAAAATATTCAATCCTAGGTATATACAGATATAAAAGGCAAGATATGAATTCAAAATTTTTATAGTAATATTCACTCATACCCACAGTTCCTTAGGGGTGATTCCTTTCCCCAACATTGAGTAGCTATTGATTACTAACTGGTTATAGATTAAATAAACAATATCAAATAAACTCATCATATTCCTTGAGTCTCACTTTTCCTTAAGCCATATCATTTTGATTAATGTTTACTTTAAGATAGCTATAAAGTGATTCTTCTATTTTTATTTTTAAAAAGTTTTTGTATTTGTTTTTTCAATTTTAATGACAGTAGGATTTTTTTTTGACATAACATACCTACCTACATGGAGTGTAACTTCCCATTCTTGTGGTTGAACATGATGTGGAGTTTCACTGGTCATGTGTTCATATATGAACACAGGAAAGTTAAGTCTGATTCATTCTACTGTCTTTCCTATTCCCATCCCTTACCCTTCCCTTCATTCCCCTTTGTCTATTCTTCCCTTCCCTTCCTCCTTATTGTGTGTTAGCATCACTTATCAGTGAGAACATTCTGCCTTTGGTTTTGGGGGCTGGCTTATTTGATCTACCTCATTTTTTAAAAAAATGATTGCATCACATCCCATAAAATATATGTGTGCCATATTTTAAATTTCCCATCATTTAGAGATAAGTAAGTTCTAATTTTTACATATTTATGCTGCAATAAATATCCTGGTTTGTCTTTAGTCTTTGAATAGTTTCAACATGGTGACACCACCATGTTGATCATAGTGTCTGCAAGAGCTTCCCAGTGTGGAGTGAGTGATGTGCAGAAGACGGTATGATGTTTGCAATGGTCCCTGTTCTGCCCCTATTTCTTGTGTATTTTATTCCCTTAGCTCTTGATAGAGTTAGAGACTGTAAAGGGACTTCCAAGGGACACAGAGTGGAGATTCCACAACGTTTTGCTAATGTATAAGTGTCCCAGGAAACTTTGAAGGCTCACCATCCAGTTATATGAGTCACTACTCTAATTAGATTCCATGGTATTATACAAATTTTTCTGTTTCTTTCTGTGACATTTTTATTGGTGCTTTATAGTTTTACATAATGATGGGATCTGTTGTACATATTTATACATGCATACAATATAACTCTATAATTTGGCCAATATCACTCCCCTAGCACTTTCCTCATCCTGCCCCCATCTCCAAGTCTTTCCATCTTGCAGTCAGTTAATTAGTCATAGAATTGTGCTCTGCATGAAGAAGGTACAAAATGGCTGAATAAGATCCAGAGAAAAAGTTTCTACCAACCTTCCCCCTTTCTTTTGCTGTAGGCATTAATCTAACCCAGTAGCCCACTAGTGTATGCATATTGTAGAGGGGAATATTGTATTTGTGGCAATAGAATGGGGTTTCTTTTGTAGTTAACTAGGGGAAATGGTGTTTGCTGGGGGTCTTAAACTGCTAACCACGTGCTTTACTCCTCCTCCTTCCCTGGCTCCTGCCTCTCCCTCTGCCCTCCAAACCCTATCAGACCACTAGAAAGGGAGGCAAGAGGAAAAGCAGAGAGTCCAGTCCGCCCTTGCTTTTGTGTCTGCCCCCTTCTTTCCTTCAGGCCCGCCCTTCTTTCTTCTCTCTGGAGTGTGTGGACCATTACTTATATTTTATTTCTACTGCCAATTAATTTTTTTCTGCTCTCCTTCCTGCAAGACTCAGATGGACGATAAAAAGCCAAGGAAACCGAGTTTGACTTCCTTCCCAATTTTGAAAGCAAAAAAGAAGCAAAATTTCACCTCTGTGAAGGTAAGGATTCATGAATTTCAACTAGTGACAAGAGATATCATTGTGAAATCTTGGGACCTGGCAGTTGTTATGCCCAAGCACCTTTGAGGATAGTATAAGGGGAAGATATGAAGGCCCCAGCTGATTGGTGGAGGTCTGGGTGGGCTTGGAGGGAAAAGCAGCCAGACAGGGAAGATTTCATCTAGCAGGCAGCTTGCATTTGGGAGCCTCTGGATTAGTGACTTATCCACAGTACCTTTTATTCTTTTCCTCATACCTGCAACCATACCAGCAATGTCCTGCAATAATTCTGAACAAGTATTCAAGAACATTTCCAGAAAATGTGTTTCCCCTAACACAGAGGCCATCTCTTTTTACTCTGCCTCAACTAACTGAAGGCAGAGCACTGAAGGTAAGACCCTATGATGTAGTGAGTGTGATTACGGTCTATGAGATCAACGTCTATATTATATGTATTTTTAAATCTCACTCAGTCTGAATTCCTCAGGGTATTAAAAAGCTCCTTTTGTCTAGGATCTTTGTTCAGAATGTTTTGCAGCAAACTTTAGCCCAAAGCATCCAGCCTGCATTACTATCTGGGAGAGTCAGCCTTCAGCTGCCTACTGGGGCCTTCCTAGATCCTCTCACAGATCACAGACCATCTCCTTGAAATTATAACCCCAGGTCACTTTCTCCAGGTAGTGTTCCTGATTTAGTCATAGCTTTCTGTGCCTCAGAATTACAACTCCCAAGAATGGAGCAAAGCCAAGCCTATCATTCTACACCCCACCTCTGCCTTTACCACATGCAATAGCAAGAGTTTATTTTGCAATTTGTAGGTACAAATATTATTAGTATCTGAAACATATTTCTTTTGATGAAAATTACCTTAAAGTATTTGACACAGTAAATCTAAAGCAAAACATGATAATATAATAAATACAACATTCTATTAAATCTTAGAGTCTTACAACCTCAGAAGGAAGAAGTCATGATTTTACTTCAGCAAAATCTTCATGAGTTTTGCAACTTGCAATTTTTCTTTTTTCATTTTCTTCTTCTTTTGTCTTAAAAATCTGCTTAAACTCATTTATTGAGTGGTCAAATGACTCTCACATGAACCCTTAGAGACAGGTGCTTTTATTCTAATTTTGCAGGAGGGGAAACTGAGCAAGGTTAACTAGATCACTAAGTCTGGAGGACAGAATTCAAATCCATATATGTACCCACTCTGTTCTGTGCCTCTGATGAGTAGTACCAACTCTGCTAAATGTTGTTCTAAAAAGTTCTTTATGCATTTAAGTTAATTTTAAGGAAAGCAAATTTTCTGTAGCTATATGACAGGAATAAAAAATAAAAATACCACATGCACATCAACTCATTTATGTTGTATTTTACAATAACTACCAGCAAGTTCATAGTATCTTTTTTTCCTTTTTGGTACTAGGGATTGAACCCAGGAGGGCTCAACCACTGAACCACACCCCCAGTCCTTTATTTATTTATGAGACAAGTTCTCACTAAATTGCTTAGGGCCTCACTAAATAAATTGCTGAGGCTGGCTTTTAACTTGTGATCTTCCTGCCCCAGCCTCCTAAACCTCTGGGATTACAGGCATATGCCACCATGCCCAGCTCACAGTATCATTTTTAACTAGTATTTAAACTTGTAACTATGGTCTTTACATTGCTAAATATTCTGGTGGGATTTAAATAATTATCTTTTCACCATCAATTGGCATTCCCCAACGGATTTGTTATTCCTTTTTATTTAATAGGAATGAGTAAGGAAGTACAAACACATCAAGAACTGTCCTCTGCATGTGAAATTTTAAGTTTCAGTGGATACATATGACATTAATTGATGGATAAAAGTGAATCATATGAATAATAATCCCTTCACTTATGATAACACTGGAAATGAAGGGCTGTGAATCTTAGCATATCAATTGCCCCAACCCCGTGTTAAAAAAGTATTTTGAATATTTAAGCACATTAACCATAATTTCCATTTTCAGTATTTAATAGTATATATTATAAACAAAAATCATATTAATAATCAAATATTTAATTATTATTATTTTTTGCTATGCTAGGGGTTGAACCCAGGACCTTGTTCTGGGTGAGTACTGTACACTGAGCTACATCCCAGATTAAAATATTTTAAATATGTAACTTGGTAATAATTTAGCCAAGGGATTTAAAAAAAAATTGTTTTCATTTGTCCTGAAGACAATGGTGCAGTCCTCCATCTAGTTATAAGGGATTCGTTTCACAGTGCCCCCATTCGTTGACTGCAATGTGTAACATGACCACTAGAGAGCCGTCTTCCCTTTGGCTTCAAGGCTGGTAGAGATTCTCCATCTTTTCTGCTTAGCTGATGAGGATCAAAGAACTCTCACAGTGGTCCTCCATGCACTTTAGGATATGCTCTGTGTTATAGTTTATCCTAACTTCTGGGAGAAGCAGCAGGTACTCTCTCTGGACCTCGGGCCTCTCAGCTAGTAAGCTGGAGGACACTGACTTTCCTGCTTCTCTCTTCAAAGAAAGCAACATTGGCTTGCAGCTGATTTCTGGGATTGGAGGAGCTGTCAGGACTCCAAATATCAGGTTGGGTCATGCCAGGAGGAGAACCTGGGAGAAGGCCATGGGGAAGAGAGTGCTGTTAATTTAGGATATGACTCTTCAGCATCCCTGACAATTAAATAGGTGTGACAAAGTACATCCAGAAATGTGCTAAAGACACAATTTCTCTTTTCTGCATTGTGAGTGCAGGTACCTACCAAAGTACCTACTTTATTTCTTATTTTTCTTAAATCCTTTAAATCATTCAATTGCTGTCTTCACTTCTTTACACAGGCTTTCCTTTCCTACCCTTTTCAGTTACATGTTTATTGCTTGTCTCACCCTCCACAATAGGACTGCCCAACATGGTAGCCACTGGCCATATGAGGCTATGGAGCCCTTGGTGTGTGGCAGGTCCAGATGGAGATGTTCTGTGAATGTGAAATATACAGCAGATCTCGAAGACTTGGATGAGTGTAAAATAACTTATTAAATGTTATTTAAGAATTGGGTGAATTTTATAATGTATCAATTAATACCTTAAGGAATTTGTAAAAATAATTTTGGATCGATTCATATTAAACTAGTATCCTGAATATGTTAAGTAAGATATATCGTTAATTGCACCTGTCTCTTTTTTACTTTTTAACATGACTATTAGAAAAGTTGTGTTAGGTAGCCTGCATTATATTTATGGTGGAACATATGCTGTAAAAGGGACATTCCGTAACAGCAAAGGTATCCTTAGACTGGATCAGTACCGAATCCCCATAACTAGGATAGTACTGGCACAGACTAGCACTTGAAGTGTCCTTGTGGAATAAAACCCAGGAGTGTTTATTTATTTGCCCCTTTAAATACTTAGTGTCTACTTGTTTCAGACACTGTTTTAGGTGTTGGAGATACAGTCAAAAAGAAAACAGGTTAACAAATTATTATGGGGCTTAAAATTGAGATTCTTCGTAGGAAGGCCAGAGATTTTGGTGAAAATGTTGAGAATGGTAATGACTAGCTCTCATTTTCCTTCGTGGTTAGGGTTGCGATTGACAGTGTTTTTTTTTTTCCACCTTGGTTATATATTTAGAATCTCCCAATCAAGTTTTAAAGACTACTGAAATCAAAATTTTTAGGGATTATAGACATTTGTTAGTTATTTTCTATCATGTGTGGACAGATGTTCACTTTAACTCTAGCTGTGAGATCTCGATTAGGTCGTTAAGTCTCTGGCCATTTGTGAAACTGGAATAATTAGTCTTACATTCCCCGACTGCAGTGGTATTGGTGAGGTAAGAGAACATGAACTCTGGGGCTGGCAGATTTTAGAATATGCTTTCACTTTTCCTTCTCTCTTCATTTAACAGAACGGGGTTTTATGAGACAGGCTCCTAACTGAGTCTCACACAGTAGAGGAAGGTATCTGAGGGTCCTTCCCTCTGTCTCATTTCTGTCTCTTATCAGCAGTCCTTTTACAGAAAGCAGAACCAAAATGAAACACAGAAACCCAGTCCAACCATTTGGTATTACTAAGGAAAGAATGGAAATTACACTCAAAACTGAAGAGAGAAAAGAACACATTCCAGTTGCCAGAATTGTTTAGGTCTTTTTTGGAGGGGGGGAGCACACTAGCACACTATTATCTATGGTAGTGAATTCACCTTTCATTGCAAATGAAAGGTTCAGACTAGAAGAACTTGTAATGCTCATAAACTAAATTGTCAAACCATTTAAACTATAACCACATACAACCAATCTAGAGTTGGCATCTCAATGAAAGTTAGGCATGTACCATTATGTAATGTAATTTGGAATGGATCTGGAGCCTTGAAGGAGCACGATTATGCAGTTTCTTTCCATTCTCTCCCAGGGTCCCACTTTTCCTCCTGAGATCTACTCGGTAAGTACCAGTTTCTTTGTTTTGCATTCCCATTGCTGCTCTAATTTGGAGAGAGAAGAGAACAAATATTGGAGATTGCATTTCTTATTGTGGAAAGGATGCTTAAGTGAGCAGCTTAGGAGGGAGTTTCAGACTGATAAAATGAATCAGAAAAAAATAGCTACTTTTCACTCTAGAGTCCGTGAAAAATGGAGTATCTGTCCAACATGGGTGTTTAAGGAGATACTAGAAGAAAATCCCCACCCTACCCATATGGGTTTAGTTTTGTATATTTGCTCCTTTGAAAAATCTTGAGGTAGTTATCACCCCCGTTTTACAGAGAAAAGCAAGACCTCAAAGTCATCCTGGTAATAAAACCTGAAATCAGGATTCAGGTTTTCTTTTGCAATTCATGAATGCTTTTAAAAAATTGCTTCTCATTATTAATATATATAAAAGGACATTTAAGAAATATATGTGACACCCTTGTGTGTGCCCAACATGGAGTTGAAGAAGTCCCCTGAGTGTTCTTCCCCATTCAATCTCATCCTGATCCCTCTGAGCTAACCTCTATCTTGAATTTTACAACTATTATTCCGTTGCTTTCCTGTGATATTTCCAAGCCTTGCACAGTATATGTTGGTTAATTTTGCATGTTCTCATTTTTGATATACAGGAATCATACTGTTAAGTGTTTTGCTATGTGACTTTCATGCTCAGTCCTACACTAGCCTACCTGCCACTGCATGTGGCTGCCCTTGGATTGTCCAGGGCTCTATTGAGATGGATCATTACCTGTGCTTTGAATCTCAGATATTGTGAATAAATATCACCTTTGTTCTTGGGAACCTGATTATCTATCAGTTTAACTGCTCTGCCCTATTGCTTGGGCATGCTTATCTCATCAGTCATTGGACATTCTGTTTCTTCTTGTGTTTCTATTATTAAAAATAATTCTGCCATGAACGTTCTTGTGCATGTCTGCTGGTGCAAATGGGTAGCCATTTCTGGGTATTTACCTAGGCAGGGACTTGCTAGGTAATGAATATGTGAATGCTTGACTTTACCAGGTAATGACAAACTGTTTTCCAAAGCATTGGCATCAGTGCACTTTATCACCAGCAGGGCACACAAGTTTCAGTTGTTCCACATCCATTTTATTACTCTTCATTATGTGACTTTTTATCTTGCCAATTTTGTAGGTAAGTAACAATTTTTTATTGTATCTTAACTTGCATTTGAATGATTGTTATTAAGGAGACTAAACCCCCTTTCATATATTAACAGGCCATTTATATTTCCTCTTCTTTAAACTCTCTGTTTTTGTCTTTATGGTGTAAATATTTTTTCTATAGTGTTGTCTTTTTCCTGTTAATCTGTAGAATATTTAATATATTCTGTCTATTAATCCTTACCAATATCATATGCTGCAAATACCTTCATCTGGTTTGTTAGCTTGTCAGTTTTTATGTTCTTAATTTTTTAGAGTAGTTTTGGATTTATAGAAAAATTGAATAGAAGAGAGGAGAGTTCCCAGTTACTTCATCACCTTCCTTATTTTATCTTATTATTAATATCTTGCATTACTGGAAAGTTGTTACAACTTATCAACCTATATTGATGCATTATTAACTAATAATGATTGTTATGATTTGGATGTGAGGTGTTCCCCAAAAGCTCATGTGTGAGACAGTGCAAGAAGGCTCAAAGGAGAAATGATTGGGTTGTGAGACTCTTCACCCAATCAGTGATTTAATCTGCTGATAGGGATTAACTGGGTGGTAACTGAAGTGGTAGGGTGAGGCTAAAGGAGGCGGGGAATTAGGGTGTGGCCTTGGTGTATGTATTTGTACATGGAAGTGGAGTCTGTGCTTCTTGATCACCATGATGTGAACTGCTTCCCTCTGCCACACACTCTGCCATGATGTTCAGCCTCACCTCAAGCCCAGAGAAATGGAGCCAGCCTTCTATGGACTAAGACTTCTGAAATCATGAGCCCTCAAATAAATTCTTCCTCCTCTATAATTGTACTGGTCGGGTCCTTTAGTCACAGCCATGAAAAAGCTGACTAAAACGATGATTTACTTTTGGTTGCATCATTTGTGTTGCACATTCTATGGGTTTTGAAAAATATATATCATTAGGTACAAACCATCACAGCATGATACGGGATGATTTTACTGACTTAAAAATACCACATTCTCCACCTAGTCAATCCTGACCCCACCTCCCACTGTTACCGCTGTTGACCGGTGACGAGTTCTTGCTCCCCGATGTTGAAGAATAACACCAAAGAAGCACGCCGAGGCAAGGTCAGAGTAGAAATTAGAAATTTATTAAAGGACAGAAGAAAAGACTTCTCCCGGAGGAAGAAGGGGACCCAGAAGGTGGAATCCGTGGAAGTGCAGTTGTCTCCCCTTTTTATAGTTCTTTCAGTGATGGAATGTAGGTTGGAAGGCCCGAGGGGTGAGACACAGGTGGGCCAAAGAAGTAGTCTGAGCAGGAAGGACTTCATTATCACTTCTTGGTGATGGGCTATCTCCAAATCTGCTGGGGGCTATTCATTAATACTTCTTCCAGGCGGACTTTGGCCTAGGGCCTTTTCAGAACTTCATTAACATTCCATGAGTTGTCCTGTTTTCCCTGAGTCATTCCCAGCATGGCCTCCATTTTAGATTTCACTCGATATTAGACCCGATTTACCTAACTACACTGACTACCTAACTTTAAATCTGGCTTCACCACCAAAACCCTAGCAATCTCTCTTTTTGCTAACTCTATGATTCTGCCTTTTCCAGAGTATTCTGTAGTTGAAATCATACAGTCCTGCACCTTTTCAGATTGGCTTCTTTCATTTGGCAGTATGTCAGTAAGGCTCCTCAAAGTCTTTTTTTTTTTTTTTTTCACGTTAAATTTTTTTTTATTAGTTGTTCAAAACATTACAAAGCTCTTGACATATCATATTTCATACATTTGATTCAAGTGGATTATGAACTCCCATTTTTACCCCGTATACAGATTGCAGATTCACATCGGTTACACATCCACTGATTTACATATTGCCAAACTAGTGTATGTTGTATTCTGCTGCCTTTCCTATCCTCTACTATCCCCCCTCCCCTCCCCTCCCCTCCCATTTTCTTTCTCTACCCCATCTACTGTAATTCATTTCTCTCTCTTGTTTTTTTCCCTTTCCCCTCACTTCCTCTTATATGTAATTTTGTATAACAATGAGGGTCTCCTTCCATTTCCATGCAATTTCCCTTCTCTCTCCCTTTCCCTCCCCCCTCTCATCCCTATTTAATAGTGATCTTCTTCTCATGCTCTTCCTCCCTGTTCTGTTCTTTGTTACCCTCCTTATATCAAAGAAGACATTTGGCATTTGTTTTTTAGGGATTGGCTGGCTTCACTTAGCATAATCTGCTCTAATGCCATCCATTTCCCTGCAAATGCCATGGTTTTGACATTTTTTAGGGCTGAGTAATGCTCCATTGTGTATAAATGCCACATTTTTTTTTATCCATTCATCTATTGAAGGGCATCTAGGTTGGTTCCATAGTCTAGCTATTGTGAATTGTGCTGCTATGAAAATCGATGTAGCTGTATCCCTATAATACGCTCTTTTAAGGTCTTTGGGGAATAGATAGAGAAGGGGGATAGCTGGGTCAAATGGTGGTTCCATTCCCAGCTTTCCAAGGTATCTCCATACTGCTTTCCAAATTGGCTGCACCAATTTGCAGTCCCACCAGCAATGTACAAGTGTACCCTTTTCCCCACATCCTCGCCAGCACTTGTTGTTGTTTGACTTCATAATGGCTGCCAATCTTACTGGAGTGAGATGGTATCTTAGGGTGGTTTTGATTTGCATTTCTCTGACTGCTAGAGATGGTGAGCATTTTTTCATGTACTTGTTGATTGATTGTATGTCCTCCTCTGAGAAGTGTCTGTTCAGGTCCTTGGCCCATTTGTTGATTGAGTTGTTTGTTTTCTTATTGTTTAATTTTTTTAGTTCTTTGTAAACTCTGGATATTAGGGCTCTATCTGAAGTGTGAGGAGTAAAGATTTGTTCCCAGAATGTAGGCTCCCTATTTACCTCTCTTATTGTTTCTCTTGCTGAGAAAAAACTTTTTAGTTTGAGTAAGTCCCATTTGTTGATTCTTGTTATTAACTCTTGTGCTATGGGTGTCCTATTAAGGAATTTGGAGCCCAACCCCACAGTATGTAGATTAGAGGTTTGATAGCTCATTTCCTTTTTTCAGTGAATAATACAGCATTGCATTGGTATACCTGTTTATCCATTTACCTGTTAAAAAACATTATGGTTGCTTCCTATTTAGGGGGAAGTTAAGAATAAAGTCACTATGAACATTCAAGTGCAGGTTTTTATGTAAACAAGTTTTCAATTCATTTGGGCAAATATCAAGGAGCATGGTTGCTGGATCACATACTAACATATATTTGGCTTTGTAAGAAACTGTGTCAGACTGTCTTCCAAAATGACTGTACCATTTTTCCATCCCACCATCAGTGAATGAGAATTGCTCTTACACCTTCTTGCCAGCATTTGGTATTGTCAATGTTTTGGATTTTCAATATTGTTGTAGTTTGATTCTGAAATGTACTCCAGTGCCATCTGCATCCAGCACAGCCGGCTAACTCAAGGTCACTCAGGGGAAATTTCCAAGGCATTAGAAATAAAACACAGACATACAATTTACCTTTAAACCAAGTTCCAGGACGGGAGAGCGAGGAACTACAGGAGAGGCTGGCGAGAGAGCAAGCACGCTTTTATTAGGGAAATCTAAATTCTTAGGAAATCCAATCCAATGAAAGTCAAGGGGGGGGCAGGGTTACAAGGACAGGTGAGGTGATTGGATCCCTGGATATGTGGAGAGACACCACGCCCCTGCACGAAGACAGTCTCTAGAACCCTAGAAGACCCAGGCTAACCAGCAGTGTGCCCGCCACCGGATGCCACACCGCTCAGCAGGGGAGTAAGACCCAGTCACGTGCTAGATTGGTTTCCCAGACCCCAGAAGTTTTCGTGTTGAAGGCTTGGTCCCCAGCTGGTGGCGCAGCTGGGAGGTGGTGGAGACTTGGGGAGGTGGAGCCTAGATGGAGAAGGTGGATCACTGGGGCATATCCTTGACCTTATATCTTGTCCCAGTCCCACCCACCCCCTCCTGGCTGCTAAGAAGTAAGTGGCTTTGCTCTGCCACATCCTCCCCACCAGCCACGGTATTCTACCTTATCACAAGCCCAGAAACAATGGAGTTGCTCAAAGAAGCTGTGAGCTAGGGGCACTTTGAGCAGAAAAAATACACATGCATAGGATGGAATAAATCTCAATGAATGGAAACAGCCTCAGAAATCAACCTCTTTTTTTTTTTTTTAAGCCGGAGAGAGAGAATTTTTTAATATTTATTTTTTAGTTTTTGATGGACACAACATCTTTATTTATGTTTTTTTTTTAAATTTTATGTGATGCTGAGGATGGAACCCAGCGACCCACCCATGCTAGGCAAGCGCGCTACCGCTTGAGCCACATCCCCAGCCCCAGAAATCATCTTCTTTTATCTGCCTGCATGATGCACAAATCTACTTTATATTATAGGAAATTTAGTGTCTAATTTGTAGAAAAATGCTTCTTTCTAAGTGTTTCTGTTGTATTCTATATTCAGGTACTACTGGAATAAAAGCATGAACTTATTTTAATTTGAGACCTTTGGAGTGGAAGTAGTTTACAATCTCTTGTCCCCATGTTTCATGGTAGAATACAAAAGAGATCAGAAAAGATCACTGGGTGGCAGTATGACACAGTAAAAAGACACTTGAGGGCTTAGGCCATACATAGACTTAGGTTTGCTACCATTAGTTGTGTTATCTTGGACAAGTCATTTGGTTGACTTTAGCCTCTCTTTCTCCATCTGTAAAATGAGGTCATCATATTATGTATTCCAAAAGTTTGCTACCAGAATCATGGTTTTTCAAGTTCCATTAGTGGACTCCTGAATCAGCAGGTTGCACTAAGTGCATTGGAAAATGACTCCTGGTTTCTGGATTTCCAGGCTTGTCTCATGCCCATCACTCAAGGATGGCCAGGGTCTCCTCCTTCCACCTCTACCAGGGTCAGAGGCTGGTAGGTGGGCCTCCCAGAGGATATGGCATCAGTGAGATGAGAACCTGGTCCTCCCAAGTGGCAAGTCATGTTCACTGTGCTAATGGGTCTCCAGAGTCCAGCCTTGGCTGTGGGTGTAATCAGGAGGCAGCTCCTTCCTGTCTAGGCATCCTGGGCTTCCTTGTGCACCACAAAGGGGCTTTAAGGGTAGACTTTTGGCTAGAAGTAGCAGAGAGGGAGAAACCGTGATTTGCCGAAGGTCTGTGTTGGTGGTAACAGTTAAATCCCTTGGCTGGAGATTTTCTTCTTCCAGCTCTTTGCAAGGTCTGCTGGGCTAATCCTCTAACCTGTTTGCTCTGTAGAGAATCCCTAAAGGTTTTCTCTCCTGATCACCTGCCTCTCTCTGTTGATATATTTGTTTTGAACAATACATTTGAATACATTTGTTCTGACCTCTAGGAAAGGATTACAGAGTCTGTAAGGAGGAAGCCGTGAGTTGATATCACTGAACTTGAGCTTCACCTGTCCATCTAGCCACAACCAGGTACTAGGGATTTTTTTCTTTCTTTTAAATGAAGAGGAGGAAGAAACAAGGAGGAGCCAACTGAAAAAATAACCAGAAAAATAGCTTGTGAGGTTCGACTGAGGCTGGATTCTTCAATGGAGGTGTGCCTTTCTGAAAAGGCTGGGTGGTCTAGGGACAGGGGACCAGAGTGGCCTGATGCCTGCTAAGTATTCCTCTGCTTTCTCCCCCGAACTTTGCAGATGAGGACATCCAGGTCTCTGTCTAAGGTAATAAGATGAGGCAGTGAATCTTGAAATTCTGCTCTAACTAGTCCTAAATGGGGGGCCAGATCTGGTCACATTTAGCTTTCAAAGTGAAGAGGCAGGATGTATCCTGGAGCATGTGCATGTTGGGGTGGGGCCTGCTGCAATGAGAATGCAAACCAGGGAAGGGGGAAGGCAGAATGCCCAGGCAGAGGACATGGATGTGGGACAGGCAATTGGGGATTCCACCTTTCTGTGTTCCTCTTTCCTTCCCCCTGATGTGCAGGTTACATGATCAGGTCAGTGTGACCCGTAATGGGAATGTGCTCCTGCCTGGCTGGGTTCATGAACCATCTCTTTACTTCCCCAGCACCTAAAATATCATCCTTGAGTAGAGGTTCATTTATTTGGACAGATACTTCCTTTTCCTGGCATTCTTTTTGAAAACTTAGTGGCGTTTGAGATGGGATTCTTGTGTGTGAATTAAGCAATTAGGAAGCTTTCCTTCCGAAAATAAGTGCCAGGGAGCAGGAGAGCTCTGGTGGGAATGAAAGCCACTAGGAGAGCGAATGAAGCCACACTGGGAAACAGTGGGTGACCAACCAGAGAGAGTGGAAGTCAAAGCTCCGTTGACTCCTAGACTCCTTCGAGTTGTCTCAAGTCTTTCAGGACAAATACTAGGATGTCCGGCTCCTCCTCTTCTTTCTTTCCTTCAGGACATATTTAAGTGCCTACAAGCATGAGATACTGTGTTAGGCTTTGAGATCCTGAGCTGAGACCCAGGTCTTTTAGTAAAGAGTCTGACAGTCCAGCAGAAGAAGAGCTCAAGTGTGGCTAAATTCACCAAGTGAATGAAGGTGGCATGAAGTGGAGGAAGCTCTGCTCCATTCCCAGTAGAAATGGAGCAGGCGCAAATGTGTTGAGATGTGAAACAGCATGACTTTTGGAAACTGCAGACATTTCCAATGATGGGTGCTGAAAGGGTAGGGCAAGATCACGACAAGGGATGAGGCTGGGAGGATTTTGTTTCAGGACTTCTGCACCCTGAGAAGTCACAGGGAAATGTAGGTGAGGTAGTAACGTGGCCAATGCTCACATTTATTCCTAAGGCCACTCTGGCAGCTGCATAGAGGAAGGGCAGGAGAGGAGACCATGGAACTAGGGCACCGGTGGATACTAAGTCTGAAAGTGGTATCTTTATTCTCACACGATTATTCTATTCATAGCAAGAGAATCATAAGTGATAATTACAAGTTTGATAGAGCATTCTCACGCTTGTTCCTGCAAGGGAGAGGCTCATGATTATTGCAGTCAGCTTATGTTGATTAATGTGGATTTGCTGTGGAGGCCCTTCCCTGTGATCTCTTACAAAGAGGCAGTCTACAGCAGACCCTGCTCCCCAAGCAAGGAAGATGACACATAAAAATCCTACCCCGAAAGGCACCGTGGTGCATGTCTGAAATCCCAGAGGCTGGGAAGGCTGAGATAGGAGGATTGCGAGTTCAAAGTGATTCTCAGCAATGGCAAGGTGCTAAAGTGACTCAGTGAGATCTTCTCTCTAAATAAAATACAAAATAGGGATGGAATGTGGCTCAGTGGTTGAGTGCCCCTGAATTCAATCACTGGTACCAAAAAAAAGGAAAAAAAAAAAAGACCCTACCCCCATTGTGAGATGCTCAGCAAATCCAAATTGGTCTGAGAGAAGGCCCCAGCTCAATCCTGGCTTTTGTCATGATGGTATGGATACTGACACACAAGGTGACACCTGGGGGACCCCCATGTGAGCCATCCAGAGGGACTGACTGCTTTTGATGTTCCAGGATTGGCACATCATGTAGGGCCTAATGTTCATTGCCATAGAATCTTGTGGGAGGAGATAAAAATAATTCATAAAAAGAATGGCAGCTATTATGAATACAAACAACAATAAGTGTTGGTGAGGATGTGGGGGAAAAGGCACACTCATACATTGCTGGTGGGACTGCAAATTGATGCAGCCATTATGGAAAGCAGTATGGAGATTTCTTGGAAAATTAGGAATGGAACCACCATTTGACCTTGCTATCCCTCTCCTCGGTCTACACCCAAAGGACTTAAAAACAGCATATTACAGGGACACAGCCTGTATGTTTATAGCAGAACAATTCACAATACCTAAACTGTGGAACCAACCTAGATGCCCTTCAATAGATGAATGGATAAAATGTGGCATATATACACACTGGAATATAACTCAGCAATAAAAGAGAATAAAATCATGGCATTTGTAGGTACATGGATGGAGTTAGAGAAGATAATGCTAAGTGAAGTGAGCCAATCCCAAAAAACCAAATACTGAATGTTTTCTCTGATATAAGGAGGCTGATTCATAGTGGAGTAGGGAGGGGGAATAGACAAACTCTAGATAGGGCAGAGGGGTGGGAGGACAAGGGAGTGGGCATGGGGTAGAAATGATGGTGGAATGTGATGGACATTATTATCCAAAGTACATGTATGAAGACACAAATTGGTGTGAACATACTTTGTGTACAACCAGAGATATGAAAAATTGTGATCTATATGTGTAATAAGAATTGTAATGCATTCTACTGTCATATATAAATTTAAAAAAATAAAAAATAATTAGAAAGGCTACATAAACATCAATGGCATAACAGAAAACAAAGGGGATTCCATTAGAATGTGCTTCCCAAATCTGGCTGCATAGAACTCACTTGGGGAGCCTCTGGTCTCCACCACTAGGGAGTCAGGGCCATGTAATTTCTGTGCTTAACCTAGTGACTGACTGGCACATGGGCGAGCACAGTGAGTATGTTGAGAATGAATGCATCCCCAAGGTCCATCCTAACCCTGCGATTCCATGCATCCTTCTGGCTCAGAGAGGTAGAAGGGAGGTGTTTGCTGGAAAAATCCTTGAGGTAGGAAGAAGGACTCTTGATCACAGGAGCTGGTAACTAGATCAGTTTGGCAACTTTGCAGCTATTTTACATAAATGACAGGTGAGGGGTGGGGTGGGGAAGCTGGTTTCAATTTCCCACCTTTCTCCTAATTAGCTTTTAAATTGAACGCAGCTTCTATTTGAGAAAGGTGAGCTGGCTTTTGTAAAGCAGCAGATAGAATTTGCCACCTGCTATGGTTTAAGGTTTTGGCTGAGAAAACAAAATAAGTGTGAGAACCTAAGTGCCTGGCCTAGTGAGAACTAGCCAGCTAGCTCAGAAAACAGAGAGGAGAGAGGCGAGGAGGGGCCCTGGGTCAGGACAAGAAACTCTAGGCTTGGATCAGCCCCTTACTTGCATTTTCGTGTGGTGTCAGTCCCTGTGGGTCCATGACCTGGCTATGGGAAGCACAGATAGAGAAAACAGGGGAGCCCTCAAATTTAAATGAGGGCCTCTAGCGGGGAGAATCTTAACAACCCCAGCCAGCATCTCCTGTTCTATCCTCCCAGGTTCTCCCAGCCCAGGTCCTCTCTGTCCTCTTCTATAATCTAATCCACTCTATCTAGGCTCTCAGTTGCACAGAGTACCTCCTGCCCTATCATTGATTTGAACCTTTGATAATTACCTGTTGTAATACCTTTTGTTTTTATTTTTATTTTTCGGTACTGGGTATTGAACTCAGAGGAGTTTTATCACTGAGCCACATGACCCAGTCATTTTTTTTTAATCTTTTATTTTGAAACAGGGTCTTGCTGTATTGCTGGGGTTGGCCTTGAACTTGGGATCCTCCTGCCTCAGCCTCCAGAGTCCTCCAGAGCCACCATATCTGTCCCTTTTGTTTTTAAATAATAGGATTTTAAAATTATAAAAGCAGTGCATATTTATATAAAAGGTTTGGGAAATCAAGGAACTTTACAGTTGACTTCTGGCTGTTTTGGAAGCTTCTAAGAACAGCGATGCACACAGAGAAGTGGAAAAGGCTCTATCAGCTCCCTAGTGCCCTTTCTTATTTCCCTGAATCCAGCCACAGTTCATGGGCTGCACTGGAAGCCCCAGCTTTGCCATGTGCCCCTGTGAATAAAGTCTTTTTTACACAGGAGAGTTCAAATGTAGATACAGAGACTATTAAAGAGACTCCTGTTGCATTGACTTAGAAATCAGTGCAGGGCCAAAGGACAATGACACCAATATTCACTGTCTGAAAGAAAGGTGGCATTTTTCTATGAATATGGGAGATCACACCCTCTTCTTGCCATGGTAGAATGTAGTGTTGTGATGGGACATTGTGTGCCTCTTGGAGAAACTGCAGGAAACAGAATCATAATCTTGCACAACAACATATTGTTATCTGAGTATGGGAGATGGGGTGCAGAGATGTAGAAGCCACCCATCCTGGGGGTGGCTTGGTTAGACCTGGAGCAGCTGGAACCCCTGGCTGTGAGTTGCCTCTTATCTTGAAGCTCATTGCTGTACAAGTATTAAATTTTTCCTGTATGTGTCATGATGTGACAAAGGTTGGGAAGCATGGCTCTGTTCAATAGATTGAAGCTTTGGTTGTACGAGAGGAAAGATAAAGTTTGTGTTAGCAAGCTTTCTGTTATTATGACAAAACACCTGAAATAATCATATAAGGAGGAAAAGATTGATTTTGGCCTCAGAATTTCAGAGGATTTCAGTCCACGGTAGCTTGTCCCTTTTGCTTTGGGACTGTGGCAAGGCAGAACATCATAGCGGGGAGCATGTGTTAGAACAAAGCTTCTCGTCTCATGGCAGCTGGAACATTAAAGAGAGAAACAGAAGGAAGCCAGGTTATGAAAGGTTCCAACTCCCAGGAGTGCCTTAGGCTAGAGACTAAACCTTCAACACAAGGGCCTTTGGAGGACACTGAAAATCCAAACCAAAGAAAGCTCTTAAGACATACATCCGGAAGTCACTTGAATAACTCTTACAAACTGATAGGACTTTGTAGATTACATCTTGCCCAGACTCCCGTTCCATGCACATTTTGCACAGATGATCATCAGGTGGATTCCACCTAATGGGAAAGTCAATGCTTCAGAGAGACTCCTACCTTTTATGTGCAACTCTAAATTTTATAAAATTCTTCATTTTATTGAACCAGACATTTCTCCAATTATAGTTCATTATAACATGATGGTAGTATTGATTTGACTTTTCTGATCCATAAATTTCCATTTACTTCCCTATGATTCCCACACTTTGACCTGATTCTGTCCTTTGAACCACGTAGAAGAAATTTGTACTCTATCATAAGTGGCAGCCCTTTTGACATTGCCCTTCCTATAGGAGTTTTGTTTTAATAAAAGACTAATTTTTAGAATAGTCTTAGATTTACCAAAAAAAAGAGAGATATAAAAGTTTCTACACACTACTCCCCACCATGTACCCAGTTTCCTTTATTATTTATATCTCATAGTGCATTTGTTATAAATAATGAACCAATATTGATATGTTATCATTAACCAAACTCCATACTTCATGCAGGTTTCCTTAATTTTTACCTAATGTCCTTTGTCTGTTCCAGGATCCCGTATTACATTTAGTTGACATGTCTCTTTAGTCTCCTCTTGGCTCTGACAGTTTCTTAAACTTTTCTTGACAGAGCTTTATCCCAAGCCACCTGGACATGTGCACACACATGCACACATATACATAAATATTTCTACATGTAGCCATATGTATCTATATTAACTTAAACATGAGCTACATCTCCAACTATGGTCCATTATAACATGATGGTAATATTGATTAGACTTTTCTGATCCATAAATTTCCATTCCAACAAAGAGAAACCTGGTTTCTACCATCTGCCTTTGACTTTTTGCGGGGATGCACACCAGGGATTGAACTCGGGGGCACTCAGCCACTGAGCCACATCCCCAGCTCTGTTTTATATTTTATTTAGAGACAGGGTCTCACTGAGTTGCTTGGTGCCTTGATATTGCTGAGGCTGGCTTTAAACTTGAGATTCTCCTGCCTCAGCCTGGGATTATAGGCATTTGCCACCCCGCCCAGCTGCTGTCTACTTCTTAATTGTTCATTTCCAATATATGTATATGACAGTTACCATAATGTTAATCTATGAGAATTTCTCTTTTGTTTTATTCTTTTGTCAAGTTAAGCATCACAGCTCCTTTAGCCATCTTGTTCATCCTCCATCAATTTCATGGGAAATGAGCACAGATCACTTTCGGCATTTTGCGAATGAGGAAAATTGAACTCTATCACTCTTAACACATTCGAGGCACTAGTTGAAGTGTTGTGCACACATTAAGTCATTCTTCCTCACAACAACCTTATGAGCTTGTTAACGATAATATCCTCGAGTAATAGGAGGAGAAGTTAATGACGCTCCCAAATTCAAATAATTAATGAGCAGTGGAACTGGATTCAAAATGAAAGAGTGTGACTTCCAGGTTCATGTCCTTGAGTATTGTCATGCCACACAGCTGCTGAAGGAATCTTTCTGAAGGACGGCTTTGCTTTGCACATACCGTGCAAACCTTCAGTGGTTCACATTTGCCCATAGGAGAAGACCGAGTTTCTTAGCCTAGCTTTCAATGCTTCTGCAACCCACAGCCAGCCCTGTGCTCCAGCTTATCCTTTCTGAGCAGTGGAGACCCCTGGAGCATGCCTGGATACTGTTGCTTCTCCTAATGAGCATGTCATCTTCCCCTCCTCTCAGTCCAGACCAAGCCCCATGCATTCCAGACGTCCCTTTCCCCTCCTCCTGGGCTCATTGCATTTATGGTGCTATCTTCCTTTTTTTTTTTTTTTATCGACACTTGACACTCACCGATGTCCTTTTTCTGATATTTAGTCTGGGCTGTATTTTGTTGATGTACTTTCCATTCATCTGTTGGTCTTTCCATGGCATCCTCAGTGCCAGCTTGATGTTACTGCTGATACCTCTGAGTTTTAATATTCGTAAACCTACTTAATGAGAAGTTGGATTCACAATTGCAATGTTTCCTCAGATATCATCACAGTCTATTCATAGATAACCACATCTGCATGTAGTGCACATTAGCCAATTAACCAACGTGGTCCGAGACCATGGCCCGTGCTCTGTGAAATCTTCTCTCCCTCAGATTACCTTCATATTCCAGGAGGTCAAGACCGAATATTCTAAGTGCCCCCATCAGTACCGCTCTGTGGAGGACTCAGCTGTGCTAAAGGACAATAAATGTTGTACCTCAGTTGCCAAATTTAAAAGGGTCTGGCCCCCTGTATCTCAGCTTTAGATGTGCTTCCTGCAGGTCTCTAGGGAAGGTCTGGAAGAAAGAGAATGCTAAGTTTTGTTTCAAAGAACAGAACTTGTGTTCAAACTGAAGGCTGTTTGCTAAACTTTAGTTATTTCAGTGCTGCCTTTATAATTTTTGCCATATCTCGTGCTCCCTTTAATTTTTTTACTTAAATTTTTATTTCATCCTAAGTAATAACAACTACAAAATCACATGCTTAAAGTGCTTCTAATAGTTTTTCAAATGGATAGCAAAATAAATGCATAGCCATTAGGTGATTGTCTATCTGCATCCTGCACGGAATTATGTCACCTACCCCTGTGGTGTGCTTACTACCTTGGAAAAAATTGTTCTAAGATTGTGGTCCTTTCCTCTCCACCCCTTTCTAGATGTGAAGCCTTTCTGATGAGAGCACTGGTGTTCAGGCTGGGCACCTGTATCCTGGCAGGTTCCACTAAGGCATCTTTGGGCACTTTGAGTTCTGGGCAAGACTAAGAGCATTTTCTTTCCTAAAGAGCAAGATAACATTAGCTCCACTTCTATTCCTTATCATCTACAAGGATGCTGGTTAAGACTGTGTTGGAAGAAAGCATATATTGATTTTTTAAGGTGTGAAAATCATAAGACAAGTGGATCTATCATTAGCACTTCTGGAAAGATTATTTGTGGGTAGTAATTCATTTCATGCATTGAGTACTTCTTTGAGCTTCTTTGAACTCTTCCTAGCTTGGGATCAGGAAAGCTGGCTTCAAGGATATCTTGCTTATTGTAAGGAAATGAAATAAAGGTCCAGGTGGCTTGGGATGAAGCCCTGTCAAGCCTTATTACACTTTTCTTCTACTTGACTTAGGTTGAAAATAAGCCTTTGGCTCAAGTCCAGAAGCCACCCTCCAAGATCAAGAACCTCAAAATGACCCGACTTTTGCATAAGGTAGGAAGTGTTGGTTAGTGACTTTAGGAAAGGACAAGGGCAGTGGATGGAAGAAATAGCTTTTTACAGGCACTTTTGGCCAACTCAGCATAACAATGAGAGCCCTCTATCCATATCACCATGCTTCTCTCCACACAGTTTTAAACATGGCTATTTGTTGTTAGATTATCTCTTTCCAAATCAGTTAATCAATCAATGTAGGAGGGCAGTGACCCAAGTGAGAAGGTTAAGTCTATAAAGTAGCCGTAGAGGAAATGGGAGTTTTTGTTGCATCAAGAAAGATTTGCATTGTATAGCAGAAAGGCCTTCCCCATGTTTGGAAGGTAAAATATTGGAATGAGAATAATAATGGCTATCACTTATGGAATACTCTACATAGTTTCACAAAAGCTATGAGGTAGGTCCCATTTTTGAGAGTGATGAAGTAATTAAGGCTGAATCAATGTGACCCATGCAGTGTCTACAGCTAGTGAGTGGTGGAATGGGAGAGTCAACCCCAGATCCTGTCTGCTAGATTACTTTGCTCCCTGGAATCTTCTTTTTTTCCCTCCAAGAATCTGGGTTTAGGCTCATCCTTGTTGTGGGGAGGAGTCTAGAAGAAATGACCTCTGGAGAATGTTCTTATCTGAGGTTTCTATACCTTATCCAATTTCTCCTTCTATAGGGTACAAACACCAACATTACTTCACTCCCTTTTATGGATACCAAGGAGAAGAAGAATGTGATCAACCTCCCACACATCAGCAACAAAATTCTGCTGAAGCCAGGTGTGCTGTCCCGGGTGAGTGCAGGGCAGTGGACATGCTCCTGAGCAGACAGGTGAAAGACCTAGCTTCAGTTCAGAACCACATCTAGAAAAGTCCACGAAGGTGGGGGAAAGGAGTAGCAGCTAAAGAGTTGGGTTCAAGTCCTTTTCTCACTCTTTGTACTGAATATGAACTTGGGTAAATATGCCTTTTACTTTCTCTTACCTACAAAGTGGGCCTTTATGGAGTTGTCATCAGGGGTGATTCATTGAAGAAAGGAAAAATGAAGTTGTGGTGTATAAATGATAGAAGAAAACAAAATCTTGTTTTCCTTCCATGTCATCTACCATTTTTTTTTATAGGGACCCAATAAGATACTATGTAGGAAAGTCGTAAGAGGTGTTGTTATATAAATTCAAGTTTACATGTCCTTAAGCAAGTTACTTTATCTAGTTAGGAGCTGGCCTCCTCAAGAGCAATGATAAAAACTGTTCTCATCTCTTTCTACAGTGACACACCCCTGGGGTTGTCAACTGTATGCTCTAATGTGCATGTCTCCTGGGGCATGAGATGAGAATTAGATACTTCCTTTGGGAGAAAGGTGGAGAAAACCTACTGTCTCTTAACTACCGTTTTCTCCCTGGAAAGGTAGGACAAATCCTGTCTGGATGTGAGTGTTTGGGGGCATACAAATAGTTTATGTCCCCCAGAAGAAGTTGAAGTGGTTCTTTATTACCAATTTCTTTCCTTGGACAGGAAATTCAAACGCACAGTCGTAAGCTGGCCTCTGAGTACAAGGCTTTAGAAGCACCTTTCCACCCTAGCATAAAGACTCATGAACACAAGGTAGAAGAGAAACCACCAAAGAAGCACAAGGTGCCTCTGACGGCAGCAGGTATGACACTGGTGGGGTGGGCAGTAGCAGCATAGGCGGTGGTTGGGGGGGGTCAGTGTTAAGAGCTGAGCTGACCTGGAGAGGGCTTAGCTGCCATATGTTGGAGTAGTCAACTAAGGCTACAAATGAAAATGAAAGAAGTTAAGCCTTTACCCTCTTACTGAAACAGTATAAACAAGAGGCTGGGTAAGAGGAAGTACCAGCATCACACTGTTCTATTACCTACCTTGGAACTATTCCAGGTAAGCGTCAGATGCATTAGTGCAGACAGAGGGCACTGTCTCACTGCCTGGGGAGCCCCAACAAAAGACTTCTGTCCTTTTACGGACTTAGAACCAGAGGAAAGTGAGTGGGGAGGAGCGAGGAGTGGACAAGTCCAGAATACTGAAAGTAAAGTGTCCTGAAAGTTCTGCCTTTCTCTTGACAAGGGGGTCTTGGCAGAGGTGCTTGAGGCAGGCCTCAGCTGGGTCTCCAATAGAGGGCTCTGAGTGGGGGCTTCTGGGTTAGACAGGCTCAGATGCCTTAGAGAGTCAGTCGCCTGCCTGGAGAATTTGGTCCTCAGCTGCAGCTCTGGTCAGAGACTACAAGCTCGGGCTGTGGACCAAGTCTGGTGTGGGAAGTCAGCTGCCCCTGTGGAGCCTGCCAGATTAAGCCTGGGTAATTGTCTATTGTGAGGTCTGAAAGATCACACACAGTCTTCTGGCAGGAGCTACACTCCTCACGAAGTTCAGAGATTTCATGACCTCTTAGGATTCAAAGGAAGAGAACCAAAGTCCACTTAGCACTTACCATATGCCAACACTGTCCACTGCTCACAGCTCTTCTGCCCCAGTGCTGAAGTTGAAATTGTTGTCCTTCTTAAATGATCTCAGGAGTGACCCTCCTGCCAGGAGATGATTTCAGTTCTGAGTTCATTCTGCCTTTACAGAGATGGTATCTGCCTCCTTCTATCTTGGGTCCTGATTCTGTCCTTTGGGCAAGGAACATGCCTTATTTAGCTTTGACATGACTGCTCTTCGGGTATATGAAGGCAGTGGCCTTGTGCTCTATGTCTTTTTTTCTTTCTTTCCCCTCACAGTTCAACTTTTCAGCAGTTTGTCAAATAACATGGTGCCTCCTACCCTGATCCTGACTTCCTGTCTCTGAGTACTCTTCATTTTATTCAAGTGTGAATCTCACTCCCCACCTCGCCCCCCTTGCCCTAACACAAACGCTCATGTGATCTGTCTCTTGTAGCTTAGAGAGGCACTAACAAGCATTCCCTCTGTGGTTTGAAGTATTAGCTGGCTCCCCTGCAGGCCGGTGTGGGAGTAACCACAGGACTTTTTTTCTTTTTTCTTTTTTTTTTAGTTTTATTGATTTTATTATTTTTTAAATACACGATAGAGAAGTGCATTACATATAGAGCACAATGTTTCGTATCTTTGTATATAGAGTATGCTCATGCCAATTCATGCTTTTATACATGTACTTTTTTGCATTACAATTCTTATATACCACAATTTTTCATATCTGTTTATATATAAAATATATTAACACCCAATTTGAGTCTTCACACATGTACTTTGGATAATGATGTCCATCATGTTCCACCACCTTGCTAATCCCCTGCCCTCTCCCTTTCCCTCCCACCCCTCTCCCCTATCTAGAATTCATCTAATCCTCCCATGCTCCCCCTCCTTACCCCACTATGAGTCAGCCTCCTTATATCAGAGAAAACATACAGCATTTGTTTTTTGGGGATTGGCTAACTTCACTTAGCATTATCTTCTCCAACGCCATCCATTTACCTGCAAATGCCATGATTTAATTCTCTTTTACTGCTGAGTAAAATTCCATTGTGTATATATGCCACATTTTTTTTATCCATTCATCCACTGAAGAGCATCTAGGTTGACTCCACAGTTTAGCTATTGTGAATTGTGCTGCTATAAACATTGATGTGGCTGTGTTCCTATAGTATGCTGTTTTTTTTAAAAAAAGGTACACTCATACATTGCTGGTAGGACTGCAAATTGGTACAGCCAATTTAGAAAGCAGTATGGAGATTCCTTGGAAATCTGGGACTAGAACCACTGTTAGTTTGACCCAGCTATCTTTCTCCTTGGACTATACCAATGGACTTTTAAAGTTGCTTTTATGTCACCTGCCTGGTCCAGAAAACTTGTAGTTTTCAAACCTTCTCAAAATAAACTATTTGTCTGACCTGATTCCACATGAACTTGGACAAATATCACCTTAATGGTACACTATTGTTGTTATGGGCTTTACTTCTGGACTTATTATTTTAAATATTTATAATAATAATAATAATAATAATAATAATAATAATTCCTATTTTGCAGCAACCCATAGCTCTTGGGGCACTAAATTCTCTTTTCCCTTGTGTTTATGTTGTCATATTGAATTTTTTGAAATAGTTCCAAAACCTTGGCATTTATCCTTGTTATATTTCCTCGTGGGAATATTCTCCATGCATGATCTTTAAGAAACCACCTATTTGAGGAAAAGACATCACATCATCTGCACTTTCGGTAAATACCCTTGTTGCCTCATCTTAACTAACAATTATCCTGTTTTTTCACATAGAAGCCCTAAAGAATTTTAAGAGTAAGCTGTCTCCTTATGAGCAAAGTGAAATCCTGGGCTACACAGAGCTATGGTTCCTGGGGCTTGATGCTGAGAAACTCAATGTGGCTCCAGAGAAATTCAGCAAGACAAGTTTTGATGATGAACATGGCTCCTATCTGAAGGTGATGAGGGAGGAGGTCATGGTGACCTCAGGTGGCTTGGGTGCAATAGAGAGTATGGAAAGGAAAGCAGAAGGGGATATTTTATAATGTTTTGTGTTGAGATGACAGGAACTAGACATTCCAACAGATGCTAATAGGTGCTAAACCAAATAAACACCTTGTTTAAACATGAAATTTAGTATGCAAAATCTTCTAACAGAATGGTGATTTTCTTCAAGGGTATTTAGGATAACAAGTTTGCATCCTGAGTGAACTCTCACAGGCTATTCTCTTGTACCAGTCCTGGACCCCTTGGAAAAGATCAGACTGGAGTAAGATGCACTTGCCCCTCAATCTCCCTTTTTGTCTCCCATTCATGGGCCCTTTTGTGTTTTATAGCAGATGTCATTCCCTCCACAGACAAGAATAGTTTTTGTCACTGTAGTGTCCCTCATGCACAGTGCTTTACTTCATTCCATTTTTCAAAAATTGATTGCAGAGACTCCTCCTTTTCTGACTGTACCTCTGGGGATCCCAGGGTAATGCCTCTCTCTAGCCTGAGGATGAAATCTGGACAGTGACCCCCTCTTCTGAGGATGCCTGCATGAGTGACACTTAATCCACCAGGCTGTGAGCTGTCTGCACTTTCCTACTTCTGGAAATTCCATCACAACTTGGTTTTAGGATATGAATCTTTGAGGGCTTCATAGAAGAGATAAATTTTCTTAACATCATGTTTCTCAAGTTTGACTGTGCACACAAATCACTTTGGGTTCCTGTTCAAGTGCAGATTTGTGTTTAGCAGGTCTGGGGTGGGACCTGAGATTTTGCATTTCTGAAAAGCATCTTGGTGAAGCCTATACCACAGGTCCTTAGGTAACACTTTTAAGAAGCAAGGATGTGATTTTATCACTCACTCTTCATCTAGAACCCTGGTTTTTAACAATTTTAGGTCAAGGATCCTTTTGAGTATCCTCATCCCAGAAACATTAAGCTGTGCATGTGCAATGCTTTGGGGCACTAATGGGTCCTTGGTTAAAAATCTTCAATATAAACATTTTCTCCAATTCAACCACATGTCCACAACCCCTCACTCCTTGCTCCTTCCTTTGCTTTGCCCTACCTGAGTCTAGAGTCTCTAAGAAATTACCTGGGGTGTCAGTACTACCTTTATGGGAATTCACTGGAACTCAGTTCTTCAGTCTCAAATCTTAGAGAAGTATGATTTTCATGGGGAGAGAGGGATAATGTGCATTCTCTGAAAGCTCCAATTTTTATTCCTATTTTATTCCAGCATATACACAAATATATAATTCCTAAACAAATGACAGCTACATTCTCACAACAAATGTTAATTGTAAAATTATTTACTGAGCACCTGTCATAAGCTTGGCATCTATTAGACTCTGAAAATACAAAGGGAATTATCATGAGTCAAGTAAGCACAACCAAAGTCCAAGTTGACATGTAAGCCAATAATTATGAGGCAACCAAACTGATGACATGAAGAAGATAAATGTAAATGCTTGAAAAATATATGCCAAATTTGTGCAGATTCTGTCCCATTTTCATGAAAGACCTTTAGTCTAGACTAACCCTCTCTGATGTATCAGTAAAAAGTTTTACATGCTCAAATTTATGGTGTTGATTCTTCTTTGTGAATAATCCTTTATCCTCAAACACACAGTCACAAACCAGCCTGAAAACTTGTACACGCTCATCCCTCACCTCTTTCAAATTCATGTGTAATTGTAGAAAGCTGAGATCAAGAGCCTGATGACCTTAGAAATCATCTTATCCAGATTCTCATCTTCATCTTCACAGATGAGGTCAATCTAGCTCAGAGTACATAAGTGACTTATTTGAAGCCACCTAGCTCAAGTCTTTAATGGAAAATTTCCTGTGGTTTTAACTAAACACCTGGTTTCTTGCACAAGGATAGTCATGGATAATTCTGGCTCTTAGAAAATATTACTCTCACCGAGAAAGTCTGTATTAACTTCAGAAGGGGACTAAATATGAATAAGACTAGGAGAGGACCAAATCTGGTCAGGAAGGAACAGAACAGGCATAAAGCCTTCTCTGATTGATAGAGGCACATCAAGGGTCAGAGATAGAACTCCCCTAAAAGGGAGCTGATGTTGAACTTGAAGAATCATGAAAGGTCCGAAATAGAAAGGACTTTCAGTTTTGTCCAGCCCCCTTACTTTTTAGGTCCTAAGAAAGACATGCAGGAAACTAAAGGGCTGGGACGAGCACCCAACATTTCCAAAGACTAACTAATGTTCTTTTCACTGCTTGACATGGATGGAGCCTGTGGAACTAACTGCCCCTGGCACCACATGGGTGGTCTTGGATCCAGGAGATCACCTAACCACTACAGAAACAGAGAGAAGGGTGGGAGTTCAGAACCACCCCCTCCAAGGAGTGACCCATGATCTAGGGATGGGGATCCAAGGGCCCTGGGCTCTGGCTCTTTTCCTCACCTCTGGCCTGGCTTCTGCAGGTCCTGCATGACCACATTGCCTACCGCTACGAGGTTCTGGAGATGATTGGAAAAGGGTCCTTTGGACAGGTGGCCAAGTGCTTGGATCACAAAAACAATGAGTTGGTGGCCCTGAAAATCATCAGGAACAAAAAGAGGTGTGGCTCCATGGATGACCTAGGCCATAGAAGATGGATTGCCTGGCTTCTAGCTGCTTCAGGACTCCAAGCCTTTCTGCCCCTGCCTCTTCCTCTTATATTTCTCTTTATTCTCCCTTTCCTATTTCTCTCTCTTCATGTCTGAGTCCATGAAGGGGCAAAGCGGAAGTAAGAGTGTGGAGTTATGAGTGCTTTCTGCAGTGTTAGACATTTCTGTTGGGGTTGTGGTAGGGTCTGAGGAAATGGGCTAACTGCTGTACTATGACGTGATACCTGTGTTTTCTGTCCTCATTCCCCACCCTCCCTGCCACTCCCCAATCACCTCAGATTTCACCACCAGGCCCTGGTGGAGCTGAGGATCCTGGAAGCCCTCAGAAGGAAGGATAAAGACAACAAGTACAATGTGGTACACATGAAGGACTTTTTCTACTTCCGCAATCACCTCTGCATCACCTTTGAACTTTTGGGGTCAGTCTTTTTGACTCATTTTCTTTTGAAAAAGTTGCTTAAGGGAACTTGAAGAAAAACTTTGAAGTCATAAAACTAGATTTTTCTGGGCGTGAATGTCTAGTGACTAGTGTAGACATAGCAGTCGCACAGTTATCTAGAAGGTCCAGGAGTGAGGAGAACGGGACCCCAAACGGAGATCTCACCCCATTCCTCAGTCAACCTGTTATCTGCCAGCATACTCATGTTGTGCTTCCCTGGTGCTGAGGTCTGAGTACTGAGTAGGTGGAAAGTCCAAAACAAGGCCTCTGCCCTCAAGAGCTGAATTGAAACATGTTTAAAAGGACTTTCTTTGCTATCATGTTCCCCACACACTGGCTTCCCATCTCTACGGTATAGAGGCTGAAACCTAAAAGAACAGGAAGCTGGATGATCAGAGTGGGGAAAGGACTTTAATTCTGAGTAAAGAAGGAGAAGGGCAGATATTTGGGTAAGGGAGCAGAGTCATTTGGGTGAATATTGGAACTGAAAAAGCATTCTAAATGGGAAAAGGCATGCTAATTTGATTATTCTTCTCTCTGAGAAGTCAATATGCTGCAATTTAAACAAGCCAAGAAGACATTTAGCAAAGGAGAAAAATCAGGGTGAACCCTTAGAAGACATATGTTTCTGGATTCCCTGAGTTAGTGCTTGGTGCTCCCACGACACCATCACTGATGGTGAGGTTCTAGGAACAGGCTATATTTGAGAGGGAGCATGGGCACTCCCCTCACCATCTTTGGTAATTACAAAATGTGTTCTACCCTACCATATGCAACAGTGGATCGTCTTCTGTGGAGCAAAACAGACAGTCCAGGCTGCCTTTCTTGCCCGTTAATCACAATGCCCAGTTAGGACATCATGGTACTTTAAAAGGGCTCTGTGAGGTCAAGAGAGGCCAGTGTGTAGAAGGAGAATCCTAAGCCCAGTAAGGTGGAGGCGCCCAGGTCAGGATGGCATTTCTCTGTTGTACCTCTCAAGAATGAATGACTTGCCAGGCACAATGGTGCACCCCTGTAATCCCAGCTGCTCAAGAGACTGAGAAAGGAGGATCACAAGTCCAAAGCCAGCCTCAGCCATTAGCAAGGCCCTAAGCAACTTATTGAGATCCTATCTCTAAGTAAAATATAAAAAAGTGTTGGGGATGTGGTTCAGTGGTTAAGTGTCCCTGGGTTCAATTCCTGGTACCACCAAGGCTAGATAATCTTAGAAATGGAAGATCAGGAAGAGCCTGCAGAGTCATTTCTAGGTCCTTCTCTTTCCTTCCTATCTTTGTCTCTCAGTTTGCACAAAGATCACAAACTGGCAATTTACAAACAAGTTTTTCTTTTTAAAATGCTTGGCATTAGTTTCCAAGACTTGTAAGTTAGCAGATTTCATATAATTGAATATGCTTTTATATAACATTTCAGGATTCTGCCTCTCTAGAGAACTGAGGATTATCTGGCAAGAGCCAGCCTTCATTATAGCAAAGCCATAGTTAGATGGGACCAAGCAGCCACACTTGTCTTTAATAGAGTAGGAGTCCCTCATTTACCTTAGCTCTCTTGTCAGCACATTCCCTTTCTCCTTTACCTACAATATTTAGATAATCTTGTTAGGTCAGGGTAGGAATGACTTGGTTGAGTGACTAGTGGGCTTCCAGGGCCCTTCCAAGGGCCTGAGAACTAAGACTATTATAGAAATTTGATCCAATCTCTGAACCCACTCATGTAAATAAAGTACTTAAGTGGCTTTGTCATGTAAGAAATCAGGGTACATTGGAGAATCCAGCATGGTTGAGTGCCAATCTGGGTCTACCCTGAGTCACTAAGAAGGCTCAGTTTATCAGAAAGAAAAACCTTGCCTACTGATTTGAGATTTACTTGCTTCTAGAAGGGAATCCAGATAACACAGGATTGTTTGTAGGTTCAAACTTGGATGCTTTTTATACTCATCACTTTTTCTGTCTTTCCCAGAATCAACTTGTATGAGTTGATGAAGAGTAATAGCTTTCAAGGTTTTAGTCTATCGGTAGTTCGGCGCTTCACCCTCTCTGTCTTGAAGTGCTTGCAAATGCTTTACGTAGAGAAAATCATCCACTGTGATCTCAAGCCTGTGAGTATAACCTCTGTCCTGCCAGGAGAGCAGGTTATCACCACTCCTTAGTGGCAGTTAGGGCAGCCAGCATGGCCAGGGCTTCCAGAGTGGCAGCCCTAAAGTCCCTGCTTATAGGCTAAGTGAGATGCAGTGAAGCCTGAGGCACACATATTGGAAGGACTAAGAGAGATGTAGTGTACTTGAGGCAGCTAAGAACCAGAGGGGTTTCCTACAGAAGTGGTAGGGGTGGGTGGTGGCTGTCTTGAGCATCAAGATCAAGTAGTTGTGGGGGTCTGGGTTTACCCACTTTTGCCCTTTCAATCATTAGTCGCTTATAGTTCTTAAGAATTCTTGCTGGATTCTAGAGTTTTCCCTTATCTGTTCTGCAGAGGCTTGTGCCATTCACGTAGATGGATCATTCTACTACTCTGCTAAGTCCTTACTAGATCCACTGTATTCTGAGTTGCTCCTCAGGTATGGCACACCTCAGACCACTTCCTCTCCTTCAGTGGCTGTGCCCTTCTTACTTGTCATGCTAGTATTGTATTCTTAGCTCATTCTGTGTCTCCCACTGGACTGCAAGCTCTCCCAAGGTCAGACTATTATGTCCCCAGGACCTAACATGGAGCCTGTAAGAGTAATGGAAGGCAACAAATAAATGCTTGTTAAATGAGCCAAATGATTGCAAATGTGAAGAAGTAATACTGTAGAGGTAGCTAAGGACAAAATGTGAGGAACACTCGTTCCAAAAATAATCTGACCTTCACAAGGTGAATATCCCTTAAGTTCCTTACTCCCTTCTCTGCACCCCCAAACATGATTTAATTTTTTTAAACTGTAACTCATAAATAAAATTGAGGATATTTTTGTAACTTAATATTGTAAAGATATGGGAGGACATTGCTTTGTTCTCCATTTCTAAATTCCTAACCTTTAGCTTTGCAATTCCAAAGATTCACAATGCCCATGGTTCTTGGGCTTAGGGAAGTGACTTTCACCAAGGAAATCTGTAAGACACTTAATGGCTAAAAATATCAAGTAACAGATTTCCTTGACAAATAGATCAAGTAGACCAAATATGTGCATCCCTTTGGAAAACATGCACACAACCAGAAGGGTATTTTGTGAGTATTTATTAAAGAATCAGGGAATTATTCTTATGGACTTCATGGTTAGTATGGATGAGCTATGATAGCTCATTGCATTTGTCCCTTCCTTGGACTTTTTTCTACCAAAAAGATGGGAGATGAGAGGGTATGGTAGTCAGCTTTTGGTCCCTGTGACAAAATACCTGAGATAAACTACTTACAAAGAGGAAAGGTTTGTTTTGGATCACAGTTTCAGAGGTTTCACTCCAGGATTGAATAGATTCAACCATGTGATGAGGCAGAACATGGCATTAGGAGTTCATGGCAGAGCAAAGCTGTTACCTCATGCATCTAGGAACCAAAGAGAGAGACAGGGTCCCGGTCCCAATATCCCCTTCAAAGCACAACCTCAGTGATCTAACTTCCTCCAACTAGTCCCAGCTCTTAAAGGACCTACCACCTCTCCACAGTGCCATAGGCTGATGACTAAGCCTTCCACACAGCAAACTTTGAGCTTTTATCATAACAAAGGGCCAGCCCCATCTAGTGAAGGGGTCTTTTTTCCATTGGGCTAGAGACACACTAGAAATTCTTTTAAGATTTCTGCTAATTATCCTCCTTGCCTTAACACAAGCATTCTTTAGAAAAGATACTGTGGAGTAAATTTGGATTTTTAGTTTTGGCACCAGAGGCTTCATATGTGCCATGTTATGTACTCATCAAGCAATCCACATGGTCCATTCATCTGACAGTGAGATCCTTGAGGCACAAAGTAGGACTTTAATCTTCCAACCTCAGCCAGTGCTGAAAGGAGAGCCCAGAATCTCCACTTTGTCATTTTATGGGTTCCCCAAAGTCAGTGTGAGACACACACAAACCTCGATCTAACTTATTTATTTGTTTGTTTGTTTGTTTATGTTCTTTATTGTCATAATGGTAGGTCTACAGGGGCATTAAACCAATTCAGTGACATTTGTAAGGCAAGTGAGGCACAGAACTGGGTGTGGAAGAAGATATTAATAAACCCACCATCTTCAGGAGTTACATAATCAATATGGGGAAAAATACATGCAAAACAGTGAATAATGAATCCAAAGAAGATGTAGACTACAAGTCAATGGGAAATAAGAGCAGGAGAGCACAATGGAATGTAGAGAAGATGCCAGAGGAGGAGTTTGAAGGTGGTCAGATTTGAACTAGGCCCTGTAGGGGTGAGCATTTAAGTAAGCGGAGCACCTTGGACAACATTAATTTTTATAAACTTGATCTTTTTTCTCTTTGTGCTAGGAAAATATAGTGCTATACCAAAAGGGCCAAATCGCAGTTAAAGTTATTGACTTTGGGTCCAGTTGTTATGAGCACCAGAAAGGTAGGTTCCCTACTGTCAGAGTTCTCCCATTGCAATTTCTCTCCATTTACACACAAGACTACCTGGGTTCCAATCTAGGATCAGCCATCCAGGGTTACTAGTATGATTCTGAACAAGGCGTTTCACTTCTCTGAGCCTAAGTTTCCTCATCTATAAAATGAGAAATTAGATTCAAATACCATAGAGGCTCTTTAAAGATCTTATATTCTGTGGACATGAAATTACCAATAAACATTGGGTCACAAAACTAACTACAGGTGTATTAGAAACACCTTTGAAAAATTATAGTTTCCAGGACCTCACCCTACTAAATTTCTGGAGAGTGCGCAGGAGTTTGCACTTTAGAAAACAGCCATTCTAATGTTTGGGATTTACTGTCCTAGATTCTCTAGGCTTTGTACTTTTTTTTTTTTCCCAAACTAGAATGCAGGAAGTAGCCCTGGAGCACATTTGCATCAACCTTTATTGGATTTGATTTAAGTTCAATTAACTTGGCTTCTGTCAAGACTGATGTAGAAAACATGTACCATTCAACAAATGTCTATTTTCTGGTATTCATCATTTGCTGGTTTGGGTACCAAAACCAAAACATGAAATATTACCTGTCCTGGGTTGCTTATGTATAATGTAAGAGACAGAAAGATTTAAAAAAAGTAAAATAAAATAGGTAGAATGATTAGAAAGATACACAGGCTCTATTAAGGGCACACACACAAAAAGACTTTGGGACCAGCCTTCCTGGTGTCAGAATGTGTCAGAGGGAGCCCTCTGAGGCCGCAGAAAGGACTACCGGATAGGTATTCCCAAATAGTCTGCAGAACCACTTTGGAGGACCTATATCCTAATATATTTTTCCATATGGATCCTATAATAATTCCATCCAGAAAACAATTCTCCCCATAAAGAACTTGTATGTTTACTTTTTTTAGATATTGGCAACTATATTAACCTATTAGTTGCTATTTATCTTGGGCTGCCAGGATGCTCAGAACTGAGTTTGCAATTACTGTATACTTGCTTTCTGACAGTAACTTCCTCCTTTATATTTCTCCTGACTTTCCTTTTATCTTTAACTATGAGGCAGTATGGAGTATGGATACTGGAATTGGACTTCCTGGTTTCAATTCCCAGCTCTGTTCACTGGAAGCTGAATGATCTTGACAATTTCTCAGTTTTCTTATCTTTAAAATTGAGACAAAAATAGTACCTGCTTCATAGGGCTTTTTGTAAGGATTGAAAGAATTCATCTACCTAAAGCACTTGGAATAGTGCCTGGCACTTGCTAAGCACCACACAGGTGCCATTAAAATTCATGTTTTAAAGTATATATGAACTTGGCATAGTACTCAAATTCATTTTGGAAAAGGCATGGTATAAAAGTTGTTTTTAATCAAACATTTATTTTAAGTTACAGAATTATTACATTCTTATAACCAATCTAAACATTAAAGAAGTGATTATAGCCCCTCTCAATCCAGGAAATCACAACATAGGAAAAATCAAAATGTTCCATTTCCCTGGCTTTAGATTCCTTATCTGTAAAATTTAGGCCCCTTACAATATAATCTTCTTTCTATCTTTATTTGCTGAGATTTTTGTTGAGCTTTTCTTTTAGTACTTCATTATACTATCTATCTATCTATCTATCTATCTATCTATCTATATATAATATATTGAATAGACATTGAATTTAAATTTTGCATTCTGTACACTTCCAATTCTGATATGCTTCCCCCAGTGCCAAATCACAAACTGTCAGAAATTATCTTTCCAAAGCTCACCTGACAGTTTGAAAACTTAGTTTATATTAGTTTTATGGTTTGCTTCTTTAAAAACTTGTCTGACATAAAGTGTTTTAAAGTACCCTGCTTTAACTTGCTCAAAACAATGCCTACTTTGGAGTTCCTTATCAATAAAGTGGGGATAATAGCACCTTCATTTATCATCAGGTTGTTGTGAGGATTTGATGATGTTTTGTTTTTGATGTTACTTTCATCTTGCAGAGCTCAATAGGGTAAGAAGGTGGGGATAGGGGGATTCTAAATTATCTGCCATCTTCAATTGCCAAACTATCCTGGAGAGGGGGCCCCAGAGAGAAAGCCAGCTTTCCCACATCAGATTTCTCTTTTTGCCCCAATAGTGTACACCTATATCCAAAGCCGGTTCTACCGATCCCCTGAAGTGATTCTGGGTCACCCCTACAATATGGCCATTGATATGTGGAGCCTGGGCTGCATCTTGGCAGAGCTGTACACGGGTTACCCTCTGTTCCCGGGGGAGAATGAGGTGGAGCAGCTGGCCTGCATCATGGAGGTGAGGAGGAAGGCCTGCTTGGTTGATGTCCCTGGATGGCTTCCGTCCTGACATGGGGCTACATCAGACTCATCAAGGGCAGTGGCCTGCATACTATTTTTTTTTCCTTTGGTCAAAGTTTCCCTAAAAGTGTTTTTGAAGTTACATACTTCTTGTACATTTTTGAGAACTAACATTTTTATTATAAATTTACATAGTTTCAAAGGATGCCATTTCCCCCTTAATGTAAATTGTGACATTTAAAAATAAAACTGTTAAAGCAATCTTTCAAATATAGCCAAAAGAATTAAAAAAAAAGAGTGACCTAATACCCACCAAAATCTACCTTTAAAAGGACATGAATAAGTTCTTTAACAGTTGTACCTTTCTTTAACTCTTTTTCCTCCTTGAATGAACTTTTTAAAATTCTACCTCATATATAGAATTTTATTCTAATTTAATATAGCTTTATTTTTAAATATATCAATCACTGTAACTTCAAATTTTTATTATCATAAGCTCCATGTGTAGAATTTTTTTCAAGAGATCACTAAAATAGAACTAGTGCATAAATTAAGATAATTAGTAGGCATAAAATGTGAAATTTTACTTCACATTGTATACACCTCTTAGAAGAATAAATGGAGCTGAGTTTTCTCTTTTTCCCATTAATTTTTATACCTGTAAGTGAACACTACTTCTTTAAAAAAATTTTTTTTAGTTGTTGATAGACCTATATTTTATTTATTTATATGTGGTGCTGAGAATTGAACCCAGTGCCTCAAACATGCTAGGCAAGTGCTCTACCACTGAGCCACAACCCCAGCCCCAACATTACTTCTTGCTACAATGAACAGGCTCAGGACCAGGCCATTACGATACATTGATTCCAAAGATGTGAACCCAAGAAGGAAACCTGTTCTAATTATGTTGCCTCATTCTATGACTTTTTTGAATTCTCTGTAACAAATGAATAATGATCTATCATCAGAAATTATTTTTATCAACCTATCAGCTGAAACAAATAATTGAAAATTATCTGACAAAAAATAGGGTAGCGTTCAGTAATGACTTTTGCTCTTTTAACCTGGGAGGACTATTTCCCATAAAAAGGCTTTACTAAGACTCATCACAGGATTATTAATCACATCTCATTTTTTTTCAATGAAGTTTTCTTGTAGAGATAAATTAGACAAAATGGAGAAAATAACTAAAAATTTGAAAAATTCAAATTTTAGGATTTTCCTAGTAAACTGATAAAAGTTTGACTGTGAATCTCTCTAAATCAAAAGCTAAATTTCTGTTTTCTAGATTGTCTCAAAGTTAATCAGTGACAAATGCCTTTGAGAAGTATTAAATATAGATGATTTCATTTGTTGTTTGAAACTAATAATAAAATATTAAAATAATTTAGATGAAAATATCTAGAAATGGTAACTATGGTGGAATCAACACTGGCCTGGGAGTTTGTAAATTTGGGGTCTAGTCCTTGTTCTGACTTTTTGGCAAGTCATTTCCCACTCTGGACTGGAAAATGAGGGAGTCAGACCAGATGACTTTTAAGGTTAGTAATGATTTTATGAAATATCCCTGAACCATTCCTGCTTCTAATACCAAGGTGAATGGGGCATCTGGCTTGAGCTTCCCACTGCCCCAGGACTGACTCAATTTCCCCTTGATATCTGTAGGGTTGAGGAGCAGGAAGGCAGGATTGTGCATGGATTATGGCCAGAAACCTAGGGCTGAGAGCAACTCATAAATTTCTTTATCTGTACACTCCTATAAGGTTCAGTAGAGAAAAGTGAATAAGTAGGCCTATACTTTTCTTTCCAAGAAGGAATTTATCTTACAAGAAATGCCTTCTCTGGTGATTTGTATCTCCTTTCCGTCCCTTCTCTTCCCAGTGTTCCATGCTGGGGTGTGTCATTCCTAATTCAATGTGATCAGCATGTACCGACATAGAGATCTGGCTGCTATCAAGGTGGCTTGCCTTTGTTGGTGCTGATGTATGTTTAGAATAGCATGTGAATCTTAAGATACTGAAACAGCCCTGGAGACATGAGCTCTGGGTCTGCCATGCTACTGACTTGATGTCATCACTTAATATCCTCAAGTTCTTATCTGTAAAAGGCAAAATGTGGCCAAAGTCCCACCTAGCTCTTAACAGTCTTTGAATCTGTGACTTCACCAAGAGTGAACCAACTACACTGTGCTTGTTGAAGGTGCTGGGTCTGCCGCCAGCCCACTTCATTCAGACGGCCTCCAGGAGACAGACGTTCTTTGGTAAGTCCCCAAGTCTAATCTCTTTATCTCATTGTGTCTAATGAGGTGTCACAGGTCTTGAAGGTACTTCCCATACCCTAAATCTCATATTTTGCTTTTCTCCTGTCCCCATACCAAAGGGCAGGATGTGGTTTAGGAACTTACAGGCAATGAAAAGTGGTCCCAGATGGCATGCTGGAGATGAGATGGGTGAAATCACAAGGGGAATGGGTTCTTGGCAATACAAATGCATTGGAGCAGGAGAATGATCAGGTTCCCACTCAGAAGACCTATCAGCAAGTGTTAGAACCTCAGAAGATAATGATCTCCACTCCTAGTTCTCCCTACCTTCCCAAGCAATTTGCTCTCTCAAGCCATGCACTGTGCAGAAATATTGGAGCAGACTTCTTTTAGAGAGTAGTGGGGAATTTCATTGCTATGTTTTATCATTAATGGAACATTATTTTTATTGCCCCAAAACTTCTAATCCCCAAGACCCTTACTGCCCCAGGTTCACTGTTACTCTGTCATAAAATGAATAATTAAGGCCTGTCAGAACAATTTCGGTGTAGATGTGTTGTTGCTGGTCAATTATGATTGGGTCATGTGTCTGAGTTTTGGGATTCAGTGTTATGTGCAGCCCTGTGCTGCCCCTCTCATCACAATTCCCAGGCCCTGAATTCTATGATCCTCTGTCTTTCTATGTGAGTGGTGCTGTACACGTTGAACAGATGGAACAACAAGATACCAACTGAGGTAGGGCTTCCAGGACACTGACAAGATAAAGTAAATTCCAGATCTAAATTCTCTCTGAAGAACCACAAAAAGCTTAAGGGGTTATGAGGCAGAAAAAGTCATCTTGGGGTTGTGGCTCGGTGGTAGAGAGCTTGCCTCTCACACATGAGGCACTGGGTTTGATCCCCAGCACCTCATTAAAGAAAATAAAAACTAAATAAAGGCATTGTTTCCATTTATAACTAAATATTTTTAAAAAGTCATATTGGCTTTAATGTTAGCAACGTGGAGCAAAATCAGACATGAGGGAGAGAAGACTCTACAGACAGGGCCTTCCTGCCATCTGGAATGACATTTTTTAAAAATATTATTTTATTGATTCAATTTTTTAAAATAAATGACTAGAGAATTCACTACAATTTTTATTACACATAGAGCACAAGTTTTCATATCTTTGTATATAAAGTATGTTTATGCCAATTCATGTCTTTATACATGTACTTTTTTGTTGTTTTTTGTTTTGTTTTGATTTTTTGCATGACAATTCTTTTTTTTTCTTTTGCATTTTCTTTTTAAAATTTGTTTTAATTAGTTACACATGACAGTACAATGATCTTGACATATCATACAATTGAATCAAATGGGGTATAATCTCTCATTTTTCTGAGTGTACAGGTTGCAGAATCCCATTGGTCATGCAGTCACCTATATACATACAGCAATAATAATGTCTATTTTATTCTGCTGTCCTTCCATTCCCCCCTTCCCCACCCTTCCCCTCCCATCACTTCTCTCTTCTAATGTGACACACTTCTTTTTCTTTTCCCCTCACATCATCATACATGTATTCTGTATAACGAAGAGGGTCTTGACAAGCTATTGTTGTCAGGTTAGTTCATGGGCTTACACAGGCTATGCCATCCCAGTCTTCCTAGCCCTCCCACTCTCATTTTCAACTGAAAGTGGCCTCAGAATGGGTATGTAAGTCACACAATTTCACTTCACAACTTGCCCCATCAATAGGAGAGTCAAAGTATTCTCATGGGGGAGCCATGGTTTCATGGGGATTACAGTATAATTCCCACATACTGAACCAGTGTGTACTGGTCCAGTATGTGGGGATTATACTGTAGTCTCCTTCTATACCATTTGGTAAAACATCCCAGGCCTGAGCCCTATATCGGATTCCTGACCCTTTTTCCTGTTCTCCATGGACTCCCCATGATCCCCAAACTGAAATCTGAAGGCTCAGCAAGCAGAGGTGTTCCATGATCCTTCTTTGTTCAGTAGTGAGGTATCATCCATTCTTAGTTGGTCCCATGCCATTCCAGTGATTAAATCTCTTAAAACATCATCTTTCAATTGTGGATGGAGCTTTGAAGACCTTGCCTCTCTGATCAAGAGTGTGTCTTGGTTGCCACAAAATGGTGTCCACATACTCATCTTTCTTCAGAGCTGTTAGATGGTAGGCAGAAGCTCTAGCTGACTTACTGATATCACACACATTAAGCAATAGGACTGGTCTTTTGACCCTATATACTTTCCCCATCCACCACTTACATTATTCAGCCTTTTGGATTTTTGAAGGATTTGGAGGAAGAAAAGTGGGGATATTAATGTTTCTTTCTGCTAGACAAAGTCATTGGAGAAGAGTCACATCCTAAGCCTTTAACGCTGACCTCACTGAGATAGCATCATAGTGGTGACTAGAAAGAAGGGACCACAGGGCATCTTGGAGGGGAGATACCAAAGACATATGCATGTCCATTTCACTGACTACTTGATCTCTACCATCAGCACTAGGCTATAGGATGGCAATAGGGTTTTGGTAGCAACATTCAAACAGTTTCACTTCCTGTGCAAGGGTCTTTACTCTCCAGTATTCCCCAAACTTTTCAAATTACAAGAATCATTTGGGCACTTGGCAAAAATGCTAATTCCCATGATCATTCTTAATGATCTATGAGATAGTAAGTTTGAAGCAGGATCCAAGATTCTGTTTTTGACAACAGCTCCTTATGAGTCTTCTGACAAGGTGCCTATGGTAAATACTGTGTTCATGTTGGTTTTTGATTTTCCTTTTCTTATGTTTGGGCTGCCAACAGCTTCTCGGCTCCTAGCCACTCCTAGTTAATACTCCTCATAAGCAGCAAAGTGATGTTGCCTCAAGGATAGTGAGACACATGGGTGCCCGAGGCAGCAGCAGGAAGAAGATGGAGAGAATGATTAGATATTGGGGAGGCCCAGAGGTGTGAGGAAGACTTTGATGAGAAAAACAATTACTTAAATGTTACTTTAGGAGATAAGTTGTTTAGAGAACTGGGAGCACAATTCTTCTTTGGTGAACATAATTCTTTGGTCAACAAAAAAGAGCAACATAATTCCCCCAGTCACTTTTATGCATATCAATACAGAGATATCTGTGTGTGTATGTACACACACGCTCATGTACACATTTATGGGAGTTTCCTAGGAATTCAGTAAGAGTGGTTGTCTTTTGGAGGACCTGAAAATTACACTGGTTACAAAAGTAGTAGAACTTTATTATTTACCCTCTAGAATGTGCAGAACTTGAACTCCACTGAGTTCTGTGAGAATTCAATAGTGTAAACTGTGTGTTTGTGCATATACACATTTACCACTTAGGTGCAGACTTACAGGGTATAAGCAATAAGTGGTCAACTTTTCTAAGCATGCACACAAGGATCTGAATGTCAAGGTGAATGATCTTACCTTCAAAGCATTGCACAAAATATCCTTGGAAACCTTTGGAGCTATTTTGGGGGCTTCTTTTTAGGGATGACAAACCATACATTGGTGGTTTGTCCCCATTCTAAACTGTGTCTTCAGCAACCAACCAAGTTGGAATATTCCAATTATGGTCAAAATTTTGGTATAAGTGTAAAGGTGTAATGAGGGTGATTTGCTTGTATGGTTTGTAAATGAGCCCTGAGAGCATTCTCCTAAAATAGCTTTCTTTCTTGTACCTGTGGATGTCCCAAATTTTCACATACTTGGGCTAGTGGGGAAGAAGTGAGGACACAGATAGTTTAGAAAGGGACTATATCCTTTTTGTTCAAAGCCATTTTTGACACTTCAGATTATCATTGCCATCACCATTATCATTCATCATCATTATTATCTTGCCTTTGTTTATATTCAACTAAACTATCATTTGATTTAGGGAGAAGTTGTGTGAAAGAGGCTCAGAACCTACTGAATAGTAGGAAAAATTGTTTTTAATGTTAATTGCATTCATGGAATAATCAACCTGGGTTATTTCAAAGTGACTGAGACTGTGTGTGTGTGTGTGTGTGTGTGTGTGTGTGTGTGTGTGTATGGGGATGGGTGGGTTAGGGTGTGTGTTAAGACAGAAAGTAGAAGAACTGCAAAGATGACTTCAGGAAGCAGTGTGGTTGAGTGGACAGCTGTGATGTGACCAGTGAATATTTACACCTGGAACTAAATACAGAATATTGTATCTCTAAAGATTCCAAAGGTTTTCCTAAAACTATAACCAACAACAGGGGGAAAAAAAGATACCCGGATTCCAAGGATCTCACGATGGTGCTGAAAACCTATGACACCAGCTTCCTGGACTTTCTCAGAAGGTGTTTGGTGTGAGTTTGTTGGGGAGTCTCTTAAGTACTGGGTTTCCTCTTAAGTACTTGTACTTTTGCATGTGTTTGCTGTTGAAAGTCTAAGACTGGGAGATGGTTATAAAAACATCAATGGTAGAATTTTGCAGTCTCCAAATTGCTTTCATGTCTGCCTCATGAAACAGTGCTCTCCCCCTACTGTGTGATGATCAGGGCAGATATCTGCTGTATTTTGCAGATATGCAGCTGGTTTTCAAGAGAGATTTGGTGTAGATTACAGTGTGTGTTAGGATTTGTCATCTTCTTGACCTGAAGCTGCATGCCAGTGAGATTGTAAGCAAATCCTAATGTCTTCTGTTTCTTGAATGGAAGGCAACCTCTTTAGTGAGCCTATTATAACCAGAATATAATAGGTTCAGAGCCCCTCTCCATTCCCCTAGGATTCAGTGCCCAAATCCCCTTGCATTAGGGAACTAGAGGCAGGTGAGTTGTAAAACATTTATTACGTACAACTTTTTACAATCTATATGCATATTTTGAATCTTAAAAATTAGGTTTTGTACTTTGATCAAATCACAATGGAAAAGGAGTCACCACACGAAGCACCCAACACAGTGTACAGTTTGTAAGGTTCTTGGAAAATGTTGGCTATTGCTTCTATTTTACTATTAAAGAAGTTTCTCAAGTCCATCTCCACTGAGTGCAAGTATTAGCTGAGTGCTATTCGACAAGTTATCATTTCTCTCTGGACCTCAGTTTCCTTTTCTATAAAGTGGGGGCATTCCTAAAGTACCTTCCATCTCTATCAGTTCTACAGTTGTTTAGTTTTAGAAGACCATATCTTTATTATTCTCTCATTATTCCAGTGGAGTAATTTTAGCAAAATACTTCTTTGGCATTTGTGCATACTGTAATTTAGGTTCTAGCTTAGAGGGAAAACCATCAGATACCACTGAAAATATTTTCATCTATGGGAGTTATACTATTTACTTCTCTGAATAATTGAGATAAGGATTCTGTACCCTATTTTTACCAACATATCCCCCAGCTCCATGCTCAGGCCATAGAGGGAATGTGCCTTAATAAGTGCCAGAAACTGCCCAGTGAGACAGGTGAGTTGTCTAGAAACCCAGCCATCCTGAACACAGCTTAGCACAAGAAAAATATTATTTTCTTTTTTAGTGTAAAACATCAATTGCTCACAACTTGTAAGAGATGATTCAAGTTGATGGGGGTCTACTCCCTAATCTATCTATATATATATATTGCTAATCAGCAATTTATGGAGTGAGAAACCAAATTTTTTTAGCTAAAGTCAATAGGATTAGTAAACACCTAGCTTTATGTGCAGGTTTTATTGGCAGGCTCCAGAAGTCCAGAAGAGGGGAGATGAAGTTTAAGAAGCAGTTCATTTGACAAAAAACTGGGAGCTTGAATTGCTCATGCCTTTGAGTCTGGACTAGTAATACCATCTCCCTGCAGTTGGCAGCTATTCATTCCCAGCATGATGGAGAATAGCTAGAATTTCCTACCTTGGAAGGTGGTTAGATGGTGGAAACTACTAACTATGACTAATAGTAGTGATGTGTTTTCTGGTAGTTGAGGGACTCTGACATGTAAGATTATTTTATTCTGCAAAATGCTAATGGGTAGAATTAGGACCTGGGTAAAATTCACTGAAAAGTGAGCCAATTTTGGTCCAATAAAAATCAAGAACTTTTAAAGAATCAGAGTTTTTAAAAATTGAAATAGGAGGATCTGTGACTTTACTGCCAAGTTACTGATATTACTTGAGAATGGCTAGGTAATTCTATGTTGGGAATTCCGTCAAATGCATTTTATTACTTTGTTAGAAGTTTGCCTGTATCATATCCAAGTCACCTTATAAATCTTAATATTCTAAAATTCTATAATTTCCTTTATGATATATATGGAGGTCCAAATCCCACATCTTGGGAATTGAAATTAAATATCTGTTTCTAATATTTTAGCCTATGAAATCCTAATTCCAAATAGGTAAGGTTTTTAAATAATACTTCTTTTAAGAAAATTTCTAGAAATCTAGAAAATTTGAAATTTAATATATTCCCCAGCTCACATACATTTTTTTAAAAAAAAAATTGTTTCTAGTAGTTGTTCTCAGATACTTTTAAATTATTTGATATAATCTTTGTTCTGTGATAATATATTTGAGATTAGGACATAGCTCAATGAAAAATATCTTTATTGGGTTCTTAAAATTATTTTAATATTAAGAGAAAATAAGAGTAATCCATGCCAGGCTTTGTTGATGTGCAGATGGGAACCTTCTCTTCGTATGACCCCTGATCAGGCCCTCAAGCATGCTTGGATTCATGAGCCACGGAACCTCAAACCACGGCCCAGGCCCCAGGCCCTGAGGAAACCCAATGTCTCTCTTCCTTCTGAGATAAGCAAGAACAAGGTTCAAGAGTATCATCACTCAACCCAAACAGGTATAGCCCTCAGCCAGACAGTCCTCTTCCCATAGTTCAGGGAGTCAGGTTCTTCTAGAGGAAGGTCAATTTCTTTGAACTTAGTCTTGGATAATTTATTTCTGGCTATGACATTATTAGTCTACCCTTTCTTATTTTGAGAATTTTTCTTTTTCAAGAAACTTGGCTTTTAGCCATAGCCACCCACCCGCCTTATGAGGGATTTTCCATTTTTCTCCCATATTCAATCCCTTTTCTATTCCTTCCCTTTTCTTTCACTGTGTCTGCCTCTTTATGCCCTATAATTACCTTTTGAATTTTTATCACTGACAAATTCTAGGATTATGCAAATCTTTTATATGTAATATAGCTTAGTGGTTAAGCATAGGCCACTGGTATCAAAGTACTTGGGATGAAATTCTGGCTCTACCACTTACCAGGTGTGGGCTCCTGGATAATTTACTTAACCATGATATGCAGATGCATTTGCCTATTTATGAGAATGAGAATAATGCTTATTCTGTAGTGCTGCTGAAAAGATCAAATGAATCAGTAAATGTGAAGTGCTTAGAATGATGCCTAGCACATTAGAATGTGCTTTACAAATGAACAATTTTTATATCATTATAACCACAATTTTCCCAAAATGATTTACAACCTAACAGAAAGTTAGAATATGCAGTCATTCATATTTGAACATCATTCCGTCTTTTCCATCCTTTGGCAGATGAGACCACCAAAGAGACTGCAGACAAAATAAAAGATGATGCCACTAAGAATGTTCAGAATTCAGCTGATCAGCAGGGCTCTGTCCAGCACACTATTGAGACTGTCCAGCTGCCTCCTCTAGTAGAGGATCCCAGAAAGCCAGAGGCTGTTACTGAACCAGAGGTGGCCAAACCCTCCACAGAACAAAGTGGCCCAAGCTCCTCCTCTAGTAATACAAACATTTTACCACGTATTGTATGACCCTGGCTGAAGGGTCCTGTGTCCCGTTCCTTTCCAGTGATTTGTATTCAAGACAGCACTTATATTGTAGAATACTTCAGATTGTTGTTTTTCAATGCATAAAGGTTTGTTTTTAAAAAATCAACTCTTTCTTCACATAGACAATTGGCCTGATTCCTCTTATGAATGATGTGGGTGGATGTCCTTATACCTGAACTCACTCTTTAGCTACGTGTGTGTGTGTGTGTGTGTGTGTGTGTGTGTGTGTGTGTGTGTTTGGGGGTAGTTTTAGTATAATTAATGGTACTTTAAATAAAATTTTTTTTTCTTTTTGCCCATGATTGTCAACCTATATCTATCAGAATTTTTGTTTGGAAATAACAAAAACTAAGTTCAAATTAGTTTAAGTAATAAGGGGAATCAGGTGGGGTAGATGCAGTTTTAGGCACAGCTGTATCTAGGAATTCAAATAAGGTCATCAGAGCTCAGATTAACCTTGCTACTTTTTCCTCTTCTTTCTCTTTCCTTCTTCCTGTTCTTTTTCTCTTCTGCCTTGATTTTCCTATATTTAGCTTCATCCTGATGACTGAAGGCTCATCCCAGAAGTTAAGATGACTACCAACATCCAGTCAAAAGATAGTCTTCCTTGCTGGCAGGGAAGTCTCAAAAATGACTGTATCTCAACTGTATCTGAGAGACTGTGGTCCTCTGTGGTTCTCACCTGGATTATAAGCCCACCTTGTAGTTGTGTTGAAAATGCCATGACTGTTGCTTCTCTAGGAAGGAGTAGGGGATAAAGTGCTTCCCGAAGGAGGGAAGTTGATTTCATAAGCAGGATATTTTCATTCATCCACCACTCCTCAAATCCAATAAAGTCCACTTATTTCCCTTCTCAGTTCTATCTACATAAACCACAATTTCTATATGGTTGTATCACAGGACAAACAAAATATGAATGAAACTTAAGATCATAAACAACATGGAAAATATACCTGGCTTCATAGTTTCCTTTAAAAATACTACATAATATTCCAAAAATGGTGATATCAAGTAGAAGAGATCACCTAGGGAAGAGGACACGGGATAGCAAAGAGTCAAGAGAAAGTCCGGGTAGGATAAAATTACAACATGACAGAGTAGAGCCCCTAAGAGACCTAGAGAAATAGGAGGAAAATTAGAAGACAAAGAGGAAAAAGTTTCTAGGAGGGGAAAAAAGGTCAAAAACATTTCTAGGGAGGTGGGTAAGAATGGAAAATGTTTTAAGTGGGGTGTCACGAGCATTTAGTCAGAGCAGTGCTATAACTTGTCCTTGGTTCTATAGCCAGGAGGTCACAGAACTGGCCAGAGAACTCAGGTCTTGGGAACATTTTTTCCCCAGTGCTGGAGACTGAACCTAGGCCTCTCTTTCATGTGCAACAAGTACTAAGCTACACCCTCAGCCTTGAGGAACCTCTTTGGACACCATCTTCAATCATGGATAAAGTTGGAGGTTGACTGGGGTTCTGCCGCTCAGCAGACCTACAACAAGAAGTAAAGTCTAGAACATATAACTAGACTGATTTTGTTTGGATATTAGAAACTTTTTTCTCATTTTCATGATTATAAAAGGTAAAACTGTGGCTTATTTTAAGGCAAGATTTAAAATGAGGGGAGTTGTAAATTGAGGCACACAGACAGGAGATATATAGCAAACAGCAACCTTTGTCGGTGTCTCTCAGTTCAGCATAATTCTGCTTGCCTCTGCCATTCGTCTCTTTTTTTCACTCCTAAGATTTCTGGACCTTATTGAATCTTTACCGTTTAGATGCCAAGAAAACCAAATACACGGAGCTCTTTAATTTTTTTAATTTTATGTCCTTGCTCGTATGGACAGGAAAATGTGCAAAATCCAGTGACTAGCATTAGATGACATGTCTTTCATGTGAGTGGTATGAAGATAATGTTAGGGCTCTGTGAGGATAAGGACAAGGGAGCTGTGGGAATGAGGGGGGAGTGGGTGGGGCAAGGGCTGGGCCCACTGCTGGAAGAGGGGATGCAGAGAGTGGGCACGATCACAGGTTCACCATCAGCCAGTCCAGCAGCTGCAGCCGTGTGACATTTCCCACCGCCTCATCCAGCTGTCGCTCCTTCTCATAGCGCAGCACCGACTGCAGAACCTCCCCTACGCTGCGTCCCTTGTCTACAGCAGCAGCCGAGAGCTGAAGTAGCTGTGGAAAGCAGAGAAAACAGCAGTGGAGGGGCCAAGGGTCCCCAGGCAGTCCAGAAACAACATGATACAGTTAGAACCAGGAGGCCAGGTTGACTTTGGGAAAGTACAGCAGCAGGGACACAAGTTAGATGTTGAGAAGACTTCCTTAAGAGCAGTTTGTCCGTCTGTTTGGCAGAAGGAAGTTGGAAAGATGTTAATATCCACTGTCCATGACATATAAAATGTGATTTCTCATTAAGACAAAAAATTTCCCTTTATTCCCCTCTGAGGAAATACTTACACTGAATGTTCATTAATAGTGTTCTGCCCTCTAGGAATTCTAAAATTTTAAACCCTAATATCATAAAAATAGTCTCTATTATCATCCTAAGACCAACGAGAGTGAGAGAAACATATCCAACAGACAAACGTGGATACTGCTTTCCATGCCTCATAGACCAGAGAACTCTATAATGGTATTTCAGGAAAGCACCTCCGAGATCAATTTGACCTCAGCAAGATGTTACTGAGAGAGGGAAGAGACTTATCAGAGTGACACTGCTAGCACTTGACAGAACCAAAATTCACACTTAAACCTTAAGTTTATTACTCTTTCTGAACACAAATTGAGGAAACCTAGTTGAGACAAGCATTCTAATATGAACACAGTAGAGGCAACAAATTATTTCAAGTAGTAGGATTTTTGTGCATTCTGCTCCTGGTTCTTTAAAAGACATGCCTGTAATCCCAGCTACTCAAGAGGCTGAGACAAGAGGGTTACAAGTTCAAGGCCAGCCTGGGTAACTTAGCAAGACCTTGACTCAAAATAAAAAGGGCTGGGGATGTAGCTCAGTATAGAGCAACTTGCCTAATACAAGTGAAGCTCTGAGTTCAGTTCCCAAATTCCCTCCCCCCTTTAAAAAAAACAAGGAAAAGGAAGAATAAGTCTAAGGTTAAAATACATGGGGAAAACATCATGAGCACTTTCAGGAGGAGATATTTTTATGTGAGAAACTAACGTGGATATTCTGGAAATAAGTGGAAACAGTCATAACAAAGAAATAAAAGATATGAAAAAGAGCTGAGTGAAATTTAAAACAAAAACATTCAAAAAATGTATTAGATGAGCTAAATGGCAAAACAAAGATGACAGAGTAAAATCAATTAACTTGAAAGTAGATCAAGAGAAATTACCCCTGCTGAAAGACATAAAAAATTGAAGACTGAAAAAATAAGCAGTGCTTCAGGGCCTGCAGACATTTATATCATTAGCATCCCAAAGAAAAGGAGAAAAAGGATGATGCAGAAAAATTATTTAAAGAAATGTGGAAAGCTTTCAAGTTCACCAAAAGAACTGAGCTTGTAAAGAAGTTTAGTATACCTAAAATAAAACAAACACAAGGAAATTCACTATAACATCTATAATAATCAAATTGCTGAAAACTAAAGAAAAAGAAAAAAAATCTTCAAAACAGCCTGAGAAATCAAAGGAGGAACACACAATTCAATTGACAGCAGATTTCTCCTCTGGAACTATGGAGGTCAGAAAAAAGTGGCACATTTTGAACCGCTAACAGAAAAACTTCCAAACTCGAATTCTATATCCAGAAGAAAATCAGAAATGAAGGGTTAATAAAGACATTTTTGAATTAAAGAAACTAAATATTTCCAAAAAATGTGTTCTAAAAGAATTCCTTAAGGAAGTTCATTAGAGAGTGGGACAGTGATATCAGAAGGAAATTAGGAATACCAGGAATGCATAAAGAGCAATAGAAATAGTAAAATTCTCAGTATAAATAAGAGATTGTCCCTTTAGTTCTTTAAAATGTGTTTTATGGTTGAAAGCAAGAGTAACATCATCTTAGGATTTTTCAATGTATTTAATAGATTAAACACAGAAGACAACTGGAATATAAAGAGTAAGGAAAAGGACCCCCCACCATAATAGTAATATTTCTACATTTTAGTCTAAGTGGCAAACTACTGATTCTACCTAGACTCTAAAAAGTTAATATATATATATATAAAATAATCCATAGAGAATCACTAAAAATCTACACAAAGATAAAGTAAAAAACACAAAAGATAAGATGGGATATTAAAAATGTTCAAACAATGGATGGCAAAGGAAAAAGAGAGAAAATAAATAAATAAATAATAAACTAGTATACTTCAATCTAAACATAAGAAATTAGTGAACCTACAGTTGGACATGTTTTTGTCTACATGAACATGAACAGGACCCAACTGCATGCTCCTACAAAAAAAAAACCAAAAAAAAACAAAAACAAAAAAACCCCAAAAAACAGCACTTCAAATATAATGATGTGAGTAGGTTAAAAGTAAAATCATAGAAAAATGTGCCATGCAAACATTAATTACAATAAATTTTGAATTTAATGTTTATGGTCATTTGAGTTTTTGAAAAGGGGATGGATAATTCAGAGGAGTCAGAAAAGCCATTGGGATCATTTCAACAAATTGTGCCAAGACACCAGTACAGCCTCATGCAAAAGAATAAATTTGGACCCCTCCTTTACATCATACCCCAAAATTAAAGTAGATCAGTAGACATAAGAGCTAAAAATTAACAAACATTTAGAAGAAAACAAAGAGAAAATCTTTGTGACTTTGGGATAGAGGTCAGGGTTTTTAATTGTTGGTGCTATTGACCTTACAGGTCAGATAATTCTATTGAAGAGCTGTTTTGTGCAATGTAAGATGTTTAATAATATTTTTGGCCTTCCTATCCATTAGACTCCACTAGCAACCCTCTTTTGTGTTGTGATAGTCATATATGTCTCTAGATACTGCCAAATGTCCCCTGGGGTCAAAATTTTCCCTAGTCATGAACAACTGGTTAGGCAAGGATTTATTAGATTCTACACCAAAAGCACACAGCAATAAAAGCCAAAAATGATAAATTAGTATTTATCATTAAAAAGTTTTCTCTTTGAAAGACTTCCATTAAGTAAAAACACAAACCACAGTTGAGAGAAAACACTTGCAAATCATATATCAGAAAAAGATCTTGTTTCCAGAATATATAAAGATATCTTGCAACTTGAAACAAGAAGTAAACAACCCAATCAAAGTATGGGCTAAGGGTTTGTAGAGATATTTTCCCAAAGAACAGATATTAATGGGTAATGAGTACATAAAATATGCAGAATATCCTTATAATCATTCTAATTTTCATATGCCTGATTAATCCATCATGAGACACCACTATAATGGCTATAATAAATGAAAGATTACTTTTAACATAAATGTGGAGAAACTGAAACCCACATAAATGGTTGGTGAGAAGGAAAAATGATACAACCACTTTAGAAAACAGTTTGACAATTTCTTAAGAAATTACACTTTCGAGTTTGTAGCAATCCCATTCCTCAGTATCCTCTCAAGGGAAATAAAAACCTATATCCATGCAAAGACTTTCATGTAAGTGCTCACAGTAGCATTATTCATAATAACAAAACCCAGAAATAATCCAAATTCCATTAACTGATGAATGAACACAAAAATGTATATCCATAAAGTAAAATATTATTCACTAATAAAAATTGAACTACTGATAACATGCAACATGGATGAGCCTCAAAGACATGTTAAGTATAAAAAGTCAAATATAAAAGACTTATTTTATGGCTCCATTAGATTAAATGTCAAAGAAAGGCAAAACTAAAATATAGGTAACAGATCAGTGGTTGCCTGTAGGAGGAGTGGAAACTTGGAAATGAAAACAGGTAAGAACCTAGAAAATTGGCATAGTTAAGGAGTTCCAGTCCTATCAGTTATTGTAAAATGTTGTAGAATTACAGTGAACAAAATAGTATGTGATGGGTCCAAGAAGAGACAGATAATTTAATAGAACAATAGAAAATTCAGAAAAAAGAATCAAAGACAGGTAGCCAGTTTGCATTCCTATTTCATCTCTTATATAAAAAAGTATTAAAAATGGATTAAAATCTTAAATAAAAGCATCAAAAGAAAACAGAAAAGTTTGTTAATATGGCATAGCAAAGAATGCTTTACAAAAATCTGACAAAACCCAGCAAATATAAAAGAAAAACTATTTTAGATTTGACTAAATTCTGTATGGCAACACCAACCTAAAACAGAAAACATCAATAAAAAGACCAATGGCAAAGGAAAGATTAGTATTTAATATCACAATGGCTGATTCCTTATAACATATAAAATTCTTAAAAATCTAGAAAGAGACCTGCAACCCAATGAAAAATTGGCAGAGGTTATGAACAAAAAAATTCATCCCCCAAATAGGAAATTCAAATGATTTTTAAACATATACAATGATATTCATCCTAATTTCTAGTAAAACAAATGTAAAGTAAAGCTACACTTGGCAAAGATCCAAAGATTAGTGCACTCTTTTGGTTCAAACATGGGGAAATAGGCACTCTCAAATTATTTTAATAGAAGTGCAAATTGGTCAAGCCCTATGGAAGGCAACATGGTAATATATGTCAAATATACATAATCATATACAAAGTAACCTTAAAATTCCTTTCCTAGGTATTTAGCACATATGGGTACATTTGAACCTGTGCAAAATTATATATATATAGTCAAGGCTATATTTCCATTGATTATAGTAGCAAGATATTGTCAATTGAAATATCTAAACATAGGGGAGAGTTAAGTTACAAAACCTTCAAACTATGAAGTAATATAAACCTATTAAAATGTGGTAGCTCTAAATGTTGCAGAAGGTATATCCATATATTGATGAATCTTACATCATATATATGTGAGTATATATATCTATATATACATTTGTGACTATTTAGAAAATAATATGTACATTCACTTGTGTATGAATATGCACTTCTGTTAATGAACAAGAAATTGATCAGAAAAGTTTTTTTTCTTCAGGGAGGGTACTAGGATGAAGAAACACCCTTAATTTTCACTGTGCATCCTTTTGTGTTTTTGGATTCTGCATTATGCAAATACAATATCTATTTAAAAATAAATACAAATTTATTTAAGGGAACTGTGTTCATATGCACCCCATTTTTATTAGATTCCATCACCTGGATCAACATGAGAATATTTGCATAACTAATCCCTTAGCAAAAAAATATCACCTTTAGGTAATTTCTTTGGTGTATTTGTCATCCAACTGTTATTAAAATATGCTAATGTTTAATGCAAATCTCATTAGTTGAAGTTTGCATTGCTTTTACTCTTTTCTTTTAAGAATAGATGAATGTATATTTAGAGTGGACAAAAGCGTGTGTGTGTGTGTGTGTGTGCGTGTGTAAGGAGGGACCACAAGTCTATTGTTCCTATTTTAGATGAATATATTACAGACATTCTGATTCAGAATTATCTAAAACTGGAATGTGTTATGTATAAGTTCAACTTAAAAGCTGGCTATAGCCGGGCATGGTGGCACATGTCTGTAATCCCAGCAGCTCAGGAGGCTGAGGCAGGAGGATTGCAAGTTCAAAGCCACCTTCAGAGCATTACAAAACAAATGCCTTTTTCACACATTGTACACTATGTTTGTTTTTAGATTTTTTTCTTCAGTCTAAAGTTTTTGCCTGAATACAGCCTCATCTTCTCTCTTCCCACTCCTGCACAGCTAATTGCCATGTACCAAAATAGTAGTCTTATGTACACTGAAAATCCTATAAGGAGACAGAGCTTGCCAAGAAGCCTTAGGGATATATCTAGTATTGGAAATTCATATTCTGTCCTCTAACCCAAACTTGAACCATACACACAAATCACCTGGGTATTTGCCAAAATGAAGCTTTCAATACAGTAGATCTAGAGTAAAGCTTGAGATTTTGCACTTCTAACAATTTCCCAAAGGATGCCAATGTTGGTAGTCCACAGATAATACTTGGAATAGCAAACACAGTCTGGCTAAGAGTAAAAGTGTTGCTAAGGCTAAAGTTAAGATCATACAATTTCTTGTATAGGCTTGATGTAGCCTAATCTGGGTGCTATCTAATCTTGTCTTCCCAAGTTATCCAATGAACCCAGTAACCCAGTTACAAGAGTTACTAACATTACTTACTAAAAAAAAAAAAAAAAAAAAAAAAAAAGAAAAGAAAGAAAGACTCTTTCTCTACATCTTAAGGTTTCTCTTAGGATATTCTTTTCTTTTCTTTTACCTTCTTTCTTTTCTTTTTCTTTCTTTCTTTCCTTTCCTTTTCCCCCCCTGGTGCCGTGGATTGAACCCAGGGCCTTGTGCATGCTTGGCAAGTGCTCTACTGAGCTACATGCCCAACCCTGAAGATAAATTGTTCTAAAAAACCCTAGCCTCTTGTGCCACCCCTTAGTACTTGACTGATAACAGCCATTGTTCCACTTGTCTCAATCAAGAGATAATCCAAAGGGGAGAGAGGCTGAGAGGGAGAGAAAGAGAAAAAGTGGTAGTTGTAGGGATGGTTTCTCAGTTCCCTCACTCCAGGATACAGCAGCAACATGTAAAGTATGCATATTCTCCAGACTCAAACTATCCCTTAGGTGAGCAGTTCCAAGGCTCATTGGAAGACTGGTGAAGGAGCAAGAGCTTGGAAGAACACTTTCTTATCTTTATCAGTAATAACAATGATAGATGGATTTTCCATAATCCTTATTGTTTAGTCTTACTTCTCAACTGATTCAGGACTCAGGGTGAAGAGCCGTTATTTATTGAATCCCTCCAGATCCCCAATACTACTAAACAAGCTAAGATTAGTGACAAATTTGAAAAGGTCAAATATCCAAGCCCTCTGTCTCCAACCTCAACATATCCCAGGGATGCTTTCCAAAAGTTCTGCCTTATTCTTTGGCAATTCTGTCCTATCTGAAAGTCAGCCTCAGGCCCAGACTTTGATCTGACTCCTTCATTAAGTCTTTAGAGGTCCTTCATCTGTGTACTCCCATCAATAAATGCAGAAAACAGAGAAAAATATCATTTATATTTCCCTACTTTTAGATGCCTCTGATTGGGTAAAATTTAATTTTACTTCATTATCTCCACCGAGAGGCACATTCTTAAAATTCTTACTGTTTCCATTCTACCCCTCCTGTGGCTATATTTCCATTCAGAAAGCAAAAAAGAACCTAAAACTCCAATTAACCCGTAGTGTATCTTCCCCAAATCCTCTGACCTTTCTTCCTTACCTTCTCTTGGATCCCTTCATCATCACCAGCAAAGTACAAAATCGGGACATTGAGCTCAGAAGCAGCTACCCATTGAAGAACAGCTTGGAGTTGCTTGTTCTGAACTGTGTCAGATAGGTTGTGATTACTGACAATCACTTTGGGTGCTGTACATCCTTCAGGGGGCTGTCCTGATGCACATCTCAGTTCATTATGGATGGCTTGATAGGCATTTTGTAGGAGAGCCTCTGCTGTTCCTGTGCCTTTGACTGGTAAACACTCGTACAAACTCTCTGGGAAGGCTGAATTTGGCCTGCTGGCATCCCCACTTTTCTCATCTCCCAGCTCTGCCAAGGGAGAGTCACAGGACTTGGCAATAATGAGACACAACTTCATCACTGAGTCCACCAGATGATCTACCATTTGCCCATTCATGTTGCCATCCAGCTGGTTGGCAACCATCTTGGTCAGCCCAGAAAAGGCACCAGCCTCATCACCTTCAGATAATTTGGGGGAAGGGGTTGCAGGTCTTTCACCCTGGTTGCAATTTTTTTCCTTATCTGACTTTTCTGGAGCCTTGGATTCACAGCTATTGTCACCCTTGAAAATAGTTTCACCAAGTAAGTTCCGGATAAAATTGAAGAAAACACTCATTAGATCCTTCTTTTCTGATTGTTCTTGGTCACATACCACGTGAGGGGTCTTAAGGCTGGATTCATCTAAAACTACAGGGGTCTTGGTGATGGGAAAGTTGGAGGAGCCAGCAGCTTCAAGGAAGCTCTGTGCATCCATCCTTCCTCCCTGAGCCAGGTGGTACTGAATCAGAAGCAGGGCAGACACAATCAGGTCCTTGGCCCAGGAGTCTGAATCACACATAAAATTCTCTGGTATCTCTGGGAAATGCAGAGAAGGGCTGAAACTGCAAGGATCCAGACACTCAAAGGGAATGTCTGGTGCAGGACTTTTCTGTTTGTTGGTAGCTGCAGGTTCGAAATCTGGAGATTTACACTCTTTCTTTTGAGTTTTATGCCACATGGTCAACCCCTCTTTGATAATATGCTCACCCAGGGTTTCAGCGCAAGTCTTCTCCTTCTCTGGTTTGCCTGACGAATATGTCTTTTCTTTCACTTTAGCTTCAGATTTCATTGTAAAGTTCATATTTCGCTCTATTCCTTTCATGGAGAGGAGGGAATAACTCTGTGACTTATCCTTGGTTTTCCGGAGATTATCAGGGAATTTTTTGGCAAACATCACAGTGTATAGTTTACCTAGCATGGCGTCCATGATATCTGTAGCCTTTTGGCTTCCTTGAGAGAAGAGACTTCTTTTCACAGCTGAGATAAAGTCTGTATCAGTCATAAGGGTCCCGGTGACATTGTGGAGATTCTTCATGAAGGAATCAATGAGATCTGAGACGACTTCTTTTGCATGTTTGATCAGTACCTTCTTTAGTAAGATGGTGGCAATGGTTGTGTCCTTCACTTGAATCCTCAGTGTCTTCATGATGGAGACCATCATATCCGATACCACACTATTGGCATAGGTCATGATCCCTTGACTAACGGAAGCTGTAAAGTCACTAGGCCTTTCCTGCCCACTGAACATCTTTTTCTCCCCAGGTAGGGACTTTCCACCCTCTTTGGCATCACCTGCATTCCGAGATTCAAACACTTCCTTATAGAAGAAAGACTTCTTAGAAGCGGACTTGTCATCTGGACACTTGCTTTCCTTGGTACACTCCTTGATTTTCAAAGTGCTCTTGTACTTCAAATTTGGGGGACTCTGTGATAATCCGGAGGCTCTGTCTCCAGAGCCAGGAGCCTTGTCTGGGGAAGTTGTATTGGCACATGCAGAGACAGTTTCATTCACCAACTCTGATGCTACTGTACTCAGGCTCTTTTTGGGTACAGGTTCATCCCCTACATACAATGATTGACGGATACATTTGTTTTCAGAGCCGTCGATCTTCTCATTGATCTCCTTGCGGGCCATAGCTATGACTAGATTTGTGAGGCGGTTAGCATAGAAGGAAACTTCATCGACTGAACTCCCTTTACCAGCTTGAGGACAGGGGTCCTGGGAGGGAGTCTCTTTGTGAGTTACCTCAAAATGCAATCTCCCTGGACTGCCCTTCTGGGGGTTGTTGAAATAGTCTACACAGAAACCTCTGTTTCCTGGGTTGGCAGTTTCCTCACCAAATGACGATTCTCCAGGCTTGAATCTAATATCTTGGAATTCTGCTGTACTTTTTTCCAGGTCTCTGCGGAGCCAGCTGAGCACTCTGACAGGATCTGTTGACGCTTCCTTAAAAACAGACAAGGTTTCATCCGACTATAACAAAGTAAAGATATGGGATATTCAGGAAAACCTCAAAGGCCAGTTACAAAAACTGTCACCCCTCAAGCCAGCTCAGTCATCACAAAAAAACAACATATATTAAGTGCTTACTATGTATCAGGCACTCGTCCAAATATTTTAAGACTATTATTTCACTTAGAATTATCCTCATATTAAATCCAAATGTTAGCTCTTATTATCTTAATTTTACAGAGGAGAAAATGGAAGAAAGAGAGGTTAGGTTAGTTACTCATTTGAAGTTATATAGTTAATTGTTGATAGAGGAGGGATTGCAACACAGGCAGTCTGGTTCCAGAGCCCATGCCCTCAGCTAAATACATTCTGTTGCTTCTAAGAACGTATGTCCATAAGATCTGATAGTCACAAGCCCCATAGAAGAGTTAGTTAGCATCTGAAGTGAATCAGATTTTCTTTCTTGTATTGATATTAACTGCTATTGTCTGTGGCTTACACATTTCTATTTAGGTCTCATTGTAAGTATAGTTTTTAAAAAATTGAGAAAATTCAAGGAAAATTGTGCATGATGATTCACTATGCCAGGCTCCATAAGCACAATGTGGATATGCTTAATGGCTTTCCAGTGGTCTAGCCGATACCAATTAAGTCAATAGTCTGATTCAAAATTGAGGAGTTTTTACCTTGGGCAATTTATTAGTTCTGTGTGAATACAGACTGATGGACACTAGCTATGATAATTAAATGCATATAGTGTATGTAATCTGTATAATGAAAAACTCTTCACTTGAATATAGAATAAAATAATGTTTGTGGAAGTGGCTTATGTATTATCAAATGTAAAGGATCCTTGTAGTTCATATGCTTATCTAGAATAACCACATGTATGGTTCATCTTTAAAGAATAAATTAGTATTTTTATTACTGAATTACTAGTATTTCACTAAATTAACAGTTTATTACTAAGTTAAAAGTTACTAGCTACCATTTGTTAAATACTTGTAGTGTCTGCCAGGGACTGTGCTAAATGGTTTTATATATTATTTAATCCTCATACTCACCCTATAACAAGGTTTCACTCTTCCAGCTTCACAGGTAAGGGAACAGAGACAGAGAAGCTGAATGATTTAGCTAGCATCTCACATAGAATACCTGATGGGGTTCTTGTTCAAATCTAGTTCTTCCTCTAAAACTGGACTCTTCCCCCAGGGCTCCTTATTGTGTCGTGGAAAGGAGAGGAGCAGTTGCACTAACCCTCTGCTGAGCTGCTTTAAGCTTCCTGTTTTCATGTTTGGGCTAATAGCTAATAGTTAATAGCTTGGTTCAAAAATCTTCCCAATGGTTCTCTTGATTAGGATAGAAAATATGTTGTGCTTCAGTGGAAAACTATACATTGTCTACAGTACATCCTTCCACATTATCTGACTCTTATTTTCTTGGAGCTATTTTATAACACTGTAAACTGTACATAACTGACAGCAAGAAAATATAATTCTTGCTATAGACAAGGAGAGGTTTTGCCTCCCCTAAATATAATTTAATTTTTCTTATCTACATGTATTTCTTGAACCTTATCAGTTTCTTTTTTAAAAAATCTTTAACATCTGTTCATTTTTATATATATATGAGAGCCATTATTTTACCCTTCTCAAAAAATTATTGTTTGGTGATTTTGGGTCTCCCACCAACATACCCAGGAGATTCAATTAATGGATTTTAATGTATTCTAATATTTTACCTATGCTAGAGGGAAAAAAGTATTTTTATAGAGCCTAACCTCAGAAACATTTTAGGAACTCAAGTTCACATAAGTTAGGTAAACCTTTGGCAAATGAGAAAGGGTTAAAAATTTTGGTTTAATAAAAACATCTTTGTCTTTTCTGATTTATCAGTATTAAGCAAAATACAAGTCCACATTTTTATTTTACTTCACTTGTTCTTTATAAATTCATACAAAGTTATACATATCCAATAATCTAGCATTACTTCTATTTAATATTTAAGCTGATGAAAATTTGTGTTTCACTTCACCAGTTACTGTGTTTTACAGTGTGTTGGCTTGGTGATAGCTTTCCAATCAATATCTTACATAATACTGAATTATAATTCCAATACTGAAGCACTTAAGGCTAAGCATAAAGTTTATATGCTTTTTTCTTACTATATTGAGGTTATATCCTTGGGTTTGTTAAAAAATATGTTCATTTTTATCACTTAGAGATGTTGCAGCAGGGATGTGTGGCTGTAGGAAGCTGACTTCACATGTGTCCCTGAGTTCTGCTCATCTGCACTTCAGCTGGTGGGAGGGTTCAGTTATATACTTCTACCCCTCACTCATTCTCTTTGTGAAGTATAAAGAATACAAAGTACTCTGGTTAAAAGTTCTGATTAAAACAAGTGGTAGAGACTATCAGAAACAATAGTTTTAGAGAAAGCAAACTGTGCACAGGTCTGTTTTTCTAAGATTGCAGATGAAACCGGGTGGAGTCTGTTTTCTTGGGCTTGACTTTCTGTTCTCACCATAGGGGGGGAAAAAAAAAAAACCAGATGCTTTAAAAAATCCAATCTGAGATTTCTCCTGAAAACTTGCAGAAAAACAAACTTAAGGTGGTCAACCTAGTTGACTACTGCATCTATGTAATCAGACCAAATTTGATGAGAACACCCTTATTTTGTGATTAAGAAAAAACTTACATTGCAATTATTTTTATCAAGATGGAGGAGAGACTTGGGGAAAAAAATTTGTGCTTCAATAGAAAACTAGGTATCATCTATAGATTACTACCCATAGACCAAGCTTTGTCTCCAGCCTTACACATTATCTGATTCTGATTCAGTGGGAACTATTTTACACTCTGTAAGCTCTAAATAATGAAAAACAATGCAAAATAATTTTTGTCTGCAGACATGCAAATTCTGCCCAATGGAGGTTCAGCTGACCCCCCACCCTTTCTCATAGTGGAAGAGGCCAGTTTTGCCTCTGTTCATTCATTTCAATATTTCTGATATATAAATATCTTTTCCAATTCTCCTTTGAACTGATTATAATACCTCACCAATATCCTCACTAATGAGCTAAATAAAATCTTTAATGTATATTCATTTTCATATCTGTATGAGGGTGTTGATTTTGGCCCTTAGAAGAAAATTACCTTTTAATATTACTTAGTTATTTACTTTAGGACACATACACAAATAGGCATGTTTCCACAATTAGGCTGAACTATTTACAGTGAAGCTCTATAATGCAGATGTAGGGTTTATTCTTTAATTCTTGTCAATTTTTTTTCACAGAACACTAAACCACAATAAACCTACAGCCTAGTATAGAGCTTTACAATGGTGTGCATAGAATTGTGTCAGCTTTCTGTGTTTATAGGTTTTCATTTTCTCTTTGTTAAAATCTAAAATGTGTACAACCTATATCAATTATTTCACCAAATTCATGAGAAATTTGCAAAAGTGGTTGATCAAGCCAAAGTGACTGAGTGGAAAACTAAGTACCCACATTTCCTTTTCTGTAAATACATCTTCCACCCATCCTTCAGTCTCCTTTGGCTTCCTACAGCCATCCTCCTCTTACACAATAGTATTCTGGGAAGGAGGATGCCAAGTCTTTTCAGTTTTTCTTAAGGCCAAGCAAAATTTCATGTCCATGAAGGAGAATACAGAAAAGGGTTGATGGGTTTAATTTTCTCTGCTCAGCCATCTTCTGCTTCAGCAACTTAGTTTAAGCCAACTGTAAACTTCCCTGTCCTGTTTTTCTTCTCCATTTATAAATCAATCAAATATACCCCATACAATTTTCTCTGGCCAACTCCCATTTTAAAATGATCCATTCTTAAAACACCTAGAGTAATTACTGTCTAGAAAATCCACATGGCAAAAATCATGAACTGCCTTTTATTAATATGCAGCAGTTATTTAGAGCTTTTAAATTATAGTTACATTTTCACATGTGAACAGAAAAGCTCATAGGGACAGAAATTGTTCTGTTCTTTTTTGCATTCCTCAGAGTGCTTCTTGCTTCATGAAAACATCAAGGAATCTTGGTTCACTTGATTTAACACTGAAACTGATCTGCCTTTTAATTCTCTACATAGAAAGGCAGGGGTCAATAAAAGATTAAACAGAAGCATTTTGGGGTTGACCCATATACTATCGAAATTCAGTATTTATTGTCCATAAGTTTTAAAGCCTTTTGTAGATTTGTTAATGTTTTCTTTTTTAGGTTCTTATGGATGAGAAAAAAGATTTGGGACCAATAGAAGATGGGTCATATAATATTATATGTCTGATAGGGGCTGGGGTTGTGGCTCAGAGGTAGAGCGCTCGCCTACTATGAGTGAGGCACCGGGTTCAATTCTCAGCATCACATAAAAATAAAGATATTGTGTCTACCTATAACTAAAAAATAAATATAAAAAAGTGTATGCTAAATGTTAATGCCAAAGGCAAAGATTGCAATAGTGACTGCATTAGATTTACAAGATCCTTAAAGACAGAGAATTCTAATTTATTTTTGTCTCTGACCCTAACATCCCACAATGTCTATGCCAGTTATTTATTGTCTCTAACTCCATATCCACCCCACTTTGCCTTGCTTTGTGATGCTTGGGCTGGGTCCTTCAAATATTTCTCTTTTGGCAGCTGTCTTTATCAATAGAAGACACTGGAAGGGCACTGCATGGTCATGGCAGAAAGAAAGGGCTACTCTTCTGGCCCCTCTGCAGCCTCTGCCAAGCTTCCTGTGGTAGCCTCACTCCCTTCACCTGAAGCAGCCTTGGTTGAGAGGGAGGGAGTTTGTTGAGTTCTTAGTTTCTTCCTTATTCACTCTTTCTCAGCCTGTGGGTAGTACCTGCTTTCTGCATTTGTTATTTCTCAGTTCCTAAACTTCTCTTTTATGCGTTTTAGCAGTTAATTATCTTTTACTAGTAAACACTTTTTAAATATTAAATTTCTAGCGTGGTTTCTTTTTTTGCGAGGGAGGGATATGGGGATTGAACTGAGGGGCGCTTGACCATTGAGCCACATCCCCAGCCCTATTTTATATTTTATTTAGAGACAGGGTTTCCCTGAGTTGCTAAATTCCTTGCTTTTTGTTGAGGTTGGCTTTGAACTTGAAATCCTCCTGTCTCGGCCTCTGGAGACTCCTGCAGCCAGCCTACTAGTATGTTCTATTCTCTGATTGGATCCTGACTAATACAGTGCCTGATAGTAAGTAAACATTTAAAAAATGTTTGTCGAATAGTAAAGGTAGACTGAAAGTGCTCCAGAGATGAAAGTTTAAAGTTCTCAGAATTTTAAGGCATCCCACACATTTCAGAAAACATTTTCTATGAGACCTGGAGAAACTTCCAATCTATATCTGTCTGAAAACTAAACAAAATTCCACATGTAATACATTCCTTTTTTTCTATTAGTTATAGCATATATAACTAATGGAAAAGCTATATGATAGATACTTTTTCCAATACAAAACTACAGAATTTGTTGGGAAAAAATGGGAAATTTTTATTCCAAAAGAGCTCATTTTTTTCTTAAGAATCAAGCCATAGTGACTGACTGGAAAACTAAGTACCCACATTTCTTCTGTCAATACAGTCTACATCCATCCCTTCAAACTCCAAAAATAGAAAGAGGTGGGTGGTGATGGTGGCAGAACGAATAAGGCTACTCTTGATGAGCCCACATATCCCTAGTGTTCATGAAGAGGTTGATGCTTACCATTTTCCAGTCCTGGGGTTGGCTGTCTCCAGGAGAATAGACATCGACTTTGCATACTCCATTTTGGCTTTGTAACCAGTCAACCCTTTCTGACATCTCGAAGTAGAAAGAAATGAAAATAGTCATCAAAAGGAAAGGTTATATCAAAATAAGGAGAAGAAAGGTGAATGGCTGAGGTATAAAAAATAGGAGCAATGATTTCAATAGAGACCAATTTCAAGAGCTGCTTCAGACCCACCTTACTCTGGATATCTTCATCCCCAGTTCTCAACTGCAGAGAGTTCTTAATCTCTCTAGTGATGAGGCTGATGCCTGATATACACTATAGGTGCTTAACACATATTTGTTAAATGAATGAACCTGTCCTGCTCTTTAAGTCTTTAACTTGTCTGTTCTTATTTTTAAGTAAAAGATGCTCTACTTCTATTAATTCTAGAGCACTATCTTACTTATACTAGCAGTAAGTTTAGTAGCTCTTAAAACTAGTCTCCCCCTCCAATTTGATAAGGATCCTGGGCTAAAGCAGAGATATCATATGCACCAGCCAGTGTCCACGGATGCAGCAATATCCTTGCTAATGACAATTTGTTCACAGGCCTCATAATACTTTGCTCTATTTTCCAATCTAAGTAATAACTCAGTCATCTTTCTGGTCTTTTGAGCCAGAAAGCTGAGATTCATTTGAGTTGTCTTCTTCTATCCTAAGCCTCCCTCTAGCTACTACATTTATGGTCTTCAATTTGTAGTCATTTTTCTTAAATCACTTATACTTGCTGCTTTCATCACCTCACCTCACAAGTGAGCACCACAGTCCTTATTCCATATACTCTTTTCACCTTTGTCTTTAGTCTTTTCTAAACGCCACAACATTTCAACTTGACAGTTTTTGAAAACATGGCCAGCTATCATGATGACTTGCACTACAAACTGATAATCTAAAACTTCTTTTTGCCCTCATTTTCCGTCAGACTTTCACTTCTAGGCATCTGCACTGAAATTTCCCTTTTTTATTATCAATGAGTGAGATGGAATAAAACATCCACTATTTTTCTTCCTAATGTCTTTACCATCTTCATGAAACAGACATACACTTTTACATGAGTTTAAAAATCTGTTACAATGAAGCCCAACACATATTGTAATTTTTAAAAGCATTTTTATACCTTTATTTTATTTATTTATTTTTATGTGGTGCTGAGAATCTAACCCAGGGCCTCACACATGCGAGGCAAGCGTTCTACCAGTGAGCCACAACCCCAGCCCTCATATTCTAATTTTTAATAGTGAAATTGTTTTATAAAGAATTTCTTGAAATAAGTGAAACATTATTAGGGAGTGTTTATCTGGTTAAATAGAAATATTTGTTTTAAAATACTTTGGACTGTGGTGGGATAGACATCGTCCCTCATTATAAAGTAAAAAAGATAGGCAGACTACACACATGGTTAAGCACACCTGCCAATATATTACTTTTGTTATAGAGAATATTATAGATAATTATTGTAAAGAAAATATAAGATAATCTAGAGCTATTATTCTTTGTCCCCAAAAGGCTTTGTACCCGTTTCACAGCTCAGTCATGGATTCAGATTACTTGGCTAGCAAGACAGCTTTTCATTACTCTGATTAACCTTTAGAATCACTCAGAGAACCACGTAAATACTGAATCTGATTTACCACTTCCAGAAAATTTATTTCAATGGTTTTGGTTTGGGGAAACTTAACATTAACTTTCTTAAAAGCTCTCTGGGTGATTCTAATGTGTATACAGAATTAATTCCTGGGCTAGAGCTTCTCTGGAGAGACCCTCTCTGAAAAAGACTGATCAGCTTCATAAAGATAACTATTTGCTTTTTTTCCTTAATTTTTTTCCTGAGATAGACTTCCCAACCATCTTTAGTGTCCTCTTTTAACGTTTTGTTACCTTAACAAGGAAATTGTTAATGTTTATGAAATTAACCCTGTATTGTTCTTAGCAGCTCACTACTATATAAATATTCTTATGCTTACATCATGACCATGAAGAAAGGAATTAATGGCATTAATATTTGGCCAAAGAATGGGTTGACCTGAAAGCAGATCATTAACAGTGCAAGTGAGAGCCAAGAATGTGTCTCTTAATTTCCCTCTTATATTTCATCCTAGTGAGTTGCTTCTAATAGAAAACAAAATCAATAGGATCTACTGACTTATTTAAGCAATCGACTACAATTTAAAAAGAAGAAAATTAAGAAATCATGTGATTACTTACTTTTCCTGAGAACAGATTCTGAGATAAGAGGAAAGCTCTTGATTAATTTGTTGTCTTCTCTATCCCTAAGTTACCCACCCCTCCTGCCATGTAATATATAAGGAATCTGCAATGGAAAGACAAAGATAAAAATGACTAATTTTACGTATGAGCCCAATTGCTCTTATTAACAAATGACTTTGATTTGTTCAATTTTTTCACATGTGCACATAAGTGATGGATACAAAATCACATTAAAATCCTCATAGAAAGAATCCACATCTTATTCCTGGCACATTTCGAGAGTTCCCAGATGACAAAAAAGGTTCCATTTCCTGACCAATAGTTTCTTAATGACTGCTGTTGTTCTCCACCTGCAATCACTGGTATATAGGCTTATTTAACAATGAAGACACTACAAATTTTTCAGCTTCATTTAAAATCTGCTTGAATAGAAAGTTGGGAAATAGATGAGATGGTGAATAATAAATGCCCTGAATTCATGGGTTTCAAAATAGAAAGTATTCCTTTAAAGACTTGAAATATACATCCTCCTAGTATACACGGAGGTCACAGGTAATGTCTTTCAATTCAATCAACTTCCTTCTACTATCTCTATCAAGACATTACAACAGAAGGCACTGTGCTTTCTCTTTGGAATATCCACTCAGCATCCTCTCAGCCCAGTAATGTCTCTCTAATCCCAGGACAAAAGATTCCCTATCCATGAAATATTTCTTAAATGCCTAATTGAATATGATGATCACTGCTTCATTGAAGTTTCCATCTTATTTTGTTTCAACCTTTGCATCTTATCTAATACTTTAATTGCTCACATATATTTTATCTCCTTTATTAGATGGCTCCATGGGGACAGAGGCACTCATCTCAGTGTCCCTAATAATAGCTAGTACCTTAAAGTTGGTGCTTAATAATTACTGCTGAAAGAATGAATATACAAATTCTTCCCATTTCTAATTCCAGATAGCTCATTTTCTTTCTTTCTCAAATTGGAGAATCTGAGAACAAAAAAGAAATGGTTTGCTGAAACTTGTGAGCGTGGTAAATTATATATTTCAGTCTTCTTAAAGTTGACTCCTTTTGGGAATAAGTTCTCCCCAAAGGCTTACCCAGTGATTTCCTAACAGATCTTACAATTCCAAATCAAATACATCAACATCCCCAAAGGGCTCTTATCTTTTTACAGAAAGTACACTTACTAATAAAATATACCCAGCACTTAACCCACATATTTTTATGCTATTTCTTTTGTCTTTTGTGTGTTTATTTGCATCCATGAAACTTGCTACTGACTTGTCCTGGATGATAACACATTTAAAGAGGTACTTAAATTCTTTTTGATAAGACCTTCAGATTTCCAAATCAATGCATACATTTCCAAAAATGAAATGGAAATGAAGAAGAGTTTAAAAGCTAAGTGGATTCAATGAGTGAATTCATAAAGTTCTTTATAAGTTCAAAACTTGGTAATAATATCCTGGAAATAATATCCCTATGGTGGGAAATAGAAGAGCAAATGATACTTCATGTTATCTATTAAAGGAGAGAAAATCACCTATATACAAAATTTCAGGTGTTTCCCTTTAACTAATCTTAGAAACCATTTATTCTTATGCCCCCTGTCTTAAAATTTAGGAAACTGATGCCCAGAAAGGGAATATTAGAACCAGTGGATATATCCCTTAGATATTCTAACTCTGCAGCTCAAAATCACAGGAGCTAAGATATAGTCTTACGTCCAATAGGGGGATTTTTATGGCCACAGAGGGACTGACCTAAAACTTTCCTTGAAAACATCAGTAAGATTATTACAACTTGAGAAATGCAAATCATGAATGGCAGTGGGGAAGACATAACCCAATGCAGGAGTGTGCTTATTGTTGTTGTATCCTAGATCACAGCTCCTTCTCAAGACATTTTTCTCCAGTGTCAATCTTAAAATCCTCTCATGGTTCCTAAACTCATGAAAAAACTAAATTATAGGCAGCAAAATGGAACTCTTATAAGGTTGCTACATACCTGATTAAGTTTTGAGGTTTATGCAACCAGGTTTTATGACTAGTTTTAAGGATGAATATATTTATTATGTCCTTTCTCCTTTTCTTCCTCCCTCTCTGTAAGTGCCTGGTACATTATAGAAGCTGAATAAATTTGGTTGTTGTTGAAATGAAAGGTTCAATAGATTTTGTTTAAAGATTAGAAGAGAGAGTGTGTGTCTGACCATTAATAATGATTAAATTTTCTTATAGAACTTTTATTTTTGCTTTTCCTCACTAAAAGCATCTTTCTCTTGAGCCTTGTTAGTACAGATATTCTCTCTCATCCACAGTACAGGTATATATATCCTGCCCATTCTCAGTACTCTGTAGTATAACTAAGGCTTCAGAAATAACAATGAGAAGATTCAAATGTTTGAAAATGGGACTCAGAACTATACTGATGTTACTCTCAGAGGACTGGAAAGAACTTCTTAAATAGCCAGAAAAAGAAGAGGAAAAGTCAATAGGTAATAAACTTGCACTATCAGTGTCACATTGAGAAGCAGGGAATAAGAACCCTCATGGTCCCAGGGGAATGGCCAGGAATATCTGATCAAATCTGTAATAAAACCAAAATGTTAGCAGTAAAGATGATGAGTGTAATGCTGTTGAAGGAGGAACTCATTTATTTTTCAGAAGATTCAAAGGAAAATTAAAACTGGCTGGGCAGAACAAGACTGAGTTGAATATAATAGTTGCCCATCATTTGTCACTGAATTCTCCCTTCTAACCAGAAAGGATCAAAATGAGCCACTTTACCAATCCAGTGGGATTTCCTACCTCTGTAGCTCTGGAATAGTGAACCACAGAAGACGCCAGAATATACTTTAAAAGTCAATGAAGATGCTGGGATGTTCTTGCTCAGCTCAAGATCTTGTTTTCTCCCCCAGATTTCCATGTACCTCCCCCTTGTTGGGACTGGGGAGTGACATCAGAATCACAACTGGTGATATCACCATCTCTATAGCAACAGTGTGAAGCTGCTAGACATTGAATAGTGCAAAGGATGAGAGGAGTGGTGAATACATATTCTAAGGCTCCATGTTTCCTTTGACAGGACTAGGAGTGTTTTCTTTGGATTATTTCTCTCCTTTAAGCATTTAATTGGGGGTGTATGGGAAGGATAATTTTTGTCAATGGATTCCATTTAAAACAGGAGAATAAGTATTATTTATTAAATCCAGATGGCTGCAGAAGAGTAATAACAGAATTCTGAGTCAACTATTTTTCTTATGCAAAGCCAAGGAATCACCTCATTTTGTAAGATTCAGGCTGGACTCTTTTTACCTGACCATTTCCAGGTTATAATTTTCTTAGATGAGCAAAGGTAGTACTAATCCATCCTTTATAAAGTGACCTGAGGAGGTGTACTGGGATAAATCAGATCAAGAGATATGTGGATGGTGATCCCTTCTAGACTTGATGAAGACTTCACAGTATATTGTCTTTTGAAAATGTTACCATAGATAGTGTGTATTTAATGGTAAAGTATAACATACATAGTTTTCATGACAAAGAATTTTCAATCAAGGTTATTAAATGAGATTCAAACTGTAGATTGGTTTATTATAGGCTTCCTTCTACAAAGGTATTTATCTATTGATTATCTTTTATATTAGGTCTGTTTCTTTATCTTTCAAATAAAGTACCTGAGCTCTTTTAGGTTCTTTCCAGCTCTAGCTTCTATGATTTGGCTATTTCAGTATATTTGAATAGAACTACAATGTCCCTGAACATAGTACTTTGCAGTTGATAAAGCTGCTTCATATCCATGTCATCTGATCCCCATCCTCACAATTTTTGAGGTTAACATAGCAGGTATTATTTTCTATGTCAGATAGGCATAGAAGCTTGTTCAGGTCACAACTAATAACTGATAGAACTAGGATTGGATCCATATATTGGATGTTAAAATTAGTGCTCTTTCAATAATATCATGATATCTTGGAACTAGAATTGAGAACATGAGGAAATATTCGAGTTAGAGGTGTTAAAAGCTGGGGATGTGGCTCAAGCGGTAGCGTCCTCGCCTGGCATGCATGCGGCCTGGGATGGATCCTCAGCACCACATACAAAGAAAGATGTTGTGTCCGCCAAAAACTAAAAAATAAATATTAAAAATTCTCTCGTTCTAAAAATAAAAATATTTTTAAAAAGCATACTTGTTACACGGGGGGTGGGGGTGGTGTATATAACTACTGATGGTAGTAGGGGGGGTCTCTCAATATATCAGAACCAGAAAAGTATGTTAACATTCATATTGATCCCTGAATCAAGTATGTTTTAGCAAATTGTAAATGCAAAGTGAACATAGGATAAAGCTAACAAATAATAGAAGCTGTAATATTGCTAAGCTTCTCATATGAAATTCAAGGATTTCTTTCCATTTCCTATTTGATGTGGCAGGTGACACTTCAGTAAACGGTAGGGATGACATAGAGTGGAAATAACCACCTTAATAGCCTAGCAAAAGTCAACCCTACTCACTGTTGGCTTATTGTTTATCCCAGCAACAGTCTTTCTTCCTGAAAAATCCAAGCACTAAAAGGGTAGAAAGATCCTCCCAAACTAGGCTGTTTTCTGATAAGCCTGAAGTATGTTCCCAGGATCACTGGTTATCGTCTACTCAGGGATCTCCAGAGGTTACCACAATAAAGTATTTTAAAAATACAAATGGTTCATCTTTCTGGATTTCCTTCAGCACCAAGTGGTTCTTTCTAGAACTATGCAGATTTTCTAAAGGATCCATACTTAAAAAAAAAAAAATTACAAACCATCGTTTTAGAGAGAGCCATCCGCCGTTTCTCTGTAGAAAAATGGTTAGATGGCATTTTTTGACAGATTTCTTAGGTTTGCTCACGAATTTCCCTCCAAGATAAAGATCCTGAATTCACAAGTTAGATGGTAAGTGCTTTGATAAAGAAAACCAAAACCCAAACAAAACAGGATAGGTGGAAAGATCACCACCTTGGATCCGGGAGGTAACAGTCTCCGAAGGGGTCACCTATGAGCAGAGACTTGAACTGGTTACAGTCATTACAGTGAGCGTTCCAAAAGTGGGCACAGTAAGCAAAAAGGCCAGGAGGAGAAAACGTGCTTGGACGACTCGAGGTGTATTTATTCACTGGAGGCCCATCCTCATTTCTATTTTTCTTCTCCGCTTGTCCTTTCCAGGGCGCCCCACGATCCCGCTTTAACATCCTTTCTCTTTCCTGGGTCCAGGAACTTCGAGAGCGCGGAGCCACGCCTCCTCCTCACCCCAGCCTCAACAGGGTTCCGCCTTTATTTCGGGGAACAGTGAACTCAAGAGTTGAGCTCCTCTACCTCGGTTCTGCCATTTTGTATGCCCTTGGGTCAGTCCCTGGTTTACTCTGAACTTCAGGATCCTAGCAATGAGATTATCTTTACGGTCCATTCTGGATCCGAGATCCCCCACTATTTTTTTCCTTTTTCCCCCCTTGTCTTCACCCTTTCTCATTTTTGAGCTTCTCTCTTTTCCCCGCTCCCTTCTCAACCGCACTCTATTGCAACCTGCGACCCGCCCGGTCCTTTTCCGGTTAGCGCCTGCGCAGACAGGAGAGGAAGAGAAAGCTTGAGCCAGATCAGCAGCCGTAGTCGGTCGGAGCGCCGGCCGTGGGGCATTGTGGGAGAAGATGGCGGCCGCCGTACATCCCCGGTTCGTCCGGGCTCTGCCAATGTCACGTAAGTGTCACTGGGAACTGCTGTCGGTGATCAGGTCCCGAAGCCGGGATTTAAGGTGAAGGGAGTGGGGCCGTGCCGAGGACTCCTTCGGCACCCTCGTTTGTCTAGGTTCTGAGCTGCCTGTGTTCAGTTTCTCCTTTCCTTTTTCTCCTCCGCTTACATATTAAATCGTGCACTTGGGAAGGCAAACAGAGAACTGAGCAGAGGGGAAGGGAAAAGGAAAAAATAGGGGACACTAAAGAATCGAGATAATCAGAGTTCGGATAGAGTTGTAAGGGTTTGGGGTTGTGAGAAACACTTGAATGGAGTCGAAACGAGGGTACTGGAGAGATTTCTTATGGATTGGCTTTATGACCTTGTGCAAACCCTTCATCAGTCTTAACTTCAGATTCTTCATGTCACAATGTAATCACACAACGTCAGGGAGTCTCTGAGAAAGATTAAATGAAGTAATATTTATAAAAGTGTCTTTCTAACCAAAAGTGCCTCTATAAACGTTAGGTCAAGGTTGTGTGGTTTGTGGGTAGAGAGGGATGTTGGTGGAGAAATAATAAGGAGATTGGTGGAAAGAAGTGTGAAGAATGAAGGATATCTTAGGCTTTGTCACCGTTGTTTATTATCTCTTCTATTTTCATTGGATCTGTTTTCAGTTCTCAAATTGAAAACATACGTTTGCTCTTCCACTCATTACAAGGCAAGAAAGCAAAGACATTAGGAATTCAGTTACACTCCATTATCACTCTTTCACTCTCCACTCCCCCATAAATATGCCAATCACCCAAAGTTATAATTTTTCCACCGTGTATTTTAGTTATTACAGAAAGTCACTTTTTCTCAAAATTGCCTCGTGTCAGAATTACTGTTGGAGTTTTATGAAGAATATTATTGGGGGCTCCTTGTAGAGCTGTCAAATCAGAATTTTCTAGATTAGCTCCTTGCACCTCAAAATTTTAAAAGCATTGCAGGTAGTTTTAATGTTCACCTGAGGTAAGAATCAGGAGTGTTCAGGATTTTTTTGTCTTGTTTCCATCTTGGTTAGAATTCCTGTATACTGCTGGAATGTGGCTTTGCACATAAGTTACAGTGGATGGTTTTTTAAACATGACTTCTTTGCAAAGGCATTAAATTAAAAACACTGGTCTGTTTTTCAGTCTCTTAATGGCTTTTGGGCTGGTCACTAACCTCTTCGAACCTTAGTTTCCTCATCTATAAAGTGGTGATAAAGATAACATTTAATAAGATAATATCTGTTAAGCACTTAGAATGATGCTGGACACCTGGTAAGATTTCTATAAGTTTAGCTGTTGTTATGTTATTATTATGGGTCTGATCTGTGTTTGATTTTAATTTCTGTGGTTTCAACTATTGTTCTGAAAACCAGGCTATTTCTCTAATTTCATACTTTGATTTCTGATTTTGTTTTTATTTTTTCGCAATATGGCAGCAGTGAAGCCTTGCTATGTTGCCCAGGCTGGCCTTGCACTCCTGGGATCGAGGGATCCTGCTTGTGCCTCCTGAGTAACTAGAACTGCAAGTATGCACCATCATGCCAGGCCTCAATTCCATACTTTTTGATAGGGAAAAACAGTTTTCTGCAGAGTGCCACTGGGAAGTTATTCCCAGAAAACAAACACAAATTTTCTAAAGAAATTACCATTTATCTCTTTCATTTTCTTCCAAGCATACAGTGCCTGTGCTAAACTCCAAAATTTGCTGACAGGAATGGAAGCTCTTCAGCATTTTAAACATTTTTACTTATTTCTACTTATGTGAAAGTTGGGTAACTTGCTCTAAAATTCTCCTTTAAGAAGTTATAAGGGACTGAGAAATTGGAACATATCCAAAGGGAATTTACGTTTCTGCCAGAGGAGGGGAAGTTGATGGAAGTGGAGATGTTTAACCTGCAGAAGAGAATATTTAGTGGGAATATAGTTGCTGCAGTTAGATGTGAAGAGGAATTAGACTTGTTCTTTGTTATTCCAGAGAAAGATGAGGAATAAAAGTACTAAGAATCACTCTAATGATTAGAATGACTCAAATCAGAATGGGCTACTATAGGAAATAGTGAATTTCCCAACCCTGCAGATGCACCTGCTAAGGCCAGATGGTCTCTTTGCACACATACTACACAGAGCTGTAAGTACTGATGCACTGATTTTGAGAGTTTCTTCTAGTACCAAGAAACCAAGTCCATAAAAGAGAAATTGTGGGAGGTATGACAAATCACTTGCTGTTAACCTTTCTAAAAATCAGAAAATGTTTTTGCAAGTACTTTGCTCACTATGTCATCATTTTGATGTTTTCCAGTGGTTTTATATTAAGTCTGAATTGCATCTTTTTTCCCCTAATGCTCTGTACTAACAATTCTCTGGCTTCAGTCCACATCATCAACTTTATTTTTCATTAGTCATCATTTTAGAATGTGTTCCAGATAGGTCTTTTAATGTTAACTTGTGCTAGTCTTATTCTTTCCGACCTCTACATTGTTGTATGTGATGTGTTTCTCTTGGAGTTCTATTTTTTCTGCTATTCCACTTTAAGACCTTTCTTAATACATTTTATTCAGGAGTTCTTCCTCATGGCAGTATGACTTAATGTGATTTATCTTCCTGGGTATATTATATCCTGTGGGGCAAGGAGTTTACTTCTTGATTTTTCTGTATTTCCTCATGTCCTAGGGATTTTGTATTGCAATAATTTGCTGTTTATTATTACTATTGCTAATTTATTACTAAATTACTGAGGTGTTGATTACAAAATAATGTTTCCAGGGAAAGAAGCTTTGTGTATTCACAAAGCTTTATATTATCCTATGGTGTTTTATATATCTTGTTTTTTTTTTTTCCCCCAAAGGTTCTGCTATTTCTGCAGTAGCCACATCTGTGGTTTATGGTTTACCCTGTCGCCAGCTTCATCATGCTCTCATTCCTCATGGAAAAGGTGGGCGTTCTTCTGTCAGTGGGGTCGTGGCTACTGTGTTTGGAGCAACAGGCTTCCTGGGCCGATACGTTGTCAACCATCTTGGTAAGTAAAGTTCCTTGAGTTCAGACTGCTCCCTTGCCATTGGTTAGGATTGCCCAATGAGAGGCCATCAGCTATGTTTCTCTTCATTTAACAGTATCCAAGTTCCTTCTATGTTGGATATATGTAATTTTTATCTACCGTACATTAAGAATATAGTCATGCTTCCTACTTAAGACATTAAGATGGGGATAATGAATTGAAAAGTTATAACATCGTTAGCATGACAAAATGTTTTTTATCAATTCACATATCATACTAGAATTTATATATTTACCAAATCATTATTGTATAACATGTGTATATTATATTGATGTTGATCCTTGTTTCAATTCATTTTTTAGGACGGATGGGGTCACAGGTGATCATACCCTATCGGTGCGATCCTTATGACGTTATGCATCTTCGGCCCATGGGTGATCTGGGTCAGATTATCTTTCTGGTAAGACCTATATGACTAATAATTGGAGTTGATGAATGTAAATTAAAAGAAAGGTCATTTTTAAGAGAAAGAGGAAGGATAATTTTATCCCAGAATGGACCAGGAGTATGCTTTATTTGTAAGTTCCTTCAGTTAGGTTCCTGTATCTCTTGTTTTGTATGCAAGTGTTACAGCAGTAGATAGCAGAGGTTTTATGTGAGGGCTAGATAATAAATATTTCAGACTCTTTAGGCCGGCCATCAGTAGGTGGCTGTTTTCCATTAAAACTTTGTTTATAACATCAGGCTGCAGGCCAGATTTGGCCTGTGGGTTATAGTTTGCTAATTCCTACTCTAGGCCTGTTCTGTCCAATGTGATAGCCACCAGCCACATGGTGGCTCTCAAGCACTTGAAATGTAAGATGTGCTGTAAGTATAAAATGCAAATTTCAACAACTTAGTATAGAAAAAATAATATTCAACGTATCAGTGATTTTTGTAGTTATTACACATTGAAATAGTGAACTGATATATCAGGTTAAGTAAAGTATATACTAAAATGAGTTTCTTTTATTTTACTCTTTTAAATGTGGCTATTAGAAAATTTAGAAAGTAGTAAATTCAGAATTACATATATACTTCATTTATATTTCTATGGAATGGTACTTTTATAATCAGGAAACCATCTCCAATGGGATATTTTATAACTTAGTTCACTTAGCATGGATTTAACTTAGAATGCCTTCCCAAGCATTCCCTGTTGACATTCTTTTTTGGGGGTGGGGAGTACTAGGGATTGAGCTCAGGGACACTTAACCACTGAGCCACATCTCCAACCCTTTTTTGCATTTTATTTAGAGACAGGGTCTCACTGAGTTGCTTAGTGCCTCTGCTGTTGCTGAGGCTGGCTTTGAACTCTTGATCTTCCTGTCTCAGCCTCCCGAGCCGATGGGATTACAGTGTTCGCCACCCCGCCCGGCCCTGTTGTTGTTCTTTAATCTATAGGGTCTTCCTTTAGGCCAGAGTTGCCAATGGGGCAAGGCAAAGAGGATGGGAAGAACCTTGAATGGAGTGATTAAAAATGCCTAAGTTGTACAGTAATTATAGAGCTGTACTGGCTTATCAGATAGAGACTAAGGATGTTCAGTATCCTACAGTGCTCAAAATTGTTCCTTTCCATAAAGAATTACACTGCCCAGAATGCCTGTAGCTGTCTTATTGATTGCTGCCCTCTCTGGGCCTTGATGTTTGGCTTAAATATGCTTTTAGCCAACTTTCTACTTTTGTCATACTCTATGAAAACTGAGCTCTTCCATTTATACTCTTTGCCTTTAAAAAATACTGGTAAATATCTTAACATCTCTGACATGATATTCATACAGATGATTTGAAATCCCCTTAAATTTTGACTTTTTAAAAAACTTATTTGTAATGACATTTTCATTTGTTTCTTCTTAAATACTCAAGCTAAGTGTAATAGTTATGTTGGACATTTCTTGTTTCTCAAATATTTTTCTTTTCTAATAGTTTATTATCAAATATCTTCTTGACATTATAAGTGCAGAAGCTTAGCTTTTCACCAATTTTTCTTTTTTCTTCCCCCTTACACTAGGGTTTCTACTACTGAGCTACATCCCTAGACCTTTTTATTTTTTATTTTCTTATAAGGTTTCCTTAAATTGTGGAGTCTGGTCTCCAACTTGTGATTTGCCTATGTCATTGAAAATACAGGTGTGTGCCACTGCACCCAATTTTCTCTAGTTCTTTGTAACTTAATTTTATTGATCACTTTGTTAGTGCCTCTGAATTAAAGTATTTCACCACAGATAGGTGAAATCTTTGACTAGCTTGCAAACATGGAATCACTAGAATTGAGCCATATGACATTTACTTTATTCTTCCTATAGGTAGTAATTTACTCAGTACCTAGTATTGAGCTGTGCTTTAAGCATGTCTTAATGAGTAAGACTTAAGGCAACTGAGAATCCAGTGTGTTGAGAGTTTTTTTAATGTGCTTATTTTTGAGACAGGCCATTTTGAGTAGGGGGTATGATTTCCCCACTTTAATCCATTTGAAAGTGTTATATAAATGGCTACTTGGTTTACCAGCCTCCTTATGCCTCTTGGGCCTTATCCTTGAGAATTTGGTTTCCTTTTGATTTCTCCTATGCTGTTAGTTCACACAGTTATGCTTCAAGCTCTTCTACTCTGAGTCATCTGGCATGTTTTTCTAATCCTTGGCATCTTTTCTGATAACACCCTTTTTATCTTTATGTATAGAGCTAGTTTTTTGTTAAGTATATCATTCATTGTGCAGAAGATTTGATGTATATGTAGTCTTCAGAGCACCCTCACGAGGTAGACTGTATTTCTTCCCTCCCTGCCTCTCTGTTTCTTTCTTTTGCTGAGGATTGAGCCCAGAGATACTCTATTACTGAGCTCTACCCCCAGCCCATTTTATTTTTTATTTTGAAATGGGTCTTACTATGTTGCCTAGGCTAACCTTGAACTTGCATTCCCCCTGCCTCAGCCTCCCTAATAACTGGAATTAAAGGTATGGGCCATTGCACCAAACTTTGGTATTTTCTAATTTTACCTGGGGTTTGGAGAAATAACTTATTTAAAGTTAGTAAATGGCAAACTTGGTCTGCATGCCTCTGTTTGACTCAACACTACCATTTTATACTGTTTGTACCACACTGCATTATCAGTTCTGGTTTTTGCTGGGGCTTTATATTTTTGTTCTTGATTTTGATTTTCCTTTTTTTCTAGTACATTTAAGTCCATTCTCTTTCTCTCCCACTGCTCCCCACCCCCTGTTTTTCCCTCTCCCTGTGTCATTGCACTGACATATATATATATATATATATATATATACACACACACACACACACATACATACACATACACACACACACACACACACACACACACACATTCTTAGTATTTGGGCCTAGAATTATTACTTATCTTTCATTGAAGTGCTTACAGAGTTCAATTTTCATTTTAATATAGGAAATTTTTTTGTCTTTATCTGGGTTATTTAATTCTCAGACATTATTTTGGACAAATTCATCATGGACTTAAGTCCTAAATGATTAATAAACTGTTCAAAAGTGTAGTTTTATGCCAAAACCTGAGGTTTTAGTCAGTTAATTTCTTTAGTTTTCGTGTCTTTAAGGTAGAAATTATTAGATCTGAAATTATAAAAAGGGAAGAAATTACAAAGAAAAAAGAAATAGTCATGAATGTCCCCCACCCCATTTAGCTAGACTTTAAAAGCCCTTCTTTTATCTTCAGTCTGTAAGTGGTGGATAAACAGGGGATGTGTCTTTATCTCCCAAATGATCCTTTATTCTTTGGCTGTTTCAGGAAGGGAAATTTGATTACTGAATTCCTTTATAAACTTGGGTAGTTGGGTGGACAAAAATTAATATCTAAAATATGAACTGCCTCTTAGGTTCTGTTATTTGATTGCCTGAGTAAAATATTTTTTTAACCTCTTTGTCCCAGAAGAGTCAAGAGAATCAGCACTGAGCCTGAGACCTCCGTCTCATTTCTGTTGTAATCAGTGGAACCTGTTTAAATGCCACCATATTGAGACTAGAGTATATGGTCCATTTTAAAACTTGTCTAGGAGGCTATGGAAGCATTAGGTGCCAGGGTGGGCCCTTATGTTTTCATCTGATTGGCTCTTACTGCTATAGGAATGGAATGGGAGAGACAAAGATTCTATCCGAAGAGCGGTGGAGCACAGCAATGTGGTCATTAATCTTGTTGGACGAGACTGGGAAACCAGGTAATCTCAGTCTCTTATTTCTTTCTTGTGTAAGTGTAAGGATTCAGTAGACTTTTATTGGTTAACCTTCTATATGCCAGGCATGGTAGTAACATTTTCACTTAGCCCATCAATAAGAATTGATTAAATGATCCACGTGTATATGTCTAGTGACACTCATTAGATTCACTTGGGAGAATGTCTGGTGTAAGTCAGTAGTGTGATATGATGCCCTTAAAATCCAATGTGGGGTGTGTCAGTGTGGTTGATGATATCAACTAGACAGTGACTGATGTTGGGTCTGTGCTTGTGTGAACAAAGTTCTAGACTGCTTCTCTGTATTTTTAATTGAAGATGGCATAAGTACTGCCATGAATAGTTCTGTTTGGCTTTTGTATAAGTTATCAAAAAGTAATGTTTTAATCTTATAGTTCTATAATAATACTTTATTCACATCCTTTTCTTTAAGTGTTTACTAAAGTTGGATTGGATTTCTTTGTATATGTCTGTTTCATCAAATATTTTAAGTTCTTTGATTATTTCCAGGGTCATACTCAAATTTATGTCTCTCATAACAACCAACATAGTGATTTGTACCAAGCAAGCATTTAGTTAATGTTGTACGTTGAATTGGTGACTGAGGTTTTTTTTTTTTTAAATATTTTAGTTTTAGGTGGAGACAGTATCTTTATTTTCCATTTATGTGGTGCTGAGGATCGAACCTAGTGCCTCATGCATGCTAGGCGAGCACTCTACCACTGAACCTCAATCCCAGCCCCCGGTGACTGAGTTTTTAGTTTCTTTTTTTTCCCTTGAGAGAAAAAAAGTCCCAGAAATAAAAAGTGATTTCCTTTCAAGCCCCTATACTTTCCTCCACCCACTAACCAGAATAGTCAGGTTTTCTTATAGGGCCACAACCTTGTGATTCTTTGAGAACACAGAATATTTTTTTGGATTTGCAACTCAGAATAAGTCTCAACTGTATAGTAATGACAGCAATCAGGCCTATAAGCTCTATAAAAGTATTAATCTTGGCTTATAGTTAAATCATTACTGTTTTAAAGTTTAACTTCTGTGAAAACCAGCTTATCACAAAAAGCTTTGAAATCCTGTCTGAGTTCTGAACTAATCCCTTTTGTTTTCTTCTAGAAACTTTGATTTTGAGGATGTCTTTGTGAAGATTCCCCAAACAATAGCTCAAATTTCTAAGGAAGCTGGAGTTGAAAAATTCATCCATGTTTCCCATCTGAATGCAAATATTAGAAGCTCTTCTAGATATCTGAGAAATAAGGTAAGTAACAAGTAGATTTGGGGCTTCACAGAGCTAGAGTTTCTTAGTTCCTTTGAAGCATGGTGTAAATGAGAATGATTTCTCATCAATGTTTTGAGAATTAAAAGGGTTTCTAGTTCTCTTTATCCAGAATTAGATGTGCATATGTGTTGTATTTTGACATTTTGATTGAGTGCCTTCTGTTTGAATGCTAAAGGGTTTCAAAGAGTGTATTATTACCTGCTCTTAGATACTTTAAAGTTTCTTTGATTACACAGAAAAGATCAGAAAAGGTAGAGTATGATTTTTGCTAAAGGAGGCATACCTGTGTTACCTACTGTGGGAAAGAATCATCTGTTTCCCTCAAATATCTTGCATAGTCATGGGTTTATGCCATTCTTTCATGGGTGATAGGAAGGCTGAGAATGACAAGGACAGACACTTGCCAGGGAAAAGGGCTCTTCACATAGGGCTTAGTCTTCTTTTATTCCCAGAAACTACATGTAGTCCAGATGATACTGAGCCTGATTACTCTGGTTTGAAGTCAGACTATAACCTGAAATGTCTTCATTATCAGGGACTCATAAGGAATGTTGCTGTCTGATTGCTCTTAGCATTTGGTTTTTACCATAATGATTCTATCTTGAGTCATACTGTTGAGGGAAACAAGCCTTGACACTGGCTCTAAATTTTTAACCCACGACATTTACTTATTGAATAAATTGTTTACTAATCACCGACTGTGTGCCACATATTGTTAGGCACTCTGCATAAAGTAGTGAATAAGAGGCAGGGTCCTTATTTTGCAAAGTAGCAAAGTGTACTACAGGAATGTATAATGGGGGAGAGAGTGCACGTATTAGTTAGGAGCATTTAATTACTAGCATTAGAAAATCCAGTGTAAACTGGGTTAACCACAAAGACAATTTATAGGCTCATGTATCTGAAAAATCCAGCAATAGAGAACCCTCACCACAGATTGTTGACAAGGATTTTTGGCCTCCAGCTTTGCTTCTCTGCTTCCCTTTGACTTTCCTTGTGTGAGCTTTGTCTCTCACAGTCACAAAACTGGCTCACAGCACATCCAGGCCTTATACTTGTATGCTCTGCTGAAGAAAGAAGAAATGAGCATGAAGGCACTTGTGCTTACCTCTGCCCTACTGTTCCTAAAATGATTCGCATATCACGGTTGTTTGAGAGGGGATGGGAGTGTTGGTGGTAAGAAAGAGAAGAGTCAAAACCTTGTAGCCCTCTGGATTAGCCACTGGGATGATGGTGGCACTGTTGAATAAGAAATACTTGAGAGTTAGTAGGATTTCTGGCAGTGCTTCTTCACCCTGGTTGCACATTAGAATCCACTGAGAGCTCTTAAAATTCTCAATGTCCAGGTTGCACTACAGTCACAAATAAAAACAGAATCTACAGGGATTGTGGAATGTGCAGCAAAGATTGAGAGGCACTGTTTACTTGAGAGAATGGAGGGTGATTTGGTTTTGGACTTGGGTTTCAGTTGTGTTCTACATATGTCTCAGTCATTCAGGTAACATTGGTAAAAGGACTTTATGAAAAGTTCAGAAGAAAGGTTTGTTTTGTAGATAGAAATTGGGAGTCACCAGCATTTGTCATTAATTAGAGTAGTGAGAGGGCATAAGATGGCCTGGTGAATAAATGTAGGTTCAGAAGAGAAATTTGAACAGAGACTAGAGGAAAACTAGTGATTAGTGATCTGAGAGAGGAATCGGTATCTGTAAAAATCAAATCAAAACAAACAAAAAGACTGAAGAGATGAGGACAAGGTAAGGTAGAAGGGAAACAGGAGAGTACAATGTTATGAAAGCCAAGAGAATTCACTGGAGGAAGAAGGATTACTTATGAGCACCATTGATGAGAACTGTAATGTCTTGAATTGTGGACATAGAAGTCATTTTAGGAAAAATTGTTTCAGTGCAAGTGTTGAAATGGAAACCGAGTACAGGTGAGTGAAGGGTGAGTTGCCAGAGGAGAAAATGGTTGTTCGTGGTGAGACCTTGAGGTGGTTTTCTTTTGCTCTTATGTTTTCTCTTCAATTTAGAAGATGAAGTCATTTGGAAAGAAGAGGAAAGAAAGGGGAGTCTGAGATTTGAATAGAAATAGCTTGAAATGCTCAAAGGGAAAAGTCAGTTAATTAGAGGAAAACACTATTGTTGGGAAATGTGAGGGCCCACTTAAGTTGATGGCATAGATTTATAATGGTTCTAATTTATGATTTTTATTTATTTATTTTTCTTTTAGCTGCTAAAGGCAGCAGGAGTACATGACTCAAAGGATGCTAATGGCATTCCTCCATAAGGATTTTGCCTGGTAGATGGAGTAAAGGACACAGGGACAAAGTTTTTACAATAATGATAAGAGAGTGATTGAAAAGATGAGCCTTGGAATCTAATATGTGATGGACGGCCAGGAAAGGTAGGCAGGGTTCATATAGGGGAAACAGAATTAGTGGACTAGAGTCTCTGAGAAGGTTGAGGAACAGGTGTTCCAGCAGTAGATGAACCAAGAATAAACAGGCTGGATGTGTAGGAGATTCTTATCTAAGCATAGCATATTTTCATTTCATGTTTCAGAAGAAGGTCACTTTCCAACATTGATTAAGCCTGTGATGTAACTAAGTTGAGAGTGATAGAAGTGGAGTGAAGAGATTGTAAGACTGGAGAAACTCAAGAATCTGAGAGGTCCAATTCCACATGGGCGTTGATGTCATCCACTTTGGTGCTATAGGTTGTAAAGGAAGATCTAGGGGCCAGTGCATTCATGGAACAAAAGAGCTTGAGTAGGAGGTTAGTAGTGGGTAACAAGTAGTTGAGATTAGGAAGGTTAAGGACCTTCTGTGGATATAGGTATGCACTGCTACCACTTCCTTTCCTTTGGCCCACTGCCACCATGCTCTTCTTTCTCTGTCAGACTGCCAGGTTGTTGACATAAACCACAGAATTTTGAAGTAAGAGGAAAAATGGAGGCTGAAAAATTCTACTCTGGCTTTTCTCCTTTCTTTTTTCAATGCCAGTTCCTACAGTATGAAAATGTGAAAAAACCCAAAAGAATGTTAGAAGAGGCAGAGTGTGTGTGTGTGTTTACCATTCTGTGTGATTGAGTTTTGTGAATAATATTATTCCTTCACCTCAAGGGAAATATGACCTTTGAAATACAAGTAGTGTCCTGATAATGAAAGAATGGAAGTTTTGTTCACTCGTCTCAGAATTTAGAACAATTTTGTTTCTGGCTGTTTGTTTAGGCTGTTGGAGAGAATGAAGTGAGAAATGCATTTCCAGAAGCTATAATCATAAAACCTTCAGACATCTTCGGAAGAGAAGATAGATTTCTCAACCATTTTGCAAGTATGTATTCTTTCTTAATAGTAGAAGAGAGGGATATAGGTTAACCAAGTTCAAGAAGAGCACAAGTAAAGGTGTTCTCTGGCTTGACAGACTAGGTTGTATTTTTCTTCCCCAGTTGTCTTTTTTTTTCTTTTTAATGTTTATTTTTTAGTTGTAGTTGGACACATATTTATTTTTATGTGGTGCTGAGGACTGAACCCAGGTCCTTGAACGTGCTAGGCAAGTGCTTTACCTCTGAGCCATAACCCCAGCCTCCCCAGTTGTCTTTTTATCTCCTAAAGTTAAATTTTTATTGTTAATATGGTCCTTCCTATTTCTGGGAAATGTTGAAGGCTCAGTTAAAATTGGGGGTGCCAATGGAATTATAGTGGTACCAATTTATTTTCCATCAGTTGCTGAGGCAGTAGGCAAGTATGGCCCAAGGAACAACGTAGATGAGTAGAAAGAGCATGGACTTTGGAGTCAGAGGCTTGAGTTTACATCTTGGCCTTACTAGCTCTGTGACCTTGGCAGGATACTAGAATATCACACAGAATAATTTCACTGCCTTAATATCCCTTGGGTTCTATATATGTATCCCAACCCCCAATTCCCATCCCCAGACACCTGGCAACCAGTGATCTTTTTACTGTCTTTGTAATTTTGCCAGTTTCAAAAAGTTATGTAGTTGGAATCATACAACATGTAGCTTTTTCACATTGGCTTCTTTTACTTATCAGTGTTGATTTAAGGCCTCTCCATGTTTGTTTGTTTGTTTTAAGTATGTGTATGTGTCTGTCCATGGCTCGATACCTTATTTCTTTGTTTAGCTGGATAGTATTCTCTTTATGGATGTATCTGTTACTTTGTCAAGTTTTTATGTTTTTGTCATGTGTGTTTCTCTTGATTGTTTATGTCTTCTGACATTCTGTATTCATTTCCAGTTTGTTTTTAGGATTGTGGTACAAAATACATAATATAAAATTTACTACTCACTATAAATTTGAATTATGTCCCCCCTAAATTTCATATGTTGGTTGAAGCCTCAACTCCTGATGTGACTTTATTTGGAGTTAGGGCTTTGGGGGATTATTAAGGTTAAATGAGGTTACCAGGGTCCTAATTTGATAGGATTGGTGGTCTTAAAGAAGAGGAAAAGAGAGCAATCTCTCCTTCCATGTACACACTGAAGAAAGGCCATGTGAGGACACAGTGAGAAATTAGCCCCACAAGTCAGGAAGAGGGCCCTCACCAGGAATCAAATTGTCCTGACATCTTGGTTTTAGACTTTCCGGCTTCAGACCTGTGAAAAAATAAACTTCTGTTGTTTAAACGAGCCAGTCTCTGGTATTTTATTATGACAGCCTGACCAGGCAAAGACAGATTTTGGCACTGAGAAGCAAATCACTGATATAATAAATACCTAAAAAAACAGCATACCTTTCAAACAGAGTAATAGGTATGGACTAGAAGAGTTTTGAGGTACATACTAGAAATATGGGTGGTAAGGGAAATTTTCATAAGCTCTCAGGTAGAAATGGAGAACATGTTTTTGGAAAATAGAGGCAATATCATCCATGTTATGAAGTAAATTTGATCTGTGTTCTAATGTTTGGTGGGAGAACTTGGAAGTGATGAATTTGGTTATGTAGGTGAAAAGATCTCTAAGCTAAATGTCAAAATTGTGCCTTGGTTCTTCTTAACTACTTATAGTAAAATGTAAAAGGAAAGACATGATTTGAGGAAGTAATTGTAAGCATAAAGGAACCAGAACCTGAAGATTTGAAAAACTCTCAGCTGATTTTATTGCAGAAAATAAGAAAGATTGTTTTGAAAGGAACACTAAGGATGTGGTTGTACAGCCATTTGCTAAAGTAGTCATGGGTGTGACACTTTAGCAGAAGCCAGGAACAGAGATGGGATTATATCACTGCCAGTTTGAACTGGAGGAGACAAAGAAATTTGGGATAGAACCAGGAAAGGCTGCCAAACTTCTTAGAACCTGTAGGACTGGATCCTAGAGCTATTCTTTAAAAAAAAAAAAAAAGTGGGGGGGGGAAGAATGGCCCCTAAAGATATTCTAGAAATGTTCAGGGCTGCTCTGAGTTTCTAAGGGTGGGGCCATTGCCTTTTTTTCTTTCTTTCTTTCTTTCTTTCTTCTTTTTTTTTTTTTAAAGAGAGAGAGAGAGAACTTTTAATATTTTTTATTATGAACCTGGGCCACACACATGCCAGGCGAGCACACTACCGCTTGAGCCACATCCCCAGCCCCCATTGCCATAATTTCAAGGATTCAGATGACTTCTGCCAGAGGCCTTGGGGGGTAGGGCCACCTAGATTCTTGGAGGTGAGGATGCCTAGAACTTTTGAGGGCAGGCCCCTCTGGAGCCTTTGGAGCTAGCAGGGTAGGTTGCTGACCCAGTGGGTCATAAGGATGAGACCACCATCACAGTGAGGCTGGAAGGCAGGACACTGAGGCAAAAAGGATTATTCTTGAGATTTCAGATCTAATACAATTTACCTTGTTAAGTTTTGGATTTGTTTGGGTCTGGTCACCTTTTATTCTGTGCTATTTCTCCTGTTTGGAATAGGAATATCTTTCCTAAGGTAGCAAATAATTTTGCTTTGGAAGCACATGATATATATGGTTTCACAGCTGGGCAGGTATTTTGCCTCAGGATGACTCATACTTTTGAGTCTTGCCCACATCTGAGTTAGATGATATTTGGACAAGACTTTGGACATTGGAGTTCATGCTGGAGTTAAGACTTCTAGGGCTTGAGACTAAGACATCTTCTTAACCATTTCTGAATATGGTTCAGGAGTACTACTCTAGTCTATTTTCTGTTGCTAATAGCACTCTACCACAGACTGGGTAAGTGATAAAGAAAGAGGTTTATTTTGACTCATGGTTTTGGTCCAAGGGCAAGGGGTCTTGGTGATGTTTCTTGTTGGCAGGGTCCCCAGGCTGTGCAGAGCACTACATAATAAAAAACCAGGACAGCCACTGAGAGACCTAGCCAAACCATCTCCTACAGAAGATCCACTCTTTATCTTTTTAAAATTTTTATTTGTTCATTTTAGTTATATATGACAATAGAATCTATTTTGATATATTTTTATAAGCATGGAATAAATCTTATTCTAATTAGGATCCCAGTCTTGTGGTCTTGTGGATATACACAGTGTGTACATATATGTGGTGTATTCATATATGTACATAGGAAAGTTACGTCAGATTCATTCCACTGTATTTCCTATTCCTATGCACCCTGCTTCCCTTCATTCCCCTTTGTCTACTCCACTGAACTACTTCTATCTCCCTTGACTGTGCTGCATTGTGAGTTAGTATCCACATGTCAGAGAACATTCGACCTTTGGTTTTTGGGATTGGCTAATTTCACTTAGCATGATAGTCTCCAGATCCATCCATTCACTGGCAAATGTCAAAAGTTATTTTCCTTATCCATTCTTTTGTTAATGGGCATCTAGGTTGGTTCCATAGCTTTATTATTGTGAATTTTGCCGCTATAAACATTGTTGTAGCTGCATTACTGTAGTATGCTGATTTTAATTCCTTTGGATGTATACCAAGGGGTGGGATAACTGGGTCAAATGGTGGTTTTATTCCTAGTGTTTTGAGAAATCTCCATACTGCTTTCCAGAGTGGTGGTAATTTGCAGTCCCACCAACAATATATGAGTACCCTCACATCCTTGCCAACATTTATTGTTACTTGTATTCTTGATAATTGCCATTCTGGGTAGAGTGAGGTGAAATCTCAGTGTAGTTTTAATTTGCATTTCTCTTATTGCTAGAGATGTTGAACATTTTTTCATACATTTATTGACTGTGTTACTTTTGAGAAGTGGCTGTGTAGTTCCTTTGCCGTTAATTGATAGGGTTATTTTTGTGTGTGTGTGTTAAGCTTTTTGTGTTCTTTCTATATTCTGGAAATAACACCTTATCTGAGGTGCGGATGGCAAAGCTTTTCTCCCATTTTGTAGGCACTCTTTACGCTCTTGATTGTTTCCTTTGCTGTGCAGAAGCTTTTTAGTTTGATATCATCCCATTGATTGATTTTATGTTTTACTTCTTGTGCTTTAGGAGTCTTCTTAAGGAAGTCACTTCCTAAACTGACACATTGGAGTTTTGAACTATATTTTAGAACATACACTTATGAGATAACTCATTAATTACATGAGTAGATTAATTCATTTATGAGGGCAGAACCCTAGTCAATTCTTTAAAGTATTATTTGTTCCTACCTTTTTTGGGGTGGAGGGGATGGGAGATGGTTACTGAAACTTTAACCCAGAGGGGCTTTACCTCTGAGCTACCTCCCCCATCCCTTTTTTAGTTTTTATTTTGAGACAGGGTCTCACTGAGTTGCTTAGGGCCTCACCAAATTGCTGACACTGGCCTTGAACTCGTGATCTTTCTGTCTCAGCCTCCTGAGTTGCTGAGATTACAGGCAAGCACCACTGTGTCCGTGGTACTTCCTTTTAATGTGCCATTTTGGGTATTAAATCTCAATAAGAATTTTGGAAGGGTCAAAACATACCCAAATCACAGCACTCATGTAAGTAGAACCAATAGAGTATTAGTCCTTTTGTGACTGACTTATTTTACTTCACCTAATGCCCTCAAAGTTCATCCTTGGTGTACTAAGTGATACGCTTTCCTTTCATTGAATATATATATATATACACACACACACTACATTTTGATTCTTGATCTAACCATTAGTGGATACTTGGGTTGCTTCTACTTTTTGACTATTGTGAATAAGGTTGCTATTAACATGGCTGTACAAATATTTCTTTGAGACCCAGCTTTCAGATCTTTTGGGTATATACTGAGAAGTAGTATTTGGGCCATATGTTATTCTATTTTTATTATCTTGACAAGCCGTTGTAATGTTTTCCATAGTGGCTGCACCATTTTACGTTCCTACCAACAGTGCACAAGGGTTCTAATTGTTCCATATTGTTGCCAACACTTTTATTGTTTGTTTATTTATTTATTTATTTTAATTGTAGCCATCCTCATGGGTGTGAAGTAGTATCTCATTGTAATTTTGATTTACATTTGCTTGATTAGGGATGTTGGGTTAGTGATGTTGAACATTTTTTTCATGTGCTTGTTGGTCACTTGAAGTCTGATTTGGAGAAATCTCTGTTCATGTTCTTTGCCCATGTTTAAAATTGGATTGTTTATTTTTTGTTCTTGAGTATAGTACTTTACGTGTTTTGGATATTAAACTCTTTATCAGATATGATTTGCAAAGATTTTCTTTTATTCTGTGGGTTGCTTCTTCATTCTGTTAACTATGTCCTTTGAGGAACAGAAGATCTTAATTTTGATGTAGTTCAGTTTATCCATTTTTCTTTTGCTGTCTGTGCTTTTAATATCATGTCCAAGAAATCATTACCAAGTCCAATATCATGAAGCTTTTTCACTATGTTTTCTATCAAGAGTTTTATGATTTTGGCAGTTAGGTTTGGATTTTGATCCATTTTGAGTTAACTTTAATATATGGCATAAGGTGTGGTCCAACTTGATTCTTTTGCACATGAATAGCCAGTTTTCTCAAGTGTTGTTGAAAAGACTGTCCTTTCTTCTTTAAGTGGTCTTGTCACCCTTGTTCAAATCATTAAACTGTGCATACAAGTTTTATTTTTCTGTATTCTATTCCATTGACATATGTGTCTGTTTTCATGCCACTGTTTTGATAATTGTATACTCTTTTGATTATTATGGCTTTTAATGAATTTCAAATCAGGAAGTGTAAGTCCTTTAGCTTTGTTCGTTTTTAAGATGAATTTGGCTAATCAGGGTCCTATGAGATTCTATATGAATTTCAGGATGGATTTTTCTATATTTCTGCAAAAACCATCCTTGTAGTTTTGATAGGGATTGCATTAAGTCAGAAGATTCTTTGGATAGTTTTGATATCTGTCTGTCTATTTTGAACTGCTACAGCAAAATGCCTGAGGTAATTTCTTAAAAAAAGAAATTATATTTCTAATTTTTGGAAGCTGGTTAAGTCTGAGATTGAGGTGTTCAGCATCTGGTGATGCTGTATCATCACATGATGGAAGGAGGAATGGTAAAAGAGACCACACATATGACAGAAGGGCATGCCAGCTGAATGCTGTGTAAAGACCATTTTATAAAGACCTTAATACTATTTATGAGAGAGAAACCTCCTTGATCTTCCCCTCTTAAACACCCCCTACCTCATTAATATCACATTGGCAATACCTGAATTTTGGAGGGGACACATTCAAGTCATAGTTGTATCTTAACAACTTTAAGTCTTCTCTGAACTTTAGATGTCTTTCCATTTGCTTGTTTCTTTTATTTCTTTGAGCAATATTTTATAGTTTCCAGCATGAAAATCTTTTGCCTCCTTGGCTAAATTTATTTCTAAGTATTTTGATATTATTGTAAGTAATTTCTACTTTAAATGTTTTAAAAACTATTTTTTACCTTTACATTTAATTCATTTGGGATTTTAGTTTATAGTGAGAAATATACATTATCTTAAAAATTGTTTTTTCAAATAGAACAATTGCCTCAGTACCATATATTCATTAACATTTTCATTTCCCACAGATTTGTGATACTATATTCATCATATTACATTTTCCTTTTCTAAGTTACCTATACTGTATCACTCATTTGTTGATTCCTGTGTTTCTCCTTAGAATATAGTTAGAGTCTAGTCTGGGAGTGGACATGCATTTAGCACTATAGGAGAGTGGTTGCCAAGCCACTTGACTGGTCTTCATGTTCTTAAATGTTTGCTATTTCCACTTCCCATGTTTATTATCTGAAAAATAAATGATTGCTTCTTATTAGAATCATTAGCTTTCTTAGAATCAGCTACATTTATTATATGATTTCTGTTACATAAAGCAATTGTTAACCTAGAGATTGGTGAGTTTTATAGTAGCTTAGGTCTTCTAAGGATAGTTCTCATTTCTTTTGTCAGATATTCGTTGGTTTGGCGGTGTACCTCTTATTTCCTTTGGCAGGAAGACCGAGAAACAACCAGTATATGTAAGTACACTGGGTGAAGGGGCTTACAAGTAGACATTAGCTGACTTCAGGTTTATGTGATCAATTTTCTAATCCAGTAAATTCATCGTTTTCTTTTTGTTTGCTTCAACTGGTTGCCTCTCAGTTTACCTAAGTGGTGCATGTCTTCTCCATATCTTTACTTATTCATTTATTCAAGAAGGTTTGATTAAATCCACTGGACATGTCACTGGAAATACAGAAGTATTAACTAGGCAGACACAAATTGCTATACTCAAATTGCTCACAGCACCCTACCTCCAGTTATGACTACTAAAAATGTCTCCAGACAGTATCAAATGTTCTCCGAGGACTAGAATTATCCCAGGGGCCTAAAACCACCTAAGATTACTTTTTAGAAAGTGAAAAAGATAGTACATTAACATTATTGAAAATTAACATATTATTTCATGTGGTTTAGGTTTGCTATTCCACTTCCCATGTTTATTATGACTTACTAACAGTTGGGGGTTGTGGTGAGAGATGAGTTTGATGAGATAGTGGGCAAAGACTAATCAGAAAGACCTGAGCCATCTGAAGATAAATGCTTGTAGAGAAATTACTTAGGTGAGCCTCAAGTGAGGAGATTATTTGAGCTCTTGTGAAGGTGGGTTATTTAAGAAGCTTTCTGAAAATATATAGTGCCTTTATTTTAATTTGTCAGATTTTTGTTGTGATTGGTGTCATCTCTTTACTTCTCCTTTGTTATTTCATCCCTCTCTTTCTCCTTTCTTCCTATCTCTCCATTTTCTTTTCTTTCTCTTTCAATGGTTACTTAAACATATTAAATTTCTGTAGGTTGTAGATGTATCCAAAGGAATTATTAATACAATTAAAGACCCAGATGCCAGAGGAAAAACCTTTGCCTTTGTTGGGTAAGTACCTAGAGTTTGACTTCAGTGAAAGAATCATAATTGTTTTAATAATGGAATCATAATGGTTTATAATGACCGTCTTTCTAAACAACTCATTAACAATTTATTTGTTACAGTTTTACAGTATCAGAATCTTTTGTAGGCTTACATTGAGAATTTGAGAGAATCTAAGAATCTTTTTTAATAAATGATTCTTCTGTCATTAAACCTGAGGACAACTACCCTAGACTATTACTTTAGTAACCCTTTGGATCTATAGGTCCCTCATCTATCTGTTCAACATTTTTCAGGTCAGAAATATTCAGGGGAAAAAAATCATGTCTGTACTAAACATGAACCCTGTTTTTCCTTGTCTTTATTCCCCAACCATTTACATAGCATTTGCATTGTTTTGGATATTATAAGTAGCCTAGAGATGATTTAAAGTACACAGATGATCAGTGCATAGGTTGTATGCAAATACTATGTCATGTCATGTAAGGGTCTTGAGCATTCACAGATTTTGGTATCAATTCGAGGGTCCTGGAACCAGTCCCCTGATTGTACTTTGGTCAGTGATCCTTAAAGTTGGCTTTGTTACTACTACCGTAATTTTTTTGTTTTTTAATATATAAAATGGTTTTGCCCATGAATTCTAAAACACAAGACATTTTTAGAGTGTCTATAGTTGTAAAACCAAATTAGTTTTGGTAGATACAGTTAGTAGAGTGATCGTTTGTTCTGCTAGAGTGATCATTTGTTCTATGCTCTTTTTGTTAAAATTTGCTCTTAGAAATAACTGGGCACAGTTAAGCTATATGACTTATCTGAAATTATTAAATCATGTTACAGCTAGACCGCTTTGCTGAATTAACTAAAAGTTGAAAACTAAAAATCAGTCTACCAAGTTGAGACACAACTAAGTGGTCTATAAATTAATGATACCTGATATTCTATGAAAGGTTGGAATCTTATTCAACAATTAAATGACAGCCTGATTCCTAGAAATAGTTCTATAGAAAATGACACTTTTCTCTCTAAGCTAGGAAGTGATAATATATATTCCCAGTATTCTGAATATATACATTGATAGATTTTACCATCATTATTAATTTAGATTAGTAAATTTTTTTTCTCTGTGCATGTATTATTTTTCCATGCCAACTAGCTGCTGCAAAATGTATCTTTTTAATTCCCCATTTGGTATATTACCATGCAAGTATCCATATACTCTAGGAAAATTATTTACAAAAAAAATATATTTATCCCAGGTTCCATAGAACACTAGACTCAGAAGACATCAGGCTTTCTTGAAGAGGGGTTAGGCTATGATTCCTAGCAACAAATGAACAGAAATGGTTCTGTGATCTTTTCTTGCTTACTGCTCAGTGGAAATAACTATGAATAAGTGGATATTTTTTCTCTTTATCTTTGCCTAGTCATTCTGCTGTCTTTGGTAAGCTCCAATATTTTATTTTTGTTTGGCATGATGTTGGAATACTAGACATGTCAGTGTAGGATTTTTTTCCTTAGGAATTTGTAGATATGCAGCATACATTCTTTTTTTCGGCCCCAGGCAAACACTATTTCTCTGATATTTTGAGGCCAAGAGAGTGGCATAAAACTTTAATTTTGCTCCTAAGTTTTTATATTATATTATATTATATTATATTATAATCATATATCATATCATTGCTTCATTTATAATTCATTCATTAAATACCTATAGATACACGCATATATACAATGATAACTAATAAACAATAAAATCTCAAAGTACAAGATCAATATAGAAATGTAAATTTATGTATATTAGTAAATGAACTACTACAAATAAAGAAGGAAAATCTTATTTATAACAACATCAAAAAGAATAAAATACTTAGGTATAAATTTAACAAGACACATACAAGACCTGTACACTGAAAAGTACAAAACTCTGCTGAAAGAAATTAAAGAAAAACTTAATATGTGATAAGGCATCCCATATTTTTGGATTGGAAGAGTCAAAATTGTTTAGTGGCAGTTTTCCCCAAATTGTTCCATAGATTCAATTCAGTGCTTTCCTAATTCCAGCAGACTCTTTTTTTCTCCTAACTTTTTTGCCTGGATTATAGATTAGGGAAGGCAGATAATTTGGTTTAAAGTAAAATAAGGACTTTGCTTGGTGGGTGTAGTGGAGAAGGGGCTGGGGGGACAGGGTTTACTGGGGATATTTGCAGAAAAATGGCTATGATGCTGAACCATGTAAGCTAAGCCTTGAAGGACATAGGCTTCCTTTTTCTGAGAGCAAGCACACTTAAACTGGTTTCCTAGTTAATGGAATGCAAGCTACTTTAGAACAGCTGAAGAAGAAATATATTACCTATAGTTAGTTTACCCTTGATAGGAGTTTTGTTTGCATCATAAAAGTTAGAAGTTGTTCTTGGTGTAATGTGTTATGTGTCCTGCAGTGATCCTTGCAAATCTTTCTGGAATTTGAGGGAAGCTAGTTAAGGGCTTTTTGTATACTTCCCTTAGCTGATGCCAACATTTTCATGTTTTTTTTTTTTTTTTTTTTTTTTTTGTAGGATATGTCATAATGATGAAGTTCTTTAAATTATCTTCATTTGTCTCATAGTTATCATAGATTTTTCGAGGCAAAAGGGATTAAAAAATGAGTGAAGAGATATTAAAATGTACAAGTTATGATAATTATTGAAGTTAGGTTTTACTAGTACAAAATGATTCAGATCAGTGGAATAGAACAGAAAGTCCAGAAATAATCCCAAATATATGTAAAAATGTAATGTGTGAGAAGGGTGACATTTCAATATATGATGTATTAGTCAGCTTTCTTTTGCTCTGACAGAAATATCTGACAGGAACAACTTAGATGAAGAAAAGTTTATTTTGGCTCATGGTTTCAAAGGTTCAGTCCATGGTCAACTGTCTCCATTGCTGTGGGCCTGAGGTGAGGCAGAGCATTACGGCAGGAGGTCTTGGTGGTGGACAGCAGCTCAGTTCAGGGCCGTTAGGAAGCAGAGAAAAAGCAGAAGTGCCAAAATAATAACTCCCAAAGCCTGCCCCTGGTGACTTGCTTTCTCCAGCCACACCCTGCCTGCCTATAGTTACCACTCAGTTCATTCAAATTATTAATTCAGCAAATGAACTAATTCATGGATTATGTTACAGCTCTCATGATCCAATCTTGAGCATTCAGAAGCACCTCAAATCCAAATCATAACTTATGGAGAAAGGGTCAATTTAGTAAATGATTCAGTAAGTGTTGTTGAAGCAATTGCCTAACATCTTGGGGAAGATTTAATTACATCTTTACCTTATGTAATGTACAAAAATATGCAACAGAAGGAACTTAATTTATGGCTTAAAAAACCCCAACAGCATTAGACAAAATATGTGGAAATTTGTGTTGCTGTAGAGGGATTTCTAAATGTGAAACCAAATCATAGAGGAAAAAAATCAGTCAATTTTGATTAAATAAAATTTTTAAACTTTTATATGATACAAAGTACCAAAAACAACATTAAAAGGCATTAATACACACAATAAAAGATATTTCCAGCTGGGCAAGGTGACACATGCTCGTAATCACAGCTACTTGGGAGGCTGAGGCAGGAGGATCATAAGTTCAAAGCCAGCCTGGGCAACTTACAGAAACCCAGTCTCAAAATAAAATTTAAAGTAAAGGGCTTAGGATATAGTTTGGTGGCATTCTTGCCTAGCATGTGTAGTACCCTGGATCCAATCCCAAATCACACATATACACAGAACCACAAAAAGGTATTTCCAGCTTTATCACTAGAACATAAAAAATTATTATAAATCATTATTAGCAAAGAAAAGATATATGTGTAAATGGCCAAAAATAGATGAAGAAATCAAATCTTGTGTATTAACTGCCAATTAAAATACTGAAGTATCTTACTTACATAAGCAATATTATGTTTATTTTTTTATGATTCAACTCATGTTTTTAAAGGGCAGCCTTATTATCACTTTATATAAATTGATAAGGCAGTTTAGAAATAATCAATAAAAGCCTTAAGATTTCAAAATATGGTTTGACCCTGTTCCACATTTGAAATGCAATCTAAATATATAATATGGATTCAGACAAATGTTTACTATAAGAATGTTTGTTGAAACATTATTTTATAAAAAAGATTTTTATTAGCCTAAATAGTCCCCAAATGGGAATTGGTAAAATAGATTATATGCAATGAAATATGTGCCATCATTAAAGATGCACTAGAATAGTTAATAACACAGAATGTTTAAAACACAGGATGTATTGTATAATCTTATATTATACAATACATCTTACATTGTGAAAGGAGATGATATGTATATATGTAAGAGGATGAAAAGGCTATCTATATCAAATACATTAACTTTATCTTTGGCAATGGGATTAAGGATGATTTTTCTTTGTGTTAATCTATATTGGCTATAGTGCTTATGCTTTTTTTTTTTTTTTTTTTTTTTTTGTTACCAGGGATTGAACTCAGGGGCACTCAACCACTGAGCAACATCCCCAGCCCTGTTTTGTGTTTTATTTAGAGACAGGGTCTCACTGAGTTGCTTAGCGCCTCGCTTTTGCTGAGGCTGGCTTTGAACTCATGATCCTCCTGTCTTAGCCTCCTGAGCTGCTAGGATTACAGGTGTGCCTCACTGTGCCTGGCCATGCTGTTTTAAGAAAAATGTTTTTTTGTTAAATTAAAAAACTTGTGAAAGCAAATAATTTGAAGAAATGTGTTTGCTTTTTCTAGGCCCAATCGGTACCTCCTCTTTGACCTGGTGCAGTATGTCTATGCTGTGGCTCACAGACCCTTTCTCCCCTATCCCTTGCCACGTTTTGCCTATCGGTAAGTAAAGTGTTTTTAGGCACCATCTGAAAAAGCTAACTCCATACATTTATTCCTAACTGCCACCCTAGGGTAATAGGGAGTGTGTTCCATACAGTGAAGGGTCAGTCTCTGAACTTCACAGGAAGTACTTCTGGTGTTATGACATTAGCCTAGGGAAGAATCAAGGTGTTTAAGAAAGGGAAATATAGATTAGCATAGATGAAATAAACAGTGTTTGTTGGGATGTTCTTCATAGTCTTCATTAAAAAAACCACAGGGTTTTAATTTGGGTAAGTGTCCTTCTTGACAGACTATAAGGGAGCAATCACATTTCTCTCTCATACTGTTCTCCCAGAGGTGGGAAAAGTCCCTCTTTTCCTTATATTCTTTTGATCAAATCTTTGGGGGAGAGGAGCCAAGCTGATTCAGAGTTGGTTCTGTGGTTGCATTCTCTTCTTTTCCTGCTTCTTAGTTCAGTTCTTCCCTTTGTGTGTTTAAAGTCTTGCACTCCTCATGTCACACCATAGTGGTCAGATGAAAGAGATTTTCACATCGAGTTTGCCAGAGGTTGATCAGTAAGCCAGCTTGTCAATTTACTCTTTCATTCCTTTGTTCAACATATTTATTCACTCAACATATATTTAATGAATTCCTACCGTCTTAAGCAGTGTACTAGTTACTCAGATGTTACAGTCAATCCTCACAAAGCTTATGGTCTACAGGGTTATTAGAAAAATAGACAAGGAGACTAGTGGTGCAGCTCAGTGGGAGATGCATGATGAGGTCCTAGGTTTTATCCCCAGTACTGCCCCACTGCACCCCCAAAAGAAAAGAAAAACAGAGTGCAGGATTTGTCAAGAGTGTTCTGTTTCCTGGTTGTTTTCTTCATCTAATAATACTCTTAATGACTCTATAAAATAGGTAGGGGAAATGTGTAGAGGGAGTGAAGGAGGAGTGCGCAGAAGCCTGGAGAATATTCCCATTAAAGAACCTTCAGAGTATGAGAAACTTACCCAGCAGCTCAAAGAGAGGGATCAGTTAAGTGGCAAGTGAAAAGAATTTGAAAGCCTAGATACCAAAGGGAAGGGAGGTTTTAAGAAGATGAATGCTCCAAGAAAGAGGACATTGCTGTTTTGTTTACATCTGTATCTCCAGCACCAGAAACTGTGCCTAGCATAAAGAAGGTACTCTGTTAATATTTGCTCACTGAAATGCTCCAGAAAATTCAAATACAATAAAGGACCAAAAGATACCCATGGCAGCATCAGTGTGATGGAGGGGCTAAAACCAGATTATAGCAAGGTACTTTTGTGGTTGTACATAAAATTGAGAGTTAAAGACAGAAATTGCATGTGCATGTGGTATGACCCTCTGAGGACATCAAAATAGAGACCAGAGGAGATATTAGCATAGAACCAGTGCATAGGGAGTTGGAAGCTTGTAAGGGGTTTAATTTTTATTTAAGTTACATTAGCCTAGTAAAGAATTTTTTCTGCCATTGGGACAAGTAGGCTGGAATCCGAGATTTTTATTTGTTGTCAAAGAAATTCTGAGCAACCTTCAACTTCCTTTTTTACTTCTTATTCCATCCATAGAAATGGTGTTTTGCAATCTCTTAAAAGCCCTGGAGCTCTGAGGTGTGGTGTGGTATTATATACCTGTAATCCCAGCAGTTCAGGAGACTGAGGCATGAGGTTTGGGCCTAGCTTTGGCAGTGTAGCAAAGCCCTAAGTCACTAACTGAGACTCTGTCTTGAAATTTAAGAGTTTAAAAAATGGGTTGGAGATGTAGCTCAGTAGTAGAGTGCCCCTGGGGTCAATCTCCAGTACCAAGCAAGCAAAAAAATTGTGGGTCCTCATTGGCTTCTGATGGGGGCCCAAAGAATTCCTAGGGTTCCTCCTGTGCTAGTTGAAACCGCACTGTCCTGAAGATGCCACTGATGGGAACTTCAATGGCAGGTTAGGAGAACCCTCAGTGTCATTAGCGCTGCAGAGCCAGGAGCTCTCTTGTCCTGCTTTTTATATCCTTTCTTGATTTGAGTTATAGACCTTAGGCTTCTCTTCTAAATTTTTTGTTTCCAGAGCCTCTCCTTTTAGGAATTAAGTTTTATATTTTACACACTACCAACTTAACAGTAGCATATTTGAATGAGAATTAGATTAGATTGAATTTCACAGACTTGATTGAATGCTGTATCTTTTTTGTTTTCTTTGTTGTTCATTGGTAATATGTTATTTTAGTTTTCAGTTGTTTTAAAATCTATTGTCTCTTTGGAGAATAGGGTGTGCCCTCAGTTCCAGCAGTCAGCTGGGTTTTCTTGAAAGGAAATAGGGACTCAAAAGCAGAGTTAGCCTTATAAGTGGTAGAGCCAGGAGTGTTCATTATTTTCTTAAATTAAAAAAAAAAATCAATGAATTTCTGCTTCTCCAGAAGCCCCTCTTCCTGTAGGTCTTACAGGGTAGCTTAAATATTGGGCATAGAAATGTTTATCACATGTTATTTCTTTTTCCAGATGGATAGCAAGACTCTTTGAAATAAGCCCATTTGAGCCCTGGACAACGAGGGATAAAGTGGAACGGGTGAGTGTGCCCAGGCACATGCTGGGCTGAGAGCTGCAGACAGGGAAGTGAGAATTTACTTTTATTGGCCCACTGGGAACATTGCTATACTTCTGTCTGATACTCTTTCTGGCTGAGCTCAGCCCCTCTATTCATGCATGAAACTTCATTCATTCTCATCCTGCTCCATTGTCTTCTCTCTGATACTATCAGTTTTTCTTTCTCACTGGATCATTTCCATCAGCATATGGACATGTCTAATACCCTACTCCTTATTAAAGGCCAACCCCTCTCTTCCTCACATGTCCTTTTTAGCCACTTTCCTGTTTGCCTTTTTACCTCTTAAGCTCAAAGAGCACTCTTTACCTTCTTTTCACAGCTTCTTAATCATTCTTTAAGCCTTTTCCGGCTTTTATTCTCTTCTCTGCCCTAAACCTGCTCTTTCCAACGGCACCTATATTGTCCACACCACCAAATCTAATAGTCAGTTCTCTGACCTCATCTCACTCCATCTGTGAACACATTTATCAGAGGGGACCCTTCCCTCCATTTGGAAACTCTTACATGCATTCTGGCCCAGTTCATGTTCTCTTGCTTTTTGTTCTCTTACTGAGTTGTGCTTTCAGGGCTGCCTTTCTGCCTCACCTGCCCTCACCTGCTTCTTCCTGATTTCTGTGTGATGAGGGATCTACAGGCTCTGTCCTTGTGCCTTTCTTTTCTATCTTTACTCATTTTGTTGATGTTGCTCACCTCATCTCAAGCACCAGTTGCTGGCTGTTAAGGTCATGGCTGCAATTTTATCTCTAGTCCTGAATTTCCCCCTGAACTTTTTAGAATCTTAAATAGTTAGATATAAAACTATTTATATTAAATTTTCTGAAACATAACTCCATAAATATAACTGCAAACCTGCTTCTTTCCTAGGTTTCTCATGTCAATAATAGTACTACTCTCCATTGCTTATGCCAAAAATCTAGTAACCCCCTTGAGTCCTTTCCTAAGTTCTAGATTTAAATGAGCACTATCAATAGAACTTGCGCATGATGGAAATGTTCTGTTTGTAGTAATATGTAGCCACTGGCCACATGTGGCTATTGAGCACCTAATAATGCTGCTGCTATGACCACAGGAATAAAAATTTGAATTTTAATTAATTTAAATTTAAAGCACCACATTTGGCAAGTGGCTTACTGTACCGGATCTCAGAACTCAGCAACCCTCAGCAACTCTCAAAAGTAGATGCCAGATCTAGCGCTCTTCCCTAGTCCCCCTGCCTTTTATTATGAAAATGTTTACAATAATATTGGAAGCTTTTAATTTATAAAAAAGCAGATTGTATAATTATCTCTACCCACTCTAATCCATCAGACATCATTTCTTCCTCTCTTAGCTAGCTTCTTGCTACTGTTGCCACTACATTTGTCCTGCAGTGTGCTAAATTCCAAAGCCCTGGGCTCTTCTGTCTCCTGCACTCATCTAACTCATTGATCATTTGCCCACTGTGTGTACAAGTGCTTATAGGGAGGATGCCAAGTAAAATAAAAATCCTATAGAATAGTTCTACCCCAGAAATGCTGCAGACCTTGCACTGATGAGAAGCAGCTCAATTGTTGCCTGAATGTTACCTAGAAGCTAAAATGTACAGCAGATGAGAAAATAGTCATCAGGGAACACATGTGAATGGGCAACTCATTCTCCCTTTGAGGGCTATGTCTGGAGGCTGAGATCATTTCCGGGATGTCCCTTCTATGTTGACACACTGGGCAAGAGACTTGATTGACGCTAACATCCCTCTTACATTGACAATTGAGAAGATGTAGTTGCAGTGGACAGAAGGGATTTTGGATTTGGTTTGGAGACCACCTTATAGCACTTAGTAAAATAATTTTACTTTTGGGGGTGGTTAGGATGAGGGATTGATGCTGACCTAGATGAAGACTGGTTCAATTTCAGGGCCTTGGGATAAGCTGGGACTTTCCATTTCATTCTCCTTTCCTAAACAGGATGGGTTTGGTTTTTAACTTTACAGTGTGCATTAAACAACCAGGTGAGTATAGTTGGAGCAAAAAAGTTTAATGGGTTATCTCTTACGTGATCTCCTTGATTAGAAAGTTCTGAGACCTCGCTTAGAACTTGCACAAGAGAGAACTGGGGGGTGGATGTGTTCTTTTTCTATTTTTTAATTTTTATTAGTTGCTCAAGACAATACAGTGTTCTTGACATATCATACATTTGATTCAAATGGGGTATGAATTCTCATTTTTCCACCTCCAATTTTATTCCTGAGCCTTCCTGTTAAACCACCTAGACTAACATGGTGACTGGTGCTTCCATACACTAGATTTAGTTCTGTTTACATCTGTATGTAGACCAGGTCCAATGCTAATGTCCTATGCTTGTGCATAGTGCTGGGTACTTTTATCTGATATTTGGTGATCTTCCCTTTTTTACCCCATAAGCCCTCTTTCTGTGTTCTGTATTTTAGTGAGTTCCAATAATCAAAAATTACCACATTCTTTGAAAACACTCTCAGTAATGAGACTCAGTCCAGCTTAAGTATTCAAATGTTTGCTAGGGTAGCACTTTGTGTTCTTGGCCACTTTTCAACATTCTCTATGGTCCTTTGTTTATTCAAAGATACACATCACAGACATGACGTTGCCTCATCTGCCTGGCTTAGAAGACCTTGGTATTCAGGCATCTCCGCTGGAACTCAAGGCCATTGAAGTGCTGCGGCGTCATCGCACTTATCGCTGGCTGTCTTCTGAAATTGAGGATGTGAAACCTGCCAAGACTGTCAACGTTTAGTGCCCCTTGAACAGCCTTGATTTCTGGTGTCATTTGGATCACCTGGCTAGTAAGCAACTTACATTCTTTAGAAGATCCTGTACATAGTGAATAAAATCCTTCTATTAAACATCCAGGAGTAAATTCTGCAGTGTTTTCTGTCTTGATTTATACAATAAGAAATCCCAGCCATTTAAAACTTGAGTATAGTTTTCTTTAAATATATATAACAGTAACATTGTATATCATTTATCCTCTGAAATGTTGGAGGATTTGAATTCCCTCCTGTTGAACCACTTCTAGCATGTGTTTTAGAAGACTTAGTTTCCCTCTTCATTGCCAAAATATTGATGATCCCAGAGGATATATGACTGACTTTTAGTTTCCAAATTAAATGGGGGTATATGCAATGTCCCTTAAGGAATCTGAATTTATTCATGCTAAGATATTTTTAAATTTTATTTTAAAGGTGTTTATACATTTGAGGGGGCAGAAACCAGTATGTGTATTTAACAACCTTGTCTATAGACATGGATTCTTAAACTCTTAAGAGTAGATCTTGGATCTATGCTATCTGAGGCCCCCACCCACGCTGTTAGGAACACTTTCAGATTATTTCAGACACTTGGGTATAGACAGATTCCTTTTCACTGCAAAGAGATGCTTCATCCTGTTGTTAGTGATGCTGACTCATACAAAATAGAACTTTTTGCATAATTTGTTAATATTGCAGCCAAGATCCAAGTGAATGATTGGTTTAGCATTGGCAAATCCCTCAGCATATTATGGTCAAAAACTTCCATGATTTGTGGCAAAGTCTGTACATCATCCTAAGGGACCCAAGGTTTGTCACTGTTCACTGGATTTCAGTTCCCTGATCTGTATGCCAGGAAGGTCGGTAAAAACCCTGTCCAGTTATAGTAATTTACAGAGGAAGGTACGTGAATGTCAAAGGGGAGTTTTCCATCTGTCCTCTCTGCATGTTCCAGAATCATTTTGTCCTTAAGCGAGCAAGAGTGTGCTCCTTGGATCAGCAGCATCAGTATCACCTGGGAACTCATTAAAAGTGAAGACTCCTAGGCCTTATCCCAGACCTGTTGAATCTGAACGTGTATTTTAACCAGGCTCCTAGAAGGTTTGTGTGCACATTAAAATGTGAACAGCACTGCTGTCCAGCAGAGGTCCTACAGAGATCAGTGTGCTTCCTGTTACTAATCCAGGTTGATTTTCAGCTCCACCCCAGGCCCGCTGAGTCAGAACCTTGGGAAGGAGGGCCCTGAAATTTTATTTTTATTGTCATGCACACTAATATGTGAGAATCAGCATATTAGGGAAAGGAGACCAACTCCAGCTTTATATATTTTTCTTCAGAATAGATATTTCTTTTTATTTTGGATAATTCTCCTGTTGGCCATAAGCTGATCAGTAGGCACAAATAGGCAAATTTGATTTGAAAGAACTTCTGCAATAGTAAATAGTAATTCTGTAATGTACAAAATACTTTTTTCTAGCAATGCTATTTCTCATTTATTTTTATCATAATTTATGATGCTACGTATTTTTTTTTCTCTAAGACTGTAATTCAACCAGGATATTTTTTCTTAAGTCATGGTTACTGTAATCTCTCTGCACATGTAATCAAAATATAATATAATGCCTTATCTTATAAAAGAAAGGAAAAATACACAATTAAGATAGTAAGGGTTTTTGTTTCGTTTTGGTGGTGCTGGGGATCGAACCGAGGGCCTTGTGCAAAGCAGGCTACCAACTGAGCTATGTCCCCAACCTAAGACAGTAAGTTAAACAAAACATTAAAGGAAAGTAATATGCAGCCTGATAACAGATATGTGAGCACAGTGACATTGACAGCGAAATGAAGTTGCCAGTGGCTTGCATCCATCTGGGAACCACCATGGATGCTATACCACAGATACAGACTGATTTGATGCAGGAGTTGGTGTGATTGGTCACTTTATACTGTGAGCTGCATTTTTTTTTTTTTTTCTCCTTGTATTGGCACTTTACTACCAAGACTTTGACTGTTTTTTTAATTTTGAGGCAGGGTTTAAGTTGCTGAGGATAGCCTCAAACTTGTGATCCTCTTGCCTCAACCTCCCAAGTTGCTGGGATTATAGGCATGTACCACTGTCTGTAATAGCCCACATTGCTATTTGAAAGTAATGTGAATTTCTGCAATAGTAAATGACTTCTTGTAAAGTTCAGAACAAAATATAATCCTTCCTAGATTTACACTCTTAGAAAACAAAGAATATATTAAGCCCATACCAAAAGATCTTTTATACCTATAAAACAGATTTTAAGTTGAGATGACTATCAGTTGGTTTTTGAAAATCATGTAACATGTGTTTCAGTTTTTTATTTTCATATTGTGACACCATGGTATTTTCACTCTTTCCAGTTCCCTCCCATGGAATGTCTATAGTATTCTTCAATCATTGTGATAATCAAATATTACACTCACAGATTTCCAAGGAGCTTATACCATTCCTTTTGGTAGGTAGGGCTATGATCTATGCCATGGAAATCTTTGAAAGGCATTATGCTATACTCTTTTTTTTAAATGAAAATATGGAAATTTTAATAGAATGTTACTAATTTGGTTTAATAGCTTCTATATATGAAGGTGGATTGATTCATGCTGTACTCTTGTCTTGAGACTTGATTGGGATTAGGCAAGGCAACCATGGTTTAAAAGTCTAAAGCCATTTCACCAGAGGTTAGTAGTTCCCTGCCTATCTGCCTGTTATCCAGCACAGCACATAAAATCCTCTTTGGCTTTGCTGTCAGGTAGGCCGAGGGCACACTATGCCTTCCCGCTTTATTTCTTCCCTCATTTTTCAGTCATTACACATTTGAAGTCATTACACACATTTGAATACAAAAAACTACCATAGCATCTTTGTATCTGGATGCTAACTACAGATAGAAAGCATAAACTTGCTGTGCATAATTTGCTGTAAGTTAATACAATAACCAAATTCTTAACGGGTGGTTTTGCTTGGTTTCACTTCAAGGCCATTTAGTCCCTCTTATACTGTTCCTTGATCTGGGTTGTCCAGCCTTACTTATCCTCTCATACTTCTTCCTTAGACCAATGCTAAAGATTTCTCTTTCATTTCCTTTGTCCCTGAGAAATCATTTTGGTTAGTTTGGGCTATCCAGTGTTAGACCTCAGCTCCAAATCAAAATGCCACACAGCTAACAGACACTGAAGGAAATATTCCCTGGACCTCCATAAATAAAATGTGAACCAGGCTTTCCTAATCATTTCAATTGAAGCCAAACCCCCTTCTGCAGCAGTCTGGCTGGGCACAATTCAGGAGCCACTTGTCAAAAGAAACAAACTTTATTTAAAAATGGAACAACAAAATTTCATTATAGCCTTTCTATCCTCCTGACATGTGTATCCGTCCTTTCTCCCTATCTGTTCCTCAGACGTAAATAGTTTTTCCTCAGATGTGAGCGGTTTTTCTTCCCTCTCACTCATCTCCAGGGACTGAAATGTCCATCCTTCCTTTCTCCCTATCTGTTCCTCAGACGCAAATAGTTTTTCCTCAGATGTGAGCGGTTTTTCTTCCCTCTCACTCATCTCCAGGGACAGGCAACTTAAAACAAAAATGAAGCAAAACAAAAGAGTAAACTTAGAATGGCTACCCATCCTCTCGCCCTGCCCTCAGGGGCGAGCAGTTTACTTACCCTCAGTCGTTCCCCGTATGGGCCACCAAATGCCGCAGTCTGGCTGGGCACAATTCAGGAGCCACTTGTCAAAAGAAACAAACTTTATTTTTAAAACTACAAACGCCAAACAAAACAGCTCCTCAGGAAAAACCCTCAGAGCCCAACTGCCACCACCGGCTTCCACAAGCCTCTCCCCCACACCAACCACCACCTCCCACAATCCTCCTGCTCTTGAGGCCGATTGGCTAGGTCGCTTGGGCGGAGCCAAAGAAGTCCCCCAATGAGCAGTTCCGTAGTCTGAAGGGCAGGGAAACAGCCCAATGAACATGACCGCAGAGGAGCCAATCAGCTAGATGTTGCTGGGGCCACTGTGAGCCAATCATCAGCTGGCAGTCTGAAGGGCAGGGAAACAGCCCAATGAACATGACTGCAGAGGAGCCAATCAGCTAGATGTTGCTGGGGCCACTGTGAGCCAATCATCAGCTGGCAGCTTGAAGGGCAGGGAAACAGCCCAATGAACATCACCGCAGAGGAGCCAATCAGCTAGATGTTGCTGGGGCCACTGTGAGCCAATCATCAGCCGGCAGCTGGAAGTTTGCTGGCAGCTGGAAGTTTGCTGGGGCCCCTTTGGCTGTGGCTCTCAACACCCTCCTCCTTCACTCCTTATCTCCTTTCTTCCGGAATCTTCATGTTTTCTGTCTTTTAAGGAATACCTGGCTTTTTAATTTTTCCTCACATGTCCAGGAATCTCCACCTGTATCTTGGATCCAGTATCCTGGATCCTTAAGCTGGTTAATTATCCACTTGGAACAATTCACAGACATGTCTCTAGCATTGCATGTTGTCATTTCAGATCAAATGATGCCGTCACAAGCCCCACTACTAAGGGATTTCATTTATTCAACCAACAAGGTAAGGGTTAAGGGAAGGAGTAACCCTGGAATCAGAGAACCTGGAATTAAGCCCAGTGCTCCAACACATGTCTATGTGAACTTGGGAATTTTTGAAACTTTCTGGGTCATTGCTGTTCCTTCCCTCAACTATAAATGGGTTGTGGTAAGGATTCCTTGAGATTATAAAGTCCTATCACAGTGCCTGGCCTATAGTACTCAATAAATATTAGCTGCTGATATCATGAGTGACCTGCCTACTCTTCTGGCCATTCTTGTACTAGGTAATAAGGAAGAAGATAGCACTTCTGTTGCTCAATAAATTTTTAGTTTAATTGGCAGAAAAGTGATATCAAGTCATTGTATCTCATACAGAATTTTAGAATTCCAGAAGGGCAATTAATCAGTACAGAATTTTTCAAATTATGTAATTTATTAAAGTAATAAAACTAATTTTTTGTTTTGTTTGGTTTGGTTTGGTTCTGAGCATTGAACCCAGCCCTTTTTTACATTTTATTTTGAGACAGGGTCTCACTAAGTTGCTTAGGTCCTCACTAAATTGAGGCTGGCTTTGAACTTGCAGTCCTCCTGCCTCAGCCTGCCTAGCTGCTGGGATGGCAGACATGCACCACTGCACCTGGCAGTAAAACTAATTTTTAAGCTTCTAAATTCAACCCATAATTTAATTATGTATAAATCTAGTGGATTCAGCAATTGCTTTTAAGGGGTTCTTGTAATTGAACTACTTAAATTCCTTTGGATGTTTTAAACTGTACTTTTAAATTTAATTCTTTTTTAAGCTTTGCAGCTATCTAATATACAAAACTTTGTTAAGCACTTAAAAATTCTAATATGTTTGATAAAATAGCTGAATAGGCAGTGATTGTAAAGTCTGGCAATCATGATGCTATTTATAAACTTACTATAATTCTCACACATTTCAACTTAAAAATCAAAGTCTAAGTTAAAAATACATATATTGGAATCAGTAAATGAATTTGTTAGACTCTAAAATGCAAAACTCTTAATTATTACAAATATTTTAAATGCCAGTTTTCACAGTTTATCCCCAGATTTTACATAAATTATTTTTTTAAAAGTTTGAATTACTACATTCTCTACACTTACATTTTAAGACTTTCTGAGGTTGGAGACCTTTATTAACTATCTTAGTCCATTCCTATTGCTGTAACAAAATGTTAGGAAGGAAATAAGGGACACCAAGATGGCAGAGACAGGGTATTAAAAAGAAGTTGTTGGAGAGCAAGACAGAGAGGAGTCCTGTCCCTGTTTACAACAAATCCCATTACCATGACAACTCCTGCCTTAGGTTTAAATTTTAAAATGACCAATAGAAGTAAAGTGGGCAGTATTCTAATTAGGTTTTCTAAAGTAACCAATGGGGGATGGGGGGTAGAAAAATATTCTAATTGGGTATCATAAGATAACCAATGGGAGAAAGTGGGGTAAGGTTCAATCAGATTCTTGTAGGGAAGAGAACACCCCACAGTTCAGGTTATAGGACCCTGATTTCCAGACATTGCGGCCTTGAGAGCGCTCCCATTGCGCATGCCCGCCTCTCTCTCTCTCTCTCTCTCTCTCTCTCTCTCTCTCTCTCTCTCTCTCTCTCTCTCACACACACACACACACCATTCTGTTCTACCTAATGGAGTGCTATCTTTACCTTCAGTAAATCTGTATTCTGTTACTTCCGTGTGTCTCATTCAATTCTTTTTTTGGAAAATCAAGGACCTAGACTTCTACTGCACATTCCAACGATAACCAAAATACTTTAGACTGGTAATTTATGAGTAGTAGAAATTTATTTTTCTTCGTTCTGGAGATTGGAAAATCTGAGATGAAGTTGCCAGTAGATTTAATATTGGTGAGGGTTGCTCTGCTTCAGTGGCACTTTCTTGCTGTGTCTTCACATAGAGAAAGAGGGGCAGAAGGGCAAATTGTGCCCGGGTTTGCCCTTATGCCTCTTTTATAAGGATACTAATCTCACTCATGAAGGCAGAGTTCTTAGGACCTAATAACCTCCTAAGGCCCAAAGCCCCATAGGACTCTTCTTGTTATTGCCTTAGAGATTAAGTTTTGATATAAATTTTGGAGGGACACAAATATTCAATTATAGCACAAAAAAGAAAAAGAAAAGAAAAAATTACCATCCCAAGTGAGTTAGGATTCTCTTCCCAGTGAGGGGGAATTACATACACAGGTTACTGTTAGCCAGGTATAAGATGTGGGACACATCCAGGGTGATTCTCTTAATCATAAAGAATGTGAACTGATTTTCCAATTATAGGTGCCATTCCTATAGGGATTTCAAGCTGTGCCCTCCTAGAGGTATGTTTGGAACCCATATCCTCTGGATTCGGATTCCACATCACCTGATCCTCAAGGCTGCTTTGAGCCTGCAGGACTGTGAACTACCAGATTATTCCATTTCTTTGATCATTGCAGTACACTCGTTATTAAACCTAGATAATTCCACAAATCATTTACCTTCTGATTCTACTCTTAAATTCCTGTCTTGTTCTCTTTATCTCAAATTCACCTCACATACTCTCCAACCTAGTGGCAAATGTAAGTTTGATTATGGGAGCTTACATGGAAATATATACAATTTCATTCTGAGAATATAAGGAAAAGTGCATCTCTCAAAGGGTCAGGGGAAATGCCACATTAGATGGATTTTTAAAGCTGAGTCTTGAGGCTAACCAGGGGAAGCGTATCTGTGTGTGTGTGTGTGTGTGTGTGTGTGTGTGTGTGTGTATACATATGAAAGACCCATCTTTGAACAAGGGGGAGAGCAAAATGAACAAATGCCCTGAGGAATGACTGAATATGTGATTATCAGTGGGAGGCAGTCGGTGTGCTGGGAGAGGACAGGATTAAAGGGTATAACCCTTATCTTGTAGATAATGCAGTGTGATTAAGCTGGTGAACTGCACAGATTTGGCTTCTAGTATGAGCTCTCACTTCCTAGATGTGAGAGTTGTCAATTCACCTAACCTTTCTTTCTCAGCCTCAATTTCCTTGTCTAAAATGGGGATGATAATAACTATATCATACAATTATGGTAAGGAATTAAATGAGATAAGGCATGTAAAATGTTGAGCCTGGCACATGGTCAGCACCAAGTCCATGTGACTTCTATTCTGTTTGAGTCCATATATTCCCCCCACCCCAGATTTAATAATAATGAAACAGTTGCCATCCTTGAGGGAGGACCCCTATTTCCTAAAGGGTGAAAACAGAACTTAGGGAAAGTAAATTACCTACCCAACAATAAATAACTGAGTGAGTTTTCTGACCTTTATCTATCTGATGGCTTGCCACGCATGGTGGCACACACCTATAATCGCAGCAACTCAGGAGGCTTAAACAAGAGGATCACAAGTTCAAAGCCAGCCTCAGCAACTTAATTAGCCCCTAAGCAAGTTAGCAAGACCCTGTCTCAAAAAAGGAATGGGGGATGTGTCTCAGTAGTCAAGAGCTCTTGGGTTCAAACTCCAGTACCAAAAAAACCAAACCAAAAGAAAGGCTTGTTCCAGGAAGGAGTTAAGGATTTAGCTCAGGAGAAAGACATGGTCAGATTTACATTTCAGAAGGTCATGGAGTGAAGGAGAAGTGGAGTGGAGTTAAAGACATGTTTGAAGAAACCTTTGGTGTGAAGGAAAGACCTGAGAGAGAAAATGAAAATAAGAGCTGTCAGTCATAAAGTCTGAGGATGTCAAAAGTAAAACAAACCCAGACTTTGTGGGAAGAGACTTATTTGAAAAGATATTGCAAGGAAGAAAATGGGACTATTATAGTAGAAGAGAAAGACCAGGAAGAAGTCAGAATGCAATTCTGCTGAAGCATAGGGTGGTAGGCTGTTAAAGGATGGGTGAGCAAACGGGAAAGGCCTGGAAGATGTGAGGTCACATGAATTCTGTAATGGTAAAGGGAGGTGACAGGCCATAGGAATGGCTTTATCCTAAGGAAAAATAAACTGCTCTTTATAATAAGTTGTTCTGCAGATGGGAGCAAAGTGTGCACCAGAGTTAGGGGTGAAGTTGGGAGATAAGGGTGCTGTTCCTTTTGATGATTACACTATGAAAGAGGAGTCCCAGGTTCTTGAGAGAGTCGTTGTTGGGTTGTAAAAGTGTCAAAAAGCTGGGAGAAGGCTGAGGTTGCAGCTCAGTGGTAGAGTGCTTGCCTGGCATGTGTGAGGCATTGAGTTTGATTCACAGCACCACGTATAAATAAGTAAATAAAATAAAAGTCCATCAACAACTAAAAAATATTAAAAAAAAAGCTGGGAGAAGATTTATATCTCAAAGAGGCAAAGAAAGAATGTTTAGTTTCTGATTTTCCAAAGACAATGATATATAAAAATGGGAAATTGGGGTCTAATGTCAGGAACAACTTTAGACAATTTGATTAGGTTGAAGGGAATGTTAAGGCTTATGGCTGTCTTGGTTAGGAGGACTCGAAGTTTAAGTTTCTTGATGTGAGAAGGAAGTGATGCTGATAGAGAGGGAGGGCCACTGTTGGGGTGCCTGTCTCTGGAGCAAGTGTAAGGAATAAAATCCCAACACAGATGGGCAATTAGCCTCAAACACCAGGATAGTGTGGGAAGATGGTAATAGTAATATGACAACATATTAAACAAAAGCTCCCCTGAGTATTTAAAATACAACTTTATTTTTTGCTACTCTGTTTTCCTTTAAAATCTCTAAATGATCCAGGCATTATGGAGACACCTGTAATCCCAGCTGCTTGGGAGGCTGAGGCAGGAGGATCTCAAGTTCAAAGCGAACCTCAGCAATTTAGCAAGACCTTAAGCAATTTAGTAAGACCTTGATTCAAAATTATAAATTTAAAAAGGGCTAGGGATGTGGCTCAGTGGTTAAGCACCCTTGGGTTCAATATCTGGCACCAAAAACAAAAAACAAATTTCTATATGAGAATGTGAGGCACATGGGAGCAGGACTTTATACTTGTCACATTCACTGCTGTGTCTCCAGACCCTAGAACAGTGCCAGGCATCTGTTGAATAAAGGAATGAACAAGGTGGCTGTAAGGAGCATGTGCTGGGACATGCTGCAATTCACTGAGTTGGTGGCCATAAGGAACATCAGCCATTGAACTGCTTAGTCATGTCTGCTTGCAATTGATAAAGAGCTGTAAGGACACTAGCCATAGGCATGCTTAGCAATGACTAGTTACAATTGATAAGGGAGCACAGTTCCATGGACATGTGCAAAGAACATACCCAGTTGCAATTACATCACCTCACTGGACATAACCAATGGACATTAACTTTCACTCAGTTCCAAGTTGGTAGAGTTACACCAATCACCAACGTACTCCACCAACTTGGAACTGTATTTAAATTGCTGGTTCTGCCACGTTGAAGAGTTTTGCTCCAAGGACATCAGTGAGACTGGCTGCCTTGCTGTCTGTCCCTGGACTGATTCCACCATTCCCTGACATTCAGCCATCAGCTGGAGAAAAGCACCAAAGACAACGTCTGCTCTTTGGTTATGAGAAGTCACGTGGCATCAGAGATATTTAGGGGCTCGAGGTTGCCATAGGATTGTGTGATTTGCTTATAGTGTTTAATTAATGTGCATTGAATGCTAGTTGGGGTGCTCCAGCACACCCAACACTTTTGCATTGATTGTTTATATTTGATGATTGGTGTGATCAAATATACGCTTCCATTTAAAGACAATCTGCCTCTGAGTAATTATTAATAGCACTGCTTGTGACAGTGAGAAGATTCTTTGGATGCATCAAGGAAGAAAATAAAAATGGAGAAGCATTGGTTTGAGACACTTAAAATGGATCCAGGAGCCACTATTTTAGACACACCCACACCTTTGACCTGGGCTGCAGACATGTGGCCCACCTCATATGCTCACAGGAAACCAAAGTTTTCTGAAAAAAATTTTGTGTTTGTGCTGGGTATTGGACCCAGCACTCTCTACTCACACTCTCTTAGAGTCCTTTTTACTATTAGTATTTTTAATTTGAAGATAAGCTCTTGCTAATTTGCTGAGACTGACCTCAAACTTGCTATCCTCCTGTCTCAGCCTCAAGCCCCTGAGATTAATCACCATGTCTAGCTCCTGAAATAATGTTGACTTGCTGACTTACAAGGAATTCCATTTCCCCCAATTACTCAGAAGCCAAGGCTGTACCCATCCCCTTTCTGACAAGGCAGCTTAACTTTTGCCAGCACCAATTATAATTTCTGACTAACAAGTGGTGTAATTTCCAACTACCTTTATAGCTTAAAGCTATAAATACAGTTGCCTTTTTGTAAAACCTCAGAACACAATCCAAGGCCACCTAAATTTGCATTTCCCAGATTGCAATCCTAATTAGCCCCAAATAAATGTAAATTTTCTTTGTTCTCAACCAGATTAAATTTTATTCTTTTCAATAGATGAACACTTCATCTGACTCTAAATTGTTTTGGCCTTGTTCAAGTAATAACAATTTCAATTCTATAAAAAATAGTTATATAGACTCAATTTGATAATCAGGATGCCAATCTCATGTTAATAATGAAAACTTTAGCTTGGTAGCCTTAAATCTCCTCTCTGCCCCCATCTAGGCTCCAAGAAAACCATGTGTTTGGCTATTTTTCTATGTTTTCATTTATTTTCCTCCCCTGCTTCCCAACTGAGATTCTCCTCTCTCCAACAGAAATGGGGCTAAGGGTGAGAAGAAGTTAAGGTGGAAAAGGGCAGTCTTATGGGGCAAGAGTCTTGGTGGACAGCAGACTGCCTTCTTAGCAAGAGGTGTTTAAAGCTGATCTTCTGGGAGAAAGTGATGATGAAAGGTAATTGAAGCTATAGAAGTAGATCAGTGTCATATTAATAAATTGATAATATTGATAATATCAGTGTAATAATGATATTATCAGTGATAATAATCAGTGTCATATTAATAAATTGATAATAAATTGAGAAAGTGTCATATTAATAAAACATAATCCATTAACATTTCAGCATGAATGTAAGTAGCTATGTCACAGGAGAGTGGGAATTGAAACTCCCAACTGTGGTTCTTGTGTTCCAACAAAGGAAAATTTAAAGTCAGACACCAAAAATAATGCAGGAGAACTTTATGAGGAGTCAAAGTAAAGTAAAAGCAAAGTGAGTCTCAAGCACAGAGCACTCTCAAGAGAGAGTAGGCTGGGTGCTGTGGGGCAGGCCTGTAATCTCAGGAAGCTGAGGCAGGAGGATCGTGAGTTCAAAGCCAGCCTCAGCAAATGTGAAGCACTAAGCAATTGAGTGAGACCCTGTCTTTAAAATAAAATACAAAATAGGGCTGAGGATGTGACTCAGTGGTTGTATGTCCTGAATTCAATCCTGTTACCAAAAAAAAAAAAAAAAAAAAATAGAGTGAGCCATCTCACGAACAGAGAATGACAGAGGAGACAATGCTGCCTCCAAATTTATTACTGTTTCATGTTTACCAGGGGAGCTGGGGACCACTTTCAGCAATCTTCACCAACCAGATGTTCAACTCCTCTTTCTCATATGGAATGATGTACTTTTTGACCTTAGTTGGTCCTCTCTGGAACTATCATGGTGGCCACCTGTGTAGGGAGCTTCATCTGTAAGTCAATCTCATGTCAATATGGGGACCAGGGTCAGTAGCCTGTCTGCAGTTATCTTAGTGTGCCTCCACTACCAAAGGAATCTTCCTTCCCAGACAAGTGGAGACAACCATAGCCATAATTCCTAGCTTCACACCAACCTCCATGGACCCTGTCGAGAGTTCATTAATCTTTTAAACATATTTCCCAATTAGCTCCCTTTGCTTCTGTTTATTTTCTACAAATTAACTATCCCTTTTCTACAAATTAAATTTGCTTTCTCATCCACTTTGAAAGTAGTTTTAAGAAGACCCTAAATTAACTAAAGGACCTTTATGACCTTGCCATGCATTTCACTGTTCATTGCTAGCTACTTCCTAACAGTCACACCTCACTGATAAGGACCTGAATGACCAAATAGGGATTGGTTTATGGAGGTAGCTTGGGTGGGGAATTAAATGGAGGCAGTTATAAGAAACTGAAACCAAAAGAGGACAGACAGATGGGAGTGGTGAGAACAGGAAGTTAGGGGGATATTTTTATAAGATGGATCCACTGTGCTGACCCCCACATGCTTTCTTTTCCAAGAAGCAATTTACCTGCAGTCCTGCCTGACCACAGTGGACAGGATATATCACTTTCCTCAACAAACTACTGGTTATCTAAAGGAGAAATGCAAGCCTGAAATAAAGTTGTCAACAGGAACCCAAGTTACCCTGAAGGGGGGAGACTTTTTGTGACCCTTTTCACAGACCAGCTCTCAGAACTCAGGGAGACGAAATTAATTGAAGTTAGAACCCGTCAACATGGGCCAAAATGACCTACAGTTGTCTTGGCAGTTGGGGACTTGAAAGTCTGATGTAATTCTGCTGTCAGTCAAAACTTAAGAAATGGACATAGGTTGGATTCTCTGGAAACTTCTCTGGGATGCTCAATAAAACTGGAGTGAAGGACAGGTTTTGTCCTGTTATGCTCGAATTCGGGATCCCCAAGAGACCACCAGAGACCAAGATGGATATAAGCAGCAAAGAGGTGTTTATTTCGAGCTAGCTCGGTCCTCCACGCACACACAGCAACAGGTGACGCTGAGAAGCCCCAAGCCCAAGGTTTGCAGCAGTTTTATACACTGTTTGGGGAAGGCAGGGACTTCACATACATCATAGCATCTCTTAGCAAATCATCACACACCGTGGGAAAATCATAAAACAACTCTAAAACATGATTAGCACATTCACTGGCGGGAACAAGTTGGGCAGGGGTGATTGGTTACTACAAGAGGGGGATTCATTTGAACTGATTGGTTTAAGCCATGAGGGAGTATGAGCTGAACTACATGGTTTCCTAACATATTATCAACCACCATAAACTACTGGGAGCATTATCCCAGGTATTTTCCCTGTCTCATGCTTATTGGTGGTTGCTAAGGAGTTGGTATGGGTCCCCACCTAGCCTGACTGAGTCAGGGACACCTGCCGCTCAGATCTCTCCCCTTATTTACAGCAGGGTGGCTATCTGCCTAGGAGTGCTCTGTGGGTCTTTCCATGGACAAGGGTCACATCCCCTTCCTTGGACAGGCTTTGCTCTGAGGTAGAGGCTGGTTTTTCAGTCCCTCTCCTCTCTGAAAGAATCCTTTTTGTTTTTTTTTCCCCTTGAAAGTATCCCCTTTTCTCCTTTCTCAGAAAGGGGAACTCATGCCTGTTACTCTGAGCAACATGTCCCAAGAATCAGGCTTTGGAGGATGGGTCTTTGTGCTACCTCAGTTTCCCAGAAGCCCCCCGTCCTGTAACAGGATAAAGAAGTTGTAAAAGAATTTAGATGATCTAATCCAACCTCCACATCTTATAATTGAAGAAACTTAAGAAAAACAAGATAAATGAAAGCCTTCTAGCATCCATTTGGGGAGAACAAATCCAGAGATCAAGGAAGTTTATAACTAGGACAATAGAAAATAAAGTGTAGGGGAAAAACTGTGCATTGCTGGGAGTCTAGACTCCATATGAAATCACAATCTTCCTGGCATCTGATTCTGATTTTGTGGAAGTTATTTTACAACTCTGTGAGCTACAGACAACTGGTAGCAGTGCAAAATAATTCTTGCCTATAGAGATGTAGATCAATTTTGTCTAGTGGAGATTTGGCTAATTTCCCAGTTCTACCTCCCTGGGCACATTTATTTCAATTTTGTTGATCTTTGGATTTTTTTTTTTTTTTTACAATTGTAAATGCTCACCTTGATCCTCTTTAAAGAGTTGCATAATATCTTTGTTGTGTGTTTCTTGTTATGTCTATTTGAGACTCCCAATTTTTACCTCCATTTCAAAATTACTCTAACAACAGGGACGACAGTGAACAAGGCGACCCACACCTGCTTGCTATAGGGGAAGTTGATCAATGTTACCAGATTGCCAATTGTTCAACAGAAGCTGAAAATCTAACTTTTGTGAATGTGTGAAACCTCTTATATTTGCAACTAATGAAAGCAATATAATGTGTGTTAAAGAAAACTCACCGGTTGTCAGATGTGGACAGTGGACTGTACCATACTTTGAGTTACTCCATGATGTATAGAACAGTAGTAGTGCATAACCCTGAGTTACTCCTTTTTATAAAATAGCAGTTTGCCTTGAGTTCCTGCATTCTGAGTTTAAGTGCCAAGGTAGAACAATTCTGCACCTTTGATGTACAAGTAAACAATCACCATCTGCTATCCAACCATAAGGCACAAATTTATTTATTTATTCATTCATTCCTTCATTTAAATAAATAAATTAATAAATCTAATAAATAATGACCATCTGTGAGCTTACCAAATTAAATTATAATAAATAAATTAATTAATTAAATCAAAATGAAAAAAAATAAATCTAATAAATAATGACCACCTGTGAACTTACCAAATTAAATTAGAAGCACAAGAATTCGTGAGCATATCAACCCCATATTTGGAAAATCCAGGCCCATGAGATTATCAAACACACTACAATGAAGAACTCCAATGAAGCAACCCTCTCACCCAAGACCCATAAAAAGAAGAGTAGTCCCAGACTGGTTGTGGCAGCACACACCAACCCATCATCAGACTGACTGGGAACAGGTCTGTCCCTGAACTTCAGCTCAGCTCTATCCTCCTGCTTGATGTTGCCCACCTTGAAACTGTCTGCTGAGGGGGTTTTGGCCTAAAATAAGTTCTGCACTCTGATAGCTCTGCACTCTAGCTATCAAGTTCAGAGTTCATAATGTTATTTTACCACCTGGTTTATGATCTTAATACCTGCAATTGTCACCAGAGGAGGTCCTGGAAAGGGGAACTTTGACTTAGGGCAAGTGGGGCCTGTGATATTTGTGATGAAATGGAATTTCAACCTGTCTCAGGAGAGGCACAAATATTGATTTAGGAAAGCGAGGAATATACATTCAAGGGAGAAAGTGGGTCATCTTGAGAGTGAGAGACAGCAACCTCTTGGTCTGGGAGTTAATATGTTCAGGGACAGTTGCTAGAGGATGGACTAGAGGTGAAACTGAGGTTGAATTAACACAATTTCATGCCAGTTTTTCTAACACTTGCACATTGCTTTTGTATCATGTTATTTTGAATCATGTTTTTTTTTTTTTTTCCGGGCAAGGACATGGATCAAGGGCATGAGGAGTTAGGTTACTTATGAATTGCTTGTTTTGCTTTCCAAATGATTAGTGGGTGTTTCCTGCATTCCAACAGCTCATGGGTGCTCCTTTTTTGAGATTCAATATGTCTTTCTCTGAATCTCCACATTCCTATCTCAGGGTGACTCTTTTGCTTTTGTATCTGCCTTCTACTTTGCTCACAGTGTAGCCTCCTAAAACCATATGGCCACCTTAACCCTTTCTTAGCCTTTATGTAGCAAGTATAGAACACTGTGTAAACTGTGATGTGTGGTTTGAGTAGAATAGATATTAATAATTGAGATTGGAATAAAAGAACCTGTGACTATCTGGCTTATGACTACCAGGTGAACAATGAGTACTCGTGAACGGAAACCAATGAAAGTAATGTAATTTGTGAGTTTATTGATATCCAATAAATTCAGACATTATTGTCAAGTAGTAGTTAGAAATGTAGCAGGGTCAAGGGGTTTCTTTAAATTGCCTTTAATGAACAATCAGGTCACTTGCAGAAAAATAACAGGTATACTAACCCTGAGAATAAGCAGATAAAAACAAAAGGAGCCATTTAAGAAATGCATAAAAAGCAAAAATCAATGGGGTTAACTCCTGACAGGGTCTCCTGAGGTCATTGTAAAGTTAAGATTTATGGTCATAGGTTTCTCAATGTATTTCAGCAGATGTATTAAGATGAAGCCTTCCTGGTTATTGACCCCAGCACCTGCATTAACATAGAATTGACTTGTAGATGAAGCTCCTTGAATAGGAGAGTCACCCTGAAAGTTCTGGAAAGAAACAAGGAGGGTCAAAAATCCCCCACTCTACATGAACGAGGAGAAAAATATCTGATTGGTGAAGACTGCAGAAGGTAGAACCCAGTTCTCCAGATAAACATCCAACAGTAATATATTTGGAAGTAGAATTACTTTTCCTTTGTTATTTTCTGCTCAGAGACAATCCGCTTTCTCTCTTGAGTGTTCTTTGCTTGAGTCTTACTTTACTTTTACTCAAAATGAAACTATCTTGCTTGACTTTTTATGTCTGACTCTAAATTTCCTTTCATGGGGACACAAGAATTGAGGCTTGGAGCTTCAGCTCCCCGCTCTTCTGTGACATGTGCGACATGCTGGCCTAAATTCCACTGAATGCTCCTTATGTATCTTCTTATTTTCACTGCACCTTGTGAAGTAAATATCATCACTTGATTTTATAGGACAGTGGTCAATGTGCCAAATGTCAGAGAGTAAATGGCAGCAGCAGGACCTCTCCCAGGTTTTCTGTCCAGCACTGTTTTCTCATGAGCAGTTGGAGATGGAGGAGGACATGACATGCTTTATGGTTGTGTCTGGGCCCACCTAAGTCTGAGAGTCATGTGAGACAGACTGATGCTAGAGAGGGGAATCAGTAGAAATGGAGTCTGCGTTCCACAGAGACAATATACAGGCCTAATCGGAGAAAGAGAAGCAGGGAGGAGGCTTCACCTTGAGCAGAAGGGGAACAACATGGATTGAGAAATTTAAGCAGGCCAGAGACCCTCACCTAGAATACCCTTGCCATAATTAAGCTTCTCCACTTGTCAGATCAGCAGAATATCTGCAGAAGGGCACTGTGGTTTGAAGCTTCCTCTTTGTTTATAAATACCAGGTTTGCAAAACAAAAACAAAAACAACCCCCCCCCCCAAACCAAAATCAAACAAACAAAACTTGCAAAATCCTGTCTGTCTAGAGAATGGAACAAAACACGCTTGTCCTATGAACCTCCTAGCCCCTTTTCCCCCACACTTGGTATAAAGTTAAAAGAATTTCTATACTGATGGTTCCAGAGGAAGAACTCTTCAGCGAGAGCCACCCTTGAACCCTGCAGTGAATAAACCTGCTTCCTGGAAATTCCTCAGGTGTCCAGCCTCTTCCATCCTTCAAAATCAGTGTTGTCTCTCTGCCCAAGGAAGAAAAAAATGAGCCAGCTTTTTATCAAGTGCCTGTGAGTGGGAAAGGGTCTCGTATTCTATGATAATTTCTTTGAGTTTCTGGTGGGAGATTCTGTTAATATTAATTAACACCATCCCACACCTTTGGTTTGACTAGGAGGTAAGAGGCACATTTCATACATTGTGAAAGTGGGGGAGTAAGAAAAGACTTTTAGCAGATAAAGATTGTAAATTAAAGCTTTCGAGTGAAAGATTTCAGTGAGTGACAGATGATGAGTTAAGACCCAAGAGTGAAAAATCGTTAGTGGTGTAAGGAAAGAACTGAATGAAGGCAATGAAAAGAGGAGAGGCAGCTCAACAGTGACTCAAGGTTATTTGGAACAGACCTGCGCTGGGGGACCAAGTGGAGACTGGACCCTCTCTTCTGCTTACGGCCTAGGATAGATATAAGAGCATGAAGGAATGTGGGGATTTTGTGATTAGGCTGTTGCAAGGGGCTTGTCAGGGATGGGTCCTTGTGGTGTCATTTCCATTCTTTGAGGTGGTCACTGTTCTATGCCAAAGTAGGTGTTTTCAGGATTCTAGTTCCAGATAGCAATTTCCTTTTTTTGTATGATCATGAAGCATTGTCTAGGATTTAGGTCAGGCTGAGTCAGAGTGACTGTGAGGTGACTCTTGTTCTAAGATAGAGGTTGATTCAAAATGGCACTGCCTGTGTCAAGTTCTTTCTAACAAGTGGCTAACAAATTATGAGTAAGACCCAAGAGCTTGTGATAATGTCCTGAAGTCACCTACACTTGGTGCTTGTGGTTGATTTGATTAATACTAGGAGAGTAAGAAAAGGCACATTGCATACATTGTAAGAGTAAGGATGTAGGAAGACTTTAAGCAATAGATTATGATTTAAGGCTCTAAAGTTTGCCATTTTGTCCCCGGTTTTTGTTCCTGTCTGTCTCATTCCCCTGTGAGAGATTTTATCTTCCTTATTCTTTAGAGGAAAAGAGGAGGCGGTCTCTGTTTTCTTGTGGCCGCTTGAGGCTGACTTATGGATGATGATCCAACCTACCATTGATGTTATAAAGTCTCTTACTGCCTGATCTACAGGGCAAGATTGGCAGTACAGGCTCTTGGTCTAGGATTGGTAGTGAGAAAAACAAGCCCATTATTATGGGATTCTCACACAGAGAGACAGGGCACTGGGGCATTCTGCAGGAAGCAGTGTTTTATGAGTGCTGGCACTGGCTCAGCAGATTGTCATCCAAAGACTGAGCACTGAGTGAAGTGGGTATTGTTTTATAGCCCCCCCCCCACCCACATATACATTTTCTTCATCTTCCCTATATGGTCACATACTATTTTGTTTTGTTTTGTACCAGGAATTTAACCCACAGACCCACGGGTGCTTAACCACCGAGCCACGTCCCAACCATTTTTTGTATTTTATTTAGAGACAGGGTCTCCTGAATTGCTTAGGGCCTCACTAAGTTACGAAGGCTGGCTTTGAACTTGTGATCCTCCTGCCTCAGACCCCCAAGACACTGGGATTACAGGCATGCTCCATGCCCTGGAGCCCCAGTGGTAACATACATTTTAACTGAATATTCTATACTATAAAATTGTTACGGAGTTGTGATATTGTTGCACACAACAAGATTACAGTAGATTGTTGCAGATTTATGCAGAGTTGCACTTGTGCACCAAGTGTGCCATGCCACCTGCTCTTTGTTTTAGGGGTGAGTGTGCACATGGTTACTGATGATTGGTGTGTGTGTAGTTATTCATGGCGCACACATACGTCACTTATCTCTTCATTTTGGAAGAGATCTTACCACATATCCCCCTTTGATGCTTGGATCCCTTCAGCATCAAATAGCATCATCCTGATTTAATGGCTTTGATTTCCATAACATCATAACATGCACAACCATTTTAATTTCAACCATAGCCTCCATTAGAGTGGAGACATCTTATAACCAGGGGTGGCAGGCAGAGTAGGAGTAGGCAGGCCCCCAGCATTAAAACAACAACACTTAGGAGAGTTTTAAATTCCCCTAAAGTTGAAAACCATCCTCCACATAATTTCCTGGGGTTCTAGCCTTTTCAGGTCTGGACCAGGATGTGGGTGATCTTTTTCATACAATCTGTAATTTCTTCTATGACCTTGCCTTCATCATTGATTTGTAAGCAACATTTGCTCAGGTTAAATTTCCCACATACCCCACTTTTAGGAACAAGCCAAGTGGTTTTGCTAGATAGCATTATGCATTTGAGTATTTTGTTTGGCTAAATAAATTGAGGGCTTGTGTAATCTCATTAGTTATAATTTCAACAGAAGGTTGTAGCCTATCACGTAGATGGGAGTTCAGTATCCAAGGACCCATCCTCTTCCCAGGTGGCTGGACTGTAATAGTGAATTATCTGCTCAGGTGGCCATTCATCATCTTTCCAGGCACAAAGTGCCAGGGCTCACTGCTCTCTTTGGGCCTCTTGGTCTTTATATACTGGGACTCTCAATTGCTCCCCTCTGGCTAATGGAAGAAGAAAAAATGAGGGGTGAATTGTCCCCAGTACACAAGATCTGGATTGGAATCCAGACAGGTTAGCATAGGCAGCCCTTCCACATATCCAGAAGAGCCTGCCTGGGGCTTGCCGTTTGATTTCTATGGCAGCAGTATCCCAGGCTTGTTTGAGGTTAGGGAATTGACAGGGGTGGGGATTTGGTTCTGTGCCATTTAAGAATCTCCATTGCTGGGGAAGTTTTGGCCCAGATAATTAGAGTTCTATGATGGTAACCAGTTTTCTCTCTTGGGCAAGATATATTTTCCAATAATTGAGGTTTTGAGGAACCAAACCCAGTAATTAAACAGGGAAATGTTTCAATATAGACCTTCTGGGGGAAGTCTAGCTCTTTAGTCTCCCATAGCCATTGATCCCCCATATAGGTTTCTCCACATACATAGCAAGAAGAGATGTTCAGAGATTGAACTACTATCTACCAAGACTAGGAATAGGTTTCTGGTTGTGATGGAGATAGGAGGTGGGCTTTTTCTCCATTTCCTCATAAAAGGAATGAAAGAACTGGTGGGAGGAAGACTTAAGTGAACTTGTGACTTAAGTGAAGTATAGTGTGATTCCTGAGTCAGTGCCCCATCCAACTATGTATATGCCAACTCCGTGGCTGGTTTTCCAACCTGAGTCTTTAGGGTCAAGTATAGTGAAATGAATAGGGTCAGGCTCCCACTTTACAGTTGGGTGTAGCAATACTCTTTTGAAGAGAGCAGTTTTGCTATTATTCTCCCATGTTGTCCATGTGATATACTCCAAGAGGGACAAAAAGAGCTTGGTATAATCAGTGCATAGGGACCACATGCCATTTGCAGGCTATTGGCATATATACTTGTCATTGAATCTGTACCTCTTTTCCCCAGATAAGCCTTCACATGAGGTGATGGATATATGGTGGGTCACAGCAAGTGCCCACATCTTATTCATGACCCTACATGGTTGCTTTAGATTAGTAAGCTCAACTTTGTAAATTAGTGGGCCCTATTACAATCACCTTCCCTCGAGCTTCAGACTTCCAGCCAATCCTTAGTTGGGGAATTTTGTGGATTGAAACAAGTATATTGATCCTCATGTTGGCAGATAGAATAGATGATCTTATTTCGATTGCAGGTCCCTAAGACTGTTCCCTGGCAAGAGAAATGGATATGATAAAGTAGGATTCCAATGATACCTCAGCTTGATCCAGTCATGTGGAAGCATGGGCCATAGGATGAGGGGCTTAAGTCTATCTAAAAACAGGAGCCAGATCAGACACAGCCAATAGCAATGACACATCCTACCAAAAGGAGGTAAAAGACTGCTAACGCAGTGCCAGTTGGCCAGAGTAGTTTCTGCTAATTCTATGGTGAAAATTAAGGCTAAGATTGTGGCAACAGGGAGGAGTACTTGGTGACTCTGCCAAAGCTTTACAGAGAAAAGACTAATACAGAAAATAAGAATAGTCCATTCATCCCAACAGACTGTTGATTCTAGAAGTTTCTTCCATGTATAAATTAGTCAGCTTTGGAGGTGGCTAAAGCAGATCTATTATCCTTTGGGGTCTCTCAGGGTGCAGCTTGCTTGTTTTAGATGGTCAGCTTGCACAGTGCAGCTGGATTGGAAATGCACTCCCAGTCATAAGAAGCTAGTTTCACTCTGCTCTGGTGAATCCAGGGGACCCACCTTGGCTACCTTCACTGCAGTAGGGGTAGATAAAATGACAGTAAAAGGACCCCTCCAAAGAGGTTTTGGGGGTTGTACACTCCATGCTTTTACCCAAACAGCAAAGGGGTGGGCATCAATGGTCAGGTTCACTGGTAGCATTCCCTAACCTAATGGGGTATAATGGGCCAGGTTGAGCCAAGAGCCTGCATCTGTTGCCTCAGTGTAATATTGCCAAATTCCTTTAGATCTCCTCAGATAACTTTTATAATGGGAGAAGGAGATCTATAGAGAATCTCATAACGGGGGAACCCTGTCTGACTAGTAGAGCTAGACCTAATTCTTAACGAAGTGATTGGCAACACTTGGCTCCAGTGTGGGTGGGTTTCCTGACAAGGTTGACTTAATTGTAAATTTAAAGTTCAGTTCTTTTGTTCCACGTTCCTGGACCTCTGGGGACAGTATGCAGTATGTAACTTCCAGGTGATCTTCGATCCCTCTGCCACCAATTGCACCAATTCAATCACAAATTGCACTTCTACCCAGCCTGAGAAAGTACACACAAAAACTAGCAAATATTTATAGCCCTAGACCTAGGGGAGCTCAGTGAAGTCCACAACTATATTTTCAAATGGGGCCTTGCCAACACTTTGTACCCCAGGGGAGGCCTCAGTGGCATGACTTGGATTATTCTGAGTACATGTTTCACACTGTTCACACACTGCTCAGGCTATGCTGGAGAGCCAGGGAATGTAGAAATATTGACCCAGTGTGGCCTCGAGAGCCGTCCAGCCAATGCGGGTTTCCTAGTAGAACTGCTTGACAAAGACTGGGGCTGGAGCCTCAGGAATTGCTATTTACCAATTTACCACCCAGGAGGTAACTAATTTCCATTTTCAGTTTTAAACCAGGTGTTCTCATGTTGTGAGTAATTGGCATCCCATTTTGCCAGTGGACTAAGAAACAGGATGGCCATTAGGGCCATTGGTTCTGTTGCCCCCTTGGGGGCCGTGAACTTTGCCTCTCAGTCTGCTTTATGATTCCCCCAGCAACTGTAGCATTTCCCCTTTAATGTCCCTGACAATTTATGACTGCAACCTTTTTAGGAGCCCATACAGCATCTAAGAGTTCAAGAATTTCTTTGCCATACTTTGTCTTTCCCTCCTGAGTTTATTGGGCCCTTTTCTTTATACAAAGTTCCATGTATGTGGAGAGTGGTGAAGGCTTAGAGTCTGTGTATATATTGACATATAGCCCTAATGTCAGTTGAAGGAATCCTATCAGCACAATGAGTTCTGCCTTTTGTGCTGAGTTCATTTTGGTAAAGGTTTCACTTCACTGGTGGAATTTAGAGTCACCACAGAATACCCAGTAAGGCATTCTCCCCCTTCCACAAAACTTCTATCATTGGTGAAGTACTCGGCATCAGGATATTTGAGAGGCTGCTCTGTTTAATCTGGTCAGCTGGAAAACACCTCATCCAGAACTTCAATGCCGTCATGATCTGGTGGACCTGGCCTGACAGGCAGTAGGGTCAAGGAGTTTAAAGTCCTCACTACTTCTGGGTGGGTGCGTGGATTTTCACACAGCATTCCTTGATATCTGACCATCTGCACATTATTCAGCCAATATTGTCTCTCACACACCATTAATGTCAGCATTGAGTGTGGCACTTGGACCATTAATTCTTGTCTCATAGTGAGTTTGTCACATCAGATGCCAAGAGGGCCACAGCCACAAGTGCTCATGGGCAGGGTGGCTGGCCTTGAACAAGATGGTCAAGTTGCTTGGAGAGTTATGCCACTGAACGTTGCCATGACCCCAACGTCTGGGTTAGGACTCTCACTGCAACACCAGTAGACTTGTGTACATTCAGGAGAAAGGTGTGGACATGTCTGGGAACCCCAGCCAGGTGCTTAGGTGAAAGCTTGCTTGATTTCCTCAAAGCCCTTTCATTGAGCTTGTACCCATAACAATTCCTGGGGGAATTCCAAAATTGAGAAGTCTCTCCACATGCCTTTGGATCCCAATCTGTACCTTGCAAGGAATGAAATATTGGTTTTGGTGGGCAGGTTCAGCCCCTAGCTTTAGTTCTACTACTATTGAAGGTATGTTTGGGGTCAGTTCAGGAGGATTGACTTCAGCCCGCACCCCAGTCAACTTGAAAGGAAGATCAAGTCTACATTGTGGCCTCTCCATGAGCCTGTAGAGGAACCACTCTTCTCCTTGGGGGACTGTGAGAGTCAGGATTTTTACTTCTGGCTTTCTTAAGGTCAGGGTGGCTTAACTGTGAGAATTGAAGATTACCTGGGGCTGCAGGTTTCCCAATAGGCCCTGATACATTAAAGCTACAGGGCATATGGGGAGGTATAGCGATTTGTGAATATCTTTACGGCCACTTAAATTGCATTGTCGAGGCAGTAAGAAGCGGGTAACAAACTTGACTACCTGTGGCTCCCGCAATAGTGGCTTGTCTCTGCAAGAGGGGCCCTATAGGTTGAGTTATCACAGATGTTCTGCATGGGTATTGACTAGACCATGAAGCTCATGGGTGGGCCCCAATGGTGATTTGGACCATAGGTTCCCAGGAGCCTAACAAAATGTAGCCTGGTCTATCCTAGTCTTCCTCATTGTTTCTCATGGTGGCCAACCCAACAAAATTGTCCTCAGGGGCTTCGTCACTGTGGTGGTTGGTAATATCCTTGAATCACTCAGCCTCTCCCCTTCATCCAGGGACTGGGTGATAATCCTCTGACTGTGAGGGGTACTCATTCTTCCAATGACTTTCTTGGTGGCAATGAGAATACTGGTTCCATCTTAATCTCACCTTTGGGTGAGGTAGTTCTTCTTGTTGACTGACTTTGGCCTCAGCTCTGGACCAACCAGATGCCTCTCCAGCAGTGCCCCAATTTTTCCACTAGGGAGGTGGCAAGCAGATCTAACTTCATCTTCATTCTCTGGTCTGCCTCATGCCAGGCCTCTTGATTTCAGTCGACAGATACTTTTGTCTCAACCTCCAATAGTTGGCTTGCATTCTCTTCAGTGAAGCCCTCTAAGTTTTGTAGTTTATGCCAGATGTCTCCCTGGGCCTAACTGGTAAAGGCTGCATTAACCAACCATTCACTGATTTTCCTTTGCTTCTGGGTCCAGGAGGGTGTAAAGATGGAAGGCTTTGCATAGCCTCTCATAGAAATGACTTGGACTCTCTTTAGGTGACAGAAGAATATCTGAAATCCCCAGTCATTATTAGGGTCCCATCAGGGATCTTTCTTGGGAATTGGGCATAAGCCTTGGCATTTATTGTTCCTGCCGGTGGGTTTTCCACCAACCACTTTTAAAAAAGCCTGATAATTTGGGGGAATTCTTCAGTGTTAAACAGAGTCAGAAGTAGCTGGCAGCAATCAGTCCAAGTGGACTTGTGGGTCTGAGTAATGAATTTCATTAATCAATCATACCGTGAGACTTCTCAGGAGGGGGTATGGCTTCTTGTTGTCCACTTGCACCAGACCATCTTGATCACAGTAGATGGGCTCCTGGGTTTCTCTCCATGGCACTTGCAGGGCACCTCAGCATCTATTGACAGGGGGGCTGCCAGTAAGGTACTTCCCAGGGGGAGTATATGGGGTTAAAACTGGTGGCTTTTGGATGGCTATGGTCAGGGGAGTTTTGGGTGGCTTTGTGGCAGGAGTGGCCTCAGGGATGTGAGCAGCCTCTGGCAGGTTCCAGCTGCAGTAGTTATAGGGCATGCAGACAGCAGCAGGGGATACAGGGGTTCATACCGTGAAGGAATCTCCTCTGGCATCCCAGATGGAATGGGATTTGGAGATTCTGGTTGGCATTGGAGAGAGCCATCACCCAAGCTATCATAATTTTACAGTTCTCTTCCAGATAAGCCTTCCGCCAATGTGGCTGAGAGAGGACCACGTTTGGCCAACAGTTAATGTAAGGGAACTGGTGAGGGTGCCTGGGGTCCCCTATAATAACCCTAAACACCTTGCTAACTTGTTTTTTATCTAGTGACCCCTTTGCAGGCCAACCTACTATGAACTAGGGCCAATATTTTTCACAGAAGGTCTTGAGTTTAATGGGAGTCAACTTAAGTCCAAAGTCTCTAGAATATCTCTTTTTGAAATTTTTTATTATACACTCTGGAGGTGGGGAGTTTACTCTGTTTGCCACCCATTTCCTTCCCCTAAAAGTCAGCAATCACATATTAGGAGGGGGGTAGAAAAAGGGAGGGAGTGAGCAATCACTTTGTCCCTCTCTGGCTGGTCCCCTTGTGGAAATTTTTCAGGCACCTCTTAACATTGGCAGGCCGGTAAAAACCCTGACCCAGACCAGGTAAACAGACCTTGTGGAGAGCCTGGTGCTGCCATAAACCATATGAAATTACCATGGATTCACAGATCAGGACTCCACAGACATTCCAGGCCTAACCCATCTCAGCCACCACTGATTGGCATTCAAAGTCTCCAACATTCCGCCCAGTACCTTAGAGTTGCAGTTTCATCTCATGCAATCTAGACTACTGGGGAAACTCTGGAAGTTGATCAGGCTTCCCTTCTGTCTCAGGACAGGTCTAGCTCTTTGACGAAGGTTCCTATGGGTCCAACAGGTAGAACTCCCTGAGCTGGTTCCTGGGGCCCTACCAGATTCCTTTGTGCTCTGGGAGTCCTTGCTGCTGGCAAGCTGAGAGGATTAATCCCCTACGGATTAATCAGCCTGCTAGTGCTAGGTGAGATCACCTTCTCTGGCGTCCTGGGATCCACACCCTGCTGACAAAGGAAGTGTAATTACAGCCTCTGACTCAGACATGAGCCCCCAAGAAATGTTGCAGGATTCTCACAAAGAGAGACAGGGCACTGGGTTGCTCAGCAGAAAGCAGTGTTTTGTTAGTGGCTGAGCACTGACCTCAGCAAGCATTGTCTTATATAAGTCGTCTTTGTCTTCCCTATATGGTAACATATTTTGATTAGGCATTCTATACTATAAAATTATAACAGAGTTGCGACATTGTCACACACAACAGGATTATGGTGGAGTTGTGGCAGATTTATAGCAGAATTGCTCCTGCACACTGTGCCACTCTGTCTTCTCTTGGTTTTGGGGCACAAGTGCAGATGGTTACTGATGGTGAATGCACATGGTTATTGATGGTGCATGTGCTCATCAGTTTTCTCTCTGTTCCAGGGGAGGTCTTACCACACCATCGTTTTTTTCTGTCAAACCAGAGAAACTCTGCACCACCTCCCTCCACCTTCACTGCCTCAGTAGTTATTTGCACTCAACCTAGGGGAACTTTGCTGCCACAAGAGAACAAAGGGAAGTGGGGACAACTAAAAGATACATTTCTTTAAATAACCCAATAGAAGATAGTAAAGTTGGCCCTGGCCAATGAGTAATGATTAAGTATCCTCTTTCACCAATAGTTGTTTGCATTAAAGATTGTGAGATCAACCCTTATCAAATGGGCAATGATCCAGTAGCTTTGTGTCAGAGATAAGGCTGAGCACACTGCCTGTTCAGCGTGCCTGCTTTAGGTTTTGATAGCTGTGTGCCTATTAACGCTTGGAAGTAAACTTCTCACCTTGTGGATGGAGCTGATTAGTCTCTGAAGTGTTTATTTTGGCTCCTGGGGTCCGTGACTCCCAATATTTCCAACAACTCTGGGATCATATTCTCCAGGATAGGGCCCATTCCTTGTCCCAAGGAGATGCATCCCATTGCCTCATTGCAATGTCCTTCAGGACTCGGAATTTTGTCCTGCCTGAGCAGAGAATGGACATGAGATGGTGAAATAAATCTCTTTCAGCATGGCAAGGGAAAGGGACCCAAGGAAAGAAGTTTCCCCATAATCAGGCAACCCTGTGCACAGGCCAAGGTGGGGCAACACCTTGGAGGTCAGGACCAGGTTAAGTAAATTATCAACTTGGGACTACCCTTGTGGTTGGGAGATTCAGAGGACTGATGGTGAGTGTGCTTGAGACATGTTGGGTGACTCCAAGCAAGTGTGGAGTCTTGCTCTGTGGTTCCATGGTGGTCTTGTATAACTCAGGGCAGAATCAGTTGGGTGACTGATTCCTAGTTGGGGCTATATATTTACCCACCAGTGTCAAGAGACACCCAACTTTTCCCTGAGGGAAGCAGCCAGAGATAGGCAAAGCTCAAGAAATCAGGAGTGAATGATTTCCTCCATCATTTGTTGGGGGAATGACTTTCCATCTGGGTTATATCTGGTTCTTTTTGTTACAACTTAAAAATGGGAAAGAGCCAGAAAAAAAGGGAATTCCTGAACAGGAGAAACAAAAGAAGCCTATACCCCCAGACAGTTCCACTTGGATTCATGCTTCCTTAAATGGGCTGAGAATCCATGGACTAAAGCCAAAGCAGTTAATGATTAGATATTATTGTTTTGTCTGGACTCAGGAATCCATCTTAAAATCTTCCATCTCTTGGTCAAAGTTCGGCTCAGACAAAGATTGTGTCTGTCAATTATAGATAGAATTTATAAATGATAAGAACCCAGGGAGCCAAGAGGAAAGAGATGATGTTCTTTGTTGCTGCTAGGGACCCATCCTTCTCTATCCATTACACACTCCCCCAAACCCCATTTCAAAATCAAAAGTCAAAATGAAGGGGAAAAATGGTCAAAAGTGCCCTATGTATGAGTTTTTGCCTCCTATGCTAAAAATGGCAGTTTTCTTGTATTCTTTAACTGCCTACCTGATACGCATCTAAAATGTGAGCTACATGAGCAGGTGCCCAAATTAGTTTGAGACCAGAAAAGTATCACTTTTAAATCCAAGCTGCTGTGGGACATAAAAGACTCTTTTTTTCTTTTCTTATACTCTGAGATTCTGCTCTCAGTAAGCTCCTCCCTAATGTTAGATAGAAGGAGGGAATTGAGGGGATCTGGAAAAGCTGGCTAGACCACGTCCGGGACCTTTTAAGGCTGCTTAAGAGGTCTACATTCTGTCTTGGGACAATGCAGGCATTCCCCCAAGCTGTAGGAGTCAGCTCTGAATGGGAGCCCGATGGACCCAGGAGGATGCCCTATATCCTGTGGCTTTCCTCTTCTCTCCAATTGGGCATAAGGAAGGAAAATAGAAAGATCCCATATATACAAGTCTACTACACCTTGAGAATCTTTAACTGAGGATTTCATGAGCTCTCCCATTCTTTAAATAGCTGGACTGACTCTAGTCTGTTGCAAAAGTGTTCTCAGGTCTGACAAAGATATTCCACGTGCTCGTTTACTAGAGTAATTATGGCTATGTCTTTTTTGTTGTTGTTGTTGTTCCAGGGATTTAACCCAGGAGCACTCAACCACTGAGCCACATTCTGGCCCTTTTAATATTTTATTTTGATTTAGGGTCTTTCCAAGTTGCTCAAGACCTCGATAAATTGCTGAGACTAGCTTTGAACTCAAAATTCTCCAGTCTCAGCCTTCTGAGCTGCTGGGATTACAGGCATGTTTCACCATGCCTGACATGTTTTGTTTTAGAACATTTTTTTTTTTGAGCTGATGCTTTTTGTTGTAAATTCAAGCTTGATCTTGCATGCTTAAATTAGTATTCTTTTTTCCAATCAGTCTTGTTTTATCAAACCATAGAGTTGTTGCTGTTTTTAAGTCATCTATCTGCTTTTCCTGCTATCTTTATAGCAGGAATTAAGAAATGGATTAAGAAATTAAGAAATGGATTCAAATGCCTTTTAGTTCATGTGACTTAGAACACTTTAAGAGTTTTTATGTATCCTGGAGATTAATGTTCTATCTGAGGTGCAGGTGGCAAAAATTTCTCCCATTCTGTAGGCTCTCTCTTCATGCTTTTGATTGTTTCCTTTTGTGTATAGAAGCTTTTTAGTTTGATACCATCCCATTTATTGATTCTTGACTTTATTTCTTCTGCTTTAGGTATCTTGTTGAGGAAGTCATTTCCCAAGCTGACATGATGGAGTGTTGGGCCTGCATTTTCTTCTTAGTAGATGCAGAGTCTCTGATCTAATGCCTAGTTATTTGATCCACTTTGAGTTGAGTTTTGTGCAGAGTGAGAGATGGGGATAAATTTCACTGTGCTACATGTGGATTTTCAGTTTTCTAAGCACCATCTGTTAAGGAGGCTATCTTTTCTTCTGTGTATATTTATGGAGCCTTTGTCTACTATGAGATAAATATATTTATGTGGGTTTGTGGCTGTGTCTTCTATTTTGTTCCATTGGTGTTCCTGTCTGTTTTGTTACCAATACCATGCTGTTTTTGTTACTATAATTCAGTAGTATAATTTAAGGTCTGGTACTGTGATACCCCCAGCTTCACTTTTCTCACTAAGGATTGCTTTGTTTATTCTGGCCTCTTATTTTTCCAAATGCGTTTAATAATCGCCTTTTCTATTTGTATGAAGAATGTCATTGGAATTTTGTTGTTGTTGAGTTTTTTTGTTGTTGTTGTTGTGGTTGTTGTTGTTGTTTTTGGGTACTAGGGATTGAACTCTGGGGCACTAAACTCCTGAGCCATATCCCCAGCCCTAGTTTGTGTTTTGTTTAGAGACAGGGTCTCACCGAGTTGCTTAGTGCCTAACTTTTGCTGAGGCTGGCATTGAACTTATGATCCTCCTGCCTCTGCCTTCTGAGCCGCTGGGATTATAGGCATGTGCCACTGCCCCTGGCCATGTCATTGGAATTTTGATAGGAATTACATTAAATCTGTATAGCCCTGTTGGTAGTATGGTAATTTTGATAATATTACTTCTTCCTAACCAAGAACATGGGAGATCTTTCCATCTTCTAAGGTCTTCTTCAATTTCTTTCTTTAGTGTTCTGTAGTTTTCATTGTAGAGGTCTTTCATCTCTTTTGTTTGATTGATTCCTAGATGATTTTTTTTGCTATTGTGAATGTTATAGTTTTCCTAATTTCTCTTTCAATTGACTCATCACTGGTATATAGGAACTCTATTGATTTATGGGTGTTAATTTCATATCCTTCTACTTTGCTGAATTTATTTATGAGTTCCAGAAGTTTTCTGGTGGAGTTTTTTGGGTCTTTTAAATATAGAATCATGTCATTGGCAAATAGGGATATTTTGAGCTCTCTTTTCCTATTTGTATCCCTTTAATTTATTTCTTTTTCCAATTTCTCTGGCTAATATCAAGTACTATTTTGAATAGAAGTGGTGAAAGAGGCCATATTTATCCTGTTCCAGTTTTTAGAGGGAATGCTTTCAGTTTTTCTCCATCTAGAATGATGTTGGCCTTGGGTTTAATGGATATAGCTTTTACAATGTTGAGGTATGTTTCTACTATCCCTTTTTTTTATACCTTTATTTAGTTTGTTTCAGTGGTGCTGGTGATCGAACCTAGTGCCTCATGCATGCTAGACAAGCACTCTACTATTGAGCCACAACCTCAGCCCCTATCCCTAGTTTTTCTAATGTTTTAAACATGAATGGGTGCTGTATTTTATCAAATGCTTTTAATGCATCTATTGAGATAATCACGTGATTCTTTTCTTTAAGTTTATTGATGTGGTGAATTACATTTATTGATTTCCGTATGTTGAACCAATTTTGCATTTACATATGTTGAACCAGTTTTGCAAGTGGGAATGAAACCCACTTGATCATGGTACACTATCTTTTTAAATGTGTTTTTATATGTGATTTTCCAGTATTTTATTAAGAATTTTTGCATCTATGCTCATAAGGGGTATTGGCCTGACTTATCTTTCTTTGATGTGTCTTGGTCTGGTTTTTGGTATCAGGGGATACTAGCTTCATAGATTGAATCCATCTGATCCTGGGCTTTCCTTTGTTGTAGATTTTGATGGCATCTTCAATTGATCTGTATAAATTTTCTATGTCTTACTGGTTCAATTTGTCTCTAGAAATTTGTCAATGACTTCACGATTTTCTGTTTTTGGAGTAAAAGTTTTCAAAATAACTTCTAATTATCCTTGTAGTTTAGCGGTGCCCATGGTGATATTTCCCTTTCCATCACAAATGTTAGAAATTTGAGTTTTTTCCCCCCTTTCTCTCTATTAGTCTGGCTAAGGGTTTATCAATTATATAGATATATTTTTAAAGAAACAACTTTTTGCTTCATTGATTTTTTTAGTATATCAAGATATACTCTACTGTCATGTATAACTAAAAAGAACAAATTAAAAATGCTTTTAACAGAACTAGCACCATCAAAATGGCGATATTACCCAAAGTTCTCTACAGGTTTAATGCGATGCCAATCAAAATCCCAATGGCATTTCTTGTAGAGATAGAGAAAGCAATCATGAAATTCATATGGAAAAACAAAAGACCCAGAATAGCAAAAGCAATTCTAAGCAGGAAGTGTGAATCTGGAGGTATAGCGATACCAGAGTTCAAACTGTACTACAAAGCAATGGTAACAAAAACAGCGTGGTACTGGTACCAAAACAGGCAGGTGGACCAATGGTATAGAAGAGAGGACACAGAGACTAATCCACAAAAGTACAACTTTCTTATATTTGATAAAGGGGCTAAAAGCATGCAATGGAGGAAGGATAGCATCTTCAACAAATGGTGCTGGTAAAATTGGAAATCCATATGCAAAAAAATGAAACTGAATCCCTTTCTCTCGCCATGCACAAAAGTTAACTCAAAATGGATCAAGGACCTAGATATCAAATCAGAGACACTGTGTCTGATAGAAGAAAAAGTTGGCTACGATCTACATACTGTGGGGTCGGGCTCCAAATTCCTTAATAGGACGCCCATAGCCCAAGAGTTAATAACAAGAATAAACAAATGGGACTTACTTAAACTAAAAAGTTTTTCCTCAGCAAGAGAAACAATAAGAGAGGTAAACAGAGAGCCTACATCCTGGGAACAAATTTTTACCCCCCACACTTCAGATAGAGCCCTAATATCCAGAATATACAAATAACTCAAAAAATTAAAACAATAAGATAACAAATAATCCTATCAACAAATGGGCCAAGGACCTGAACAGACACTTCTCAGAGGAGGACATACAATCAATCAATAAGTACATGAAAAAATTCTCACCATCTCTAGCAGTCAGAGAAATGCAAATCAAAACCACCCTAAGATACCATCTCACTCCAGTAAGAGTGGCAGCCATTATGAAGTCAAACAAAAGAGTACACTTGTACACTGCTGGTGGGACTGCAAATTGGTGAGGCCAATTTGGAAAGCAGTATGGAGATTCCTGGGAAAGCTGGGAATGGATCCACCATTTGACCCAGCTATCGCCCTTCTCGAACTATTCCCTGAGGATCTTAAAAGAGCGTAGTATAGGGATACTGCCACATCAATGATCATAGCGGCACAATTCACAATAGCTAGACTGTGGAACCAACATAGATGCCCTTCAATAGATGAATGGATAAAAAAAATGTGGCATCTATACACAATGGAGTACTACACAGCAATAAAAAATCACAAAATCATAGAATTTGCAGGGAAATGGATGGCATTAGAACAGATTATGCTAAGCGAAGTTAGCCAATCCTTAAAAAACAAATGCCAAATGTCTTCTTTGATATAAAGAGAGCAACTAAGAACAGAGCAGGGAGGAAGAGCATGAGGAAAAGATTAACATTAAACAGAGACGAATAGGGGGAGAGAAAGGGAGAGAGAAGGGAAAGCATATGGAAATGGTAGGAGACCCTCAATGTAACACAAAAATTACATATAAGAGGTTGTGATGGGAAAGGGGGGGGAACAAGGGAGAGAATTGAACAACAGCAGATGAGGTAGAGAGGGAAGATGAGAGGGGAGGGGAGGGGGGATAGTAGGGGATAGGAAAGGCAGCAGAATACAACAGTCACTAATATGGCATTATGTAAAAATGTGAGTGTGTAACCGATGTGATTCTGCAATTTGTATTTGGGGTAAAAATGGGAGTTCATAACTCACTTGAATCAAATGTATGAAAGATGATATGTCATGAGCTTTGTAATGTTTTGAACAACCAATAAAAAAAGCATACATAAAAATGCTTTTATACAACAATAAAAGTCTTTCATATTATCTTTAAAATGATATATTGTATTTTATAAGTCACAGCAGTAGCTTGTACCATCTTCAAAAATGGCAGTTTTACTGATGTATTTATGCTCAGAAGGAACTTGGTGGGCAGTCTAAGACTATTTCAGCTGCTCTGAGCACTGTAACATCCTTTCATAAAAAGATGCCAATGTAGTGCTTTACCATTTGTAAAAACCATTTAAGTGATTATTCTATTTATATACACAGATACCTTTACTCTCAGTGGGATGAACAAAATCTAGTTTTGTTACAGTGCTACTGGAGGAAAAAGAAAAGAGCATAGAAAAATCTTTAGAAAAATCCTTTAAGAAAAAGTTCAATTTAAATTGGTTAAACAAATAAGAATAAATATGCCCTTAAAATTAAGAAAACAAATTTTTTTAAGGTGGTTAGGCCATCTATAGAGTGTTGATTTCTAGAAAATGTTTGAAGTGTAATATCCATTGCTTCTAGGATTTTTCTTCAGCAGGAAAAGATGGCATATGAAAAGACCTTGCAGAGTCCATGTGAAGTCCAAGGACCAAGCCACACACCAGAACGTCATGCAAGAGATTTATTTTCTGTAACATGAGGTATCCAGAACAAGGCAGTCCCTCTGAGAAGAGTAGCAGCTTGTGCTTACAGAGCAGCTTTATACCTGTAAGATGAATCTCATAAACTGCTTAGGAGTTTAAGCTGGGGTGGGGTTGATTCTAAACTGTTTAAGCTGGGGTGGGGTTGATCATTTCAGCAGGCACATGTTCTTACAGGAAATTAAGCAGCATTGCCTCAGAATTGAAACTTTGAAAACTCTGGATAAAATTGCTCCTGACCAAAAATGGAGAATCTGATGACAATGTTGATCTGATGCCAACAGCGTGTACTGTCAACTATACTTTTCTGATATTTTGGATTTCACGGGTAGCCTAAAGTTAGTAGTTAAAAATGAGTAAATAAGATTTAATATAAATGGGATTAATCTTCATCAATGTGTTTGTTAGAGGAGACATCTGATTAATATGCAAAGTTAAAATACTACAATATCAACTGCTGAATATAAGTTCAAGTAATTTTGACTTCTTAAATTCCATGAGATAATATATATTTTAGCTTTGTAATGGTCCACTTTACCTTTTGACTATTGCCCTCATCCTCTGAGGCTTATTTTTAAAAGGACCTGTTTCTTTCTCTCTTCTCCCTTCTTCCCTTCCCTAACAAGATTAGGTAGACAATCTATTTTTCCCCTAGTTAATTGTCCTTGAGCACACCCATCACAGGAAGGAGATATCTGCCAGAGGATCAAGTGAATATCTAACACACCATCAGGGTGCTCTGGGACCCTCTTACCAGGGCACACCTGGAATGCAACCCTTGAAGAGTTCCTTTAAACACCCTGAAAGTTTCTCCTGATGGGCAGAATCACAGCCTCAGGGACAGGAGTCCCCTGTGTTTCTCCTTTGCTACCAAAGTAGTAAAACTTCTTTCTTTTTCTCAAAACCATGTCCTTATTATTAAGTTGGCATAAATTGGCTTGGAGATAGGGACCGAGCTTTCGGTAACAGAATGTTTTTTTATAAATTGGTAAATGAAAAAAGAGTTTAAGATTGTTTTGTTTTTGGATCTTCACTAAAAGCAAGGTTCCTAAGAGTTAAAATTCTAACAGGTATAATTTTATATGCAAAGTTACAAAAAAGTTTCAGCTGTGCTTCAATTAAAATACTTTAAATAGCAAAGCATTTTATCTTATTAAGAGGAGTAATTGGGAAAAAAATCCAGAAATTTCATAAGGATGTTTCAAAATATAAATTTAACAAAAGAGCCATCACCTAGAAAAGAGAGATATAAGGAAGTTATAGGTATGGAAAAGTAAAGTTATAGAGTGTTTGTGGAGGATAAATCTCAAAAAGTTTGTGTGTGATTAAGTTGGCTATAATTAGCACAGTTAGATGAAGTTATTTAAGGCCCCCACCCCAGATCAAATATTAATGTACTGATATAAACCAAAATCTAATTCTCTATGTGTAGGTTTTCTTAGAAACATTGATCTGTTCTCATCTATTTGCCATTTTTGGTCAGGAGCAATTTCTTGGTCAGGTAATTTTTTGGTCAGGTAATTTCTTGTGTCTGTTAGGTTTTATTATTTAGAGGAACTACTCTTAAAGGAATTAGGGGTTGTACAACTCTGGTTGTACAATCTAAACAACTGTTTGAGATTATTACACTGCACTATGGATTCTAATTTTTTCTTTAAAAGTTAAACTTGGATAATATAAGGACGTCAGTGTAATTGTGATGCCAACTGTTAGATGTGTTCATGTCCTCCAAATATGAAAGTCTTTTAAAATGTAAAGCTTAGGAAAACACTTTATCAAGCTGGTGTTCTCCAAAGTAAAGTTGTCTATAGCAATAGTTTTTTTCATACTTATATAGAAATCACAAATTTAGTTGTGGAGTTATTATTGCCATTTAATATTTTGCAATCGGATAAAAATAACCTGTCATCAATAAATTATATATAAAATGTTGGGTTACTCTTTATGCTGGGATGGGGATTTAAATGTATTTGGGGAAGTTAATAAGGAGAGCCTGGTTTGTTTAAAAGTTGACAATGTGGAACAGGTCCACAAAAAGAAAGATAGGAACTCTCTTAGCTTTTGTTTGATTCATGTTTCAGATGTAATGTTGTATTGGGTTAATTCATATTCATATACTCAGGAAATAATTTATGAGAACTTTGTAAAATGACATTTAAGAGGCAAAGATCAGCTTCAGACACACACACACACACACACACACACACACACAAACAAAACAAAACAAAAAAATCCCATTTTATCTAAGATTTGTCAACAGCCCCACCTCACTGAGTTAAGACTCTGCCTCTTCCTTTACTCCTTGTTAAGATGGTTCCAAAGTAGGCTGGAATCAAACTCATTCAATGTGAACTCAAGGCCTCCTAGCTCAGACTTCTCCCCTTGACTTTCCAGCGCACAGGTTTCATCCTGGAGATAAAGCCCTCATCAAGACCTGAAAGGAAGAAACCTGTGTGGGAAGAACCTTTTTGTTGGGTTGCTGACGACTGGAACAGCCATCCAGATAGTGGAGGAAGGAAGGACGCACCACGCTGGAGTTGAAAAGAGTCTGATTTCAGGCTATGATTGGACTGTCAGCTCTGGTGCTTCTGATACCAAGCTAATTTTTAAATGCACATAAAATAACCCAAATTTTATGTTCCTTTTGAGCTTTCAAGGGTTTCTACTTGCTCTTCTGATTTTCTTCTGTGCTACTGGTCTGTCCACTGTTGCTCCAGCTGATTGGTCATTTTGAGGAAAATTTTTGCTCTGTTTGGTTTTTCCATTGTTGGCTCTCTGGTTTCAGGTAATAATGGACACTTTATAATCAACATAAGCCAAACAACAAACCTCAAACCATTCAATTTGATGGCTGTTTGGTAATCTCTTGTGGTCATCTACAGGTCCAAAGACAATTAGCTGCTGTAGACAAGTACATTTGTCCCTACCAAATAGGATTGGACCCTTGTGGATTTTGGAATGATATCTGGTGGACCACTCAATATCAGGAGTGGACATTCCCATCTTGATCCACCAGACCAGGGGGCGGGTATTCCCCCACAGCTCAGTTCCTCCCTTATTGAGACAAAATAACAGTAGTCAGAAGAACTGCTCCACCTAACTGCAAAACTAACAAGGGTCTTGCTGGAAAATTGTCCTTGTCTTTCAACCCCTTCTCTCTGGATCTGGAATTTCATTCCCTAAGTTTGGATTGGGAGCAGATGTAACTGGGAGAAACCCTTTGTGACTTTCCAGATTATCTGTGTGCTAACCCCTTCCCTCAATCCAACCACTCTAAGCCCCACCCCCCAAATTCTACCCTTCCAGAAAATATTCTCAGTGTTCCCAGAAATGATCCTGCCAAAGTAACTATGATAGAAGTTATTGACTTAAGCCAAACAATTCAAGTAGAAATAGGATATGGAGAAACAAACAAATGCCTGTTTGAATGGATAAAATATTCCTTTTGTACCTTATACAAAAATGACAGTTATGCTTGCCCAAATTGTTCCGTTCTGACTAGGATAGTTGTCTGCTCCTTCAGGAACATGCTGTATGTTGCCCTGTTTTAGGATGCCACAGCTTGGGGCAATAAGTCATGCATGACTTTGTCACTACTGTTTTCTGCAAGTCCTGTGGGTCAGCCCCTAAGACCATATGACCTCCAGATAAGGATGCCAATTTCACCTTGTGTTTCACCAGGCTTGGGGAAAGACTGATGTCCATGGAAAGGTGACAGGATGCAGTGAAAGCCAATCCTTCAGAAGTTTGGGCAACAGCAGTGCTTTGACAACCCCAAGAGCAGACGCTCAGTGGTACAGTGGAGGATCATTACTAAGGGTCTTGCTGGGAAATTGGAGTGAGACCTGTAAGTTGGTTCAATTGGCAATCCCCTTCACCCTGGAATTTTTAGTTCCATCTAAAAGCACATGAGCTACTTGATGCAGGTCAGATTTAAAATCACCTCAAGGTTCCACTGACCACCATGTTTAATAGATGTTATAGGGGTCCTCTGTGGAGCCAAATGAGATTAAAGCTAGAAATTGAATGGCTTCAGGGTTTGAGTCAGTACTATACTGGTGGTCAACTATAAATAAAAATGGGCACTGGATTAATTATATGTACAATAATCAACATACATTTGTCAATTACACTAGGGATACTATTAAGGGAATTGCAGAACAACTAGACGCACCTCTAAAATGACTTGGGAAAATTGATTAGCAATAGACATGATGTTGGCAAAGAAAAGAGGTGCCTATGTCATGATAGAGGTTTGATGTTACATCTTTCTTTCTAATACCACAGCTCCAGATGACATCATTCCCAAAGCTTTATAGGAACTGACCGCTCTAGCTAATGAATGTGCAGAAAATTCTGGAATCAATGACCTTCCTTTTTTTTTTTTTTGTACCAGAGATTGAATTCAGGGGCACTTAACCACTGAGCCTCATCCCCAGCTCTCTTTTGTATTTTATATAGAGACAGGATCTTGCTGAGTTGCTTATGACCTTGCTAAGTTACTGAAGCTGGCTTTGAATTTACGCACAATCCTCCTGCCTCAGCCTCCTGAACTCAATGGCCCCTTTTTAAGCCTGACAGAACAGTGGTTTGGGAAATAGAATGACTTCTATTTTTACCTCTTTTATCATCACTGTTGGAGCTTTAATTCTTGTAGGTTGCTGTGCCATTCCATGTGTCAGAGGATTGCCCAGAAACAGACTGAAACAGGACCCGTCACCTTATAATAAAATATTCTTAACAAAAGATCCAGAATATCAAAGTTAGAAAATGCTACAAGAATTTGAAGAAAAGATGGTGTAATAAAACACGAGGGGGAAATGGAGAAAAAGAAGCCCATCGGTCTTTTCTGTCAAACCAGAGAAACTTGTTTGAAACCCCCTCACTTCCTGACTGCCATCTTCTTACAATGACTGCCTATCTTTCTAAAATCTGCTCCCTCCCACCTTACTTCCTCAGTAGTTATATATGTGTCAAAAGGCACTCAACCCAGGGAACTTTCCCACCATAAGAAAATGTAGGGAAGTGGAGACACCTAAAAGACACATTTCTTTAAATAATACAATAGGAGATTGTATAGTTGGCCCCATCAATGAGTAGCGGTTAAGTACCCTCTTTCCCCAATAGCTCTTTGAACCAAAGATTGTGTCACCCCTAACCAATGGGCAAAGACCCAGTACCCTTGGTCAGGGTAGAGGTCAAATAGAATGCCTGCTTGACGCACCTGCTTTAGTTTTTATTGCTGTATGCCCTTCTGTGTGTGTAAATAAAATTCTTGCCTTGCCAACAGAGCAGATTAGTTTCTGAGTGTTTGTTTTGGCTCCTCGGGTGCTCAGGACTCCCAATATTTCCAACAGTTAGAGACAGACATGAGTGACGGGAACATGAGGTTAAGGGAATAGTTCTGTAAGGTGGGCCCACTGTGCCGACTCCCACATGCTTTCTTTTCTATGAAGCAGTTTACCTGCAGCCCTGCCTGGCTTAAGTCTATTTCTCAGCAAACTACCTGCTACCTACAGGAGAAACACAGGCTCTAAGTACTGTTAAGAATACAAGTTACCTGAAGCGGGAGTAGGGGTGGGGCCCTTTGTGACCCTTAACACAGACCAGATCCCAGAACTCAGGGAGATAAGGATAATTCCCCCTGATCATAAAATCTGTAAGACCAGACTCCAATTAGAACTAGTCAGCAAGGCCAAATCACTTTGACAACCTAGAGTTGTCATGGCACTAGGGTCTTGAAAGTCAAGAGGTGGACTTGGGTGGGACTCTCTGGAAACTTCCCTGGGACCCTTAATAAAACAGGAGGGCAGAAGAGGCACACTGTTCCTGTCCTCTCTGAGAGGACCCGCTCTCTCCCTTGAAGTGTCCATTTTCCCTTTCTCATCCCTTCTAATAACTCATGTCTCTTATTCTGAGCAACATATTTGAAGTCTTTCTGACTTGATTGAAAGAACTGGAGTTGAAGAAGGTGCCCTCATGCTGCCTCAGTTACCCAGCAGGCCCCAGCTATATAACAGAATGGGTAGAAAACCCTAGGTGAACATTGGCATGTCTTGGAACTGGTGAAGTCTGGTAGGGGCAAATCTTACAATTATGTTATTTATAGAAGCCCCCAAATTGGAAGAAGAATGGTGGTGATTAATAGCTCCAAAAGAGGTTGTAGCCAAGTGAGATTAGATGATATTTGGTATATGCCTTCTATAGATCCTCTTTGGTTATACTTATGTAGCTGTCGCAACACATGACTAAACCAGTCAGGGTCACTCCAAGTGAACTGGGATGTCATGAAATAATCACACAGAGATAGAGAAATACCTTTTACTTTGGGTTCTGTGACTCCTCTGACCCAGCTCCCGCAAAGGAGGCAAAGCAGGCAAAGAAGAGAACGAGCACCTCGAACCCGGTTTTATTGGGGAGAAGCCTTTCAAATGATGCAAGCGGTCAGGTTTCAGGGGGTTGAATCTAGCTTCATGATGTTTTTCTGGTCAGCAGGTTGACTGACATCTTGGAAGGCCATGCCCATCTATGCGATGTGTGATGATCAAAGGCAGAGCAAGCGAAAGGGATGCATACGTGCACAGTCCAGTCAGAGCTGCGTTGTCAGTCCAGTCCTCTTTGTTGTTCAAAATGCTCACAGATCACCCACACAGCCCATTGCTGGCTTGCCACATCTTCAAATTCCTATTGCTCAAGGCTAGGGGGCACTGAGCTCCTATGTGGTAGCTCCCGACATGTAGCTATTTGGCTTCCGTGTTTATCTCCTTACTGTTAACCTCCACACGCTCTGAGTATTTACTCAAGTAAAGTTTAAAAGTGCATAAACTCCTCCCTGTTCTCCTAATAAAAAATCTAACATCCTATTTTCAAAGAAAATATTAGCCAAGGAATTAAGTGAGAGGGGTAGGCCAGCCTGCACATCTGTCACATTTTTTCCTGTTTTAAAGGGCCTCAGTTAAAGCATTTTGTGTTAGTGGAAGTGAAGCTGCCCCAGGGAGCAAGAGATGTGACTGTCCCCATGGCTTCTGTGAGAAACAGTCCTTATAGCATGCTATACCAGTGTGTACCGAGACCTGTAGTTTTATAATTGATTGCTATTTAGAGACAATATGTCCTTACATCAGTTCCCCTACAAAGTGTTGCTAAACTTAGGAGACCATCTGAAGTCCTATTTGAATATCTGGGAGGAATCCAGTGGTTGATGCACACACACACATCCATCTATTGCTCTGGGGAGGATGTATTGATTGAGCTTGGGTAGAATCTAAATCTCCTATGTTAAGCGGTACATGCCTATAATCTTGGTATTCAGGAGGGTGAACCTGGAGAGTTGAAAATTCAAGGGCAGCCTCAGTAATTTAGTGAAATCCTGTCTAAAAAGCAGCAGCAGCAGCAGCAGCAGCTGGGCACAGTGGCACATGCCTGTAATTCCAGTGGCTCAGGAGGCTGAGGCAGTAGGATTGGGAGTTCAAAGCCAGCCTCAGCTACAGCAATGTGCTAAGCAACTCAGTGAGACCCTGTGTCTAAATACTAAAAAAAAAAAAAAAAAAAAAAAAAAAGGGCTGGGGATGTGGCTTGGTTGTTGAGTGCCCCTGCGTTCAATCCCTGGTACCAAAAAAAAAAAAAAAAAAAAAAAAAAAAAAAAAGATGTACTATGGGATAAAGCTCAGTGCTAAAACTCCCTTGGGTTTGATCCTCAGTACCCAAAATAAACAAGCAAATCCCAAAGTGACACCAGAAGAGGTCTGGAGAGCTCACAGAGAGAGGATCCTCATCTCAGGATGAGTGGGGTCCTTAATGTATGTGAAGGAAAAGAATTTCACTACATGTCAGAGACAAAGACAGTGATTTATTTAGGAAAGCAGAGACATATTCAAGGGAGAATTCAGGCCATTTTGAGAGTGAGAGATGCTTTTGGGTTCATTTCAAGGAGACTTGGTGATGTATTTGGAGATGACATCAGCATGGTGAGCACAAAGCAGCCTGCAGTGCTCTGGTCCTCTCAGGGTCCTCGGCTGATATAGTCTCCACTATTTGATCTATGGATTGTGCTGGAAAGTTCCCTAAATCACACATTTCTTAAAATATCATAGCACTCTTTTCTCAAACTATTTATTGCATTGGATAATTAACAATATAACTATCATCAGTAAATGAATTAATAGTAACTTTAAGATTTCTAGATTTCCCAGAAATCTAAGAGTGACAGACTGCCCTGGAAGAATTAACTTGAGGAGTGACGGGCTTAGAAAGGTACGTGGAAATTAAAATTATATTTTCTTCCTTTTGTCCTCTTTCTACCTATCATATTTCTCCTAACCTAGGATAATGGACAAGGAAGACCAGTTTGGTGACATGGTACTGAGGATGAAGGACAATGTTATTAGAATATACTCAGGGTGGGGAGAAGCTGGGAAGAAATCCAACCATTGACTCTAGTTTCCAGGCAAGGAGTGACCCATGCTAGCCTAGTTATCGCCTGGGGAGTTAATCTTATCGATACACTCATGGGTGTGATTGGGAGTACAGTTTGTCTAAGAGGCAAGCTGGGGAAAGGCTATGATGTTTGTCTAGTTTTAATGTGAGAAGTTATGTTAATATTCTGTCCTGAGGCAAGTCTATCAAGGCCCGTCCAAACATCCTCTCCTTTCACCTTAGAGTGGTGGGTATTACTCCTGCAGGGGGATAGCCCTGCAGACTGGAGAGGCACCAAAGGAATCAAGAGGGGCCTGAGTGAGAAGCATCTGGTGAAAGCTAAGGGTGGAGATTGGCTGGGATTGTGCCAGGAAAAAGCCACCGGTTTCTGGGTGCCAGGAGAGATTACGGATGACAATTGAAACCAAGATATCATTAACTCATTCTGGGTTTGAGGAAAAGTGTAATATCTGGGAGTCCCCTTAGCCAGGGTGACTTGTCCAACCTTTAGACATGTGATTTGTCTGCCACTATATGAGAAATGTCAACTGGGAGGGTATCATTCAATTTTTTTTTTTAGTCACAGAACCAGGCAGGAAAAAGTGAAGAAAGGAAAGCAGGTCTGTTGTTTCATCTTAGACCCAGAAGAAGCAGAAAAAGTGTTTCCCTAGAGGCAGGATTGGCTCATGGTGGTATAGAAATGGGAACACAATAACAATAACCACAGCTGGGTGCAGTGGTGCACACCTGTGATCTCAGTGGCTCAGGAGGCTGAGGCAGGAGGATCCCAAGTTCAAAGCCAGCCTCAGAAAATTAGCGAGGCCCTAAGCAACTTAATGAGACCCTGTCTCAAAATGTAAAACTAAAAGGGCTGGGAATGTGGCTCAGTGGTTGTGAACCTCTGGTTTCAATCCTTGGTACCAAAACCAAACCAACCAAACAAACAAAAAAACCCCAATAACCAGGTCTCACAAGGTGCCACCACATTCCTTCTCGGGTCAGCGGTCTAGCCTTTTGAATAGGTGCTGAGGTTCTCCACAAGCTCACAGTGCATTCATATGATTCTGAGGAATCCTGTGGGAGATCAGGATTCCTGATAAACCCTAATAGGTTTTATCCTTTTTTTTTTGCTTTCTTTTTTTTTATTGGTCGTTCAAAACATTACAAAGCTCATGACATATCAGCGTTCATACATTTGATTCAAGTGGGTTATGAACTCCCATTTTTACCCCAAATACAAGTTGCAGAATCACATCGGTTACACATCCACATTTTTACATAATGCCATATTAGTGTCTGTTGTATTCTGCTACCTTTCCTATCCCCTACTATCCCCCCTCCCCTTCCCTCTCATCAGTATTATGCAGCACTAAAAAACGACAAAATCATGGATTTTGCAGGGAAATGGATGGTTTTATCCTTGTTAAAGGAACCCAGCTAGGGATCCCTCGCAGCTTTACCGCAGTAGAAGTGGCTACCATTACCCGGAGAGGTCCTTTCCACTGGGCCTCTGGTGGTCCCTCCCTCCATGTTGTGAGCATAACTTTATCTCCTGGCTGCACCTTTAGAAATGGAGCAAGATCAGGCAAAATTTTATTCCTATAGTCTAAATGAGCCTGCTGGATTTTTCTTAGATTAATAATATATTGTAAAGTGTGGTTTGTGTCCTCATCAAACCAAGAAGTAGCAGTGAAGAAGGGCCTGTCACGTGGCATCTCAAGAGGACTTAGTTCCTTTAGGGCGGTTTGGATTCTTCCTTCTCCTCCCCTGCCCCCCACCCTTTTTTCTTCTTGGCATAGACAGAGGTTTATTTAGGAAAGCAGATAAATATTCAGGGGAAAATCAAGCAACAGAGAGAGAGAGAGAGAGAGAGAGAGAGAGAGAGAGAGAGAGAGAGAGAGAGAAGAAGAATAGAGAGCACCTGGGCAGCTCCAACTCTTGAGGGCAATGGGAAGCAGCTTAACCCAGGGCTCCTGGATCTCTTTCTCTTGATACAGCTTGGCAAGGTCTGTTCAAAAGTATGGTTGGCCTTTTCTCTCCTTCCTGCAGCTTGAGTGTGCCAGGCTGACCCAATGCCGCTTATAATTAATTCCAAGAGCTGTGGAATGGTTTTGGATTCTCTTTAAAACAAAAGAAGGCCCATTATCACTTTGGAGGGAATTTGAGAGGTCAAATTGAAGGATAATTTCCTTTAAAATGCATTTGCATACTTCTATGGCTTTTTCTGTTCCAGTTGATATCTTTTCATTTTTCTGGGGTACTGGGGAATCCAACTCAGGGCCCCATGCAAGTCAGACAAGCACTCTACCATGAAGCCACACCACCAACTTCCTATTCTAGCTGAGAAGGCTTATATCCACCCTTATAAGAGTGTCTACTGACACTTGTACATATTTTTACCCAGCATTAGAGGGCATTTGGGTAAAGTCTAATTGTCAATCTTTCCCTGGGTAGGTACCCCAATGCTGGTTTTAGAAGTGGGGGAAGCACAGCATGGGTCTGAGTATCATTTTGTATGCAAATTCAAAAACTTTGAGCAACCTGTCTGACATTTGATGAAGCTCCTTTCTGCAAAGACTAATTACAGAAAGCATCCATTTATAATGAGTGGAATAGCTAGCATTGTGGCTAAATTCAGGACTGGATGTGCAGATATGGGAACCATCAATGCTGAAGGAAAGTGCATGGGAGCCAACAGCCCTTGAATTAGGATGCACTTGGAAATATGCCAAAGATGCTGGGAGATTATCTTTGACTCTCTCCAGGCTCTGGGGTCTCAGCATGTTCACCTCAAGTCTTTTCTATACAAGACTGTGGGTTCTTTTGTTCTTGAAGGATATGGCAAGCTAATTTTGCAAACAGGTCCCTGAGAACAAAACTCTAGAACATAAGTTGAAATGTAAATTATTTCCACTCCTGAATAAAAATTGTTTCAGGAAAGCAGGTAAGTTACCATAATATGAATTATGTTTGCCCACTTTGGAGATGAGGGCCAGAACAGTAAACTAAAACTGTTATATGTGGCCTCAACACTATAAGTAATTCTGCAAAAATATCCTTGTATGCTTGGCCCACATTTCTGATTATTTCCTCAGGAAATTGAGTTACTGAGCTAAACTGAAGTGAACATTTTAATAATCATTGAGAAACAGGCCTCCAGAAAGGTTGCATAATATACCCATTGTTTTAATCAACTTTTTTGTTGCTGTGACCAAAAGACATGACAAGAACAATGTAGAGGAGGAAGTTTATTTGGGGCTCACAGTTTCAGAGTTCTTGGTCCACAGACAGCTAACTGGGCCCGAGGTGAGGCAGAACATCATGGCAGAAGGGCATGGTTGAGGAAGCCACTCAGGACATGGCAATTAGGAAACAGAGAGCCACTTACCAGGGACAAAATATAAACCCCAAGTGACTGACCTCCTGTAGGAGCACCCTATGTGCCTACAGTTACCATTACCACCCACGTAACCAATCCACTGATTACATTACTACTCTCATCATCTATTTGTTTTCTTTCACCTATGACTGTTCTTGCATTGTCTCACACATGAGCTTTTGGAGGACACCACATATCCAAACCATAAGACCCACCAACAGTAGCCTCTCCTTGCTAATGCTCAATATATAATTTTGTTTTGAAATCTTTGTCTTTTTTTTTTTTTTTGTGGTACTGGATATTGAACCCAGGGCGCTCTATCTCAGAGCTGCATTCCACCTCTTTTAAAATTTTTTATTGATATAGGGATTCACTAAATTGTCCAGGCTGGTCCCAAACTTGCAATCCCCCTATCTCATTCACTGGGATTACAGGCATCTGCCACCATGCCTGGCTGAAATTTTTGTCTATTTGCTAGGGTATAAAGTGTATCTGATTGTTCATGTGCATTGCTTTCTCATTCATGATCAGGATTTCTTATGTTTAGTGGCCATTGTATTTCTTTTTTTGAAGGAAATTTGCATATTTTCTTAATAGATGATTATCATTTTGTAACTGATTGTAACAACATGTTACATAGTAAAGTTATTAACCATATACCATTCCATATATTACAAATATTTTCCCAGTTGGTTACTATTTAATCAACTTTAATATAGAAATTTAATTTTTATTTGGTCCAATCTATGAAATATTTCATTTGTGGATTCTTCCATTATTCTTCTCTTTTCTAGTATCAAGATACTATCTAATCTGTGAATCAATTTTTCATTGCCATGACAAAATACCTAGGAAAATAAACTTAGAAGTGGAAAGATTTATTTTGGCTTAAGGTTTTAAAGATTCAGGTCTATAGTCACTCAGTACCTCTGTTATAGATCTGGAGTGAGGCAGAACATTATGACAGGGAGAGTGTGGTGGACCAGAACTGCTTACTTTATGGTGGCTGTGAAGTGGAGAGACAGGCAGGGGTGGGCGTGGGTAGGTGTAGGTAGGTGTGTGAGGGATAAGATATCTAGGGCACACCCTCAGTGACCCTCTTCCTTCAGTAAGGCTCCACCTCCTACAGGTTTCCACCACGTTCCAATAGTGCTGTCAAATTATGAATCTATTAATGGATTAATTCACGGATGAGTTTAGAGCCCACATGATCCAATAACTTCTTAAAAGTCCCACTTTGAACACTGCTGTACTAGAGACCAAGTCTTCAACACGTGAGCCTTTCAGATTCAAACCATAACACGTATATTTTCTTATGTTTTTTAAAACACTTAATTCTAAAACATCTGAAATTCATTCAGGACACAGTATATAGTGAATCTGTTATTTATATTTCTTTTTCTATTATTTACTAAATGGTCTTTTCCTTATCCAATAGTTTGGTACCATCTATGTCATGGGATAGAGGTTAAATGCACAGGTGCTGAAAATAGCTTGTTTGGTTTCAAATCCCAACTTTAGTAATTTCTAGGTGAATGATCTTTTACTTTTCAAAAAAGCATACTTAAAATCCATCTTGATACTTAATGGGTCATGACTTCAAATGAAAGAGAAAAAATAAAATTGGGTTTAGAAAGGAACACATTTGTTCAAGAAACATTTTGAAGAATCACCAGTTCATTATTCGGTTTAATTTATTTATTAATTCTTTTAGTCAATATTTATCGAGGCACTGTTTTGTGTCCAACTCTATGCTAGGTTATGCGACACAAGAATAAAGAGAAGTATTTTCTCTGTCTTTAAGGAGCCAAAGTCTGGTGGGGAAGACAGGTACATGAACAGATAAAGACAACCAGACAGTCTGTTTCAGAGATACAAGAAAGCACCATGGAATAGCAGGAGCGCCCACTGAACCAGGAGTTAGAAAAACCATTACTAGGAAACTGATGTGGAAAATGGACTTTGCAGGATAGGATTTTGACATACCATGGAGTGGAAAGGACATTCTAGGTTGGGGAAACAAAGAGCACTAATGGAGAAACTTGATGGACAAGCATGAGGGTCAGTCATGCAAACCTTGGACCTCTTCAGTGGGAAACAGGAGACACAGAAGGGTTCAGAACAAAACAGCAAGATCAAGATTTGTGTTTCGAAAGATCACTCTGATTGCTCTGTTTGAGGGGATCAAAAGGAGGCAGAACTAGAGGCAGGAAGACCAGCTGGATTTGGGGAAGTCACTCAAATAAGACATGATGACAAGAGTGCGAGGGGAGTAGACCAGTTTGAAAGTGATCAAGGAAGTTGAACCAACACATATTGGTGATAAACTGGATGTGGAAAATGAAGGTGAAGAGTTAGGGTTCAAGCTTTGTGGCTTGAGAAATTGGCTGGTGGGTGATACCATTGACCAAGTCAGGGAACACTGGAAGGGGAATAGGTTTATAACAGGAGGAAGATGAATTAACTTTGGAGGTGCCTGTGCAACAGCCAGGGGGAAGCATTTAAAAAGCAGAAAGATATTTGACAAATAAACCTATGAAGAGATCATCCTAATGAGATCATCTAATTAGGTTGCTAATTAGTAACCAAAGAAGTGAAGATTGTAATGCAATGAGAGATTTCCCACCTATCTTAGTAAATAATAAAACATTTGGACATTATAAAAATAAAGATTTCATTCTTTTTTGGTAACAGCCTGACATTTCTGTTATGGTTTAGATGTGGTGTCCCCCAAAAGTTCACATATGAGACAATGCAAGAAGGTTTGGAGGAGAAATGACTGGGCTATAGCCTTAACCTAATCGGTGAATTAATCCCTGAGAGGATTAACTCAGTGGTAACTGGAGGCTGGTGGGGTCTGGCTGGAGGAGGTTGGTCATTGCAGGTGTGGCTATGGGGTATATATTTTGCATCTGGAGAGTGGAGTCTGCTTTCTCTGCTTTCTGATCATCATATGAGCTGCTTCCCTCTGCCACACTCTTCCTCCATGATGTTCAGCCTCACCTTGAGCCCCAAGGAATGGAGTCTGCTGTCTATGGATTGAGACTTCTGAAACCGTGAGCTCCCAAATAAACTCTTCCTCCTCTGTAGTTGTTCTGATCAGGTCCTTTAGTCACAGCAGTGAAAAAGCTGACTAAGACAACTTCCTTCAATTGAAATCTTCCTTCTCTAGTAGCTTATGGAGGAACAGAGAAGGATAAGATACTGTGGTGGGATCAGGAAGTGGTGTAGAAGATGGAAGCCTTAGTGTTCTCATAGTTCCTTGTTCACCTTCTGACCTTTGCTTCATCTCCAAAGGCATCTTTATGTTGCCCCTGGAGATTCTAGAGGATGATTGGAAAAACCACTGGCCTAGAGCACGAGGGGTAACCAGCCACACTTTCTGGAAAGGTAGAACTAGCCTTGTAAACTGGTAGGAGAGTGTCCTAATGACACAATGTCCAGGGTAGAGAAGGATGAGCCCGAAAGACTTTATCTCCTGCTGCACTGGGATGGAAGAAGGAACACAGGGGAGGAAGGTAGAGTCCTTTCCCAGGACCCAACCTAGTTTGAAACACAGTCTTTCTTAGAGCCACCCCATTAGTTCAAGTCATGCCATTATTTGTCTGAATAAATGAGCTACATTTAGAATCATGCTTTTTGTTATGATTCAGGTAGGAGGTGTTCCCCCCCAAAAGCTGCTGTTAATGTAGGAATGTTCAAGGTTAAAGGATTAGATTCTGGGAGCTGTAACTTGATTGGTCCATCCTAGTTTGAATGAGCTGACTGGTGGTAACTGTAGGCAGGTGGTGTGGCTAAAGGAGGTGTGTCACTGGGAGCATGCCCTGGAAAGATGCATCTTCCCTGTGGCCCCTTTCCCCAGATTCTCTGCTTCCTAACCCTGCCAGGAGCTGAGCAGCTTTTCTCCATTGGGCCCTTCTCCTTGGGTGTGCTGACTTACTTTGGGTCCAGAAAAATGGAGCTGGTCATCTATGGACTGAGACCTCTGAAACTGTGAGTCCCAAATAAAATTTCCTTCTTCCAAGTTGTTCTTGTCAGTTATTTTGGCTACAGCAACACAAAAGCTGATGAAAACAGGTATCAATCATGTGCACCATATATATATGTATATATATATATATATATATATATATATATATATATATATATATATTATATGTATATAATAATCTATTTTCTATGTTGGTCCCTCCTGCCTTCCTTGAAAAGGTGTAAGAAAATTGATAGAATATAGGTCAAGAAGGACAGGTGGGAGACTGTTCCTAGAGAGTTATAAATATGAAAAAAATCTCTAAGGTTTTATACATCTTTTTTTTCTCTACTTTCCATATGATACTATTGTGGCAACATTAAAAATTGATAAGAAAATTCACAACTGTAGTAATAGATACCCCAGAAGCATTCTACAACCCAGGCTGCCTGGTAGAAATAGCAATCTTCACTTAGAGCCCTACAAAGAAACACACATGCCTCTACTACCACCACCACCACCACCATCACCACCACCACCACCATCGCTACCACCATCGTCACCACCCTGCACAAGTATGGAGCCCTCTTCTCCCCTGCAGATGCTTCTCTCACCATCTTGCTTCCTGCTCCGACAATGTTGTGCACCATTCCGACTTTGGATGGAACTGGAGTCCCATTATGGCAACTCCTAGTCTAAAGTTTATTGTTAAGATCTCATCAGTCCTAGCTACTCTGGAGGCTAAGGCAGGGGGATCTCTTGAGCCTAGGAGTTTGAGACCAGCAACATAGCAACACATCACCACAAACAAACAAACAAACAAACAAACAAACAAAACAACACACACACACACATATACAAGTGTTTTGTTAATTCTATGATATGAATATTAATAAATTATACAAATGATCTCTTAGAACATCCATGATCTAAATATGCCTATTAAAAGATAGAGATCATCAGAGTGGACCAAAAAATAAGACCTAACTTTAGGTTGTCTACAAGAAGTCCATTAAAAAAAAAAAAAGAGGAAGAGAGAGAGAGAGAGAGAGAGAGAGAGAGAGAGAGAGAGAGAGAGAGAGAGAATATTTAAATATTTACTTTTTAGTTTTCGGTGGATACCACATCTTTATTTTGTTTTTATGTGGTGCTGAGGATCAAACCCAGCACCCCATGCATGCCAGGCAAGTGCACTACTGCTTGAGCCACATCCCCAGCCCAACAAGAAGTCCATTTTAAATATAAAGATGCAGAAAGGTTGAAAGTACAGGGGTGGAGAAAGATATTCCATGCTGGCACTAATCAAAAGAAAGTGGGAGTTTCAGACAGAACTCCAGAACAAGGATATTCTTAGGCATAATGGGAAGTATTGGATAATGATAAAGGAGCCAATACTCCAAGAAAACATAGTGGTGCCTCTTATGTTTGTACCTAATAACAGCATCAGAGTATGTGAGACAAAACCTCATAGCACTGCAAGGAGAAACAGATGAGCCAGCTCCTATCATTGAAGACTTTCAGCATCCTTCTATCAGTAATGGACGGATTTAGCAGGCAGATCGTCATGAACTCTATAAGACCATCAGTTAACTGAGTATAATTGGCACATAAGAATACCTCACCTCAAGCTCACATGAGACATTCACCAAAATCGATCACATTTGAGCATGAAAAAGCACAACTTCACAAGTTTAAAAGAATAGACACCATATGATGTATGCTCTTGGAACACAAATGAACTAAACTGGAAAGATATCTGCAAGATTCACAAATGCACTGAGATGAAATAACACACTTCTACATAACACATTGGTCAAGGAAGAAATTTTAAGAGAAATTTTTGAACTAAATGAAAATAAAACCATAATTTACCAAAATTTGTGAGACAAAGATATAGCTGTGCTTAGAGTGAAATTTATAGCATTGAATATTTTTTAATTTTAATTAAAAAAATTTTTGTAGTTGTAGATGGACAGAATGCCTCTACTTTATTTGTTTATTTCTATTTGGTGCTGAGTATTGAACCCAGTGCCTCATACATGCTAGGCAAGCACTCTGCTACTGAGCCCCAGCCCCAGCCCACATTCAATATTTTTTTAAAATACCTTTTTTCCCCCCTTAGGACTGGGTAATTTGTTGGTATGTCCTGAAATTCAAGACCTTTGTACCTGCAGTTGTCAATTTGTTGTTAAATCCATCCAGTGAATCCTTAATTTTGAATAGTGTCATTTTCAGTTCAAGAATTTTCACTTGGCTCTTTTTTAGAATTTCTAGGTTTTTTTTTTCTTGAGATTTACCCATTTATTCATTCATTACGCCCATTTTTAAAAAATTAAGTTCTTGGACATTATGAAGCCCTTCTATCTTAAAAAATTAAGTTCTTGGACATTATGAAGCCCTTCTAGAAGGACACGTGAAGCCCTTCTATTTTAATTACAACATCTGAGATGTCCTGTGCTTAGCTTAATATTGACTGCTTTTCTTGTTTATGGATCATGTTTTCTTGCAATTTGTGATTATATCCTGAACATTAAGAATGAATTAAGTAAACTCAGGGGCGCTCTACTACTGAGCTACCTCTATCCCCAACCACTTTTTAAAATTTTCAGCAGGGTCCTTCTAAGTTACCAGGGCTGGTCTCCTAAGTAGCTGGGATTACATGTTCACACATGTCTGACTCTAAATAACTTATTATAAAGCATCTGGTCTATATTATACTTCCTTTTTTATAGTATAGGAGATTGAATTTAGGGGTTCTTAACCACTGAACCACATCCCCAGCCTTTTTTATTTTTTCTTTTGAGACAGGGTTTTGTTAAGTTGCCTAGGGCCTTGCTATGTTGTTGAGACTGTGCCGGGGTCCTGCCCTAGCGGGGTCCCGGGAGTCCTGAAGGAGGAGTGGCGTCGGCGAAAAGATGAGACAGGAGTCGTTCCGTTCCAGCAATCTCCAGAGAGAGAGCTAATGCAGCTTTCTCTGGGTCATCTTTTATTACAATTTTTCTCATCATTATAGATTCAGAATACGTCATTGATTATATAATTTAAAACTTTGCCAAGACATGACATTTCCTTAACCATGATTGGGGGTACAAAAAATGTAACATTAATTTACATTTTTCCAGGATATGTCCTTCAGTTATATAATTATTAAAAGTACAGAATCATTAATAAAATACATCACTAATTTACATTTTTCAGATTTTCCCAAGATTTACTATTTTTCCCAAGATATGTTATTTTCTTATTAACTAATGCCAAACTATGTAACCAGACTCTAAGTCTCCTAACCAATCATTAACCTAAAGTACACTTGTACTTTATTTCTAATCTAAAATTCCCATCTAAAAAAGTCCCTTTAAATCTTATATTTAAAATATCCTAAAGTTTATGAATCATTCTTAAAACATATCAGAAACCTATACAACTAAAAACTTAAGAATTTCTAAACTTAAGAATCTAAATAAAATAATATTTCTAACATTATTCTAAAACTGTGTCTTATAAAGCTATTTTAATTAATTCCTAAATTTATTCTCATAAAACTGGTTGAGCTGCTTTCTCAAAGAGTTTCTTTGTTACTCAGTCAAGGTGCACTAGTTCTCATATCTTTATAATCTTTCTCAATAGAAAGTAAGTTCTAAACATCAATCCACTTTCCACCAATATTAACTATGCTCATCATATATCCCTATGTAAAGTAAGAAAGGGTTTATAAAAGAGAAGAATATATTTTTATATGTTTTAACTTTCTTAAATGTAAAAATGAGACCACATGTGGTGAACTTTGTAAAATAAGCATACTGATTAGGTTTTCTAAGAGGCCGGAAATATGGGCTAATTCTCATGACCTTTCAGAGGATGATTGTTGTCCGTTATCAGGTTTGTCCACAATGTACTAAGATAGAAGAATAGCCTTCTACTTTGTCCTTGATATGCTGAGGGGTAGCAGAACAGCCTTCAAGGCATGAACTACCTATTATGTTCTAACCATCTGAAATTTAATTTGTTTGGCATTTAGCATACTCATGCCTCCTGTCAGGAACATAAGCATGAAAATGAAAAGTCCCAATTACATAAAAAAGGGTCTCATGGTTTCGGTTTCCCACCAACCAGCGTGGCTTTGCCAGCATTCATCCTCACTGTGACCCTGTCAAGACAATGGGAGAGTGGCTTTGCCAACACTTTTTCTCACTGTGACCTGTCAAGACAGTGAGTGGGGGATCGCCTTCACCAAGACTGGTCTTGGACTTGCAAACCTCCTGCCTCAGCCTCCTAAGTTGCTGGGATTACTATTGTGTACCACAATGCCTGGAAATGTTATCATTCTTTTTAAGAGTATTGAGTTTTGTTCTGGCTGCCAATCACTGGGTACTCCTTTTGATGCTGTTGAGACTTGCTTGTAGGTTTTGTTAGAGTAGGTTAGAGTTTTCTTTATGCTAGGGCATAGGCCTTACTCCCAAGCAGTGGTCTTTTCCAGTGTCTTGGCAGAATACATAGGGTGTCCAGTAAGATCTTCCCATTATGATCTCTAGCGTCTCTTTCATGTGCTCAGCCCTGTGCAGTGGCTCGAGGCCAGACATAGTATAACTCCTCCCTATACCTATTCAGTATATCACTTGTTCAGGCATCCAGAGGGAATCCTCAGACAGACTTCTGGGTCCCTTCCTTCTATGCATTTTCTTCAACTTTTTATCTTCCACTGCACATTATGAGTGTTTTAGCAACTCCCAAACTGCTCTCTGACCCCTCAGTCAATGGGACTGTCATACTCTGGTTGAGGTTCACTATTATATGCCACAGTTGTGAAACTGTCCCCAGACTGAGAAATGGGGCCAATACAGAGTTCCCCTCATGTTTCCCATCTCTCAGGGATCACAGGTTTTTGTTTCCCATTTCCTGAAGTCAGTTCTCTCATATATTTTATTCACTTTTCTGGTGTTTTGGCAGGTGAGCAAATCCAGTCTCAGTTGCTCCATTACGGTTGGAAGTAGAAGTCTATTCAGACAGTTAAATAACACAGTGGTGCTTCTTCATATGCCATCATTCTTCAGTCAATGCAATACAACACAGGGCTGGCCTTCTTGCCAACCTATCCAACTACCTTCGCTTGCCTGAAGTCCAAGAGTGTCTTTTTCTAAGTGCATCATCCAATTTTTGTACAAACTGATCATTTCACCTTAAATTATTTAAAGTACTAGTGGAATGCCTAAATGAAATGGAAACTAAGCTGTTTGCTGGCAGGTGGCAGCTGGTAGGTAAGGCAGTGCTTCAAATCATCATCCATCAGATAACATTCAGAGAATTAAGTTCAAATGCTCATGAAAGTGAATTACATGACTGTATAAAGTTGCATATCCTGGAGTATAGTTCTGATGGTAGTGGCTAAGTTGCTTGTCACACAAAGCCCACAACCAGAGGTGGGGAACAATAACAAAAGCAAACAACAGAGCAGATAAAGAATGAGATTAAAAACCATGTTTTGGTTCTGGTTCAATTCTCCTCATCTTCTGTGGCCTTGTTCTGCAATCCATATTGGTGTCTTTTCCAAGGCCAGTCCCTTTCTCTTATAGGCACTCAGGTCTGATGAGTTAATTGCAAAGAATTCTGTTACTCTGCCACGTCTCAAAGTTAAATATTTATCAACCATGTTGACTACACCATCAGCTCTTGTACAAATGCACTATGTATAAATACTCTATGTATAAATGCACTAGATTCGAGGATGCTCTCCAATTCTGCAGTATTATTCTTCCTACTCTTTTTGTGATGATGGAGAGATTTGTCTAAACCTCTTGGTTATTGGAAAAAAAAGACCATCTTTTTTTTATTCTATTCACTTACAAGTGATTTATTTATTTTTATTCTTTTCCAGAGCACAGTTTTGTTTTTGTTTGTTTGTTTGTTTTTAATGGTGCTGAGTATTAAACTGAGAGCCTTGTGCATGTAAGGCAACCATGCTACCAACTGAGCTATGATCCCAGCCCATAAAGACTTCATCTTTAAGCTGAATTACATCTGCAAGTTTTCTTAACCATCAATCTTACTTACATATGTTTTTTTTTTTTTCCTGGATCATACCATTTCATGCCTTTCCCTCTGGCTGAGAAGATAGGATGGAAACACTTGCCAAATTTGTGGCAAGGGAGAAAAAAAAATTATTAAGGGTTGAATCACCAGTTTTTTCCCTGCTAGAATTTAGGACACGGTAAACATAAATATTTCTATATTTGTTGAATATTCCATTGTTATGTTTAGTTCCCATACATTTCTATTTCTAAAAACACTATTCATCAACCAACAATAAAAATTAAAAAAAACCACACTATTCATTTTCTCTGAGAGATTTTTTTGGCCATTGATCTCTCTTCTCAGAGCTTGAGATTCAAATTTCTGTTCGTTTACTAGACTTAACCTGCTGTTACAAAACTTCCAATGAGTCACACCTATGTGACCTCCTGGTCTAGCCCCAGATCTGCTCTTCCCTTTTGTTCTCTTCCTCCATTTTTGGGCGTCACCAACACTCAATCTGCTCAGGTAAATGATTCAGAGTCCCAGGTGTTCTGGGTATTCTGTGGACCTGGGTATCCCACAGAACATAGTAGTGTGGGCCGTGAGGCTGCAGAGTTGGTGGAAAGACCATCCAGGTGGTGTTATGGGAGAGGGAAACTGTAATATGCCACCTGGAGCCTGACTGGACTATTTCTGAGACCCTTTGGGGACTTTTAGAAATACTTAGGAAGATTTTACAGAGGCCTGGGATCCTGTAACAGCAGATTTGGTAAGGTTAAATAAATTTAGGCTATTATTGGCACTGTGGCACTATTTAGAACTCCTCTAAGATTCTGTGTAGGAAACTCAGGTGTCCTAAATAATTTTCTAGCCCTTTTTTTCCCACTTATAATTTTTTACAAGTAGTTCTGCATGTCAAAGTATGACTCTCAAGACATTTTGAAAACAAACTCCACAGCAATGATTGAGTCTTATTTTATTAAGTATGCCATGGGCTTCACAAGGGTATCTCATGTCTCAACGATTCTGTAAAGGGGAGTGTTACATAGTCCTTTTGCAGATAAGAAAAAATTAGGTTCAGAGAGGTGAACTAACTTGCCTGATCTTCCCTAGCTAGTGAGTAGTGCAATCACTATCTCATTCTGAATTCCCTACTTTCTCCAGTAGTCTCATTTCAGTGCCCATAGTATTCTAATATTCTATGGAGTGGAGGAACCATAGTTTATTGGCTTTTATGCACCACAAATTATTTAATAGGCCTTCTGTAGTTGGGACATTTAGGTCAGATGAATAATAATAATAATAATAATAATAGTAATAATAATCTGTTATTATATATAACAATGAGGTGAATAGTGGTCCACATTGGTGCCCACTACAGGGTGGTAAGCACACAGATTTATGTAGAAAGGCCCAGCTCCCCTGTGGATTTGTGAGCTCCCTGGGGGTGGAGATGTAAGGCAATTGGCTTTAGTTAAAATGGAGATGTCCAGCTCCCATAAGAGACCTTTAGAGTTATACTATTTGAGCTTAAAACCTGGAAATTGCATTTTTGCCAAGCTACCCAGGTGATTTTTATAAACTGGACATTGGAGGAATAGGACTCTAGGCTTCTGAGCAGTGATGACATAAATTCAATAGCAGTCACCTAGTATTCCCAGAAGGACATTCATAAGTACCCTTTCCTGAAGAGTTTCACCACCTTCTTTGTGGAGAAGGACAGGTGCAAGGAAAATAGAGAAAGGAACTCCTACTGGTCTTTCTAGATGGGTGAATTTCTGTCCTATTCCAGATAGCATTAAAGGGACATAGATTCTGGTATAATTTTAATCATATTTTTTATTTATTTTTAATAGATAATTGGTGTAGCATGATATAAAATTTAAAAAGTACAAAAAGTTATACAATAAAAAGAAAGTCTTTTCCCCATGTCTATACCTTAGTTCTCCAGTTTCTGCCACCTCCAGAGGTAGCCACTATTTTTTTCTGAATTTCAAATAAAGTGGTTTAATTTCTGAAAGTGATATACATAAGCTGTCAGTTTGTGAAGGGTTGGGACCAGGGTTAAAAAAAAAACTTCTAAATTTGAGATAATTATAGATTCACAAAAATTTGAAAAAAATAGTACAAAACAGTTCTATGGAACTTTCATCTAGTTTTTTTTCAATGAATATATATATGTTTTATAGTAATAATGCACAGTAAAACAAGAAAATTGACATTGGTATTTTGCATATATATTTCCAGACTGCTTTATAATATATAGATTCTTTTTTTTGGGAAAGTATTTTTTTAATTGGTTACAACATTACAAAGCTCTTGACATATAATATTTCATACATTAGATTGAAGTGGGTTATGAACTCCCAATTTTACCCCAAATGCAGATTGCAGAATCACGTTGGTTACACATCCACAATTTTACATAATACCCTATAATATATAGATTCTTGCAAGCAACTCTACAATCAAGATACTTCATAACAATTCCATCAGCACTCCACATGCATAACTTATCACGGAATACTAGGGACATAATTTTATCAGTTCAAGTCACATGTAGAAAACTTATTTTAAATTCCGTTACCCATTCCCATATATAATACAATTGTATTAATATCTCTTCTATGTATTTTGAGAATGACATCAGTCAACATTGTGATTTTTGTCCCATCTACCAAATATAATTTAGAAAACTCAAGAGGAGAAAGGAAGGCCTTTCTATTCATATTTTTACGGTCTTTATTGGTCATCCTTTCCTCCTGACGTTCTAAGTTTCCTTCTTTTTATCATTTCTTCATTTAGAAAAGTTCTGTATTCATTCCTTTATAGTAGGTCCACCGGCTTCAAATCCTCTGAGTTCTTTTTTCTCTGAGAATGTCTTCTCTTCATCCCTAAAGGATATTTTTGTTGGACATGGGAGTCTGGGTTGATGGTAGATTTCTTCAGTGCTTGAAAAATGTTCTTTTCTTCTTTCGAGTCTTTGTGACCTCTGATGAGAACTCCTTTGTGGAAATTGTCATGTGTCTCTTGCTACTTTCAGAGATTTTTCTTTTAGTTTCCAGAGGATTGATTATGATGCTTTTGGGCTTGGATTTCTTTCAGATGATCTATTTGGGGTTTATTTAGCCGCTTCACTGTGTAAGTTTATGTCTTCTGCTAACTTTGGGAAATTTTCAGCCTTTATTGCTTAAAATTCCTATTTAGTTTTACATTTTCCCCTTTTCCTTCTTATGCTCCAATACAATGAAAGTAACAAGGATGTTAAATCTTTTGTTATAGTCTCAGGGATCTCTGAGGCTCTGTAGTTATTTTTTTCAGTCGTATTTTCTCTCCATTGTTCAGATTGGGTGATTTCCATTGCTTTACCTTCAAATTCACTGATTCTTTTCTCTGTCCTCTTTAACCTGCTGTTGAAGGTTGAAGCTCATCCAGTGACTTAAAAAACTTTGTTTATTGTATTGGATATATTAGGTCAAAAGAAAAAGGATGCCTGTGGAATTGGTATCTGTGTTCTGCCCTGGGTCCCAAGGTCTCTAGCCAGCCTGCTTTCTTCTTTCCACCTTCCAGAGTCTTCCTGTTTTTTTTCTTAATAGATAATATCTAGAATTTTTAGTTGCCTTTAGTGGAAATGTCTAAACACCAATACATCCTTTCCATATCCTCCCAGGAATGGAAGAGATCAAGCATTTATATTGGTTTAGACTCAAATCTGCAGGTGGGAGCCAGGGAAAGATTATTAATGAAAACAAAGTAATTGATTGCTTTAAATTTTTCTTTAAAATTTTTAAATTTAAAAGAAATTTTAAAAAAATTTTCCTAAATCCATACTTCTTAACTTCACATGCCTACTTCAATTATGTCTGTAGATGCTGAGTTTGGGGTCCTAGTAAGTAGATCCAGGAGCTAGGACAGGGTGGCAGATGTGATTATGAAGGGGCCAGACCCAACACTGAGAACTTTAAACTTCTGGCTTTAGGGGAAAAAAAGGTAGTTAATACACAATGATTAAAATTAGATGATTTTTGTCCAAAACATACAGGAGGTGTGGGGTAGAATAGTAAAGAATTTACTAGAATGTGCACCCTACTGAGGCAGGGCAGAATTCCAGAGTGCAGAGCTGGGTAGAGGACAAACAGAGGATAGAGACTCATGAAGTGGGGTCTCCCCTGAGGCTCACCCCTAAGGGCTGCCTCCAGCTCACCTCTACCTGCTGCCAGGCAGGAGGCTCCAGCAACCAGCAGGGAAGTGTCTCTAGTTAGTTGAAGGTATATTTGCTGCCTATCTACTATGTTCACAAGCCTGTAGAAAAACTCCTGAGATTTTTTGTCTCAACTGCAAATTGGCACAGCCAATATGGAAAGTGTTACGGAGATTCCTTGGAAATCTGGGAATGGAAACACCATTTGACCCAGCTATCCCTCTCCTCCGTCTATACCCAAAGGACTTAAAAATCAGCATACTATAGGGACACAGCCACATCAATATTTATAGCAGCACAATTCACAATAGCTAAACAACGGAATTTTATTCAGCAATAAAAGAGAATAAAATCATGGCATTTGCAGATAAATGGATGGCATTGGAGAAGATAATGCTAAGTGAACTTAGCCAATCCCCCCTCCCCCCCCAAAAAAAAAAACAAATGCCGAATGTTTTCTCTGAGAAAAGGAGGCTGATTCATAGTGGGGTAGGGAGGGGGAACATAGGAGGAATAGAGGAACTCTAGATAGGACAGAGGGGTGAGAGGGAAAGGGAGGAGGCAAGGGGTAAGCAAGGATGGTGGAATGTGATGGACATCATTATCCAAAGTACATGTATGAAGACACAAGTTGGTGTCAACATACTTTATATACAACCAGAGATATGAAAAATTGTGCTGTATATGTGTAATAAAGAATTGTAATGCATTCTGCTGTCATTTATTTAAAAAAATAAAAATTTTATCCCACAATAAATTCTATATCTTGAAAAATAAAATAAAAATATGAATGCAAAGAGAAAAAAAAACCCAACAACAGTATACAGTCCAACTTCCCACTTTGCAGATTCCTTTTCCATCCTATTTATCCCCTTTGATACCCACAGGACCAGACCTTAAAGATTCTAGCAAAGAACTTCCTAGGTCACTTTGCTAAGGAGAGAGAATAGTAAAACCAAACACAGACAGATAAAGATTAGCCTCTCACCCCAGCAGCCTGAGCTTGTGCCAGGAAAGTGCAATCACCTCACTTCTGAAGCAGATAAAGGTGTGCCTAGGTCACCTACCAGTCACTGGGCAACTGCCGTGACACACTCCTCACACCTGACACTGCTCAGGGGAAAGCCAGGCAGCTTGTGACAGTTTTCCCAGCCAGAGAAAATCTGGCTCAGCAGGCAGGTTGCCATTCGAGCAGTCACCAGAGACAAAGCTTGGTGCATTAGGATCCTTAGCTCCACTGGGCAGTGACTGCTCAGCCCTGCAGGGAGTGGAAGAGCCACAGGCACAAGATGATCCTCAGGAGAAACTGCCCCAAAGGCTTCTGCACTGGGCTGATTCTGGTCATTGCTGTCAACATCCTTCTGGTATTTTATACCAAGGAGACTTTACAAAACTTGATTCTGGGGCATCTACACAAGGAGTTTCATTTGCCCCCACCAGAGTGGGACGGAGCCATGATCAAGAGACTCTCTCGCTTGGAAATGGATCTGCAGCATCTGAGTAAGTTCAGCATGCTAATTTGGAGGGGATGTGTGTGTGTGTGTGTGTGTGTGTGTGTGTGTGTGTGGTGCATGCAAATATGTGTGGGTGTGAGCATGCATGTGAGTGTATACTTAGGGACACTTAGTAAAAAATAGGGTGTGGAGGAAAATGGGTGAGAAACCACATTCTCATCTCTCATTTGCCCTTTCAGGCATCAGAGTCTGATGGGATGCATTGAGAAATAGGTGGTAGGAGTGGGAGTTTAGAGAAGATGATTTGAGGGAGGAGAGCAGAGTATGTATGGAAGTGGGGTGTGTGTATATATTTGTGCATATGCATGATCACATCTGCATACATGCAGGCAGAGAGACTGCAGCTCAGAATAAGGACCCCAAAAGACTCAGAAATCTAGGAGTCTAGGCTCAAGAATCAGCCCTATCTTTAGGCCTATGTGTGACAGGGCTGTTAATGAGAGGTGGCTGTGTCTAGGGTAAAGGGTGCTTCCAATTTCCTGGGAGCTCCTATCATGAATGCATGGAGGCATTGTTAGAGGGCCAAAGGTCAAATCTTGATATGGCTGCTATGGTGGTGTGACTTTGAGTAAGTGCTTATCTCTCTCAGCCTCAGACTTTGAATCTGTACATGGAGACAATGATAATGAAAACGATAATGATAGAGAGCTGCCTGACTTCACAGGGTTGGGAACATGCAGAAAGTGATATATGTCCAGTTTTAACCTCTTCATTTAACGTTCTGGGTAGGATCCCAACACATCCTGGGCTTGGTTTGTAAGACTGGCTAACTCCTTTGAATTCTATGTACCTGTGCATCTGACTTCAGTGAGAGAAGTGACAATTTTCCCTGCTCCCCAGGTAACAGAGATCAAGGGCTTGAACCCTTAAGGGAGGCGTTGAATGTGTGAGCAGGGATGCATTTGGTATTGGAGCTGGTCAAGGTCTTTTTAAATGGGAAATGAATATTACCAAGGCTCAGGCAGAGGGACGGAAGGAGGAAAGACAGGAAGAGAAAAAGAAAGGGAGGGAATAAATCAGGGAAAGTCAGAGAGAGGGAAGTGGGGCAAGACAGGAGAAAAGTGATGAGGATGGAAGAGAAGGAAAAAAGAAGTGGGAATTAGGGAGAGAGGTTGAGAACTTGTGGAGACAAGAGGAAAAAAGGGAAAGTGAGAAGGGAAGGGGTGGGGGAGAGGATAAAAGAAGGTGGGGCACGAAACACCCACAGCGCCCTCCACACCCTGTTTACACTCAGTACATTTTGCTGTGATGCAATTTTCTGGAAAGCAGGTCCCGTGGGGGTCATTCCATGGATGTAGCTGTGCAGTCCCCATTCATTTCTATTCACACATGGAAATTACCTCAATGAATAAGTGAACAAGTGAGTTTAAGCAGGAGAGAGAAGAGTACAGGTGGACAGGGATGAAGGGAAGAGTGAGACAGGCTAGAGTGTGGGTGAAACAGAGGGAAGACTGTTGGTTCAGAAGCCCTGGCTTCCCCAGTTGGGTGGAACACTGCACGTGCCAATCTATGCAGCAGGCTTCACTAGGAGCTTGTAGACCCAGGCTGGTGACCCCGGAGCCACTGCCACTCCTTGTAGGAGAACCTAGACCACACCAGCACTCTCCCATGTGACCCTTCGTTCCTTCTACTGCAGCCGCCCCCTTCCCCTGAACCTTAGCATGGCAGGAGTCTTTCCTCAGCAGAGACATGACATGCCCTGAGGAGCCATCCAGAGCCACCAACTTACTTTCTTTTATTTGTTTGCAATGATCACTTCTATCTTTCTATCTCATCTTGTTGATGCCATGATTTTTTTTCAGTCTAAAGTGACCGTAGGGTCAGAGACCCTTCCCAGCAGAGCTGAACCTTCCAGTGTCTTCTGGGACCTGTTTCCAGATCACAAATGCTCTTCTGTCCCACAGTTCATCCTGTAATGGAAAATCTTTAAGAAGGGAGGCCCAGTTGGAAGCTTCCAGTCATGTGGGGCTGTGCCCTCAAGCGAGGTACTGAGACCCTGACCCCTCCCCATGCCCTCTCTCTGTTCACTTACCAGCTGCCATGATCTGAGTAGCTCCCTCCACTGTACCCTCCCCTGCCTCACCCTAGGCCCCAAAGCAACAGGCCAAGTAACCATGGACTGAAACCTCCAAAACTGTGAGCCAAAATGAAACTTTTCTCTTTATGAACTCATTATCTAATAATCTCTTTATCAATTAATTCTTTTATCTTTATAAACTAATTATTTGTCACAGGAATGGCAAGTTAACACATGCTCCAGATTTTAAATTTACAGCTCTTGCCTAACATCCTGGTTGCTCACTGCCTTCAGGGCTCCGGAAAGATTGAAGAAAACCATAAGTCAATAGGAACATTTAGGTAGATCTTCAATTAGGTAAGTCATCAAGAGTAAAAGCAAACACATGATGATAATCATATCCCTGTTGGCAGAGGGACAAGTGACTCTAAACCAGTTTGTTGGACCCTTTCTTGGGGCTCTTAAAAGCCCCACCAGAGCAATATCATTGGGTGTGTCTCCATTTTCATGTCAATCATAGGAATGGTCTAGTGGCACTATATTCATCTTGCCGGAATGTCCGCAATTTTCAAATTGACGCTAGACTTTCAGTTCCCACTGACAGTAGTGAATGAAAGAAAAAAAATCAGGTGTCACCCCAAAGAGGAAAGTAGGGGAGTTTCGTTTGAGGCAAGAAGAACTCAGTACCACCCTGTGACCCCTATGTGCTTAACACAGAAATGTATGAATAATAATACTACTCAATTGGAACACTTGAAACATTATGCTTTTATTTCCCACCTGAGCAAATATTCATGGTATTTCCACAGCTCTTCTTTGGCAGACCTTGCCATTTAGATCTCTTCCCAAGTTTGCTTCAACCATTCTCTATTTGCCTTGGGCACTTTAATTGATTCTTCTTCTCCTTTTCCTTTCTCCAGGGCCAAACTTCTGTCATCTTCTTAAACATTTTCTTCCCAGTTTTGGACTTCCCTGTTTTCCCTTGGAAGGGCTATAGATGGATCTGAAATACAGCCCAAATCTTGTCACTAAGCCTTGTTCTGCGGCATGGGATTGCGTTTACCCAGAAAAATTTCACACAGTGGAACCATCCTGGTGACCCTGGGTAGCAATTATTCAGGAAAAGAGGGCATTCCCTTCTAATGTTCAGAAAGATGCTGGATAGGCTGAAGTTAATCCCTCGGTCTGGTTGAAATTTAATGGGGGGTTTAGGGGAGGATTAGTGGGAGCTAAGTGGTGCTATAGCCAAGACCTTTGGTTACTCGATGTTTAATGCCCAGGAGTGTCACAATCACTAAGCAGTGGACTCATTACTTTTGCACTCTTTTTCTGCTGCATTTGTAGATTGAGCTCAAGGTACATATATGTTCAGACTCTCCAGCACAAATCTTATAGGGTTGTTATAAAGGAGAGATAAATGATGGATGGGAAAGAGCTTTGAAGTTTGTAGGCCATTTTCCAAACACAAAGCATCATTTTTACTATTGGTACTATAGATCCTGAAAGACCTCTTCTGTATGAGAAGTCCTCTGCCTGGGTCTGTCACTCTGTTTGTTCTTTTGAGTTAAGTCTGTGTTCCTCAAATGAATATGAACATTAGTGTTATCTGGAGTAAGCATCTTCAGGGAAGTCCTGGGATTCTGTATTTTTTAACAAGCTGTTGAAGTCTTTCCTGTGGCCAACCACATTGGACATTTCTTGCCTAAAAGTTCTTGGTGAATCAAATGAGAAGGGAAAGGGGAGGTGGACTATGGTGGTGCTGGTTAGAGTAGATTTGCCTTTGTCAGCTACTAGAAGTGTAGTATAATGTGACTCCACATTTCACTGTACAGAGGAATTACTTCTTGATTTTGTTAAAATGCAAACTCTGGTAACTTCCCCTGGCCCCAAGATTCCGATTTAGTAGATTTGAACACAGGCTTGGATATCTACTTTTAAAAATAATCACAGTTGATGATTCTGATGTAAATGTTTCTTAGGCTTAATTCTGATAATACATTATTTGATTATCTATTTATTTCTCAGGTCAATGGCAGCAATTCGAGTAGCCTTAAATGGACAGACAAGTTTTGTTGAAGCTACAGAGAGAGATGGACCTAGCGTGTGCTTTGCCAGGACAGCCTTGCACGGCCCTGACAAGTTCACTTGACCCATCACATTCTCTGGGACAAGAGCCATAAATTAAAAATCTGCAGAGTGTGTTAGTTTGCCATTCCTGTGAGAGAAGAAGAGAGAGAGAGAGACGGGGGTGGGGTGGGGTGGGAGTGTCAGGGTCTCAGTATCCCCCTTGAAGGCACAGCCCCACATGACTGGAAGCTTCCACCTGGGCCTCACTTCTTAAAGGCTCCACCAAGCCGCTACACACAGGTTGTTTGGCTTATTTAGGATCCAAATTTATAGCAAAGAGAAAACCGTTTTACATAAATTAGGAAGGAAAGCAATGCCCAGATAATTAGGATCTAGTAAACTGTTTTATCTGCACTGTCCTACCCCGTCCTCTTCATCTGCAGAAGATGGTATGCAACTGGTTATGAAGCAACAAGAAAACAAGGACCACACACAAAAGAGGATAGAAGATGAAGTTCACCCTGCTCGAAAGGCAGTGGAAACCCCTGAGAGGGAGACACAGAAGCAGCAGAACAGACCCCCAAAGAAACTCTTCCCGAACTCGCCGCTCTTCAAGCAGTGGGGTGACAAGCTTTCTGAAGCCCAGCAGAAAGAGGCCGAGGACCTGTTCCAGAAGTTTGGTTACAACGCCTACCTCAGCAACCAGTTGCCTCACAATCGCACCCTCATGGACACACGAGATTTCAGGTGGGAAGGATGAGGGTTGGTGGGAGGTTCTAGGGACCTCGGTCTGATTTGGTCTGAGTTTTGGAAGCCATAAAAGTCCAGGGTTGGAAAGAGGGTTGGGGGAGTGAGGGATTGCTGGAGAAGGGGATAAGGAGAGTTCTTGTTTTTAATCCCTTTTGCAACAGCAGCTTGGTGAACATTGGAGATGAACAGAGGTATCAGAGAAATGGTGATCCTTGGGAATTCTGATACAATGGGTCTAACCAATGATTTTACAGATGAGGATGCCAGGGCTGAACAAAGACTTGTGCACGTCACCCCAAAGTTAGCAGCTCTATTTCCTCCTTTCGTACTTTCCTCCAATTCTCTGCTTGAATTCTTTGTTTTTAAATATAATTTTTAGAGACTTTCTGTTTTTATTCCTCATTGTTTTTTCTTCTTTTCTGCCTTGCCCATCTTTCTTCATATTTTTTTTTTTAAAAGTAACATCTTTGTTGAGGCACGATTCATATACCATCCAATTCACCCATTTGAAGTATGCAATTTAAGTGATTTTAGTATGTTCAGAGTTGTGCACCATCCCCACAATCAATTTTAAATCTTTTTCTTCACTAAAAAAAAGAAACCCCGTATCAGTGTCAGCCACTTTCCATTTCTCCACAACTTCTTACTCCCCTGGAGAGCATTAAAGTACTTTCTGTCTCTATGAATTTGCCTATTCTGGATCTTTCTCGTAAATGGGATCATATAATATAGGGTCTTTTGTGACTGTTTTTTAAAAAACTATCATCATATTTTCAAGTGTTACAGCATGTATTGATACTTCATTCCTTTTTTAAATAGAACTAACAAAAATTGTATATTTTTATTGGTTCTGTTTAAATATCAATGACAACAGAATCCATTTTGATATAATTATACAAGCATGGAATACATCTTATTCTAGTTAGGATCCCATTCTCATGATACATGATCATGGGATTCACTGTGTTGTTTTCATATACATACAAAAAATTATGGGAAATTACATGAGATTCATTCTACTGCCTTTCCCTCTTGTATCCCCTCACCTTTCCCTCCATTCTCCACTGTCTAATCTACTGAACTTCTATCTCCCCCTCACCTCCCCCTTATTGTGGATTAGCTTCCACATATCAGACAAAACATTTAACCTTTGTTTTTTTTTGGGGGGGGGGATCAGTTATTTCACTTAGCTTGATAGTCTCCAGATCCATCCATTTGTTGGCAAATATCATAAAGTCATTCTTTTTTATGGCTGATTAATACTCTATTAATATTTCAACATTTTCTTTACCCATTCATCTGTTTAAGGGCAACTAGGTTGGATATTTTATATTTTAACTATGACTTTGAAATATAATTTATTAGTATGTTAAGTAAAACTGTATACATTATATTAACTTTACTATCTTGATTAACTAGAATAACTTCTTGTGGTTGCACATGATGTGAAGTTACACTAGTGGTGTCTTCATATATGAACATAGGAAAGCTATATCTGATTAATTCTACTGTTTTTCCTATTCACATTTCCCCTCCCTTCCTTCTATTCTCCCCTGTCCAAGTCTGTAAACCTCCACTCCTCCCTTTGCCCAGCTTATTGTGAGTCAGCATCTACATAATCAGAGAGAACATTGATCTTTGGTTTTTTTGGGATTGGCTTATTTCACTTAACATGATATTGTCGAATGAGGTTACTTTGTCTGAAGTACCATATTTTATTTATTCATCAGTTGATACACATTGTATTGTTTCTACTTTGGACTATTATGAATAGTGTTGCTATGAAAACATCGAGTATTTGTATTGACCAATAACTTTGTGTTTCTTGGGTGCAGTCTAAAAGTTGAATTCGTGGGTCATATGATAATCACATTAAACTGTCAGACTATTTTCCAAAGTGACTGCATGATTTTATATTCCAACCATCCATGTATAAGAGTCTTGATTTTTCCACATTATCACCCACATTTGTTATTATTTGTGTCTCTTTCTTTCTTTCTTTCTTTCTTTCTTTTTCTTTTTTTTTCTTTTCTTTTTTTTTTTTTTTTTTTTTTTTTTTTAGTATCATGGATTGAACTCAGGGGCACTGGACAACTGAACCACATCCCCAGCCCTGTTTTGTATTTTATTTAGAGACAGGGTCTCATTGAGTTGCTTAGTGCCTTGCTTTTGCTGAGACTGGTTTTGAACTCTTGATCCTTCTGCCTCAGCCTCCTGAGCCGCTGAAATTACAGGCATGTGCTGCCACATCTGGCATTATTTGTGTTAAATTTTAGTTAGTCATTCTGATGAGTGTGAAATGATATCACATTGTGATTTTGTTTTCAATTTCTTGAAGGCCTAATGATGATGGACATCTTTTCATGTGTTTATTTACCATTTGTATGTTTTCCTTGGAGAAATTCAGAGATGCCTCCTTTTCAAAATTGGTTTATTTGCCATTATTCATTATATATCCTAAATATAAATTCCTATTAGAAACATGCAAATATTTTCTCCTAGTATGTGGGTTGTCTATTCACTGTCCTGGTGGTCTTCTTTGAGGCACAAATGTTTTAAATTTTGATGATGTCCAATTTATCCATTTTCTCTTTGGTTGCTTGTATTTTCGGTGTCATATATAAGAGACTATTGCTGAAGGCAAGGTAACGAAGATTTAAACCTACGTTTTCTTCCTAGAGTTCTGTAGTTTCAGTTTTAAAATTTGGGGGCCATTTTATGTGAATTTTTATATTCAGCAATGTGTATGTGGTATAGGAATCCAACTTTATTCTTTTGGATGTGGTCTGGTCATTATCCTGCTGTCCCACCACCCTCCAGTGAAGAGATAAGTTTTGCCACATGTGTTCTCTTGGTACTTTTGTTGAAATCAATTGGGCAGAATCACAAAGGTTTGTTTCTAGGTATCAATTCTCTTTGCCTCATGTTTACTTGACCCTTATGATAAATGACAGACCACTGTGGTAACACTGGTTTTGTGGCAAGTTTCAAAGTGTAATAAAGTGAGTTTTCAACATTTCTTCTTTTTTAAGATTGTTTTGTCTATTTAGGTACATGAATTTCTATGAATTTTAGGATTCACTTATTAATTTCTGAAAAAAAACCATCAGGATTTTGATAGGGATTGCCTTGAATCAGTAGATCAATTTATAGAATATCTTAACCAATATTCCAGTTCATGATCATGGGAAATATTTCCATTTATTTAGGTCTTTTAAAATTTCTTTCAACAATGTTTTGAGTTTTCAAAATATGAGTTTTGCATTTCTTTTGATTGTATATCACCTTTTAAGAAGTGTCCGTCCATTCAGCTCCTTAGTCCATTTATTGATTGGGTTGTTTTTTTTTTTTTGGTGTTAAGTTTTTTGAATTCTTTATATATCCTGAAGATTAGTGCTCTATCAGATGTGCATATGGCAAAAAAATTTGCTTATATGTTTATAATATCCAATCCCTTCCCCTACTGCCTTCCCCCCTTTGCTATAATTTCCACATATGAGAGAAAACATTCAACCCTTGATATTCTGAGTCTGGCTTATTTCACTTAGCATGATGTTCTTCATATCTGTTCATTTACCAGCAAATGCCAATATTTAGTTCTTTTTAAGGCTGAGTAAAACTCCATTGTGTATATATATCACATGTTCTTGATCCATTCATCTATTGAGGGGCATTTGGACTGATTCCATAATTTGTCTACTGTGAATTAGGCTTCTATAAACACTGAAGGGACTGTGTCACTAGAGTATGCTGATTTTAGTTCCTTGGGATAAATACAAATGAGTGGGATAGCTGGGTCATATGGTGGTTCCATTCTTAGTTTTTGAGGAATCTGGTAGATTGTTTTTTCAATTTCTTTTTCAATCTGTTCATTGTAAGCCTGTAAAAACACAATTGATTTTTGTACAACCTCACTGAACTAATGTATTTTAATAGCTTTTTAGTGGGTTTTAAGGGCTTTTCTATATATAAAATTATGCCATCTGCAAAAAAGATAGTTGTATTTCTTCCTTTCCCACATAAAGCCTTTCATTTCATTTTCCTTCTAATTGCCTGGTTGGAACCTCTATTGTGAAGCTGAACATAATTAGTGAGAAGTGATTTCCTTGTATTATTCATCATTATGGGCGGGAAAGCACTATTTCACAAAAAGCTGTGGGTTTTTTTATACATGCCTCTTACTAGAAATTTCATTCTATGACTAGTTTGTTTAGTGTTTTCTCTCTCTTTTACCATAAAGGAGCATTAAATTTTGTGTCTTTTTATGTGTCTATTAAGATGTCCGTGAGGTTTTTGTTCACTAGCTATTCATATGATCTATTACATTAAAATTTATTTATATGGTTTTAGGATGTCAAACCAATTTCAAATTCTTGGCATTAAATCCCATGTGGTCACAGTGTATAATCTTTTCTCCATGTTGCTGAATTTGGTTTGCTCCTATTTTAAAAACATTTTTTTTTGGTGTGTGTCTGTATTCATAAGACACACTGGTTTTTAATTTTGTTTATTCAGGATATTTTTTATCTGATTTTGGTATCTGGATAAGACAGGTCTCATAATTTGGAAGTTTTTCTTCCTCTTCTATGTTTTGGAGGAGTAAAAGCATCTGGACCTGGTTCTTTTGTAATGAGCAATTTTTATTTTATTTTATTTTTTTGGCGGGATGGGGTAGTACTGGAGATGGAACCCAGGGCTTCTTGCATGCCAGGCAAGCACTTTCCCACTGAGCAACATCTCCAGCCTTATAGTGAGTAATATTTTTATTAGTAATTTAATCTCTTTGCCTGATGTGGTTCTATGAAGATTTCTAGTTCTTTTTGAGCTAGTTTTCTGTCTTTCCAGTAACTTTTCCATTTCATTTAAGTTACCTAATTTGTTGGCAGACAGTTGTTTAAAGTATTCTTTTATAATCTTTTAAATATCTGTAAGGAGTATGATGATGGACCAATTTTATTACTATTTTGGTAATTTGAGGATTTTTAATTTTTGTCTTATCAGTCTTGCTAATGAGTGAAAATTTTGTTGATCTTCTCAATAAACCATTTTTTCATCTGCTTTCTCTGTTACTGTGTATCTATTCTCTAACTTACATATTTCTATTCTCATCTTTATTATTTTCCTTCTCTCTCCTTGCTTTGTATTTTAAAATAGAAAGAGAATTTCCCAGCTCTTTTTTTTTTATAGTTGGTTACAATGGAAGCTTAGATTATTGAATGGAGATCTCTCTTCTCCTTTTTAACATAGCTTTTCTGCAGCTATATCTCATAAATTTGGGTATGTTGTGTTCTTGTTTCCAATTATCTTTTCTTCAGGCATGTTCTAATTTCCCTTGTGATTTCTTCTTTGGCCCATTAATTCTTTAAGAATGTGTTTAAATTCCATTGTGATCAGAGAATCACATTTCATGTGAATTCAATCCTTTTAAATTTATGGAGGACTCTTATGATAGCATATGGTCTGTCCCCAAGAATGTCATTTCCGTAGTTTTGAGAGGAATGTGTATTTACTCTTGTTGGGTGGAGCATTATGTAGTTGTCAGTCAGGTCACTTTAACTGGTGATAGTGCTTCAGTCTTCCATTTCCTTGTTCTCTTCTGTCTGGTTATTCTGCGCACAGTTGCAAGGGGAGTACTGAATCCCCAGCTATCATTGTTGAATTGTCTATCCCTTCAATTATGTCAATTTTCATTTCGTGTGTCTTGGGATTCTGTTGTTAGCAATATATTTGTAATTGTTTCATCTTATTTATGGATTAATCAGTTTGCCACCAGAAGGTCCCCCTGGTATCACTAGTAGCATTTTTGTTTTAACATCTATTTTGTCTGATGTTAGTATAGCCGTGCCAGCTTCCTATGCTTGCTGTTTATGGGGCACGTCATTTTCTCTCCTTTCATTTCAACCTCTTTGTAGCTTTCAATATTTCCTGTAACTGTGTGTAGTTGGACTTTTTAAAACAACAACATGGTGGTTTCTACTTTTTTTAACCGGGTCACCTCATTCATGTTTTTATTGATATGCCTGCTATTTTATTTCCTTTTTCTATTTTTTTTGTCTTTTCCTATCATTCCTCCTTTACTGCTTATCTTTTTTCATTAAACAAGTGCTTTCTAATATCACAGTAAAATCATTTCCCTGATTTCCACTATTTTTAGTTTTTTTCTTAGCGGTTTCTATAGGGCTTATCACATACATCTTAACTGATCAGACTTGTCTTAGATTTATACTTAATTTTACTGAGATATAGAGAGGCCATTTCTATGTTGCTCTATTACTCTTTTTTTTTTTGCTGTTTTTCTAACACATATTACATTTAAGTATGGTACTAATGTCCCCATACTGTTATAATGATATAATTTTTTTTCTAATTAAAAAGATAAAAAAAGAAAGAAAGTATGAATTGCAGACTTTGTTGTATTTACCTTCTTTTTACTGTGTCTGATTCTGCATATTGGTTCCTTTGGATCAGTTTATTATCTGGTGTCATTTTCTTACTTTGACATGGCTCTACTTCCACCTACCTCCCTTGTGCTCTTATTGTCAAATACATTGTATTTCTCTGTATTATGGACCCAACAATACGAGTATATGTGTATAAAATATAAATAAGTATATATAAAATTTATGTATGTATGGATATATATATATATCTCCCCACATTGTTTTATACAATTTCTTTTAAATTACAATTAAAAGAAATTTATACTATTTCTTTAATAATTCTATAATTACTTTTGCTGGTATTTCTTTTGCTGTGTGTGTGTGTGTGTGTGTGTGTGTGTGTGCGCGCGCGCATTTGAGTTACTATACTGGATGACTTGCTTTCAGCTTAAAGAACTTAGTATTTCTTGCAGGGTGGCAACAAACTATCTCAGTATTTGTTAATTTTCCAGCATCTTTATTTTGCCTTCATATTTGAAATATATAAGATAAAATATGCTTGTTTAATACTTTTATTTGGTATCTTAAAAATGTCATCCCTCTGCCTTCTGGCCTCCACTGATTTTTATAAGATGCCAGCTATCCTTATTGGGGTTCTCTTGTATGTGATGTCATTTTTCTTTTGCTTCTTTCAAGTTTTTCTGTTTAATCTTTGGTTTCCAGCATTAGGATTATGATATATCTTGGTGGGTATCTCTTCATGTACCCTACATCATTGAGCTTCCTGAATGTGTCTTGGAAGTTTATAAGTATTATTAGTATTTCTTTAGGGGTTATGAAATCATAAGTCGTGGCTTCTAAGTGAGAGTCTTGTAGCACCGTACTGGGGAGATAGTAAATGAACAATGAATTGTGAGCAATTTAAAAATTTCTTTCTCTTTATATTGTCAATCATCCATCCAAATAGTTCTCATTTGAGAGCTGATCTTGAGGATTCCAAGATGGCAGGTCAGAGGCAGGCAGCACCCTGTGTTGCTCCATGATCCAGGTCTCACCTAGTCGGAATAATGCATCTTAAGAGAGTGTAAGAGGACCCCTATATAGCTAATTTCCTCAGAAATCATCAGTGCTGTGGCCCCCTGCACAGGGCTCAGAGCCTTAGCATTGGAGCAGGACTCTGAACCCCCAGCGCCCGAAACCCAAAGCCTGCAGTTGTAGCTCACCCTCGGCTCTCAAGCAGCTTAGCAGAATCACCAATCCAGCACCTCTGCAGAACTCCAGATTGCACCCCGCTCCCATGCAGGTCACTCGGGGACTACCTACCCACAGCACAAGGCCATCACCTGGCTCCCCCACCCTACCAGACACCCCGGTTCTGGAAGCAGACCGACTCCATCTTGGGTAACCTTTCTCACCATATTTGGTGGGGGCAGCTCTCAGCTCTCAGATCGGATCTTCATCTGGCCAGGTACCAGGTATCCAACTCTTCCCCCACCCCCACCCCAGCGGCGACCTCAGTACAGTGACCACTCAACACAAAAACAGCTCCCAGTTGGGCAGGTGTGCAGTGCGACCAGGGCGCTGCTCACCTGGCGTGAGCCTTGCTATGAGAGGTCCCACAGGTGAGAACCGCTAATTGACAGGGGATGGAACTAAATTTTGGAGCCTAACAGAGAGATCAGGAGCTGGGAAATCTCCAGGCAAGAGAGGGAGACAATACTAGGTGCTCAAGTCAGACGAGTGGTCCCAAAAAGAGACCTGTGAGGTGCAGTCTTCCTGCATAGACTGGCAGGTGGCACTCTCCACTTCCAGATGCCCTACATGGGCAGGGATCAGTCCTCCCACCCTGGTTACCTACACCATCCTGAGGGCAGAGACACCAGCTTAAAACAGCTTTTCTGTTTCTCTTCTCACCTATTGGATGAGAAACAGAAACCAACCAACCAACCACCACCACCAACAACAACGAAAATGGATCTCTAAAACTAGCAACAACCCTGGTTTCTTCTTTCGAGTTATATATTTTTTCCTCTTTCTTTTCTACCCCTCTATCCTCCAGCCCTCACATACCCACATATGTGAAACCAAGAACTTTGTATGAAATAGGATTTTGAGGACTGAGTTATCTGAATAATATAATTCAGAGGTGTTATATATGCCCCTTTTTTCCTTGTTTCATTTTTCTTTCCCCCTCCAAATTTTACTATTTTTACATCCTGTATTTTTCTAAATACATATGTGTGTTTGTTTTACGTACTCTACTGTCTTCCCACATACTTGCCTACCCAAAATTACCTCCTGTCTATTTTCTTGCTGCTAACTCTCTTCATTAGATTCTCTTTCACATTTCCTAAGGTTTACCAACTCTATACCCTCACATCTTCCCCCTTCAGCATATTGTCCTACTCCTCATCCCCAGTTCATTGTCCACCATCAGAAACTGTAAACCTTTTTACGAAACTACTGATTATATTTTAGATAATAATTGCATCCAACATTTCTGTACATTGAGACTAAATTGTAAATGTCTTAATAACAACAGATTGTCCATAGGTGATATATTGTGGATATTGGGATCAGTTAATATTGTCCTTCCCCATAAAGGAGGGATCTTGGAACCCTACAAGAGCACTACAAACCTATAGAGTAATAACACCCCAGACCCACACAGCTGGAAAGGAAGACACATGAGCAACATGAAAAGACAAGGGAAGAAAGTGCCACAAACAAATCAAGACACCACTGCAGAAAAAAAAAAAAAAACGATGAGAAAGAATTCAGGATATACATGGTTAAAATGTTCAGTGTACTCAAGGAAGATATAAGAGACCAAATACAAGCAGTGAACGATCACTTCAACAAGGAGCTACATAAACAAATCAAGATGCAAAAGATCACCTCAACAGGGACATAGAGGTTCTAAAAAAAAATAAAACAAAACAAAACAAAACAAAAAAACCACACCAAACAGAGAGCTGATCTTTAACTCATGTTTTGCATGGCAGAGGCCCAAACCTTGGCCTGACAGATGATGAATTGGTATTTTCCACCATATCACCAGGAAGAGATTTCCTAGAATCCTGTTTCTCTGAATGAGAAGGCAAAGGTGAGCCTTAGAGGACGAGTGGGGAAGCTACTTCTCCACTAAGGCCTCCTTATTTCAAGATGAACTTTGTCTGGGGTAGATTACCTTACCTGGGATGTTCTGCAGTTAACATATTTAGAGAAACATTTCTGTCTTATTAGCTTGTGAAAGGATGATAAGAAAAAAAGTTTTCTTTGTTCATGATAACTCTTAGTGACTGGTAGTGACTACCTGAAGTATTTTATGTTGAGAAGACTTTTGAGTCCATAGGGTCAAGTGCATGAGTGCTATGATCTATTGGCAATCTCTGACATGAGCAAGGAAGGAGGAGAAGGTAGCACATGTTTTACTATTTGCTCCTTGCGAGATGGGAGTCAAGTAGAACCTGACAAATTTTCTCTTGAGTCCATTGCATAATTTTGGGTTTTAGGTATGAGAATGATATGTTGGGAGCTATTGGTGATTGAAGCTGTCTTATCCAAATTTAATTTTGGAGCATTCAGGTTTAATTCCATAGGAATTAACTCATGAAACTGCTTGTCAGAAAGTATTACTGTGGTTGGAAAATATTTATGAATGAAATATTCTGTACCTGAATATCATTTGAATTATACTGGATACTTATAAACCAATTGAATACTCTTCTTTCCTGCTATTCATTAAAAAAATATGTAACTCAGATGCCTAAGAATTTCAGAATTAAAGCATCTTAGAAACCTGTATGGTTTGAGAACTACAGGCAAGGCCACTCCACTGATTTCCTGTTTCTGGTAGAAAGGTACTGAGAATTGAACTGGAGGTGCTTTACCAGATTGAGCTACATCCTCAGCACTTTTTAGTTTTTACTTTAAGACAGGGTCTTATTAAGTTGCTTATGGCCTTGCTCATTTGCTGAGGCTGACTTCAAGCTGTGATCTTCCTGCCTCAGCCTCCCAAGCTGCTGAGAGTGTGTGCCCAGCATCAATTACTTTCTTTGAGAAGGTCGTAACTTAGTAAATAAATGAGAGTTATCATTACATCTTAAATTTGGTAGAGATGTGCCCTTTACTCTAACTTCCTGACAAAAGACATGCAAAGTGACTGTAGTTGCTAGGTTTTTGGCAGTTTTCTAAATAGCTGTCTGATACTAGAAAGATGTCACAGTTCTTATGTGGTCATGTCCTCTTTACCTTCCAGAGATGATAAAAGCTGCTTGAGAGACTGTTGTGTGGAATTGGTCTGTGACTTTATTGAGTTTGGGTAGATATTAACACCAACAAACTGTTGGACAGAGTCTACCAAAATGCTGTGGACAGGACCAGCTACATAATTCACAGGGCCCAGAGTACAATACAATTGCAAAATCCTTTTGTTTAAAAAATAATTAAGAATTCTTCTGGATACAGTGGTACATGCCAGTCACACAAATTACTCAGGAGACTGAGGCAGGAGGATAAGTTTAAGGCCAGCCTCAGCAATTTAGTGGAGGCCCTAAGCAACTTAGAATAGTAAAAGTAAAAAGACTGGGGATGTAGCTCAGTAGTAAAGCATCCCTGGGCTCAATCCCCAGTACCAAAGTAAACAAATAATTAAAATAAAAATTTCAAATGATGATGGCAAAGCATTAAATCAAGTGAGGAGTCCCTCTAAGTGTGGTTTCTGTGTGTGACTGTATAGGCTGCATTGCCTACAGAGCTGGCGGTGGGGCTGGTGTAATTTGCCTGAGGAAATCCCTGTGTAAGGGCGAAAACCTGTTTGCTTGTGCACAAATCAGTTTGTCTGTTCTATACTACAGTAGTTTTGGGTGAAATTGTGATATCCTTTAAATTTATCTTTCTACCACTAACACTTAGAACTTACCTTATAATTTCTGTGATAACATACATAGACAGGTGCTTGTCTGTGTGTGTTATCATAATCATGACTATATTGGGAGGAGTTGCTAAAGAGTGGTTCCTCTAGATGTCTTTCAATCAACAATTATTTAAAAAATATTTGTTCTAGCATCATCTAATGTAGTCTTGTTATTAAAATTTAAGCTGATGAACATAAATTCAATTTTTAGCTTATTGTTTACATTAATCATATTAAAAAGTTCTCAACAGCCACATGAAGCTGGTGGTTGTCACAAAGTGCAGCACAGACGTAGAACATTGGAACACAAAATTCCATTAGAAGAGTACTGCGGTACATTCCAGGTCAGCTGCTAGGGAAGCATAGAGGAGGAAATCATGCTTTTTGGAACGATAGGAACCTTATTTTCTGCCTTTCTTGATATAAAGTGGGGAAGAGAAGGTGGGGGTGTGGATAAGAAAAGTGTTGTGAAAGCATTTAGAATATTTCCATGAAAAAATTAAAAAAGAAGCATGGGAGGCATTGTGGAGAAAAAGAAAATCTAAAAGTTTGATGATGCAATTATGTGAATTAGAGGGAAGAGAAGTGGAACTGAATTTTAATCAGCCTTCAATTTAACATAATTACCTATTCTTACTCTCAATTACATACATATTTATTATATAACCATTCTGTTCCTGCACTAAGAACTGCCACTACGCTTTAAAGAATTTAAAGTTCTCTGTCAGGTTCTTCTACCTGTGCTTTAAATATTGATGAGCTTCAGGCTTTAACATGAGGCTCCTTCCTGTTTATAACTCAGGTGATTTTACCCAATGGGGAATCCAACCAACACCTTCGTGGTGATGCCTCCTAAATCTACACATCTCTAATTCAAACCGTTCTGCTGAGATCCTGGAACCATATATACAATGACCTGCAAGAAAATCCATGACGTGACTCAGGGGCACCCCCACACTCAATGTGGCCAATTTCTAAATGTGTCAATTTCTTTTTCTTCTCTTATTTCTCCTGGCTTAATAAAGGATGCTGTTGTCCAAGGGAGAATTACAAAAATAACAAGAAGTACCAAAGTAGCAAGAATAACAACTAACATTTATTGAACTTCTTTGATTACAAGCAATTTATGCACGTGACCACATTTGAATCTCATAACAATATTGTGATATGAGCATTATTATTATTACTGCTACTACCGTTTTACAGATAAGGAAAGGGAGGTACAAGAGATCATGCCCATAGAAAATGACAGAGCTGACTTGGAGGAATGCTAATCTTACAGCATTGTTGTCACCTGGGAGCCTGATAGAAACTCTGGATCTCAGGCTCCACCCAGATCTGCTGAACCAGGTGGTGTGTGTGTGCACCTTGAAGTTTGAGAAAGAAACTCTTTTCACTCCTTTCTTTCTCCAGGGAGGATCTTAGGAGAAAGATCCTCCCCCTGTGTTATGGAAACCCCTGTGGCCAATTGCTTTCTGCTATAGTCAGCTTTCTGTCACTAGGAACAGATGCCAGAGAAATCAACTTACAAAGGTAAAAGGTTTATTTTGACTCACAGCTTTGGAGGTCCAGTCCATGGTTGGTTGATTCTGTTGCTTTGGCGCCTGTGGGGAGGCAGCACATCATGGTGGGAGCACAGGTGGAGCAGAGCTGCCCACTTCCTGGCTGGGAAATGAAAGGAAGGAAGAGGAAGGCACTGTGATCCCTCTGCTTTGAATCTTGTCCCCCAATGCTCTGAAGAACTTCTATCATTTCCCACCTTTTACAGGTTCTACCACCTCCCAATAGTGACACAGAGATCAAGCCTTTAACACATGGGAGACATTGAAGATCCAAAACTGCTGTGTTCATGGTGGCTGAAAGAACTTATTAAAAACATTGATTCGATCATACCCATTCTTTGTTTAAATTCCATGAGTACCTCTAGGATACAGCCCAATCTTGTTAGCCTTTGTGGCCTGTTCCCTGCTGGTGTGTGCAGTCCCACCTCTGGCCATGACGACTGAACAGCACAGTTCTTCAAATAATATGTGTGCTTTTAACACTCTGTGCATTCATCCAGCTGCCTGTGGTCTGGGCTTAAAATGCACTGAAATCTCAGGGGCTGCAATTAAATACCGACAGACATCCATGATGCAAAGAGAGGTTTGGGTGGGGCCTGAGGTGACCAGGGAGAATGTGCTGTGAGCATTTCTAACAACTCTTGACTCTGATCAGAGGAGGTGTTATCCTCTGGGAAGGAGGTTTCAGTGAGACAAATGTCTGCTTGTCAGAGATGCCAGAAATCTGGATTTAAAACAAGAATATTGGCAACTACTTTAAATAAAAGTAAGGATTGAGGCTTCCTTCCAGAATGGCAGAATGTTGAGTGCAGCATCTTTCCTCCCTAGTAAAACAACCATCCGACTGGAGAAAATTATAAAAAAAAGAATCACTCAGTGTTTTCAGAATTTATCTTGAGGGCACAGAGCAAATGCAGAAACATTCTCATAGGAATGTATCATTAAGACCAGTGGGAATCTGTGGCATATGAATGACCCCCCCGCCCCCCACTTGCTCCTTCCACACCACCCCCAGTTCTAGCTTTGAGAAACTCTACCTAAATTTCTCTGCTCTGAGTGGGTATGGTCAAGAGATAGAGGGCTGCTTTTCCCTGCAGCTCCCAGCTCAGGGCAGTGGTTTCACCCTGGGAAGGGCAGGCCAACCATATTTCACATCTTCCCCATTCTTATGATGCAAAAATTCTGTTCCTAGTGGAGTCAACTGTGACTCCTCCCCTCCACCTTGCCCTACTTCCTCCTAAGGTAGAATTTCAACTGTTGCTGAGTCTGGCCAAGAATGCTGGGTTCTGTTTTCTTCTTCCCCAACTTGTTTGCACAGTGGATGTTCCACACTAGAATGGAAAAGCTAAGAAATCCAGGGGCTGCTGCCTCCACTCCCAAACTCCCAAACTCCCCCTCCTCAGTGTCTTCCTGCAGAGCAGGGTGTCATTCCAAAAGTGAGATCCTGTTCCCACCCCCAGCTCTTGTGCACTGCTGCCAAAGTCCAGCGTAGAAGGAAAGGCAGGGTGAAAACCTCCTAGCGCAGTTTAAGGGATTGACCTTATTCAGAACAGAGCATGAAGAAGTCCATGCCTAATGGTGTTGTCTGAACCAATGAAATTCTTGGTGGAGAACATTTAGGAGGACACTCATAACCCCACAATATGAGTAGTAAGATGGGGGAACATGCAGAAATTTAACAGACAACACCATGGAAAGAGACAGCCAAGCATAGCTGACCTGGGATCACACCCATCCCTGGGTGATCTACAAGGTTTTGTGCCAGCACTGGGCCAAACCCACCCAGGAACCAGAGTAAGAAAAAGGAAAGACTTTTAACAATTTATCAACCTGCACACAGATCCATTGACAAACAGCTGAAACTTCAATAGCACTAGGGACATAAGCCCAACCTCTGCACACTGTTTGAACCATAAGCTACTGTGACCCGGGGGCATCTCCGAGGATGCCAGGATTAAAAATAAAATAAGGTCATGTGCTGCGTAATGATGCTTTGGTCATTATTTCTTCAAAATATGTTTTTAAAATCTCCATACTTAACAGCTCCTCAACTTTCTCACTTTTCTTTTGGGACTTTGACTACAATATGCATCACTGAATGGTTGGTAAGTTCTGAGAAATGCCTGGCCAAGTGACCCCATCACTGTGTGAACATCATACAGTATACTTGCAGAAACAAAAACAGCTATGATGTCACTTGGCAATTTAATCTTATGGAAACACTGTGGTATATGTGGTCTGTCACCAATAGAAACATTGTCATCAGGCACACTGTCATGACTTTGTATCAGAAATGAAAACATGTACAAATACAAACACGTGTTCAAGAATGTTCATAGAGCATCATTATTCATAATAGCCCCAAAGTGGAAATATCCGAAATGTCCATTTATTGGTAAATGGATAAACAGTATGTGACATATTTATACAATGGAATATTATTTGACAATAACAGGAATGAAGTACCGATACCGATTACAACACTGATAAGCTGAGAAAATAAGCTAGACACAAAAGACCATATGTTAGGCAATTCTACTTATATGAAAGGTACAGAATAGGTAATTTTGTAGAAATAGAAGTGAGATTCATGGATGCCTATGGCTGAGGGGACAGAGGTGGAATGGGTTGGGGAGAAATGGAGGGTGATTGTTAATGTTACAGGGTTTCTTTTTATGTGATGAAAATATTTTAATATCAGGTAGTACTGACAGTTATTCAACTTTGTGACTATTACAAAAAGCATTGGATGATTCACTTTTAAATGTGTGAATTTTATTGTTTGTAAATTATATTTCAACAGTTGTGTTTAAAAACAAGGACTTGCTCAATGGGTACAAAATTACATTTATACAAGATGAGTAAATGCTAGACACCTGCTGTACAACATGGTGCCTATAGTTTATAATACAGCTTTATATACTTAAATATTTATCAAGAGGGTAGATTTTATATTGTGTTCTTAGATATACACACAAAGCAAAGGAATACAAGGAAATTTTTGTGGTGGAAATGTTTAGTCAGTATGGAGCTGGGGTCAGTCCCGGGACTGTGTGACTCCATGAAGGGGATTTGATGGTATCATAGGTTCGTGCATCTTTCCAAACCCATCAAATTTGTATGCATTAAATGTGTGATGCTTTTAGTGTATCAATCACACTTTAATAAAGCTATAAAAATAAGGGTAAACTAGTGTCTAGCATATGGTAGGCATTCCATAAATGCAGTGTATAACTTAAAAAGGAATTAAGCACAGTTCTCTGGAAAGTTTGCCTTCTGCCTATAGTGAAGAAGTAGAGGGTTGTGTTAAAGGTGATTAGAGGTCTGAGAACATGGGGAAAGGGTGGTGACAATGACAGAAAGAAGGCTGCTGACATGGAAGCTTACTTGGGCATGGGAGAGGAATGGGAATTCCTTTGGGGACATAATGAGTATTCGAGTAGAAATGTCAACTGAAGACTGATTTTAAAAGTATTGGACCATCTCAAAATAAAAAATGAACGAGGGCTGGGGATATAGCTTAGCTGGTAGAGTGCTTGCCTCACATGCACAAGGCCATGGGTTCAATCTCTAGCACCACAAAAACAAAACAAAACAAAAATGAACAGGGCTGGGAACATAGCTCAGGGCTAGAGGTTCAATCCCCAGTAATACACACACACACACACACACACACACACACACACACACACAATGGATTTTATCCATGTTGCAGAATAATTTTGGATAAATAAATATAAAATCTCCTTGCTAATGTGATAAACAATTGTTTCCCCTCTCTAATGAGTTGGGGGTTTGATGGGTTGAAATAAAAATCATGTGTAGTAAAAGGGAAAATTGAGTATCAATATCATGGTTATCAAAATGGTTTCTTATAGGTGTGTTCAGAAGTCATACCCTTCCCTACTCCCATCCCTTGGTGTCATCCTCATATTCATGGATGAATCTCTGTCCATTATACAACGGGCCATCACCAGTGTCATCAGCCGGACCCCACCTCGGTTGCTGAAAGAGATCATCTTGGTGGATGATTTCAGCTCAAATGGTGAGCAACTTGGGCAAGGAATAATCATAAGAATTACCATTTGTCATCTGTGCTTGGCTGGAAAGGGGTTGTAGCTTAAGGTTTGGGATACCTTGGGCTTCTCATGTAGGAAAAAGAAAAGGAAAATTTATTGAGGAGCTATTTGGGCTACCATGTTTAATTTTCATAAAGCCAAGAGAAGATCATTTTCTCAGTTGCATAGATGAGACCACTAAGACACAGAAAGATCACGCAGTGTGCCAAAATTGCATGGAAAGTCAGTATGGAACTGGGGTCAGTCCTGGGACTGTGTGACTCCAAAGCCATCTGTGCCCTTTCTGTGCACCAGGAAGGGGACTTGATGATGTGAGGAGGGTGGGGGTCTCCAAAAGACCTCAGACACCAGGAAGGGATTCAGAGCTACCTTAAAAAGAAAAGATATCAACCCAATCTCTACTGGTGATGAAGTCTGGAGTAAAAGAGCATTTGGTGCCAAAACTCTCTGCAGTGGCAATGATTCTTGCTCACAGGATGAATCTCCTGAGGTCTAGCTCAGTCAAGGAGGATGTGTGGGGAAGTGGCAGATAGTGAAACTTGCTGAATCCTTGCTTCTAAATTCATAGTCCCTGCTCCTTCCTTCTGAGCACTGTGTCCTCAGGTAACTGAACTTCTCCACGCTCTGGTTTCCTTACATGGAAACATGGTTGTTGATAAAAATATCGTGAATTAGAGTGAGAATTAAATGAGAAAATTAGAGCAGCTAACATTATTTGTTCCAAACACTTTATGTGTGTTAACAGTTTTAATCATGATAATAACAATATGAGGAAGGAAATACTTTTGTATTTTTACCATTTACATGGATGTAAAAAATTATGGCGCAGACTAATCAAAGAGCTTGCTGAACATCGCATAGCTGGTGATAGAATTAAGTTTTGACCATAAACTTGAGTTCAGAGCCCTTGTTCTAACCACTATTTTCACTGATATAATACATTGATTATGTCCAGTTAGCTCTAGTTTTATTAATTTTGGGCACCAAATAAAACAAACTAGAATTAAGCTGTAAAGCCAGAGATTGGGCTAGTGATAAGGATGGATTTCCTAACTGTGTAGGCTCTGTAGTAGTGGCCCTTCAGAGGAAGGATTTGGCTCTTTCCTGGGCATCTTTAAGTACAGTTGGGTTATTGTTGCTTCAAGATTTCCCTGAGGAGAGAGACACACACAAAATGACAACTTAAAACTTTCTCTTTTGGGTTTCCAGACACTGAAAAATATTTATTTTCTTCCATTATATGCCTCCCGCTCTTGTCATTCCAATGTAACTAAATAAGATATAAAAAGGTACATTTTCTAGAGCAAAATTCCACTGAAAACCAAAGAAAACAGCATGACTGGTTTCATTCATTTCCAGATGTGAAGCCTGATACCAAGTTGTTCACCCGACTTTCTAAGGAGAAGTAGGATCTTCAGTTATTTGTCTTTTGCAGCCTGAGATGATTTTAGCTAAGTCCTTTTACCTCTGGGACTCTGCTTTGTCATGGGGCAAATGCAAGCATTAAGCTAGAAGATCACTAAAACTTTTTTTTTTTTTTTTTTGGTGGAGAAAGAACCCTATAATGGTTACATAATTCCATGCTCCATGGGGAGTGGCTGAGACTTCATTCAAGACTTTTTCCTATGAAACAATAAAATGGATTATACACTATTATCAACATAGGGCAGACACATTTAACGACAAGTCAAACAAAGGTCCCAATGTTGTAAGATGCATTACCGTAATAATCCATCCTTCTAGATTGGGTTTGGAACCATTTTTGTTTTCCATAAAGATAATTTGTTTGAAATGGCACAGAAAGAGGAGCTGTTAGTCATTCCTTGACTGGTCAATGAAGCAGGAGTTAACTTCTCATTAACCATGGAAATACCAGCTACACTGACATTCAATGAGCATATCCTAGAAATCTGCTGAGGAAAATAATAGGAAGTCTCTACTGTGCATGCTACAGGGAAATTTACTATCCATGTGAATTTGGAAACAAGTCACTCAAGTACTTCATACCTCAGTTTCCACATCTGTAACAATGGGGAAATAAATGGTGTTTACCTTCTAGGACCACGTGGGGGACTAAATAATATATGTAAAGTGCTCAGAACAGGCTCACTGTATTAGAAGTTTCTTCCTTCCTCCTTCCTTCCTTCCTTCCTCTAGATGTGAAACTTTATTTGCATCAAACAAATGCCTTAAGCATCATCGGAGCTAATCTAAGAGTTTTTGGAAATTATATCAATGTAGGCACAATCCTGAATTTTCTCCAAATTTTAGGCACATTCTCCAATCAACAGCTATTGTGTTTCTACCATGTGCTAAGCACTATATATGGAAGAAGCTGTCAGAAATTTCAAGATGTTCCCATCTTAATTGGCCAGGAAAGGCACATCTGTGGAAGGGTACCTCAATGTGGGAAGAATGCAGTCAAATTAAGTGAACTATTAGTCAGTATGAGGAAGCCCAGAGAGGGAGATGGGGTCATGTAGGGAGGCTTTCCTGAGGAGTGGGGCTTACACTGGGATTTGAAAACTTGTTAGGTTTTGAAAATGCAGAGAAAGTAAGAATGACTCAGGGGCTAGGATGAGGAGGGGATAGGTAGTCAGAGAAAAGAATGGTGTGAGCAAAGACACAGAAGCCAAAAGCACCCTGGAATAAATCTTCAATTCTCATGGCTGGACTATATGCAATATATAAAGATTATCATATAGAGAATGTGGAGAATCACACAGGAAAAAGATACCATTTTGGAAACTGGAATACCCAAGAGATCACGTAAATTCTGGAAGAATCTGATCATCTTGGTTCACAATGGCCTGGGGGGTGATACCAAGCTACTCATTTCAAATTTGCTCTTCTGAGAGGGTGACTCAGAATCTGTGGCTCATTAGAGTTTTGGAGTTGGAAAGGTCTTGATAAATTACCTGCTATTTCCAAGTTGAAGAAACCGTCCCCAAATAGGAAGTGGCATGGAATCCGATAGTGATCCAACTAGAGTTTGACACCCACAGAAGAAGCTGTTAAGAGATTGCAAGAAGTCCCATCTGAATTGTTAAGGCAAGACACACCTGTGGAAGGATACCTCCAGGTGTGGACTTAGACTCATTGGCTCTTTTTTTACACCTTCAATAATTCAATCAATTAATTTTGAGTGTAACTGGGAGAGTTCTAAAATGGGACAAATTCTAGTGTCATATTCAGGTATATATTGATCCCAGGTCCTGCCCATGCCAGGGCTCATAAGTATATTCATCTTTTGAGAAAAGAACCAGCAATAATCTCATTCCTGGGCTGTGGAGGAGAGGAGATGGGGAGAGGACTTGATAAACTCCACCAGGTGCTCACAGTCCTTGAGATGGTGTGACGTGGTGGTTAAAGAAAGCATGGGTTCATAGCCAAGGCATGACACTTACTGAAGTGTGACCCTTTCTTTTTCTCGTTTTCTTAATCTGTAATCTAGTGCCTATCTTATAGAATTCTTTGAGAATTAAGTGAGTTAACATCAGTCAATACCTCAGAGACATTTGGTTAGGTGTTTTCCACATGGCTTAGTGATTTGCATGCAAGTTGTTTTCATACATGTAAAGAAAGCAGCTGTTAGGCTGAGTCAAAGAATAAAGGCACAGACAGGCTTTATAAAAAGGAAGGAGGGGGAGGGAAGAAAAAAACTTCTAAACAGTCTGGGAATAGTGAATCTTGTTTGCATAATTTGGGGAGTAAACTCTTTAGCAAGAAGTTGGCAAAAGATTAGTCTACACATTCTGTCCTAGTTAGTCCTTCAGCAGGCCAACCAGGAATATGCAAAACAAATCAGTCTCGGTTGTTTATGGGTTTTTCAGAAAGTCCTGTGAGTTTAGCTGTGAAGAAGATGTTCCAGGCTGTCTCTGCAAAATTGTCCATCACCATCTCCAATTTCATAAGGCCAGGTCTGTCCTACCATCCTCATAAGAATTTCTCAATGTATAAAATGCACTTCTAACAGTGGCTGGTGCCTACTAAGTAGGCTTGTCAATTTAATTGTGAGGTAAAGGAAATTAAGAATAATAAGATTAAAATGGAAGAAAGAAAAGAATGATGTGCAGGAAAACATTACCTATGGTATAGGTCAAGGTTGAAGAATTGCTTATCCTACAATGGTAATCCAACCACTATTATAAAATAGTATCAAATTTCTGTACCACATTGATTATTGCACTCAGTGTTTCTGTGGGTGTGTGTTTGGTTGGCAGAAGAATTAAAGGTATCCTTGAATGAGAAGATTAAGCTTTACAACCAGAAGAATCCTGGATTGTTGAAAATGATACGGCATAGTGAGAGAAGAGGTCTTGCTCAAGCACGCAACACGGGCTGGGCAGCTGCCACTGCTGATGTGGTTGCCATCTTGGATGCTCATATTGAAGTGAACATTGGGTGGTAAGGTTCCAGGAGTTTTTTTTCTTTTCCCTGAGAAAGGACAGATCAGAGACATCACACATGTTCAGAATACAAGACAGGATATTGTAAAAATAGGAAAGTCAATACCAGTCTTTAAACAAAGGGATGCTCCATGGGGGGAATAGATGAACTCTAATGGGGCAGAGGGGTGGTAGGGGAAGGGAGGGGGCAGGGGGTTAGTAATGATGGTGGAATGTGATGGACATCATTATCCAAAGTACATGTATGAAGAGATGAATTGGTGTGAATATACTTTATATACAAACAGAGATATGAAAAATTATGCTCTATATATGTAATAAGAGTTGTGATGCATTCTGCTGTCATGTAATTAAAAAATAAAAGCAATTAAAAAAAGAACTTGGAAAAAGAAAGGGATGCTCCAAAGACTCAGGAATTCTGGTTGGCTAAAAAATGTGATGCTCTGTTAAAGAAAAAAAAAATGGACCGGAAGTATGGAAAGCTATGATATAAATCAAATAGCTTTTCTCAGCCCTGAAAGTATATGATATAAAGATTACATAGAGCCCCGTGCAGTGGCTCATGCCTCTGGAGGCAGGAGGATCATGAGTTTAAAGCCACCATAACTTAGCAAGATCCTAAGCAACTTAGCAAGACCCCGTCTCAAAATAAAAAATAAAAAGGGCTGGGGATGTGCTCAGTGGTTATGCATTCTTGAGTTTGATCCCTGGTTACCTCCCCCCACCAAAAAAAAAAAAAAAAAAAAAAGATTACATGGAGAATCACAGTCACACAGGAAATAGCATTTTGGACACAGTGAGACCTATGAGATCATGTAAATTCTGGCAGAATACTGATAGTCCGGGGTTCACAATGACCGGGGGGTGATATTGAGGTACCAATTTCAAATCTTCTCTTGACATGGGTCAGCAGTTAGTAGGCCTGGATACCTTGAAATCTGCAGAAATTCTCTGGACTCAAGAGAGTCCTACTGTCAGCCAGCTCAGTCTAAATGAGAAGACAGTGTCAGGGCAATGTGTGAGCAGGTTTGTCAGCTCACTCTTGCTGCTTGCCCTCACATCCACGCTGGCTGACTATAAATTCTTCTTCTAGGGCAGAACCCATCTTGGCTAGGATTCAGGAAGACCGCACCGTGATTGTGTCTCCTGTGTTTGACAAAATTTGTTTTGATACTTTACAAGTGGAAAAGTATGGAGTGGCAGTGCATGGGTTTAACTGGGAACTATGGTGCCGGTATGATGCACTGCCACAAGCCTGGATTGATCTGAATGATGTCACTGCTCCAGTGAAGTAAGTCTGAGTAGGCTCAGGGGATTTGATGAGAACATGGGAAGGCAGTAGTGAATGGTTTTTTTTTTTTTTTGGTGCTAGTAATGGAAGTGGAATGGAAGAGTGGAGGGTCTGGGGTGAAGGATAAGGGATAAAAGAGAGAGGGAGAAAAACATGATGAGCTGACTCCAGGTGAGAATGCATAGACATTTTTGGCTATTTAGGGCTTTCACATAAGAATCAAGCCAATTATTTAATGTTTTAGAAAACACTTGATCCACTTCAAGCATTATCAACTATGAGGTAGGGATATCAAGATGAAAAAGCTGTAATTTTAATGTAATTTGAGAAGTGTTTTGATAGCACAGTGGCTGGGGGAAACTTTCATGCACTTAGTCTAGTCTGAGGATTTCAGGCAGGCTTCAGGATAAGGGGAGGCTTAGGTAGAGTTCTGAAGACAAAACCATCATTGGGCTTCCTACCTCTTCCCTACATCCTGACCTATTCCTTGTAGAGGGATGAGTGATTCTCTTGCTGTGTGTTCTACAGGAGTCCTTCCATCATGGGCATCCTGGCTGCCAACAGACTGTTCTTGGGAGAGATTGGGGCTCTGGATGGTGGGATGCTGGTCTATGGAGGAGAAAACGTGGAACTTAGCCTGAGGGTGCGTACATTTCCCTTCTCTTTATGGGACAATGCCAAAGAGGAATGTGTTAGTCAGCTTTCCATTGCTGTGACAAAATAGTTGAGGTAAACAACTTGAAAAGAGGACATGTTTATTTTGGCTTACAGTTTCAGTCCATGGTTGCTTGACCCTGTTGCCTTTGGGCCTAGGGCAAGGCAGTAGAACATCAGGTCATGGCATGGAGCACATGGTGGAGAAAACCTCTCACCTCATGGAACCCTGGAAGCAAAGACAGAGAAAGTGGCAGGGTCCCACCATCCCTTTCAAGGGCACACTCACAAAGACCTAATTTCCTCCCACTCAACTCCACCCTTTAACAGTTCTATCACCTCTCTGAAGAGCCACAACATGATTTTGGGGGGACACTTATGATTGGGGGAGGGCAGAGGAGAGGGAAAATGGGTAATGAAATAGAGCAAATTATGTTAGATGTATATATGAATATGTCACAATGAAACCCATTATTATGTATAATTGTAATGAACTAATAAAAAATCCAAACCATAATATGGAAACAATAGGAAGGTAGCAAGATCTCTGGAATCCTAGGCAAGGCTGAATGTTATTGGCTTAAGAGGTAGACACATTCTTATGATTCCAGGTCACAAGGCCATAGAGAGCCAGGCAAGAATCTAGGTGTAGTGCAGCTTTCTGGTATTGGCCTATATAATCTGGGAGGTATAGTTGGAAGGGGTAGAGTTAAGGTTAAGCAGATGTTGTTCCTTTTTTTTCCCTGAGGACTCTAGGTATTTACAAGCATCTCCTGGATAAAATAACTTTGAGGAGTCCAAAGACCGAGAAAACTGGAGTGGGTAGAGGGACTAGGGAAAGTGGTTGAGTGGGCAGCCTGCCTGCTTCTGCATGGGCAAGTGGAACAGTGGACATTATGACCTGTGCCTGTGCTGAGGTGTTGTATAATCTAGGAGAAATATCCAGGAATGGCTACAGCATTGGCATCCTCAGTTCAGTACGAGTTCTTCCCAGTTTCTCTGTGTCTGCAGTGATCCTAGCTTCACCCCTCAGCAGTGTTTCCTCCTGCCAGCTCCTGAAAACTTTCCCTACTTATTTAGGTCAGATATACAACCTGAATTTGGGGCTCTATAAAGGAATTCAAGGTGCAAACCAAAACAACCAGAGGAATTCCAAATGCAGGTTCATATTACATCAGTGTATCCATTAGCTATTGCCAAAAATGCTGTATAACAAACTATCCCAAACTTGGTGATTTAAAGCAATAATTATTGATTCTCACAGATCTGCCTGTTCTGCTGGGCTTGGGTGGAACTGACTGTGTTCCACAGAGGTTTATTCTGTAGCTCAGCTGATGGAAAAGCAGCTATGTGTGGAAAGAAAGCTGTTCTCATGGCACACTAGTGGGCAGGTGGAACCATGTGGCTCTTTCCAAGTAAGTCACAGGGCCAAGCTCAAAGTAGCAAGAAGGGTTGAAGCCAATAAATTCAACACATCACAATTTATTTAGAGCAGGTTTTGTGCATAAGTATAGTCCTACCACAGTATCCTTTTTACCTCTTCTGTACAGTCTACAGGGCCTTGTTAGAAGGTCCTGACCTTGGATTTGTTGAACAACATGAAGGTCTCTATGTCATACCTGCTCTGTCAAATACCTAAAGTGGGGAGTGACACATACTATAAACTCAACAAATGGTTGGTGATAAAAATAATATGAAGAAGAATGTTGGGGTAGCATTGTAAAAAAAAAAATGCTGGATGTAGCTTCTAATCCTGGCTCTGCCATATCATTATGGACTGAACTTCTAGAAAATGACTTTTTTTTTTCTCTCCTCCCCACTGAAATTCTGTACCTTAGACCAGATGGTCTCTGGTCCATTGCTGTATTTGGAGGAACAAGATAATTTCCTGTTTACAATTTATTCAGTTTCACCTGCTTTAATTTCTTTCTAATTGAAATGGATGACCACAGACAGATGTTAGGCCCAACTAGGACTGACTCAGGATCCCATATTTATGTTAGCAAATGAACTTTGAATCTAGTCTGGATCTTACCTTAATCCACAATTGCTTTGGCATAAAAAGTTAATATTTTTGTTTGGGGGTCTTGATCAGTTTTCCCATTTATGAAATGAAGAGAAGCATTCTTGTAAAATGTACCTCCTAAGAATGATGGTGCAATTAAAATGTAATAATGAGTTTACAATGGTTTTGTAAAGATATTAATCAGAATGTCATTCAGCTTCTGTGATGGAGGCCAAAATGACAAAGACTTAAATAAGACAGAAATCAATTTTCTTTCTCGTAACTCTTTGAACATAAGCAATTTAGGACTGATGTGGCAGCTCCAGGGACAAGAGCCTTCTCTTTTGACACACTCAACACCACCTCTGTATTCTGCACAATAGGGAAAGGACATAAAGAGAGAGAATGCTCTTTCTTTTGAGGGTGGTGTCTGAACGTTGGATATATTGCTTCCTCTCATTCCATTGGCTGCTACCTAGTCATGTGTGCAAAGGACTCTGGGAAATGTGGACCAGCTAGTTGGTCACATGCCTAGTTATTCTCTCTATAACAATAGATATAGGAATAGATCTCAACAATTAAAATGTAATGCAAAAAAAATACAAATGAAAAATAATTATTGCAAACATAATTAGCAAAGCCCTAAAGATGACCCCAATTCCATCGTGACCAGGTATTTCCTACCTACCAAAGCTTTGGATGGATGAATTTGGCTGGAGACTGGAAACATTCATTATTTCTGTTTGTAATACTGGCTCTGTTTCCATTCTCCCACCCCCACATGTAAAACTCTGACATTTCAGTTTCTATAAGAAATCCTATTTCTTTTAACACTTGGCTTTTAAAAATAAATTTTGATGAAAACATAGATATTATCAAGAGAAGGATCACTCTTTCCTTTTATTGGATAAAACAATTCCACTTATATCTGGGTTCCTTGGTTTCTATGTGTGTGACTATTTGTCTATATACTTATTTATTTATTTAGGTACTGGGAATTGAACTTAAGGATGCTTTATCACTAGACTACATTTCTAGTATTTTTTATTTTTATGTTTGATAAGTGAAGCCAAGTTCTTGTCCCCAAGCCATGAAGTGGCTGCCTGGGCAGGCTGGAGAGTGGGCAGCAAGCAAGGGCTGCAACCACATGGAGTCCACAGACTGGCTTGGGCCTGTGGTGTGGCCAGGGCTAAGGGGAGCCAGGATGAACCCACCTGTCACCCCAGCCCTATGAAGATGCCCACTACACACAACACCATAGCTGGACCCCCCCAGCATTCACCATCCAACAACTCAATCTCCTGGTAGGAAAATGGAAGTGGGGCAGACCTGAATGGGATTGCAGGGCTCACCAATAGTGTAGGTATTTTTCCAAATTCTGGTTAACATAAATCTTGACCAAACGTGTTGGTACTTTTCCAAACCCTAATTAGCTAAGTTTAGACCATCAGCATTGACCCAAGTACTGAGTGCTGTACAAACCCCTTGACTAGCACATTCAGGAGACACCCCCTATTGGGGTCTCTCTTGTCCCTGTGAGAGTTGTCTTCACACTTGAATAAATCCTACTCCTTTCACTCTTGCTTTCTGTTGTTCTGTAAATTTTATTCTTCGGATTTGTGAGATAAGAATCTGGGAAAGTGTGGGGATGAGCTGCTGAGTTCTGTTGCAACACTGGAGAGGATAATGCACCATGTAGAGCTGCAACACACCACTTGATAGTAGTGGAGAAGAATTCAGCTTTGTTGGCTGCAACCCCAAGAGGGGCTGCCAGTAGGCTGCTAACACTAAAACGGGCTTTCTAGGCTGCAGTTGGCCTGCAACTTACACTGGTCCCACCTCTCAACTGAAGCAGAGAATTGAGCTGTGTCCCAAACTCTGGTTTCAACAGGGTCTTGCTACATTATTGAGGCTGACTTCCAACTTGTGATCCTCCCGTCTCAGCCTCCAGAGTCACTGGGATTACAGGCATGTGCCGCTGCATCAAGCTTATTTGCCTATTGTGTGGTTAATTTTTGTTTTGTTTCCATTTTTAACTCATTTTTTGTCTTTATTTTTTACTTTGTTAATGAATACATAATAATTATACATACTCATGGAGTCCAATATGATGTTTTAATTCAGATATAAATTATGTATCAGGGTAGTTGGCATATCCATTATATTTTTTATTGTACATCTTTTTATTTAAGATTTTTAAAAAATTTTTATTGATTCTTTTAAGTTATACATAGTGATAGGATTCATGTTGACACAATTATAAAAGCATGGAATATAATTTACTCTAATTCAGTCCCCAGTTTCCCCCTTCCCTCCTATCCTCCCTCCCCATGTTTCCTTACCTCTACTGATTTTTCTGTTATTTACTTATAGAAATTTTTTAATTAGTGTCTTGTGGATGTACATGATGGTGAGATTGATTCACTGTGGTGTACCATATATATATATACATAGGAAAGTTAGTTCACACTCATTCCACTGTCTTTATTCCATCCCTCCTCCCTTCATTCCCCTTTGTCTAATCCACTGATTTTTTTTTTTATGCCTCCCCACCTCTCCCCATTTTGGATTGGCTTCTGCATGTCAGAGAAAACATCTGAACTTTGGCTTTTTGGCACTGGCTTAGTTCACTTAGCATGATAGTCTCCAGCTCCCTCTTTTTACTTGAAAATGCCATAAAGTCCTTTCTTCTTTATGGATGAAAATACTCCATGGTCTATATACTATATTTTCTTTATCCATTCGTCTGTTGAAGGGCACCTGTGTTGGCTCCATAGCTTGGCTATTGTGAATTGTATTGCTATAAACATTGATGTGGCTTCATCACTGTAGAATGCTGATTTTAAATCTTTTGGATATGTACCAAGGAGCAGCATATCTGGGGCATATTGTGGTTCCATCCCTAGTTTTTTGAGGAATCTGCATACTGCTTTCCAGAGTGGTTGTACTAACTTGCAGTCCCATTATTATCCCACCAATAATGTATGATTCTACCTCTCTCCTCATACTTATTATTGCTTGTATTCTTAATAATTGCCATTCTGACTGGAGTTAGATGAAATCTCAGTATAGTATTAATTTAAATTTCCCTACTTGCTAGAGATGTTGACTATTTTTTTCATGCATTTGTTTATCATTTGAATTTATCTTTTTGAGAAATGTCTGTTTATTTTGTAAGGGTCCGGCGGAGCGTCGGAGCGAGAGACCACACAAGAGACCAGCCTCATGCAATTGCAGGGGGGGAAGTTTTATTGAACCAGCATGCTGGGGCTCAAGGCTCACTCAGGAAGGGAGAGCAGCCCAGAGCCCAGAGCAGAGGTCAAGCAGAGCTTAAGTACACTTTTTGGAGAGGGTGGGGGGCTTTGCATACATCAGAACAAATCATCTTTAGGCGCGGGAAAATTGAACAACAACCCTGAGCCACCATTAGTGCATACATTGGCGGGAACAGATTGGACAGGGGTGATTGGTGCTCCTAAGTGGGGTACACATTCAAACTGATTGGTTTAGGTCCTGCAATGCCTACGTCTGAGCTATTTGGAGCCCTTAGCTAATAAACAACCGGGGAATCAATGGAAATATTTACTGGGCAGTTCAGGTATTGTTCTAACAGCTACAGAGGTTACAGGTTCCGGGGGTAGCAGAGGAATTTTAACAATACCTGGCCTATTATTATTATTTTTAGCCCAAGCCTTTCAATTTAGAAACTTTACAATGCCCAATCTTTTACACTTTAACTCAGACTCTTGCAGCTTAGAATCAGCTTAGAAATTTTACCTTTACAATTTCCTTTGCCCATTTATTTATTGGGTTATTTGTTTTTTGGTGTTAAAGTTTTTTGAGTTCTTTGTGTATCCTGGTTATTAATGCCCTATCTGAGGAGCAGGTGGCAAAGATTTTCTCCCATTCGGTTGGTTCTCTCTTCATGCTCTTGATTATTCCCTTTGCTGTGCAGAAGCTTTTTAATTTGATGCCATTCCACTTATTGTCTTTTTTTTTTAAATTTTGCTTCTTGCATTTTAGGAATCTTGTTGAGAAATTTGATTCCTGTGCTGATATGTTGGAGCGTTGGGCCTACATTTTCTCCTAGCAGTTGCAGGGTTTCTGGTCTAATTCCTAGGTCTAATTCTTTTGATCCGCTTTGAGTTGAGTTTTGTGCAGGGTGAGAGAGAGGGTTTAAATTTCATTCTGCTACATATGGATTTCTAGTTTTCACAGCACCCATTTGTTAAAAAAGGCTATCTTTTCTCCAACATAAGTTTTTGGCACCTTTGTATAGTATGAGATAACTGTGTGTGAGTTTGTTTCTGTGTCTTCCATTCTGTTCCGTTGGTCTTCATGCTGGTTTTGGTGCCTGTACCATGTTGTTTTTGTTACTAAATCTCTGTATGGTATGGTGATGCTTCCTGTTTCACTTTTCTGGCTGAGGATTGCTTTAGCTATTATGGGTCTCTTATTTTTCCAAATGAATTTCATAACTGCTTTTCCCTGGTTCTGTTATGAGTGTCATTGAAATTTTGAGGGGAATGGAACTGAGTCTGTATAGTGCTTTTGATAGTATGGCCATTTTGATAATATTAATTCTGCCTATCCAAGAACATGGGAGATGTTTCCGTCTTCTAAGTTCTTCAATTTCCTTCTTCTTCTGTAGTTTTCATTGTACAGATCCTTCAACTCCTTTGTTAGATTAATTCCCAAGTGTTTTATTTTTTGAGGCTATTGTGAGTGGGATAGTTTTTCTAATTTCTTTTTCAGCAGATTCATAATTGGAGTATAAGAAAACGATTGATTTATGGTTGTTGATCTTATATCCTTCAACTTTGCTGAATTCATTTATGAGTTCTAGAAATCTTCTGGTGGAGTTTTTGGATCTTCTAAATATAGGACCATGTCATCAGCAAAGAGATAATTTGAACTCTTCTTCTCCTATTCATATCCTTTTAATTTCCTTCTCTTGCCTGATTGTTCTGGCTAGCGTTTCAAGGACTATGTTGAATAGTATTGGTGAAAAGTGGAAATCCTTGTCTTGTTCCTATTTTTTAGAGGAAATGCTTTAGTTTTTGTCCATTTAGGATAATGTTGGCCTTGAATTTGTAATATATAGCCTTTATAATGTTGAGGCAAGTTCCTTCAATCCCTAGTTTTTCTAGTATTTTTAAACATAAATGAGTGCTGTACTTTGTCAAATGCTTTGTATGTATCTATTGAGATAATCATATGATTCTTGTACTTAATTCTCTTTATGTGGTGAACTACATTTATTATTTCTATATGTTGAACCAACCTTGCATGCTTGGAATGAAACCCACTTGATCATGGTGCCCTATCATTTTAATGTGTTTTTGTATTTGGTTTGCCAAGTTGACATTAGAATTGTTTGTAGTATACCATGTCGAGGTGAAGAACATTCTTGTTGAATCTTGGTTTGTATTTCACTGGGGTTTGGAAGTTTAGCAGATGTTCATCAATCTTTGGCTGTGGATCTCTCCTAAGTTGCAGAGGTACAGGAGACAATTCACTAGTTGCTATGTACCTTCTGCCGGGAGCTTCTAGTTTGTCAGCTCGAGGGCCTGTAGCTGACCATTCAGGGAGTACAGTATTGTGGCTTGTTTTTTTTTTTTTTTTTTTTCTATTGTGTGCAGGACTCAAGGATGCAGGCTTTGGATTGTCCCTGTGATTGTATCTCAACAGGGATACTCTTAAAGTAGTGAAAATCATGGTGGCTGCCTGTGAGCACAGGAACTCTGGCTGTACATTTTTGGTGGTGTCCTATGGTGCGACGTATTCCCTGGCTGAAGCCACTCTCTGAGGTACTGTAGTGAAGAGTCTCAGGTGATTCACTTGTATTCTAGTTCCCACTGTCCCAGGTTGTGAATGATGTTTTCTAAGCCTGATGCAAGGTCCCACAAGTATGGAGACAGCACCCTGTCACTTGCCAGTTGTGATCACAGGTCAGGCTGTGAACTAGGTAATGTTGGGATTAGCCCCTTTCTGCTATGTAGACTCCGCTGATCTCAGTGTCACTGGATATTCAGGCAGCTTTCCTCTGGTGGAGCCCTGCAATCCCAGAGGCTGTCTTTAGGCTTCCCAGGGTGCCTCCCCACAGTGTCAGTGGTTGGCACTTGGTGAATTGGCTTTCCTCTGTTTAGGACCAAAGCTACTTCGTAGCTGACTCTGTCTGAGTTGATGGAGTGGGTACTGGGCAGAGCTCTCCACCCTTGTCTGGGTCACAGGGGCTGCACAGCGTTAGGTACACTTCCCTGGCACAGGGCTTCAGGAGCTCAATCCGGTCTGCTTGTTTACAGGGAGCGGGAGGAACAGAAGGCTTCAGAGTTTTACCTCCAGTAGTGATCCTTCTAGAAGTTCTTTCTGGCTGGATTCTTAAGAGTTCCCAGTGCAGGAGACTTCCTCCTGGTTTAATTTGCATCTGTCTGAGCATGGGAAGATGCTTTGTGTATTTAAGGGAGTGACTCCACCAGGGCAGAGGACTCCACAAGATGGTTGTGGACCTCGGCTTGTTTGCTTTTCACAATTTGGTTTTTATGCTATTAATGCTATTTTAAGGATCCTTCTGTTACGGTGGCTCTTTAAATTTTATCTATCTTTCAAAATGCTTTTAAGTGGCTGAGCTGAGGAATTTTTCTGCTCCCCCCCCCCCTTTCTCTCTGTTGACCACCCCTCAGCTTCAAGTTTGGGGTTAGGGCACTCTGTATTCTACTCTGGTGACCTATCTTCCAGTCCCTCCAGGTTTCAGACTTTGTAAAACTGCATCTCAGAGCATTTATTTTGTCATACCTCTCATTTCTGCTTTTCCTTGGCTGCCTCCTTTCTGTGTTGTTGAGGATGTGTGGCCTCACTCTCTTCTGCCATCTTCCGGTCTCTGTCATCTTTAACTTTTATCATTTATGGTGAGGACATTCAAAATCCTCTTTCTAGTTGTTGGGTTATGTAATGCATTACTCTTAGCCACGTGCATCCTAATGTGCCACAGAACACCAGACCTCAGGCTTCTGTGCAGCAGTAATGTGGGCCCATTGACCAACATCTCCCTATTTCCTTCCCTACTCCACTCAGTTTATGGTAATCACCAAGATACTCTGAAGTTCTATGATAACGACTTTTTTTTTAAGATTGCACATGAGTAAGCTGTGTTTCCTCTGCGAACAATAAATCTCCCCTCCACCTCCACAAATTTCTATTGACCTTCTGTGCCTGGCTTGTTTTATTTAAAATCATGTCCTCCAGGTTCATTCGTGTTACCACAATTAAAAGGATTTCATCCTTCTTTATGAATGAATAGTATTTTATTGTGTATATGTACCACATTTTCTTTCATCCACTCATCCAATGAGAGACACCTTGGTGAATTCCATTTCTTAGCTATTGTGAACAATGCTACAATAAACACAGAAGTACAGGTATCTCTCTGATATCATGATTTTATTTCCTGTGGATATACACCCAGTAGTGGGATTGTTGGATCACATGGTAGTTCTATTTTAACTTTTTGAGGAAACTTTAAGGACTTTATTAATTTACATCCTACCAAGTGTGTTAAAGTTTCCCTTCTTTCAATCCTTATCAGAGAAATCCTTTGTCTTTTTGATAATAAGTATTCTAAGTGAGGAGAGGTGATGTCTCCTTATGTTTTGATTTGCATTTCCCTGATGGTTATTGATGCTAAGCATTTTCTTCTAAGCACTTGTTAGGTTCTTTCTCTAATCACAGATATTAGAGAACGTTAGAGCTCATGAAGTGCTTTTTCCTGACCTCTAGTGGCCATGGCCATGATGGTGTGTGTAAACAGAGATGATGGGTAAAAAAGGACAGCTAGTATGGGTTGAAAACCTATATGTAGGCACTGTGCCAGAGACTAACATGGGAATTGCCTGAGTTCAGAATCCAGTTCTGTCATATTAACTGGCAAGTGTGGGCAAGTTACTGACATGAGGCTAACAGTAATACCTGCATGGTGAAAGTTAAATTCACAAAAAGTACTAGGATGGTGTGAGACATGAGGCTATCTATTATTATTATAAGCAGAAGCTTCAAGTCTGTGTGTGAGTCGGGGGGTTGGATAGAGTGAGAGAGAGAGAGAGAGAGAGAGAGAGATATGAATGAAGTTTGGCAAGTAAGAATAAATTGGACGGTAAAATTTGAAAACTGTTGGGTAAGGATAATCAATAACATTATTTCATAAATAGCAATCCTTAATTTGAATTTAAGATTTCCCCCTAAATTTCTGTGGGTTGGAAACCTCCATCAACTAGAAAATTGAAATACAGTTGTATTTATATTTTTAAATACTTGGCTGGAAGAAAAACAAGCTGGATGGAACCCCTACATGATTAGTTTGGGGACTGATGAAGAGGATAATAGAGGAAAGACGTGTTTCAGGGCAACTTGGAGGCTGCTGAGGTGGAGGAATTGTTGTGTTGTTGATGACTCCTGACAACCCAAAGGGTGGGTGTGCCCTTTTTGCAGAAGAGTAAGTCAAGGCTCATGGAGGGTGGGTGTTTTGTGCCTGGCTGCTAGGCATGCAGTGACGGAATCAGGATTTGAGCACAAATCAGTGTGACACCAAAGCTGCCTTTTTTCCACTTTACTATCCTGGGGTGTGGGATGCGAGGAAGAGGATCTGTGCAGTAAGAAGTAAAGAAAGGAATTTTAAAAAATGAAGGTCTCACAGTGGAACTGACTCCTCAGGTGGACACTCTTGAAATGTCAATTAATCAAACCATCAGGGCCCAATGTGCTCAGACTTGTCTCTGGGACTCCTTTGGCACGAGTGTGGTAGGTCATGGCATCCTGCATGGCCAAACTTACATCCCTGGGAGGGGCGATGGGGGATTAGAAAATAAAAGACTCACACAGATTTTGAAGATAAAGCTGGGATCAGGTGGAGTGCTGCTCTCTGATGGAGAAGCAGATCTAAAGAGTTACACCAGCAATCTTTATTTATATATGTTTTATTATCAGGTTAAAGACTATGCAAGCATTATTCTTTGTACTCAGAAAAGTTATAGAACTAAAACATCTATGCAGCTTTTCCACAGTGGCAATGTGCAATGTTAGGAACTTTGGTAGCACTCAAGGAGGTCTATTGATTAAAGTTACTGTTAAGCAAGGAGTCTCAGGAGTAGCAGAGCTGGAGAAACATTATGATTGTCTAGCATGAGAGTTCCTCTATACCTGAGAGTTGTGTGCCTTAGATCAAGGTTGAAGCTCATAAGACTCCTTCATAGAGCATCCTCAGGCAGGGCTTTACCATGCAGCTAGGCATCCTATGCCCATGAACAGAAACTTTCCCAGGCACCAGACCCGCCACAGCCATGAGGTCATGGGAGATCCCCAATCTCAGTCACTGTGCTCCCATTCTCATTAACCACTCTCCACCATAGGTTGCTAACCACTACCAGATGGGCTTATTAGCTCTCAGAAACTGCAACTCACTTAGGCAACTATGAAGAGGAGATTCTGGAGACCTGATACCAATCCAATATGAGTAGGTAGTTCTATTATCCATGGGAATGAAAATCATATTTTCTGAGTTAAATATTAGAATGCATGTTCTGATAAGCATGTTTGTACTCATCAGGGTAGTAAAGAAAAACATTTAGAACTGGAGCATACATCATGGTAGCTTTTGGTCAAGAAGTACCTGAATTGACCAAATCTAGGGTCTTAAGCAAGATGCATTCTTTTCCTCACAATTTCTAGGAATCAGGTTTGTAGGTACAGCTTAGCTGGGCTCTCTTCAAGAATGCATTCAAGGTGTGCACCAGGATTGGGTTCTCATATAAACTTGGCTAGAGAAGGATCTGCTTCCAAGCTCACATGATTGTGATTCCATCTGGTTCCCTAAAGTCTTACAGACTAAGGAAGCATTCAGAGTTCACACTGGCAACCAGTTGGAAGCCACCCTTAGTTTCTTGTCAACTGTATCTTCCCACATGATAGCTCAAAACATGGCAGCTTGCTTCTTCAAAGTCAATGAAAAAGAGAGCATATCCTAACAAGATGGGTGCTACAGCCTTAAGTCATGTAATCAAATACACATAATCAAGTACCTCCTGTAACCCCTACCATGTTCTATCAGACAGAAAAAGGCTGGGTGTGGTGGTGCATGCTTATAATCCTAGCAGCTCAGGAGGCTGAGGCAGGGGGATCTCAAGTTCAAAGCCAGCCTCAGCAAGTTAGTGAAGCCCTAAGCAACTTAGTGAGAACCTGTCTCAAAATAAAAAAAAAAAAAGAGCTGGGGATGTGGCTCAGTGGTCAGGCATCCCTGAATTCAATTCCTGGTACAGTATATAAATAAATAAAAATAAAAAAAGGAAGGAAGGAAGGAAGGAAGAAAAAGGTGAGAGGCCACACTCAAGGGGAGGGGATTAGGTAAAAGGTGAGCACCAAGAAGAAGAATCATAGAAGCCACCTCAGCATCTGTCTGCCTGTTGCCCTGTGTCTGGCTTTAGACAGAGAAGGGTCATGGGAAGCTAAGTCTAGTGAGAGGGCATGGTGCCTCTCGGGACTTGGCCACTTTCCTTGGTGATAAGGGAGCAGAGGCAGCCTCTTTTGTCCTTTCAGGAGGACTTTGTGAAGGAAGTAGGAGTTTAGTTCCAGGACTGTTTGACAACAGAGGGGGAGCAGTCTGGGAGACTCTAAGAATGGACGATTTGAATAAAAAGTCTGGGGTAGGAAGACCAAACTTAGAGTCTTTAAAAAATGGTCCCCAAATGGGGCCTTCTTGTGAGTCATCAAGCCATGCAATTCATTGACCGCAGGGCCCAGTCTATGCAGGAGATTGTTCCTTCTCTTGCAGGTGTGGCAGTGTGGAGGGAAGATTGAGATCTTACCCTGCTCCCGGGTGGCTCATCTAGAGAGATACCACAAGCCCTACGCGTGGGATCTAAGCATTTTCTTGAAGCGCAATGCTCTGCGAGTGGCTGAAATCTGGATGGATGAATACAAACACATGGTCTACCTGGCCTGGAACATACCTCTCCAGGTTTGTCATGGACTGAACAGCATCAGGGGGAAAGCTAGCAGCAGGAAGTGGTGGTGGCAGTGAAGAATGAGAAGGGACAGAAAAAATATGCTGTTGTGACATAAAGAATTAGAGGAAGTTCCCAAGGTATAATAATAGTGACACTTAACGTTTGTGTGACAATATCATGTTCTAGATAGTGTTTTATATACTGACCCATTAACCATCAGAACCACCTATGGGATATGTTTCACAGATGAGAAAGCCAAGGCACAGAGAATTAGAAGAAACTTGTTTAACACAGGAACATACAGTAATTAGACCACATAAGACTCAAAGCAAGAAAATCTGGCTTTTAGATTCTGTGTTCTACATCCGTCTTCTATACTGGGGCAGTCCTTGCAGAGTAAAATTGGATATCATATATTGGTTAAGAGGACATAAACATAGCAAGTGATACATGGGGTGGTGAGAGGAGGTCCTTTTATCTTGTTAGATGCACATACATGAGGACAACCTTGGCTGAGCCTGCATCTTTTGCCCTGGCCACCTGAGGTTGGTGTGATATGCTGCCTTCTGTCCCTAAGCGCTGGCTTTGAGTTTAAGCATGGTTAGCTGTGTTTGACACAGAGAGAAGAGGAAGACTCTCTTTCCATCACAGTGGATCCTAAAGTAACCTCCAGAAATCAGAGGGTCAGGATGGTTGGGAGACTGGGGAACAGATCTAGGAGGAAAAGTCTGAAGACAAGGTGGAGTCGGGGGTCAGGTTAAACTATGGGAGCACTATTTCTGGAGAACGTAAATATGGCCAGAGAAGCCCGAGCCTTCTTTAGGATTCAAAGTCATGAAAATCATTCCTTTAACAACTCAAGGTGCCAATAATCTACAGTCAGCTCATTGTTCATATAAATTTCTTCTGGTGCCCCTGTATGCCAAGGTATGATGGGAAAATAGGTACCCTCCAGGATATCCTTAGCTCTTTTATCTCTATTGTGACTGTGCCAAGCTATAAAGAAAACTGTCCCTAAACAAATGAACTTCTGCAAAGGTGATTTGAAATGAACCACATAGGAACATTCTGGAAAGAAGGCAAATACCCCATATGGGTTCTGCATTTCTGCCCTTTTTTTTTCTAGTTAGTATTCATTTTTAGAAAGTCTCCAAATCTTGGTGTCAGAACTTTTAAAAAGCCTTTTCTGCCATGGTGAGGGATATTTTATACCTTATTGATGTGAATATCATCTCAAACAGGAGCAGTCTGCTTCGGCTTGCTATGATGAGAAATGTACTGTGGTGTCCCTGCCTGCTCCATGCCGAGTTTGCAAATGTCTTTGAAAACCAGTAGAGGTCCCCAAGGTTGCTTTTCTACATTCCCTGGAAAATAAAATATCAAGGTTACCTCTAGGCTGCCAGGAAAATCCTCAGTCCCTTCATGCAAGGTCATACTTATTAGTGGAGTCAGGAAGGTCTCATGAACCAAAGCATAGAAATCTTGGTGTTTTATTTCAGAACTCTGGAATTGATTATGGAGACATTTCTTCCAGAATTGCACTCCGGAAGAAACTGAAATGTAAAACTTTTGACTGGTACCTGAAAAATGTTTATCCGCTCCTGAAGCCGACCCTCAACATTGTGGGCTATGGAAGAGTACGTGCTGTGAAATGGATTTAGACTTTGAATGCTTGTTTGTGGAAGACAGTGAAACCCAAACCATATGGTTACCCGGCCAAGGGTTTTCCTGCCTATGTCCCCTTCCTGCCCCATGCCTTCCTCAGCGCTCTGCTCTTGAGAGACTTCCTTTCCTCATTCCCCAATCCCTGTTTCTTTTCCTTTTGCTGCCTCTAGTCCTTTTGAAAACTGCAGCTCTTGCCTGACACTGTTGGTTCCTTAGCCAACTCATGTCTGTAGCAGGATGGGTTCTTCGGTGTTCTCTGTGAGGGTCTGCAGGGGGCAATGTTCCCAAAAACGTGGGCAGCACAGCTGCACCTCACCTAAGCTCTGGTTTGTTTCCCGGTGCTCAGCACGTGGCTGCCAGGATCCCAGTTTCTGCTCCTTTTGGCTGTTGGCTTCTTGGTGTTTTAAGGAAAATGCAGGTCCTGGGGAGGCTTTGGGATTGTCTTTCCAAAACTGCATTCATGTTTTTTTCCCTTCAGATGAAAAACTCATTGGATAAGAGTATCTGCCTGGATCAAGGACCTGTGCCAGGCAATACCCCCATCATGTATCCCTGCCATGAATTCAGTCCACAGGTAACTTCCATCGTCTTCCTTGCCTGACAGGGTGAGTCTGTTTTGGCTCAGCTCCTGGTAACCTCTGTCAGATTTAAACTTCGTGTTAGACGATGGGGACACAAGAGCAGAGTATTCTGGGTGACAGGTAAGGGTGAAACTCAAACCTACACTTTTAAGTAGGTTTTGTTGTCGTTGTTGTTGTTGGGGATGGAACCCAAGGCCTCCTGCATGCTAGGCAATCATTGTACCACTGAACTATATCTCTAGTCTTTAAGTAAGCACTTTCTGGTTCATTCTAAAGGTCACAGCAAGACAGCTCAGTTTCAGGGACATGTAGACGGCTTTGCTCTGTTGTGGTCATTCTCCAGGGGAGATTTTCATTGGCAATTGCCTCTAATCCCTTTTTTTTTCTCTCTCTTCCCACTGTCCCACCATCTTCCCTTCTCCTGTGCATCCCAGAAATTTGACGGGTGAAGCCACCTGTTCTTCTCTTGCAAAGAAGGAAGCAGAGGGCTAAAGAAAAGAGAGGTGGAATGGAAGTTCCTCTGTGGCATAGAAGTGGGCTGGCACTAAGTTCAGGGTGCAGCCAGGGGACTTTTTATTAAATGGAAAATATTCAAATCTGTCATCTTACTTTGCATGTTGCCATTACAGGAAGGTTTTGAGGTATTCCTGGTAGATATCATTCCCTCTTAGGAGATGAAAAACCTGAGGCATGAAAACAACCTGTTTGTCCAAGCTCACTGAGCAAGGCACTATCAGATGGGAAATTTGACAACAGGCTCATACTGGGATTTACAGTGACAGCTTCTCAAGTTCAGCTTGAGAAGCTTTGGGAGAAGCTTTCTTCAAAGATCATCTCCCTCATCCATATACACCATGATTCTTTTGGAGACATTGTAGGAAAGAGGGTGGGCCAAGTGCCCATCCCTAGGCCTGGCCTTCTCCGTGTAATCTACTGTCATAGGGGAGGAAGGGTGCAGTTACTCCATGTGGCCAGGAAATTCATGATCCTGGAGTAGCCAGGGCACGAGAGCCATCCTTGGGCCTCTCTACACGGCTGAGGCCTCCCTGCTGAGTGTGCCCATGGCACGTCCCTTGCTATCTTCCAGAACATCTACTACCACCAAACTGGGGAATTCTACATGGGAAATCTGATTGCAGAGGCAAACTTTGATGACCGCTGCCTCACAGATCCTGGCCATGGGGAAAATCCTACTTTAGAGCCATGTTCTATGGCAGCCCAAAGTGGACTACACATACATTGGGATTTTAAACAGGTGAGTCACATGCCTTTTAAAGGGGGGGGGTACTTACTAATATAGTTTGAGAGGTTTGACTTGATTTGATAATATTTTTAGATTAATTTTTGTGGCAGCAGGTAAGGGAAAGACTGGAAGCTGGGAATCAGGTGTGAACCACAGAGTCTCTTGACTAAGGCAGGGGTGGATGAGGAGGGGAAGTCCTGGAGCTGCCATAGCTTCATAGAGTTTGGGCTCAAATCCTGGCTTAGTCATCTTTAGCAAGTTTCTGACTATCTCTGATGCTCAGTTTCCTCGTCTATAAAACCAAGATAATAGTATTTACTTTGTGGGCCTATCGGGAGGATTAAATGAGAGAAGATTGTGAAGCATTTGGCATGGTGCCTGGCACACAGGAGTTTTTGATAAATATCAGTCATTGCAATTAGTTTTATTTTGAATGATTGTCAAAGTATAGAGGACTAGGCTGAAATCCAACAGGGACTACTGCAAAAGTCCTGGCTTTCACTTCAATATTAAATGGCCAAGAACAGGATAGCGGGAATCTAGCAGAATCCACATGTCAATGACATGAAGGACTTGGCTGATCACAGTCTATGTGTGAACCTGCCCCACGTTGGGGCTGCTTCAAAAAATTTTGTGTTCTTTGGCCACTTTCATTAGTCTGCGATGTCCTGTTGGAAGGAGGTTATGGTTTGTGATTGGTACTGCATAAACTTCAAGTGCTGCATTTTAAAAATCATGGACAATCTATTTCGGCAAGTCCTATCTTTTTAAGGCCGATAACCTCTGTGACGATTTGCTGCTAGCTATGCAGTTTAAATGTAGAGGCACCTATGTGCAAAAATTTCCTTATGAATTCAGAGAGGTTTTTCATTCCAGTCTCCCTGCAATATCAATTAGAGGGAGGAGGAGAGGTAATGCCTTCCCAGTCTCTGTCACCTCCATCTAAGCTACAATGACATGGAACTGCAGGCACTGCAGCAAGAGGCATGCTCCCCCTACCTTAGGCCCATTTCAGATGTCATTCCCTCTCCTCCAACCTCTTCACCAGAACAACCTCAAGGTGCATCCCTGGCTTCAGACAGGGCCTCTCTCTGGGAAGCCTTCCATGACCCTGCAGGAATAGGCTGGGTCCTTCTGTGCTCTCAGGCTCCCCTTGTCTCATTATCTCTTCGACCTGCCTGCTCTCCTGTTTCTTTTCACCACTCATCTGAGAACTGGAGGGCAGGGTCTGGATTTTGCTTGTTGTTTTCTCTCTAGCATCTGTTACAACATCTGGAACATTTCAGGCACTCAATAAGTGGTTGTGGAACAAGTGAAAGATTGGCACTTAGGAGAGCTGAGCTTAGAGAAAAGAGGATGCTGTTTTCCTAAGGAAAAGGAGCATGCTAGTCAATGTTCTGTCATTTACATCAAGTACCTGAGGTAACCAACATATAAAGAGAGGTTGAGTCTGAGTCACAGTTTTGAAGATTCCAGTCCATGATTGATTGGTCCAGTTGATTTGGGTCTGTAGTGAGGCAGTGCATCAGGGGGGGAGCATGTGGTAGAGTAGACCTCACTTATATCATAAGTCAAGAAGCAAAAGAGAAAGAGGAAGAGACTGGGGTCTTGCAGTCCCCCTGGAAGGCACATCCTCAATCACCTAAAGACCTTCTGCTAGACTCGTTCTCTTAAAGGTTCTACCTTCTCCCAATAGTCCCAAACTGGACTTCTTGATGGCAAAGGGGGGACTTCTTGATGGCCCAGCAGCTTAGCTGTCCTGAACAGGACAGGCTGCCTCACACAGTGCTGAGTTCTCTGTCAATTGTAGTCACCAAGCACAGCACATCTGAGTATTTGGTGAGCCTAGTGTGCTAAATGTGAGTTTTTGATGTCTTTAATGATCTTAGTACTTTAAGCCTAGCAAGTTTTAATTATTTTAATAGGGCATTTTTAAAAACAACTTAATAAATTTATTTAACTGTTGTAGAGTATATTTTATAAATTTAAATTATATAAAATACATAATACATTAATTTGATAAAATTAATTTAAAACATTAAATTTACTTTCTTAAGGACTTTGATTATCTGATTTTATATTTAGTGAACCTGAATCTCTTAAATGTTTTCCAAAGTGCTTATAAAGTCAGTGAAATCTCAACATGCAATCAGAAATTTAAATTGTTACATACACATTTTAAAATTGCTATCAAAAGGTTAATTTGTAAGATGCTAGTTTTCCATAAATATATCAAGTACTTAAAAATAGCAAAGACACATAGAATATTTAGCAAATATTACCTGTTGATTCCCTTAGTATCTATACTTTATCCCAAATATCCTAGGAATTAAAAATACCATTTATTCCTAAGAGCTCTTTTGGAGGTTCTAGCAGGGGAGTGCAGCTACTCATATATCCTTGACCAAGGAGCAGTCCTCCTCTATTGGGGAAGGGTGTCCTCTTCAACAGAGCATGCAGCTCTAGGAGGAACGCACTAGGCATGGGAAAGAGGAGGAAGGGGACATCTGCTTATCCAGCAAGATCAGCTGAGTCAGTGTGGTGACAGATGTGTCGTAGCCAGATCAGCCTCACTATTTATCCAAAAGAGATAATTATGCATCCCAAATATTTGAAAAGCTGTCTTCCTAAGAGAAATTTGGAAGGTTGCCTTCTCAGCTGACTGAGGCCGATGATAGAATGGAAATTTGGGCTGAGTGTGAGGTCTGCTCCGTAGCACATCCAGGGATGGGCTGCCTGATGCTCTGATGTCCAGGCTGGGACCCTTTTTATGACCATTATGCCAAGAAATTCAAAAGTTCAGAGGGAGGTGATCAGGTGGTTCCCGGTATATTATCAAATTTTTGGTTCATCTTGAGTCAATTCCTATCTAGTCCTTCCTATCCATTTTATATCTGAATCAAAATCCTTTTAGATATGAAAACAATATTTGGCTGAATGTTGGGGCTCTCTTGTGCTCTATTTACTTTGTAGCACAACTTACACATTCCTTCTACTAAAAAGTTACCAAAGTAAAGGATAAGCAGAATCTCTGTATTATTTCTTGTTTATGAGTGGGAATCTTGAAAATAAACCCTGAGCATGAAAAAAAAAAGTCACTAAAAGTATTTTCTGGAATTGAGAGGGTGATCAGACTAGATAATCCCTCTCTTTTCTCCCAATGTCATGATTCTGTGTTTTAAATCAACCAGAGGAGGTTACACTCTCTGTGAAGCACAAGGGAGCCAAATGGAGTGACTGAGAAGGGACCTAATTCAGAGATGGGGTGTTTATAGCCACATGGACTTTGATAGGAGGAGCCTAGCCTTGGCGGTAGTGATGCAGTTGAAACAGTGCATCACTTTGGGTGAAGGTCAAGACAGAGTGACAGCCCATGACACAAAGAGGATTTCTAGAGTTGGTAGTGAGGAGGAGGAGAACACCCATCCTAAAGGTTCCAGAAACCACTAAGAAAGAGAGCCCTGTGGGTGCTCACACCTTGCTGGTGGGCGAGTGAACCAAAAAGGTTCCAATAGCAATTTGCCTGCACACAGGTGTTATATTTGAATCTGAAAGGCACCACCCCCCTACCAGGCTTATGTTGAAGTCTTGGTTCTCAATGCAACAATGTTCAGAGGTAGGGCTTTGGGGAAGTTATTAGATCATGAGGGCTATGATTATATTAGTAGATTAAGCCATTGATGAAGTTATACTTTGATGGACTATTGGGAGATTATGGAAATTTAGGAGATGGAACCTCGTTGAAAGGAGTGGGTCCTTGGGGCATGACCTTGGGGACTGTATCTTATCCCTGGACTTTCCTCTCTCTTGGCCTTCTGACCACTGTAAGGTGAGCAGCTTCCCTCCACCATGTGCTCCCTGCTGTGATCTTCTTCCTCATCCCAGGCCCAGAAACAACAGAGTCAAGCAATCAAGCAATCGTAAACTGAAGTCTCTGAAACCAGGAGCCCAAATTCTTTCTTCCTGTTGAGTTGTTTACCTCGGGTATTTTATCAATAGTGATGGAAAGCTGACTAACACAATAGGAAGAGCTCTGACACCAACAACTCACTATGACCCCTTTTAAAGGAACTGATTAGTTTTCAGGATAATATCTTAAGAAATAATATAGACTGAAGGCCATGATGAATGTAGACTATATCCTGATATTTTCAAAGCAAAATGTTAGGAAAAATGAAATACCCAGTAGTGGTAGGGATTTTTGCTCATTGCTTAAGTGAATATCATATAGCTATTCCAATGATATTCTAAAAGTTATTTAAAAATGATGAAAGGAGAAAATATACATAATATTAATTTAAAAGAAGTAAAAACCATATATAAAAACCATAAGTACAGTGTTATACCATCATGAGTGGTTCTAATTTTTAAAAATATCATTTTTCCATTAAAATAAGCATAGATTCCTTTTGTAAAAGTGAAAATGAAACAAAAACAGAAATCCGTTAAAAATTCTGGTGGCACTGTTCCTAAATAAACACAAGAGCGAAAGTGCATAAGATCCAGATGAACACAATTAAAAGAAGCCAGGTGCTGTAGGGAGTGCTGTCAGAGCCCAAGTCACATGGAAGTCGAGAGAAAATAGAAAATAGGCCACTGAGTTTGTTTAAAACATCACAGTATAATAGCCAAGACTTATTGAGTGTATGTTATAAGCCAGGCATTGGGTTAAACATTATCTAATTTAGTCCTTGTAAGACAAAGGTCTTTTATAAGAGAAGTGTTACTGTTAGCTCTGTCTGAACCATGAAGAAACTATGGTCCAGAGAAGTCAAACCGTTTCCCCAAGATTACACAGCATAGTAATTGTGCAGCACTGAAGCAGAGAATCTTACCACTGTGTGTTACTTCCTGGTTGCTTAGGTATTTGATTCTCCTTTTTTTCATGTTTTTTATTGGTGCATTATGGTTGTTTGAAATGGTGGGGCTTGTTGTTATGTATTCCTACATGCACACAATATAACAATGGAATTTGGCCAATATCACTCCCTAGTAGTTCCCCTTTTCCTCCCTGTGGTCCCTTTCCTCTACTCCTGATCTCTCTTTTTCATGAGACTCCCCCACCCAATGTTTTTTGTTCCTTTTTCCTCTCTAGCTTCCACATAGGAGAGACAATATATGGCCCTTGGCTTTCTGAGTTTCATTTATTTAGCTTAACATGGTGTTCTCAAGTTCTATCCACTTTCTTGCAAATGACAGAATTTCATTCTCCTTAGTGGCTGAATAAATCTCCATTGTGTGTATATACCACATTTTCTTTATCCATTGGTAGATACCTACGCTGGTTCCATAGTTTGGCTATTGTGAATTGTGCTGCTATGAACATAGGTATGCATGTCTCACTCTAGTCTGATGACTTTTATTTTTTTTAAAGGGGCAAAACCACTAAATATTAGTTAAGCAGGAGAGCTTTGGGTTTGTGGTCCTCCCCTTCTTCTAACATTATGACATCTTTAAAGCTAGTAGAAAACAAATGTGCAGAGAGGGAGAAATAAAACAAGGGTGTTAGACTGGAAGAATGTTTGCTAGCATCAAGGGTGGCACAAACAGGCTACTGACGGGTGAGACAGGGACAGGCAGCTGCTTTGAGATCATCTGTGAGGCAGCATCCTGTGGACCACTGGTGGTTTTCAGGTGAAGATATAAATGGAGTGTGATCTTCTTGACATTTGCTGAAAGTGTCGGGGTGGGGATCCAGGGACAGAATGTGCTGTAGAGGCCTAGAAGAGTGATACAGAGGGACAAGCCAAGCCTGAGGCCAGGCTGCTGTAGATGCCTTGTTGGGCCGGGTTGGTGGACTCTGTCCAGGAGCCCTCTGTGGTCAGGGGCTGAGAGCAGGGAGTGTCGGGTGGTGGAGAAGTTCCAGAACCTGGAGAGGAACCCTGTGTGGCCGACACTGGATGAATGCCCTGAGAATGGGGGGTGGAGGATGGGGTGGGGCACCCAGGGAGTATGGGTCAGATGGTTTGGGGGACCAGGAGCTGTTGGGGGCAGTTTGTGATTGTGAGAGGTGAGAAGCAGGGAGGCAGAGGTTTGGAGATCTTAGAGCTGCAGCCCTTGCTGTTCAAAGCCCTGGTGACCGTGTATCTGAGGGACAGTGAGATCAGGTGACTCACCAGACCTCTCATGGAATGCATGAACTCTGACGATGGTAGCAGAAGGTGGTGAATAAAGGAAGAAGCCCCTGACCCAGGGACTAACACAGACTAGGGAGTGATTCTAGCAAAGATTGGAGAGGGGAATGGGGGTGAGAGGGGTGTGGGGGTGAGAGGGTTAGGAGCAGATGCAGGCTCAGCTTGGACAGATGACAAGATTGCCAAGTGCTGAGATGTGGAGTTCAGAAAGAGGTGGGGCGAGGGGTGGGGTCAGAAGGAGAACATAGGAACAAGGAGGAGGACCTTTCTTCCTCTTTCCCTATGAGAAGGGACAGGGCCAAGATGAAGTCAGATTCATTGTGCATCTTTCATGTGTCAAGCACCAGATGCTCAATTAATATTAACACAAATTTTAAACTTTAAAATTTACTCAAAACCTATTTTACAGATGAAGAAATGGAGACTTGGGGAGGTTAGGTGCCCAAGGCCACCTGGTTTGTATATGAGGGAATCAATCCTGACTGTTGAGCACTGATGCCCACAGTGTTCCCAGTAGTGAACTTTGGTGAAGCCCCCATGACCAGAGGCAGGAAGTTGCCACCCGGAATGGTGGAGAAGGTAAACTGAGTTCCTCCCAAGTGGCTTCTGCCCCAGGTCCTTGACGGAGCCCTGCTGAGGAGGGAGAGGAAGGCAAGGGAAGGGCGAGCCCGAGGGGTTCCATGGGCTCAGGTCTGGAGAGACAGAAAAGAGGGACAAATTTGAAAACAAGATGTCATGGTGTTAGGCCAGTCAGCGTTGGCCTGCTGCTTCAGTCTCCAGGGAGGCCCATGGTGCTCATGAACTCAGCACTGTGGGCTTAGCTGGCTGCGGGGCTGGTGCAGAAAGTACCGGGGGGGGGTGTTGAATTCCCCACATTGCTTCTCATTCTCACTGGGGAACTTGCAAAGGATCCAGGGACCCTGGCAGACCACAGCACAGAGAGCAGGCCCAGTGGGATGCTGTGCTATGGCTATCACCTTGACTCTCCCTCCTCCCACCCAGGGAAGAGCCATCATAAACAGGGACACCAAACGGTGTCTGGAGATCAGGAAGCACTCTTCTGGTGCCTACATGCTTGTGCTGCAGAAGTGTACCATGCAAACGTGGGAAATTCAGTACGTCATCAGAAACTGGGATCAGACCGATGTCCAGTGAGCCTGCGGAGTCTGAATTGGGGACACCAATTCTCACAACTGGAATGGCATCTACCCCAATGCTGTGCAGTGTGGGAGAGGGTGAAGGAAAGGAAGTGTGTGTGTGTTTACTGTGATCTCAGCATGCAAGACCCAGGACGTGGAGTCCTGTGCACGTGTCAGGGCACCATGGCTGAGGACCGGAGCAGAAACGGATGCCTTGTGCCCAGCTTCCCTTGGAAGATCGTGATATCTATCAAATGCCATTCTTGGAAACTCCTTGAAATAGCCTGTCTCATCTGCTTGTTCTGTGGAAAGTGGAGGAGGAAGATGGAAGTTTATCTCTGACTTCCACCAACGCTGTTTAGCCTTCATTCCAACAGCTACTATCGCCACCTGTCCCACACCTCCTCCCCGACTCAGCTGCTCAGAGACTCCCCAGACTGTTCCACGTGAGAGGCTGGGTCCTCCTCATGCCAGTGGCAGTGTGATCACCATCCAGGTGGCATGACCTCCCTCTCCTTTCTGGACTGTTCTGAAAGATACAACAAGTAGACCAGTCACTTTAACAAATTCCTCCCTTTGTGTGCCCCCTACCCCATGGCAGCTTTATTGGAATTACCAGAATCTCCCATGAAAAAGAGATTGCAGAGGCTGAGGGGAGGAGGGAAAGAACCTCACCCAGTCATAGCTTTTCAAGGGCTAGTTCACAGAAAATGGTAGAAAGATCCAATTCCTTGTGAATCTGTTCATAATGTCTGCTGATTAGATCTCACTTATTTCTTTCTATTGCCCCCGAAAATTATGGAGAAAATGAGGATTAGAACAGATAGCCATCACCTATTGGGGCACAAAGAAGGTATTTTCAGGCAAAAACTTTAAATCAGGATTCTTATGTCTGTTCATTGGGTAAATCCTTCCCTGTCGTTATCCAGGGCTACCATGTTTGGGTGGGATCTTGGGGACCCAGGTGTGTGCTGTGTTGTGGGCTTACCCAGGAAGTATGGGCTCCTGGGTTGCCTTCCTAAGAGGCTGCTTTCTCCTTAGTCCCATGTCAGGGGTCCCTGGGAATCACCAGGTTTCCTTTAGGTATTAGGCAGGAAAGACACTGGTAATCTGGCACAGAATTAAATTGGCTAAGACTTTTAAAAATCAGCTTTAGAAGTGTATCATAAGTATGCAGCTTGATCAAAACTTCACAGTGAATAAACACATGACTATCAACAATTAAGAATTATGGTGAATAAGATCCTATTGTGTTAAAAATTAAATGTTAAGCAAATTTGTATTACTTCTGGTTTCTTCCTGGCAAACTGAAGGGAAAATAAAATTGAGAGCAAAGGTTTTAAAAAGCATGTACACGGGCTGGGGATATGGCTCAAGCAGTAGTGCGCTCGCCTGGCATGTGCGGGGCGCTGGGTTTGATCCTCAGCACCACATAAAAATGAAATGAAGATGTTGTGTCTACCAAAAACTAAAAAATAAATATTAAAAAATTCTCTCTCTCTCAAAAAAAAGCATGTACGCAATAGAAAAGCAGGCAAAAGACACACTAGGTTTACATATATAAAAAAAAAATTTGACCTCATTCACAGAGAAATGAAGATTAAAAGTGAACTGAGATAATTTTTCATTTAAATTGGCAAAAGTAAAAAAAAAACAAAACAAAACAAAAAAACACAACAGCACATTCCATGGGAGGAATATGGAGACTGGCGGTCTCGTGTTAATGGGAGGACGCAAAATGGCACACTCTCAGTTGGTATTTGGCAATATCTAATTCTTTGCAGTACTGGGTGTTTGTGAAACATGTTGGAGGTAAACTGTGTACCCAAACTTCAGAGGGTGCTAAATAAATCCACACAGTGGGGTATTACATGGCTGTAAAAAGGACCAGGAACATCTCTCTGAACTGATATGGAGTGATTTTGTGTATATTTTGCTCAGTGAAAAAAGAAAACTAGCATCTATAAGTATGTATCCTTTAGGTAGAAAATAAGGAGAAAATATACATGTGTCTGTTCTTTTCTGCAAAATAAAACCTGAGAAGGATAAACCAGAAACTATTGAGATTGTTACAATGGATGGTGGTGGTTGGGAACAGGGTGCCAAGGACTGGGGAACAGGATAGAAGAGATGCGGGGGGAGTGGCATTCTCATAAGTAGACTTTTTTCCCTGTGGATTTGACATTTAGAATCATGTTTCATATGTTCAAAATAAAAATACATAAAAATCAAATATAGAAACCAAAAATGGATTATAAACAAAAGTAAGCGAATCTAGCCATATATCTCTACTTTAGATGAACACTTCTCTGCACTTACACACATACACCGAGCATACCTAGCATTCGACATTCAGTCCTTCGTTTCTAAATACTTAGAATTAGGACTCCTTAGGGAAATAGCTAATTTTAAGATTCTGGCTCTAATATCTTCCTGTGTTGAAAGAAAGGAACTTCTCAAAGAATGGTAGGACAAGTTACAACCCACAGTAACCAAGTTGAAAGGGGTTCCACTGGCTAAATCTGGGACAATTTGAACATTAAAATTAATGTTGATCACAATAGCCAAAGAATAAGATAAGAATACATGAGTTCTTTCAAATGAATAAAAGAATGAATGAGGAGTAGGGAAAGTTCTTCCTTACAATAAAATGCCAATTTAATAATTGTTAAAGGGATTATGAAATTAGGAAATCACAACTTGGCACGCACACAGTTAAAATTGTTTCAGGCAAGACTCACCAACGGATGTTAAAACTAGTGGGTGATGAGAAATGGGAAAAACATACACCACAAATGTATGTACACAAAAATATATAATTAAAGTAACTTCCCAGAAGATATTTATCCATTACAGCAGCGGAAAGATAGTAATTTTATGGGTGAGAAACCTGGCATATGCCATGTTACTTCAGCAGTCAACATAAACATCAGTAGCTGGACAAATGGACAGCTTGTACCTCTTGATATGATGTGCCAAGAACATAGCATCACTTCTAGGCTATTCCTGCCCAAAATGAAGAGCCTGAACTTATAATCTTTGTGAAACTTCAATTAAACCCAAATCGAGAGACATTCTTCAAAAGAAATAGTCTGTATGCTTCAAAAATGTTAAAGTCATGAAAGATGAAGAAGTACTGAGAGGCTTTCAGACTAAAGGAGATGAAAGAGACACAGCAGCTGAATGTGATGTGTGGTTCTGGACCTGAGGGGATTTCTCTCCCCTTTCAGTTATAAGGAACAGCAGTAAGATAATTGCTGAAATTGGAATCAGGTTGGTTGATGAGATAATAATACTGTATCTATGTATTTCTTTGTACACTGGCTATATAAGAAAATGTCCTTGATTTTATGAAACAATCACTGAATGGATTTGGGGGTAGGACATGATCAGATTTTACATATGTGGATGAAAGGTCAAGCAGGGTATGGTAAAACAAATGTAGGTAAGTGAAACTGGCTGAACATAGTAGAGGGTATGCAGGAATTCTTTGTACTGGGTACTCACAACTTTTCTGTGAGTCTGACATTATTTTAAAATAAAACACATTTAAATTTAAAACAAACTCAAACAAAAAATTGCCTACCTAGATAAACTGTTGAAAGCAAAACTCCATCCACGGTTTTGCTTTCTACAGTTTCAATTATCTGAGGTCAATGGGGATCCAAAAGTATTGAATGGAATATTCTGGAAATAAAAATTCATAAGTTTGAAATAACTTTTATTACATTATATCGGTATACTTCTTCTATTTTGTTATGAGTTATTATTGCTAATTTCTCATGTGCCTAGTTTTAAAATTAAACTTTACTATATGAATATATAGGGGAAAAAATGTCTATATATGCTTTTCCCATTTCTCATCGCCCACTAGTTTTAAACAATTTTAACTGTGTGCGTGCCGAGTTGTGATTTCCTAATTTGATCATCCCTTTAACAATTATTAAATTGGCATTCTATTGTAAGGAAGAACCTTTACCATAGGAATATATAGGGGAAAAAATGTCTAATACGGTTCCAGGTATCTCTTGAGAGTTTTAGAATGTATCCCCCTTGGATCAGGAAGGACTCCTGTACATTAAATATCCCTTCCCACTAACTGCAGCTTAATCTAAGAAATAGCAGCTTAATCAACGTTGGTGTCTTTTGTTCTTAAGGGGAAATCTGTAATTCTCTCACATATGTAGTTAGATGGTCAGGCAGACCTGAGGCCCCCACTTTCCAGAGGCTCTGGTCCAGCAGGCCAGCTATGAGGAGGAGGGTGTGGGATGGCTTCCTTCACTCAAAAGTCTGACCATCACTTGTTCCTCTGGTCACCTGCTACCTCCAGCCCTCATTGGTCAGGACTTGTGAGGGTTGTCTCTGTGATGGACTTTAGCCCAGTCAGGAAACTGTTCCCTTGGTAACCACCAAAAGATTGCAATTTGCAAGTCTATCATCCCTATTCACTGATTCACTCATTGTTCTCCCCCACCCCCTTTCATTTTTGAGAATGATGGAGCTCTACATAAGTTAGCGCTATCTAAACATTGACAGGGGTTAAACTTGTTGATGACGCTGGAACTTCAAAGGTCACCAAATCCTCACAGAGAAGTCCTTCTGTGTTTGTTACTAGGAGTTGGATTTCTGGAACCGTGGTCCTGCCCATTCCCTCCCTCTGACCCAGACAGTGGTAATCCCTGGAGTGTCTTGCAATGCTCATTTTCCTCTCCATCCTCTTTTACCTCTGGCCTTTCTGAAGCCTGTGCCTCATGTTTCCCTCATGGGCCTCAGGGAGACACGATGCCTGGAGGTCTTGGGGAGCCACAGTTCACTTTACAATATGGCTCTCTCTTCTTGACCCCAAAGTGAAAGGCGTGGCTCCTTTTTTCATTCCACCTGTCCCAAACCAAAGTGACAATGCAATTCTTTTTGTTCTTCCCCAACCCAACTTCAAGCAGGGACCCCAGGGAAGCAGTTTGGATCTGCCATTCTCTTTATTATAGCAGCTATCACCCCAGGATTCTGTCACTTTTCCAAAGGGGGCCTAGAGACTGGGTCACTGTCATCATGTGCCTGATTGTCCTTCTTCAGGTCCTTTGCATCATCTGCATCAGGCTTATGTATCCCAACCTCAGGGTGCACAACTTCTCATCCACGTGAGACCTAAGGGAGGAAGGGCTGAGGGCCCAATCGTAACAAATGGAGATTCTAGCAGATTTAATCTCTTACAGAGTCCCTTTATTGTACTTATAATACATTTCCACAATGGAAAATGTGCTTTAGCTAATTTCCTAAATTTAAGAAAATTTGTAAAGTCCTTTTATAGAGATTACCTAAAATAGTTAGGTGGATAATACCATAGTGAGTTAATTATCACCTGAATTTGTGGGTAAAATCAACTCATGACTATAAGTTATAATTTCAAAATCACAGTTTTTTTTCTCCTCTAAACATTTTAACAAATATAATTTCAAAGAGTGAATTTATTTCAGGATTAAAAGGCTAGCCAGGTACATTAGTAAACGCCTGTAATCCCAGCAGCTTGGGAGGCTGAGGCAGGAGATATGCAAGTTTGAGGCCATCCTTGGCAATTTAGTGAGACTATCTAAAAATAAGAAGGGCAGAGGATGCAGAGGGCTCTGGGTTCGATCCCCATTACCACCTACCCCGCCCAAAGACTGCAATTTGCAAGTCTGTCATCCTTAAGCAAAAAAAAAAAAAAAAAAAAAAAAAAAAAAAAAATTGCTCAATATAACCATAGAGCTATTGTCCTCTGTAGAAAACAAATACCTAAAACAACAACGAAAATCCCAGGCAGAAGAGTCAAATTTATGACAAGAAATATGTATAGTTTAACTTTAATTGGTGAAAGCAGTTATGCCAATATTCTCTAATGTTTTCCTTTTCTAACAGATTATACTGGCTAGGTCAGGACTTGTCCTTTGAAAAATAACTTGTTGATCTTCTTTTGTTCTTTAAAAGTTCTTCATGAACTGAGCTGGTGGCTCTGCTTCAAATACATTTTCTAGTCAAAGCTGGGTGGAGGAGATGAGACTGTCCTGTTCACACAGGGGCCTTGTCCCCCAGTCCCACTATTCCTTATAATCTCCTTATCTCCCCTCCAGAGCCCGTGGGGACTTGCCATGGGCCTATAGCACATCCTGTCTAGTCTTTCCCTATAAAAATGCCTTCCCAGTATGTGCACAAAATTCCTTTTTTCCAAATCCCAAATTCCAAGAAAAATCAGTTGAAGATTTGGGAGAACAGAAAAAAAGCTTTATAATCTTCTGAGATTTAAAGCTTTGCAAGTGACATAGAGATGTTACCAGTTTGAAGGAATCCATTGATGTCAAATTGAACACAAGATTAGGACACAGGTGCATTTTAAGATTAAGGTCACTATTTTCAGAAACCAGGACAGGAATACAAAGAGAAAAGCAGCCATAAGCTCATCAGTTGGTCATCCTTAGGCATAGTAATTGCCATGTTATCAATGTGTGTTTGAATCTGTCTGCCTAAAATGCCACTGATTCCAAGGTGGAGCCACTGTAGGCACAGATGCTCTGCTTTCTAAATTTGGACTCTGTCACTATCATGGGGACTCTTTTGTTTACACTGCATCAGGTGCACAAGAAAGGGGGGGTGGCTGGCACTGGGTAGTGCCAGACCTTGTTTGCTCTTCTGAACTGGAATGTTTCACTCCTGAGTTCCACAGCATGGCCTGGGCTATAGAGGAGGTTGACAGAGAGGACTGAGAAGCACTGGCTTGGGGACTACAGAGTGGGCCATGCAAAGCCAGCGTGGGTGCTGTAGGACACTCAAGAATGGGTGTGATTGGAGGTGCAGCTGTGTGGGGACCAGCAGGGCCAGCAAAAGTACCTGCAAGCCCTAGAACAAGTAGCAGATTCTGAGGGTGACAGAAGGGGAGGGGTGGATCCTGTGGCCCTAGATCACCCTCAAGGAGCTCTGGCAGCAGCAAAGAATGGGTTTGTGTGAAAATGGCCATAGCTAAGCCTGGGCATTAGCCAGGCAGGCGAGCTGTGAAAGAGCCATGGGAGGAGGCCTCTATCTGGGGCAGTCATTACCTTTATTCCCCTCCCTGTGGGAGAGCTCTGGTGGCTGTCTCCCTGTGCCTGAGCTTTCCCTGATCCTGCTCCTCCTCTGATGTTAAGGCCTTTGTGTGTAGGATTAACGGAGCTCCAGGGGAGCACTGCTGCACTCATCAGTAGGATAGTCCACTGTTTGCATCTTTCAGCAGGAACAACAGGGAACACATGAACACATTGTCCAATGGAAATTCAGTCATGAACACGAACAGGGGATTCTTCTTTGGGGTCCTACTGCAGCCTTGAGATCTGTAAAGGGAGTAAGGTTCCCACTTACAGAACTCACCTTTCTCTCTGATCCCTTTGGGAATAGGGATCTTAAGATCTTATAAGAAACATCCACATGAAAATAGAAGAGAGACCAGAAGAGTGGAAGGAGACAAAGGGAAGGGAGGAAGGAACAAAACAGACTCAATTATGCTATGTGCACGTATTAGCACATCACATTGAACCCCATCCCACTATTATTATAATCGTAATGCATAATAAAAATTAATTTAAAAAGAAATAAAAGTAGTACGGTTTTAAAAAAGCAAATTGCATCTTGTCTGTCTCACCTCTACCAATATGAACTTCGGTAGCCAGTTCAAATTCAGAGAGAGAAAGAGAGAGATACAAAGCAAGAGTGATTGGCTCCAGCAATCTGAGATGTCTGGGCAGTATCCAGAGCCTCTGGAAACAGTTTCAGAGAACCTACCACTGCTGTTTTCCAAGTGAGAGTCAATAGCCAACGTAGCCAACCCTGGCCATCTTGAGCTTTTCCAAGCATCCTGTTTATTCACAGAGGAGTTTGGGGTGAAGCAAAAAGGCTTCCAGGGCTGCTTCCAAAAGTCAAGGAGGGGAGGTTCTTAAGAGAGCAGCCAAGGGAGAGAGACTCTGTCTGGACGGGGCCTCTTCAGGCAAGTAGACCAGTTGGCCAACCTCCCCCTAAACGCAGTGTGGTCCAATCAACAGGCAACAGTTTTGAAACGCAGCCCCAACCCTGGACTGGAGCACCCTGGCAAGTTCAGCTGTGGAGAGAGACCCGCTTTGGACCAGCTCAGCCCACTGAGCTCTTGGCCAGCACCCTGTCTGTCTCCATGCCATCTCAGATCTTTTTGGCTCCAGACAAGTTCAAAGCTTTCCACTGTAGTTGGCCAGAGGCCTCAGGGAGAGACATTTGTAGGAGTCTTTTCATAATGGGCTCCTGGTTACTGGAATTCAAAAATCTGGCTGTGAACACTTATTTCAGGCCAGCTGTTGGCACCGATGTTAAAATAAGGATCAGCTTCAGCCCCTGCCCCCTTTTAAGTCCAATACGGAAAAACTCCATTTGGCAGCTCTTTTCCCTGAAATAGCAACAAGAAGAGAGACAAATATCCCAGGTCTGAAAAAATAAAACTTTGTACAGAATTAGGGATTCTCTTATAATGTTGTTTTAATAAGTAAGGCCTTTAACACGGTCATCATGCCCCTGATGTTCCGGATTATAAATGGGCCTCTAGTCTGGGTGGTGTGCAAGTCAGTTCTAAAGCCACAGCTGGTATTATTAATAAAAAGAGTGTATTAAAAGACACATAGACAGAAAGTTTAATTAAACCCATGAGTCAGAGAATGGGAAAGGCCAAGGCAAATACGCTCACCACAGGTGCGGCTCTGGGGACAGGAAAGGGGAATCACTGCCTGCCTTGAGCCTGGGTCCTGTCTGAGAGGACCTTAGGATACACTGTTTTTCTTTGAAGACTGTGTTTACCCTCAGATGTGCACTCTTCTGCCTCCAACTACAGGGGCCAAAAAAAAGAGAACCCCTTGAATTCCTTCGTGTTGCCTTCGGAGAGTTTGGAGTTGCTGGAAGAGTGGCCTAGATACACCAAGGTTATGCAAATTTAGTCCTGCTTCTTTTGAATGTTACAGGTTTCCTCTCCTCCTTTTTTTTTTTTTACTCTTCCCACTTACCGTCCTAATTTTCATTTTTCTTATCTCACTTTTGGCAGAACCCAGTTGAATGATACGCAAACGAAAGTGGGATGAGGGGGAATCAGGGATGGAGTTGGAAGAGGGTGGAAGAAAATTCCCATTTCAGGCCTCAGGCCTTGGAGGCCTCCTGAGGAAGAGGGGATTAGAGGAAGTGAATGAGGAGAAATGGCTGCTTCTTGTTCAAGAGCCCTGAGACTGTTCTAAGGGGGTGACTATGAGTGAACAGATATGTGGAATTGGAGCAAAGACAGCCAAAGTGAATTTGGCAGGATGGAAAAAAAAGCCAAGCAAGAAATCAGGGTGAGCCCCAGGAGAGACTGATGTTGGGCCTGTAAGTAAGCAAAGCAGCCGCCTGAACTGTTTTTCATGGTGCCGTCTCTCTGAGGAATAGCCAGACAAGCAAGTCTCCTTACATTTGTCTTTGTAAATTTAACAAAATTCAAATTTTAAACATTTCCAAAATACATAAGCACAAAATCAACCAGTAAAAACCATGCATAGGGCTGGGTTTGTGGCTCAGTGGTAGAGCGCTTGCCTGGCATGTATAAAAGGCACTGGGTTCGATTCTCAACACCACATAAAATAAATATATAAATAAAAGAATGAATAAATAAACTAAAGTTAAAAAAAAACCCAAAAAATTAAAAAAAATGATTTATAAGAACACAAAAAAATGCATACTTTTACCACAGTGAGGTAATAATTACATATTTGTTTCCTGTTTTTCTCTTTTGAACCTGTGTATCTGGATATATTTACATTTTTATAAGATTAGAAACATACTTTATATACAGTTGTAGCTCTTTTTTGTTTGTTCGTTTTTGTACCAGGGATTGAACTCAGGGGCACTTAACCATTGAGCCATATCCCCAGCCCTATTTTGTATTTTTATTTAGAAACAGGATCTCACTGACTTGCATAGCACCTTGCAGTTGCTAAGGCTTGCTTGGAACTTGTGATCTTCCTGCCTCAGCCTTCTGGCTGCTGGGATAACAAGTGGTTTGACTTTTTAGTTTAACATTTTATGTCAAAATCCAACCTCACTAGTGACTCAACTACATATTGATGCAGGGGAGTCATCTGCCGAGAGACAGGAGTTTCCTGCACTTTAGGTTATCTCTGCAGATAATGGCTGGGTGAATCTTTTATCAGGCATAGGCTTCAAGAGGATCAGGGCACTCCCTCAGCTTGTCAGGAGAGCAGAGGTGGCTGCAGCTTCAAGCAGAAGGAGGGTGGATGGAGATTTCTGCTTTTGCAGCACGTACCAGAGGGAACCTGGCAGGTTAGAGCAGCTCTATATTGATGGAGTCAGCACTTCCCAGCTGAGCGCAAAGGGTAGAACCCCAACCTAGGAGGATGTTCTGAAGGTTTATCATTTATTGGGCATCTACTGTGTGCTAGGCATTGGGGGACTGTGCAAATATTATTTGCCATCCTCCAAACAATCTGATAAGATAGGTTCTATTATCCACACTTTCCCAATGAAGAAAGCAAGCTCCCAACAATTAGCATACCACTACAAGGTCACACAACTGGTAAGGGACTGGATGAGGACCACACTTGGGATTCCAGGAATGTTGCAGAATAGGAAAATATGGTTTTTGAAATAAACAAAAAGCATGCCTTTGAATCAACTTGTTAAAACTGAACTTTCTTTTGTGTGGTAAATATTTACTGAGGAAAAAATGCTATTTCTCTCTCTTTCCTCAATTTGGGAAGTCTGTCTGATTTTTCCTATTAGGATCTTACATCCATTCATTCAACAAATGTTCAGGTTTTGATTACTGTCACTGCTAAAGGGAGTAAAAGAATGGATCAGATTTAGCCTCTGCCTTTGATAAATGGACAGTCCAATGGGATTAGGCAGCCACAAACACACTAAGTATGACACCAGTGGTGACTGCCACCACAGAGATTGAAACAAGGACATGGCCTTTGAAATGAGGGTGAGATTCCTCTATCTTAGCCTTGATAATTCATCTGTAGAATAATGGGATTGGATAAGAGTGACTCTGACTTTAGCAATTCCATAATCCTGATTTCCTTGTCTTCTGCAGATTTGTCACTGGTAGGACAGCTTTTTTTTTTCCATATGTAAGATGCTCTGGGCTCCTCAGACAGCCTGATCCAGAGCCCACAATGGACTGCCTTCAAAGGCACCTTATACTGGAGGGACAAGTAGCCTCCTTAACTGTTTCTCTATGCTTCTGTTGGTCAAGAGAGACCTTCCAGCAACAAGTTCAAGTTCTCTTTCCTTTCTATGCAGCTCCTTCCTTCTTTTTCTACTCTCTTTTAATGATAGACAACACTGCTCTATCTCCTCCACTCCAATTCCTTGGAAAGACAGACCTCAAGGTCAGGATTTGTTCTGATGCAGCCCTGAATCTATCCAGGTCCTTACACAGCTCTTTGCACACAGACGTTCAGTTAATGTGAACAAATGAACAGCAGCTGTCTCCTTTGGAACCTTTAAAAGGGCCGAGATTAGTTTGACTGCATGTGTTACAAATGACACTGAATAGTGGCTTAAAATGAGCCCATCATCTTGCAGTTATATTTATTTATTAAATATATCATCTTACAATTTTGGAGGTCAGAAGTCTGAAATGGATCTCACTGGGGTAAAATCAAGGTATTGGCGGGTCAATATTTCCTTCTGGAAGCTCTTCATGAGAATCTTTTTGTTGTTGTTGTTGTTGTTTGCCTTTTACACCTTCTTAGAGGCTACCTGCTTTCCTGGCTGTGTGACCCTCTTCCATATTTGATGCAGATAGTGGCTCATCAAATTGTTCTCACATTTCATTATCCTGACATTGAGTGTTGGCCTCCCTCTTCCATCTTCTAGTACCTTGTGATTACATTGGGCTTGTCTGGATAATCCAGGATCATCCCCCTGTCTTAAGGTCGGTTGATCAGCATGTAACATAGTTCCAGGAATCAAATGTTGACATTTTTGGAGAGCCTATTATTCTGTCTACCATAATATCAATGACTTTTCTTTAGGATCCTGCTTATTCTACCATGTTTCCATGCACCCAGACAATAGTTGTTGAACTGCTACTGTGTTCCATGTGCTATGATTGGTTCTGGGAAGTAAGATACACACATTGCATAGACTGGTAGGAGGAAAGAATGAACCATGCAATGCATTCTGATCAACACTGCAATGTAGGAGTGTAGAAGGGACTGTGGGATATATAGAACAGCATCAATTCCAGACAGGAATCAGAGATAATAACAGACCTGAGCCATATGGTTCTGGGACTATGGATGGGGATCTATGCAGAGGAAACAGCATTTTCAAAGAGCCGGAGCTTGGTGTGCCCTGAGAATGAAGATAGTCCAGATTACTGGAGCATAATATGCCTCTCCCCCAGCTTCTGTGCCATTCTTAAAGAAGAGAGTTGAAACTGCATAGGTAACAGTGGGGATTATGGAGGAGCTTGTGTGCAAGTTAAGGAGTTTTTAATTGTTGTTTTTAAATGCTACAGCAATTGGGAAGCAATTGAAAATTTTCACATAGAAAAGTGGGTCACCATGGGTTGGTATGTTGCCTGTGCATAGTGACTTCCCAAGTGCTGTAGTTTGTATCTTACATGACCCCTAAAGGATCATGTGTGAATGGCTTGCTCCCCTGGGTGAAGGTATTGGAAATGATGGAACATTTAAGGGATAGGGACTTGTAGGAGTTCTTTAGGCCATTGGAGTTGTGCCCTTGAAGGGGATAGTGTGACCCCAGCTCCTCTTCTCTTTTGTTTCCAGGCTCCTACTTAGTTGTGCAGTTCTGCTTTGCCATGTGGTCCCACCATGGTGCTGTCTCACCACAGGCCCAAAGCAACAGGACCAAATGACTATGGACTACAACTTCTAAAACTGTGAGCTTTGCAAAGTATACTTTTCTCTTTATAAGCTGACTGTCTAGAGTTATTTGTTATAGTGAGGAAAGCTGACACAATATGGGTTCTGCCTTACGTTTTCACAGTTGCCTTTCTTCCAGGGGTCACATTTGATCGACATTTTTCTAATGAGTAGTGTAGCCATTTTTCTACCCCTGTTGCCAACCTCTGTGGGCTTTCAGTCTTAGCTAAGGCTGCTCAAAGGTGACTTTGTAGCATCTCTTCTCATATGATGTCCAGGATCTGGCCCTGATTACCTCCCTGCATTAGGTTTCTTTTCCCCAGAGCCATCTTCATTAAGGTCCTAATTAGGACAGCATCAATGAACTGTAAATGCACTCATACAAAATGATTGCTTGTTTCAGCAGATTTTTTGCTCCCTTGAAAGCAACAGAAGCAATTATGAAGCAGCTGTGGTATGATGGCAAAAGTAGTGGTTTCAGTCAGAAGATCTGGCTATGAATTCCAGCTCTGCCATTTAATAGCCAGCCAACCTAGGGAGAATCACATAAATTCTTGGAGTCTCAATTTTATAGAGTAGTGGTTGTAGAAGTTAGGTAGACTGACTGCTGTAACCCAAAGTTTAGTAGTATAATTCAATAAAATCTTATGTCTTGTTCACACAACAGTCTAACCTGGGTGTTCCTGGCCTGGTGGTACTTAAGCATAGCCCTCATCTATCTGTAATTTGGGGACTCAGGATCTCTCTCTCGTGGCTCTCAGTCCCTTCCCATCATGTAGTCCCCAGAATCCTTCCTTTTAAGCCAAAAGGAGAAAGGATATTAAGGTTTGTGTAGTTTAAGGGTCAAGCCACAAGGTAACCCATAATACTTTGGGAAGACCTTCAGGCGCATGGCCACACCCAATTAGATGCAAGGGAAGCTGGGAAATGTAGTCCAACCATGTGTCCTGGAAGAAAAGGAAAAATGTTTTACAGAACAACTGGCCTGTCTACCAACTATCTAGCTATACAGATAAAATTATTTCTAGAATTAAACTATATAAGTAATTACTAGTGCTTAGAGATGGGTCTAGTCTGTGGTAAGTGTTTAGTGTAAGTGTGTGTGTGTGTGTGTGTGTGTGTGTGTGTTGCAAAGAGTGTCTCAGAGAGCAACAAATGATGCAGAAAGGAAATGTAAATTGTGGGTTGTGAGAGCTGTTCTCCTTAATGTTTTCTTCTAAGTGTAGTGTATCAGGAAAAAAAAAAAAACTCAGTAAGAAATAGACCATTAGCATCCGTAAAAAATGCTCCACAAGGAAATATAGTCCATTAGCTCTCAGCACCCTTAGGAAAAAGCTCTGACAGACGGATTGCTCTACACTCACGCTCTGCTAGCAGAGCCCATGGCCTTCCTTATTTTTCTTTGCTCCTTCTTTTCCTGATAATTGCTCCTTCCACCCCCAGCCCTAACTCACAAACACTAATTCTTCTCATTGAGGATTACAATGGGAGCTGAATCAGCAGTGATTAAGGGGGATGGATTAGATCAGACAAGATAATTTAGAGGAATAAATAGGGCCACATAGATCATAAGGAGAATTAAATGGAATCTGACCTAAGAGTAAGGTCCAGATTAATTTGAACTCTTGTGCAAGTTAGTATGCAAATGGAGTGAACACAGAGTAGAGGTGACACTAATACCAATGTTTTATAATCAAGTAATGGTTTGCCTGTCCCCAGCATTAAGGCCCTTATGCTTCTAATCTACTTCAAGTTCCTGTCCCCTCCAACCCCCAATATAATGGGATCGAAATCAGGAATGAACACCCCCACCTCTTTTCCTGTACATTACAGGGCCGATGATTTTATTTGAACAAGTATTTATTTTAGGACATAATAAGGAGAGTATTTCTTCTTCCTTTCACCAGTTCAATCCCTACCTTGGAAAAAACAGCCGGAAGAAACTATTAACTGTGTGCTGCTTTTAGAGCCATCCTGGGGGAAAGATACATCTCCATTAAATGTCCAGTTGCTGAGAGCTGCTATAGGCTGAGTAGTGAAGCCTGTGATTAGAACACAGGAGGCTCTAGTGGTGGCCCAGGAAGCAAGTCCCCCTCTGAAGGTGTCCAAGAATGGGTCATTAGAAGATAGCCACTGCCATGAGTGAGGGCCAGGGAGCAGGCTGCAGAGAGCGAATAGGGGTCATTTAAAATAAGGGACATGACAAGCTAAAGTGAAATAATGACTGCGGCTCTGGACAGAGCTTTTATAGAGCCACGAGCTATTCCTGTTCTTGGAGGGGGGAGGGCTGCAGGTTTCCTCTGGCTCAGAGTGAAAGCATGAAAATGGCCTAGAGTGGGGTAGGAGGGAAAAAGGAGGCTGGGGCTTGGCTCAGGAGCTAGGAGAGCCGGAGGAGGAAGAGGGTGACCAGAACGCCAGGCAGGCCAGGGCAGGAAGCACAAGTCTCAGGATTCCAGGGAGAGAGGGGCTCAGCGTCCTTGTTTCAGAAAGGAGAGGGGTAAGGACCGATGCATAGTGTCCATTAACTTCTCTGAGCCTCAGAAATCACTAAAGAGGAGAATAATAATGTATGTAAAACCATGCAGAGTCTGACACAGCAATAACTTATCCAAAATTAACAGATATAAAAAAATGTATAGTTTGACAGCAGAGGACTGGAAATTTGGGGAGGCATGCAGAGAATATAATACAATTTTCCTTTTGCAAAGAAAAATATGAAGAACTTTGCTCATGAGAATTGTTCCTGTTTGGAGACAGAAGATCTGGGTCCTGGTTATAGTGTTATCATTAACAAGTTATCATTAACCTGTAGGCAGCTTGAGTACATCTTTTAGGTTTCAGGTCCACGTTTTAAAAATAATGATAATACCAAGAACGAACAACCTCATAGGGATTTAATGGGAATCTTTAAGGCACCTGGTAAAAAGTCAGAATCTAGGTGAACCTCAGGAGCATCAAGATGGTGGGCCCAGGTGATCCCTGGAGGGCAGATTTGTTCAGGGAGTGGGAAGATCCAGAAAAAGAAGAGGAACTGGGGAGGGAAAGAGAGAGGGAGAACAAGTACTTGGAAGCCTGCAGACAGTAGGTGAGGGCTGAAATGACCCAAAGGTCCTTTGCAGGACCAGGGTTATAACCAGGAAGGACCAAATCTGGGAAGAAGAGTCAAGGTGAGAGATTGTTTAGTCTTTGGAATGTTAAGCTGCTGGAGTTGAAGGCCACAGGGGTTGAAAGGGTAAAATAATGACAATAAATAGCATTTGTTGTTAATTACCATGTATTTACTCAACAAATATTGAAGGCCTACCATGTGTCAGGTAGTTTTACATGCTGAGGATAGTTACAACATTGAGTAAAACTGAAAAAAAATCCTCTCTTTATGGAGCTTTAAAGTAGAGAAGTTTAAAAAAAAATAAATGTTTAGGTTGGGATGACATTTGGCTCTGCACCTCAAACCATGTACAAAATTTAACTCAAAATGGATCAAAACCTTAAGTGCAAGAGCAACTATTACACTCTTAGAAGAAAACATAGGTAAAATCTTTGGAACCTTAGACTTGGCATTGGATTCTTAGCTATGACATTACAGGCATGTGCGTGCACGCACGCACACACACACACACACACACACATAAATATAAATTTTAGTTCATAGGGTTAAAAGCATTTTTGTTTCAAATATGCTATCTAGAAAGTAAAGAGGCAATTCATAATATTTCTGTAAACCTAAAACTGCTATTAAAGTAGTATATTAACTTTAAAAAGACAATATGCAAAATAAAACACTGAAAATTATATATCTAATTAGGCTGTCCTTGTATCTAGAATATATAAATAGCTCTTTAAAATGGGCAAAAGGTCTGAATAATCATTCTTCAAAAGGAGATCCACAAATGGTTAATAAGTATATATGCCCAATATTATTAACCACTAGGGAAATACAAATTGAACTGCAAAAGAGATTCTACTTCATACTCACTAGCAATGGTGATGATTTTAAAAATGGAAAATAACAATTGTTGATGAGGATATACAGACTGGAATCTTCATACATCGCTGGTGGGAATGTAAAATGGCATAGCCACTCTGGCAAACAGTCTGGAAAATTCCTCAAGCGTTAAGTACAGGGCTACCATACAACCCAGCAATTCTACTCCTCGGCATATACTCAAGAGACATGGGCCATGTCCACACAAAAATGCTGTGTATGAATGCTCCATGTACTAATGCTCGCACCGTTATTCATAATAACTAAAAGGTGTAAATAACCCAATCTTTCCTCAATAGATGAATGGATAAATTAAAAAATGTGATATATTTTGTGCTGAAATGTTATTTGGCCGTAAGAAGAAATGAAGTATTGATGTAATGCAGATGCATCTCGAAAATATGTAAAGGGAAAGAAGTTAGTCCCAAGAGACTACAGACTGTGTGATTCCATTTATATGAACTATCCAGAATGGGCAAATGTATAGAGACAAAATTAGAAGTTATTTAGGGCTGGTCAAAATGGGGGTGCTATGGGGGACTTCAGGAGTGATAGCTAACGGTAGTTTTATGGCTTTTGGAGGTAATGAAAATGTTCTGAAGCTGGGTGTGGGGTTGGTTGCACAACTCTGTACATATACTATAAACCTTTGAATTGCACACTTCAAACAGAAGAATTGTATGGTATGTTAATAATAACTCAATAAAACTGTTTAAATGTAGATGCATTATGTTAGGTAGTGATAAGTGCTATGAAGAACAAGAGATCGGCAAAGCACAGGTGGCGACAAGAAAGAAGGGAGCAATGCCGATGACATCATGTACCGTATAATGACATTTCAGTCAGTGACAAGCTGCATCATGACAGTGGTCCTGTAAGATTATAATGGATCTGAAAAATTCCCGTCACCTAGCGACCTTGTGGCTGTTGTGATATTGTAGCGCAATACACCGTCCATGTGCTTGTAGGGGTGCTGGTGTGAGTAAAGCCATTGTGCTGCCAATCACTCAAGAGTAGCATGTCCAATTCTGTGTGGTACATAATCCTCAATGCTAATACATGACTGTTACTGGTTACTGGTTTATGTATGTACTATCCTATGCCTTTTACCTTCAGGTTAGAGCATACTGCTTCCACTTACAGAAAAATAGTTTACTTTAAAATGATGTGCTGTGTCATGCTGGCAGCAGCCTCAACATGGGTAAGACATCTCTCTTTCTCACTTATTTATTTATTTATTGGATTGAACCCAGGAGCACTTAACCACTGGGCCACATCCCCATCCCTTTTTATTTTTTTATTTTGAGACAGGATCTTGGTAACTTGCTTAGGGTCTTGCTAAGTTGATGAGGCTGGCCTTAAACTTGTGCTCCTCCTGCCTCAGCCTCCTAAGTTGTTGGAATTACAAGTATGCACCACCGTGCACCACTAAAATTTTTGTTTTAATTTTAACACAGAAAATATCAACAGATAAAAGCCTACTTCATCAAAAGGCTTTTTTGTTCCTCGGTAAGTTTTAGGTATAAAGAGGTCTGGATACCAAAAAGTCTGAAGAAAAGTTCTACTCCTTTTCTTTGAAAAAATAAAAGCATATTTATAACTGTTTTTCTCTGTCATCCATTTATTTTTTTGGTACTGGATATTGAACCCTGGGGTGCTTTACCACTGAGCTACAGCTACAGTCCCTGTTCTAATGCCCTTTTTTTTTTTGTATTTTTTTATTCTGAGACAGTGGCTCACTAAATTGCCGAGGCTGGCTTTGAACTCTGATGCTCCTGGGAGAGCTGCTGGGATGACAGGCGTGCGCTACAGCAGCCCACAACGTGTGTAGGGCATCTCTTGATCGCGTCATTTCTCTTGCTTGATTCAGCCTCATATTTATTTTGTTCATCACGGCCCTAGGATCAATAACACACATGCGTGCTCAGTGTAGTCAAGGTGAACCGTAGGCTATGCTTCTGTGCTTGTGTGGATATACTCTACAATGTTCACACAATGAAGCACTTCTCATAACATGTCCCCCTCATTAAGCGACATGAGGATAGCCTGGGGAAGGACCTGCTTGGCTGAAGAAACCAGCGTGAAGCTCCTGAGGCTGCAGAGAGCTTCAGGGGGCAGGAAGCAAGGGGGGGAGGGCTGGGGGGGGGGAAGGCCAGTGTGGCTGGAGTTGCCGGAGGGAGGGAAGGGGTTTAGCAAGCTGGGGCTCAGGGCTAGGCATTAGAGTGGACAGGCCATAGTTGGGAGTTTGGATTCTGTACTTATCGGGGTGGGAAGCTATAGGAGTCTGTGAAGTAGACAAATGACACATTTAGGTTTACGGTTTTAAAACATGACTCTGGCTGTGGGTGGAGAATAGTCTGAGGGAGGGTTGGCGTGAGTGGTGTGCTGTTTTTACAGCTCTCTGGAGGGATAAAGGCCTTGGTTTGTAATGTTTGCTAATTTCTGGGATGTAAATGCTCCAATTTTGAACTACTGATGGTTTGACAACTGGGTCTCACAACGCCTGGAAATTGGAGTAGTTATCTCTTGGGAGCCACTGTGAGTCAATTCCAGCAGACCACCCGCAGGAGACTGAAGGAGAGCTTCTAGAACAGTCCAAAGGAATGAGAAAATAATTAGATGTGGGGTATATTTTAGAAGCTTCCTCCTGTTTTGCACAAGGATATGTAGAGGTGATGTTCTCACTGTATCTCATTTAATTCTTCCACCAGCCCAGGGCTGCCTTAGCTCATTGAGGTCTTTGTGCAGATGAGAGAAAGGTGCTTTTTCTCTGGGAGTCAACAGCCTCCCACCAGGGAGCACAGACGTCACTCACACCAGCTGCACCGTGTAGGCACAACCTGCCCATTCATGGCCCATCAGCCACATGATGGGCAGGAGGTGATTCTGTTCTAACGCCCTTTTTTATAGAGGAGAAATTGGAAGCCATATTAGTTAAGAAACTTGCCTGAACCAGGAGAATGGGATTTAAACCCAAGCTACTTTAAGTCTTGGACAGTTTTCCCTAAAACTTCATAGAGGTTCTCTCTCATTGGAACAGCAAATTCACTCCAGGGTAACTTCACATCCCAAAGTGTATCTGTAAACCTAGGCGGTCAGTTACACCAGACTGCAAAAACAAAATGTAAGAGAGAAAGGGAAAGGACAAGGAGATGTAGGGTTATACATTTCTGTGGCAAAGTTTTATCCCTGGAGTTGTGATAAACTCATGGTAAAGAGAGAGAATTCATACTAATCTTAATAATAAATTATGGATAATTCACAACTTTTTTAATATTTATTTTTTAGGTGTAGATGGACACAACACAATGCCTCTATTTTTATGTGGTGCTGAGGATCGAACCCTGGTCCCACCCAGGCTAGGGGAGTGCTCTACCGCTGAGCCATAATCTCAGCCCATAATTCACAACTTTTAAGCATCTATTTCATGTAAAACATTCTAGATATCTTCAGGTTAATTTGAAAAGAAGAAAAATTTTAACTTCCTTTTAAAGATGGGAACACTGAGGCTCAGAGAGGTTAAAAACATGCTCAGGATCACACAGCTGGTGAGTGGCATCTGGGGTAATCTCTCAGCATGTTGAACTCTACTAGTAGGGAAGAAAGCCTCTCCTTTTCATGTTTTTATTCTTCCCCAGAATATCTTGGGTATGATTCTGAACAGAGAGCAATCAGGCCACTTCCAGGAGAATTTTAGAAACTTGACATCAAACTAGTTCATTCAACAAACACTGAGAGTCTTATTTACCAGGCACACCTTAGGCAGTGGGGCTGTAATCATGAATAAGACATTATCTGTTACCTTGAATAGGACTCCACACTCAGAATTTTCTATGTTCCCTTTATAAGATGGGGGCCTAAGTTCCCTTTGCTTAGTCCCAGCCTATCCATGGCTTTAAAGGAACCCAGGATGCTCAATTAGATTGCCAATTCCCTAAGAAGCTGGGGAGTATGAGATCTGGATGTATAAAAGAGGTCAAAAATTGCAGTTTCCCTTTCCTGTGCCCCTGAAGTGGCTTTGCTCCTTTCTCTGCCAGTTTCTGAGCTGGCAAAATCAGGCATACCCACTGCAGAGTCCCTGGATGGCCTTGGGTCTGCCCTCCTGCTTCATTCTTAGCCTCCCTACTTTTGACAAAGGAGCAGACTGTGCCTTGCGGTGATGTGGGGCACTTCCCTAGAGCAGGCCCCTTCCTGGCTTTGGGTAGGACCAGAGGATTAAGCTGGAAGGTTTCTTTTTTCTTTCATGGAAATGGAATTCAAATTGGAACCTTATGTCTGGTTTCTCTGAGCTGCAGAGCATGGCTAGAGTATGGTCTCCAGCTAGTATTCTGGAGGGCTGCTGAGTTAGCTCAGCTGATCCCTCCTCCTTAAATGAGAAGCTGCACTACAACCTTGTCATGGTAAGAATACTCTACCTTGGGATGAGACACCGAAATGCAAAGCCCAGGTCTGTGTCTGTGTCTGTGCGTGTGCGTGTATGTACCTGTGGAAAGGGAAGCTGCAGAGGGTTAGTTCTGCATTCAGGAAAGCACTTGGACAGGTTGCCCACTTGGGCCCTCTGGACTCTAGCATCTTATGCACGACCCAGGAGGCACTCATTACAGTAGCTCAGCTGGGTTTGAATCTCTGCTCTATAATCTATCAGCTGAGTGACTTTTTACAAGTTGTTGATGGCTCTGAAGGTATCTGCTTAAGAAGGTACCAGCAATGAGTAGCTTTAAAAACTTCTTGTAATCTAAATATTTCCCAATTCTGTGGTTTGGGAATTCAGATGAGTCGTAGTGGCAGTATTCTATACCTGTTCCCTGGTGTCTGAGGCCTCAGCTGGGATGACTTGAATGGAGAACACTGAAACAATTGAGGCAGCTTGGGGATTGTGTGTGTGTGTGTGTGTGTGTGTGTGTGTGTGTAGATGTAATGGCTGTGTGTATACAGGTAGAAATTTGTATGTGTATGCATGTAGTATATGTATATATGTGGGTGTAAATCTGCATAGGTGCATGTGTGTGTGTGTGTGTGATTATATATGTAAGTGTACATTTGAATGTATGTATGTGTGCATATGTAGATGTAGGTATATGTATATATACTTGTGTGAATCTATGTATGTTATGTGTGTGCTTATATGCACATGTACATGTGTGTGTACATATGTCTAGATACACCATCGTTGGAGGTAGTGGCTATGACCATTTTGTTCTCCTTTTCATACCCACTGCTTAACACAATATCTGATACACAAAAGATCTTCCATAAATGTCTATTGAATAGATGAAAAAAATTCTTGTCAAGCATCCAGTATGTACAGGCAAAATACAGGAAGCAGTGATAACAGGACAGAGCTTGGGTAAAGGTGACAGTCTTCTAGAGGTGCCTTCTTTTTTTCTTTAATTCTTTTTTAGTTGTTGATGAATCTTTTTTTATTTATTTATTTTTATGTGGTGTTGAAGATCGAACCTAGTGCCTCACACCTATGAGGTAGGCACTCTACCACTGAACCACAACCCCAGCCCCGGGGCCTTCTTTTTGTTCTCTCCATATGCAAAAATACTGCTCACCCCTTAAATGAGTATAAAATTCTATGTATTTTGCAATTAATAAAGGTGGGGGAGGTCAGGGTTCTCAGATCCTTAATGATACTATGATAATATATGGTGGCATTAATTGACTGGGGCTTTTCTGATTAATAGGTTCTAAGAATAAATGGGAGATACAGAGTACTTTGAGATTTTTAGATCACAAATCAGTTGGAAATGTCCTCTTCTGTAATTTCCACCTCCCCATATTTTGGCTGTTAGTAGAAAATTCTTCAGCTTCTGCCATCCTTCATCTTCTCCTCAGAAATGGCACTTCCCAATATAGAACAGCACAGGAATACTTCAGAGGGGAACATGGGGAAATGGCACTGGGTGATGAGTGTGTTCGCATTCTCTCTGCCTGTGCTGTAGATAATGCAGCTGCAGGAACGTGTCCCCCTCTGAGCCCCTCTGAGAATCAGACCCTAGGCTCTGCAGGCAGCCGTGCATAAACCCCAGTCCACACCCCACAGAAAGGACCTGGGTGTTGATGTCAGGTGTCACCATGAAGGCCAGCAAAGAATTGGAAGGACTCCCCAACAAGGAGTTGTCTCTGCTGTTCTTTGGGAAAATGTTCTGCCAGTCAAGAGGCAGGTGCTCAGACACCCTAGGAAGCAGTTTAAGCCTAGAATGAGGAGCACATTTCCAGACTCTGAGGGTGACAACACTAGCATTTTAAATAACATTGAACTTCAGGTCTCTTGTCCAAGCTCCTGGCTGTGTAGAAAAGGAAACTGAGGCACAGGAAAGTTAGGTGACAGGAGCCACTCAGCAGCTGAGACTGGCTTGGCTTCTGGCTCCAACTGTAATTTACAAAGCTCAGATGGTGAATGTCCTTAAAAATTGTAAAGTATCCTCCAAAGAAGGTCATCATTCATGCAGTGACGTTCGTGTACCCCTGGGTCACTCTGATGGGAGATGGAAAGGAGTGGCGGTGTATGTGAGGATCTCCCCCTCTTCCCAGAGCTCTTCCTGCACCCTCCACACCTGGGTCCCCCACTTCTCTGGGTTCTGGTCACCTTGCTGTGGCCCCAGATCTGGGTTTGGCTGGCATCAGCATGCGACTGTCAGAGAAGAGCGTGGAGAGGAGAAGGCAGGTCTGTGGAGGGTGCTGGGCGAGGCTTCCACCTGTAGGGAGACGTGGAGAAAGTGTGGGTGCCCCAGAGAAGAGCAACATGGCGCCCATTCACTGTCTGCCTTCCATCTTCCCTGGACCCAACTCTGAATTTCCCCAAAGTCGGGGTGTAGGGGGAGCTGAACGCTGGGGGCCCTTCTCTCAATCTGTCCTGGCATCAGTGCCCCTCTGTTGCCGGGAGCCTGGCTGGCTTCTGTGAATTGTGTCTGAGAGGAAATGAGATCCTCCTCATACCAGGCCATTTGCTGGCTTCCTGAACCACCGAGAGCGCTAGGGGAGGAGGGAATGAATAATTGATAAAAGACCATAAAACATAATTTGTTCCTTTGAGTGAATTAGAAACTGTAGTTAAAAAAAGAGAGAAGTTACCATCAGTGGACCAGGAGTGTTGCATTATTTAGTCCCAGCTATTTCATTAGAGGGGTAACGCAGGAGAACCAGAACATTAAAATCACACCCTTTGCTCCTCAGGAAGGGAAATAGCATCACAGAGGCCCCAAAAGATGCAATTTCAACTCATTGGGCTCAGTTGCCTGGGGCCTGGAGTGTGCTTGAAAGAGTGACATGAGCCACCTCTGGGTGATGGAAGGAAACAGGCAGTGGCCGTGGACTCCTCCCATCCATCTGCACCAGACGGGGAAGTGTTGAGTAAGAGGCTTCTCTTTCTTTTAGGATGCCCTCCAAGCTCCCCTTCGTCCTCTCCTGAAACACTCCCTTTCATTCTTTAAGACTGGAAGGGGAATTCAAGTCTAGTCCAAAATAGAAAAAGTAGACATCAGGTATCACTCAAATTTCTGCATCCACATTGAGACTCTATCTTATAGGTGATGTCTCTGAGAACTTGGCAATCCCACTCTATTTTGGGGACCTATTCCATTCAACAGAGAGCTTCCCTTTTACAATTTATAGACTTTCCCAAATTCCTTTTCCTAGGGGGAAAAAAACCCCTGAAATTCATTTTATTTTTTTGAAGCAAAGCAATTTAACTTTTGCCTTAGGTTCTCCATCACAAACCATACCCTGGGCTTTCCCATTCTTAATCATACAGCTCTTTGATTCATTTTCAGAACTAAAAGGGCTCTCTACCCCATCTAACAAAATAAACAATAGATGGAAAGTTTGAAATTACAATATCTTTCACAGTGCCAAAGGTTCAAGGCCAATCTCTTCAGAATCATGTTCAAAGCACTTGTCCTTCATTCCAGTGGTAGAAGAAGCAGGAAAATATTTCCTCCATCTCACCAGAACATACTTTCACAGTCAGAGCTTTTTGTTCTTCCATTGCTGAACGCATTTTTTTTTAAAGAGAGAGAGAGAGAGAGAGAGAGAGAGAGAGAATTTTTTTAATATTTATTTTTTAGTTATTCTCGGACACAACATCTTTGTATGTGATGTTGAGGATTGAACCCGGGCTGCACACATGCCAGGCGAGCACACTACCGCTTGAGCCACATCCCCAGCCCTGAACGCAGTTTTGGTTACCCTCTCCCCAGCGCCTGCTATTCAGAAAAATCTTTGTCTCATCCAGCTTCCCTTTCCCCCACCACCTCAACTTCTTCCTTTGTGTATGTGCACACACATACACACATACACACATTCATGCTCACGTATGCAATGATGCAGAATTTGCTTTTATTCCATCATTACCTCAAGAAGGACCATGTGGTTTTTTTGTAGGGAGAGCTTTTTGGGTCTTGTGGCATTCTTTATATTACCGGCTTAGTAACCAGTGTTCTCTGCGTAGGCCACCTGATCCCTTGCTTACTTTATCCTTTTTTTCTGATTCTTACTGTCATTCATCAACTAACATCAACTGACAAAAATTGGAATCTAAAGAAAACTTGTTCTCCTCTCTGTCCTGCCCGAAGAATTTGTCCTGGAAGAATTTGCTATTTATAATCAGGGAGCATCATTATCTTGGAGAACAGGGAATCAAGAGATCTAGATTTTAGTCACTGTAACCACAAGACCGTGGAGAAGCTATTTATTCATTTTACATTCCCATTCTGGCATCAGAACAATTATGTGGTTGGGTGAGATGATGGTCACCATTTCTCCTAGAGCTTGATTTCTATGATCTCATTTCTTAAAGTGTGTTCTTCTGTACACAGTCTCTCAGAAGGTAAGGTTTGCTGACAAATAGGTTTCCATGGTTAAATCCATTTGAGAAATATTGGATTAAATAATCATAAGGAATATATCTAGAGCCTTTATGATTTTAAAGTCTATTGTGAACCTCTCTGTGAGAAAGTATGAATCCCAAACTCACTCTACTGTTTATGTGTGTGAGTGTGTGTGTGTGTGTAAACACCTGCTAGCATGATGTATTACAGTGAGAAAGCATGTGTTTAGTATGTGCCAGGCCCTGGGTTCCATGCCCAGCACCACAGAAACACTCAAACAAAAACATGATGTACGACTAGAATTGTGTAAAACACAGTTTGAGAATAAAGAACAGAGTGTCTCCAATGTGGGCCCTGCACTCACTGCTGGTTGTGTTTGGTGCCTGGTACCCACCAGCTCTATGTCCTGGGAAACGATTTACTTCTCTGTGCTTCTCTTTTACCATTTTTTTAGAAGAAGAAGGACTAGGGATGTAGCTCAGTGGTAAAGCATTAGTCTAGCATGTGCAAGCCTTTGGGTTCGACCCCCAGTGCTCCCAGAATATAAATATAAAATAAGATGAAGGAGGTTAGGAAAACACCTATCTCAGGGATCTTAGCAATGTGCTTAGGACCCAGTAGAACACACATTAAAGGTTATAATTAGTTATTACTAGCTTAGAAAATATTTATCGTTAGTTTAATAAGCAGAAAGAGCTTATAACATTTTATCATAAAGACTTGGCCAAGTCTCTGACTCTACTGGAGGTCTCAGACAGGACTCTAGAGTTAGACAACAGGTGGCTGCTACCTCAGTGGTACAGAGTTAGGTCAGAAAATAGACAAGGAAGAGGAACATTCCAAACCAGCTCAATACAACCCACATAAAGATACTTACAGAATGGCATGGTAGGAGGAAAAGTAAGCAGTAATGAGAACAAAACACTGGCCAAAGCTAATTGAAATCATGATATCTGTCCAATTCTCTTTGTTAGCAATAGAAAACAGAACATTAATCACCTCTGTATATATCTTCTAAGCAGGAATTGAGTAGGCATATTGGTGAGGAGGGATTAAGTTTTTGCTGCAGTAACAAACAACTCCTAAGTGTCAGTGGATTACAACAAAGGACTGTTTATTTCTCAAACTACTTATTGCACATTCTTGGTGTTCTTAGGGCTCTGTTTTATATCTTTCAGTCTGGATCATAAACTGATGGGGCTGCCACCTTCTCAAGTGCTAGGGATTATTATGGCAGGCAAAAAGAATTCTAGCAATTGAATGCTTCAGGTCAGATATAATGCATGACACAACTTATCCTCTGAATCTGGGCACATGATTCCTACTCAATCATACTATCACCAGGAAGAATCCTACAAAATGCTCAGGAGGTGGAGAGCTGGAAATATTTGATGAACAGCAATAATTACTACATTCTACCCGTTTGACCATGGAAAGTTTGGCTCCCAGTTGTGGTAGCTAACCCTAAAGGTCTACCCAGTTTGGTGGTATCACAGTGAAGTTGTAGGGTCTCTCATGGTAGTAAGTAAGTAAGTAAGCTGTACATTAGGAGGTTGTATTTCTAGTCTCCACATTAGTTATGGGTGTATATTTTTCTAATTCAGAGATTGATGAATGGAAAGGACAGTGATCTGCTCCCCTCCCACAACACACTGTGCAGTGGTTCACTTGGAACAGGGAAACTTCATTAGACATTCTTATTCAGAAGTGGGGAAAATGGAGGAATCAGAGCAATCTCTGGTCCATCACAAGTCTAAAGTCCTGCTAAGCAGAGTTCAGTGTCATTCAGCTGCCCAGGAGGGGCTCCCAGTCCACTGTATTCTGGCCCTTGGCTTCTCCCTCCGAGGTCCTTCTTTCTGTTATCCTCCTGGATTAGAGCTGAGATGGGCAATGAGATGACATCTTCCCTGGGACCTGAGCAGCTTCCTCTTTCTTCCTGTCCATAAAAATTGAGGGGCCTACAGGTTCCGAACAGTGATGGATGGCTACAGGTCATGGTTCCTTTGATGGAGTGACTATGTTAGAGTTCAGATCTTGAATGTCCCCCAAAGGCCCATGTATTGAAGGTCTGGTAGCCTTGTGTCACTATTGGGAGGTGGTGAAACCTTTAGGAGCGAGGCCTAGTGGAAGGAAGGTAGGTCATCGGGATGTCCACTGGAAGGGGATATTGGGATCCTGGACTCTTCCCCTCTATCTTATCTTCTCTCTCTCTCTCTCTCTCTCTCTCTCTCTCTCTCTCTCTCTCTCACTCTTTGCTTTTCTGGTGCCATGAGGTGAGCAGCCTTCTCCATCATGGGCTCTCAGTATGATGGATTGTGCTGACACAGGCCCAAAATGATGGGGCTAAGTGATCATGGTCTGAAAATTCTGTAGCTCTGAGTAAACATAGCTTTTTTTTCTTTTAAGTTGATTTCTCAGGTATTTTATTACAGTAATAGAAAGCTGACTAGCACAGCTTTTCCTTCTCTAATCCAGTCAACTTGTGCCAATAGCCAATAATCACACTTACATTTTTTTCTCAATGAACTTAACAGTGGGTAATACAAGTCTTATCTGTTTTCTGTGAGAAGTTACAACTTTGCCTCAATCTTTCTCTGTTTCCTAATTCACTTTGTCCAGTTCAAAGTACTTTTCTGGAATCCACATCTTCAAAGTTTTGCTCTAATCTACCTTAATCCATTCAGAAGATTTGTTCTATGAAGCAAGCCTGGGTCCTAGTCAACCTATACTACACAAAGATGTTTTAAATCTTATTTACTTATTTTGGGTGATGAGAAGCAGTTACCTTTGTCAACCCTGAAAATGCCCTACCATTTTGGACCCTCCTGTCCTCTTCATCTCTTCTTGTTCACTGGCCAACTCTATTCTGAGCGCATTGTCTTTTTACCCACAGCCAAGAGTAGCCACTGTATGATAGTAACAATCTGTTTTTGAACCTCTTTCTAGATATGCAAGTTTTAATCGGCCTTCTAAATGATTATAGGCAACAGTTTTTTAAAATATTTTGTCTTCTCAAGCTCTTCGTCCCTACCCTGTCCTTGTTTACTCCCCTTATATCAAAGGAGTCATTTGGTATTTGTTTTTTAAAGATTGACTAGCTTCACTTAGCATAATCTGCTCTAATGCCATCCATTTCCCTCCATCAGACACTAGAAAGGCAATATGTCAATCAATGGAAGGGAAACTGATGTGATACAGCAATTTGTATACGGGGTAAAAGGGGGAGTTCATAATCCACGTGAATCAAACCGTGTAATATGATGTATTAAGAACTATGTAATGTTATGAACGACCAATAAAAAAAAAATATTTTGTGACTTTTGACAGGGATTGCATGCAGTGGTCTCTAATAAATTTCCTTCACTGTCCATCATCTGGCCCCTGGGCCAACATCACAAATTTTAAGTATGGTTATTGCAACTTCTCACTTCTGGGCACCAATATCCAAATCAGTTTGTAAAGACACAATTACACAATGGTAGTAAATCAGTCCCTGACTGCCAGAGGCTTAGAACTACAAAGGGTTGCTTCCCAGTCATGCTACTGTTGCTTTGGCTGGGGGTCCCACTTCATGTCACCTCACCCTAGAACACACTTCTGATGGATCAGCCGTCATCTCGAGGGATGCTGGTTAAGAAAACTTTGGGGCCCTTCCCAAAAGTCAAATTACAAACAGTCCTTCTGTTTGTAATTCACTGGCTGGACCTACTTGTCTGGTACCGTCCAGGCGTATGCGAGCTAAAGAGCCCCGAGAGCAGCTAGAGCTGGAGAAATGTGGAAAACAGCACTCATGACTACAGCAATAAGGGGATGGCAGGAGGAAGCAGACTGCATACTTGTCATGCTAGCAAGCTCTCTTGGAATCCTCCTGAAAGATAAGGGTTTTCTTATAGATGTATTTCTTGGCACACAGAATCCTTTCCTAAGGCTGTCAATTCTCATGGCATGGACGTCTAGTGCATTCCTTCCTCAATAGACACTTCACTTAGGTGAAAGCTGTTAGATTTTTCTCTAGTGACTTCTGGAGCCTCATTGTCATTGTCACTATTTTTGTAATGGACATCCTCATCGTCACTGTTAAAAACTCTGATTAAGCAGTTAATTATAAATAGTGCTTATCTATAGAACAGGTCTTTGCAATTATCCTTCCCCCTGTCCACTAGGTCATGGAGAAAGCCCATGAGGAAGGAAATGATCACACTGCTTCCAAGCACTAAATGGAAGGGGACATTAGGTCTAAGAGTGATGCTACTAAATATGTGCAGGGGACTTTAGTTTGTGGAAACAATGGGTGCCATCAACAGGAAATTAGCCCTCAAAGTAGAGGATATCTGATTTGTTTTTAATGGAATTCTTAGATAACCAAAATTTGGGACTTTTTTTTTTTTTTTTGTGTGTGTGTGTGTGTGTGTGTGTGTGTGTGTAGGGAGGAAAACAAAAGGCAAATAGCAAAAGTTGTCTGCAAAGTATAAAACCATCCAATCACCAGGTATTGTTCCCCAGGATTCCTAGGGTTCAAAACTTTCTTCCCTCATTGCCCCAGTTGAGAAAGTAGGAGAAGCTTAGGAGAAGGAGTGAAAATGGCCCAGTTTCCCTTGGGTAAAGGGGTAAATGAGGTACAAGAAAGAGAGGCTGGGTCTTGTGGATCATGATTGTCTTCTGTCAGAGGAACTTCCACATAGTACATCCTGAGGCACTGAAGCATAGGACAAGAGCCTTACCCAGAGATGAGACAGTGAGATGAGGGACACATGTCTGCATCCAATTGGCTTTGAGTGGTTTGCATTCCATAGTGAAATGCTTAGGACCGGGTGATTTCTTAGGGGGCGTGTCCTCATGCACAGGTGATCACTCAGCAAGTGGTCAGGGATCTGACCATGTGCTACCCATCCTTACTGCAGGGGCCTGTGGGTAGGAGGCAGAGAGAAAAAACATTCCCACAGAGCCCTTGAAATAATGAAGCTGAGACTATAACCACTGTCTTCCTCTCCCAGAACACAACTTTAGGGGTTTGACTGCCAGGATAATGACCAGTGTGTGTGCACATGCGCGTGCGCACGCGCGCGCACACACACACACACCACACACACACACACACACACACGTACACACAGCAAAGTACTAAAGGTAACAAAAAGAAGCCTGGAAAATAGGGTAGACTAGGGCTGGGGATTTGGCTCAAGCGGTAGCGTGCTCGCCTGGCATGCGTGTGGCCCAGGTTCGATCCTTAGCACCACATACAAAGATGTTGTGTCCGCCAAAAACTGAAAAGTAAATATTGAAATTCTCTCTCTCTCTCTCTCTTTAAAAAAAAATAGGGTAGACTAATCATTTATATACCTGGGATAAGTACATTCTAGGGCTTGGGGCTGAGTTAAGAATATCAATGATCATCAAATTATGTACCATGCTGTGCACTTATCTCAATTGGTACATAATCCAGGTGTCTATTGTTTTTCTTGAAGGCTTTAGTGTAATGGATTTAAGGATTTCTTGATTTTTAAATTAATTCATAATTATAGATTTCTTGTCCCCATTCCAGGCTTGAATAAACAATTGCCTCATTGATGTCTTCATTTGCATGTCTAGTTCTTCTCTCCAGTTTAACGTGTAAAAATGAGGTCTTGATAGATCCCATTGTTTAACCCTTCATCTTACCTTTCTCAATCAATGGCACCACTAGTTGCTCCAACTCCAAACCTGGCATTGCTTATTTCTCATGCCTATGGATTATCAATTCCTGCTGCTTATATCTCCTAAAGTCACCACCCTGATGCTCCCGGAACTCCCCACTCTGTCTTTACTCTCTTTTCATTACCCTAGTCCAACTCACCACCACCCCTTCCCCAGACAACTGCGATTTCCTGGTCTTTGCCCTCATCTCTCTCCTCTACTTAAGAACTGTCACTGACTTCACATGGCCCTTAAGACAAAATCTAAACAGCTCACCCCCTAAGACCTTATCTCTTGCTTCTTCTCCAACATCACCTTGTGCTTCTCTCATATGTGGTCTTATTTATGATCCTTCGACATCCATGACCTGTATAGCTCAGGGCTTTGATACTTACCTGCCCAGAATGCTCTCCCCTTGCTTGTTAGCATGGCTGCTGCATTCCCATCTTTGAAATCTCCATTGAAATACTACTTCTTCAGAGGGAACTTCCCTCACCAACCTACCCTCTTCAAAACTAAATCCCAGGTTCATTTCTGACATAGCCTCCCTTTCTCTAAAACATTTATACAATATGTAAATATCTTCTTTATTGTTTATCATGAAAATGTTAATGTATATATTGCATTAAAATATAAACTTACAAGAGTAGATATTTTGTCTAGATCACTGTTAAATTCTCAGTACCCGACACCATGTAGAGCACCCAGTAGTTGCTCCAATACAAGTTAAGTAAATGAACAGCCCCATATGAACATTGCAGACATCTGAATCTAGATGCGACAACACAAGAAAACAATCTGTGCCAGCATGAAATTGTGCTGGGTGTGTGTTGGGAAATGATCACCTGTCAGTAGAAGCAGCATTGCAGTGTCTACGGAAGGAGCTGAGCCTCCTGTCTTCCTTCACCTGGGAACTGGCACTTCTGAAGGTGTGATTTGATTCATCCTTAATATATACTTAGGAAGAATGATCTAGGCATAGGGATTTTCTTGAGCTAAGAAATGAGTCTATTTCACAAAAGAACTAAAAACAGAACTCTGATTCATGAACTTGCTAATGGCTTTTCCCTCTCAGGGGATCCTCCCCGTGCACAATGAAACCTTTCTTGGGGCTCAGCCGTATGCCTGATGTGAAGGTTGACCACAGAACATCAGTTTTGCCTGTAGGGTGGCAGGCAGCACTTGTCAGGCTTAACTGGCTGTGTACCCTTCTGGCAGAATTCAAGGTTCTTCCCATTCTTCTTTGTTTCAAAGTTACTGACCTAGTTGACAATCTCCTGAATAAAAGCAGCAATGATTTAAATGAATATGCCAGTGAATAATTGACTATAAAATTTGAAAACAAAACCAAAAAGAATCAAGGGCCAGCCAGTTTATAAACCAGAGAATATTATAGAAAATTGGACAGAGATAAAAAAAAGTATCTCCTATGTTGTGTTTATTGCTGTTTCTCTTTATTTTTTATTTTTTTTTTGAATGGAACAATTTTTGCATGAAGACCAAATTGCTTAATTACAAAGGCTGTAAATGGGAAAACTGGGTAAACCAGTATACTAGCTTTCTCACCTTTCAGTGAAACATGCAAGGGAGAGGAGGGAGGAACAGATACTAACAGTGTAGAAAAGAAGCAGAAGCTGTAGCATGGAAGACCTGGTGAGGAACAAAGTAGAGAATACAGTGAGTTCTAAAGCTAGTATTTCCCTTACCCGCTCACCACCTGACCTCTTCCCTAGAGGTCCAGAAGCCTTAGTTCCCTCCTCCCCTTCACCCCCTCTGGGAGCAAATGCTGCTGAGAACAACTGCAGTTTTAAAACACTTTGTGCAATACAAAGAACTCTTCCATGCATCTTGTGGTTTGAGAGTACATTTATGTATCGTTCTCATTGCTATCTTCAATGAACTCTTAATAATGCAGAAGCAACCACACAAAGACATCTTGTAGTTGTTAGCTAATTTTGGCCACAGCCAGGCAAAAAGGAGAAAACTGAGGCATAGAAAAGCAAATGTCAATCTACCTGGAAGTAGTAGTTTGAAAAGATGAGCCCTCCCCCTATAGACCCCCAATCAGCTGGTGTAGTGAAGAAAGACTATTTGGTGAAAGGCAGAAATGGATAGAAAGCCACTCTTACTTGTATGCTCTTAGAGAGTCAGGGAAAGAGTTAAGTGGTCCCTAATAACAAACTTTGTCCTGTCCAAATATTGGTGAATGGGTCTTCATTGTAGCCTGGTCTAGGAGCAGAGGCCATCTTTCTGGTAAAGCACTTAGAATGTGGCTGGTACACATTGGATGCTTAATAAATGTAGATTTTTTTTTCATTAAGCCTCTGACATACCTTTTCTTCCACCCTTTCCTCCCTTTTCTTGGCTGTGCAATAAGCAGAAATTCCAGATGCATTCCAGGGAGGCTGGAAGCAAAGGCTTCCCCCAGGTGTATTTTCCTGGCTGTGATGTCTTTGATGCCACCATCTTCTGGTTCTTTCTTCACTGGGGCTGCTACCTAACCCAGGACTCCCTGGGAGAAGGAAGACTTGAGATGAGAAAGGCATTGGCAGGCTTCCCAACCCTTTCCTACTATCACTTTGCCATCCTGGGAGAGTTGCAGCCTCGCCTTCCCAGGTTTTCAAAGAGATAATCCCTGGGGGAATTGCATTGGAATACAATCTAATTTGGAAGCTTTCAAGACATTTCAAAAATACTTCCTTTTTCTTTTTCTTCTCCCCCCCCCCTCGCCCCGTCTTTCTTTTTTCTTCTTCTTCTTCTTTACAGTGGGATATTGGAGAAACCAGCATATGGGTCTTTGTAAATACAGAGAGACAACATAGGATTTAATTTTTTAAATTAGATGTCTGGATGACTGGAGGCACACTGCTCTGTATCAAGAAGTGGGAGGGGTGTGTTGAGGTGGGGGTGAGGTGTGATTTCTTATTGATCGAACACTGCGCAGGTCAACTCGGTAAACCCATATGAGAAAAGCTGATTGCGGCAATTGAGGGGGTGTGGTACTAGGGTACTGGCTCCCGTTTAGGGGGACCATGAATGGTGATTGTGTGAAAGCGAGAGGCGTGCCAAGAGAGCGCGGGGAAGATTACTGGGGAGGCAAGTGTGTGTCTATTTCCACAGCGCCCTGGCTCCCTGCAGCCCCTGGCTGGGTGAGGGGTGTGATGTGGGAGTGGGGTGGGAGGGGGCAGCAGGCGGGGCCTGCCACGTCACTTGGAGAGTGTGTTGGGAAGGAAGGGCAGAGCGGAGAGCCGAGCCGCTGCTGCTGCGGCGGCGGCAGCGAAGGCTAGAGTCGTGGGGAGGTGGGTCCCCGCGCTCCGGCGCCGGGGCAGCCTCAGGGCCCTCTCCGAAGCTTGCGGAGCAGCTCCTGGGGAGGAGGTGGTGTCTGTGGCGGCTTTAACCACGACCTTGGCCAAACCAAACCCCGCGGTGGACCTAGGGCGGAGGCCGAGTCCGGGCAGGAGTCTGCCGAGCCGGAGGGAGGCGCATCTGGCGCTTCGGTACCAGCGGCGGCCGGGGGCTTGAGCTGTTGGAGAAGCGCAGTGGGAGCTGGGAAGAGCCAGCTCGTCGGGAGGGCGGACCCCAGCGTCCAGGAGCCCAGCCTCAGGCACAGCAAGGGGCGAAGCCACGCGTCTTTTCGGACGGCCAATTTCACGCGCCAGTTTGAGATTCCAGGCATCCCAGTAAGCACCAGCACCGAGGCGCAGGTATCAGAAGCGCGGAGCCAAATCCTCTGCGCCCAGGTCACCTCCCAGACCTATCCTTGCAGGGATCAGGGCTTCAGGGCTCACCAACCTAAACGCCAGGTCAGACCGCTAGCCTGCAGGAGCGCGAGCCCCACCCTAAGGAGGGAGCGCCGCAGGGAACTGGGAAGCCGGTGCAGCGCGCGCGAGGTTGGGTCGTGGGCGCCGTCCTAGTGGCGGGGAGCGCACAGCCAAGAGGACATGAGATCGGAGAAATCCCTTACGCTGGCGGCGCCGGGGGAGGTCCGTGGGCCGGAGGGGGAGCAACAGGATGCCGGAGACTTCCCGGAGGCCGCTGGCGGCGGGGGCTGCTGTAGTAGCGAGCGGCTGGTGATCAATATCTCCGGGCTGCGCTTTGAGACACAGCTGCGCACCCTGTCGCTGTTTCCTGACACACTGCTTGGGGACCCCGGCCGCCGAGTCCGCTTCTTTGACCCACTGAGGAATGAATACTTCTTCGACCGCAACCGGCCCAGCTTCGATGCCATCCTGTACTACTATCAGTCGGGGGGCCGCCTGCGGAGGCCGGTCAACGTGCCCCTCGACATCTTCATGGAGGAGATTCGCTTCTATCAACTGGGGGATGAAGCCTTGGCGGCCTTCCGGGAGGATGAGGGCTGTCTGCCCGAAGGTGGAGAGGACGAGAAGCCGCTACCCACCCAGCCCTTCCAGCGCCAGGTTTGGCTTCTTTTTGAGTATCCTGAGAGCTCCGGGCCCGCCAGGGGCATCGCTATTGTCTCCGTGTTGGTCATTCTCATCTCCATCGTCATCTTTTGCCTGGAGACCTTGCCCCAGTTTCGTGCAGATGGTCGCAGTGGAAGCAATGATGGTGGTGTGAGCCGAGTCTCCCCAGTTTCCCGGGGAAGTCAGGAGGAGGAGGAAGAGGAAGATGATTCCTATACATTTCACCCCGGCATCACCTCTGGGGGAATGGGGACAGGAGGTTCGTCCTCACTCAGTACTCTTGGGGGCTCCTTCTTCACAGATCCCTTCTTTCTGGTGGAGACTCTCTGCATTGTTTGGTTCACTTTTGAGCTCCTGGTGCGCTTTTCTGCCTGCCCCAGCAAGCCGGCCTTCTTCCGCAACATCATGAACATCATTGACTTGGTGGCCATCTTCCCCTACTTCATCACCCTGGGCACTGAATTAGTGCAGCAGCAGGAGCAGCAGCCAGCCAGTGGAGGGGGTGGCCAGAATGGGCAGCAGGCCATGTCCCTGGCCATCCTCAGGGTGATTCGCTTGGTTCGGGTGTTCCGCATCTTCAAGCTCTCCCGCCATTCCAAAGGGCTGCAGATCCTGGGGAAGACCTTGCAGGCCTCCATGAGGGAGCTGGGCCTGCTCATCTTCTTCCTCTTCATTGGAGTCATCCTCTTTTCCAGTGCCGTCTACTTCGCAGAGGCTGATGATGATGATTCACTCTTCCCCAGCATCCCAGATGCCTTCTGGTGGGCAGTGGTTACAATGACCACAGTGGGTTATGGAGACATGTACCCCATGACTGTGGGGGGCAAGATCGTGGGCTCTCTGTGTGCCATCGCTGGGGTCCTCACCATTGCCCTGCCTGTGCCGGTCATCGTTTCCAACTTCAACTACTTCTACCACCGGGAGACAGAGCAGGAGGAGCAAGGCCAGTATACCCATGTCACTTGTGGGCAGCCTACACCAGACCTGAAGGCAACTGACAATGGACTTGGCAAGCCGGACTTCTCTGAGGCCCCCCGGGAACGGAGGCCCAGCTACCTTCCCACTCCACATAGGGCATTTGCAGAGAAAAGGATGCTCACAGAGGTTTGACCCAGGCGGGCAAAGCCTGCATGAGAAGGGGTGTACTAAGTGAACTAACTCTTAGGCTTCTTTCTCATCCTCACAACTCTCACCCTAGATCCAGCTGACCTCTTGACTCCCTCCCCCTACACCCAGTAAATGGCAACCAGGACCAAATACCTGGACGGTCAACCTTGTTGCTTGACCTGTACAGCATTCAAGGTTTATCCATCTAAGTCACATTTTTGAAATTGCAACGGTGCCACCCAATTATGTCCATCTTCTGTCATGTGGATGAGATATACTGTTCTGTCTGATCTTCCCTCAAGACTCTGATTTTTCCTGTCTGGAACTTGTCTTATCTTTAGGAGCAGAAACGTTAATAGGATGGAAATCAGCCATACTTGGGTCCTATTACTCTCCTTATTGTCCTTTGCTTTGGGGGGCATGTACCTGTCTTAGCTTCTTGATAACTGGTGGAAGCTGGAAGATGGAAACAGTACTCAATGTGCTGTTTCATTCCATGAACTGTAACACCTGCTGGTCATCCTGCAGAGCACACTCTATAGAGACTTAGTTGTACAGCCTCAAAATATGTTATCCATTTCTAATCTTGGATGGAATGAAAGAAAATGCAATTAAAGTGGATGATCTGGAGGACATGAGGGTCAGTTCTGGACCAAAGGGGCCAGTGGATTCTCCCAGCTGTGATCTGGTATAGGAGACACTGGTCTTTGGTCTGCATTTAATCCTCCCCACTCTTATCCCTGACTCTCTTGAGCTTCCAGGAAGGTTCCTTCTCAGAGCCAAATACTCTTTGTGTGCAAGTGCCTTCCTGTGCAGAGGAGCTGGAAACAGGTCCTACAGAACCAGGAGAAATGGCTGAATATAGTCAAGCAACTGGCTTTATCACAAACCAGAAGCAAGGAACCACTAAGCAGAGATTGTCATCTTGGAGGGGCAGAGGAATCTTGTTGCAGATGTCAGTTTTTTTTCTCCCTCATTTCACCAGAACCCTCTCTGGCTTTCCACTCTTCTTCCTGGGAATTTGACTTAGGATTGCAGGTGAAGGCTTTCTAAAGCAACCCCAGCTCAAATCTGTAGACAGGTGAAAGCACATATTGATTGCCAGTTTCTTCTCATTTTATGGGTAATGACATATGTGGCTTAGGTTAAGGAACAAGCATTATTCCTTTGCTGACACTGGTAGAGGTTTTTGCGGAGTCAAGCAAACATTCACCTGCTCTGCCCCCTGGAGCTGCATCTGGCCTGCTCTAACTGGTAAGGTAATCTGGCTGTTTCCCACCTGGACTCAGCCATCCTCTTCCATTGTGAAACTACTGCCATCCATCCCACCTGCCCACTTCCCTCTTTTCTCCCCAGTCACATTACCATTTGTTTCTTGCCTTTGGTAAACTGTGATGTACTGTTTAAATCTCTTCTGAATGCAGTTCTGAAACTGAAAGGACTGTTACAATGCTTTTAATTTTATAACTATGCTTTAAGACTCTTAGATGAAAATTTTTTAAAAAATAAAACTTCCCGTAGAGCAGCTTCTGAGGGATAGCCTTTGAGGGTTTGCTTGAGAGGCAGTGTAGCTTCTGTGAGTGCTAGACTGAAATCTGGATTTTGCCACAGCTTTACAGGGTAGCTCTGGCTCCATAGTCCCTCTTTGTGCCTCAATTTCCCCCCATTAAATGGGAACATTAATGTCTTCCCCTCCCTACCTCATGGTGATTGTCAGTGAGCTCATCTGGGAAGCTGGGGAAGACACTATGCACATGTGTGAATTATAGTCGTTGATTTGATTTTTAGTTCATTATCCTGTCTCCCCACCTCCCAGAAGTAAGACCCCCCAGATTTTCTGCCTTGGAACCAAAACCCAAGAATAGCCATTCATTATGAGCTCTTCACTTCCTAAATCCCTCCCTGAGCTCTTGGGCTGGGCCTCAGTCTTTTTTCTTACCCTTCGGAATGGAGAATCTTCTTTAGACAGGCTGGGTAGATCCTTTTTAGGGCTGGAGGTCACCTTTCCTAGGAGATTGGCTTCCTTAAACCTGAAACCCAGTAGGAGACAAAGGTGTTTATGATTCAGAAACCTGTTCCAAGGTCAGGAAGTGCTATTTTTCCAAATCTCTTCTATTACTCCTGGCTATTTGGGAAAAGAAAGGCCCATGTCAGTGGCTAAAGGGATGCCCCCTGTTGGGACATGTGTGCATGTATCTGTAGATATGTGTATGTGATCATGCTCATCATCATCCCTGAGCAAACATTGCCTTTTCAAATCAGAGCATGCCTGAAAGTAAAAGGTTTGTGGAGAACTGGGATCTCTAGGGACTCTGGTTGCCGTAGCAACCTTCCAGACTGTTCTCTCAGTCTTCTGATTCGGGCATCAAGGGAGAACAGACTACATATCCCCCAGCTTCTCAAATGGGAGCACCTTCTACTATTGGTTTAGGGGTAGGTAGAGCCAGGACAGGGACACAGGACCTTGGAAAATGTGGAGGAAATTAAACTTCTTGAACTTCCTCCTTGGATTCTTCCTGGTTTCCCCTACCCAGTCCTTGAAGCTGCCTCATCTTACCCCTGAGTCTTCAGAAGCTTGAATGCTTAGCAGCTGCCCAGTTAAACCAACATCAATGTTCTGCTTTTAAAAATGACCAGGGGAGCCCTTGGAATGGACAATGTGTTCCTCCAGAAGCAGCCAGGCTGGGCTTTGCTGAGAACAGTCCTAGCCTTAGGTGTCATGGAGTTCTCATCTCCTCAGACAGAGGATCTTCCCAGCTCTAAGAGGGAAATGAAGCCCCTTCTTCCAGGGGAGCCGTCGAGCTCCTGGGAGGGATCTCACAGTTCATCTTGAGACTTGGAAGAAAAACCGAAAGACTGTGGCCCCACCTAGTTTCTGTGACGGATTTTGACCAATGGCCCCTCTCTGACTCTGAGCCTCTTTATGTGGATGTCGTGACCTGAGCATCAGGAGAATATGCACTGTGTGTGGCTGGCCCAGCTGGGATGGGGACTCCCAGCTGCCAGGAAAGGTGGACTCTTTATACCAAGCCATCTTTCTACCTGACTGGAGCCTGCAGGGGCTCCCAGGGGACTTCCTGGGACTGGCAGCCTCAGCCTGGACCGAGGGATGCTCCTTCTGCCCGAGAGCGTCCCTGAGGAGTGAGGAGGGACAGCTGGCTGTCTTTGTATCTGAGGTAGGTCCTACTGTGGGGGAATTTTGCTCCTGGATCAGCCTCCATGCCAAATTTGAAATCTGGACGGCAGGGAGAGAAAGTAGGAGAAGATTCAGTTGGGTGGGGGAGCAGGGTTTCATTTGCCTTTTCTCTGTGACCACCTTGCTCCATCTCGCTGAAATTTTCTGTGTCTCCATTCACTTCCTTTTCCTCTGTCTCTGTCCTCTCAGTGCCGCTTCTCCCACACCTTTCTTACCATCTCTTTCCCTCCTCTCCTTCCTCTCCCTTTTCTCCTTTTTTTTAAAAATTCACTTTCTGTGCCTTTTTTTCCCCTTCCTTCTCTGTTTCATTTCTCCTGCCCCCACCCCATTGTTTTCAACCTCTTCTTCTTTCTCTGTGTATTTTTCTTCCTCTTTCTCCCTCTCTGTACCTTTTTGGTGGCTGGAAGCACCTACGATGTTTCTGTTGAATTCTAGGACAGCTGTGATCCTGGGTGTTTTTGAAAAGGTCAGCCTCCAGCCAGAGGATTCCCTGTTTCCTGACATCTCAGTTCCCCATCCTTTCTTGCCACACTCCCCTACTGGGAGATGTCCTGCACTTACCAAGGAACTTGGGATGCTCTGGGTTTAGAAAAACATCCCCCAGTGATTTCCTGAACATATAAAGATGAAAGATGGAGGGGGAGAGGGGTGGGAGCAGGGGAGAGAGAATGAGCTTGATGCCTTATATTAATATTCTGCCATATAGTACTAGAGTATGTCATCTTAGGGTTCCTGAACCTTAAGAACCTTGCAGAGATGTTGAAGACAAAGGAACAGTAGGGATAGTAAAATAAACAGAAAAAAAGAGGACTTGGGAGGAAGGTATAAGATTGAAGTTAGAATGGAAAAGTCCTTCATTCGGGGTCGCCTGATAACTGCCAATCATTGACTTGGAGGTTTGCTTAGCCTGTGGCTGGCTCCCTTGTGCACTAAGGGCAGAATGAGAAGGAGGGACACCATTCCCAGTGGTGTAAGGTGCAGGAGATGCTCCTTGGGGATGTAGGCTAAGATTCCCCACCAGTCCATAAGGAGACTGTGTGGTTGTCCTACTGGAGGCTGTGGCACATAGGGTTAAATCCCATCTGCATCAGGACATCAGAACATTGGGACAACCCCCAGGCTCCTCAAGGGCCCAAGACTGGGATGTTAAGCTAGCACCAAAATACTTTGGGGGTGATGGAAATGTTCTGAAATAGGACTGTGGGGACAATCATTATTGTCATTAACAACTCCAAAAGTTAACAACAACAACAGAAAACATTGCAATTTGGGGGAAAAGGAGACACGAGTCTAATAACCTGGGAGTCTCCCACTGCAATGGGAGGAAGACTTAGTTTTATAAGTTAAGGTTAGCATCTCTAGTGATGGACCAGATTGAAGGTCTGTAATGGAATGACAGTTTTTTTCTTCTGCCACATGGGGACAATTCAGAGCTTTCATGCAGTTGCACCTTGCGATTTGTGTACGATGCCAAGAACTGATAGTATGTGTGTTTTTTTGGTCAATGAAGCTACTGTAGGATTTATATCCTTTTTCTTTTTCCAAAATTATGTCAAGCCATTCTTTCGGTAGGTGCATAGTATGACTAGCACATCCTGAACTAATGATGAATGTGTTGGACATATTAATTATATAGGAATAGGGAGGTGAGCTTGCTCAAAGAATGTGTTTTTTTGGGGGCCACAAGCAAACAAACAAATAAATAAATCCTCTGCAAACAAACCAAAAGCCCCACCTAATTCTTGGACCTTTAAACTCTGACTTCCTTAAGAAATTTCCTAGAAGCCAAGGTTTTATTTCTCCCAGCCTCCAACCCCAACTACCCACTAAAGTAGTCATTAACCCTTCTTTGCCCTAGAACGAGGACCAGCAGTCTCTAGTGCTTTGGATAAACCAAGGAAGTGGGAGATGACAACCTTCATTCATCTTACCTTTGCATTGTTATCTGTGAGCCAGTTCCTTCTCTTCTTCCTCTGGCCTGTGCCACAGGATCTCTTCCTTCTCTCCCTTAGGGCTTTTTGCCAGATGACACTTTCTAGTCCTGCCAACTTATTATTCCTTCTCCCTACTGGTTGAGCTCTTGCTTCGGGCAGGATTTCCGTTGCCCTGCATCTCTACATAAATGCCAAGCTAGATTCCCAGAGAACATTGTCCTCCCAGGACAATGTGGCTGGACTTGCCATCCTGGCTCTGATTGGTTTTGACCGTGTGCTATTACCATGGGAAGGAAAGTGTGGTCTAATTCTAGCATGTCCTGATCACTTAGAGGAGGGAAAGAAATCCATTTATTCAACGGTAGGGTTCCTTTCTGTGTTCCTCTTTATACCAGGCTGCACAGATATCTCATGGCAGAATAAGGTCTGGCGCTTGGGGGTTTGGAGGGAGAGAACGTATCTTCCCACTCACGGGCCGCTGGGAATAAGGACAGATGGGCTCTTAGTTCTCATATTGCTGGGTTTCCCCATGCACCACTTTCCCCTTCTGGGCTTGCAGTCCCTGCGGAGTTGCAGATTGTTCTGTTTTCATGTCCCTTTGTTCTGAACTTGAGGAAGTAGTTTAGCCTGCTTCTTTGTTCCTTCTTGGTCCTCATCCCCTTGCTTCACATGTGACCCTAAAGGAGGAGTGGAAACCTATCAGTGATACTTAGGAAGTGTTATCCCAACAGGATAATGACTCTCTCGTTCCTAGAGAGACAGACAGAGAGAGAGAGAGAGAGAGAGAGAGAGAGAGAGAGAGAGAGAGAAACGAGAGAACCAGCCAGGACAGGTAACACTGGTCTAGCCTCTGCTATCACTTGACCTATTTGGGGCCGACCCTGCTGCGGATTATGGCAAATTTTTTTTCCTTCTTCTTCATTTAACCCAACTCCAACCGTATCATTGTTACTATATGGAGAATTTTCTCTCAGTTGCTCCTGTGCCCTGGATGATACACTTTGCCTGCCCCTGGGAAACATTTTGGACCCTTAAGTTGCCTCTGCTGCAGTTTGCAAGGAGGGTAGACAGACCTTGGCTCTTTGGCGAGAGCAAAGCCGACATTTCAAAAGGAAATTGCAGCCGCGCAGTCTGCTGGCGCTGCTATTTTTGACATGCTTGCTGTTCTCTCAGGGCTTGACAACCGCTGTCTCCAGGAGACAGACAAACCCGGTTTTGGCAGCAAAGACACCACTTTGAAAAAGAACATAGCAAGACAGTCCCTTGGCTGGGAGGGGCGGGAGGATGCCCATTCCTTCCCTCACCTCCAGGAAGCCTGCCGGGCACCTGGCTAGCATCTGCCACCTTCTACGGCAGCTTCACCCTCCCTGGTGAACTTGAACCTGCTGTGCAGCCTCCCCTCCGAGGGGGGGTCTAATAGAAACAAGAAGGAGGCTGTCCTCTGACAAAGACCCACCCAGCGCTTTCCTCGGGCAGTAAGCTCTAGAATAAAATGGTGAGGGCTATGAACGTCGGAGCCAGGTGGTTAGGTCCAAGTCCCTCCTCTGCTGGGTGACACTGGGGCAAGTTATGAAATTGCTCTGAGCCTCAGTTGCCCTCTTAGTCAACTGGGGGGGGGGTAAAAATAGCTCTGATAACATAGGGCTGTTTTGATGAGTAAATAGATTTTTTAAAAATATTTATTTCTTAGGTGTAGATGGACTCTACACAATGCCTTTATTTTTATGTGGTGCTGAGGATCGAACCCGGTTCCTGCCGGTGCTAGGTGAGCGCTCCACCGCTGAGCCACAATCCCAGCCCCGATTAAATAGATTAATACACGTACAATGTTTAAACTCGCAAGCACTATATAAAGATCGACTATGATGATCATGTGCCTACTACCACAAAACAAGGCAGGTAGGCAGGTTGTTTTCCTCTTTGGTGGAGAAGAGAAATTGAGGCTCAGAGGGGTGGTGACATGTTCAAGGGCACATGGCTATATGTGGTCTATCACAGATGGTGTGTGGAATGGAGTGCAGTGAGCGTCTGACCCATACTGAGCAAGAAGAAAGAGCGAAGCTGTGGCTCCTAATTGCATATGTAGATTTTTGTTTACATGCCAATTTGTCTGTGATGGAGAAGCTGCAGGTGTGCTAAGCCCCTCCCCCATGGGGTTCTGAAAGCACCTGGAGATTTCTCCTGTGTCTGTGTGGACGTCTCAGACAAATGGAACGTTGTTCTACAGAGCCCTTTGTTACTCTGTTCCATTCTTCTCCCTCTGGTCATCATCCTCACTCCCCATTCGGTTCCCGACCACTTTCATGTCCTCTCCACTTTGCAGGCTGTGTTTCAGCTTCCCTGTCCTTCTCAAAGGTGGAGGGAGAGGAGACCCTGAAGTTGGAAGAAGCCAGCTTCTTCTACATATGAGAGTCTCATTTGCCTCCTCCTGGCTGGAGAGCAACTCCTGCAGCTTTCCTTGGGGGTCTCAGTGCAGCCCAGAATGCTCTGCATGCCCTTGGCGCACTGCTGTGACCCCTTCAGCTTCTCTTGAAGGACCCAGACCAGGGCAGGGAAGCATGGCTGCCCTCCTGTTTCTGGATTCAGAGCTTGCCTGCCTTTGGAGTTGAACTTGGGTCTGCACCTCATTTGACCTTGCTAAGCTTTAGTTTTGTCATCTGCAAAACAAGGAAGCTGATACCACTTGCCTCTTAGGATTGTGGTGAGGGTTACACGAGGCTGCCAGTTAAAGGGCTTAGCAGGAAATGAACTCTCAGCAAAGCACAGTTCTGATGAGGGACACTGAATGTCCACCTGAGAGCAGGCCCAGGCCCACCTGCTCTCTCAAAAGAAAGGCAGGGTCCTCACCTTTCGGTTTTGTTCCTTGACACAAACATTTAAATGAAAAATGACATAAAGAATAGACTTTGGTTAGCTCTCTGCTTTACCAGAAGGCTCTTTGCCTAGAAGAATCACAGCAGAATTTCTTTAAATAATTGCACTTAAGATATGAGTGAATGTATAGAAATGTCATCCAGTATATCCATCCTATTCCTCCGATAATCATTTGGATGACATTTCTATACATTTATATATATATATATATATATATATATATATATATATATACATATATATCCAACAAGGTTCATTTCCAACCAAAATAAAAAGGAGAAATTTTACTTAAACCTTTCTCTGAGCACCAGAGCATTGCCAAGGGCAGTACTGAAGGTCACAGACAGATGGGATGTGAGAGCTGAAAGGGCAGTAAATGCCCCTTTTCATGATGGAGGAAACTGAGGCAGAGAAGTGAACTGATTAACTCAAGACCCCACAGGTATGTGGGCAGAGCTGAGTCGGGAACACTCATTTACTGACTCCGATCCCAGCATCCTTTTCCCCAGAAGATGGGAATCTAAGGATTACTTGAATATTTTCTTTTTAATGAATGACTTTATTTCCTATCCAACCAAACTCCTTAGCAGAACTTCCCATAGGAAATGGAATTAAAATGTTTGCAATTTTATCTTTCCCTCCCCAGACTTTCCAGGTTACCGAAGCATCAGGCTTAGCTAGAGGAACCCCTGTCAGAAAAGCAGGAGGTCACTTGAGGCTTCTGGTTTGGATTCAGGAAGGAAGAAGGAATGTAAAAGTTTAGCATCTTACCCAAGAGTGCTGACTTCAGATGCTCTGGGAATTAGAAACCAGCTTCTCCACTCTTCCCTGCACTTGCTTGCCCTGGTAGAGAAGGAAAAGTTGCTGCTGGGTTATAGATGTCTTTTATAAATCACAGGACTAGGGCAAGAATGAACAAAGTTTCCAGAAGCCATGGTAGTCGAGCCATAAATCAGACAAGCACTCCCCAGCTGCCTTAGGGCAATTTGGCATTGCTGGAAAGAGAAGAAAGGTCTGGAATGATGGGGAAAATAGCTTGTGTTTCCTGCAGTAACTGCTTTCTGTGCTTCGCAGCAGGGACCATATTCACCCAGGAGAGCACACACATGTGCACCTGTAGGAGCCCAACACATGCACGTGGAAGTGTGTGTGTGTGTGTGTGTGTGTGTGTGTTGTTATTTATTTATTCATTTATTTTCTGCATATGGAACCTTCTTGTACATGGCCTGACTATAGAAGGAGCACAAGCAGAGTGCCTACCCTAAAACTGTAGGTTACTCCTTTCAATAGGTCCTAAGTCGTCAATTGGGTGTGACAATAATGATGCGATATTAGGAAGTATTGGGAGATTTCACTCACAGTTCTGTATTTTTTTTTTTATTGAAAAACAAAAGGTCTGGGCCTGATCTGCTTTCCAACAATCATCAACAGGAGCTGGGTTATAGTTGTTCCCTTCAGAGTGAGTTGAGTCTCTTTTTGCTTCCAATAATCCTCATTCCTGATTTCCAATCGATGACGATTTCCTTTACCAAGTCAGTAAATTTAACAGAAAAAGCAAGTCTCTGAAAGGTAAAAGGACCCTTAATCCATGAGACCAGAAGCCTGGGGTCCTGCTGCCAAGGCCAGAGGCTGTCCGTGAGCCTTCTGAATGCAGAGACTGGGGCTGTTGGTCAGCTTTCATTATGCCCATGGCCTTATTTTCCTCATGGGTGGAAAACATTTCTCTATATGTCCATTTCTGCCAAAGGTTATGAAGCAAAAGAGCAAAGGGTGCCATGTTTAGGGAAACTATACTGACCTCTGTCATCCTGTGACCCTGTAGACTTTGGTGACTGTGGCCTCTCTGCAGAGCTTTCCTCTGTGATTTGACTTAACTGTGTCAAAGTTGACTCTGGTTCAGAGGTAGCAGGTTAGATGAGGTGGGAGTGCATGTGGCTGATAGAAAAGACAATGAGCATGGAAGTGGAAGCTTGTATCTGGGAGAAGATGATCCCTGTGACCTAGGAGAGACAGGATCGTGAGGCTGAATGAAGACAGTACCACATAGTAACAAGAATGTGCTGTGTCCTCTGTCCAGTTAAGCAGGCAGAGAAATATGTGATGCAATTAAGGATTTCCATCTAAAGTGATTAAAATGAGCAGTCAGGCCGTGTTAGTCAGTTTTCCATTAGTAAACAAATACCCCAGATAAATAAGCTTATAAAGACAAAAAGGTTATTTTGACTAACAGTTTTGGAAGTTCCAGTCCATGAATGGACAGACACATTACTTTTAGGCCTCTAGTGGAAGAATAGCAAGCACATCATGGTAGGGGCTGGGATATGGAAGAGAGAGATAGACAGAGGAAGAAGAAGGGACCAGGGTTCTACTATCCCCTTTAAGGTCATATCCCCTGATCACTGAATGCCTTCCCTCTAGGCCCCACCTCTTAAAGTTTTCTCCATCTCCCAATAGCACCAAGCTGAAGACTGAGTCTTTTGGGGAGACATTTAAGGTTCAAACTACACGGAAGGGCAAAATTCAGTATTTGGATATTTCTGATTTGAGGACTGCCTCCTACTTCCAGGGTGTGCGATAATGAGACACCACTCTATTCCTGCTCGCCAGCACCAAGAGGGCGAGAGACAGGGATTCATCACTTTCCTGGATAATGACTGGCTGTTAGCTCAGGCTCTGCGCTTGTCCTGTTGGGGGAATGAGGTCATCATCCTTCCCAGATCCTTTGTGTTCCCAGATCCTGGGTGGTTCTCAGTGTTTTGGCTTTGAGGTGGACTCTCCTGCCTTGGAAGTTTATTGGTCGCAGATTAAATGGTCATAGATCTGAACCAACTGCTGTTGGAAGGAGATCAGAAAGACCTTCCTCGGATTCTAGTTTTACCTGTAATTTCATTAAAATATTTCAGGGCCAGAATTCAAGAGGTCAGTTGCCAAAGCAATTAGAACTAGAGTCAGCTCCAAATCCTTGGGATTCCAAGAGATCAGTGACTTCATGTGGGTATTCTGTCCTTGGGGATATCTTTTATATCTGAAAACCAGAATTTAAAAGGATCCTGCTGGATGCACACCTGTAATCCCAGGGGCTCAAGAGGTTGAGGCAGGAGGATGGTGAGTTCAAAGCCATTTTCAGCAATTTAGTGAGGCCTTAAGCAAGTCAGTGTGATCCTGTTTCTAAATAAGATATAAAAATGGCTGGGGATGTGGCTTGGTGGTTAAGTGTCCCTGGGTTCAATCCCCAGTATATAACAAATAAAAAAAAAGTAAAAGGGTCCTCTACTTTCATTTCCCCCAAATATATGCCCTAACTTAACTTTGTCAAAGTTGGCTCTGGTTCAGATGTAGCAGGTTAGAAGAGACAAGAGTGCAAAAAAAGTTAAATCAGGCTGCAATTAAAAGAAATCTATCCTGAGCCTCCATTGCAATGTCTGTCTGCTTCAGTTTTTCCAGTATACACCTTCCAGAAAAGTTGTGTGTGTATAATAGTATCATTTTGCTATCAGAGGTGCTTTTTCATATAAGTGGGCCCAGAGAAAGCAATGAGATGACTTGTCCATTCTGAATCTCTGGCATCAGTTGAGAACTTCCATCATGCTTGGGGATTGACTGAGAGGTTGCATAACCAATTGTGGACAGTGTGCTCAGATCAGAAGTCCCTGGCCAGTCCCTCTCCAGGGTTGGCCCTGGGGAGAAGAGCTCTCAAGAGCTGCTCAAGGACACAGGTGGAATTGCCTCCTCTACGCCTTTGATGATGTGTGAGGTTAACATTCTTCTTTGGAATTGTATCAGTGGAAAATATGACTCCATTTACAAATAATATATTTGCTTTATACACAGCATTTCAGGAATGTGTTTCATTTGCAAGTAAGCCATCTGCACTCACTTAATGGTACATAAATAGAGAACAAAGCAAAGTGACAGAGAATAACGGAGCAGGAAGAGACTTAGGTAAAACTCATGGAATCCATCACTCTGCATTTCTAAGTTATTACAGACCTGTTCTGAATATTCCCCAGAGAAGGAGCATCCCTAGCACAGATGCCTTTGAACTCTTTGTGTTTGAGCTTCATGATCTTTTTTGTTGAGTTGTTTTCCTCCTGCCTTAGAGATACATCACCTTCGCACTTTCGACTTCCTTTCTCCTATTTTGTCCTCTACTGAGACGGATGCTTAACTGGCCATGCTACCTACAATAACTCATGCCAGAGTTCCCCAGATGTGATTGGCAGAACTCTGGTCCTACATGGTATTCTCATGAAAAGCCATCCCCAGGCACTGAGCTTCAGAATGTTGCCTCTGGGAGACACACAGCACATGTGCGCCTCAAATTAAAGGCTCTGAGAAGTCTTGCGGCAAGTAAGCCTAGGTCAATTCTTTAACCCAGTAAATATTGTGACTTTTTATGTCACATAAATTAATAGATTGAGAGTTATTATGATGGGTTGTAAAAATTATTATTATCATTATTTTGCCTGTCTCTCTCTCAAGTTACCCTATGGAAAGTTTAATCCAAGAAATACATTCTGAGAAAGTCAAAGAGATCTGAAACTCCTTCCAAGGGATTTGAGTCCATGGAGTTTCTGCCATCAGAGATTGTTCATATGGACCATGTTGTGGCTTCAGTCCTCTTAGCGTTCTCCACACCCCTCTTCAGTTGGGCAGAAAGTGTTGTTTATTCTTGGTTTTTGGTTGCCCTGGGGACTGAACCAAGGGCCTTGTACATGCTGGGCACATGCTGTACCACAGAGCCACGTCTCAGCCCCTAATAGGAAACCCATTGTGAGCCTCCCATTCTTCCGTTTCCACTAGCCGTTCTTGTTTACAACCCATCACAGTAACTCTCAATCTATTAATTGATGTTCCATAAAAAGTCACCATATTTACAATGATTGATAAGGCTCTGGATAATGTGAAAGGAGACACCCTCTCCCTGTGGCCCTTTATAGCCTTCTTCAATAGAAAGTCTTCTAAGAAGGTAGATGTGGGAGCTAGTCCTTGTAGATTCCGTTTCTGATCTACTTTGTTAGCAGTTGTCTACAAGTTGGATGCTCTTCCGGATGGATGACGATGCCTGTGTCACTTAGCTGTGGTGTGGTCTTAACTAATCTCTGCATGTTCTTAACCAAATCAAAGATTGTCACGTTTGTTTTCATGAGCACTATTCTAATGAACTAAATATACGAATGAGAACATAACCTTCCTAATGATCATATTACTAATTGCCATATTTACAAAATCTTTTTTTGTGGGTGAGGTACTGGGGATTGAACTCAGGGCCCTCACTCCACCACTGGGCTACTTCTGCAGCCCCATTTTGTATTTTATTTAGAGATTGGGTCTCACTCGAGTTGTTTAGCACCTCAATTTTGCTGAGGCTGGTTTTGAACTCATGATCCTCCTGCCTCAGCCTCCCGAGCCACTGGGATTGCAGGCATGCACCACAGAGCCCAGTTTATAAAATCTTATTCACAATGTGAGCAAGACACAAATACCATTAGTGAGCTATAAGCAACTGGGTTTTCTCATTCTTTCCTATTTCCTTAAACACCGCATTCAAGTGTGACACTTGCTCTGTCTCCCGAAGTGTTTCAAGTGTTGAACAATTCCAGGTGCACTGGGTTCTTCCAGGACAGCTCTTTTCAGCTAGAATTTCTTTGGGCTGCTGGAGGAGCTCAGCCTTGACTCTTCTCTGTTCATCCCAGAGGGCCTGAGGCTCACCACCTGCTCCTACACCTGCTGGCCCAGGACTAAACCCTTTTTTTCTGTCGTTTTCCTTCTGTGCTCAGAATCAGAAGAAGAAAGGATGTCATTGCTTTTACCTGTGGATGCCTTTGTACCTGTTCCTTTTCTAGATATCCTGAGCCATGAGAAAGCATTTCTGATATCTACTTGCATCTCTGATCTTTAAATCCACTGAAAATCAGAACAAATAGACTGTGGGGGAAGATGGGAATTGCATCTAATTCTGGGTCTGTCACTAGGCTGCTGTGTGGCCCTGGACGAGTCACCTGTCTGGCTCTCAGCATGTGTTGGCCAGTAGCACTGTTCTCTGGCCCAGTGTCTTCATTTGTAAAATGAGATGGTTGGATTGGACAATTGAGTTTCTGCTTGAAGATCCTATGATGCTCAAGGGCATTCACCAAGCGTGCGGGGGGGGGGGGGCTTACTTGATCACTTCTTGATCATTTCCTTAATCACATTATTGCTTGGTTGTTGCCACTGGAGAGATTTTTGAAAAAAGAGTTGGATTTGCTAAAATTTCTATTGTATATTGAATATTTGAATCTCAAAGCTCCTCTGCTCCAGCTTCTTATTTTAGATACAGAGATCAGAATTTAACATCTAAAGAACCAACTGAACAGGTTATAGAGAAGTTTTTAGAGAGAGGTAATAATTTTATCTGGTATCAAGTAAGATCAATCTTTGTACTTTTGTCTTCCCTCCCTCTCTCTGCCCCCCGCCTTTCTTTCTACCTTTTTATTTTTCTTAGATGAGATCTATCTTAGTTTTAAGTGTTTCCAGATCCTTTTTTATTTTGATGTTGCAAAATAAACATTCCTTGGTTTTGGCTGTGTCGAGCACCTTGGCATTATGATTGGAAAAATGTTGGGCACGGAAAGGCTTCTATATTAAGGAGAAGCGGGAATGCAGACTAGCAGGGATGCTAACCAGTACTCTCTGCATCTCGGCACCTTAGGGAGACTGCAGAAAGGATAGAAGAAACATTGGTAGAATCCTCTATCAACACGTATTCTCACACAGTTCTCACACATTCTTCTTCCTTTCTATTTCTGAGAGAGCAACCTCCAGGGCACACACTGTGTGCTGGGCTCATGCATCCTGCCACACTATGGCTTTAGGATAGAATGTTCTGGGCAATGTGTCTAGGGCTGCCTTTGCAGCTATGCCCTAGGAAGCTTCTGGGCTGGGATCCAGCCCTGCACGTTTCCACCACATCTTGCCACTTTTTGGTGTCTGTTCATCCTTCTCGTCCCATTTGGCTTCTCTTACTACCGCTGTTAATCCAGCCTGAGGTGGGGGCAGAACCCTGGCCAGGAGTGGAAAACCTGTGTGCTTCTAAGGTGCTGTTTGGCCTTGAGCAACTTTCTGGAAATAAACACTTTATTTTGTTTTATTTATTTTTTTTTACTCTAATATCACTCACTACTCACTATGAAAATTAATATGATTCAGAAAACTATAAGAAAGAAAATAAAATCCCCATAACTCATAACCAGAGATACCCTGTGTTGATATTTTGTTGACAGAACACTAGTTCTGTCTCTGTATCTCTACAGAAATCATGCAGGATTTCATTTTAAAAACCTCACATTATAGCTGTAGTTTTCTCAGGCAATTGTCACACGGATTTCATCAGATTGGTAAGCTACCCCACTGTTGGACAGTTAAGCTGCTGCTTGTTTTTTTGTTCTTATAAGTGCTGCTACAGTGAGCACTCTTAGTATAGAGATTTGCTCACATTCATGACTCTTCCCTTTGGCAATATTCTTATAAGAGTCAGAGAGTGTGAACAAAGCAATCATCTTGCCAGGCTTTGACTTCCTTGCCTGGAATAAATCATCAGCAACAATGCTCACAGCAGCAAAAACCATCCTATGCACCATGCACCGGGCACAGCTACCCACCTATGTAACCTACCCAGCTGCCCTGCCATGGTCTTCCCATTTCATGGAAGGAGCTCTCCAGGAAGCAGGGTAGTGGGATTTCACCCCAGGCCGTCTGGCTGCAGAGTTCTACTCTCAACTGTTAGTGCTGATATTGCCTCTGTGAGATCAAAAGTCTGAACCAAACAACCCCTAGGGTACCTTTCATAACTAACACTATTTGTGTTCCCTTGGAACACAGTCGCCTGATCGCAGTTCACAGGCTCCTTTATTCCTCTTTATTCTCCCATTCCTGGCTTGATGAGGGTGGAGTGAGTGCGAGCGTGTGTGTGTGTGTGCATGTGTGTTTGTACAGCCTTATGAATGGAACAGTAGGCAGACAGAATGTGAAGCAAGGAACCCTGAACAACCTTATCGACAAAACACAAAAACACGGCTCATCGGTGTGATCCAGATAGCTCATCCTGCTTTCCCTTTTATCTTAAAGTTCCCAGGCTCTCTAGCTGGGAAATTTGTTATTTTTTAATTGGACCATCACTTCGGTGGAGCTGGAATGGGGTTGGATTTGGCTATCTGGCAGGACCCCTTCCTCAAAACAATCATCTGAATATGCTGTCTGAAGAGAATGTGTCCCCTTGCTGTGCCTTCAGGAACCATCACTAGGTGTGATTATTCATCCAGTGGCTAAGGAGATAATTGGCAAACTCCTTGCTGGAATAAACATGTCTACACTGCTTTTATTGCTTGCTAAATTCAGTTGTCCATCGGAATCTGAAGGAGACTGGTTCCAGAATTCCCCACAGATACCCAAATCTGCAGATGCTCAAGTCTCTTATGTAACACCATATAGTCTTTGCATAGAACCTAGACATCCTCCTATATGCTTTAAATCATCTCTAGATGCTTTGTGTGCCTAGTAAAATGTAAGAGCTATATTTAAGTATTTGTTAAACTACATTGTTTAGGGAGTAATGAACAAGAAAAATAGTGTACATATACAGTACAGGTGCAATCTTTATCTGAATGGTTTTGATCCAAGGTTGGTGGAATCCATGGGTATGAAACTCATGGATATAAAGGATCAGCTATACAGAGACTTCCAGGCCTCCCTAAAAGTCAGTAGATTTGGGAGAAGTCGGAGACTCCATTTTTTAAATACATGAGCTCCAAGTGATTATTTCAGGATGTTTAGACTTCCTATGACCCGTAAGCAGGTCTCAACTTTACAGAGCATTGGAATTACCCAAGAAGATTTAAAAAAGTCTTCCTGCCTGTCTACTGTCCCCTGCTCTAATTTGAATAATTGATCCAGGGTGAAATCCAGATACAGCATTAAAAAAAATTCTCAAGAGGTCTTGTGTGGAGTCAGTAAGACACCACTAGCCCAAGAAATTCTATTACACCTTTATATTTAATAATTTTATACTTGATATGTAATTTTATATTTAATAAATTTATATTTATATTCAATATTTTATATTTAACATATGATTTTATAGCTAATACTTTTATAATTTTATAATATTTTATAAGTCTCTTTTACTATGGACTACCAGAACAATCTACAAAGGTCAGTGTTATGATTGCCCTGGTCCCAGAGAGGTTGACTGTGTTGTGCAAGGTCACATAGCATCTCTGTGTGTCAGCAGCTGCCATTCTCTGCCCAGCCCACAGCCAGTCCTGCCAGGCCCTTTGGGAAGAGCAGCCTCCAGGCCCCGAGAGTCTCCCAGGATGAAACAGTCCTTCAGGTGCCTCTCAGTGCTGACTCGGGAGCCCTTTCTTTCCCTCCTCACCCACCTCTGTGACTGCACCCTTCCTCCTTCCCTGTGCACTGTGCAGTGATGCCATCCTCCCATGCGCCATCCCACTTACCAGTGAGAGAATGACACTGAGGGACAGAAAGCCTGGGAGCTGGCCAGTCCACATCACCCACAGTGGTCTGAAGACACAGACATGCTGACCCTTAGCCTCAGATCCAGGCCCTTCTCTGCTGTCGCTCTGCAGAAAGCACAGTGCCTTGCCGGCACCAAGAGACTCATCTACACCCAGGCTGTCCCACAGCTGTGTCCCCTTCTCCCCTATTGCATTCTCACAGCCATCACTGGGGCTTCCCTGGCCCTGTACCCAATACCCTCTCCCTCCCCACTTCCCAATAACCCCAAAGCCCACCTGAGTCCTTCCTGAGAGGCCACTTCCTGCTGCGGCTGAGTCCCCCCTCTGGGCTGACAGGAGCTTCGCCAGGTGGGTCGGGGGCAGAAGAGCCATAACCAGGAACTGCATGCATCCCTTCCACAGCCCCCACCCAGCAACCAGCTCTCAGCTGAAAATCTGTCCCTGACTCAAACCGAGGACTTTTGTTTCTCTTTCCTCTTCTTCTCCTGGTCCAAACCTTTTTCCTCGCACAGGCTGCATCCTGGAGAAGCTCCCAGCAACTGCAGGCTTTCTGTGTCAGCATCCTGCAGTCTCCATCAGGATGCTGGGGGGGGGGGGCAGGATGGAGGAGGCGGGGTTTGGCCTTACAGGCGATGCAGGCAGCAGAACTGCACCTAGACAGGAGTACCAAATGCTGATCTAACCCGGTTCCCTTTGCCTATTGATGTGGCAGCCCTGTCATTGAGGCCAAGCCACCACCAGCTTTTTTGTGCAGCGACATCTTTCTTTTCCTCTCGCAGGGCTTGCACACTGCAAGTTGGCCTGGAGGGTCCGTGGCTTTTCATCTCCACACACTGACTTTCAGAGAAGGCTCTCTCTCTCTCTGCCAGCAAGGCCAGCCTGCTACTGGGTCCCTCTCCTGTTATACCAAGATCCTTATGTGGCTGTGAACTTTCTGCTGGAGGATATTTGGAAGGAGCAGAGGGAAGGAGGGTAGTGGCCAGCTCTTCTCTCCCAAAGCAAAGGAAAGATTTTGACTCTCAAAGTGGTCCCTGGAGTTACATGTGACCCAGAACATCTGGATCTTACCTTTCTGGTTGGATATGGTCTAACATCTGTCAGATGGCCGAAGAGTTCTACACAGTAACCTCCTTTACTTCCCAATATCCACAGCTGATGAGCCAGATTGGTATTGTCAGACCCATTTCCCCACAGTGGATTCGACCAGGATTGAACTTGAGCCAGTCTCAGTCTCTTTCCTAGAGAGCTTAGTTGGGACAAAAGGTTCTGGTTCAGCTTGTACTCTATGGGAGAAATAGCAAACCTTCCAGTCAGGGGAGCTGGAAGGGGTCTGAACCATCTTCTGACTTCACTTCCCATTTGTAAATGAAATAAAGAGTTGAAGACCTAAGAGATCATTTGATTGACCCATATCCACATGGCCACTGTAAATACTTTATAACAGAGCTGGATCTTGGTGTTCAAAGTGTTGATACAAATATTCTCTTGGCTAAGAGGTAATGAATTGGCAAATAATATCTTATGGAAGCTTATATTCAGCTCAAATTTTGAAGAAATGATATTAATTAGGCACTACATGGTGTTTAGTGGAAACTGCACAGGTCCCAGCATCTGACTGAGCTGGACTTGAACTCTGGCTATTCTCCTCACTAGCATTTGGACCTTGGGCACATTTCTCACATTTAGGCATTGATTCCTCAACTGTAGAATGGGGATCATAGGGCTGGGGATGTAACTCAGCAGTAGAATGCTTGCCTAGCATTTGTGAGGCCCTGGGTTCCATCCAGCAATGCAAAACAATACAGAACAAAAAATTCAACAAGAAACAAAAAACAACAACAAAAAATGGGGAGGGGTTTTCTTGTTACAGGGTGTTCTAATGAGGATTAGAGACGCTTTGCAATTAATCTTTGCTTCATAAAAGAAAAGAGGTCTTTCTATTTAAATCAATAATATTCTGTATTCCTAGTATTCTATTCTGCAGCTGGTGTGGTTTTGAAATTATTTAGGGCCCTTCTCTCTCTCTCTCTCTCTCTCTCTCTTTTTCAATTCTTCAGCTGCACTCTTTTAGGGAGCTGTTGGCTGCATCTGACAGTGGCATTTAGAAACAAAAGATCTAGTCAAGCCAAGGCTCTGTAATGGGGAAGTAGACCCCGTCTCCTGATGGGAGGAGCTTCCAAGTCACTTTGCCAAGGGTGCATGGGGAAATGGAACCATTTTGGCAATGAGTTTGCCACAGCCAATGATGTTGGTTTGAGGGATTCTGTTCTTGGGACTTGCTGGACTTCCCCCTTGTGCTCACAGGTGGCAGCAGCAGTTCCAGGCCTCCTGTGCTCCCACAGCTGTGACTGGATTCAGGAAGGGCCAAGAGTCCTCCTAGGGATCAGAACTTGCGGCTCCCACTAGGACGTACGTGGTTAGGACATTCCCTAACCAGGATCACTGGGAGGGTGGGATAACCATGATGGGTTTATTTATTTATTTATTTATTTTTAACTTTTGAGACAAGGTCTCCTTATGTTGCCCAGGTTGTGCTTGAACTCTCAGTCAAGGGATCCTCCCACCTCAGCCTCCCGAGTAGCTGGGGCTTCAGGCACATACCACCTGCTCACCACTGTGATCTCAGTGGGAGTCACCCGGCAGGGCTGGGCAGGGACCAGAAATCGGAACAAAACAGGAGATTAGAGACCAAAGAAAACAGAAGCAGGAGTTGGCAGCAGGGCTGGGAATCATTAGGGTGTGGAGGACACTCTACATGGAGGCTGTTCCTCTTTAGTAGACATTGGTCTGCAGCTTAAATGTGCCAGGCCCCATGAAATGGAAAGTAAGCAGGACTTCAGTCTTTGTAGCAAGACCACTTCCTGAGGGCAGAGGCAGTGAGCAACTGGCTGTGATAAGTTACAGGGGTGAGAGGTAGAAGTTGGGGGCAGCTTTGGGACTTACACCAGGGCCCAGATCCCACCCAGCTATTCACCCCTTCACCACTGATCTCTCACTAAGAGTGATAGAAAAACGAACAATGCAGGAGTCAGGATACAACTAGTTAGTGTCTAGTTAAAGTATCTAGTTAGTATGTAATTAAAGCTGCTTCCAGTTGCCTGCAATTCTGTGCTCTTGGGTAAAAGAATGAATTGAGACATGTGGCTGGGATACAGACCCAAAGGGAGGGTCTCTTTTTCTTATGTATCTTAGAACTAAAATCTGTGACCATCTCATTTAGAGGTGACTTCTGGGAGAAAGAGAGAAAGCAAGACCACAAAATGGCTCTAGGTCCACTTGCCCTGATGGTTTCATAGAGTGTGAATCATATGGACAGAAGAAAACATGCTTGGCCTAAGGGGCCAAGAACTGAAAAGCAAGCTGGTTATGAAGACAGGTTGAAGGCACAGTAACTCAGTTAACTACTAAGACTTGGTTTGCAAAAAATAAAAAAAATAAAAAAAAATTCCCCCCCCCCCTTTTTTTTTTGGCTTGACCTTTAGATTAGGAATTACTCTGCTTTAGAGAACATTTAGGGGAAACTAGCAAATACAAGCAGAGCAGGTAGAATCTGCAATGATACAGAGTCACATAGTAGGTGCTCTGGATTCTTCCTGTGGACTGGAGGGAATCAGGGAAGGTTCCTCAGAGAAATGACCATCATCAGCAGGGCCTTGGAAGAGGACCTGGAAATTTCAAGGTTGAAAAGAAAATTCTTAATAAAAGAAATGGCTTCAACATATGCATGCACAGAGCTGGAGAATGAGATAGTGTGTTCAAGGAACTGGGAGCTTGGGGTACAGGAAATGGGAGAAAGGGTGCAGGGCAGGCTGGAGAACGAGGTTGGATTCTGATGGTGAAGAGCCATGAAGCTACCAGAAGTTGATTCCTTCTGGTGGCCATGGGAGCAAGCAAGAATTTTAAATCAGGGGCAGGACATGCTCCATACATATATTTGAATGAAGTCTCCTGCTGAAGGAAAGACAGGAATGGGAAAGATTAGCTGTCCCCTAGGAGCCAAGACTAGCATAGCCAGTTTCTGGGAGAGGTGTTAGGGTGGTCCACCTGGCCAGGAGGAATATTTTATCACTGACATTATTTATATTTGACATGAAAATAAAAAGTGGTTTGACTTTTGGCCAGTTTTACGATGGTTTTTAAATTCTCTGTGGACAATGTACCCCTATACTCCCTGAGCAGGGGCAGACCCTCAATGCACCCTGCTTGGTTCATAGCAGATGGGGTGGGGTGAGGGACTCTTGCAGGAATCCAGGGAGTAGGGCAACACTCACGTGCTAAACATCTGCTAGGAATTTGTGGTTGGATGGGCCCAGTGAAGGCTCGGCAGCTCAGAGGTGGATTTCAAAAGAACATTTGTATTGGGGTGCTGCTGCACCAGGCTGCAGAGAACTTTCTCCAAGAGTTCTGAGGTTAGAAAATTCCCAGAGCTCAGGATGAGGCTGGGGTGGCGCCAGGGGTGGTTATCGTCATTTGACTGACCTCAGGGACAAAGGGTCTCGTACATTCCATTTCCTAGTTGACATCCCCTATACCCACCTAGCGGCTTTGAGAACATTTCTCCCCCCCCTCGCACACACAACTTGGAGGGTACAACATCTCTTTTGTTCCTGAAATATCCTCAATAAAGCATTCAGCACTTCCAGGAAGTCATCATGCCCAGATGACAAATGGGCTTATTCAGAAACAAAGGGAGAGCTTTGTCTGCTGCCCCCATTCCTCCAGGATTGCTCCCAGCCTGGATGCCCCCTGGAGTGTTCCCTGGTGCTGCTCCGTGGAGAGCAGAACCTGAGGATAACAGAGGCTACCCTTGTCCTCTGATTGTTTTTCAAGTGCTGCCTGCACGAAATGTGACAGGATGGTTCTATTTTGTTTGCCTGACTTCGAATGCAACACTTATCAGGATTTTTGTTGTTGTTATTCTTTTTCTTTTTTAAAAAATCAGCTGTCTGATAGGAATGTAGTGATGGCCCATCAAGGTCTTTAATTTGCATTTCCTTGACACTAAGTGAAGTTGAGTTTCCTTCCATGGGTTTGAACTGTATAGTCTCTCCAGGGAAATGTCCCCTCATGTCTTTTGCTCATTACCAATTAAATAGTTTGCCTTTCTGTGTTCTTTAGATATTCTAGATATGAATATTTTATCTAACATGTTGTTTACAAGATGAGCCATAGATTGTTGATAAAATCGTATTTATCAATACTTTGATTTAGGAATTATGCTTTTGGTATAAAATCTAACACTGTTCATCAAACCATAGGTCTTCAAAGTTTTCTCCCAAATTTTCTTTTAAAAGTTTGTAGTTTTAAATATTATATTGAAATCTATATTCTGTTTGAAATTCTTTTTATGTAGCATGAGGTTTAGGTCAAAGTTCCCCCCCCCCATCTGATAGATGTTCAATTACTTCAACACCATTTGCAATAAAATCTATCCTTCCTGCATTAAATTATTTTGGTTGTCCATACCACAACTATTTAACCATCTTCTATTAATTCACTTTTTCATGATTATAAAGCAATACACTGATAAATATCCTTACCTATACACATTTATCTCTTATCTTGTGAATAAATGTCTGGAAGTAGAATTGCTATGCTGAAGATTGTGTATGCCTTAAAGACTTTGACATGTATTACTAAATTGTACTGCAGAGGTTGTATCTATACTGGGTAGGGTTGACAGATAAAATATAAGCTGTCCAGAAATTGATATAAGCAATGAATAGCTTTTAGTGTAAGAATGTCCCAAATATTGTAAAATCATCTGAAATTCAAGTGTAACTGGGGATCCTGCATTTTTATTTGCTATATCTGGTGAATTTAAGACTGAGTATCAATCTCTGATTCACAAACCCAATAGTGTTTCTGCATTTTCTAGACCGGGAGCCCCAGGCCTCCAACCTCCAAGTCTGGCCACACATCTAGAGGTGTGTGGGTCCCTTCACTTTCCCTACTGCTGATCTCTAACTTTTTCTTATGTCCAAAATATTGGGGAATCCTCACTGCTTCTCATATTAAATTTGTCTGCTCAGACTGCTATACTCGAATATTCTAGGCTGGGTGACTTCAACAACACAAATTTATTTTTTGACAGTTCTGGAGCCTGGCAGTCTGTGTTAGCCAGCTTTCTGTCACTATAACAAATACCAGAGATAATCAACTTATAAAGAGAAAAGGTTTATTTTGGCTCCCAGATTTGGAGGTTCCAGTCCATGATTGGTTGGCCCTGTTGCTTTGGACCTGAGGTGAGGCCACACATCATGGCAGGAGTAGGTGGTTGAGCAAAACTGCTCACCTTATCACCAGGAGGCGAAAGAGAGCAAGAGGGGGACCAGAGCTCCTTTCAAGGGCACACCCCTAATGACCTAGAGACCTCCCACTAGGCCCCACCTCCTGAAGGCTCTACCACCTCCCAATATTCTCACCTTGGGTACCAGGCCTTTAACACATGGGCCTTTGGGCAACATTGGGCATCCACATGATAGCAAAGTGCAGGATCAAGGTGTCATCAAATTAGCTCCTGATGAGGGCTCTCTTCCTGGCTTCTCATTGTGCCTTCACATGGCCTTTCTTTCCTCTGTGCATACAAGAGAGAATGAGCTCTTTTTCTCTTCCCTTTTCATGAGAACACCAGTCCCATCAGATCAGGGACCCACCCTTATGACCTCACCTAAACTTAATTAGAAGTCCCATTTACACGGGTTAGATCTTCAGCATTAAATTATTTGGGGGAGTGGAGGGACACAAATATTCAGTCGATAACATATAACTTTAGGAATGTTCTCTTACTATTTGCTTTCAAAGACTCTCAAGGAATTCATGCTTTTGCTAAAAAAAAAAAGAAAAGAAATGCAAAACAAGCAAACTCTGCTTATGAATAGAAGAATAAAATTTATGGGTTAAACTCAGGAAATTAAGGAGGAACTTGACTTAAAGATTTGTAACTTTAATAAACTGAATATTTATTTACTTATTTATTTAGAACAATGTATCTCCTAAATAACCTTTCAGCATGCAGAAGTTACCTCATGGAAACATAAAATCCACACATTGATATGTACATATATATAGACTAGAAAGTATATCAATAACACTAGTAGCCATAAATTATAAACAGTTATAGAACACTGTGGCTTATAACAACAACTGTCCCAAATCCTCACACTGTGGGGTGACTTCAGTTATTATTTCCACTTATTAGATGAGGCCACCAAGTAAGCAAGCGGTTTAAGGCCAAGTTTGTATGACTTCCAAAGCAAGATGTTTTCATTTAGGACATGAGTGATTTTTTTTTTTTAGTGTAAAAAAATTTTTAAAAAATTTTTTGTTTTTTAGATGGCAGAAGTGTGTGAATTGTTTATAATGAGTATATTTTGTGGAGGGTATCAGGAAAAAAATCCCATCTTTAAAAAACTGCAATGGATGAATATAGAAATGGAGACTAACAGATGGAAGAAATCACCAGCTCTGTCTGAGAGTCACGCTTCTCACTCCTGAATGTTCTAGCTGAAGGTTTTCGGGGAAGGCGTTAATCTGATGGGTATAGAATGGTTTCTTGTTGAATTTATTTCTCATAGATGATTGTGACTGATATGCCCTTAAAGATAAGGGTGAGCTGAAGCTTTGAGAGTGTCCTGACAATTTTCCTATGGGTGCTGAAATAAACTGTAGACCTAATTTGTCGCACGTCACAGCTCCACCTCTCTGGGCAGGCAGAGGGCTTGGATGATCTATTGGAAGGGAGTAGGAAGTAACACGTCACTCACAGAAATGGCAGGATGGTGGGGAGCAGTGGTTGGGCCTCACTTCTGAAACAGTGACAGGAAGAGTGAGTGCTGATGGGGCGATGGAGTTGGTCAGTGGTTCACACAGCGTCCAGTAAGGGAGATCCCTCAGATTCTGGTCCTCGACTCTCCCTGATGTCATGGCATAGTCCAAGCTCTGGGGAGTGAAATCCACTACAGATGTGACCCCCACCTGGGCGCGGTGGCACACGCCTGTAATCCCAGCGACGAGGGAGGCTGAGGCAGGAGGATTGTGAGTTCAAAGCCAGCCTCAGCAAAAGCAAAGTGCTAAGCAACTCTGTGAGACCCTGTGTCTAAATAAAATACAAAATAGGGCTGGGGATGTGGCTCTGTGGTCGAGTGCCCCTGAAATCAATCCCTGGTACCCGTACCCCCCCCCAAAAAAAAAAGATGTGATCCCTAGTAGGTAATACCAGAGACTGATTTGGGGGGAAAGATGGATATTTAAAAAATATATGTAAATATATATATTTAAAAATGTAAGTGTAGTGGTCCAGTTGCATTATATTGTAGAATTTTAAAAATTGGGAGTCCCCCTGACTAATTACCACTTGCATCTGAAGGAGAGTTATTTTAAAGGAAGATTACCTGGTAGTCTTACTCTTTAAAAGGAACTTTAAAAAATATTGGTTTCTCATATAGTTCTGGATAAAGAGGAAGAAAGAAAAAAAGATGAACTTAAACTTATTTTACTCAGCAAAGGGTTAAATTAACATTGGTTTATCAGGTAGTGCCAAATTGCACAGGTAGTGTAAATAAGTGGTGTTCAACATTAAATGTTGAAATTTAGAGCCCCCTAGTGCCCCATCTGATGCTGAGCTTAGAATTGTGTGCATTACCGGATGAATGGTCATTCTCATGGTGCCCTTTCTGCCAGTCAGCAACACCAGCTTTATATAACAGTGTATGTGCTGCTGTGCACTGGTGGTGCCTGCCTGTAATCCCAGTGACTAGGGAGGCTGAGGCAGGAGGATTGTGAGTTCAAAGCCAGCCTTAGCAAAAGCAAGGTGCTAAGCAACTCGGTGACACCCTGTCTCTAAATAAAATACAAAATAGGGCTGGAGATGTGGCTCAGTGGGCGAGTGCCCTTGAGTTCAATCCCTAGTAACCAACGAAACAAACAAACAAAATAAAAAATTAAAAAAGTATGTGCAATAGTTTGGCTAGTTTCTTGTATATTTTACTCCAATTTTATAAAAACAAGGGAAAATACACACATTCACATCCACAACACAAAAGCCTTGTGCTAATAGTGTTGAGACAAGATGAAAATCATTAGATTTGCTACAGTGATGAATCTTTAGCTTCAGTCTGATGGTCACTGGGGTGCAGCCAGTTGAAGGTATGGTGGATTGTGGAGGAAGGAATTAATTCAAGGCCATATGTGGAATGCTCGAAATATATCATTGATGACTGTGTCTAAAAGGCAAACTTCCTGGGTTTGGTGACACCTCTCCAGGCCAGCAACTACATGCAACACAATCCCCTGCACACTGCATGTCAGCATACATTTCCAGAATCACGTCTGAGGTTGGGCACCGGTGGTATAGAGAGCAGAGGGTGACTGGGCTTTCACAGAAAAGCATGCAGTCTCCATGTGGTAGAATTTTAGGGTAGGGATGAGACAGATGAATGGAAGTTTAAAGCCATGACATCTATATTGCTTGTTGAAGTTTTAAAACATAGCTGGAATATAATGAAACAAATAACTTCCTCCATGAAGCTTAGAACTCGGCCTCTCTCTGGAGTGTGTGTGTGTGTGTGTGTGTGTGTGTGTGTGTGCGCGCGCGCACGTGTGTATGTGTGTTGGGGATGGGGGGGTGGAAACAGATATTAACCCAATAAGTCTGAGTGTAAAACTGCAACTGTGCCAAGTGTTATAAAGGACCGATACCCATAAAAGTGCTATGAGAGCCTGAAATAGGGGAATATAGTTTAATGACATTTTAGCTGACATTTGAATGATGAATAGGAGCTAAGTAGTCAAAGGAGGTGGAGTTCGCATTCCAGGCAGAGGGAACAGCATGCCATCCCCTGGGGTAGGGAAACATGGTACAGCAATTGCAGGCATAGAGGTTAAGAGTTTTATCTATGGGATGCCATGGACAGGTTTTAAGCAGATGTGTGTGTGTGTGTGGGGGGGGGGTGATAGGATCAGATTTGTGTTGAAAATATCAGTCTGGCCACAGTGTAATAGGTTGGAGGTACTGGATGAATGTGGGTGGTCCATTTATGGAGTTTTGCTAGTGTGCAGGTGAAAGATGGTCTTAGGGCAATAGTGATGCAGATGGACAGAGGTGAGTGAGTTTGAGACTGATGAGGAGGTGAGAGCTACTTCAAGTCTCAGGATGGATTGGGGTGGTAGATGAGAGGAAAAGGGGTGGATGAGAAGAGGAGCATGACTTGTAGGCCTTAATTACATAAAGCTGCAGGTACTTTGATCTGTTTTGTGTTGCTATAATAAAATACCTGAGGCTGGGTAAAGAGGTGTTTTTGACTCACAATTTGAGAAGCTGAATGATCCAAACAGCATGACAGCAGCATGCAGGCGAGGGCCCTCCTGGCTGCACCACAACATGGTGGAGAAGTGGAAAGGAGAAATGGCGGTGTGCAGAAGGGCATGGATGATCTCACTCCACAACAACCTTCTCTCCCGGATGTCACTGATCCGTTTATGAGGGTGGAGCCCCTGTGACCTAATTACCTTCCACCAGGCCCCGTTTCATAAGGGTTCCATGCTCACCATCACCTCCCGGGGGACCATGCTTCCAGCCAGTGAGCCTTTGGGAGACACACTCAAACCACATCTGAACATGGGAGTAGGCGACCAGTTGCCATTTCATTTGGAAATTGGTGAAGTATGATTTGGGTGTGTATGGGCTAAAAACTGATCATATTTTTAAAAATTACTTTAATGTTCATTAAGGTAATATTTGAAAATGCTTTGATGAACCAAACAAGAATATAAGTCTTCTCAGGAAAACCAGCACACCCTCTCTCTCTCTTGTCCTTAGCAAGTCCTCAGAGGAGAGTTTCAATTATCTTAACAGGTTTTTTTTTTTTTTTTTGTATTTACCTTTGTCTTTCAGTAAATATATATGCTGCTATTTCTTGATTTATTTTTTTCATTTAATGAATACTTTTAAAGCTCCTGCTGGGTGCCAGTCACTCTGTTCTATGCAGGGATATCTCGGTGGACAAGTTGTGGATACATGTAGGGAATAGAATTCCCTGTGATCATGGAGCCTTGGTCCAGTGGGGAGAATAAATTTTTTAAATGTTTAAATAAACCATTACTCTAACCACCTCTTTCTATAGAAGTAGTAACCTATTTACAGAAGTTTATGGATGATAAATAAACAGTGGTGAGAGTGACATAGGGAATATCAGGGATAAAATGCAACCTTAATAAGGAAGTGGGAGAGTGGGGGATGCTACTGAGAAAAAAAAAATCTGAGAAAAGACCTGGAATACAGGAGGAGGGAGCCCCATGGATACATGGGGAAGAGCACTCTAAGCAAAGGGAACAGCATGTGCAAAGGCCCTGAGGTGGGAAGATGTGATATAATTGAGGAAGAGAGCATCCTATGGTCCTCACCGCAGGAGCAAAGTAAGTCCTGGGAGAGCACTAAGGGTTGAGGTTAGAGTGGTAAGGTGGACTGACAGATCATTTAGGGCTACTTGACTCTGAGAGGTAGAACATGACCTCTTGTGTTTGTCCATGAAGCCATATGTCTTCTACTGCTTTCTCTGCCTCCCACATAATATTTTGTTTAAGTCAGTGTTCAGTGTTTGTGTCATTATCATTATCAAGTATTATTTTCTGCATTGCCAAGCAGTGCATTATGATAATGTTCATTTAATCTCTTGTAAACATTTTGTTAATAATAGCCTCATTTTCTTCACCTGATTAATTTTCTGTGTTCCTATTTATAATTTGTCCCGAACTCTCCGACTGAGTTGGAAAATCCCTCTAAACACCATTTTTTTTTTTTGTGACGTATCACACTGAATGTATAGAATGCATCACACTGTGGGTTCTTTTATTTCCCCCTAAAATCTTTCATTCTGGAACCTTCCATTCTCCCCGTCCATCTTGCCTGCTTTCTCTCTGCCCCAGCACAGCCAGTATTGTGGGAATTTGTTTTCCTGCTCCTCTATGTTGCGTTTCTGTTTTCCTGGACTATGTTTCCTTCTTTCTTGATTTATTTCCTTTTAGGGAAGGGAAATCCTCCAGTCAGCTTCTAAGAAAAGGTAAGTAGACACTAGGGTTTTTAACCTTTCCCTCACAATGCCTCTGTTCAATTCTGAAATTTCATTGATGGTTGGATGGATATAATATTCCAGGATGGATATCATTTGGCCTCGGAATTCTGGAGGCCTTCCTCCTCTCCTTCCTAACTTCCGGTCTGGCCGTGAGATGTCCATGCTTTTCTGATTTCTTTTTAGGTGACCCCCCTCCCCCTCAAGTGTTAACGTGTTCTCTTTTTCTTGGTACTTTGTAATCATGGCTCTGTGCTTCCATGTGGATGTGTGGGGTATAGGCTTGCTGGACAAGGTAGAAGATGCCTATGAAATTTGAATTTCAGATAAACTGTAAATAAAGTTTATAATATTTGGGACATACTTACACTAAACACTTTTCTCTGCTTATCCAAAATGCAAATTTAACTGAGTGTCCTTACTTGTGCTAAAATATGGCAACTTTAGAAGCTTGGCTTTTCCTTCTGGAAACTTGTATCTTTTGGTTTGGGGAATTTTTCATGTGTTATTCCTCTAAATTGAAATATTAGTCTAAGCTTAAAAGATGACGTATTCAATAAGGCCACTAGCCAACCGTGAACTTGCCCTCTTGGGTTCCCAAATAGAATCTCCTTCAGCTCTGTAGCTGTTTCATCTAGACTTGTGACTGTGCTTCCTAATAATACACTTCCATTGCTTTTTAATTTTTATTTTTTCGAGTCTTAAAAAATCGACTTCCTACTAGGAAAGCTTTTAGCTTTTTTAACACCACCCACCATTACTCTCCATGATATACACAAACACCCCACTATATAGACCTTCTCAACCCACTATAGTATAAATGTCATGATATTTATTAGCTCACTATTCAGTTCACTTTATTATGACTGTGTAAATATTATTCCTCATTGAGCCACCTAGTGTTCTGTGCTATAATTATTTTTCATTGCTCACATGACTTTATTTTCCTATGGAATCGCTAAATATCTTCTTTTTATTGCTTAATTTTTTTATATACTTGTCATTGTTTGTGCCCAAAAGGAGGGTGGGGGTTCAGTAAATGTCTCCTGAGCAATGTAAATCTCCTCCTAGTTCATGTGGACGTACCAGGCTAACTTTCACCTTAAACTTGACTTTATCCAATGCTTTCCTTCACCTCTGGACTAGGAAACCACTTGCTTGGATGAGAATAGCAGTTTAGGTTGACAATCACCTCCATTATCTTCTAACTCCTTGTGATGCTTTTGGTAAAATCTGATGCCATCCTGATTTCTGGATTTCATGGTCCTGGACTTTGTAGGACTAGTTTTATCCCCTTTAATGGTTGTTCAGTGAGCACTCTTGGTCTGAAATGCATGTTTTTCAACTGTTGAACATTTTTCTTTAATTATTTCATTATTTTTCCCCCATTCTTTTTGCCCATTTTCTTTTTTCTAGAACTCTATTAATCAGACTTCGGATCTCCTGGACTGGTTCTCAAGTTTCTTTATCTTTTCTCTTTTCTATGATAGTTTTGTCTTGATTTCTGGAAGTCTTCCTCCACATTGTCTTCTAGATCTTCAATTGGCATTTAAATTTTGGTTAACGTATTTTTTACAATTTTTAAGAATATCTTTTCTTCTTGGGTGGTTCATTTTTTCAAGACAGTCTATTCTTGTTTCATATGTAAAATGTTCTCTCATTTATCAGGGGATTTAGAATATTTTCCAAGTATTTTTCTGCTTCTGGGATTTTTCTGTTTCCCCCGCTTTTCTCTTCTGTTTTGAACTGTTGGAAGCTTTCTATATGTTTGTCCTACGAGGATACCTGTTTATTTTCAAGAGTGGAGTGCTAATAATAAGCTGGTTGGCGGCTCTGAGTCTGGGCTTGTTGAGTGGTGAGCTCACTGCAAGGTGATGAAGCTGGATCAGGACATCTTACTGGGGACTTCTGGGAACCAATGGCTGTAGGTCCTTCTCTTTTGGAACTCTTTGTTTCCTCCAGGAAAGATACTGTCTGCCTGATACTGTTCTGGGAGCAGAGCAAGGAAGGTGGCAGACTGTCCCACCACTGAGCACGTGGTCTCTCACATCACAACCTTAAGCCCCCTATTTTCAGTGCACCACCCCAGCCTGTCTTACATAGTGACAGCTGTTCCCAACTCCAGCCCTTCTGATCCAGTTTCTCTGCAATAAACGTCTCATCTTTTGGTAGGTTAGTAGCAGCGTGGCTTTCTGAGATGGTGGAGGAGAGCTGGAAGGGTGTGACTCACTGTGATCACTTTTTGACCCTGCTTCTGTTGTACTGGATTATCTCCAACTCTGAGCATCTGTGGGTTCCCTGGAGTTAATCAACTTTTATTTCAATGGCATGGCCTAAATCTTGGCCTTCCAAGTTCAATGCTGTTCCTTCCATCATCTACTCTCCTGATTTTTATTTTCTTTATTATTTCACCTCTACCTTCCTCTTTGAAAATTATTTTGTTACTGTTATATTTTTGTGGGGCTTTAGGAAGGACCCTTCCCCCATCCATCTTTTTTTTTCTTTCTTTTCTGTTTTATTGGTACTGGAGATTGAACTCACTCAACCACTGAGCCACATCCCCAGCCCTATTTTGTATTTTACTTAGAGACAGGGTCTCACTGAATTGCTTAGTGTCTTGCTGTTGTTGGGGCTGGCTTTGAACTCATGATTCCCCTGCCTCAGCCTCCCAAGCCTCCAGAGCCTCTAGGATTACAGGCTTTTACCACTGGGCCTGGCCCCTGTTTGTTTGTAACCCCTGTGTAGGAGCTGCTGCCTACTGGTGAGGCCAGTTGAAAGCACTGGGTGACATCCTTGTCCTTTCATGGCTAGAAGGTCAGCGACTCTTAGTCCACGCGGGCCATCTGCTCTTGCCTTCGATTCATGCTTGAGTGAGGTCCCTCCAGATGTGGGACCCTGGGGCAGGCTCCCAATTAATTGGAATTACAAGTATTAGATATCTTCATCCTGCAGGAGCCCACGGGCACAGGCATGATAATAACATCACCTGGAGTTCTTGTGATTCTTCACTTTTCCCAAAGCAGTTTCACAAACACCTGGATCTGGGGCTAGCTCTACACACTTGGAACAACCATGTCATTGTCATGCCAGTTTTCACACATGCAGAAACAGAGCTGCAGGTGATGTTGGTTGGTTTGTGTTTAGACAACCACGGGCCTGCTCATGAAGTGCTCTGTGCTAGTGACAGAGACACACGCATCTCCTCAGGGTTGACAAATGAGGAGTTCCCTACCTAGGGCCTGGGAGAGGCAGGCACCAGACACTTTGAGCTGAATCTTTCACTCACTTTCCAATAGAAACCAACCACACTGTGTCCTGAGAATGAACACACAGTAGAGCGGCAGGAAATCAGAGAAGAGGGAGAGATCACTCATCCTGGGGAGGGCGGGAGAGGCTCATGCGGGTGGTGGGGTTTCCCTGGGTCTGGAGGGGAGGACTGAGGAAGCTAGGCGTGGGAAACAGAAGCACTCTGGGGAGGGGGATAAGGGAGGAGTCAGGCCGTGGCCAGGACTCTTCCAGGGAAGGAGGGTGATTCCTTACTTGAATGCCTGTTGAGGATCAGAGATGTCCCCCTGAGGTGTAAGTAGATGACCAGAAGTGTTAGAGGGAGACCAGCTGGGTGGATTATGGAAGGCAGCACTTTGGCAGTCTGGAAGGCAAGCAGATTGCTTGGACTTGATTCTCGGGGGATTAAGGGACTATTCAAGGTAGAGAATTAAGGACAGCAGTGTAGAAAGACAAGTCATGCAGAAATGGCTTCAGGCCGCATGTCCAGTAGCTGCTGGTGAGTTGTTGGGTCCGAGTGGGTGGTGGGAGGATGGTCTGAGCAAACTGGGGAGCCCAGGAACAAGGTTCTAATGGGGGGCGGGGGGACACAGTGCCACTACCGACGAGCCAGGAAAGAAGCTGAATCCTCATGTTTCCTGGTGGCGTCCTCGTCTGTCCCTCCATCATGTCACTAACTGCACCTTCTTTTGTTCTCCTTCCTTCCTGGCAGGGAAACTGTGGGCACGGTGGTCCTGGAAAGGAGACTGATGCATACATTTGTGGTAGTGGCTGGTCAGAGAAGACCTGAACCCTCAGCTTCCCTGGAAGACGAGCCCCTTCCTTGGATGACCCTGCCTGAGGGCCCTCTGGAGGCCTTGCACAAGCAGCAACCAGGACAGAAAACCTTGAGATCGGACCCCCTGGAGTCAAAGATGGGGCCCAGAAGGTTGGGGTGAGGCTGTGAGGAGGAGGGTGAAAGCTGGTGGTGTGGTCAAAAGAGACAAGGTATGGGGAGGACTGGAGATTCCAGAGAGTGCATGGCAGAGCCGCAGGCCCACCCAGGAGCAGGTGGCTGTGGGAAAGTAACAAATAAATAAATGGCAGAGTCTCCGAGGCTGTGTGTCACGCTGCGTGAAAACATCGACTGCCGAGTCCAGCTGACACGTCAAGGGGTTTCGACAAAAGCGGGCAGATAGCCAAGAGGCCAGGTCCCCTGACCAGCTTCCCAGCTGTCGTCAGTACACGTGAGCATGTGCTGGGCACCTGCAGAGAAAGGGCTGGATCCCCCTCTGCAGGTCACTAGAGAGAGGGGACATTTTTCAAGAAGTGAAGATAGATCAGCCATGTCAGGAGTTATCTGCCCCTTACCTCTACAGGACTAGACAAATATCAGGGTTAGAGTTGTCTCTCATGTGCCCTCTCAGAACTGGGGGGACACCGTGCGCAGGGTCTCCTGTGTTCAGAGGGGGCAGCCTTTCTAGTCACCCACGTTGCTCCCTCTGGTTGTTGACAGTTGCTCACCCTTGATTGTCCTCACTGGAGGGAGCGCAGTCTTGCTTCTAGGAAGGCCCTTGACAACCGGTCCTACACTCTTCCGGGATCTCTGACTGGGGACATTCCCATTTGTAGCCACTCATCCAAATGTCTTTTCCCATTGGTGGCAAAACACATTAGGATGAATTTCTTGCCCTGGGTTTAGTTTTCAATTAGATGTTGCTGGGTTCCGTTTGAGTCAAGGCTGAGGCCCTCTCAGTTCTGTTCCAAGTGCTGGGCCCTCATTTTCATACCGCAGGGACTGTGCTCTTCATCACGTGTTTACCACATGTCCAGCAGAGCATCTGATACCCAACTTCCCTCATTAGTGTCTGGTGAATTCCTAAGCAAGAGAACAAATGAAGGATTGACTCTGGTTAATAGATAAGTTTAAAACATGTATACAAATAATCAAGTGCTCACAAATTGTTGAATCCAAGGGAAGGTGGTTGTCAAACATCCCTGAAACACACATGCACATGCACACACACACACTTTCTCTCTCTCTCTCTCTCTCTCTCTCTCTCTCTCTCTCTCTCTCTCACACACACACACACACACACACACACACACCATTTCACCAGGCTTCCCTTCCTACTCTGTGAAGGCCTACTTCTCAAAATGTGTCTGACATTTGTTTGTTGGTTCATTCAATAAGTGCTTATTGAGTACTGACTATGTGCTGGGCATTTTTCTGGGTACCAGAGATTCATGAAATAAATACCAGGAACAAGAAGGCTAGGTTCTGGTGGGGAGAGACAGGCAATTGATGCAGTAAGTAGCTAAACTTTATTGTGTGCTATGTGAGTTGATCTGCAATAGAGGAAAATCGGGAAATGTGTGGGGAGTGTGGAGAGGAGGTTAAAATAGGGGATTTAGAGAAGTCCTCACCTAGAGGTAGTATTTCAGTAAAGAACTGAAGGAGGTCATAGGGTGAGCTGTAGATCCCTGTGGGAACATTCCACCAAGTGAGTAGCCTGTGCTCTGCCCTGAGGTCTGAGCATTGCTGGAATGTTCTAGAAGCAGTGAGGGAGGCCATATGGCCGGAGGACAGTGAGCAGCCAGAGGAGCAGCAGGAGATGAGGCTAGAGAGAGCTGGGGGTGGAGAGGGAGGCAGGCCACCAGGGCCTTATGGGATATTGCTTGTGCACCGAGCTGGCGGGAAGCCATTCCTGCAGAGTTTTGGGCAGAAAAGTGACATGATTGGACTTAAATGTTAATGGAATTACTGGGTAGGAGACTAGTCAAAGAACCTAGCAGGGGTTTGATGGTTTTTTGGACCAGGATGTTACAGGGGAGATGGTGAGATGTGGACCAATTCTGAAGCTTTTGGTGGGCGTGTCATCAGGAGGAACTGCTGTGGGGTGGGAGAGAAAGAATGAAAGCAAGGACGACTCTGAGGTCATAGATTTGAGTGACGCATGGAAGAAAGGAAAGGCAGCTAAGTCAGCGATGGGGCTGGAGGCTGGATCCCCTCCCCAGGGCTGTTGGAGTCCCCTGAGCCCCTCCCAGAGGCTGGGCTGCCCCAGGACCCTGAGGCAGAGCAGGCTCTGCACCCTGCAGACTCCTCCAGGTACATGGAAGTTTGACTGTCTCCCAGCCCCACCTCTTTTTCTCCAGGAAGAGCCGCCAGTGGGAGGGCGCAGCTGTTGTCGCCCCTGCCCCATCTGTCTTCCTGACCCCGTGTCTAGGACAGGATGCTTCTGAGTTTCCGTGATTCATTCTGGTCTCTCACTCTCCTCCTCCACGCGCCCACCCCCGGATCGTCTTCACTACCCTCCTCAAGTTCCTCTCCCTCTCCACTCAGACGAGAGCAGAGCGAGTCTGCTTCCCAGCCAAGTGACAGAACGCCCATAAACAAAGTGGCCAGCGAACCTTAGGTACCCTGGGACCAGGGAACCGCCACCCAAGTCTAGGCCCACTGGAGTAACAAAGAGAAACCATCTGGGAGGCTCTCTTTCCACCAGGACCGCTCCTGGAAATGTCAGGGACTCGACTCTGGCTGGGAAGTGACAGAGTGGCAGAGTATTGTCACCTCTGGAGGAAGCCATACCAGAATGGAAAGTGGGAGGTCAAAATGTCCAGGGCAGAGATGATGGGTGAGGAAAAGGTGGGGTGCATGGTGGGCCCCAGCAAAAGAACTGAAAGTCACTTTGGAGAAAAGAAGAGAATTCTGATGCAAGCTTCTGGTGCGGACCAGGGAGGTCTGGTCTAGAGCGGATGGGTGGATGGATAAAGGAGGAAGGTTCCTCCTCATGCGGTGGACAGGAGTGCTGTCACAGGCTGCCCCAGACTGTCCCAGCTCTCTGGGTCTATTATTTCAGGAGTAATTACTATCTTTGTTTATAGGGCAAGGTGGCAGACAACTGATTTACCAGACAGAAGTTTAGATGCCTTTGGTCGACATTAGCAGGATTCTGCTTCTTGAGCTCATGTGGGCTGGCTGATAACCAGGGAGTGCCTGCAGCCCTCAAGGGGGAGACTCCAGTACTGTCCGTCAGCTCAGGTGCTGGACAGTCACAGCATGGTAGAGGGGGAAGAACTCTGGGCCAAGAATCTGTAGCCCTGGGAGCCAGATCTGGTTCTGCTACTAACTCACTGCATGATACCCCTCAAGACTCTTCCTGTCTATCTGGGGAGTGGGGAGTTGGACCAGGTGGTCTCCTGTGTTGCTTCCTGCTTTGTGGGAACTCCGCTTTGTAGTTCTGAGATTTAAAACTGCACCTGAACAACCTAAGGCCAGCCAATTTCCAGGTCCATGACAGATAATGAAAGCCCTTTCCTCTGTGCTAGTGATTTCCATGTTGTTTCAATTCTTTGATGTTTGGATACTCTGTGGTAGGAAGTTATAATATCTGGGTGACTTTGGTTTCTGTTACAAGGATACTGGTATCCGGGCAAGAACGGTGGGCTTATGGATTACCTATGAATAGAGTTAATATAAGTAGAGTGCTGACTGGCTGCCAGTAAGCCAGTGTAAGCATTAACCATCATTATTATTATCATTACTATTATGGGCTGGGTCACAGAGACTTTTTCCTCCTGCCCAGGAAGGGTGGGTTCCTCTGCTTCATTTTCACAGGGCTTCCAGGCCAAGCTAAGAACCCCATGGAACACTGGGTTGGAGCCTTGGTCTCTGTGGACCACACAAGAGGATCTCTCTCTCTTTAGCTCCATCTCAGAATACAAAACCTACCTGGTTGCCGGGGCAGAGTGGGAGGGCTCAGGATAAGGTGTGTCAGACGGCGGCAGCTGTGAGAGCAAAGTTCTGTAATGTTCCTGAAGGTGCTCGCTGACAGACTCCAGGCAAACGTAGGAGGTTGTGAACAATGCTTCGGCTTCCTCTTAGATGAGCAATAGTCGGAGCTCATTTTAGAGTCATGGCTATGGAGTCATGGTGTTTTACAGCATTTCAGAGCTGGGGGTCAGCTGGTTGACCTGTACACCACACTCCCTAACTAATGGAGGGAAGAAATCCACAGAGAAGTGCAGGTGGTTTGTTCCCAGTGTGACAGTGGCTGGAGGGGGCTGCCTGGGCAGAGGATCAGCACTGCTGACCTGCTGTTGTCATGGGCCCATCGTCAGAGAGCAGGAGTGACTCTGTAGCCAGGCCTTCTGTGCTCGATGTGATGGAGAAAGCCAAACAGCCTCCTTTACAAACTGAACGTGTTACTTGAGGTGACTGTGTGGCAATCTTTGCGACACACTCCTCAGCTCTGTAATGTCCAGCAGATCCCTTTGCACCTTCTTCACTGGACAGAGCCACTTTCAATTTCCCACAACACGCCACTAGAGGGAGCCAACATCACCCAGTTTCCCCAAAGCCCCTCAGAGCCTGCCTACCCTGGGGTTTGTCATGGCCCCCTGTTGGAAGGACCAACCAAAGGTGTTGTGGAAATCTGTTCTGGGCTGACAGTCTGTACTGCCCTTCCTCTAGGCCTATTGGTTGCTCTCCCTGGCAGAGAGGAGCAGCCAGCCATGCTGTGGTGGATGTCTAGAGATAACGTGGACCATGAGCTGCTCCTGGAAGGGTTATTCCCGTGCAGATGTTACAGGCTCTCTGATCCCTGGCTTGTGAAAGCAGGTGGGCAATCTCAAGAGCCTTTGTGGGGTAGACCCTGTGGGGTGTCCCCAATCTCCTGGAAGGGGCAATAGAGCAGCCGGAAACGGAAGGACACTGCCTTGGAAACTCCACACAGAGAATTGACGTCCTGGGGACTTTGGCCCAGTTTGCTCTCTGTGGAAGGGTATTATCTCTGGGGACCAGGAGATGACACAGCAAAGAGATCAGGTGTCTTTTAGAAAAATGATTTTTCCAGTTCAAATACCAGTTGGTCACAGAGATTTTCTGGACTCCCACCAGGCTAAGAATCAGGTGGAATGATTTAGAACTGTTACCTGGTAACTGGACCTGTAATCAGTTGAAAGTACCTGGAGACAGACTGAAAGGTGACCCTGTGCACAACTTTGTCCCCACCAGTGCACGTCTACTCTGGGACTCAGTTTCCCCCTTGTCAAGCAGGGAGTTGATTCAAAATCCTTTCTGTGACAGTGGTATGTTCAGTTTGTTCTTCTGTATTGAGGCCCTTTGGTCACTAGTTTTCTGGAAATTGGAATCTATGAAACGTGCCCCACTCCCTACATAAATATCTTTTAAAAATAAAATTACCCTCTTGGAACCAGTCAACTGATCCTGAGCCTTGCCTTGCTTAACAGTGTTGAAAGCAATCAATGCATTTCATAGCAATAAACTGGAAAAGTCTGAAAACAGAGCCAAAGTTTAGGCTTTCTGATTCAACCTGCCTGCTCTCTAGTTTCTTTGGGAGCCTCTGGTTTCTTCAGTGGTCTGGTGCCAAGTGATGGGGATTCTTTGAAGTGGCCTCCCAGGCTGGATTCTCACTTTTAATTTCCAAGCTTTTCCTTCCAAAGATGCCTGAATAACCCAGACTCCATTTAATGACATGAGGGATCCAGAGACAAACCTGGAAGGTCTTTTGGGCTCCTGGAAGGTCTTTAATGCATTATTGCTTATTACTGATTGGAATAAGGAAGCAGTGTCTTTGACAGTCTTTTTGTGCAGCTCTTTAATAATAAAATGAGGTTTCTGGAGATTAATAGGAACAAGATACCATGGATGCTTGGTCTAGACCAGTTCTTCCCATTCTTCGTTGTGGATCAGAATCCTCTAGAGAACTATTAAGACGCAGATTCCTGGGCTCCAACCCCAAAAGGTAACAACTGAATAGGGATGAGAAGGGGACCAAGAATGAAAATTCTATCAACCTCCCAGGCAGGGCTGGCACTGTAGGTCAGGGGAACACACAGGGTGTCATCTACCGCACTGTATAGGGCAGTGGCCTCTAAAATAATAACCTGAATTTTTTTTTTTTTCATTTTGAGCTTATAGGCAACAGTCAATGCAATAGATGAGAGTATAGTTAAGTCTCCAAAGAAACAGGAGAGTGTGGCTGCAACTGAACTAGTGGCTAATTACCACGACAATGAGAAACATCCCAGATCAGCGCCATAAGCTTCTGGCCGCTAGGGGGAGCCAGGGCCATTTCTTTCCAGGCGGAAGGGTACGAGAAGAGGACAAGTACTGGGGCGCCTGTGAGCAAAGCCTCAGAAAATACTGCAACGCTGCGTGCCGGGACCCGGCTCACCGCCGCAATCTGGTGCGGAGACACCATCCAGAGCCACAGGCTTGGCGGGGAGGGGGCTTGTTTATTTCCCAAGTCATCTGGTTTCAAAGTGCTGCACATTAGTCTCATTATGCAATACATGACGGGTGGCATGAGAAGAGAGACCATCGCTCTGCCCACCTTGCGGATGGAGTAAGTGAAGGAGGGGGAGAAAGGAGGTGGCACAGGAAGACAGTGGGGAGGGCCGGGCCGGTTGGACCAGAATGTTTCCTTCCCAGGTGTGTTGTGGAAGGGTAAAGCCCCAGGGTCTGTTGTCAACCCCGCGAGTAGTGCTGCTGATCATCATGTTCTCCCCTGGGGGTGGGGGTGGGGGGAAGGTCCAGGAATTCTTTTGGAAGCAGAGGACCCATCGAGTAAGGCTGACCTCGAGGCTAAGAAGACAAAATACCAAGAGGGCATTTTACCTGCTCCGAACTTGATAAGATGTGCAGTCTATGGGCCATCTCATGTCCTCACTGTACACCCTGTGAGCTGATCACTTCAGGGGACAGGCGTGCTCTGAGCACCACGGTGGATGGAGAAGCTGATGCAGTGCCCGCTGACCAGGAGCTCGCCTCCTAATGTTCTATGACAGCCCTCTTGCTCACACATGAGGCTCTGTCTTCCCCAGAGTATGCATGGGCTTTGGAAATAACTTCAACCTTTCCCAGATTATTTGAAAGGGATTTGCAATTCATTCATTGAGAATCCCTTTCCCCCTTTCTTGGCATGTGTCTAGTGGTTTTAGAGAGAAGATATGAATGAGTCCAGGTAACACATATGGGATCCTTGGTGAGCCTGATGTGTATTTTGAATGCTAATTCACTTGAAGAAAACATTTCCACAACATGAGTGTGTGTGTGTGTGTGTGTGTGTGGCGCTCGCCTCTGTGTGCATGGGGTGAACAACCTCTGTGGCAAATAATGGCAGCAAAACACCAGCTGTGAAAATTTAGTTTGGAGACTTGGTGCACACAGAACACTCATGCCTCTCCCAGGGAGCTGCCCTTTGACCCCTAGTGCATTCTCTACTTGAGTATTAGCATTCTCTTGGCCCTGTGACCAATGCAAGCAAAGCCCTTGCTCAGAGCCCCTTGACACCTCAAAAGAGGGACAGAGTTTTCTGCTCCAGCTGCAGCCTGTGTTTCTCCCATTCACTGTTTCTTTCACCTGAGCAAGTGAGCAGCCTGCTTCTTTTATGATTGTAAATGAAAAGTGTGTATGGGTGTGTATCTGTGCATGTATATAAGCATGTATGTATGTGTAGGTGTGCAGTATGTATGTGAGCAAGTGTGTGAGTATGTATGTGTGTGCATCTGTATATGAGTGTGCGTGTGCATGTGTGTGTATAAATGTATTTTCGTCTGTATGCATTGCATGTGTATATGTGTCTGTGCCTGGAATCTCTCAGGTGCCATCCCAAACATTCCTAGAGCTTTTTTAATAAACAAAACCAGGTCTTCATGCTGTTCTTATCTCCCAGACAGCCCACCTCACTGTTGGCCGCAGAAAGGATCTTATACAAAAGACCATGGGGTGCCCCTTCCTGTATTCTCTCCACCCCTGCACTGGAGCCCTGGCTGTAAATTTAGACTAGCCTAGAGTCCAGTTCTCAGAGGCCTCTTTGCCCTGCTGAGTGCAGAAGCAGCACCTCTTTGGTGCACAGTGTCTTCCTTGCACCTTGGCAGTCTACTGCTGTCTGGATGGCAGATACTTCCAGCATCAGCATGCACATGTTTAGGGACCCTGCAGGAGGCCCACCCTTCCCTGGCAGCCCTGTACCCCATCGCCACCCCGAGGGCCCCTCCATCCTCTCCATCACAGACCCAGGCATCTGCTGCTCTCTGCTGTTGTTACATACTGCCTGGCTGCATCATGGACCCGGAAGGATCCAATGACCAAAATCCAGGGAACAGAGAGAAGTACTTGCCACAGATTGCAATTGTGATCCCTCCCTTGTCCTTGAAGGACCCCCCTCCCCACCCTCCCGCTCAGCCTTCTCCAAGCTGTAACTGACCCGGAACATCAGAGATAGGAAAGTCACTGCTCCAGTTGAATTTTGCTGCAGTTTCTTTTTTTCTCCCCTAGATGCTGAGAGCTATTTTTAGCCAGGGATATATTTTTTTTTTTTTTTTTGCAGGGGATCCACAGTCTATTTTTAAAGCCCTTACGGAGGCCAAATCATCCAGCGCTGTTCATAGGGACTTTGAAGAGAGTTAAGTGGGAGAGGCTGGGGCACGGAGGGTGGGCCTGCCTGCAGATCACAGGGTGGTCAGGAAAGGCCTAAGTGAAGCAGGGAGAGGATAGATGCCCAGGTGGGGGCTGGCAGGAGCTCTGTCATGCTGGGAGCACAGGAAGAACCCACCATGCCCCTCCCTCAAATCACCCGAGGCTTTGGGTTCAGAGCAGCCTGGCTGTCACCCAGAACCTGCAATGACATTGCCTTTGAATGTGGCCATTGGTTTAATTTGCCACGTTTTCTTTTCTTTGCCCTGAATTTCTGCGCTCAGATCTCTTCCCCATCTCCTCTGTTCATGGCATGTTTGCACAGAAGCACATTGGGTTGTGGACAGTATCGGTCATGAAGCTGACCCTCAGTGGGCCCAGGTGGCCAGGGCTGGATGAGGTCTGTGTCTGGCTGGAGGAAGGTCTCAGGCTCCAGAAAAGCTGGAGAAGAGGGAAAATGAGGACTCAAGGAAATAAAAAGGAAGTCCCCTCAGAGGGACCTGAGCAGAGACAGTCCTGGGTGGGGACACTGTTGTCCCCAGAGCCTCCCCTTGCCCTTTCTTCTCCCACTCCCATACCTGGCTCTTAACTAGTTACTCAAAGGCCTATGGGATTTGGGGGGTCAAGGTGTACAAGACCTTCATGGAGCAAGTGGGAAGGGGCCTGGGTAGAAAATTCCAGAGTTGTGGAACCAAAGTCCTGTCTTACCTCTGCCTGCCATGTTGTGAACAGACAGAGGGCTCCTCCTGGCAGGAAGTCTGGCAGCACCCCAACAAGTTAGACTCCTGTGCCCCTTGTTTCTCTCTCTCCTTAGAACCTAGTTCCTGGGGCCACGGCCTGGTTCTGCCCTGATAATGACCGGGGTTGTTGGTGTGCTGTCCCTCCAGTTCCTCTGCTGAGCTCCAGTGACCAGCGAGGAAGAGGTGAGGGAGGGGATCTTGAACACCAGCCGCGAGCAGACCATCACACCCCTTCAGACCAGTGCAGCTCGGGGTGCTACTGTGTGTCACCAGTGGGGTTGGCAGGACCCTGGGCAAGGCCGCCCTCCTTGGGTAGGAGCTGACGTGGCAACCCGCACTTGGCACTGGGGACAGGCCAAGAGAGTGGGGAAGACCTCTGTGCACTCCTAGAAGCACTAACAGCCCCCCTCTCCTGCCCCCTGCAATGATCTGCCCAGACCACAGCCATCTGCCATTCACACCTTACCTTCTTTTCCTGTTTCCTTCAGTTTCCCAGGACTCCCCCGTTTCTGAGCTCCCACTTCTAGAACACTCTCACCCGACTATCATACTAAGTAAAATAAGCCAGTCCCCCCAAACCAAAGGTCAAATGTTTTCTCTGGTATACAGAAATGAACCCACAATAAAGGTGGGGGAGGGAGGAGAATAGAAGTTCATGGGATTAGACGAAGGGGAATAAAGGGAAGGAAGGGGGTGGCAAAGGAAGGATGGGGAATGAACCTGACATACACAGTGAATCTCACCATCACGAACATCCACAAGAAATTAATTAAAAACAAAACTATGGGTAAATGGCAAAATGATCAATAGCAGGAAGGGAGCAGGGAGTGGGGAGAGGGGAGGGGAAGGAGAGGTGCTGGGGTCTGAATTAGAACAAGATATACTCCATGCTTTTGTAATTATGTCAGAAAGGATTCCACTGTCATGTATAACTGAAAAAGAACCAATGGGGGGAGGGGACAATATGTGGTGCAACAAGCAAGTCAGGGGGACTCTGTATGCTTATGATGAAGGAAATGGAAGTCTAGACACGTCGCGTCCCAGGTGGGTCGCCCCGCAGGTGAGTGGCGGAGTTGGAACCAGAAACCAACCTCCTGGCTGCAAAGGCCCACTCCTGGCCAGGTGGGCTAACCAGGGCCAGCTTCAAGGAGGGAGCTCTGAGCCCAGCTCTGAGGGAGGAAAGGAACATGTGCCAGCAGGGCTGGGGCCAGGCTCGGGGCTAGAGCTCCCTCAAGGGCCCAGTCAGTTTGGAGGAAGGGACCACTCAAGGCCTGCTCCAGGGGCTCTCCTAGCTAGGACGGATCCAAGGCCAAGTCCAACACGAGGCAAGTGTTGGCCCCTTGGCTTCCGGGGCCCAGAGTGCCTGCGGGAGGGTGGCAAGGAGATCCCCTGGCCACCATCCCCTTACTCACACTGATCCCTCTGTGCAGTAGGTTGTGAATGTGGCCACCCCATCCTGACCCCTGGAGATGTGAGCACGACTTCATGTGGATACAGAGTCTTTGCAGATATCATTTGGTTAATAATCCTGAGATGCAATTGTCCTGCATCATCTGGTGACAAATATCCACATTAGAGTCATACAGAGGGAACACAAGAGGAGAAAGCCATGTGGAGCTGGGGACAGATTGGGGCCACAAGCTACGGACACCTGGGCCACCAGAGCTGGCAGCAGCAAGAGAGTATTCTTCCCATGCACCTCTGCAGGGAGCATCCCCAGCTGATGCCGTGATTTTGGACTTCGGGTCTCCAGAGACATGAGAGGATAAATTTATGATGTTTGGAGCCCCCCATCTGGTGGTTTCCATGGACCCTAGGCAATGAGCACCGTTGGGGTACCCCTCTCCCAGCTCCCCCATTGGCTGGCATCTCCTCCTCGGGACCCAACACAGGTCCTCATTGCCTGGAAGCCTCTCACCTATTGAGGTCTTCTTCCCCATGTTCCCCAGACCTCTGAGCTCAGGCTTGTCCTTGCCTGAGTCAACTCAGATGCACACGCCCCTTTGTCTCCCGGAAACCTGAGCCTTGAGGACAAGGACCTTTTTTGGTTAGGACCTTACTTCCCATATTTTCATGGGGTCCAGTAGCAGGTAGGTCCTCAGAGGCAGGTGCACGGGTCAGAGAACACCCAAATGATAAGGAGTGTGGGAGCACATTGAATCAGAGGTCAGAGAGGAGAGGGATCCCTGTTCTGGAGAAGTGGAGCTTGAGGCAGGTCTAGAAAGATGAAAGTGAGAAAGCGAGTATTCTATCAGGAGGTCAGCGTGAGCAGAGCACAGCAGTGAGGCTCGGCATTGTCACCTGGGTGGGTGCTGGCAGCGGGTAGTAAGAAGTCCAGCAAGACCAGCCAGATGCTGCATAAAAGCTATTAAGTACTTTCACCTGGGTTGTGCTTCCAAAGAATCAGATGGAAGCCTTTTTTATGGGCTGCTGAATCCCTGTGACCACCCTAAGGGAGAATCATTAGCATTATTCTCACTTGTAGAGAGAACAGAGCACAGAGGAAGAAAGTCCATGGCCCACCCTCATCTCTCAATTAATAAGGTGGTGAAGGGGGTGGGGGTGGGGGGTGTTATTACTGGAATTCAAACCTGAACAATTTGGTCCAGGGTAGGCTCAGGGCTGTTCCTGCTCTTCTTTCTACCTTGGGACAATGCTGGTAGGGTGGTGAACGTAGCTAGCACAGACCTCTAATCCTATGCTGGATGCTTCCCCAAGTCCTTTGTACTTGCTAATCCAGGTACCCTAGAAGCAGGTACAATTGTAGGTGAAAAAATGGAGACACAGAGAACTCAGGGGGGCACTCAGGCCCGCTGCCACTGTTAGCCAGTGGTGGGGCAGGATTTGACGTTGGCATGCTGTGGAAGTCAGCCCAGTCCTCTGTCTCCAGGACTGGGTACCAACCTGGGCACTCATCAGGTCTCATGTAGAGTCAAGCTATGTTCCAGAGAAGCCTTAGTTCCACCCAAAGTCTTCCCACACCGTTCTGAGTGTTGCCAGAGTACCTCATGAGCCCCCCAAATTCACCCTGGCAGCTGGTGCTCAGTTGATTATCATTTTCCTCTCGTGCCTCTGGTGCAACATCACAACATCACAAGGTCCTGCTTCAGCTGCTGGTGAATGTCTTTCTCTTCCTTGCTTTAAAATGTTCCACTGGCACCCCCCCCGGAGGGAAAGCAGACCTCACTGGCTCTTCCCCACCTCTGGGTTCCACTCCTTCTCACACTCTCCACCATGTAGGAGTGGGTGTGGGTCCAGGGGCAGGCCACCTAATCGATGCAACTCGGTGTAACTCCGAGTCCCTCCTCCCCACTCTTGCGGTTCCAGGTGCCCAGCTGGAAAGTGGGTCCAGTCTGCAGTCCGTGATTCCCAGCAGGTGTCAGTGCCTCATGCAAGCCCCCTGCTCTGTTAGGGTCTCCCCTCCTACATTCTCCTTCAGATATGAGCAGATGAGTCTGGCTTTGTGGTGAACCCAGTCTGGAACTTCAAACTGATGCTTCCAGATGAGTCATGCTGGGGAGGGAGCTGGCAAGCTAGGGAGTTTGACTGCCATGCGCCAGGCCATAGGGGCTCCCTGGAGCTGCCATGGGAGTGCATTAGAATGTGGAGAACATTTTCTCATATTCATAACACATTCCCTCCCCGTTTTAAACCTCCTGGGGTGATCCACCTCTGGGGCACTTCTGCTGTCCTGGCAAGGTCTGGGGAGAGATGGCCCCGGCCATTTGGGCTTCCATTTTGGAAAAAAATGTGTAGCTTCTAGAAGGAGATGTCTTCAGCAAAGAAGACTAAGCTAACCCCTAGCTGTGCAAGGTGGAAGAGCTCTGGATGGAGCCTCATTTGTAGAACATTCCTTCTGCCTTTGTATGTTTCCAAAGTAATGATCTTACTTGACTATTAGTTTATTTATCTGCTCCTAGTGTGGGGCTTTGATAAGGGGTTTGGAGAGTCAGGACTGCTCCTCGGGCTTCAGGAGACTTCAAAGCCTGTCCTCAGCAGCATTGGGGGGGTGAAGACGGATGGCACTGACTTTTTTCCAGAACCTTTCTTGGTCTGAAGAGATTTCTGGGAAACCAAAACACAAAGCAATGCATGAGCAAAGACTTCCTATGCTTCTTGGAATCTCAATTGTGACGATGACTTGAGGCTGGGAATAATAATGACAGTGATGATGATGATAAGAGCAGCTCATATTTACGGAATGCTAGCTCTGTACCCCATACTGTGCAGAGCCCTTGACATGCAATAACTTATTTCATCCTCCCAGCAACCCCCTTAAGGTAGGCATTACTTGTATTTCCATTTTCCAGACAAGAAAGAAGAGGCTCAGAGAGGTTAAATAACTCTCTTGAGGTCACATAGCAGGTGAGCGGTGGAACTGAGCTCACACATAGGAAGTGTGTCTCCAGAGCCCCACCCCTGAAGCAATACCTCCTACAGTGTTTTTCATTTCTGGATGCCCTTCAGACATTCCCGGTCTTTATTCCAGAAAATGGGCTTCAAAGTTAAAGTGGTTTCCCCCAGTGGAAAGGGCGTGGGGAGTGGGCAGGTAATAACCAGAGCTGTTCATAACAGCCTAAAACCAGTCTCCATCTGTGACTGGGGTGAGAGGTATAGGAGGGATTAGAGGCAGAGGAAACTAGAGAGGTAGATGGGGTAACGCATGAAGGAGACTAGCCTTTGTCTATATCTTGGCAGCGATCGGGGGTGGGGGGGGCATCAAACATTCTTGAGCTGGGAAATACCAAGAGAAAGTTTATACTTTAGGAGCAACTGCAGGGTTTAAGATTTGGATGGGGAGATTCCATCCGTATTCCTCCATGTCATATCCCTGGGAAGGCCCTCTCTTCCACCCGCCTGGGACCCTGAGCTGGTCTGTGAGCTCAAAGGCCGTGGAGAGTCCCTCTGTCTACACGGAGGAAGCTGAGGCTGGTACAGAGGTACCAAGCTGTTTTGGCTTCCCAAAGCTCTCAGAGGCAAGGGCACACACCTGCGCAACCAGTGAGTATCTGTAGATGTTCAGCGGTTGACCCGCTCGGGGAGCAAAAGGCCTGATTTGAAGCATTTGCAGATCCCCATGGTAAGTACTCCCACTGTGGCCTATTTCTAGAATCCAGCATGATGTCGATGGGGTTGCAGACTTCCTGAAAGTTTAACAATGAGTTCCAGCAAACCAGCACCCGATGGCTCCAACACACCTCTGTTCGAAACCTCCCGGTGACTTGGATCTGTTTTCCTGCAGATGCAGAGAGAGCTTTCCAAAGGAAATCGCCCAGGCCACAGCCAGCAGCCTGGGGACTCAGGAATCCCATGAGGTGTAGGAACGGACCTCTTGGCCCCCAGGCCGCTGGTGTATGGGGGCTCTGTGTAGAAGAGCAAAATTTGGTCTCTGGCTGGTCTCTCTTCAGAAGACAAGTGGTGGCAGAATTTTCCTCTGACTTTTAACACGTATGTGTCAGCCACAGCCTCCTACTAGAACTAGAAAAATAATGTCACAGAATATTTTTAATAGTGAGTACAAATCCCCTACAGTGATGGATGAAGTCTGAGGATTCAAGGCTGGCCGGTCTGCGAGAAGGTTATATATCATTTTTCAGTTTGCATAATATTTATATTCATTTGTTCATCCATTTGGTCATTAATTTGATCATTCGCTGACATAAGTTGGGAGCCCAGATATGGAGACTGTAGGTGATGGAACAGCAGCATCCCTCCCCAGGTAGGTACCTACATGAGAGCAAGGCAGGGGTGGAGAAGCAGAGGTCAGGGGTCAGAGGTCAGAGGCAGAGCAGGCTGGTGGTCAGTCATGAGCAAGCAGTCACTGGAGTATCAAGAGCAAACAGATGAGAAGTGCAAGAGGGAGTCGGAGGAAGGTGCTTAACACCAGCCAGCAGAGAACCTGCTCAAGGCAATCCCCTGACATTGAAGCCAAAGACTGATGTAGGGTCCTTACCACCTCTTGTTGGGATAACAGACCATGTCAGGAGATTGCACTGGGGTGGAACAGGGAAAAGGAAAATTAATGCTTGTAGAGAGGCCTGGCCATCCCTCAGGAAGAGATTTTTCACATAGATTTTTTCAAGATCTAGTGGCAAGGGGAGAATCTTGTGGTATTATTTCATAATTCGAGAGAACAGATGCTCAGAGAGGTTGAGTGCTTTGCTTATCATCGCACAGCTAGTAAGTGGCAGAGTCAAAGGGGACGAACAGATGAACAACTGAATACAGACTCAGAAAAGTCGGCAGGTGAATCAGTTGGGTGTCTCCCTACATGTCAGGGCTCTTGGTGGTCATTGCGATGGGGTTAGGGAGGCAGAGTGACATTTTCTCTGCTATTAGAAGCAGGTGGCCCTGTGGATGCATCCTTCTCCCTGGAGGGAGGCGGTGAGTGTTTACTCAAGGGCGTTTCTGGCACGCTCAGGAGGGCCAAACTGTAAACGGAGATCATACCCCCAGCTCCGCAGATGCCTGGGAGCAGAGGCTGCTGACATGCTGACGGAGAACAGGGACTTCTTGTTTACCCAGCTCACCATCTGGACCAGTGAAGCCATGTCCAAGGAGAGGCTGAAGCTGAGCCCTGGGAGGCTGCCTGCCCGGCTCCCCCTGTGCCTGCTCCAAAGGGCAGGGCGGTGACTGCTTCTTGCCCAGGTAGGCAGTGGGGGAGGGGAAGTCATGGCCTAGAAACAGGGCAAGCAGGGATCCTGCTGGATCTGGGCCAGGGGTGGGGTGACAGCAAATGTCTAGAGATGAGAGTGTGAGTGCGTCCTCCCCAGGACAGTCAGGAGTGAAAGAGCTTCTTTCATTGGAAGAGAGATTTAGGTCAGACAAGTGGAAGCACTTCCTCATTGGAGGAGCTGGGAAACAGTGAGATGTGTTCACTGGTCATTCAGAAAGTTTTAGGGATCATTATGGGAAAGTTTGCCACCAGCACCTGCTGGGCAGGGATTAAGTAAGCAATGAGGAGGACCGTCTCCCAGCCTGGACAGAGAAAGGAAAACTGGGAGTGCAGGTGGGTTTGAATCTCTGAATCCTTTGAGCAGGCCTGGGTGGGAAAATAGGTCAAAAGTCCCCTTGCCTCATGCTGTTTCCCCTCATGAGGACACAGAAAATCTGAAATCCATAACCATGAGCCATCCCCATACTGTTTTCATTCAACATTAGGTTTTCCTCCTTATTGCTTTGGTTTTAGCTAATCTGAAAGATTTAACATCGTATCCTGGTGAGGAGAGATGGTACCAAACAATCAAAAATATTGCTCCCTGCTTAACACAATGTATTTGGCAGCTTTGCATTACTACAGTGAAATAACTGAGGCTAGTAACTTACAAAGAGAAAAGGTTCATTCAGTTCACAGTATTGTAGGTTTACAGTCCTAGATCAAGTGGCCTCATTGGTTTGGCCTCTGATGAAGGCAATGGATGAAAGCACATTAGGGTGGGTCACATGTGAACCAGAGCAGAGAGAGCAAGAAGACAGGCCAGAGCCCCATAATTCCCTTCAAGGGCACACTGAATGACCCAAGGACCACCCATGAGGCCCCACCTCTTCAAGGTTTACAACTCCTCTTAATTCCACCACTCTGGAGGCTAGTCTTGACTACACTCTTGTCACATGGTTCCATCTGACTAAAAGCAAGATTGGAAATGAAATGCCCAGAAGGAAAAAGGAGCTGGGTGTGGTGAACTGGTAACCTGTCCTGGGCCCTTGCTTTCTGAGGTTTCTGGAAGTCACTGTGTGTTAGGAAGCTGTTGTAAGGAGAGGTCTCCGTGGTCTCCCTCGGGCCAGCCTGACATCCGCACTTCCTGGCTGACACCAAACTGCTTTGAAGGCTGCTCAGACCTTCTCTTTGGGCGTGCTTGGGCCTCAAAGCTGGACCCTCAACCCTGCACTGAAGCCAGCTAATATCGGGGGCATCTCTGACCTCATCACTGAGAAAAGCTTACAAATCTGAGACTTCACGGATTAAGCCTTTGGGGAAGTGGCTCCCTTGTGGGTCATTGTCAGTTCACTCATTCAAATGACTCCGACACCGGCACTGGAGGCGTGCAGGGCCTGAGGTCAAGACTTTAAGAGTCTTTTCTTGCTTCCTAGGAGCTTTGAGTTGAATGGCATCTTAGGTCTTAGGTCTAAGACTGAGGAGGTACAGGCAGCAGATCACTGGACACTCTGTGTTTCCATTCTTTCATTTCTGCAGGACACCAAGCTGGTCCAGCATGGATTTTCTTATTTTTCTACCAAACTCTACATAGATACGAAGGGAAAACACCTTTAACTATTTCTTCAGCGTATGGTTAGGACAGGCCTGGTTTCTACAATGGCCCAGTCTGCTTTCACTCTCAAATGTCCCAGTTTGGACAATACATTATAGTTGCCCTATTTAGAAGAGACAGACTTGGGCTCTGTCCTGACACTGTGATTAGATGTGTCCCTTCACCCAGCCTGCACAGCCTGACAATGCCACAAAGACTTGGTCCTGCATTACCCATACCCTTGCTACTGTCACCCTGGACTTTCAGGTTAATAGACCCTGGTTTCCTTTCTGTCAGGTCTCAAGATCATGGGTCTGTGCTCCAGCAGGATTTAGTGAGAAGACAATAACATAAAACTCCCATTCCTAGAAAATGAATAAAGTCTGTATTATTACTGTTCATGGTCCTATAAGTGACATTTCCAGAGTCACACAGAGCCCAAACTTTAATCCTTATGCAGATGTCCTAATTCTAGGCCACTCTTTTTTCTTCTGTGCCAAGATATAAGGTCTTCAATGTCCCTTAACTAATTGTGGTCCAACTGGTCCACACCAGACAAAATTCGACAGGAGGACCCCAAATCAAGTGACAACTACCAAATGGATCTATGTCAGAATGCATTTATAGATATTATCATAAGCATTTTGAATCCACTCTCTCTGAGTGGATTCAAAATGCTTATGATGACATCACTGTCACTAAAAATCCTTGTTGGCATAGTAATCCATGAGACCACACATGTCCCCAGCTCTGAAAATGACCAGTGACTGGATGGCCCCCAGAGCCCCTCCCTGAAGGTCAGGATGACATGTCCGCTGCATGAAGGCTTGACTAAGGCTCAAGCTCTAAGTTAGTGGAATGTCCACACCAAGTACATCTGGGATTAGTACCACTCGGAGGAGGGGGGACAAGCAGAGTGCACAACTGGGTAGTGATGAATGCTGTCTCCAGACCTATGTGTTCACCAAGCTGGACTCTCCGTATCTCAGCCCCTGCGTGGGTTATGGTTTTATGCCTTGTTTGGACTTATCAGACGTCAACCTGGTTTGGCACCTAGGTGTGAACTTGGGCTCTCTTGGTCTGTGCTCTCAACCACCTAGAGCCTTCCCAGAGTTTCTAGGAAACAAATTGACAACCAATGAACTGAAGAAGTGAAGAACCATGTAGATTCTGGGGCTCACCACTGGATGCTCCTCCTGTCCTCCTTGCTTTCAGTCAGATGGAACCATGGGACAAGAGTGTAGTCAAGACCAGCCTCCAGAGTGGTGGAATTAAGAGGTGTCATAAACCTTGAAGAGGTGGGGCCTCATGGGTGGTCCTTGGGTCATTCAGTGTGCCCTTGAAGGGAATTATGGGGCTCTGGCCTGTCTTCTTGCTGTCTCTGCTCTGGTTCACATGTGACCCGCCCTAATGTGCTTTCATCCATTGCCTTCATCAGAGGCCAAACCAGTGAGGCTACTTGATCTAGGACTGTGAACCTACAATACTGTGAACTGAATGAACCTTTTCTCTTTGTAATTTACTAGCCTCAGTTATTTCACTGTAGTAATGCAAAGCTGCCGAATACATTGTGTTAAGCAGGGAGCAATATTTTTGGTTGTTTGGTACCATCTCTCCTCACCAGGATACAATGCTACCTGATTTCTTTGGAGCCTTGGGGACATGGATCATATTTCATGGAAACATAGACTCTTTGGAATTAGACAGAAATCTAGAGATCATCCCAACATTTTCAGGTATGAGATGTTCTATCCCTGGTGGCATGCAAGGAGATTTCAGGGGCTATACTGACTTCAAAAATGACCATTACTTGTATATTCAGTTCCAAGTGTCTCAGAAAAAATTCTGCAACTATCATAGCAAACCCATTAGTCTATAAAATGTATTGATTAAGACAGAGCAAGTAGTAAGGAAAACCATGTTAGTGGATTTAAAGAGGAATGTCACTAATCTTGAAGTTAGTATGTGGAAATGTCCAGAAAGTATCAAAGTGACACTAAATAAATGGAGTTTGGAAAATTCTGATCTGGTACCCCCCTGGTTTTACAAATCAAGAAACTGAGGCCCGAGTAAAAGAAATGGCCGATCCAGGACTAGAACTGTGGTGTCCCCTGCTTCCTAGGAATGTTTTCCTAGGGCCATTTTCTCCTAAAACCCACACCTAGAGACGGACTAATGCTTCCCCAGACTCCCAGGTCCTGATCGATGGGGCTCTTCCCATGGAGCCGAGCCGCCATTCCCTCCCCCTGCTGAAGGCCCGGGATGGCCCATCTTTGTTCCTCCAGACGCATGCATGGTTCTTACTTTGTGGAATGTGAAATTCTTTTCTTCTGGAGATCCGAGATGGGTAGGGTTTTTCAAGAGCCTCAGGAACCTCACTGTTGTGCGGATGTTTTGGAAAAATTGAGGAAAATCATTTCTGGCTCCTCATTTCATGAAGAGCCCTACATGGAGGCAGACAGCTGTGGATCTCCAGCTTGAGCAGGGCCTGTCATCAGACGCTCTGCCTTCATCCCATCTCCATGGCCAGAAGCTGAGACCTGGGTGACAGCATCCTCTGGAACAAGGAACTGGATCAGCCACACAGTGGTTTACAGTGAATCCCTGGGGCTGAGACCTTCTCTTTCTGTTCCAAGGAACATCATCTCCACCTACATGGAGCTATAAATATCAGGAGGCAGAAGAACTGTGTGTGCTGATGCTTTAGAGCAGGATCTTCCTGGGTCTAGTCTGGCCACTAAGCACTAGCTGTATGTAGATTCTCTAGGCTGGCAGATGCCGGCAGAGCTCCTGTGGTTCAATCCCGTATCTCTAGGTGCAGACCCGGAGACTCTAACTTGGTTTCGTGAGCAACCAAACATTTCTAAAAGCTTCTAGCTTCAATCTGGATACTTGGATGCATGTGTCATGTGAACATTTACACAACCCCAGACTATGAAAGACCTTGATGGTGAAGAGTGAACCAGGAAAGGAACAGCCTGAGATGAGGGAAAGAGTATTAATGACAGCTCCAGGTTGGAAACAAAGGTAGGGAAAAATCCATGCCAAGTGAAATAATAACCAGGATGGCCATATAGATACCAGCCAAAAAGGATTTAAGGAAAAGACATTTTTGGAGATAGTCATTCTTTAATAACTAGAGGAATAATTCATGAGTAGTATATAGTAATGCAGAGCTGAATTGCACCAATGATTTACACTGGAGATGTATAATGTGACTATTGCCAGCACCATAAAGAAGTATTGACCAATACATTTTAATACACCTTTCTAAAAATGCATAGATCAATTAGGCAAAAAAAAAAAGTAATACCACAGAGATTTGAAGAACATGATTAGCAACCTTTGCTCAATGTACATCTGTAAACTCTTACCTCTGAAAATTAGGGAATTTAATCTCTTTAATCAAACTGGAGCAATAGCCAAATTATTCTTCATGTATGATACTTATTTTTAAAAAAATTGATTGTATTTTTTGTTTGTTTCTAGGAGATGTCTCGAATCACAAATTATTTGCAAACTGATTGAACTTTTTTTCTTGTAGTTTACTGCTTGCCTTATCATAAATAATACCACCCATGACTGTTTGGTGTGATAGTTACTATATCCCTTTCTAAGACATTTTAGCAAGTAAGAAAGTAGCACACTATTTTTTTAAAGTACAGGCACTCCCCCAATTTTTTTGCATATCACCAGTGATGTATATTTAAAATTAAAAATGCTGAGATAATTGAAATAAGAGTCAAACTCAAAAAAGTTATAAAAGAGCAAAGGGGTCAATCTATTGGAAGCAGAAAAAGGAAAAAGAGCACAAAAATTAATAAATCAAGAAAAATAAAAATGATTTTAAAAGTTGGTTCTAATAGACAATCCTTAGGTAATATTGATAAAATAAAAAACATGAAACCAAAACAATAGAAATGAAAAACTGAGAATTTCTTTTACCATATATATGTAGATTTTAAAATTATGAAATGATTATGATTAACTTTATGTCAATATGTGTGAAAACCTAGCCAACATGTAAATTATCAAGTGAATGAAAAGATCGTAATAGTCCTAAAACTATCAGTGAAAGTACATTGGTGGTTTTTAAATCTATCTATAATACAAACAAAAATAACAGCAACAAAAACACTTTGCTCAGATAGTTTCACAATAAATCTAGCAAATATTTAAGAAAAAAGCAATTTCTGCCTTATAAAAACCTCTTCAGAAAACAAAGAGGGGAAAACTATCAACTTTGAGATCAAAATCACGTAAGTTAAAAGACAGGGAAATTAGGGACCAATCTCATTTAAAAATAGACATAAAAAAAACTAAATAAAAAATTCTCAAGCCAAATTCCACTAATGCATTAGAAAAATAAATTGTGACCATGTTGAATTAATCACAGGAATTTAAGAATAGTTCATTTAAAACATTATTAACGTAATTAACCATGTTAAAAATTAGAGTAATATAACCTATTATCATCTCAGTGATAGAAAAATAGCATTTTAAAAATCAACTCTCACTTTTGATTAAAAAAAAACCTTAACAAACTGAGAATTGAAGGGAATTTCTTCCATCTTATAGAAAGCATCCACTAAACACCCACAGCAAAATCCTATTCAATAGTTCTACCTAAGAAATACTGTCTTGAAAATCAGAAACAAGACCATGATGCCTGCTATTGCTAATTCTGTTCAGCATGGTACTTACATGAAAAAGAAAATAAAAGAAAAAGATTTGATTCTGCAATCTGTATTTGGGGTAAAAATGGGAGTTCATAACCCACTTGAATCTAATGTATGAAATATGATATGTCAAGAGCTTTGTAATGTTTTGAACAACCAATAAAAAATAAAAAAAAAGAAAAAGATTTGAAAGGAAGAAAAAGTCCATCATTATCATGGATAAAACAATTGTTAGCCTAGAAAATTAAAATATCGACCAAGTTCTTCTGAGCAAAAGAAACAATCTGTGAGTTGAATAGAGAGCCTACATCTTGGGAGCAAATTTTTACCCTTCACACATCAGATAGAGCACTAATCTCTAGGGTATATAAAGAACTCAAAAAGCTAAGTACCAAAAAAAAAAAAAAGAAAAAAAGAAAAGAAAAACAACCAAGTAACCCAATCAATAAGTGGGCCAAGGACCCGAACAGACACTTCTCAGAAGAGGATATACAATCAATCAACAAATACATGAAAAAATGTTCATCATCTCTAGCAATTAGAGAAATCAAAACTACTTTAAGATATCATCTCACTCCAGTCAGAATGGCAGCTATTATGAAGACAAACAACAATAAATGTTGGCGAGGATGTGGGGAAAAGGTACCCTCATATATTGCTGGTGGGACTGCAAGTTGGTGCAACCAATACAGAAAGAAGTATGGAGATTTCTTGGAAATCTGGGAATGGAACCACCATTTGACCCAGCTATCCCTCTCCTCGGTCTATACTCGAAGGACTTAAAAAAACAGCATATTGTAGGGACACAGCCTATAGCAGCACAATTCACAATAGCTCAACTGTGGAACAAACCTAGATGCCCTTCAGTAGATGAAATGGATAAAAAAATATGGCATATATACACAATGGAATATTACTCAACACTAAAAGGAAATAAAATTACGGCATTTGAAGGTAAATGGATGGCGTTGGAGAAGATAATGCTAAGTGAAGTTAGCCAAATCCCCCAAAACAAATGCTGAATGTTTTCTCTGATATAAGGAGGCTAATTCATAGTGGGGTAGGGAGGGGTAGCATGGGCGGAATAGAGGAATTCTAGATAGAACAGAGGGGTGGGAGTGGAAGGGAGGGAGCAGGGGGTTAGCATGGATGGTGGAATGTGGTGGACATCATCATCCAAAGTACATGTATGAAGACCTGAAAAAAATATCGACCAAGAATCAGAAATGGTAAGAATTCACCAAAGTATAAGACCAGTGCACAAAACAACAAGCATCTATGTCTAATCAACAACAAATGATGAATAAATTGTAGTGTATTTAGGAATTGGATACTATAGGGCAGTATCTCAATCAACACAACACATTGAGTTCAGAAAAGGAAGCTGCAAATATGTGCAGCCTGATTCCATAAATATAGACAAAGCAAAAAAAAAAAATGCTGAGAAGTGATAGAAACCTTCCAGGATTGTGGCAACTCTGGGGACAGAGACACAGCAAGGAGACCAAGGTTAAAGATTCTGCAGAATTCAATGGTTCTTGTGTTAAGAGAGGGATTTCAGGGCTGGGAGCGTAGCTCCATAGAATACACATGCATGAGGCCCTCAGTATAATAATATAGAAAAGAAAAGAGCGAGGGGGAGGAGGACGTGAATATCGTAAAGAGTGAACACCAGTTTAATTTCAGTGTCTATTATATTACTTCATTATCTTTTGCATATTTTAAACACTTCATTTTTAAATTTTAAGAAGGAAAGAATTGCCGGGTGTGGTGGTGCCTGCCTGTAATCCCAGCAGCTTGGGAAGCTAAGGCCGGAGGATCGAGAGTTCCAAGCCAGCCTCAGCAACTTAGTAAGGCACTAAGCAACTCAGTGAGACCTTGCCTCTAAATGAAATAGAAAAAAAAAGGGCTGGGGATGTGGCTCAGTGGTTGAGTGCCCCTGAGTTCAATCCCCAGTACCAAAAAAAAAAAAAAGAAAGAAAGAAAAAGAAAAAAGGAGGAAAGACTCTCTAGCTGCAAATTTTGAGGCACAGTGGTGGCAAGCAGGTGTGGAGACAGACTGGTTTTCATGTCTTCTCATGTGGACAGCCACCACTGGTGGGCCTGTGGCAGTATGCTGTTTGTGTTTCCTAGGGACTACCCAAGGAAGAAGAAGCAGGGCTGAATGGGAGACATGGCTTGGACTTCCAGGCAATCTTCTACCACAGGGTGTGAGCAATGTGAGCTCCTCCAGTGGAAGAGGACCTGCTTCCCCACAGGATCCGTGCACCCCAAACTGCCCAACTCCCACCCTACTAGTGCTTGTGTTTAGCACGCAAAGCTACCACAACCGGTGTTCGGCCACTGGTGGATAGCTTATGTTTTAGACTAAGACGTGCTGTGCAAACAAAGTCCACGGAAACCAATTTTTGGGATTGAGGCTACTGAAGAAAGAGCAGAAAACTCTCCCTAAGGGAAAATTAGGGTGAAAACAAAGAAAGGAACTTTATGCTCTGTTTCATTTTCCTGGTGTCGGTGTTGAATGGAAATGGATAATGTTATAAAGCCTGAACGAGGTAGGTGGGGAGGAAAGAATGATTTGGAGGTATGTCTTTCGGATCCTGTTACTTGGAAATCTCCCTTGAAATGTCCTTCCCATAATGAAATACAACTGCAGGAAGATAAATGAGCTAGGGCCTTGTGGGCGGTGCACTGAGTCCCACAGAAGAAAGAACAATGTAAGGAAAATGCAAAGTGCTGTGGTTTAGGCTGTCTGATGAGGCCGCACACCCTCTTCATTTTGTAGGTTCTTGATGAGGTTTGTTAATTGGGGGAGCCTTTCCTTTTTTTCTTACCCAGTGATTAATGTTCTTCTTTTTCTGCTTTGTTGGGATATCATGCTATAAATGATGATTGTTTGATGCAGTCTTTGTCTTTCTTATGAGTAGAGATATCATCTGCTCCAGCCACTTGTCCCCTGGCAGGGCTATCCTTAGCACTGTGGGACTGAGGCAGAGACATTTTCTTTGTGAAAGCTAGATGAAAGCCTGGCACTGTGGTGCACACCTGTAGTCCCAGCAACTAGGAGGGCTGAGGCAGGAGGGTTGGGAGTTCAAAGCCAGCCTCAGCAAAAGCAAGAGGCTAAGCAACTCAGTGAGACCCTGTCTCAAAATAAAATACAAAATAGGGCTGGGGATGTGACTCGGTGGCCAAGTGCCCCTGAGTTCAATCCCCTTGTATCCCCACTCAACAAAAAGCCAGATGAAAAAGGAACATCAATAATGCAACACCCATTCCAGGTCTGAAATGTTTTTCCTCTGTAAAACGTTTTTACTTCTTTCTAACCTGATTTCTTCACCTGCGGTCCTGTTGGTTCCCAAATGAAATTGAATGGAATGGAAATTCCACTAAGAGTCCATCTTCCTTTAACACCCGAGCCTGATATCATGCAGAAGAATCACTTTGAAGCCTCAGTTATTCTGAAATAACTTGATTATGGAGACAGGTAGGAAAAGTACAAATACTCAATAGATCATATCCAGAGTATGGTGTGTGTCAGGTCTGGTAGCAAATGCTCAAAATGGGAATATGCAGGGGCAAGCAACCACACTTAAGACAGATTCAGATGGAAACCTAGGACAAAATGGATTTTGCCAATGGACTGGAATGATTTGGCACAGAGGAGGCTCCAAGAGATATGAAACTTATTAACACGACTGATGGTTGGTATTTCTGTTGCTATGACAAAATTTCTGAGATAATCAACTGTAAAGAGGAAAGATATATTTGGCTCATGGTTTCAGAGGTTTCGGTCCTATGTAGAGGCAGAAGGGAACATCACAGTGAGGCATGCATGGTGGAGCAGAAGTATTTAGCTCATGGAAGAAGGAAAGCAAAAGAAAGAGAGCTCCCCATTAGAGAAAGCCCCACCCCTGAGCCCATTTATGAATCCAATCCACTCATGAGGTCAGGGTCCTCACACTCCAGTCACCTCTCAAAGGCCACGACTCAGAACACTGCTGTCCTGGGGAGCAAGCCTCCAACACGCAGAGTTTGCAGGGACATTTAAGATCTGAACCCTAACAGCTGGGTTACATGGATAGCAAGTAGGACTGACATAAGGACAGAAAGAATGGCTGATGAGGAAGGGAAAGGAGCAATAGGAAGTGTGCACATTCTCATCTCAAGCTCCCTGCAGTCTGACCTCCCAGAGGTAGTGACTTCCTAGAGACAGAAAACAACTGCTCCATGAACATGCGTCTCGGTGAAAACCAACCTCTTTTATGGGCTCTCATACTCCAGGCCACTACCACCCTGCCCTCATCTCAGGATCCACGGATACAACTGAAACTAGCCAATCCTAAACTTTCTCATCCTGCTGTATCCATCTTTCCTACAGAAACCATATGAAAGGCTGTTGTTCTTCCCTTTCTCTCTGCCTTGTGGCCAGCCCTGGCTCTTCCCGGTGGGGCACCCTGAGACATGATGTGAAGATAACAACCTACCTTTGCAGTGGTGGTCATTCTCTGATAAGTTGGCTTTGCCAGACCCAAATAATAAAACCTGTGTTTGAAAACACACGGACTTCTCACAACACCTTGGGAAGCATGTATGTCACAAATAAGGAAATAGCTGAGTAGGTTAAGTGCCAGAAATGAAAAAGAAAGAGGGGAGTTTGGTCTGGAATCCAAACCTGATTGTACTAAATTCAACTTTTTTTTTCCTAGTACAAGATGTGGTAAGTGAATCTTTTTGTGGGAAAGTATTATAAAAAAGTGGGCTTTTTAAAAAGGCAGGTACAAATGAATATGAAGATCATGTTCCCTTGGTATCTGCAGGGCATTAGTTCCAGATCCTCCCTTGGACACCAAAATCTGCAGAAGCTCAAATACCTTATGCAAAATGACATGATATTTGCCTATCACTATGCAACCCTCCTGTGTACCTTACATCATCTCTAGATTGCTTGTAATACTTAATACAATGGAAATGCTATGTAAGCAGCTGTCTTACTATATTGCTTAGGCAATGTTGACAAGGGGGCAAAGTCTGTACATGTTCAGTACGTACAGGTACAGCTTTGTCTTCCGACTATCTTTGTTTCACAGTTTGTTGAATCCAGTGATGCTGAAACCATGAATGAATACAGGGGGCTGAGTGTATATATGCATATTCCCACTTTTATCCAGAGGTAGCATTCTCTCTACAGTGTTACTACCTTTTCCTTAAACAATAGATCTTATATTTCTTTTGTTTTTAACAAAACTTTATTTTTTAGCAAATGAGGAGAATTACATTGGTAATATATGTTGTTTATAGCCATACTGCTGACCACATAGATCTTGCTGAGGCCTGAGTTAATGTACTTTGGAGCATAACACTCCCTAGCTGAAACTTGTGTACAAAATCATCATTGGTCATAGTCACTTCCCTTCTGGAGGCCTACTATGTGCTGAGCACTGTGCTAAGAACGGTCCATGCATTTTCTCATGTACCTTCTCAACAGTCCTTAGGGAGGTGCAATTATTATTTCAGTTTTGAAGATGAGGAAACTGTGGAAGCTGCCCAAGTTCTTACAGAGAGACAGAGGTGGAGTTCAGGACTCCATCTGCAGTTTCTGATTGGCCAGTGCATCTACCTTTGTTCAGACCCATGTGCATTTGCCCTGATGAGGGATCTCCTAAGATGCAGATTCTAATGCAGAAGGTCTAGGGAGGGGCCTGAGACTGAGTCTCCCACAGACTCCTGTGGATGTTTATGCCACTGGTCTGCAGATGACATCTCACGAAGCAAGGCTGTGCACCAGGGTGTGGCATTGCCTGAGAGCAGCAGTTATTCTGCCTTTTGATGAATGTGCCATTGGGTCTCCTTCACTGCTTATTTCCAACTTCAGCCATTCTCCATTTGCTGTGCAAAGGCACGGTAATCACTGGGGATGTGGGGTTGGGAGGAGAAACACATCTTTCCTCATATATTTGGCAGTGATAGGTGAAAGATGGGAAGAAATGAATGAGAACCATGTCTGAACAAAGAAAATAGAGCTTATTTTTTTCCAAGAGAGACCAAATGATCTCTGTTATTTTGACAAATGAAGCTTCAGTGAAATAGGTTCCATCAAAGCATATTTGGACCCCTCTTGTTTTGATGCAAGGTCTCCTAAAGTACATTAGCAGGAAAACATGGGGGAAAAAAGCTATCAGAACAAATTCCCTGTGTATGTGAAGGAAGATGCTTCTCTGCTCTCTTGCAATGTACAAGATACTTTGTCGACTGGCAAAAGGAAGCTTAATGTGGATCAATGATTTGCAAAGTATCTTCTCCCTTGAGTATCATCTCATGCTACTTCACAAGTAATTAGAGGTACAAGGTTATATTTTATTTCCTCTCTGAAAAGAAAACAAAAAAAATGTGTGTATAACAAATGCAAAACTCCATAGCTTCCATTTCCAGTCAGAAGATCTATAGCTTTGCATTTTGATGGTAAGAGTCTTTCTTCTTGAGCCGTAGCTGTACTTCAGGTTCCTCAAGGCAAGCACCATGGAGGGACAAGGGCTGGATTTATGGTAAAAGAGATTCACTGATGGAGTGCCTATATTTATAACTCTGAGATTCATTGCGATCAGGGCCCCCTCCTTGGGCCTCCTGCACAGAGAAAAGGGCCCTAGCTCCTTCTTCCTGATTCAGCTGGGGAAACCTATCCCCAGATACCTCCTGGTGTTTGAGCACTTACATATCCAAGTACCTTCAAGGCTTTATATATGGCTTCTCAACTGAGGTCTAAGCTCCGAAGCCCTGCATTGGATAATCTTGCAAATCCACCTGTCTGACTCTTCTATGAACACTTACACTTCAGCCAAACTAAATCATATGCTGTTTGTGGTCTTGCATGACACCCTTTTCCTCAAACCCAGACACGGGCTTATGATGTTCCTTCTACATCTTTCCATCTCCTGCACAAGACTCAGTCATTCTTGCCGCTCATTGTCAGGCTCTGATGCCACCTCCTTTGTAATACCATCTCTGAACGTTTCATTCAGAATTCGTGTCTTTCCTCCTCTCAGCTTTTCTAGCATCTTTCAGGGCTTTATGTTAATGTTAGTCATGAACCTGCTCTCCCAAACTGTATTGAAAGCTTTATATAGTCAGTATTTTATCCCATCTAGTGCCTAGGCAAATGATTTACATGTAATAGCAACCCCATAAATATGAAACCAGTGACTGTACTTTCCTCAACATTTTTCAATTGGTTTTAATATCCACAATTATTTCTATGAAAATTGAGCTATGTTTAGGACTCTCTTTTTTCCAATGGGTGAGACTGAGACCCCCAGAGTTTCAGTGACTGTCTAAAGGCTAAAACCTGGAAGAACTCCTTGTCTGAGTTCTCTCCCTCAACACCAAAATGAATACTGTGCCACCTGTTACCCAAAGTGACTACTTTTGCCCAGTGTTGTTTAAGAGTGGAAAGAGCAGACTAAGAGAAAGGATGGATGTGGGCATTCCAGGCAGAAGAAAATGACATTCCAGAAGATCATGACAAAGGTGGAAGTGAATATATGATGAGGTGTGGATTGGAAGAGTTCTCCCTACCCTCATGGCCCAGCCCAGTGCCTGGTGCAGAGCAAGCACTCAATACACATTAACTGAAGACAGGAAGGCTAGAACAAGAGGGTGGAAACAAGTTGGAGCAGGAAAGCTGTATCTAGATTTATGAGAAGATGCACAGTAATTGCTATCCAAAGCTTGAAGATACACCAGGTTGTCAATGCCTACTTACTGTGTTGGAGACCAAGTGGCTTCCTGGCAGAGGAAGGCATGTTCTCCATTCAGAACTACATGGGGGACTGAGTTATGTAGGGCCATTGTCAATATTGTTGTCATCTCCATCTTGAGTGGGCATCCATGGGAAATGCTTCCTGGATATTGACAGGCAAGACACTCTGTGGGGAAAGTTGACTTTGCCTGTTTTTAAGCACACTCTCTCCAGCCCGATACCCAGTGACTTCTGAGCATAACAACACAGGTTAATTTGGGAAGGAAAAACATGGAATAGACTTGGGTTCTTGTTCCAGCAGCACCACTGACACAGTGTGGCCTGGGACAAGTCACTTCATCACCGTGTCTCTGCCTTAGTTTCCTAGATTCCTACCTGCCTGACCTTGGACTGAGGCTCCAAAGAGAGAATCAACTAGGAGAAATTAAAAGTATGAAGTGATGTGTGGCTTTGGAAGCAAGGGCGGACTCCTACCTTGGAAAAAAATAGCTGGAAAGTCTTTACTCCAACTCTTGTATCTTGATTTTATTCTGCTCGTGCCAACTGCTGATAAAATGCAACCCACACAACTGATCATTTGTATCAGCTGTTCTATTAGTGAGCCATCATATTCATATATTTCAACCCGAGTGACCTGGCCTAAAATCACAACCCAGAGGGAGGAGCTGTGTGCATAACTGACCCGGTAGATTTATGACTCCACAGAACACACACACAGCCCTCAAAGGGTGGTCCCCAAGCACACCTGCTGAGGTCCCATGTCCAGGCCTCCCCACCAACGTGGCCTAATTCCCATCACTCATCATATTCCTTTTGCTCCTCCCATCACAAAGGCTGGAAAACTCAATCAACTCCATCCTTTTATTCATTGAGATTGGAATCCAGTGTGCATTTCACCTAAGGGATGATGTGACAAATAGCAGAGCACCTCGGCTGGCTCTTTATTTCCCTCCCCTGGCTCATGCCAGCTTCCCCATAAACGCAACCTATACATTGTTCATTTGTATCAGCTCTTCTGTTAATCATCAGTAATATCCGTGTCTATTCCACCATTGGCCCTCCATGCCTCAGGAACACCCTGGCCAGGAATCTAGGAGCGTGGTTTGCAATCTGAACTTCTTACTCAGAGCTCTTGGAAGCAGCATGCTGAGATGGCCGATGGCATCGAATGGGAAATACCTGCTCCAGAGGGGACTGGCCAAACGCTCTTGGTTGGGTTTACTGCTGCCACATCCAGGAATCAGGAGCCTGGAAACAATATGCTGACAGGATCAGACTGAGGAAGCTGGGCTGCCATCTGGGGTCAGGAAAAGATTTTTGTCCAAATGCCAAGTGCGTGGGCTGAGGTAGTGTGGTGCTCTGCTGGCATGGATTCGGAAATCGCCCAGCAAGGACTAGGGAAAGAAAGGAGAAGAGCTGCCCAGAATGTGATTAGGCAAGCATCGGGCACTTTGGTGAGGATGGGGGAAGATACCGAGGCTTGAGTCTTCTGCACTGGACATTTAAATGCTTTATTTTGGAAAATTTGAAACATACAGGGGAGTAGAGACATGGTGTAGTTAAGTTCTCGAGTGCCCACTGTCCAGCTTCAACAGGGACCAACTCAACGTCAATCCTGTTTCATCCACATCCTACTCACTCCTGATCCCTGATCCCCAGCCTCATAGGGTTTTATTGAAACAAATCCTAGACATCATATTGGTACCCACATAAATTCTTTGGTATGTGTCTTTAAAATTAAGAACACACCCGAAAACATAACTGCAGTACCATTATCATGTATGAGATTTACGATCATTCTACTATATTAAAAAATCCAATGTTCAAATTTCTGTGTCTCCTAGTTGCACTTGAGACTGTAATCAATAAAATTTTAAATAATAAGAAAAAAGAAGGAATGAGAGAAAAAGAGAAAATAAGAGAAAGAGGGGAGAAATTAATCGAGATGTATTTATGGAAAATCTATGATATAGTGGGCTCTGTTCTGGGTTCCAGGGCACTGTGACCTTATTTGAGGAGATCAGAAAATCAAAGGACAGAGAGGGTAAGTCATTTTCCCAAAGCCAGATCACCTGTAAGTCTGGAAGATGTAATTCCAAACTCTGGTCCTTGTTCCAAAGCCTGCCTTTTTCTTCTGTACCACATTGCATCTTAAACAGCAAAATGATCTACTAGGGTCTCTGGGAAAGAAGGCAAGAAACAGGATAATGGTAGTAAAAGTCTACTATCATCAAATTTAGTGAATTATAATTATGTATTTTGAAGCCAGGTATTTCTGGATTTAAATCTCAACTCTGCCCTTGAGTAATTGAGAAGTTGCTTTACTTCCCAGAGTCTTGCTTTCATCAATAAAATGAGATGTGGCAAGGATTAAAATAAATAACTCAAACACTTAATAAAGGCTGTTATTAATACTGGTTTAGTCAGCTTTTTTTTGCTGCTGTAGCCAACAAACCTGACAAGAACAATTTAGCAGAGGAGAAGTTTATTTGGTGCTTGCAGTTTCAGAGGTCCTCAGTTCATAAACGGTGGCTCCATTGCTCTGGGCAGAGGCAGGCAGAGCATTAGAGTGGAAAGGAGTGGAGGAGGAAAGCAGCTCAGGACATGGCCACCAGGAAGCAGAGAGAGAGCTGTGCTCACCAAAGACAAAATAGAAACCCCAGTGCCTACCTCCTCCAGTCACACCCTACCTGCCCACAGTTATTGTCCAGTTAATCCATATCAGTGGATTAATCCAGTGATTAAGTTAAGGCTCTCATAACCCAAACATTTCACCTCTGAAAATTCTTGTACTATCTACCACAAGAGCTTTGGGAGGACACCTTGTAGATAAAGCATGACAATTACTGTATCTAAGGAATGGAGAAAAGGCAAGAGGTGGTATTCCCCCCATCCTTCTGCATACTAGTGTTTGTGAAGCACTGAAAAGAATGATAACTAAGAATCAGAGAGGGAGACTCTGGTGGGGGTGATGAAGTGAACAGGGGTCAGTGTAGAGGTGGAGGGTAGAGAAGAAGGAGGGATCCAGAAAGCCCTGGGTCAGCACCTCCCATTTCCAACCACAGGTGCAAAGGTGGGAAATGAAGATGCTCACGATGTGGGAATGGGAGTCAGGAGATCAGCCCAAGCGAAGGAGCAGGTGGGGACTGAGCAGCAGAAGCAGGGAATAAGACGGAACGACGGAATGTCAAAAAAGATGGGAGAGATCTGGGTGTGGTGGCACACGCCTGTAATCCCAGCAGCTAGGGAGTCTGAGGCACGAGTGTCACGAGTTCAAAGTCAGCCTCAGCACAAATGAGACACTAAGCAACACAGTGACACCCTGTCTCTAAATAAAATACAAAATAGGGCTGGGGATGTGGCTTAGTGGTGGAGTGCCCCTGGGTTCAATCCCTGGCATCCTCTACCTGTCCTCCCAAAAAGTTGGGACTGAAGGACACTCTTCTTTTTTTTCTTGACAAAGTGTTATTGTGTGCATTTAATGTATACAAGATGATGTTATGATGTTTCTATAATGTGGATAGTAAAATAGTTGCTATAGTGAAGCAAATTCATATATTCTTCATCTCTCATAGTTACCATATTTTTTGGTGTGGCTAGATCAGATAAAAATCTGCTCCTGTAGCACAATCCCTAACGTACAATTTTATCATCTATAGTCCTCATATTGAATCCTAGACCTCTAGACCTGCTCATCCTACATATCTGCTGCTTTATATCCATTCACCTACATCTTCCCATTTCCTTCTCCCTAGCCTTGGACTCTGGAACCACTGTTTTATTCTCTATCTAGAGAATAAAACAAGAATAAATAAATAAAGAAAGAAAGATATTTACCCAGATCTTGCTCGGGGACATGAATCTGATTGTGGTATGCCAGGCATATTGGATAAGAGGGAGATGGGAGGTAGGGACACTTAGAGACTGCAAATTCTAAAGGTGGCCTCAAGGTCTGAGGATGAATGCAGATTTTTGAAGCCATTTGGTAACACTAAAATTCAAAATTGAGTTGGGGGTAAAGTCTTTTGGTCTCCAAGGAAAAACTATGTTCCAGATATCCAAAATCACCTTGACCAACCATGGCTCCCTTGCAAAAAGAACCCATTGATCAAAGCCAAAATCCTGTCCACGTGCAACTGTAGCCACCAGTAGTGATGGATGAAGAAGATGTTGCCAAAAGGACATGCCAGCAAAAATATGCAAAGGAGACACTCTGTTATTATAATAAAGCAAATGCAGAGACCCAGGGAGCTTTGAGAATGTCAGAATGTAGGCTGATTCAGGGTACTTGTTCAAACAGGCATATATTTTAAGATCCTTAAAATGCCATTTTGCAGCAGTAGCTGTCGTGATCATGAAATTTAAACTGATGATAATGCCCACTATCCACATCTATTAAAAACAACCTCATGGCCTCTTAGGAAGATTTCCTTTTGACCCAAATTGAGGTTCAGCCATTGATTTCCAAAGAGTTAGAATCATTAGGTTGGCATGAAATTCTAAGAGCATCGTGCCCAGGCTCATTCTTTCTGCAGAAAAACACCGATTATATAAACATAGAATTGGTAGATAAGCATATGCATGTATGTGCATAAGGATGTGTGCCTTCCTTCCTTCATGGCTTTCCTGTTCATCCCTTCATTCTTCCATTTCTCTTTCCCCTTCTATTGACACCTATCAGCACAGATATTATAAGGCCACATTCAAAACCAAAGAATTTCTTTTGTCTTATTCTTTTGTCTTCATTCCTCTTTTGAGAGATATCTTCTCTAAGAGCCCATTTTTATTTGGAACAATAATCTTTCCAAAGGGGCATCTAAGAATTTATTAATTCTTAAAAATGAAACAATGAATTCCATTATTATGTATAATCATAATATGTAATAAAAATTAACAATAATTCATTAATTCTAGTTTTTGAACAATACTGAGTAAAGAGATGGTGATCAATTCTAATTCCTATGGTGAGCTAGGTTATGTAACTCAATCTTTCCTCTAGATGCCAGGAAAAACTCGATCACAATTTTAAAACATGTTCTTAAAAGCAGATGTGTTGGTGAGATAATAATAAATACTCAGGAAAGAAAAATCTAAGGGAAAGTGAGAAACTGAAAAGCAGAATCCCTTGTCTTGAAAATTCTTAATCCTAGCAAACAAGGGCGTAGTGTTGGGGTAAACTATGGGGTAATGAGGAAAAAAGTCAAAGTCTTAGTCTCACTCAAAGTGGGAATTCTAATAAGAAACCATCCTTCCATTCAACCAGGATGTAACATGATGCACCATAAGAATAAGAGGCGTGAGAAATCCAAACCCAGGTAAAGTTGCATCGAAGCTCTAAAAATAAAGGTAAGAGGAATTAAAATGTCAGGAGTAGAGGATAGAGGGATAGAGGATAGAGGGATAGTAGAGGGTCCTATCAGGGATTTGCAGGTATGACTGGCATTGGCTAGGAAGTCCAAAGAACGTGAGGCAGTGAACTTTGTTTAGGTGGACCTATAATGGTAGTATTTCCCAGAGCCTCGAAAAAACTTTCTGGATAAAGATACCCTTCATCCTAGGCCTTGAAAGATCACCCATAAACACCTTGTGTAAGGATAGTAACAGTACACAGTAAAACACAAGAACAAAAAAAGAAAACAAGACGATATGAGTGAGAAGTTCCCCAGCACACAGAAGCGATGATTAATGTTTGAGTAGATGGAAATGCTAATTATCCTGATTGGATCATTATGCATTGTATACATGTATCAAATTGTTGTGGGTACCCCATAAGTAAGTACAAGTGTGTGCAAAAGTATGATACTAAATTTGTTTAAACAAAAAAGTTTCTAGAATTGAAAAACATAAAAACTGGAAATGAAGTGAAATGATGGGATTAGTAACAGAACTGACCCCAAGGAAGGGAAAATTCATGAACCAAAAGATAGATTAAAATAAATGAATCAAAAGGGAACACAATGAGATAAAAGGATGAAAACTACAGAGGAGAAGTAAAAAAATTTTAAAAAAAATATAATTCCAGAAGAAGCAGGGAGAAAATGAAGCACAGAAAATATTTGAAGAAGAAAAAGCCCGAGGGAGGGCAGCAGTTCACATATTAAAAAATAAGTTACACAAGATGAATGAACAAAATTAATATCTGGATTCATTGGAGGGAAACTACAGAGAAGTGAAGACAGAAAATTTTATGTGCATCAAAAGGAAAAGAGACAAATTGCCTACAAAGGAACAATAAGATTAATGTTAGACTTTCCAAAGAACCTAAAGGAGTTCAAAGAAAATACTGTAATTCTAAAACATTAAAAAATAAGGAGCCAAAATATTCAAATAAAAAGTAAGTTCAATACCAGAGAACCTGCACTAAAGAATATATATACTTCAGGAAAAAGTACCTTTGGGAAGAAACATTACCTTTAATGGAAAACATAAGGCAGGCAGAAATTTGTGTAATAGGATATATATAGTAGAGTGGATTAACGAATATAAATGGGTTCTTTGAAAGATATAACAAAATTGAAAAATCTGATGGACAAATGATAAAAAAATAAGAGAAGGTGAAAATAAACAATATTTGGAATAAAAAGATGGATATAACTAACTATAAATGTTGTAGAATTTAAAAATAATAAGACACTATTAGCAAGTTCAATCCAACAATATTGAAAATCTAGACTTCTTAGGAAATACATTGTATGTAAAAACTAATTCAAAAAGGAAACAGATACCTTGATTAATCTTATTACCTTGAAGTGATAATTAAATTAAAAGTTAAAATCTTTTAATAAAGAAATAATCAGTTGGTTTTACTAATTAATACAACTAAAATTTAGTGGAAAAGTCGAATATTTACAAAACTATCCATAGTGTACCCCACAAAGGGCTAGAGGCTCCCTAATTCATTTTATGAAGCTACCATAACTTTGATATCTAACAAGCCAATCTCACTCATGCATTTCATATATGCATAGTTGTACTTTTATATATCATACAAATACAAAAATTCTAAATAAAATAAGATAGCATGACAAAACAAACATAATTGGGTTTACCTGAAGAATGCAGAGGATGTTTAATAATAAACTAAATTTACCAAATTAAAAGAGGAATTAAAAAAGAATGCTATGAATTGCCTGGGGCTCCCCCTTATCTTTAATTCATATGTTGAAACTCTGATCCCCCAATGTGATGGAATTGGAGATGTAACCTTGAGGTCCTGAGGGTCCTGCCCTCATGATGGGATTTGTTTGTGTTTGTGTGTGTGTGTGTGTGTGTGTGTGTGTGTGTCTCTGTCTGTCTGTGTGTGTCACTCCTACAACAGTGCCTTCCTTACCATGTGAAGACAGAGTAAGAAGGCAGCTATCTACAAACTGAAACTTTTGGCACCTTGATCTCAGAGGTCCTAGTCTCTAGAACTTTGAGAAAATATTGTTAGCTATTCAAGTCATCCCATCTAGGTGGAAAAAGGAATAAATAAAATTCATCTATTCATGATAGTAACTGTTGGGAAACTAGGATTAGAAGGGAGTTTCCTTAACTTTCCTTAACCTAATATGAATAGCTAAATATGTGTATAGATATAGACACAGATGTAGATATTATTTATAAAAAAAATATGTGTATTCTAAACCAAGATCAGTCCTAATGGAGCAATGTTGAAATCAACCCTAAGTACCATTCAACACGAAATTGTATTTCTCTGCCCTGGCAATTGTTAGAAATTATATATTAAAAAATTGTATCATTTCCACCATAGCATAAAAACATAAGGTAGCTATAAGTAAATCTAATAAAGTTATAGAAGACCTTTATGTTGAAAATGGTAAAAATTTTTATTGAAGGATATTAGCAAAGACCTAAGTGGAGACATTTACTTGTTTTTGAATGAAATGTTCATTAAAATGTCTATTTCCCCAAAATTTATTTTTAGACTCAAATCAAATAATAGCCCCACAGTATTAATTGATTTGATTAAATTTGACAATATACACAAACCAGCAAAAGGCCAAGAAAAGCCAGAATATTCCTGAAAAACAAAAGATATTAAGGTTGAATATGAAGGCATAGTAATTAAATAGGATTGACTGAGGTATAGAAACAGTAAATAGGTAATTCAGAAAAGGCAACCCAGAAACAAACCCATACATGTATTTATCCTTGATGCATAATAGAAGTTACACAATAGATCAGTGGGAAAATAAGATCTTTTCAATAAGGATTATTTGGATAATTATGATGTCCATATGCATAGAAACCAAATCCCTAGCATAAACAAAATTAATTTCAGTAGTTCAAAGATTTATATAAGAAGGTATATAAGTATATATTTCATGCCCATCAGAATGGCAAAATTGAAAAAGTATGGACAATAGGAAGTGGTAAGTTTGTGGGGCAGCTACCAATTCTATACACTGCTGGTGGGAGTGTATAGAGTAACTCAACTACTTTGGGAAAATTATTTGGTATTATCTTATAAAACTATAAAAACTTTAAAAGACAATGTAAGATAACTTTTTGCATAGGGTAGGCAAAGACTCCTAGATAATTCATAAGAAATTCAATTTGTAATGGAAAATATTCAATAAGAGTTTCTGTTCATAAAAGTATAGTATAGAGAAAGTGAAATTAAACCACAAGCTGGAAGAATTTATAGCACTATAATTTACAGAGGATTAATTTCCAGCATATATAAGAACTCTTACAAATTAATATATATGGGAAAAATCTAAATAAAAATGGAGAAAAGTAAGTATTCACCAAGAGAATGGTTATCATGAAAAATTTTCAATTTAATTAATGGTCAGAAATAAAAATTAAAATACAATAAGATATCCCAGCTCATATCTGTTAGGATGGTTAAATTAAGAAAAAATAAACAAACCTGTAAAATTACACATATTGGCAAGAATGTGGAGGAATTAGAACTCTTGTGCACTATATGTGGGAATGGAGAATTATGCACAGCTCAATTAGAATGGGATCCTAATTGGAATGGGTTGTACTCCATATATATATAATATGTCAAAATATACCCCACTGTCCTGTGTATCTAAGAGTCAACAAATAAAAAGAGAAAATGGTACAGCTGCTCTGCAAAAACAGTCTGATTGCTTCTCACAAAATCAAAAACAGAATTTACCCTAAGACCCAGTAATTCCATTTCTAGGTATACACCCGAAAGAATTGAAAATAGGGTCCTGAAAAGATAGCTGCATATCTATGTTGATAGCAGCATTTTTCACAATATCAAAAAAAAAAATGGAAGCAACTAAGGTATCCATCAGCAGATAAGAAAAAAGGTATTACCTACAAACAATGGAATATTATTTAACCTATAAAAAGGAAGAACATTCTGACACACCCTGATAGGTATGAACGTGGAGGATATTAATGCTAAGTGAAATAACCTTGTCACACAGTGACCGATGATATAGGATTCCACTTCTGTGAAACACCTAGAACAGTTAAATTCATAGAAAATGGTGGTTGCCAATGGTGGTGAGAGGGAGGAATTTGGAGTTAGTGGTTAATGGATATGGAGTTTCAGTTCTGCAACATGAAAAGCGTTCTAGAGACAGATAGTGCCGATGGCTTCACAACAGTGTGAATGGACTCAATGTCATGGAACTGTGCACATAAAATGGTGAAGATGGTAAATTTTTTGTTCTGTGTATTGAACCACAATTTAAAAAAAAAAAAACCCTAAAAATCAAAATAATAAATTGAATACAAAATATTTCATGCCCATCAGAATGGCGAAATTTAAAAAGTTTGGACAACAGGAAATGATGATAAGTTTGTGGGGCAGCTACCAATTCTATATACTGCTGGTGGGAGTACTACTTTTTATCAACTGCTTTGGGAAATTTATTTGGTATTATCTTTTAAAATTAAAGACTGATATACTAGATACCCTGTATTTTCCCTGGGCCTCCTGCATGCTAGAGCCCAACACCCTACCACTAAGCCACATCCCCAGCCCTCTAGGTATAGAGCTTAAACTGATTTTTATACACATACACTTCTAACACTGTTTATAATCGCAGCACAAGCAGACCAGCCGAAAATAACCTATTTATGTGTCTACAGTGGAATGGGTAAATCCATGGTGATGCATTGGTAAAAGGAAATATTACACAGCTATGAAGCAAGCCTGAATGCTAGGCCCATCATATTGACTAAGAAAAAAGCAAATGACAAAACAACACATATATTATGTTGAGGAGAGTCTGTTAAATATGTTCAAAAGTTTACAAAATTATATTATGCTGTGTAAGGATATAAAACAAATGTTGTAAAGCTATAAGGAAAAACAAAGGAATGAAGTAAGAAACCCAGAGTTTGGGAGAGCGTTTACCTCGGCACAGGGGCAGGAAGGGGCTGAGACACAGAGGCCACTGTGGATTTCAAAGGTATGGGGGATGTTTAATTTATTAAGCCTGAAAGTAAAAAGGTAGTGGTGATGTTTTATTGATGAAACCTGAAGTTAAGTATGTGATTGTTTACTGAATTTTAAATGTCTTATATCTCTTTGAGAAATGTTAATTTGTATTTTTTCAAATATTTAACAAATTTTTTTTTAACACCAGCCCACAGGTATGTTGGAAAATGTATCAAGAGATAACCAATTACAGACCCAAGTGCCTTAACCCACATCTGTGTGTATAGAGAGAAAACATAGAATTTGTTAGATTGGATCCGGATTGTTCCCCAAAGGCTCATGAATAGAAGGCTTTTCCCCGAGTTTCAAGGTGGACTTAAGGATAAGTGACGGGATCACAAGGGCTCTGATTAATCCACTGATGAGTTCCAAGCTGGATGGACTATTGGGAAGTGAAACTGTGGGAGGTGGGACCTAGTTGAAGGGAGTGGATCTTTGGGGGTATGCTTGGGGACTGTATTTTGTTCCTAGCCCCCTTACCCTCTCTTTCTGCTTCCTGGCTGCCATAAGGAGAGTCTCTTTACTCCACCATACCCTTCCACCCTTCCACCATGATTTCCTGCCTTAACTCAGGCCTAAAACAATGAAGCTGGCCAACCATAGACTAAAATCTCTGAAACTATGAATCAAAAATCTTTCCTCCTTTAAGTTGTTTTTCTCAAGTATTTTGTCACAGAAACGCAAAGCTGACTATCACATTTTTATAAAAGGACAGAAAGTCTTCCAAAAGGGTTCACTAAAAAGGAAATTTAAAAATACAAGGGAGAGGAGGTGGTAATCCATAATGAGATTTCTTGAGATGGTGGGAGGGTTCAGGGTCCAAAGCTCAGATAGAGGCATTGGCCTTAGAGAAGAAAAAGCACAGATAGCTGGGGTCAACTGTTTTCTGGATATCGGTAAAGTGTGGGGGCTTATCACCAGTATGTTCTGTTTTGGTTTTCTCTGTTAAATAAAAGGCAGGGGTGTCTTCTGATAATGAGGGATTTGATATAAGGTCATTTCAGCAATGATTAAAAGTTTGGGAGCTAAAAAAGGTCAGGAGAGACAGAAGGCTTGAGAATAGCCATACAACCTGAGAGCTGTAAGTCAAGGTCAGTCTTAACTTCCTGGTCTCCAAGATACTTTGACATCTGAGATTTAGAGAGTACCCTGGGCTGGAGGATAATTAAGTGTTGGCATCGGTCAGATGTTGAAGAGTGGACCTTTGGAAACTTGATCATAGTTGAATGGGTCATTGCTTTGGTTGGGGAAGTGGCTGGACATTGCTCTCAAAGTAAAGGCAGGATAAATGCTTAACAGTACAGAAGGAAAAAGCACATATGGCTCAATAAGTTAATTACTGAAATAGATGAGTTGCATAATCTATCAGGCTGCCAAGAGAAAACATTCCTTCCTAAGAACAATAGGTAAGACTGTTCCCAACAGGATTTTGGAGAGATGCAGAGCTATTTGGGAGCCACAGTGTATTAAATTATTTGCAAAATTCTTGTGCCTAATACATAAGCTCCTTTTCAGTAGTTTTGAAGATGGAAATTCTTTGTAGAAGCAAAAATATTTAATTCTGTTGTGCTGCAGTCTATAAAATATTTACAATGTTATTCTACATAAACACATTGCTTACATCCAGTTGCATTTATCTCTGATGCACTTTAAATAAGATTTGGACTCTTGACAATGTCATCCAAGCCAACAGTTAGGAGAAGCACAGAATCATTGCAACTCACAAAGCCCCAAAATGACAAGCCATCCATCCTGCTATCTTTGGGTGAGAAGGAACCCCAAATATCCCAATCAACCAGGCATGTCTCCTTAAACTGAAAACCCCAGGAAGGAAGAATGGTCAATCTTTCCTAATTTTCACATAACGCCCCCTCTAAATCAGAAAGTTCTGAGTGACCTACTCTGTTCCCACTGTATTTTGTGTGTTGGTTAGAATGCAGCGTTTAAAGAAAAAATCCCAAAGTCGCTGACAATAAACTCCAAGTTCCAAATGTACCTGAGTGGAGTAGCAGCAGCTGAAGGCTGTCTGGTGTTAAGAGAAATCAAGGAAGGTGTGAGTCAGGGTCTGTTTGCTACCTGGCTCTACCACTGCTGATGAGCAAAGGGCATATCAGTCCTTCTTGCCACGTGTCCTTATAGTTTTAGGATAATGAGTGCTTGCTTCCTCCACCTCCAGGAGTTTATATGAGGTTAAACACTTATGCCTAACAAAGATCTTCGGAAAGCATAAAATATGATACAAAGATGAAGATTTCAAACATTTCATTGTCACGTGCTGAATGACGAATGACCTCAGGGATCTACCTTCTTTAATTGTAAATTATCACTGAAAACTGGCTGCAATTTGGCTCTGACATTTCTTCTGAGGCTCAAAGTCATTGGTGTGGCATGGATACGGCTTGGCTGTTCAAGCGTGGATTGCCCACTGCTCGGGGCTTTTGCAGTTCCTTCTGTGGTCTTCCCTCTCCCTCCTGCCTGAGTCTGTCATCTCACTGCTCATTAGCAACTCCACTTGAGCGTGCCTCCACCAGATTGACCTGTCCACCGTCTCCTAAAAGGTCCTAGGGCTGCCATGGTGGCATCTTTGCTCTCCCCTCCCCTCCCTCATCAACAGCATGATTCTCTTCCCCTTAGCAGAGCTTTGGAAGATCACCACGTCTGCAAAGCTGCCCCAGCAGCCCACTCCGTGTGCACCACCTGTCCCTTGTCCCAAGTGCTTACTCGGTCACATGAGGTCACCTGAATTTGTACCACTCACTTCCTGCCTTTTACATTCAGAAAAGTCTTGTCTCCTCAACAAAGAAGATTATAAATTTATTGAGGGTATAGGCAGTGCTTTTTTTCTTGCCTTATCAATAGCAAAAAGACATGTGCCTTGTAAATATTGCAAAGAGTAAGTTGATATGACTAAAAGGTCGAAAAATGCAAGATATTGAGAATAGTCCCCTCACCCTTCTCCCTCTCTCATAAGATGTGAAAAGAAAGAAGAAACAAGATGGGTCTGGAAACTATGAATTGAAGTCTACTTAACTTTTCTATGAAATCCCTCTCTTTAATTATGTTAGGTAAATAAGCACTGTATTTATTTGTGAACTAATGTATCATGTAAGTAAACTGTATGTCATATAATCAGGCAAAGAGGTAAGACTGGCATTTTAGAAGGTTTCATTAGTCTGAAGCAAGAGCAATAGTATTATGCTCCTAAATGATTAGGATTTTTAAAAATGATAAATGATTCACTAAAACACACACACACACACACACACACACACACACACACTCACTGTAACCACTCTGGAAACCATTAAAATTGCCTCTATGCTTTGTCTATAACCTGCTAGCAAAAGCTACCTGTTAGTGAGGTCAAGTCCCTGGAAATGTAGGGCTTTAATATTTTTGAGTATTTGTCACATGACAGTGTCACCTTGGTGATGACTGATGTTATAAACAGAAAAGCAATGGTTTAGGCTACTGCCCTGGGTGTCTGAGAATGACCAGAGTGATGAATTATGGTGCTTAAGAGCTATATTTAAGGGTCTGTGTTTTTATTAATGTTCTCATCCAGGGATGCATACTCAGTTGTGCATGAGAGATAATGGCATGCATGCAATATATGTGTATGCATATGATGGTTCTATCTTCTTATATTTTCTTTTCAAAAATTTGTTTTAATTAGTTATGTTAGGAAGAATTTGTGAGGTTTAAAAAGTACAACTCAAAAATTAAATAAATTCTAGAGGGAAATAAGGGCAGATATACACATATACATGCAGAGAAATAAACACCATGGTGTCCTATTTGGTTGCTGAATGTAGGCTTCAGATGTGGCTCTATGTTTACCCAAGGGCAACCAGGCAAGTGCAATTTGGCTTCAAGAATCATGAAATGAAAACAGTTAATTCTTCAAGGGAACCCTTGCTTTCTCTGACACTGAGAGTGTCTTCCAGGGATCTCCATAAAAGAAGTCATTGTGTGACACGGTGAATGATGTTTTCCATGAAGCCCTGACGACAGTTACATCATGAGTGAAAAGGGCTTTTATTCTTTGGATGTTCCTCATTGCAGGCTAAAAACATAAAAACAATTCTATGAGGCACCCAAACTGTGCTCCCCTTGCATGAGCTCACTGATGGCCTGGAGTGACCCAGGGGTAGCTTCTCAAAAGCAGCATTGTCTGATACAGTTTTCTGTGATGTGGAGATGTCCTGTTTGCACTGTCTGGAATGGTCAATACTAGTTGCACAGGGCTGTCACACACTTGCTGTGAGGACAGGGCCTGAGGAGCACAAGCCCAACTCTTGCTGTGATCCATTTAAATGTAAACAGCCATACATGGCTAATGGCTATCGTGTTGGACATTGTAAGTTATGTCTATCCAAAAATCTTTTATGAGTAGCATTTCTTGTGATGGAGATTTGGTAAGTTACTGGGCTGCATACTTAAAGCAGGCTCCAATTTTACTTCTGAAGACATTTCTGAGTCTGCTACAATATGGAGAAAATCAGGCAATAGAGGTCTTTTGGGCAGATGAACTCTTACTAAAAAATCATTTTGAGATGTAAGCACTCCTAGCATGTGTATTTTTGGTTAGAAATTGTCTCAGTCCATTTCATGTTGCTATAACAGATTACCATATATTCGGTAATTCATACAAAAAAAAGTTTATTTGGCTCAAGGTACTACAGCTGAGAAATCCAGGAGCTGGGCACTGGCAACTGGTGAGGGCCTTCATACTGCATCATATATATGGACGAAGGGCAAGGAAGCAAGCAACCCAGAAAGAGAAATATCAGCCAAACTGGAGAATTGAACCCAGGGTCTTACACATGCAAAGCCCTCACTCTACCACTGAGCTACATCTCCACCTCCAAATTCATCTTTTTATCAGGAACCTACTCCTGCAATAACTAATCTACTCACTACATAGTGGCATTAACTTATTCATGAGAGCAGAGCCCTCATGACCTATCCATCCATCTCTTAGTACTGTACCATGGTAGTTAACTTCAACATGAGTTTTTTTTTGTGGGGGGCATTCAAACTATGTAAAAATATGATCTATGTTCAGCTCTATTTTATACTTATGACCATGTGCATCACTTTAACAACTATTTTCACAATTTTTTACCTAATACTATCAACTTCTTTTTCTGCTTAACACTTGAGATACTAAATTGTTTTTTGGAGAAACACACAAATTAATCCTGTTTTGTTTTTTTTTTGTTTTGTTTTGTTTTGTTTGCTTTTTCCTTTTTATCTCAATTGGGTCTTTGATGCTTTCTTGTGATCATTCCATATCTGCCCTTTTCATTTCTACATCTCATGTCTGGTAGAGTGGGGGCCTTTTCCAAAATAACACAGTTTGCTTATTACTATGAGAATTGATTGATATTAGCGAGGGAGAAGCTACCTTTTCTTGCAAGGATCTTTACTGAGGGCCCTACCATTCATTGAGCTACTACTAGATGTATAAACGTGAGTCCCTGTAGGCTTAGCACAAGAGATGGAAATTTCTCTCCACTCTACCCCTGGGAAGAAAAGGATGACTCTGGGATCCCAAGAGGGAGGCAATGGGTTAGAAAGTGGGTTGCCAGGGAGAAAAGACTTCTGGGCTTCCATCTGGGGTGGAGTCAGAGTGCACTGGAGGTCATCTCATGGACAAAAGTTGAACAGATTTTCCAGCCTTTGGATTCTGACACTGAGTAAGACTGAGTCTGCGGTAAAGGAGCATGAATCTTCCAGTTGGGGTGGGGAGAGCATCAAGGTTCTATAGGCTTTCCTAATCCATCCTCTCTTCTGTGCTTCTTAGGGACTAGCTTCCACCTTCTATGGTGCCTGTTCATGTGATTGTCAATAGTTAACATCTACTTCTCAGGGTCCTCTCCATCAGTGTCTTGAATTCACTTTTCCAAGATGCAGTCATATACTTCTTCCATCCTTCCTTTCCCTTCGATCACAAGGAAATGGTCCCATACTCTTCTTTAAGATTATTCTAGTTGTACCCTGGATCCCTCTACTCCTTATTCCCAGAGATCTTTCTATATTAATTATCTCATTTATTTTCTCTGTTTTGTTTGAACTTGATCTTTCTCATATTTTCTTCACTTACCGTCTTTAGCATTTAAACCTACTCAAATTGTTCCCACATTTAAAAAAAAAGAAAAAGAAAAAAGCCCTCCATCCAATGGACTCCTTAACTATTATCTTCCCTTCTCTTTCCTGCCCTGTAGTTCCAAGTTTCTTTAAAGAATGGCAACTTGCCCTAACATCACTTGCTTACTCCATGAATTCTGCAATCTGGCATCTGTTCCCACTACTTCATTGAAAGTGCCGTTTCCATGCAAGATAACAAAGGACCAGTTGGTAACTACATCTCACTACATTTCTTATCTTAACTGATTTTCTGAAGTGCTTTCTCCTCTTTGTGCATGTCTTTCTACACACTTATCTATCATCTCCCTAGCATCTGTCTTCTCTTGTTCTCCTTTCCTCCTCTTGTCTTGATGCTAGGGATGGAATCCAGGAGTGCTCTTCCACTGCGTTACACCTTGAGTCTTTTTTACTTTTTATTTTGAGATAAGGTCTTACTAAGTTGCTTAGGGCCTTGCTCAATTGATAAGGCTGGCCTCAAACTTGCGATCCTCCTGCTTTCAGCCTCCCGAGTCATTGGGATTACAGGCATGTGCCACCATGTCTGGCTTCTTTTATCCTTTTCAACAGTACTCTGAAATTTTTGATTGGAAGTTGCTGGAAGACATTTTGGGAACACACACAACAGGGGCCTGCTTGAGAGTAGAGTCTGCCCTGAGGATTAGAAGAATGGAGAAACAGAGAAGGATAAAAATTTAACTGGATAAAACCTTCCTGAAGCTTCAGACCTGTTGAAAAGTGCTCAATTTTCTTAGCCAGGAAATATCTTTTTTTTTTTTCCTGTCTAAATCATTTTGGGTCACATATTTCACAAGAAAGAGTTCTGACACAATTTCCACATCAAAATGATTTCTCCAAATATCATCTATACTGTGCACGTCTGTTTAAACATTTTAATGAGAAGTTCTTTAATGAGGTCTAATGAGCAAGCTGCTCTCTAACTTAGCCACCAGGAAAGTTATTGAACTATATACCATTTCCATGGTAAGCAATCTTCATGGCTGATTGACTCAGTAGCTCAATAACGTCACCAGATTCCAGATTCTTTTATCCTCCTCTTCTGCTATGACATCGTCAATGCTGGCTTAATCATTTGGGCTGTTAACAGGATGATTCTAGCCATGACTCATTCAGACATGACATCTAGAGAATGAACAGAAAACAGTTTTTCTATGGGTTCCTCTTATCACGGAGGAAACCTCTTTCTGAGGACCTCCAGCAGACTCCCCCTCACACCTCCTGGGCTAGACTTCTGTCACAGGCCAATTCCTAAAGAAGACACCTGGAGCAGTGGGGCTCTCTTCTGGTGTGTGGTTTTGTGGAAGGGAGTTCTGCTGGGGAGACCCAGAAGTTCAGGAGGAAGCCAAGAGGGCCTCCGCACTCACAAGGGGCTTCTCCACTGGCTCCTGCCAACTTCTCTGGTCTCTTCTTTTGGCCTTCATCTCCTGGCCTTGACTCTCCAGCTGTATTAAGTTCTGGGTTTTTGAGCATGCTCAGCACTCACCTGCACATTAGAGCCTTAGAGTCTGCTGCTGCCTTTATTCTGTAAGGCACTCCCACTTCCATACCTTCTACTTTATATTGCTTATTATTTTGTTACTTCTCCTGAGAATTCTTCCCTTGCTCCCAAGGCTTGGTTAGGGGCCAATCTTCCTAATACACTTTTACCTGTTCCGTTAATGTGTTTGTCTATTGCATTGTAAATTGCCTCTTCTGTACAACTAGAATTCAGGGGTTCTTTCTTGGTCTCTGATGTATTGTACGATGATTGAGTTATCATAGGTGCACAATAATTGCTTTTTGTAAATTTCTGAATGCCATCTCCCTTCAAGCCCTGAGCCTGCCCAAATGGTTCTAGTATGGCAGAATATTCTTCCAGTCCTTCATACTGATCTACTCTTCCTTTCAAGAACAACTCAGAGCAGTTTTTTTAAGAAACCTTTACAGGTTAAGTCCTTGAAAATTATGGAGGTTTCTAAACTTCTTCTGTAAGCTCAATCTAATTAAATATTGACTTTTTAATGAGGTATTTTCTGATAAAACCAGACACTTATGTAACCATCACAATCAAGATGTAGGACCCTAGAAGTCCTTTTATGCCCCCTGTGCAGTCAATCCCCTCATCCCTGGTACCAGGAATGAAACGACAGACCAGTGTTTGCTTGTTCTAGAATTTCATATGAATGGAATCACACAGTCTATGTTCTATTGTGACATATCTATTTAAATTGACCATTTTTAATTTGTTGTTTGTCTCCTTATTCTTAGAATTATAAGGGTGATATCAATACTTCACTGCCTTGATTATTGTAGCTTTAAAGAAAGACTTAAAATGAGGTAGTATAAATCCTATATCTAAGTTTTTATGACTTCTTTTAGCTTTTCTAAGTTCTTTGTATTTTCATATATGTTTTAGAATCAGCATGATAACTTTTTAAATTTTTTTAGTTGTAGATGGGCACAATACCTTAATTTTTATTTATTTATTTTTATGTGGTGCTGAGAATCAAACCCAGGGCCTCACACCTGCCAGGCAAGTGCTCTACCACTGAGCCACAACGTCAGCCCCCTCCTAATATTTTGATTGTGGTTAAGCTGAATATTTGTTCTGTTGGGGAGAACTGATACCACAACAATCTCTTCCAATCCATGATCATAGTATATCTTTCAATTTAATTAGATTTTCTTTCATTTTTCTCTCTCTCATATACATATATATATGTGTGTGTGTATATATATGTTTTAATCAAATATATATATATATTTGGGGTGGGTACTGGGGCTGCACTCGGGGGCACTTGACCACTGAGCCACATCCCAAGCCCCATTTTGTATTTTATTTAGAGACAGGGTCTCATTGAGTTGCTTAGTGCCTCGCCATTGCTGAGGCTGGCTTTGAACTAATGATTCTCCTGTCTCAGCCACCTGAGCCACAGCCTCAGCAATATTTTATAATTTTCCATGTACCAGTTTGCATGTAATATATTTTCTTACATTAATCTAAGTTTCAAGTTTTTTGATGTTATTGTAAATAGTAGAGATACTACTGTTTTTTATATATTCACCTTGTATCTTTTAGTCTTGTTAAATTCACTTATTACTCATAGTAGCATTCTTGTAGATTCCTTAGGATTTTCTATGTACACAATCATGCTTGTCTGTGATAAGCACCCTTTTCCTTCTTCCTTTCCAATCCACATGCCTTTTATTTCTTTACTGCATTGGTGAGGACCTTTGATGCAGTGTTGAATAGAGGCAATAGGAGTACATCCTGATCCTAGGAGGAAACATTTAGCCTTTTTACTATTAAGTATAATGTTTGCTGTACATTATTTGTGTAGATGTCATTCATCAGGTTGAGGAAGTTCCTTCTATTTCCAGTGTGATGAATGTTTTGTTTTAATCATGAATGCATGTTGAATTTTTTCAAAGAGCTTTTCTGAATCTCCTGAGAATTTCCTGTGTTTCTTTCAATTCAGTGAATTGCACTAATTTTTAAATATTAAATAACTTGGCCTCATAGAGTTTTACCCTACCCATGTGTGGTTTATTATTCAGTAACAGACTCAATGGGAGAACTCTGTGGATTTCTGTTGCTTTTTCTCTGTGTGGGCCCTTCCTCTCTAGCACTTTGCCTACGACTTTCAGCTGCCTCAGCCTCACCAGACTCTAACCCCTGGCTCATGAAACTGTCAGACTCTGCTTGGGTTCCACTTCTGGAAAGTAACTCTAGGCAGAAAGCCAGGTCAATCACACACATCTCATTTGTTTCCCACTTCTAAAAGATCAGCATTCTGACTTGCCTGCCTACCTGCGTGTTGTCCAGTGTTGCCATGTATATTTGTATACAAATATATATATACACTTACATTATGTATGTGGGTGTATATATATGCACATATATATGTGAATATCATATGTAATTTTTTTTTGCACTGGGGATTGTACCTGGAAGTGCTTAATCACAGAGCCACATGGTGCCTTAGCAAGAGTGAGTCCTTGATCCTGCTGGGCTGCATTCCTAATCTCTTTGCTTTGCTGTTCTCCTATTGGTTATTTCACAGTTTTCATCTCCAATTTCCACGACTTCTTTACCCATCCTCAGTTTTAACTGATGATCTCTCTTGAGAAAATTTCTTCTGATGGCATAAGTGATGTCCACAAATCAGATACATCTATTCAGCTACCTGTGTCTGACCCTGTGTTTTCTCTGCCCTTTCCTCTCCTGTAGAATAACTGTCCTTATCCAAGGCCAATCCATATTTTGGGGACTCAGATCTCATTCTCCTTTTGCCTTCTCAAGAATGTCCCAATCATTTTCCTCTTTCTACTGCACCCAAAATTTTTCCTTTCTATCCTCTCCATTAGCATAAAAATATATTGGGGCTGGAGATGTGGCTTAAGCGGTAACACGCTTGCCTGGCATACACAGGGCTCTGGGTTCGATCCTCAGCATCATATAAAAATAAAGATGTTGTGTCCCCCGAAAACTGAAAAATTAATATTAAAAAATTCTCTCTTTCTTCTCTATCTTTAAATATATATATATATATATATATATATATATGTGTGTGTGTGTGTGTGTGTGTGTGTATGTGTGTGTGTGTGTGTATTGTCAGAGCTCTCATCCTAAAGAAGTCTTTCACCCTTCATCTTCCTTCAGCCTAAAACTCTAGTCATCTACTCCCCTTGACACCCAAAACTTCAAGAGTTGTTTTTACCCAATATCATCAGTTCTCCCTCAATTTATTTTCAACTCCATTTTCCCTGGTCTGATAGTCAATGCTCAGTTTCTCTTTTTTCTTATCATACTGGCTGTAGGCAGCAAAGTTGGTCTTGCCCTCTTGACACAGTTTTCATTTGTTTTTACAGCCACCGCACTCTCCTGGTTTGTTTACACCAGTCACACCTTCTCCAGTCCTTCTTTTCTTGACCTCTTAGCATTACAACATCTAGAGCACAATATTTGCACATTTCCTCTTCTCTCTCTACCCTTATGTTCAAGTGCTCTCATCCAGTATTCTGGCTTTAATTAACATCTATCCCAGTGGATCTCACCTGAGGGTGACTTTGGCAGTGGCTGGAGATATTTTTGGTTGTTGCAACTGAGGACAGGTGCTACCAGCATCTAGTGGGTAGAATTCAGGGATGCTGATGAACATCCTAAAATCCACAGTATAGCCCTCCACAGCAATAAGAACAAAAAAGGATCTGGCCCAAATGTCAACAGTGCTAAGGATGACAAATCTTGATTTACTCAGACTTTTCTCTAAACTCTAGAGAATTTCATGTTCAATATCCTTATTTGATATTAAATAGATCTCTCAAATTTAACAGGTCCCAAAATGAAGTTTTGATTTCCCTGCCTCAATTCAGGTTCCCTGGAAAACAAAACCTGAGACAGTACTCAGGAGCTAATGCTTTAGTGAGAGGTATGAACTCAAAGCAGTAAGAATAAAGGAAAGGGAAAGCAAGACAGAGGAGAATAAGATGCAAATACAAGGTGACAAGTCATGAAGCAGGTCACTGCTTCAGGAGCTTACAGAGACACAGCCTGTCACTAGGTCATGTGCTTGGTTGATTAGCCATGAAAGGGGAAAAGTAGAGGGGATTTGCCTACTGGCTCCATCCTACCTTGTATTGCCCACTGGGTGAGCTGCTACTGGTCCGCTGAGCTAATACTAACCTTTAGGTCGCTGTGTTGCTCACCCGGGTCTTTTCACAGACTTGAGGAATTCAGATTCCACTTGCTGCAGTGTAGTCAACCCAGGAGGCAGAACTCAGCTGCCCACAGAGTTGGCTTTTCAGCACCTGTGGAAGGCAAGCAGATATAGGGCAGGAAGAAAGGTGAGGTGGAGAGTCTGGGGGAGAGACTTAAATTGCCCAGTGCAGTGATAACCAAGACACACAAGCTCCCAGACTTCATGCAGTCCACATTCAGGCAGGAGAGGTGATCCGATACACACCTGCAGTACATGACACCACCATCCATCTGGTCTAAGTCTACAAGCCTAAGAGACATTCTTGCATTTTCATGTTAACATTTCTTCTCTTCCTCTCTTCATTTCTGCCATCTCTGTTAGTAACTGTCGTCCTATTCTAACCACTCTTTGCAAGCTCACCACTATCTTCCTAGACTAAATTGTCATTGCTTATGCCACTTAACAGCCTTCAACCATGTGTCTTGCTCTTTGTAGCCACAGTAATCTTTTAAATATCCAAGCCATGTTACCACAGTGATGCAAGCCCTTCAACATCTTCCCACTGCACTCAGAATAAAGAGAAATATTCTGAGGCCTTCCTATCTATCTATCTACCCTTCTGACTTGCCCTCTATTGGTTTCTTCTTTCTATCCATACTGGCCTTATTTTATTTTCCCAATATATTAAACTTGACCTTGCCTTACTCTTACATCTTTAGGTTTTATCTTGCTGTTCCTCACTCTCGTTTTTTGCTGATTAATTTTTAATTGGTATGCTAGACATAAAAGTGGAAAACATGTGTTTTCATACCTGATGTGTTCATACATAAACATGATGTTCCTCTCCTTTCCTATCCCTTCTCCCTCCCTTTCATTCCCCTTCCTCTCCTCCACTGTTTTCCCTTCTATTTTCGTGAGATCTCTCCCTGCTCTTTTAAAAATTTCCTTATTACTCTCTAGCTTCCACATATAAGAGAAAATATTTAACCCTTGACTTTCTGTGTCTGGCTTATTTCACTCAGTATGATGTTTTCTAGTTCCATCTAGTTACACAAATGAAATAATTTCATTTTTCTTTATGGTTGAGTAAAACTCTATTTTGTGTGTGTGTGTGTGTGTGTGTGTGTGTGTGTGTGTGTAACGTTTTCTTTATGCAATCTTCTATTAAGGGACACCTAGGCTGATTCTATAACCTGGTTATTGTGAATTGTGCTGCTATAAACATTGGTAGACACAGATCATTACAGTATGCTGATTTTGTTTTGGATAAATACCAAGAAATAGGATAGCTAGGTGATATGGTAGATCCATTCTTAGTCTTGATAAATCTCTATTCTGCTTTCCAGACTGGTTGTACATTAGTACAACCCATCAGTCCCATCAACAATGAATGAGTGTACCCTGTACCCCACATTCTCATCCCCTACCTCCTGGTGGTGCTCAATATTGAACTCAGGGTCTCATGCAGGGTAGGCAGACAATTTACCACTGAGCTACAGCTCTTCCCTGTCTCTCTTCTTGAAGTCTTCTGTTCAAGTGATACCTTGGTATGGAGGCCCTTCCTATCTATAAATTTGTATTTGTCATTCTCCCCTTTTCCTAATTTTCCTTACCTGAAGCTATTATGCATGGAGCATTTGTTTATTGCCCGCATCTCTCACTGGAATGTGAGCTCCATGAGGTCTGAGACCTTGTGTCTTAGTTATTCCTGGTCTCCGGTGTCAGAACAATGCCTGCCATATAGCTGGGGCTGAAGAAATATGGGCGGAATGAATATCTTCAGACCCCTATTGAGAGAGGGCTTGCATCACAAATGCTGAGTTCCTAACAACTTTATTCCCTTTGAGTGTCCAAGGGGAATAACACCCCCGAGATCTCGAAGACCCCTTGAGCCTATCATTCCCTGCCATAAAATCCTGAATTTAGAAACCTGGAATCCCACGCAGTCCGCAAATCTCCTTAGCAAAGCAGTCTCCAAATGTTGAACCAGAGTAAGTGCATTCACATCAAGCTGCGGAGATTTAGAGGCATTCAAAGGAGAGCAGGGTGCAACTCAGGAAGAAGGAGAAACAAGAGCAGAGATGGAGAAACAGAAGAATAGGGAATAGTCACAAAATGTTTATTATGTCTATTAGGGTTTTGTCCTTTAGGATTCTAACAGCAGTGGTAGCAGGAACAACAACAAACCACCAACAAAACAACAACAAATCAAGAGAGTTGACCATACTGTTCAGTGCAGTCTCAACGTTCATTTCTGCCTGTTTTCTCGGTTTTGGGGGAGATTGTTTGGTTTGTGTGTGTGTGTGTCTTTTTTTTTTTTTTTAGCAGCAGTGCAGACAGGGATCAGTGAAGTTACCGCGTGAGATTGAGGAATATGTGTGTAGAAGGTGTGAAAAGGGCAAAGTTTAATGTCGGAAGGAGGAGTACTCCATAAGACGACTCATTGTTCATAGAAGAAAAGCTGGGGTACAACATCTGAGAGAGGGAACAAACACTTTTATTTTTCTGAAAGGAAAGCTGGAGTCTGAAACTGGAGGAGGAATTTAACTAGTTCCATACCCGAGATTCTTGTGCTGCCTGGGTAACCCCTTAGAGGACCCTGCTTTCCACTAGCCAGGATAGTGTGGGGAGGATGCAATCACTGGCTTTGATTAAAGAGGTGGGTGGTGTGGGCGGTAGGCAGCGTGAACAGTGGTGGTGTGAAGGGGTGTTCCCAAGGCCGTGCGAAGAACCAATCAACAGTGACTCTGGCTCTTTGCTGGCTCCTTAGAGAATCCGCAGCAGCTGAAGTAGGAGCCACTGACTGCCTCCTCCCGTGCTGCAGGCGCCGGGGCGCCGCGCCTCTGGGGGCGCAGCTCGGGCCGCACTCCCAGGACGCCGCGCACGCCCCCGATTCGCGCAGCCTAGCGCCTCCGTGGGGACCCTTTCCCTAATAAGTTGCAAGCCTTGAAAGTGAATCTGTGGAAGTCAGAAGGCCGGGGAAAGAGGCTGCGGGAGGCGGGACGGAGGGTGGGAGGTGAGTAGGCGACTTGCTTCTCAGATTCGTCCCAATTAGCAGCAAGTTGGCAGACAACCCCACAAACCCACGAAGCCTTCGGTCCCCCACAAGTCACATTCTCTATATTTCAAAATAATCTGATTGTAAGGAAACTTCAACTCCCATGGTAGGTTACAGAGGGACCAACTCAGCACCACTATCTTCCAGTTACACTACACAGAAGAAACCCAGTGATCCTCAACTGCAGAGCTCTACCTACATCTCTGAATTCGGCCGGCGGGGAGAAGCGAGTGGGCCCAGCGGAGAGCCCCCTGGAGGAGGGGCGGGATGGCGTATAGAGCAGTAGGATGGAAGTGGATTATTGTGGGACTGCACAAACGCAAACCCATAAGAGGAGTTTTGCCAGGAACACCACCTCCTGCATTGCGTCGGACCTGACCATTTCCAATGTGAAATTCCCGGGGAAGGTCGCGCGCGGCTGGGGGCCCTGCGTGGGTGGGGCTGTGGGCCACAAGGGAAGTAAGAGTCGGTGGTGGGTTTTTCTGGTAGGTGAGGGAAGAGCTGTGCTGGCGAGGGTGGGAACTGAATGACAACCCCCTCTCTGCCAAACCACCCCCTCATATTTTCCATCTACCTCCTCGCTCCTGCCCTCCCCCGCCCTCCCCAACCCACGCCCGGGTGGGCCAATCGCTGCTCCGCATTCCAGGCGCTTTCTCAGGTTTCTGCTGATCTTGCAGCGCCCAGAAATGGACCGAGCGGACCCGCCGCCGCAAGCACCCTGCCCCATTCGGAGCTCCTAAAGGCTCCTGGCGCGTCGTGCAGCCCCGGAGGAGAGGTCCGCACTGGGATGCGGAGAGCAGAGGGGACCGGAAAGCCATGTAGATCCAGGCTTTTGCTCGCCCTCCTCCTTCGGGATCGAATCAAGGGCTCCCATAGTGTTAGGAGGGGGCGAGTGCTGTTTATCGTCATTTGCTTCGGAGATTCAAGAGAGGGTGGCAGTTTTGCTTTTCAGCCCCGCATTCTCCGGAATCCCTGCACGGGAGGCAGGACAGCATCTCCAGGTTGCTGGCATTGGGTGAGAATGGGGATAGGGGATGGACATTTCCGCGGTAGCTGCTCAGTAAAGCGATTGTCCAACTGAGAGGGACACTGGACCAGCGGACCCACCAAGGGGGCGAGTTGCCCTGCACCTCTCAGATGCTGCTGCGGCTACCGCCACTGCTCCCGCCCCGGTACTGCAAAGGCGACCTGCCGCATTCCGACTCGGGCTCTCCGCCGGCTCAGCACCGCCCCTGCGCCAAGCCGGCCGGCCAGGTAGGGGGCTCCCCAATTCCGGGCTGCAGAGGAGGGGGTTGGGGTGACCGGGCGGGGGAGGGCGAGGATACGAGGATGCTGCCGGGGACTCTGAACTCCCCCAGCGTCTCTCAGGGCTTTCCCGATCTTCAGTTTAACGAAGTTGTAAACAGATCGGCTGTTGGGCATTGGGGAAAGTGGGGTGGAAGAGCCCCAAACTTGGATTTCTGGGTGTCTGCGTGTGTGTCTGTCTGTATGTATGTGGTAACCCCAGTAAAAGTCCAGTGTTTTCTATAAAAGCTAGAAGTCTGTGCTCTTTGGTGTCTGTAGGTCCGTCCCATCTGAATGCTTCTGATTTTCTACCCCCGTATCACTTTCTATTTCTCTGCAGCGTCCATCGATCGCCCTGGTGGGAGCTTAGAAGGCGGCAGGCGAAGAGGGGTAGGAGGGGGTAGAGCCAAGGAGCAGCAGAGGGGGTGGAAGGCGTGGGGATCTGCTGAGCTGGCACTGCACCCGGTCCTAGGAGGGCTCACGGAGGGGAGGGGAGGCCAGGGCGAATCCCTGAAGCGATGGCCCGGTCTGCTAGAACGGCACTGCGTTAAGGCACCTTGGATCAGGAAGAAATACTAAAATCACCCGCCCCCCACCCCCGCTCACCCCAAGCAAAACCAGAGCACAATCCCCAAACCCAACCCTTGCAAAAAAAAAAAAAAAAAAAAAAGAAAGAAAGAAAGAAAGAAAGAAAAAAGCTTCACTCGGGCCCGCAGGAAAGGGGGATTCCAAATTGAGTACAAGGCAGGGTGGAGGGGAAGGTAATAGCAAGTGAAGTTGCGGATCTCCGGACCTGCTTGCTTCGAAGCCCCTCCCCCTGAGCGTGGGGGAGACGCACTCTCCGGTGGGGGGGGCGCTTGGGTCCCCCCCACCCCTCTTCCCTCGCTCTTTCTCATCCCGGGCTCTCTGCTGGCCTCGCATCTCTTCGCCGGGCTTCCACCATGACGGTGTTGTCGGGGGACAACGTGGACGAAGCTTCGGCCGCCCCGGGCCACCCCCAGGATGGCAGCTATCCCCGGCAAGCCGAGCACGATGACCACGAGTGCTGTGAACGCGTGGTGATCAACATCTCCGGGCTGCGCTTCGAGACGCAGCTCAAGACCTTGGCGCAGTTTCCCAACACGCTGCTGGGCAACCCGAAGAAACGCATGCGCTACTTCGACCCCCTGAGAAACGAGTACTTCTTTGACCGCAACCGACCCAGCTTCGATGCCATCCTGTACTACTACCAGTCGGGGGGCCGCCTGCGGAGGCCAGTCAACGTGCCCCTGGACATGTTCTCTGAGGAGATCAAATTTTACGAGTTGGGCGAGGAGGCTATGGAGAAGTTCCGAGAGGACGAGGGCTTCATCAAGGAAGAGGAGCGCCCCCTGCCCGAGAAGGAATATCAGCGCCAGGTGTGGCTGCTCTTTGAGTATCCCGAGAGCTCGGGGCCAGCCCGGGTCATCGCTATAGTCTCGGTCATGGTCATCCTCATCTCCATTGTCATCTTTTGCCTGGAGACTCTCCCCGAGCTGAAGGATGAAAAGGACTTCACGGGCACCATCCACCGCATCGACAACACCACGGTTACCTACAGTTCCAACATCTTCACAGACCCCTTCTTCATCGTGGAAACCCTGTGCATTATCTGGTTCTCCTTTGAGCTGGTGGTGCGCTTCTTCGCCTGCCCCAGCAAGACAGACTTCTTTAAAAACATCATGAACTTCATCGACATTGTGGCCATCATCCCTTATTTCATCACCCTAGGTACCGAGATAGCTGAGCAGGAGGGAAATCAGAAGGGTGAGCAGGCCACTTCGCTGGCCATCCTCAGGGTCATCCGGTTGGTAAGGGTTTTTAGAATCTTCAAACTCTCCCGACACTCTAAGGGCCTCCAAATCCTGGGCCAGACCCTCAAAGCTAGTATGAGAGAGCTAGGGCTGCTCATCTTTTTCCTCTTTATTGGGGTTATATTGTTTTCTAGTGCAGTGTACTTTGCCGAGGCGGAAGAAGCTGAGTCTCACTTCTCCAGTATCCCCGATGCTTTCTGGTGGGCGGTGGTGTCCATGACCACTGTAGGATACGGTGACATGTACCCTGTGACAATTGGAGGCAAGATCGTGGGCTCCTTGTGTGCCATCGCTGGTGTGCTGACAATTGCCCTGCCCGTACCTGTCATTGTGTCCAATTTCAACTATTTCTACCACCGAGAAACTGAGGGGGAAGAGCAGGCTCAGTTGCTCCATGTTAGTTCCCCTAACTTAGCCTCTGACAGTGACCTCAGTCGCCGCAGTTCCTCCACCATCAGCAAGTCTGAGTACATGGAGATCGAAGAGGATATGAATAATAGCATAGCCCACTATAGACAGGCCAATATCAGAACTGGCAATTGCACCACAGCTAATCAAAACTGCGTTAATAAGAGCAAGCTCCTGACCGATGTTTAAACAAAACAAAAAAAGTCAGCCAACAAAACAAGCCCCACTCAAAAGACTTAAAGAAACAAAACAAAACCCTAGTGACTCTGTCACACTTTGTAGATACTTTACTGAATAGTCTTTGAATGCTCTAATTGTCAATGCATTGTTGCATTGTGGATTTTGGGCGTGATGAACTGAAGCTTTCAAGACCCATGGAGGGGGGAACCTATTTTCATTTTATTTAAAAAATGGGAAAAGGAAGAATATTTTCTAAAACTGGCTTTAAAATTGCAGTCCATGAATTAGTCCAGGTAAAATAAGATTCATATGCTTTCCCATTCTGAAACATTTCTGATTCTTTGGCTTCTTTAATTTTTTTAAAATTAAAAACCAGATGATCACTTAGAAATATAAAATTAAAACTTGCATGGGACTCCAATATGAAATCTTTGCAAACTGAACAGTACATTTAAGACAGTGCATCAGATGTATTATATGTAACATGACATACCAGCCTCATGGGCAAAGAACAAATGTTTTTATTTTGGTCGACTGAACTGCATACTACAAGGCGAACAAAACCAAAACTACTTAAGACTGGTTCACAAAGCACCTATTATAAATCTGATACTGGTCCTGACTGGTAGGGATTTTCCCTCTGCCCCATTCTTCCTCTAACCCAGACTATTCTCTAAGAAAAGGATAACTGAGTTAAATTAATTGATTCATCTGCAGTGCTGCTAAGTTTTCTCAAGTGCAGATGAGCGCCAAACACAGGTCATTTCTCACCAGTCCTGCACCTTGACCCCTGACCTTCAGAACTGGATATAAAACTTTAGCCTCCTTTTTGCAAGAGAGCACAAATGGAGTTAAATGTAAGCATGTTTGAATCTGATAACATTTATTTTATTATCGCATGCTAAGAAAGTTAACCCAGATGATAGGGAATAAGCTTATGTTGAAATTGACTCTTCTAAAAATAGATTCTTTTTCATTTGCATTCACCAAAAGTGCACTCCTTCATTTATTAACAATTTTATTAGTAAATAAAGTACTGTATTTAAGTGCATATGTTAGTTAGATGGGAACAACCAACTTTTCGGAGCTCAAAGCATGTTCTCTTATTCAGCATTATGGCCTATTTGATTAAGATGTACCTTAAATTAGTTAATGCATGATTTCAGTAATAAAAATTTTAAAAAATAAAAATTACAAGTCTGTGGGATGAAAGGCCCAAAAGAAATAATGGGGGTGGGGTGGGGGTGGGGGATACTCAGTCAATTTTCCTGCCTTTGCTCAGGGAAATGTCAGGTTTCTGTGTAGGTGTAGGCAGAGAGAGGACCAATATGCCCATCCCTTTAAAGGGCAACTATATGGAAAACTAAAATAAGTCATCAAGGTATATATAGTGATACCTAAGAACAAGTATTCTTTCTAGCTGAAGATAAACACAAGCAAAACAAAAACAAACAAAAAAGGTGCAATATTGCATGTTTTTGGTGCATTCTTAGGATGTAAATGATAATGTTTATCTATTGTATGCATCCAAAGCAGAGCTGATTTCTTTTTGCAGTCATGATTTGAAGTCTGCAGAGACTTCAGCCCTCCCCTTGAGGCTCCCTGAAGAAACTCAACCAATTGATTTAATAGTTGCTTAGTGCCTTTATCCTGTACCCACAGTGAACTGCAGGAAGTGCCTCCATAACACAGCTGAGAAGTTACGTAACAGAAGGGAGGAGGGGTTGGGGCACAGATATTTTGCTTTTTGTTTTGTTTTGTTTTGTTTTGTTTTTGTTTTTCCATCCTCACTCTCACTTCACCACTGTGAGAAGACTGCGCTACCCTAAACTCTGGAGAGGAAAGATCCAGGAGGGTGCTGTCTCACTGGCCATCACTGGACTCGGCCCCTTTGGCAGCCTGACTCTGGACAGGAACTGAGACCCATCTTTGAACCGGAAGTGAACCGTGAACTTTTTTTTTCCCCTCTTCTCCACCAGAAGCCAAGATAAACTCTTTGGAAATTTGTTTCCAATGGAGGGCCTCTCCGGACATGCAGTTTCCTAGGTCCCATGCAGTGTTCCTGGTACATTTCCTTACTCTTTCTCAGTTAGCTACAGCACTTTGCAAATCTCTGATAGCCTGATTTTTTTTCAGGCATCACTGTGGAACACTGGGTTTACCATGACCTTTCCTAGGCCTTCCCTCCTGACCCACCCTCTTTCCATGTTTCCTATGATGCTCCTTTGATCATCCCACCCGGCAGTCACTTCACAGGCTGAGCATCTACCTTCTGCTGCCCCAGTCACCCAGCTAAAAGAACAGGGGGACCTCATGCCCAGCTTAAAGAGAGCCACGTAACATAGGCATCTGGAGCCCGGCAGCTGTCCACCAGTGGAGAGGCACTCAGCCTTTACAAGGACACCAAAGTGGGGAATCATCATTCTGCACTTAGCATGTGGCTGCCTGCTACTGACCGCCTTACATTCCTGCCCAGCTTCTTCTGGAATCTTCCCTGTGACTTCTATCCTTTTCCCCCCATCCTGTCCTCAAACTAGCAGCGAGGCAATCAACAAGAAACAAGAGTGGCACCCAGGCTGGCTGACTCGATTGAAAGAAAGAATGTGGATATTATATTTCCCTGTGCAACTTCTGTTTTCCTGTAAGATGAACACAACACACATCCTAGAAGATGAGGGCCTAGAACTACACAGCCCCTGATGACAGGGCATTAAACCTTCCCCTGTGATGTATTCTCTGCATTTGAACCTTAACTCATCCTGGCTATCCATCTCTTTCCTCTTTGCTTTAAAGCCCCCAGTTGGTGAAAAAGAAATGCCAACTGCTTCCCCAATCCCTGGGGATATCTTGATTTTTATTTTGACTTTGAGGTCTAGGACACAACAGAACTCAGAACGCTGCATTCTGTCAACAGCAATAATCCACTCAGTACTATGGAATGGATGGGTTTAAGGATGAGAAAAAGGGATCAAGACTCATGAGACTGTCTCTGGCTACTTGGTATACCTCTCATAGTTATACCTTGGACTGGCTGATTCTTCTGCATGTGTTCTAGGGAAAAGTGCTGCATGTGGTGAACCTGTCAGCCTGGGATTAGGGATGAGGTGTTGTTATGAATTTGGGGTGGTATGGGAAAAAATGTATGCTGCTTATCCATCTTAGCTCATTGTATTGAATTCAGTGAGAACAGCGTACAGGGATTATCTGTGTAGCATAGGCATGCAACGTTTGACAAAGCTCTTCCCCCACCCCCCTTGCACTGTAATGTGCTGAAATGTCTTTGTAGACCTGAAGGTGCACTTAACAAAACTGCCTAGCAGGGAATGACTATCATTTGGCTTCTTTATTGTATTTACTTTATCAGACTTCTTGCCTTTTCGTCCCCTTCTTAGGGACTGAGCTTCGGTATCTCAAGCCCTGAACACTTGTTTCCTCCAGGAAGAGGAAACTTCTGAAATGCTGATAGCCATAGCTCAGCTCTTCCAGTACGTGGGGGCCCTAGTACAATAGGGTGGCAGTGGAAGGGTTTGGTCATACCAGGGCTGTTAGCCATCCCAGAATCTCTGAAGTGGTTAACTCACTTCAAGTGATCTGAACCAGAGAGACCAAAGACATTAACTTCCTCTGTCCTCAGATTTCTAGAAGGCAGATGAGAGTCAGGAAAGGTTTTTGTTTTTTGCTTACCCCTTCTTCCCCATCTGTGCATAACCCCCACCCCCACCCCGCTCCCCCGTGGAGACTCGGGTTCTGATGATGAGTTCCACCAGTTCACTGGGAGTGTGTTAGTGGGTTAGCCCAGAAAAATCAGACAGACCAACAGCAAGATTTTTTTCCTCATGGTGGCTGTTGGGCAGTTATTTCTTGAAAATGAAATCTTCAGAAATGAAAAGCCACTAGAGTGAAACTAAAGCACAAGGGACAGCACCATCTTGATTCGCTTGAGAATTAAAGAAAATACATGTAAGTGGTAAATGAGGAGTAGATTTCTCTAAGTAGAAACTTAGTTTTGTCCAATAAGAGCCTTCTTCATGTTGTGTATAGTTAACAAAATTTTCAACAATTTGTTGACATCTAAGGAGTCAGTGATAATAATTTCTCACCCTCCCATTTAACATAGGAGACCTCAAAACATATGCTTTCTAAGCAGATTTTTAAAATTTTAATTCTTTGTTGGCTAGATCAGCTTGAACAGAAAGGAGAAAAGGGAAGCAGTTCTCCATTTTCTTCCAGGAATGACTTATTCCTGGGAGTGGTGGGAATTGGTGGGTGGTAACCATTCATAGCATAAAATTGCTAGAAAGAATATAAACTGCCAAACAGCCACTTTATCTTCTGGCTTTTTCCAAGCCAGAGTGGAATCTTTTGATGTTCATGTTCATTTTAAGAAGACAAATAAACAAACTAAAAATTGAAGTCCAGACACAACCCAAGCTGAATTGCTATCTTGGAGGCGGCCTCTTGCCCGCCGTTCGCTATGTTAGCACTTGTACCTATATCGTGGAATTTCAGGGTATATGCGAACCTGTCCAGCATGACTCAGGTAAATCTTAAAAGAATGTACATTACTTATCACTTTGTAAAGAAGCAAATGGGCTGAATTGTTAACCAAAACTGTCCCATTATCTTGGGTCACTGTGCAAACTCATTCAGGGTATTGATGTCAGGTTAGAAGCCTTGGGATCAAATGCCAGTCTCTTTGCTCAGGCAAAATGACCACAAACTTTCTGGGAAAGTCTAGGGTGTATGTAAAGGGTGAGGCCCTGCTGACCTCAGGACTATTAGCTTTAAGAAGATTAACCCTAGTCACAGTGATTTTCATTTAGGAGCTAACGAGGAGTTTACTTTTATGATGTGAAACTTCAAAGAGTCTAGAAAAGTTTTGTACCCCAATCAGAGGAGAAGAAGAAGAAATGGTGTCAGGAACAAAACACACAAAACAAAACAAAACAAGAAAACCCTCGCAGAATATTCCAGGTCAAAAGTTGTCTCCTCTCCAAAACTTCAGGAAGCCCCTTTCTTCTCTCCAGTGCACTGTTTTGGGACCTTTTATGCTGCTGTAAGTAGACTACATGGAATCTCTTCATGGACATACCTCTAGTATTAAAGAATTTTGGAGGTTAAAAATTAAGTCTTATTAATTTGAAGTGCACCATCAGGACAACAAACCATTTAAGCTGAAAAAGTCTATTTTATTTCTTGAATTTTCCAGTTGCTTACCCCTTGAGTTAAGGATGTGTGTCTAACCCACTGTGCATCTTCCTTGCCCTAACTGTTTAACGCGTCAGGTAGAGGACATTGAATGTTTGAATTGAGAACCTAATTGATGCGCATAGTTTTCATCTATGCAATTTTACTTGCTTCTGTCACTTTATGATCTGTTCATATTTGGCATTAATTAAAGATAATTTTTAAGGATCTTATCATGAAATATCTTGACTGGTTCTTTGTCTCTTGCTTAACTGGTCTCCTGGGGGCTCTTTGCTGCAGGGTCTCTTTAAATAACATAATGGATCAAAATGATATCATGAAGCACCCTGATGTCCTTTGGAGCTCACAGGCTGTTTCTGCTGTCCAAGGAAGTACACTGAATTTGCATGTTGAGAATAAATTCAGTTTGGCCTTAGATAAGATCCCCAGTAGAGGCTGATAAAATTTGGCCTATGAAAAATGGTGGGGGAATCAAGCTTGGAAAAGGAAAAGTTGAATGAAGATCATTGATTGTGTTTGCTTAAACCAGTTGCTTTTGGTCTGAAATTGTATTTTTCATCCACAATCTGCAGGAAGGAGTGTGTGTGTGTGTGTGTGTGTGTGTGTGTGTGTGTGTGTGTGAGAGAGAGAGAGAGAGAGAGAGAGAGAGATACAGTGCTGTGGCCTGGCATCAGATGACTTGAAATTTACACTATGGTGTCAGAAGTGATTGGATTTGGAAAACCAAAGTGGTTCCTGGGAGTTCTTTCCACATAGTTCTGTGTGTGGTTAACATTTCTTTCTTCCTCTTAGTGTTGTTTTTATTAAAAATGACTTGTGGGTGCATTTCCTTTTGATGTTTCCTGAGCTTTAGATCTATTTTCTTTATTGTGAATATCACATTTTATACCAGATCTCTTATGTCAGGCCAAACAGGACTACGTCTTATGACAGGTCTGTTATGTGCCCGTGCACTGTCATGGAATTGTCGCATGTTGTGATGGGTTCAAGTTGTCAAGATTCAGAGATAAAACTTTTGTTTGCAGTAGAAGTTATTATTTAAAGTAAATTATGAGGCTAGGCAGGCTCCCTGTGATTTTTCGGTTATGGTCAGATAATGAGACAGACTAAGCTCTGACAGAGAAGGTGAGAGAGAGATTCATGACAATAGCAGTGGGCACACGAGAGTCAGGACACACTCTCTTCCTTGTGTGTTTCTCAAAGCTCAGCCTTAGGAAGCCCTTCTTGAAGCAGGTAACTGCCAGGGGGAAGCCTGCAACTGGAAGCTTTTAGAAAAGAAATCAAGCCAGTTTAGGGGAAGCCAACCAGAAGAGTTGTGAACAGACAGCAATGTAGTCTGATCATCACCCCTCTGCGGCTGGGTAGGGGAGCTGCCTGCTGCAGTCCTTCGCATCAGAACTGACTGGGCTTGAGTGTGGCGGGAGGGAGGAAGGGAGGGCCAGCCTGGTTGCAAGTCCTGTGCAGGTAAGACACAGCTTGGTCAGGTGGCATGAATGGAAAGCATTCTCTTGAACCATCCTGAAAACAGGTAATTCAAAAATATCTAATTAATTTAATCTAAGCTATCTTCAGTTGTAAGATACATCCTTTGACATATTTGTAAGAACAGATAACAATGACATTTATAACCCATCATCTCATTGATTCATTCCACTTTCACAGATAGAACAGTGTGTATCTTAGAATGAATGAAAATACAGTGATTCTAATGCATGTTCTTCTTTGTTTCCTCATATGGTATACAGTTGTGAATTCTAAACCCTTTAAATTTGACAGTTTTCTTCAGACCTTAACCTGGATCTGGCTTGAACTTTTACAGTCCTTCCTTCCTTCCTTCCTTCCTTCCTTCCTTCCTTCCTTCCTTCCTTCCTTCCTTCCTGTGCTGAGGATGGAACCCAGGGCTTCATGCAGGCTGGGCAAGTACTCTACCAATGGCCACACCCCTACCCCCTGGTTAGAACCTGGAGGTCTTGTGTTTTTATCCCACAGAGTTTGGTTTGACCCCAACCCTACCTCAGGCTTTGCTTTAGGCCTTGGAGATGTGCTAGCCAACAAAGTGATGTGTTTCAAAGGTCGTTTCCCAGAGAGGGCCTGAGACTTAATTATCTTGAGGTTTGGTCTTTCTCTTACTCCCTCTTATCCCTTAAAAGCACTACCTCTATCATCTGACCTTCAGAATCATCAACAGCCCTTTGCTTTTAAAAAGTTCAGGGCCATCTGGTAAACTCAGCGCCATTGAGGTGAGGTGCTAATAGCAACTGTTTATGTTGTTCTCTTTGCAGTTTTCATATCACTTCCTCATTAATTACATTTCTTTATTTTCCTTGATGAATTACCTAGGGCCTTTATGGGTACTCTTTCTTTCTTTCTTTCATTCTTTCTTTCTTTCTTTCTTTCTTTCTTTCTTTCTTTCTTTCTTTCTTTTTGTTGTTGTTGTATCAGGGATTGAACCCAGGGGTACTTAACCACTGTGCCACATCTCCAGTCCTTTTTATTTTCATTTATTTTTTTGTTTTGAGATGGGGGTCTCACTAAGTTACTGAGGCTGGCTTTGAATTTGCCATCCTCCTGCCTCCTGGTCACTGGCGTTACAGGCTGTCCCTCCATGCCCAGCCCCATTATAGGTATTCTTATTTTGGAGGCTAAGGGAGCAGGCCTGGTTTTATGGATGTGGCCTAGTGCCTGATACATGATGGGGACTCTGTCTATGGAGCTGATTGGATGTGGAAAGCATCATGTTACATGTTAAAGAAAGCTCAGAAGACTTTGCCTAGGTACTTAATCTCTTTGAGGCTCTCAATGACTCGTTTCTAAAACAGAAATAGAATACCTCATAAGGTTGCAGGGATTAAGTGAGATGATATAGATCTAGGTGTAAATTCTAAATTGTCATGTAAGTTTGAGATAGTAATAGATAAGTTATTAATTATAATGATGAAGTGGAGAGCAAGAGAAGGAGGCCATTGGGTCTTCCCAGAGCAGGAGCTGTGTTTTAAAGGCAGATGCCAGGGAGATGAGAGGCTCAAGTCAAAGGATCCACTGACTATACTGTGGTGGGATTTGAGGACTTGGGATGGAGATGTTTTCAGGCTGAAACTTTGTTCCATCCTGCCCCAGAACACTGGGAAGCCCACAGGCCTGAGCTACCACTTCTCATCTTTGTTCCTTCCTTGCTCTTCGACAGACTTCCTATTTTACATCTTCAGCACTCAAATATCAAGGGTGAACTCTGCTGTGCTCTACCTTGAGGAACCAGAAGGTATCGAATACTTACATCCCTCTGATTGTCTCATTTCCTCATGTGCAAAATATTGTCTGGTTTGATTTATTTTTCCCGTTCCACCTGTGAATATTGAAAAATAATGCAAGATGTTGCTTGGGTAGGTTTTTCATATGCTTGTCTGAGAGACACTTTATAAACGTGAAAAAATACTATTCTTCACTGTCCTTGCTAAAAATAAAGCAACTAACTCTCCCAAGAACTTATGAGTCAATATAGTCTTTTCCTGAGTAGCACATACTATAAAGATGTTTATAAAAATTTATCAATTGTAATATCTCTACAGTGGTCGAGCCCTTTGGCAAAATCAATTGAATTTAAACAACAATAAGCCTTTTGTCTGCTTTTCTTAAGGAATTTCATTGTAATTAAGAAGTTGAGTATCTATTAAAATCTTTGGCTCACAAAATATTTTTTTCTAGACAATGACAGTTAAGGGCTACCTTGAGTTCTTTCACCTATCAGTGATTTTTAAAAATAGATTTTGTGTGGTGTGTCCATGTTTGCTGTGGTAGATATCCTGTTCTCAACGGTGTTTCAAGTTATGAGCATTCAATGCTCTCTAGGAATATTTCCAGAAAAACTAATTCTAGTTGAGATTTTTTTTTCCAGAACTAAAATCAGAGATGATCAATGAATAAGGATTTAAGTTTAAGATAAGTAGGTTTTGAGCTCAGAGCCAAATCCAACATTTATTAAAAATTCTTGCTTGTCCATTTCGTAAAATAAGAGTGTTTAGAAACCCAAGATGCTTTAAATATCTATAATGGTGACTGCTTATTGTTTTTTTGTTTTTTGCATCTCATGCATTATCATTATTTCTCTGCTTCAGAAAGGAAGTAATTTTGTTTTATGTGAGTTTCAAAGGGATCCTTTCTGAGACCAAGATTCACTGTACAGTATGTTCTCCTTTCATTATTAACAAGCCAAACACTTTTTTTTATCTTAGAGAAAGTTGTGCGTATGTCAGCCCTTCAAAGATGAGACGCCCACTTCAGTTTTTTAAAGATTGCAGGATATTAGCTTATTACTAAAGGACATTTCTAGTAAAGATGGGGAATAGCTGTCTTAAAAATTTCTACAGGATGAAAATCAAATTTGTTGATGTTTAAAAAAATAATGCTTGCCTTCAGTGGATAAAAAAATGAGACCTGTAAACATCATTTAATGTCAGTATGGGTCATTCCTAAACAGAATAGTGTACCTTTACATAATGATTAGTGTGTTGGAAGAAAGAGTGTTTGCCTACTGCAAAAACCTCCAAAGGGCACATCAGAGCAGATTGTTTTCAGCCAAGAACACCCATTGGATTTGAGGAAAAAGCAAAAACAGGTTGTCTGGCATGTAAAAGTCAAATACTTCAATAATGACTCTTTAGGGTTTGCTGCAAGAGCATGATGGAAAAAAGAAAATGATAATGTTTACCGGCCTAAGGCGGGAAAAGGTGGCCAGGAAAACTTTCAAGTCTCTAGATTTCTGATGGGTTATTAGGAAATGGGCTGACATTGACTTGGGGAGGACAGAGACCTGGCTCACCTGCTGAGCAATAAGTAATAGATCAAGTCACTTATTAACAACCCAAAGTTATTATGGCAACCGACACAGTGGCTCATCAGTTAATGCTGTTTATTGTTAAATGATGGACCATTAAGCTGTTTAAGAAAAGTCGTGTACATCATAGATCAATTAGGGTTCTGAATGGTCAGCCAGATTGCGGGGGAGTTCATTGTTGTTGGACCGTGGACTAAATTAACCAGAGAGTGTGATGGAGTTCAGTAAGATAGACTCTTGGTAATCACAGATCATACAGATAAGAGTCTGGCAGAGAGGAAGAGGAGAGGAAAACATAAGATGATTTTAAGATAGGATCTTTGAAACCTGAGAATCCTAGTGTTCAAAAGCAGGAAGTATCATTTTATGAGGTCCCAAATCTACATACTGATCTAAAGGCAAAATAATTAAAGATGATTGTTAAAGTACAGAGTTGTAATGAAGATTAGAGTAAGAATAATGGTGTTTTGTTTAACTCCCTTCCTTTATAAACTGGGCACTCTCCACCATTCTCACAAGTAACATTCACATTCATGTTCATTTGCAATTACTCTGAAAATGAAAACCTGAATTTCTTAGCCAGTCACAGCAATCCCCAACTTTTCTGGCTGGGCTGACATATGACCTTCATCATATTGTGTTCCATTCCCTAATTCAGAAAATATAGTAATTAAGATTCTCAATAAATCCTGTTGTTCTTATGTTCTCTCTTTGGAAGAAGCATCTTGATTGTGGTTCTCTTTGAGAGGGGATGTCATTTTAATTGAAATAGCTCATTGATAACAGAGTTCCCTCTCAAGACCTGGAGGTGGGACATTTCCAGAGTCTATACTTCTTTATCCATGCTGCTGAAGACTGGATTGGGGCATTTCTCACCCACATCGCTGCTTCCATCAGAGGTTAAAGGTCGGCAGCTAATTATGCTAGAAGATTAATGTTCATATTCTTATATTCTTAGGTCAACTAACAGAGTTTTGATTTGCTAGAGCATAATGGTTGGGATTGGCAGTTGTAAGTATTCTAATATTTAATGAGAGTCTTAAAATCTGTTTTACTGGAACATCCATGAAAGTAGAATCAAGGGACCAGACATTGAATTTGAAGATAGAGAAATGGGACGCTATAAAAAACAAGTGGTGGTGGATGAGTTGCTAGAATTGGAATTATATTCCAGGTATGTTTCATTTCTTATGCTATCATATGCACAATTATCACTAATTTTTGAGCCCTTATTCCTTTATATCCAGGAAGATACCTGTCCCCAGCCCCAGCTTATGCATGTATGTGCACACATATCTGTATACATACAAACACACCCATGTACCCATACGCATACACATCTATATACTGTGACCTCTACTCATCTACCTGTCCATGAACCTGTGCAGGTGTATGGTTGCTTCAATAGGACAGCACTCTCAATTCATACTGAATATTCATGACCACTTGCTTTCATTAAACAAAGAACAAATTTCATGAAGATATCATGATACCATTTTCCTTTTTTTTTTTTTAATTTAGATAAATTGTCCACTCAAGGAAAGAAAAAAAAAATGAAACCAACCAGCAGAAGCTGAGGAACCCAGGTTACTCTTCTTTGGGCTCTGGGACATGACCACAGTGAGGATGGCTCTCATTCTGTCCTGTCTGGGTTTATATTCCATCTGCACCTTGGGCAGCTCAAGTGCACAGTGATGAACAGTGGGCCTGGGTTGGGTTGGACGATTTATAGGTGGAACCCTGATAGGACCGGACATGTGGCCGTCTCTGAACTTTGTTCTGTTCTTTCATGAGCCACTTTGTTCTACTTTGTTAAATTCAAAAATTAGGCATTTTCTATCTTATGGCCTGCTCAGGAAATGACATTCTTAAGTGGAACACGGGACCAAAAGTTTTAAGTAATTTCCTTGAATTTGCAGAAATTTAGGTTTGTGGGCCAATGGCATGTGTCTTACTCCAAAGCTTTTTTTTTTTTTTGCAAGTTTATAAAATAGGTGATAATAAAAAGATTGGTTTCAGTGATGCTATTTGGTTGAATCTCCAATGCTAGACAATTTTGATGCTATTGGTGATAAGTTCTGAAGAAAGGTGCTTCAGCCTTGCTAAGCCCAGCAACACTCCTTAAATTTATATGAATGGAAGATTTGTCATAAACATGCAAAAATTCATGTGGTACAATGTTCTAAAGGCATGCAGTTTTAGTCTTAATTAAATGCACACCTCCACAACCTTGGACCCTCTAGCTTTATTTAAACCATAAATTTACAGACCACAGAAAAGGGGTACTTTTGTTTCCCATGTACAACACCCACGTAATTTAATGGTATTTTAGTTGAAAGGGGGAGTATAATAAGTGTTCTTTTTCTATCTTTTAAAATTTGTGAAAGAGTTTCACACACATTATTTTATTTGGCCCTTCATACTAGCAGGTTAGGTGGCAGGTTAGGAATATTCCCCACCCCCCAGTTATAGATTGCATTCCCTGGGAGGCAGACTTGGAGATGGAGATTGTGCCCAGGTAGATTATAAGATTATTAGAGAGTGTTCTTGGGATGACATGTGAAGGCAGCAAGGAAAGGAGGGGAGAACAGAAGGAGAAGTTGGGCTGTAACATGGTCCAAACAGGCCCAGCCATTCTTGCAAGGAGGTCTGAAGCTGAAGGTCCTTCAGATGTATCCTGAGTTGGAGTATGTGGGCCAGGCCTCTAGATTCTCTCACTGACCTGTCTTTGGGTACAGATGTCCCAGGAGGAAACATGTCCTCAAGCAAGTAACTCTTTTGAAAGAGGCGATTCCCGGTGAAAACAGCTAGGGTGATAAGTTCTCTGGTCACAAAGGATGTAAGGGTTGTGAATCAGAGTGCTGACTGTGGAGGATAATGAGCTTACATGTAGCTATAGGAGAGGCACCCCGAGGAGGCCAGGGGAACAGTGAGAAGGAGCATTCAGAAGAGGGATCATCAGTTTCTAATAAGCCAGAGTTGACTGTAGTTTATAGATTGACTTGTTAAATGGACAAAGTGCTCGGAGGCCCCTGGAGATGCTCTGTTCTAATGCATACTAGAAGGCCTCCTTAAGACTAGCCTGAGCTCTCCTGTATGGATTGAGTTAAATTATTAATCAGAAACAATGTGTGATGCTGGCTAATGCTGCCTAATGGCAAGGCTGGGTGATTGTGCTCCTCCTTAATGCATGTTCGGGGCACAGGTTCGGCTGGAATTGACATGGCCTATTCCTCCCTGTGTCTGGACACCTCTGTGGGATAATGCTTTGAGGTTCCAGAGAAATGCACCAAACCACTTGTGTGACTTAATGCGTCTGTATAACATTAGCATTTCCTCTTAATGTGTCACACGGATGATAAAGAAGTGCCTGGAAAGGAGCTAGTGGTAAGGGGGGTTTTAAAAGCAAACTCCGAGGCCTTGTGGCACTATCACAGTGCCCCTAAGTGTTTTGTGGCCAATTTAGAACTACTCAGCATGGAATTCATACACCTGCATCTTCATCGTCAATCAGCTTGACATTTGGTCCAGAAACGACAGAGTTGTTTAGATTTTTTTTTTCTCCTTGAAAACAGACCTCAGGGAAACTAATTATTTGGGCAGCTTTGCCCTTGCATCTAAGAAAAAAAAAACCCTCTTGATGCCAGGCAGGATGAGGCCCACCTGAAATCCCAGTGGCTAGGAGGCTGAAGCAAGAGGATTGCAAGTTTGAGGCCAGCCTCAGCAACTTAGCAAAACCCTATGTAACTTAGCAAGATCATGTCTCAAAATTAAAAAAAATAAAATAAGTTTTAAAAAGGGCTGGGGATGTACTTCAGTGGTAAAGTGCCCCTGGGTTTCTGGGTTCAATCCCCAGTAAAACCAAACCAAATCAAACTTCTAGGACATGTAACTAATGGTGATTATTATTACTCTGTGGTTTCCAGACTGTTAGCAGAAAATTTGCATTTTGTAAAAAAAGACCAGTTTGTTGCATCAGAAACAGATCTGGTCCAGAGTAGATTTGAAACTATTCAGAGAACAAATGGGATTTCCCCAAACTTCTGCCATTGTGTGGTATTGAATCACAGTTGTGTTGGGAATCCAGAGTTTGTGTTTTCAGTTCCAAATCTTAGCAGTTTAATACTTGAAGTTTATAATACAATGCCAGCTTCTTCCGGTTTAGGTTGTAAAACAGAACATCTAAGCCCATGGATTCCTGCAGTTTGGAAACTAACCATTGAATGAGTAAAATTGGTTTAGCCATATTTAAGTCAAGACAGTTTCAGGTGTTAAAGACCCAGTGATATTTAGATATTGCCAGAGTTACTGGGGTCATTTGATTACCAGAAGCCTGCAGGTGTCTGTACAAAAGGAGAGAGAAGATAGGGAAGAAATACCTCATAGGTTAGGTCTCTTTTACTTCTCTGTGTGTATGCATGTCCTTCTGGGGAACCTTCACTTCCTTATAGACCATTTTTTTCTTACTTTTTTAAATTAAAATTTTTCTAGCCATCAGTAAAAAATAACTTTTTATGTCCTTATTTCTGATTCAGACTTTTAGACAAATGACCTATTGGAAAAGACTGAGTTGGAAAGTTCATTTCTTTCTAGCACTGTAGAAATATCATAATCATCATTTGATTCTCCTAGAGACATGAGCAAGCCTCCCCACATGGAATGAGGTGTTCTCTTCAGAGCTGGTCATAAATCCAGAAAGTCTCTAAACAAATGAGATCATTACTCCTGACTTGGCTTTTGCTGAAGGAAGGTGTTATTTCTATGGAATCAACTGAATAGACATATGGAATTGTAGGGATGGATTCAATTTGGGAAATAAAAATATTTGGTCCTACCTAAGACTCCATGGAGCCAGTCTTGGAAATTGGTATGAATGTGAGGTTCTGAGTCACCTGGGCTTCAGAGCACATCTTTGGTGACCACCTCCTCCAGTCATGCCCCACCTGCTTCAATTACCACCCAGTAATCCATTCATGCCAGGAATGGACTGATTAGGTCATGGCTCTCACAATCCAGTCTTCCCACCTCTCAGTACTCCTGCATTAACACTGGAGCTTCTGGTGGACATCTCATATCCAAACCATAACAATATTAATGTATTATAAACTTTATCTTACAAATTGGAAAGTGCAGAGCGATGGAAAATGTTACCTTTTCTTCTTAGTAAGCAACACTTCATACATTTTCGTTTCACAACCATCATCTCCTGCTACTTCACTTTGTGTACCCTGTATTCATTCCAACCTCACAGAACTACTCACCATTTCTCGAAATTCGATTAGTGACGTATTTATCACCATGCCATCGTACCTGTGGAGGCACTGTACCGTGCTTGATGTTTTCTGGCCCTTCCAGTTTTATTCTTCTGGACATCTATTCGATCCACAAAGATCCAAGTCATGCATCAGCATCCGTGTATTCCCACAAGACTTTAAGAAATATATTTAAACTGATTTTTTTTCTTGGTTCGTGTCACTTCTTACCCTGAGTTCTTTTGGGGTAGAAATAATGTTTGGCACACAGTAAGTGTTTGATGAGCACTGAGTGAATAAGGAAAGAAAAAATAATCTGCTCAGTTCCGTGCTGTGGGGGAAGACTCAAGAAAATTTTGCAAGCAGGTAAGATTTTTAAGTGCTTATAATTTATTATTTATACAACAGCTTTCTTCAAGGAGCTTAATGTTCTAAAGTCTTTAGCTTTGTTTTATCCGTCCAGATGTACCATTTGACTTTTGAAAATAGGGTAAAAAGTTCTCCATCTGTCTGTCATTCCTGTGGGCAGGAAACAGACTTCTCTCCTTCACATGGATCTGTGTCTTCCTGATGCATTTTAAGCTTGGATACATGAAATTCAAAATCACAGTGATAACCACACTCCTTTCAGCACCCCCTGGGAGATGGAAAGGAAATGGGGAGAACTTCCTGGAAAAGACAATGAAACAAGCCTAGAAAAGAAACAGAACCTTCCAAAATGACACCAAATGAATGGCAGAATTCAATCTAGAATCCAGGAGGCCCAACAGGGTTGAAATATTCTGCTAGAAGTCCAACGATACCTCTTCACAGTGCAGGGGAAACTGCTGTTCTCAAGTCCGGGAGTTGTTTGGGGATTTTCATTAGGTCCTTTAATTTGTGTGGCTCACGAAGTGGCCTAACTCTTTAAATGCTCCAAAATTGAAACCAGCCCAAACCAAAAAATTACAAATAAAGTCATTCTACCATAGAAATATGATTTTTTTTGGGGGGGAATATATTTTCCTAAATAAGTTTCAGGTGATTTCCCAGAGCTGCGAGCTCTCTCTTCCCAGGCGGTGTCTGGATCCCTTCATCTGGTGGATTCCTGTCTTGCTCTTCTTGGCTGGGATTGCCTCCACCATCTCGATCTTGGGCTGTTTCTTTGTCCTTTGTGGTGTTTGCAACACCTCCCAATTTAGCATCCTCCTGCCTTTAATGAATGTGCTGTTAGTGCTTCCCCCCTCCTACCTCATCATTAATGAAGATGTTAAGGGAAACTGGGCCCATCACCAATCCATGGAACACCCCACTAAACACCTCCCACCACCGGCAACATAACCATTTATCATTACCCTTTGTTTACACTCCTCTCAACTGTTTCTAATCCGTGTGGCAGTGCTTATAAACCAGCTTGCGGTTGTTTTCCAAGGGAGACAGAGAACCCCTTCTTTTGCAGCTTTATCTTATAATCAGCAGAGAGCTGAGGACTCACTTGGTGAGAAAGAAGGGATTTGGTGAGGGAAGAATACCACTGCCTGCAGCCTGATTTTTGTTTGTTTCTAGTGATTATTTCCAGGGAGGAAAGAGACAGTAGCCAGAGAGTTGACAAAGGATCCAGATGCCCAGGAGGTGGCAAGGGCAGCCTGCTCCTCTGCCCAAGAGACGCCAGCAGCCTGGGTGAACCCCAGTACGTGTGTGCGGGCATGGGCAGAAGTACACACACTTGCCCACTTGCTTGTGGCTTAAAATAGGCTCACCCTTGCCCTTGGCCCCCAAATGTCAGATGAGGAATGTATGATCTCATTTCTTTCGAGGGATGGATTATATTGGACTTTGATATTCTAGGCTTTGGGAATGGGAAAACGAATAGGACATGTTCCCTGCTCACAAGGAGCTTGGTGTAATGGGACAGACATGACCACTGACAATCTGGTAGGGACAGAGAACCAGGAGCAGAGGAGGCAGTTAGTTCTGAAAGCATGGGGTGGGGAAGGGCTCTGAACCTGGAGCTCTCATCATCCTGCTTTGGTTTTGGCTTAAAGCAACCAAAGTTTAATTTCCTCACAATTGTGTAGGGTAGAAGTCTGAAATCAAGGCCCTGGCAAAGCCATGCTCTCTTGCTGGGTCCTGGAGAGGGGTTCTTCCTTTCCCTGGAGCTGCTGGTAAGTGGTGATGGGCCTTGGTCTTCCTCCTTTTGTGATGGCATAGCTCGAGTCCCCACCTCTATCTTCGGGGGCTGTCTTCCTTCTGTGTCTCTCCAAATTCCCTTTGTCTTAAAATGATATCAGTTATTGATCAAGGTCCACCTTAACCCAGTAAGCATCATCACGTTTTATCATGGGAGGTCATTCTTATCTCTCACCGTGGTTGTTGATCATTTCAGTGTAACTATCCATTTTCTGCCTCCCTAAGTTATAATCACCCAAACTACATTTCTCAGTTCAGTTCAGTCATGGAAAGACCATAAAAATCCATAAGCTTTTTTTTTGGGGGGGGGTGGGGGTATTGGGAATTGAACCCAGGGACATTGAACCACTGAGCCATATCCCAACCCAGTTTTTATATGTTTCATTTAGAGACAGGGTATTGCAGAGTTGCTTAGGGCCTCACTAAGTTGCTGAGGCTGGCTTTGCATTCACTATCCTTCTGCCTCAGCCTCCTGTGCCACTGGGATTACAGGCATGGGCCATCACTCCTGGCCAGCCATAAGCATTTTTATTTGTTTCTTCTTTATAGCACCTGTTTGGTTAGAGTAGACCTTCAGACCAATAGCAGCTAAATATCTTTTCTCTATTCTGCAACTTCCCAAAGCATTGTATTTTCCTCTTTTATGCTGCTTAGTGTTCCATAATTATTTATTTGTATCTTTCTCTCCCACAACATTATGAGGTCCTACTGATAGAAGTCATGCTGTATATTCAAGTGTGACCCCTACAAAACTGCTAACATGCTTCACCTGGTGAATGGACAGACATGTAGATAAATGAACCAGGGAATGAAGGAGTGGAGGAGCTAATATTCCCTGAACTAAATACCAAGGAAACTGTTTCTCTTTCTGAAATCTTGCCCTCTCATGTTTCTACTTTAAAGTTGCAGCAAATAAGTTGCATCAACGGGGAACACAGGTTGAAAGTGTATTACTCGGTTTCACTTAAAAAGGAGGATATGTCTTCTCCTGGCCATTGAGCCTTCTCTGTTTGCCTGGCCTCACCTTTTCATTGCTGTGGGCTGCCAGCCCCTGTGCCCTGGGGACAGTATTGTGGGGGTTAGAATGGAAGCTTGGTATGCTTTTTCCTCTCGATCATATGGCGCTCACACCGCCACTCATCTAAAACTTGGAAGGAGAGGAATATTCAAATGTGCATTTAACTTTTTGATCATTCATCTGATCACTGCGTCCTCTCATTCTCCCCCCTACCCCTCAGTCATCCTGAGGTCTTAGCATGTTCAAGTGGCTTATAAAGGGTACGCACATTCCAAACCCAGTTTGGGGTTCTAAACTGATTGTGATGGTTGGCGAGGGTATAAATATAATCCTGTCCCTTCTTTTTGCTTGCAGTGAAAGTATCAGGGAAAAGGTAAAAAAAAAAAAAAAATACTTCCACAGGTTTGTGCAAATGATGTTTGTGGAGTGGGTGGGTTCAGTAGAACAAGTTGGGTGGGACCCTTACAGCTGGCTTGGCCACCAAGAGGCAGTGTGATCCTCTGCAAGTTCTCTCCTCTCTCTGGGCTTCAGTTTCTCTTTCCTTCAGCTCTGTGAGGTCACACAGGCCAAGCTGAAGTAGAGCAAGATGATTCTTGTACAGTCTCAGCAACAGCAAGGCACTAAGCAACTCAGTAAGGCCCTGTCTCTAAATAAAATATGAAATAGGGCTGGGGATGTGGCTCAGTGGTCTAGTGCCCCTGAGTTCAGTCCCTGGTACCAAAACAAACAAACACACAATAATTCTTGTGAAGATATACTGTCTGCATTTCTCAGTATAGTTTTGCAATTTTAAAGTATAGCTGGGTTTGTATTACCAAGGCCAGTTCTTCACTTTGTGATCATTCTGACCCCTTGCTTCTCATATCCCCCCACCAGCCCCTACCCATTTATGATTGAGTGAGAGGGAGGAAAGTGGGGCGACTGAGTCAAATGTTTCTTCCAATTACTTCTTTTAACGTGTGTGGGAGGAAGATGGAAACTGGCTTTTTCACCAAATCGTTTCATTTGTTTGTGGATTTGATTCTAAGGTTTTTTTTTTTTTTTTTGTTTGTATGTAAAGCGGTTTCCACATGAATCCCAAGAAGTAGAAACTCATAGAGTTTCTTTAATAGTAATGATGTGGACATTCAGTGGGACTCGGTAGAATGCCTTTTGCTGGCATGGTGATGCGGCCCTGCAAGCTGACTCAGCTGAACCTACTGAGCCACGTTCATTCATTTATTAATTATTCATGCTTGTACTTCTCCCAAAGATCATACGGAAGGGTACACAATAAAAATGACATTTCCAATAGAATTGTAAAAACAAAGATAAATTAGCCATGTGATGGTGGAAGCAGAGACAGTTGCACAAGGAAGAGCTTTCTTTTGGTTGAGCACATTTTTAAATCTTTGAGATTCCTGGCAGCCAAGGAAAGAAAGGAAAAATAATGCGTCACATAGCTTTTATCATGTAGTAACACACACATGCTACGCTTTCAGCAGGTGGGACGATCTCATTTTAACTTACATGGAACTCTAAAAGGTCGATTTTAATATTTGATTTTCATTTCACCTGGAATTATTTTTAGCACTTCAATAGTGCTTTTACAATAGATGTAAGGTTTTTATTTCATAAACCATCTTTCGTATTGACCTTCAAATAAAGCTAAATGCACATTAAAATGTAATTTTGAAACATTTCGACTTGGGTTAAATAAAGTAGTTCAAGGGCATAAGCTTTTGTTTTCATTTTGTGAGTGAGATCGTACAAATAGATATAGTGGTAGAACTCGGAAAATCCAAAATGGAATTGTTTCTTATATTATCAGTCTTAAGATGAATGGCTGCCTGTGGCTTTTGGACAGGATCCAGATAGTTACTGAAGTTCAACTGCAACAGGTTGGGTTTTTGACAAAATCAGCATTTTGCGGTGTAATTAAAAGTCTCTCTCTTTCTTACCGTATAGAAATTCGTTCTGTGCAAGAGAGAAATGGACTACTTAGTATTTCATGTAGGCTTGGGTTTTTATTTTTAAAGTAAGAGCAATTATACATGTATGCAAGCCCTCTATATGGCATAGCTTTCTCATTTGGGGAGATAGCCTTGAATAGAAAAGTTGATTCTTGAAGTCCATGGAGGTACTTATGATTTAGTATTTCTCAAACTCATTGAACTATGAAACTCTATTTTACTTAAAGTATGTTGACAGACATTCAGTAGTTGCTTATGAAATAGAAAGCATGCTGAAAAATGTGGTACCCAGATGAATCAATCATTGCAAGAAGTGATCAAAAACTTGATTCATATGTTTAATATACAATAAAGAGTGACTAATATCACAAAGATATGTTAAAATAATAAGACATGAGGCACAACGTAGACCAGCAGTCTTCAAAGAGATGTTATATGATTTGATGCTAGTTTGCAATGTGATGAGAGTAGTGTTTCCACTCCTGGACACCTGCTTTGTGAGCTGAGAAAACATCAGGTAGTGATAGACTATGGTAATTGGCACCAAAAGAATTAGTTCATTCATTGCAAAACACTGAGGCCTCTACTGGGCTACACCCTAAGCATGGAGTTCCTAAGTTTCTAAGATTTTAGACTGGAGGAAGACACGAGAAGCCATCATGGATTTCGTCATTGTATGGTGAGTGTGATGGTAGGATAAAGACAGAGACCTCTTAACAGTGTGTCATGGAGGCTCCTAACTAAGACTCAACAGCCAGGAAGTCTTCCTTCAAGAAATGACTTCTAAACTGAGATCTGAAGGATGAAGAAGGCTTAGCCTGACAGAGATCAAAGCCGGGCATTGCAAGTATCCAGAACAACACGTGCTAGGTAGGCTGAGTGGAGAGACAGTGCTGAGAAGGGGCACTCAGGAGGGGCAGTGCATGAGGTGCAGGGACCAGCAAATGGAGGGTGGGAAGTAGGTGGTGGTGGACTGTGGGAGCTTTGCCAGCCAAGCCTCAGACATTAGATGTGATTCTGAAAGCAATGGCAAAGGACAATTTTTTTTTTTTGGCACCAAGGATTGAACTCAGGGGCACTTCACCACCAAGCCATATCCCCAGCCCTTTTTATATTTTATTTTGAGACAGGGTCTCCTTAAGTTGGTTACGACTTTGCTAAGTTGCTGAGGTTGGCTTTGAACATGTGATCCTCCTACCACAGACTCCCAAACTGCTGGGATTACAGGTGTGAACCACCATGTCATGATTTTAAATAGGGAAGTGATAGGGTCAGCTTCACAATTTATCTGACTACTCCTTGGAAAACAGACAGGAGGGGTCAAGACTGAAGGAAGGGTTACCACACAGGGTGCTGGAACATGGAAATCCAGGCAAGGTAGGATTTGTAAGATAAAACTCAATTTCTTCTGATGGATTTTTTTCCCCACCTGAGTGGTAAATAGTGACATGGTTGAGAACAGTTATCAGTGATCGAGAGGCCTGAGAGCAGGGAACAGAAGATTAAATAGCAGAAGAGGAAGTGTGGCCAACAGTTAGAAGCATCTGGGAGGAGAAAGGTAGATGGAGATGAGCAATGACCACGTGAGGCTGGAGAAAGGCATCTGCTCTCCCGTCCACCTGCAGGAACTCTGCTCTTTTCCTTCTTTCTTATGATGTTCCTCGTATCCTCCTGCTGACTGCTTGGTGCCCAGATCCTAGGCTGAGACATGCAAGTTACTTGTACCAGCCAACCATTGTGTACCCCCACAAATCAGGCCTGGGTTCAAGAGTGTCCCTTCTTCCTCTGGCTTCCTTTAACAAAGTGTTGATTTCTTTAGTTCTCAATTTTCTTTATTCCTGGCCTTCTGAGGACAAGGTCTGAGTTAGTCAGCTTTCTGTCACTAAAACAAATATCTGAGATGATAAAATAATAAAGATAAAAGGTTTATTTTAGCTCAGAGTTTGGAAGATTTCAGTTCATAGTTGGTTGGCTCCATTGCTTTTGGGCCTGTGGTGGGGAAGCTTCTTATGGCAAGAGCTCAAGGAAGAGCAAAATTGCTTACCTCATGACCAGGATCAAAAGAGAGAGGAGGCCAGGGTCCCATGATCCTCTTCTATAGCTCACCCCTGATGACCTAAGGACCCTGATGACCAAAGCCCTCTTATTAAGGTTCCACCACCTCTGGAGAGCACTACCTGGGAGCCAAGCCTTTAACACATAGGCCAGTGGGAGACATAAGCCTGAACCAGACTAGAGCAGGGTCCATATCCTGTTCATTGGTATATCCCCAAGGCATGGTTCACAGTAGATACTTACTAAATCTTTAGGGAATGACTGATGAATTGATTGGTTAATGGATTCAATCATAATTAGATAACAATGACAGACTCCAAATTCCTGGAGGATATTGTTTTATTTTAAAAGGGGGGTATTTTGTTAACTTAAATAAATCTTTCATTTGAGAATGTGAGGAGAAAATCATCTTAGAGAATGGAAACACCTATGACTTCCTTCATGCACTCTTGCCCACTCAGTCCAGTCTCTCCAGTCTCTAGAAGTGTTAGACATGGGTGTGGGAAGGGGACCTTTCTATCTACCCCACTTCTCAGGTCCCTGTTTCAAAAAGGAAGAATATAGAGCCTAACTCATTATCTTGCCCTTAAACCTGCTCTTCCTTCGTTTCTGAATTGGCATCTGGTTCGTCAGACTCCTGAACTAGACCCTCACGGTGGCCCTCAGAAACGCTCCCCACACCTATCCCTTTGGCTGCAATTCCAAGTCCTGGCCACACGGAACTCCTCACATGTCCCAGACACTCTGCATCTCTTGTGTAAGGCCCTCTCATTGCCCATTCTGTGATTTTGCCCTGGAAGTCTTTCTTTATTGGACAATTCTTAGTTAACCTTCAAGACTGCTCAAATAGCACTTGTTGATGAAAGTTTTTGACTCCCCTATGTAGACTTGGTTGCTTCTCCAATAGCTCTTAACATATAATTGGGTAATTTGTCTGTTTACAAATCCATCTTGATTTTTTTTTGGTAAATTATGAACAATTTTTGTACAGACTCACAGTGCCCCATAGATAAACATCTATAGAATAATAGATGAATAAGGAAGACCCACTTCCTGGTAGGTTCCTGGAAAATATCTGTTTTAGGAAGATCTCCTCTGAGCTGAAGTAGTTTGATTACCTCCTCAGTTTGATTTAGTGATGCTCAGTTGAAACTCAGCTGTCTCTTGCATATCCTATAATACCCTGTCTGCCATATTCATTTGAATACCTCTCAGGAGGGCACACGTGAATGCTATTTCAACGTGAAACAGCTTTTGTTACACTCCCCTATAATTAGACTCTATATAATGGAACTTGCTAAATCAGGAGCAGTTAGAGCCTGTGTGGGCAGGAAATAAGACTGATAGATTATATTCAGCTCAAACTTTCAATCACTCGTGAGTTCTGTTACAGACATGGCAGATGGTAGATGATTCTAAAAAGACTCATAGAAAGGATCCACAGGGTGTTCTGGAACCAAGACAAAAACACAATCAGACATGACTTGCAGTGGTCAGATATCAATTTGAGAAGACATTCATTCATTCCACCCATATTTATTTGCTCTCTGGCTCTTCTGCTTGTTGGGGATACTGCAGTCAACAATGTAGGCAAAAAAAAATCTCTGCCCTTAGGGAGCTTCTATTTTTATTGGAGGAGACAGATAATTAATAGTAATAAATAAGTCAAATATATAGAATTTTACACAGTGTCAAATGTTCTGGAGAGCAGTAGAAAGGAATACCAGAGGGGTCTAATTTTAAATAAAGAAGCCAGAAAACACACCACTGAGATGGTAAGATTTAGATGAAGACTAACCAAGGGGGACAGTGGGCCATACAGGTACCTGGAGGGTACATATTCCCAATGGAGGGAACAGCTAGTGCCAGGACTTGAGGTGGACATGTGCCTAGCTTGTTTGGACAATAGCAAAGAGGTCAGTCTAATAGAAACAGATAAGATTATGTTGGACTCCTAGGTCATTTTAAGGACACTAACTTTTACTTTGAGGAAGACAGAAAAACATTGGAAGGTTATAAGCCAAGAAGTAACATCTGAACTTTTTTCTTCCAAGGCAAATGGATCCACTCAATTGGATGGCATATTTGAATCAACTAGATTTTCTAGATGAAAACAGAACTGAGCAAGACATCAGTAGCTCAGATTCCATGTTACTTCTCTATCTAGACTGTTGGTTTGCTATTTCCCCTTTTACATTCATTCAAGAAATACTTTAAGAGGAGCCAATCCTTGCTTTTACAAAGCTTGCAGTATGATGGGGAAGACAGACATCAGGCCACTGGGTGATGCATGGGAGAAAACAAAAAGAAGGCGTTAACAGGAGTTTCTAACCTCTTCTGGGAGCACAGAGGCATCTCTCCAGAGGAAGGGTTATCTAAGCTGAAATCTGATGGCTGAGTAGAGGCAGACTGAAAAGCAGGACAGCATTTGAAGCTGAACATGCTGCCTGTGTACAGGCTTTGAGGCCAGGGTAAGCATTGCATTTCTCAACCCTAGACATGGGATAAAGCAGATCAGGGTGGATAAAGGATGGTCAGGGTGAAGAGATCAAAGGGTATGGAAAGCAGGCCCAGTGAAGCTGGAGAGGCAGGCTGAAGAGCTCTCTAGGAATTTATTGTTAGGGCAATAAGAAGATACCAGAAAATGTCATGACGAGGTTTATATTTAGAAAAGACCATCCATTCTGGCTATAGCATGGTGGATGGGTCATTAGGTGGAGACTAGTAAGGATGTTATAGGATCTTCTAGTCGAGGAGTGATAGAGTTTGCCTAGCCACGGGGCCGGGATGGGAAGAGGAGTGGAGGGAGGTGGACTGAACAGAATTTGATGCCTGATGGAATATGGAAAGGGCCAGAGGAGTTGGAAATATCAAGAATAACTCTAAGCTTCTGACTTGGATGCTGAGTTATGATGGCATGTGGGAAGATGAACATCTTTGGTGAGAAGTTTTGGTGGCTGAGAAGCATCTAGATGAGATGTGGAAGAAGCAGCTGAGTATATGGGTGTGGACGTGAAGTGGGAAGGGTATGCACTGGAGATATGGATTGGCACAATGTTGGCACCCAGACTCTGCTTGAATCCTTGGATGTGAAAATGACCAGTAAGGAGAAAGGCACATGGAGAGGGCCTGGGCAGGGCTCTCAGGGATGCCCTAGACAATGGCTGGTCTGAGCTGGAGGCTCAGGGTGATCTGTAGAAAGCCAGGAAAAGGTGGTGGCCTTGAGTGTCTGCTGTTGCTGCCAGCTCTGGATCCTGTCTTCTTGAGATTGTTGGGGTTGCTGTGTCAACCTGGTTTGATCCTTCAGGCTTTCTCCTCTTCAGGCACAGAAACAAGTGTGTGTTGCCTCCTTTCTGAGGTTGTGGGAAGACCAGCTTTCTTATCTGCTTCACTCCCTCTGACTGGCTTTAGTCCTGCCTTTCCAGATACATGCAGCTCAGAGAAGATTTCTGACTCATTTAAGATACCACATAAAATGGAGAATTAATAGTTTCCCTTGAAATGGGATCAAGTGACACGGTCAGCTTCTACAGTATTTCTTGGTTTTAATGTTCTTCTCTGGCCTTGGATCTTCAGTTTGCAGATAGAAAGCAGAAGCTCTGAGGTGGCTTTCTCAGGGGCAGACAGTGAGAGAGTGTCAGCCAGGACTCAGATTGAAGCTCTGTTCTGGTGTTTTCAAGTTCTTGGCCCACACTCTTTTTTTTTTTTTTTAGGCAGGGTACCTACCAGGGATTGAACTCAGTGGCACTTGACCACTGAGCCACATCCCATACCCAGCCTTATATTGTATTTTATTCAGAGTCAGGGTCTCACTGAGTTGCTTAGTGCCTCACTGTTGCTGAGGTTGGCTTTGAACTCATGATCCTCCTGTCTCAGCCTCCGGTGCCGCTGGGATTACAGGCGTGCACCACCATGCCAGGGTTTGGCCCACTTTCATCTCAACAAAGCTTACTTACAGGCATTCCCATGTATGCAGCTTGGGTGCCTACTTACTGAGACCGGACAGGTGTGTTTCCCCCAAATAATAATGAAAGAGATTGGAAGAAACAAACTTTTCCAAAGACAGTTTTGGAGAAACCCTTAGATGCTGTGTGTCCACACTTGCTCTTCATGTCCTGGTTCTCTACTGAAAGGGTTTGTGGGAACATAAAGACAGCCAGGCTATTGACACTGACCTGCTGAAGGCAACAGAAGACCCACAGGCCAACATTTGCCTCACTTCTCACTTGATTCTCAAAATCCAAAGGATCAAGACTTGTGATAACTGGCTTCTGAACTAAATTGTTTCATGGGTTACAGGGAAAGAATAAGATCAGCGTACTCCACGGACTAGTTAACAGGCCACTGAAAGATAGGGAGACGATATTTTGAACAGCGAAAATCAAGGAGGGGATTGATCCAGAAAAAAAGTTAAGAACTCAAGAGAGCACTGGGGATGTAGCTCAGTGGTGAAGCATTGGCCTAGCATGTTCCATCCAGCACCACACACACACACACACACACACACACACACACACACACACACACACACAAAGTCAGAGGAAGAAATACCAAGTGGAAAACAGGTTAACGGCTAGCAAATGTTTGTCAAAATCTACTAATTGTAATCAAAGAAATGCAGATTTTAAAAATGAGAGAATTCCAGAGGGGTATGGAGAAAAAGGAACACTTCTCCATTGTGGGTGGGATTGTCAATCAGCACAACCACTATGGAAATCAGTATGGAGGTTCCTCAAAAGACTAGGCATGGAACCGAGTATGGCCCACTTCTGGGTATTTATCCTAAAGAATTCAGCTCATTATACTACAGTGATACGTGCATAGCCATGATGTTAGCAGCACCATTCACCATAGCCAAATTATGGGGCCAGCCTGGGTGCCCATCCCCATACACAATGAAGTTTTATTCAGCCATAAAGAAAAATAAAATGATGGCAAGTGCAGGAAAATAGATGGGCCTTGAGACCATTACGTTAAGCAAAATAAGCCAAAGTCAGAAGGTCAAGGGCCATATGTCTTCTCTCCTATGTGGAAGCTTAGGGAGGAAAAAGGAAAAGAAAGGTGTGTGTGAAAGGGTGGAGATCTCATGAAAATCAAAGGGAGGTCAGTTGAGGAAAGGGACCAAGGGGTAAGGGAAGGGGAGGGAGGGGGATGTGCTGGGGAGTGATCATGTTCAAACTATGTTGCCACATTGTGTGCATGTGTGAATATATAACAACAAATCCCATCAATGTGAACAACTATAAAGCACTAATAAAAATGTGGAAAGTGAAAAGAAAATTTAAATGACAGGTTGCTTTAGACCTATCTTTTTTAGAGAGTACTTAGTGTTTGTAAGGATGAAGGGAAGTAGGGACACGCATGCTGGATGGGTGCAGGCCGCTGGAGTAATAATTTAAGTACAGTAGACTCAGCACAACCAGCGGTCTCACACCTGTGCTCCCACCCCAGAAGAGCTCTTGCACAGGTCCGTCTGGAGATGTGGATGAAGATGTCCATCGCAGTGTTGTTTGTGATAGTTGGCTGCCTAGGTGTCACTGCTGTGGGAACAAACAAGTGGCACTTGGTGCATGTGAAACAGACTGAAATGAAGGGCCCCCCTGAAACCCAGGACAACTTCCTCCTGCTGAGATAGAGGCTTTAACCCTGATGCCCTCTTCCCACCCTGCCCTGACAGATGCCACAGGAGCTGAGTGGAGATCACCTCCTGCTGGCCTGTCTCGCTCAGGCTAAAGAAATCTGCATTTGTGTATTTTCTGCCTTTTGTCCCATTTTGGCTTCTCTCTTTTTAAAAGCTTTCCTCACCTCAGAGCCAGGAAGATGGAAATTTAGAAACAAAAAGTTTCCTCTCTCTTCCTTCAAAGCTGGCTTTGAACAAAACCTATTGTCCTGCCAATTTGACTCCCAGTAGTTGTGGAGCACTGAGCAGTGTCACCTAGCTTATTCCCCCAAACAGGAATCCGGGTATCCCACTTGTCCTGCAGTAGCGCACGTGGTTCTTCACAGCACCCCCTTGCCTGAAACACAAGCTCTATATGTGCTGTTTATTAATTTAAAGTAAGTAACCCCAGCCCTCCACACCAGTCAGGACCTCGAGTTATCCAAGCAAATATATCCATCACATTAGAATGGGTTCTATGGGGGGGGGGTAAAAATAGAGAAATGGAAGTCAGATCAAGGATGAAGATGAGAACACACACACACACACACACACACACACACACAACAGTACAATAGAATTGTCTCGCAGTGACTTTTGACAGTAGAATGCGTTGAATGGAGACATGTGTTATATGTATTCTACTCTTGGGACCCCAAATCTGAAAACAGAAAAAGAAAGGCAAGCCATGAGAGCCCCAAGAGTCAAAGTCAGAGGGCTGACAGTTTCCATTTGAGCCTGGTCCCTGACTCTGACACAATGACTTATTGTCAAGTCTCAGCCTTTTCATTTGTGAAATGAAAATAATAAATAGCTTTCCAGAGAACAATACATAGCTTTCCAGAAAGTGGCTGAGAAGATGGAAGCAGCGTGCCTGGCCCTCAGTAGCTGTACAGGAGACACCAGGTTCCTTCCTCCTGCCCAGAGCTCTGTGCGCCCAGATCTCTCTTCTTTTTTTTTTTAGTGGGGGGACCAAGGATTGAACTCAGGGGTACTCAGGGGTACCACTAAGCCACATCCCTAGCCCTATTCTGTATTTGTTTAGAGACAGGGTCTCACTGAGTTGCTTAGCGCCTCACTTTGCTAAGGCTGGCTTTGAACTCTCGATCCTCCTGCCTCAGCCTCCTGAGTCACTGGGATGACAGGCGTGCACCACTGTGCCTGGCTAGGATCTCTCTTCTTGATGGGTCCACAGATCCTACCAGTTGACACTCTGTGACCATGTCTGTCAGTGGGCACAGCTGCCCATCACTGAGCCAGCCTGTTGGAAGGACACATGCTGTCCTGAGTCAGACACCAGAAGAGACACATGGCAAGGCTGGGCTTCCATGGTCGGTCAGATCAGAGTGGGTAAAGCAGTGCTGGTTTCCCCAGGTCCTGGGAAATGCCCTGGGTTGTCTGTAGCCTGGTATTCTGGATTATACACCCTTGCTCCCCGCCTAGGGAAAGGATAGGCTGCTCATCTCAGAGGCCATAAGTATCTGTCACTTCCTTTTTTCAGCCAGCTCCGGATTGTTCCTGAGCCCACCTGAATGTTCCCAAAAGACTTTATTTGATCTTCTTTGATTATATCTGGTCTTTCAGAAACCCCTAACAGAAACCAGCAGCCAAGACCCTTTGGTGATTCCCCATAGCCTTAGGGTGAAGTCCAAACTCCTTTTGACAGGCTTACCAATGCCCCTTACCCCCGGAGCCTCAACTCGTCTACTTACCTAGGACCCGACATCTTTGGATTCAGTCACAGAAACTCTACTTGGACGTTCTTCTGTGTTCTGCTCTTAGCAGAGAGTGTGTGCCCGGCTGGGCTTTCACCTGGTTGAGACATTCCGCTGAGCTCCTGCTACGTACCAGGGATCAGTCTAACTCTACTCCTCTGGCATCTTGGCCCAGTTTCCTAGGATTCATCCTGGGGAGACACAGAGATCATCACCTTCTACCCAAACCTTTCTTAATCCCCTTCCCCACGAGGGTTGATGCCCCTGTTTGCATTCTCATAGCACTCTAAGGGTCTATTCTCATTGCACTTTCAAACAGTTCACTTTGCACTCATCGCCAGACTCTTAAGTGCTGAGAGCTTCTGGATCACGTCTGTTTAGATCATGTCTGTCACCCAAGCTCTGAGTTTGGCACACAGTAGACACTCATTGAATAGTTATTGACTCAGAAAGTGATTTCACAGCCTATTAGAGTGTTGTTTTACATTGCTTTTTTATTTTTTTAGATTGAGAAGGGACCTGGACATACCTCCTGCCCATACCTTTTTTGGTACCACCTTACTCTTTTTCATTAAATGTTGTCTACCAAAATTATTTTAGCCAGCTTTTTTTTTTTTTTTTTTTTTTTTTTTTTTTTGCTGCTGTGACTCAGGACCTGACCAGCACAACTGCAGAGGAGGAAAAGTTTATTTAAGGGCTGACGGTTTCAGAGGTCTCAACCCACAGACAGCTGGCTCTGTTGCTCGGAGCTCAAGGTGAGGCAGAACAACATGGAGAAGGAGTGTGGCAAAGGGAAGTGGCTCACATGCTGCATGCTGATCAGGAAGCAGAGAGGTCTCTACTCACCAGATACCAATGTGTACCCCCCAAGCCACGCCCCCAATTTTTACCTCCTCCTGCCACACCCTACCACTCAGCTAATTCCTATCAGGGGATTAATTCACTGATTAGGTTAAGGCTCTCACAGCCTAATCATTTCCCCTCTGAACTTTCTTGCAATATCTCACAGTTGAGTTTTGGGAGGACATCTCACATCCAAACCACAACAAAAATGAAATTCACATAATATAAAGTTCACTCTTTAAGGCATCCAACTGGTGGTATTCAGTAAATTAACAAGGTTGTACAACCATCCCTACTGTTTAATTCCCAAACATTTTGATTACCCGCCAAACAAATCTTGTGTCTACTAGCAGTCACTTCCTATTCCCCCTTCCCTCAGGCCTAAGCAAACACTAACCTACTTTCTGTTTCTATGGCTTTGCCTATTCTGGAGTTTCCATATAAATAGCATCATCTGATACGTGGCCTTTTGTGTGTGACATCTTTGACTTAGCATGACTTCTCCAGAGTTTGTATTTGGTAACTTGGTGTGTATCAATACTTCATTCCTTTTCATATTTGAATAATATTCCATTGTAGGGATTATATATATATATATATATATATATATATATATATATATATATATATATATAAATGTAATTTTGCTTATCCATTCCTCAATGGAAGATTGGGCTTTCAGGTTGGTCCCACCTTTTGGTATTATCAATGATCAAGCTATGAGAATTTGTGTATATATATTTGTGTGAATGAACTTTTTCTGTTTCTGTATGTACATAGGAGTGGAATTGCTGAGTTATATGATAACTCCATGTTTGATTTTTTGAGGAAATGCTAAACTGATTTCCAAAGTAGCTGCATTGTTGGTGACATAGTTCAAACTTCTGTGTATCCTTGCCAACGCTTATTTTCCTTCAAGTTTTATTTTGCATTTGACCTTGGATCCATTATTTAATTGTGATGAACATCTTTCCCCTCATTCCCCCCACGAGGGCTAATTCCCACTTCTTGGGGGGCCCTTGTGTGGATGGAATGAGCCAAAAGATACACAGCACTTAACACACTTGAGGTCCATTGTCAGTCCTCAGTGGGTGGGAGCCACTATTACTGTGGCTTCTGATGAAATTTTCCCCTGCATCTGGGGTCCCCGTAGAGAAGGAAGCTTTGGTTTGGTAGTGGTCCCTTCAGTAGGAGCAGTTTCCTGTTGCCTGACCTGAGAGGACCGGGAAGAGAGTGACTGGAAAAGACTAAGGAGGCCTGGAAGTTCAGAGGACTCTGGAACCCCTTATCTTCCCATCATTAGCCCAGGGTTTAAGGTCCCTTATTTGTATCTGGGGGAGTGTTTTGTGGGTGAGGAAGTGACCTGCCATAGATGCACCAATGCAGGACACGTGACCTTCCAGAGTGACCTGCCATAGATGCTCCAGTGCAGGCATGAACCGGAAAAAGAATGGGACTGGGGCCGGAAATGGGAACTGTGATCACCTGGGAATATTCTCACGCTGAAATGCACAGAGCTGGGCCCTCAGCTGCTTCTCTTCCAGGTTCTTCACTGGGAAGAGTTTTCTGCCAGCCATTGATTCTTTTGAGTTCCTCTCTGCCATACCGAGTTCCTCAGCTCATAGTTTTTAACATCACTTCCTAACCAGAGCTTCTCCCCATCCTTGTTCCTATCAACCAGGCCTTTGGGAAAAGCTCCTCCTCGCCATGCTTAATGCAAACACAGCAGAAAGAAAGGCAGCTCGGCCCTCCTGCAGCTCTGCTGTCCCAGCTCTGGACTGCAGAGTTGTCTTTTTTTTTTTTTTTTTTTTAAATTAAGGATCAATAACTCAGCCTTTAAAGTGGAGGACCAGCCTGTGGAGTGCTAGTCCCTGCTTCCAGGACCTGGGTTTCCCTCATCTCTGAACTGTCAGAGTGACGGGGAACATTGATTCCATTTAATGTATATTCCCCCAACGGTCTGCTGATTCAGATTCCTGAGAAAAAGCACCCAGCGCACCTGCTGTGGGACTCTCCAAGCGGATGAGCCCAGCTGCCTACTTACTGCAAATCCTGTGCACAGAGAAAGGTTTTGCAAATCTGCTCTGGTTGCTATTTATTTTCCCCTTTTTTCAGCTGAGACTTCTGGGTTAACGAACCAGGGGACCTCCTGTCCAGTTCTCCTTAGGACTGACAGTCCTTCAAATATAGTCTAAGCATCTCATCTCTGCAGCTGTGGGGTTTGAATTCATTTTTCCAGTTTCTTATTTATGATTGACACATAATAATGGTACATATTTCTGGGATACAAGGTGATGTTTCAATTCACATATATATTGTGTAATGACTGAATCAGGGTAATTAGCATACCTATTGCCTTAAATATTTACAATTCCTTTGTGATAAGAACATCTAAAATCCTTTCTTCTAGCTATTTTGAAATATTCTACACATTATTGTAACTCATCCTCGTATGCAAAAAACCACAGTATCTTGTTCTTCCTACCTGTGACTTTGTGCTTGTTGACTACCCTCTTCCATGCCCTCTCCCCACCCTTCCCCACCTTCTACTCTCTACTTCCACAAGATCAGCTGTGAGTGAGATTTCACATGAGGGAGATCACGTGGCACTAACCTTTCTGTATCCGGCTTGTTTCACTTTAATGTAATGTCCTTCAGGTTCATCCATGTCTCTGTGAGTGATCAGATTTCTTTCATGTTTTTTTTTTTTTATGGCTGATTAATTAAGCAAGGTGAGGGTACCTTGGGGCTGGGGAGAATGAAAGTTAGGAGGGACGTGTAGATGTGACCGTGGACAGGGCACTTGCTCTGTAGAATGTTTTCTCCTCTGAAAATGGGGCATGAGACTGGACCTCTTAGAGATTCTTGGTCTGTGCACACTGCCTCGTAGCCACAAGATTGAAAGATGAATAGAAATGATATAAAACTGTAGAAAAATGTAAAACTCTCTGTGGTTCCCTCCCTCTGTCTCCCCGCACCCAACACCTGCCACAAGTGAGAATATTGTGATTGAGTGATTAGTCAGGAACCAGAAGAGGCAATTTATGGGCACTCCAAGAATATAGGGTCTGCGATATTTTTGGAGGAAGAGTGTACCGATAGAAGGGCTTGGGGAATATCCTCAGAGATGACAGAGTCAAGGGAGATATATCTGATAACATTTTTTTGAAGAATTAAGGTCATGAAAACCTCAATACAATGTGATCTTTGTTCTTTTCAGAGAGCTGAATTGTGGTATTTCACTTATTGGAATATCAGATTACGTACTCCTTTCTGTAAATTTAAATCCCTGAGTATTTTTAGGCATATGTTGTACTTATTTACACATTGGCATTTCCACTCTATTTTCAAAAAAAAAAATGTTTGGAGGGGTGTTGGAAAGAGGGAGAGGGGTGAGGAGAGGAAAGGAGAGGAGAGGAGAGGGAGAGAAGTAGATTAAGTCTAGACAGGCAATCAGCCTGACACAATCACCCCTAACATATTTGGGGATTCAGTCTTTGTTTGTAGCAGTGGCTGGAATAATGGTAGCATGTGTAACCATACATCCTTGGATCTAAAACACATTCTAGAAAGGTCTGACTGTTCTAATTTCTTCTGCCATCTATTATTATCTTCTTGTTTTGTGGAATGAAGCACGGTGGCCAGAAGATCCTGGAATGAAGAAGAAGAAAGGAAATTCATGTCTGAGGTTGTTTTTTGCTAAGATGGAGGGTGGAGACCTGGATGGACGTGGGGGCATCACTCAGCCAGTTCATGTTGGCATACAGGATTGAAAAGGGACTTGGGGGACATCAGTGTTGATTTTGTGCGGAAGGAGAGGTTTGGATTGTTTTGATGGATCGTCCCTAGCTCCTCCTTATCTTTGGGGCTTTCATTCCAGTGATTCAGTTATTATAATAGTTTATAGTGAATTCAGTGGCCAACTGGTGACTTAATTTTTGTACTGTGTAGAAGAGACTTCTGCAAGGCTTATTCTGCATCCTGCCTTGGGGGAAAGCTAAACCCTGGCAGGACCCGGGAACTTGCGCTTTCTCAATATTAGCAATGGTGGTGGCAGCAGAAGGCAGGGTAGAGGGACCCCTGGGTGTGCTCAAACACCTACTGTGGGTCTTGTGATCGTATACTGTCAAAATGGGACAGGCTGGAGGCAAAGGAAGAAAAAGTCAGGCCAAAGAAGAGAGAAGAGGGAGCTGGAGTACGTAGCAGAGGTGGGGGAGACTTTCTTTACTATGCTATGGGCAGAACAGATGGGATGCCAGTGGGGTTTTCCTAAATTTCAAAATGTGCCTTCCAGATTGGGCTATTTCATGCTTTGATTTTCTCTGGCGACTGAAGCACATAGCCCTTTTCCTGAAATTCTGATTAGATTAACTTTCTTCAGCTACTACTAAGCGTTTCTTATTAAAAATGCCCATCCACCACTGGAAGGGGATAACCCCAAATGTTTTGTTAGGATGATGGGATTATGTGTGTTTTTCTCTTTTTTCCTAAACCTTAATAAATGGTGGTTACATTACTTCCAAACGGAAATTACCATATTAAAAAAGGAAAGCCTTAAGTTTTCCCCAAGCTCTTTAAGACTGAACAGGCTCATCATCTCCAAATGATGGTTTATAAAACACTCGCCGGTGATTAAATTGTCAATGAAGCAAAGACATGTGGATTAATTTTTCCCACCAGGGAAGTGACTTGAAATCTATTTTATATTTTGGTGAAAATAATGTGTCTGTAGAAATTATTTCCTACACACTGAATAAAAGCTTCTTAAAAGCAGTGCTGAAAGATCTGGGACTGTAAAGGAATTCATCTAAAACCAGGGTTTGCTCTTGACCTTGCTGTGTTGTGTGTTCATGTCTGATAATGATTTCTCGCTGGAAATCACAAGGGTGTGTTCATTTACTGTGTGTGAACATGTACTACAAACAGTAGGTCCTCACTGGAGTAACCAAATGTGAGACATCCAGACCAAAGACTCACTTATAATCCTGAAGAGGTAACCACCTTCTTTCTTCTTTCTTTTTTTTTCCTAGGGGAGTGTACTGGGGATTGAACTCAGGGGCACTTGACCACTAAGCCACATCCCTTTGTATTTTCTTTTCTTTTTCTTTTTTTTTTTTGTTTTTGGTGGTGCTGGGGTTTGAACCTAGGGCCTTATGCAGGCAAGGCAAGTACTCTACCAACTGAGCCACATCCCTGTATTTTCTTTAGCGACAGGGTCTCACTGAGTTGCTTAGCACCTCACTTTTTTGCTGAGGCTGGCTTTGAACTTTCAATCCTCCTGCCTCAGCCTCCTGAGCCACTGGGATTACAGGCGTGACCATGGTACCTGCTCCACCTTCATTAGTAATTGCCTCAAATTATGAAATGATGATTAACCCAGGTTTTCTCTACTCTGTTTAGATGAATGACCTGGGTGGGAAATTGAAAAGGTTATTGAGAGTAAAAAGCACCTCACTAATCAGATTCATCGTTATTAATAGCAACAGTAAAATGTGAATTTTCTTCGTATTTGACGGGGGTTGGTGGTACTTGGCTGCGTTTGAATGTCAAGTCTTAGGTTTCTGCTGAGATGTGGTGTTCTTAACTGTCAGGCTTGTAGGTGACCGAGTGAGTGAGAGGCAAAGGCCAGAGTTCCCTTTTCCACTCCTGGCGTCAGTGATGACAGTCCCCGTGTGGTTCTGCAGTGCCCGACTGATTGGTTTTTGTTGTTTCTCTTGGTGTGCCATCTAGCAAGACTCTGAGCCTTTCTAGAGCAAGAAACTGGTCCTGTGACAGCTCAGGCAGAGCCACCAGCACCAGAGCTTTTTTGTAGTGAGTTTAGTGCCACACAGCCTGTGGACGCTGATGGAAATTAATTTATGGCCCTGAGAATGCCCGCACGCTATTTTGAACAATTTAATTGTGGCAAGTGTTGGATGCTTAGCACCTTCAGACCCTGATTTAGAGACAGGGTCTCACTGAGTTGCTTAGCACCTCATTTTTGCTGAGGCTGGCTTTGAACTTGCCATCCTCCTGCCTCGGCCTCCTGAGCCACTGGGACTACAGGAGTGCTCCATGGCACCAGCATCACCTTCATTAGTAATTGCCCGAGGAGCTGGGCTGGACCAGTGATGGCCGTGAGGTGCTACAGGGACTGAGGGGCCAAGCCCCAGGCCTGGTGGGGAGGGTTTCCCTCCTGACCTTGACATCCATACTCCCCAAGTGAGCTTGCTAGAGAATACAAGTCCCCTGAAAGAGAAAGGTCCATCTGGCCCCATATTGTTACAGAGGCAGGAAAGAAGAAGAGCTCCGTTGGTTCTCTCCTCTGCACTTTGCAGAGCACTGGCCTGCCCAGTCGGCCTCCAGCCAGGCTTGTGAATGGAAGGATGTGGCTCTTTCCACCTCTCTTGCAAGTGCTCTGTGCTGGAATTGGAGGACAAGTCCCTCTGGATCTTGCCCTGCTAGGCCCTGGGACATACCTTACCGGAGGCTTCACCATCAGGGGAAAGAGTCAGATTGCACTAGAGGGTCTTGACTCTGACTTTACCCCCCACCCACCGCAGGAGGTATTTAACATTATCTCAAGATCTGTTTGGTTGTAACAACTGGGTGGAGTGCCCTTGGCACCTGGTGGCTCGAGGTGCTACACATTCTACAATGATCCTCTATCCCCCACACACTCAAGAGTTATCTGGTCCAAAGTGTAAACAGTATGTAGGCTAAGAAACTCTGGTCTAGAAGGGTGTCATGGTTCATTTTTTGGACACATGTTTTGGTTCTTAATGGCAGAGCTATACAACTTTTTAAGTTCCTTTATTTATTTATTTTTTTGAAGTTTTTTTAAAAAAATTTTTTTCTTCTTCAACAAAGCAAAAAAAAAAAAAAAAAAGAAAGAAAGAAATATTCAGAGAGTTGGAAAGCCAGGGGCATGAAAGAAAGTTGAGAAACAAAGATTGTTTCATTTGAGAGAGCACAAATGAAATGGTCACTTAATTAAGAATGGAGTTTTTTTTGTTGTTGTTTGTTGTTTTTGTTTTTACATGAAAGATGCTGAGGATCTACAATTCTCTTTGCAAGTCTGTAGAAAAGTTTAAGTTGAGAAGGAAGGATTTGAGTTTGATCCAAGAAAGCATTTCTCTGTATTTAAGAATGATAAGAAATTCATTTAAGTTCCTGAGCAAAGGTACAAAATTGCTTTCAAAGAAAACCTTTAAGGAAGTGAAATGGTATTCCTCTGTCTAGGAGGACATGGGTACAACCTTGAAACAGGAGCAGGGATTGGGCAGAGTGACATTGCAAGCTCCCAGTGCATCTTGGCCATTCGTCGCCTATTTGCCTTATCCTTTCTATAGTTCAGAGAATCGTGTTGCCGTTGCTATTGTGTCCTTAATGTTCAGCCTCCTTTCCTTGGCCCACCTCACCCAGGACCTGTCTACCCCTGTTCATGGCCATGATCAGGGTGGCTGACTCTCTACTCTCATCTCTTCTCCTCATGTTGTTCCCCACTGCATCTCTCTTCCTCCCAGGGTCTTTGAGGTTCAAACCAGGTGCTGTGTTACATGTGGGACCCACCTGGGTTGTGAGCAGGAACAGCGGATACCTTGGCTTGGGAAACTTTGCCAGTCACATTAGCATTGGATTTTGCTTTCTTATTGGATTGCAGTGCTGTATCTAATTTGCTGACCAATATCATTATCCATAGATCTTTCTTGATGTTCCTCCAAATCTCTCCTGCCTGCCAAAGTTCTGCCATTTGAGATTGTTATTTCCCTTGGAAAGTGTTTTCTGGATGGATTTGATTATTTTGTGGTCTCTGCCCCATGTTTGTTACTGAGGAGGGGGGAAATGATTTGATGTACTTTCTCTGCAAAGTTTTAATGAAAAAGAAGACAGAAGAGAGAACTTTTCTCTTTCCTCCCCATCCACTCCCCAAACTCATGTCTTCTATTTCCAGCCAAGGGATGAGTACTTGTGTTCCTGATTGGGCCAGTTTATTCATCTAGAGAAAAATTCCATTTTGTGACCACGCTACATGCTTCCTCAGGCAACCATCATGCAATTGTGATTTTGGTTGACAAAAGTTAGATAATATAGTTGATTTTGTTTAAACTTGACCCTTGTTGGTGGCTCATTAGAATAGACTTTCCAGCTTGGCTATTTTTCTATTCCCATGAGTTGAGTGCAATTGAAGTCAGTTAGGCCTAGGGCCAAATCCTTGTTCTTACACTCACTGTACACCCTTAGTTACTTAAAATTTCTGTGCCTCAGTTTCCTCATGTAAAATGAGTTTACTAATCCTGACATCAGTGTGTTCTCAGCAGGGTCAAATGAGACAAATCATTGTAAGGCTGACCTAAGTAGTCACTTGATAAATGTTAACTGTGCATAAGAGTTATAGCCTGAAGCAAGAAGAAATATGTTGGAAGTTGAGACATTGTGAGACTTCCAGAATCCCTGGGTAATGATACTATGATGTAGTGAGATCTCAACCTCTCACCCATCTTTGCATCCCAACAGGCCCAGTCATGACCTTGAATGGTCATTGCACTCCCTGTCGAAGCCCACAGATACCAGGGTGAGGACCTTACACTGAGAGACGTGTACCATGACTATCCACATTGCCTAATCCTCCTTGTCCACATTCTTTCCCTCCGTTGTCACCTTTCGCTAGAAATCATAGCCAATTTTCTGCTTGCATTTCATTCTTCCCTCCCAGTCACAATTGATTTATCACGTTCACCCTGGTGAGCTCCAGTTATAGCTGTGGTCTAGAAACCTTCTACATATTCTATCATACAAGGGGCTTGGTGTCGCCTGACCTCTTGTACTGTAGGAGAAAACGCCTGGTTTAGATTCTCAGCCTCCCCCAAAGTGGGGACACAGATCCTTTCATTCTTCGCCTTTAGGATGCTGTAGTTGTCTAACATTTGCTAGGCTAGAGCCAGGACCAGAAGCCACATCAGCAGTTTCTTAGAATTTGGTTGTGGAGGTGATCTGTGCCTTTAGCATCTTACTTCGCAAGCTCTTTTCTTCTCTAGATGATTTAAGGAATAGGATTCTCCGAGGAGCCTATCTAAGGAAATTTGAATAAATTTGGAGCATTTACTATGCGTGTGAGCTTTGTTTTGTTAATCTCATTTAGATATTTGTGCGGGCATGCCTGGCTCTATTTATATGAGGCTCTTTATCCTCCGAGAGGCTCATTTGTCTAGTAATCACTGGTGTGCCACTTGTCTTTAATCTTAATAGGGGAATTCCACAGTATCAGGGACCCCCACCACCACCTTACCAAAAATAATTAGGATGCAGAAGAAGAACTTAGGGGTTTTTCATAGCTCTGCTTATTGCAATTGGCCAGTAAATCAAACACAAGTAAAGATGAAGAGTGGAGGGAGAGAGCTGTGGGAAAGGGATGGGGGGAGTTTTGCACAGGATCAGTAGACACTTCTGTAGACCCTCCCCCTTAGGTTGCATAGTATCCCTAACCCCTAATTGTAATGCAAATTTGCAGATAAGTCCAGAACTTCTATTGGCTTGCAAAAACTTAACAGTAGCCTCATAATCTCAGGACATGTCAAACTTGAGTTTTTCTTATTTTTTCCCCTCTTTTCCAGTGCTGGGAATCAAACCTGGGGCCTCACCCATCCTGGGCAAGTGTCCTACCACTGAACTGCTGAGGTGAACTGCACCCCAGCCCTGAGCCTGGCGTTGTGCTTCCTCCTTAATTCTACTTGTGTGCACTTCCCTGCACGTAGGTAGCTCCTGGCACAGCTCTCTTTGGTCTCTAAGCATCTGTAGCTCTCCAGGCCACCAGGGAGTAGAGAAGACAGAGTGCAAGACAGAGAGTCAGGTGTTGTCCTTTTGCATTGGACCTGCTGATTCTCACCTCCTTAAAGCTTGCTTTGCCTAAACTCTTCTTACATTAGTTCTTAGGCCAGCAGAAAAATCCAGCTCTGTTTACTTCTATCTATTTATTTACTTAATTATTTATTTATTAGTTCTAATTAATTATACATGACAGCAGAAAGCTCTTCAATTCATTATACACAAATGAGGCAGAATTTTTCACCTCTCTGGATTTGCATGAAGTAGAATCATAACATTCGTGCAATCATACAAGTACTTAGGGTAATAATGTCCATCTCTTTCCACCATCTTTCCTACCCCTTTGCCTCATCCAAAGTTCCTTCACTTATTCCATGCACCCCACCCCCACCCCCTGCCCCCATATGGATTGGCATCCACTTATCAGAGAAAACATTTGGCCCCTGCTTTTTTTAAGACTGGCTTATTTCACTTAGCATAATATTCTCCAACTCCGTACATTACCTGCAAATGCCACAATTTTATTCTCTTTTAATGCTGAGTAATATCCCATTGTGTATATATACCACAGTTTCTTTATCCATTCATCTACTGAAGGGCACCTAGGTTGGTTCCACAGTTTAGCTATTGTGAATTGTGCTGCTATAAACATTGAAGTGGCTGCACTTATGAAGTCTTTAGGGATACCTGGGTCAAATGGTGGTTTCATTCCAATTTCTAAGGAATCTCCATACTGCTTTCCAGATTGGTTGCACCAATTTGCAGTCCCACAGCAATGTATGAGTGTGCCTTTTCCCCAACATCCTCACCAACACTTATTGTTGCTTGTATCTTGATAACTGACGTTCTGACTGGAGTGAGATGAAATCTTAGAGCAGTTTTGACTTGCATTTCTCTAATTACTAGAGTTGTTGAACATTTTTTTCATGTATTTGTTGATCAATTGTATTTCTTCTTCTGAGAATGCCTGTTCAGCTCCTGAGCCCTTTATTGATTGGGTTGTTTGTTTTTTTGTTTTAAGTTTTTTGAGTTCTTTACATATCCTGGGGATGAGTGCTCTGTCTGACGTGCAAGTGGCAAAAAATTTGTTCCCAAAATGTACGTTCTCTCTTCACCTCACTGATTATTTCTTTTGCTGAGAAGAAGCTTTTTAGTTTGAATCCATCTCATTTATTGATTCTTGATTTTATTTCTTGTGCTTTAGGAGTCTTGTTAAGGAAGTCAGGGCCTAATCCAACATGATGAATATTTGGGCCTACTTTTTCTTCTGTTAGACATAGGGTCTCTGGTCTAATTCCTAGGTCCTTGATCCACCTTGAGTTGAGTTTTGTGCATGATGAGAGATAGGGGTTTAGTTTCATTTTGCTGCATATGGATTTTCAGTTTTCCCAGCACTATTTGTTGAAGAGGCTTTCTCAATGTATATTTTTTGGCAACTTTGTCTAGTGTGAGATAACTGTATTTATGTGGGTTTGTCTCTGAGTCTTTAATTCTGGATCATTGGTCTACTTGTCTATTTTGGAGCCAATATCATACCGTTTTTGTTACTATTGCTCTGTGGTATAGTTTAAGTTCTGGTATTGTGATGCCTCCTGCTTCACTCTTCTTGATAAGGTTTGTTTTGGCTGTTCTGGGTCTCTTATTTTTCCAAATTAATTTCATGATTGCTTTTTCTGTTTGTATAAGGAATGACATTGGGATTTCAATTGAAATTGCATTGAATCTGTACAGTGCTTTGGGTTGTATGGCCATTTTGACAATATTGATCCTGCCTATTCAAGAGCTTGGGAGATCTTTTCATCTTCTAAGGTCTTCTTCAACTTCTTTCTTCAGTTATCCTTGTAGAGGTCTTTCACTTCTTTTGTTAGATTGATTCCCAAGTATTTTATTATTATTTTTTTGAGGCTATTGTGAATGGAGTAATTTTCCTAATTTCTCTTTCAGAGGATTCATCACTGATATATAGAAATGCATTTGATTTATGGGTATTGATTTTTGTATCCTGCTACTTTGCTGAATTCATTTATTAATTCTAGAAGTTACTAGTGGAGGTTTTTGGATCCTCTAAGTATAGAATCATGTTGTTGGCAAATAATGATAGTTTGAGTTCTTCTTTTCCCATTTGCATCCCTTTAATTTCCAATTAGATAGGCAAAAGAAATTCAAGGGATCTATTTACTTCTTTTCAACTCAGTTTTGTTTGAAGTCAAGTCGGGAAATTCTTCACTGAGAGTCTGTGACTGTGGAGGGGCCTGAGAACTTAGAGAGGGAAGAGATCCGCTCTGCTCTCAGAACGCTGAATAAGGAGTAGGGAATACCAGAAACCACTCTGATTTAGTGTGTGACAAGAAGAGGGCGCACATGGGGCTCGGGGAAGAGAGAGGAGAGTGCCTGCTCTGAGGGCTGTGAGGTGTGAAAGAGGGCAGCAGGGAAGGGAACCAAGAAGACCTCCAGGAGGCGGAAAGCCAAGATGCAATCAGGAGTGACCCTGGCAGACCTGGGGGGCCCGGAGCACATGTGCAAAGCCAGAAGTTTGAGACACCTTGGTACATTTTCAGAGCTGCCAGGTAATCCCATGTGGATCAAGGGTGGGGTTGGAGAAGGGAGCCTGGCAGGGAGAGGAGGAGAAACAGCTCTGAATGACAGGGGAGGTAAGCACCAGGCAGGTCTAGAAGGGCTGCTTGGGCCAGAGGGACTTGGACATGAAGGTGACAGGGGTTTGTCTATGCGTTTACAAAATTCCTTCCACCTGAGGGATTGGAAATTGGAAGAAAACCCAGATGCACAGAGAGTCTTCAACCTAAGATGGTCAAAATTGTTTAGTTAGAGGAACCAAGGTCCCCTGTTTCCATAAGAAACATAGAGACATTTGGCTGGATTCAAGAGGACATTAATGATGGACGGGGACTCCAAGCCACGCTTGCTGAGTATGCATGGTTGGAAGCTAGCTGTTTCTGCACTCCTTCTTTTGGGTGGATTCTTGGAAGGGTTAACAAAATGGAAAAAGAAGCAGAGCTTTGGCTGTGTGGTATGTGAAAAGATCTTGTGAAAGAAAGCAGCCAGAAACTTGCAGGCAGAGAGCAGAGGGAGAAAAAATATGCAGAGTAACAATGGATTATAGCAAAAATGAGAACCCAAGTTAGAGAGGATGTGTATGACTCACTCTTGAACCAGGAACGAAGCAGAGGGGAGCTTGGTGGCTGCCTACTGGCAAGAAAGGTGCAGGGTAATGTCAAAAATCTGCATTCCGTTCATTTCAGAGCATTTATGTATCTATGCTAAATGTGGAGGTCGATGCACATAATTTGACCACAGAAGAGAATAAGTTTGGAAGTGTCAGTTCTTACCATTAATAGTGATTCAAGTGGAAGTGTAGCTTATGATACAAAGAGGAGGCTAAGAAGTGATATCTTTGATGGTGCTGTCTTGGGATACAAAGGGTGTCAGAATTTAGTCCTTAGGACTGACATTGGTTAAGTACTCAGAATATGACGGGCACACTTCTTCAGCTTTACCTGCCACACCTTTCACCCTCACAGTAGCCCCAATAGGGAGGTCCTCTGAACATTTCCATTTCACAGATGAAAAAAGCCAAGACACAAGAGCTTATGTAACTTGCCCAAGGTTCATGGGGGAAGAGCAAGGATTCAAATCCAGGTGGGCTGGCTGCAGAGACCTTCTTAACTATCATCCTCTGTCTTCTCTCAAAACAGTTTAATGAAGCAAGATCAACCAGTTAGATCTCTGGAAATGGAGGTGCATGCTGGTCACGGTTGTTCATGGGTGGCATTTGAAAATTTTTTGAGCCTTCAGAGCAACACAATAGTAAGAAAAAAATGAGAAACCCCAAACAAGAAGTATCAGTGCAAAAACACAGCACAGTGCATGCAGCCTTGCTGGATGCAGGAAGACCGGGCATTTTGGTGAGGACATGTGGGAAGGAGAGGCTGGGGGAGAGGTCAACGTGACCTGTAAGTGAGAAGAGAACCTTCCAGGGAGAGCATGTACTGGCCTAGCAGGGAGTCACATAGCAAGGAGCGCACAGGGCCCCCTGCCATGGTGTCCCCAGAGCTCCATCTCTATGACTCTGGCAACCAGAGGCTCACTGGGGTCAGGACTGCCACGGTCCTGGTCAGGGAGAGAACGGCAAGCATGGTCCCAGAGCCATCCCACTGCCTGCCATTTCTTTAAAGGCTTGAGCTTCAGGATGGTTCTCTTTGTTCATAGCCTCATCGACAGAACTGGAAAGAAATTTCGACCTCTGTTGGTGCATATCCCACCCTTGACAGACTGTAGAAGGGCCTCAGATGAGGGGGGCTTGCCAGGGCCATCCAGTCCACGGGCAGCAGGGCTGGGAGTAGGTCTCAGTTGTCCTGAATCCCGCCCGGCACCTTTTAATGAGCTCACTTTCCTGAAGGCCTCCATTTATAAAGTGCTCTATGCAGCTAACGAATTAAGTGGTGAGTTATTGATTCAGAATCAGTGACTTCCTGTATTAAAAATTCTTTTTTTTTTTTTGCTTTGTTTTCTAGATTTTTTTGCCTTCCTTCCCTCTCCCCAACCACCCCACTCTAGGTCTGACTTCTCCCTTGTTGGGCCTGGTTGTTCTCAAAGTCTTTATGGTCTCTCCTGGGTTATGGTTCTGTTTCTTTTTCTCCTTCCCGTGGTCCTCCTTCCTCTCTCTCTCTCCTTTGCCTGCTCCCCCTCCTCAGCCTCTCTTCCTCTTTCCCTCTCCCTCTCCCTCATGCTCACACACACATCGGCAGACACCCTCTCACTCACGCTGGCTCACGTTCTCTCTAGATTTAGAGAGAGACAGAGACAGACTGGCTCCATCCTCTCCCCCTCAGGAGTGCTAAAAACCAGTCCATCTGTTGTAGATCTGCTTATTATTTGAAATTTTGCCTTATGGAGAAAGAGGGAAGCTAGGATTCCTGTATTCTCTCACTCTTTCTCTTTAAACACAGGGAAGTGACTACTTCTCACCTAATCAGTGCATTAATAAACACTTGGCAGGACCAAAAAAAGCCATATTGACATTCTCCCTTTAGGGGAATTGGTATAGCTCTTTTTTGCAGAAGGGCACTTCATGAATTTTTAATGACTGAAGTGGTGCAGGCTAGTCGGGGCTTCAGCATAGCTCCCTCACTCTCCCTGGATATCTGGTTTCCTTCTTAGCACTGTTGGCCCCTATTGGACATAGAAATTGTGTCAATAGGAAGAGTGAGGCTTTTGAGCCATCCATCTTTTTTTTTTATTGGTTGTTCACAACATTACAAAGCTCTTGACATATCATATTTCATACATTAGATTCAAGTGGGTTATGAACTCCCATTTTTACCCCGCATACAGATTGCAGAATCACATCGGTGACACATCCACGTTTTTACATACTGCCATCCTAGTGTCTGTGGTATTCTGCTGAGCAATCCGTCTTAACCGTGAGGCTGGTTTTGGTCTTAGGGAGGTTCGGGACTGGAGCCCCGTGTGGCTGAGGCTGGTGGTGCCCAGGAATCTGGGAGGAGGAGCTTCCATCTTTGAGCTCCTCCCAAGGATTCATTCTTTCCTAGTGCTACTAGAATGGAACCCTGCCAGCAAGGCCTCCTTCTACCTTCCCACCTTCTCTTCCGCAATCACCAGGGATGACTGAATGCGATTCTTCCTCATGAAGAGCTGATGTTGCCCAGGAGTCCCTTCCACCAAACTCACTGAGCCTGGTCTCTGTCACCACCAGGTACCTAGCTCTCTCTCCTTCTCAAGTATGACTTTGCATGCAGAGCTACTCTTAAGGTAGCACTACATCAGGGGTGGCCCTCGGCAATCCAGCTCTCTCCCTATCCCCTCTAGTCTGTCCCTGGGCAGACCATAAGTACAGGGGAAATTCCATCTTTGATCAATGTGAGTTACAAAGTCTCTCCACCTTGCCCTGCCATGTCCCTGGCTGCTCTTCTTCAGAATCATGACGAGCATGATACCAGGTCTCACAAGGTCAAGTGTCTGGTCAGACGCTTGACAAGTGCTAAGTCATCTTTAAGAAGAAGCCAAGTCGAGCCCTTCTCCTTCACCACAAGGCTCCATTTTGGAAATGCAAATGAGATCATTTTAGAAGGGATGGAATGCTCCAGGAAGGAAGTAAATTTTAAGTCCCTGTCTTATAGGTCTTTGAGTTAGTCTTCCTTTTTTACGGTTGGGTTGATGAGTAATATGCCACATCCACCCACCTTGGGAGCCAAACCCTATATTTTGTTGACTGGTTTTAGCAATGTCATTCATTGGATGCTAGAGAGTCAAAGTCTTCTTTCCACATGGATTAAGTGCCAACTATAGACCTCATTACCCCACTTGCTCTAACTTCCTGAGATAACCTGCCTGCATTGGCATCTTAGTGTATTTGGGCCACTTTAATAAAGTATCAAAGACGAGCAGCTTATACCAAACAGGAATTCATATTCCACAGTTCTAGAGGCTGGAAGTTCAAGATCAGGGGCCAGCATGGCCAGGTCTTGGTACGTGTGCACTTCCTAGCTCACAGATGGCTCTCTTCTCACTGTGTTCTAGCATGGAGGAGGGGACAAGAGAGCTCTCTGGGGTCTCTTTTATAATGGCACTAATCCCATTTATGAGGACTCTGCTCTTACACCTAATCACCTCCAAAGCCCTTACCTCTGAACATCATCACCCTGGGGGTTATATTTCAACCTATGAATTTGGGGGGGGACATAAATTCCATCTACAACAATTATTTGGGCAAAAAATTTCCCAGGAGCCCTGTAAAGGTACCCTTCCTTTTCACAAGGGAGGGGCCAGGGAGCTGTGGAGAAACGTGGCACTCCCTCCCAAATGTCTCTGCCCTTTCTGGATGAAAGCTTTACCCAGGGTAGACCTGCTCTCCAAGGGGCAACTGGAAATGGGTGGAAAGGTGTTCGCCGTGACATCGATGCCAGCAGCCAGGAAGGCCAAACGCTCTGCCATGCCGCCTACAGTCTGCACTACCCAAAGCAGAAACACAGCTGGGAAGTCACTAAAACCCAGCGACACGGAGATGGAAGTCCCCTAGAGGACAGGATTTGTTGTCCTCGTTTTACAGAGGAGAAAATCTTGGCCAGAAAGGGAAAGTGGGTTGCTTAAGGTCACACAGCTAGCTAGTGGCAGAGCTGGCGTGGAGACTAGCCTGGGGTTCACCTTCCAGCCAGGACACCTTCTGCAGTGCTGATGCGGCAGAGGACTGGGGAGGCGTTGGGTGGCAAGAGTGCCTTGCTGAGCATGGACTGCAGGCGCAGGACAGGCAGGGCCACTGGGCAACTGCTGACTGTATCTGAAATTCTGGAGGTGAGCCAGCATGTGGTCCCCTGAGCCTGCAAAGTTGGGCCTGCTCTTTTCCTTTGGATTGACTTATTTTGCTCAGATCTTCCTTCTCTTTCCAAAAGACACCCCCAGACGCCCCCTTCATTCAGGAGTAACATTAGTTAGCTTAATGAAATGGAGTCATTTCCCTTGGGGTAGAAGTTGGTCTTTCTAAGGGAGGGCCCTGTGGAGTGTACCTTCAATGAAGGATAGAGGAGAGGCTGTGGGTGGGTGGGTGGCAGGAGGCCAGAGGCCTATTCTTAGCTCTGTTGCTATGTGTTGTGGTGCAGGCCATTGAGGCTTCTTGTTCTTCTTGGCCCAATCAGCTCTCAGCATTCTGCATCCTGTGCTGGGCCTTGGAGATCACCAGCCATGCGTCTCTTTCAAGCCTTGGCTGGATGGGGGTAGGGGAGGGAATCCTGGAATAGCTACATGTTTCAGCCAGTGTCCAGCAGGAAACAAAGAGTGTATGCCAATGAGGCAACTCAGGTGAGTTTAATAGAAGAACTGTTTTCTGAGGCAGGATCAGGTACGGGGTAGCTAATGGCCTCAGAGTCCCTCAATCTCCCCCTGTAGACTCTCTTATCCCTTATAGAGAGGAAGCTTGGTGGCTGGGTATCTTCCTCTTTTGTTTTTTTTTTTTCCTCTAAATCCATTTTTCAGGCTTCTTTGCCTGCTCTGGAACCTCAAGTTCTGCTATCCCTTCCTTCTCTCATCTGTTTTGGACTAAGGATATGGGGAACAAACCCCCTTTCTCTCCTAAGCACTCAGTCTAGAGGGGGAATGTATGGGTTGATTTTCTGTTACTCTAACAAAATACTTGAGGCAGGGAACTTTATAAAGTTTATTTAGCTCACAGTTCTGTAGATTCAGGAGCATGGTGCCAGCACCTTGGTCTTGAAGTGAGCTTCAGAGTTAGATCACAACATGACTGATAGCATCGTTGTAGGAACATGAGCAAGAGGGAGAAGTGTCAGGGGAGACAGGAAGCCAGAGCAATGCAGGGATCATTCTCTTTCTTTATGGTGACCTGATCACCATGAAATCATGGGGACATGAGAATGACAGTGCCAACCCCAATGACAAAACCACCTTCTACTAGGCTTCCCCTACAGTCTCCCACATGGCCACCTGAAGACCAAACTTCCAGCATATGAACCTTTACACTTAAACCAGATCAGGGAGGTATCTGTACCCACCAGGGATTACTGCACAGTGTGACCTCACAGTGCTTTGGGAATGCCACATTGTGACCTCCTAGCTGTCTGTGGAGACAGCATGGACAGAAGGCTTCTCAGAGGCGAGGACACTTGACCTGAGCCCTGGCCAGATCTGGTGGACAAGGACCCAAACTATGGGCACCAGGAAGAGCTCATGCAAAAGCACCACTGAAAATGGAAAAGACAAGTGCTTTCGAAAACCATTCATTCATTTTCATTGCAAATAATAGAAAATAAACCCAAAATAGTTAAAGAGAAAGAAAAAACATTTTAAATATGTTACTTATAGTCTCTAAAGTTCAGGGGCTACAAGCATGACTGGCTCCAGGTGGCCAGATACAATTGCCAGGCATCTTTCTCTGTTTCAGACCTGCTGTCTTCTAGGTTAGCCCACTGAGGCAGGATTTCTCCACTGTGGGTCATGGGGTGGGTGGGGAAACAATTCTTAAAGTATTCCGTCCATGTGTTCCATTGACCTTGGGGATCTAGGTAAAGGTCGACACCTCTCTTGCAGCCTCCAGAGAGCAAGTATTGTGATGAGGTACTTTCACCCAGGTCACCAGGCCTCCCAGTTGAGGGGAAGGGAAGGAGAGACTTTGGCAGGTCCTGATCCCTGGCCTCTCCTTGGGCAGATACAGACAAGGAACAGTGCTCCTGGGCCATAGAGGTTCCCACTAGGAAAGAGTAGTTGAATTACTGGAAGAAGAGATGTATTGTCAGTTCCTCATTACTATAACAAAATCCCTGACATAATTAACTGATAAAGAGAAAAACGTTTATTTTGGCCCAGGGTTTTGGAGGTTCCAATCCATAATTAATGACCAGAGCACATGGCCACGCAGACTGCTTATCTTATATGCCCGGAAAGCAAAGAGAGAGAAAGAGGAAGGAGAGGCGTGCAGGTCCTACAATCCCCTTCAAGGACACACCTCCAGAGACTTAAAGACCCTCCACAGGGCCCCACTTCACAAAGGTTCACAGCACCTTCCAACAGTGCCCCCCCCTGTGGACACTCACCTAAAGCACAGCAAGAGGGGAAGGCAGAGCATTCTGGGAACTCCAAAAATACTGCTACTGTAGCCCATTTCACTGGGTATAGCTAGAGAGCAGGGTCCAGGTGGTGACAGCCTCCCCCATTGCAATGGAACACTCCTGAAGGATTGTAAACCAAGGAAAGACTTAGACTTGAAAACTTGAGATTTAAGCTGAAAACTAAAGCAACTCTCCAAACAACAACAACAACAACAACAACAATAATAATGAAAAGCCATACAATACCTTCTAAGCCAAAAAACAACATGTTTGTAATTATCTGCTATTTATATCTCCTTGTTCCATTCCTTTCCCCCAAATCTTCTCAGGAGACAGGCTGCATCACCTAAGGTCGTGTGTATTTTCAGATTGCATTAGAATTCTTACTTGTGCAGGGACCAGAACCTTTTAGTTCGGGGCTGGAAGGACTGGGCTAATGTGCCTGATTGCTGGGCTGGGCTCAAGTTCAGCCGTCTCCACGGAGCCAGAAGCATTTGCAGGCAGCTCCTGGCTGGGACATTGACAGGCAGCCTCCTGTGCTGCTGCTCTCAGTAACCCCCACCCCCCTGTGCGCCTGTGAGTCACACCAGGGCCCTGTCAAACTTAGAGCAGGCGCTAAGCCACACGCTCTCCCCGCTCCCCCCACAGCAGCAATTGCTCCTGACAGTGTCTAATTGCACAATCCCTTTCCATTTGTCAAGACCCACCAGTCTCCGTGCAAAATAGAGACTGACAGTCGGGTGGGGGTGGACATGTACCACAGCGGAGGAAGCAGAGACATCTTGCTAAGAGTGACGAGGGTGCATTGGGAAACAGAAGCTTCTAGTAGGGTATGATAAGAAGCTTGTGGCTCACGGCCTGGGCCTTGGAATTGAAAGGCCTGAGCTAGACTTCAGATGCTGCTCCTTCCTAACAGGGGATCTTGGGCAAGTTGCTTAATTTCCCCAGCCTTTCATTTTTCTCATCTCTAAGAGGTGAGATTAGAGCACACAGATGAAATGGGATGATTATAAATCACTGTGAGCAGTGCCTGGGTCAATAACTGTCAGCTCTCTCAGTGTTCCATGTCTCCTGCCTTTTGGTTACCATATCCATTTCTGATTAGATCTCTCCAGGTTGCTGGGTGTTCTTTCATTCTGGTGCTGGGTTGTCAGTGGGTGGTGGGGTTGGGTGGGTCACACCGGGTGAGAGGAATCAAGGAGCTTTTATGGTGGCCTTGATCCCTAGGCCTTCTCAGATAGGACTTCCTTCTGTCTGACAATTTCCAGCCCGTCTGGAAGGAGTGAAGGTAATTACAGAGCTGGAAGAGATGTGGGATTGATTTCGTTTGCAGAAATTCCAAGGGTGCAAATATTTTCACAGGTTCCTTACTTATGAACTTGGGCTGCAGGTTGAGAACTTCCATGTTATAACTCATCAGTAGTGTTGTAGCTTTGGGGGAACTTCTAAATGATCTTTCCTTTCCAGTTTGGAGTAATTGAGAAGTAGGAGCTCACAGCTACAGGACTGGAGATTTGACCTGTGGTCCTGATGAGGCTGTCTCCACCCAGCAGCCAGAGTGATATTTTAAAAGTATGAAACTCCTCATGGTTTCTTATTAGAAGAAATCTCCAAGCTTTCTATCTCTGCCTCGAAGGCTGTCCATGATGTGCCCGCCCAGTGCTCACCTCCTTCCACCCCCACCCACCCCCTCACCCTTGCTCACACAGCTATGGGGCCCTTCCTGGGGTTACTTGAGCATTGTGCTCGCTCTGGCCTCAGGACCTTTGTACATGCTGTCCCCTCTCTGGCACTATTCAGGTCACTGCTCAGCTGCTGTCTCCTTGGAGAGGCCTCCCCAGCCATTGTCTGAAAGAGCTGCTGTCTCTGTCACTGTCTTCTACTTTATCTCATTTTTTGAATGTTGCTTTTTACTATTTGACACGATAGTATGCCTTTCTAAAAGCTTTTTTGTTTGAATCTGTGTCTGTTCTATTTGGTGCTGGTTCCCCAAAGCCTCACATGGGGCCTGACAAAGAGTAGGAGCTCATCAGTCCTATAGCTGGGCTCATCTGAAAGGGAAAACCAGGAAGGGACCAGCTCACACTGCGCAGGTCCTTCTCCCAGGCTCACTGATGGGTTCAGCCATTCCACCCTGGTAGTTCCAAGTCAGAAGGAACCTCTTCCCCATCCAGAGAGGCTCATAAGCATAGTGAGTATTGCTACTGGGGAACTGAGGGCTCAGATACTTTGCTTCTTCCTTCCCTGGGGAGGGGCCCGGGCTGTCCAGTTCCACCTGAGACCACCTGCAAAGGTCAGTCTAGAATGGGAGGAGCACAGCCTCATCAGGACCACAGATCCAATCTCCAGTCCTTACAGACAAGAACACTGAGTCTTGATGAAACACCTTGCTGGAGGTCCTGTGGCTGGCACGTGGCACAGCCCCACTGCAGTGCACGTCTCTGGGCTCTTAGTCTCTGCCCTGTCACGGTTCTGCTCGGGTATTTCTCATAGCTTTCTCTTTTACACTTTATGAGGTGTCCCTTTATAGCTGGGAAAGCTCCTGTTTGGGGTCCGAGTGACTTCCTAGCATCACACAGCTAGAAGTGGCAGAGTTGAATTTGGATTCCCGACATGGACTCAAAGCCTTAGCTTTCCATCCCTGCTGCACCCTGTGGCCTTGCCCTTGACCAGACACTGTGATGAGGTGAAGGACACCTGGTGCCTCCATCCTGAGGATTGGTGGGGTGCAGAGCAGGGTGCTCTGGAAAGGTAATAAAGAGCCATGTAGAAGAAGAGAATGAATTACAGCAGTGTTTGGTTTTATCTTGGCTTTGATAGGTTCTCTGGGTGAAGTCTGAGCAGGATGGGTTGTGTCTTTCAACTTTGTTTTATTTAACTGTTCACTACCAGGGTTATGTGGATGGACGAATGGATGATCACAAATCCCTTGGACATACATGTCTTAATCTTTAGTGTGACAGGCCACTGCCTCTTCCCCCTGATTGAATTGAACCACCTAAAAGATTGATTTTCTTTCTTTCTTCCTTCTTTCCTTACCCCGACCTTTTTTTTTTTTTTTTTTCTTTTTGGGTACCAGGGACTGAACCCAGGGGCACTCGACCGCTGAGCCACATCCCCACCCTATTTTGTATTTTATTTAGAGACAGGGTCTCACTGAGTTGTTTAGCACCTCACTTTTGCTGAGGCTGTCTTTGAACTTGGGATCCTCCTATCTCAGCCTCCCAAGCTGCTGGGGTTACTGGTGTGTGCCACCATGCCTGGCGATCTTTCTTTTTTAGGGATATGCTATAAAATATAAAAATTTAGAGCAAAGCAATCCCCCAAACTTGATTAACTTATTTACTTCCTCTACTGAGCAAGAGTGGACTTTTCTCCAAATGTTAGTCATAAGGTGCCTACTGGGAATGTAGAGTGGGCCGTGGATAATGCATGACCTCCTTCAGTGTCACTTCTGACATTCACAGGGGGGATTCCTTCTCCTTTTGCACTGCTGAAGGAAGAACTAAGATGTAAATGTATTCAGTCATCCACAGTAGCCAAGAGGGACTGGTATCTGGGACCCTCATCAGATGCCCAAATCCTTGATGATCAAGTTGCTCATGTGACATGGCCTAGCAACTGTATACAATCCATGTACACCACCCATGCACGTTAAATCATCTCTAGATTACTTCTAATAGCTACTACAATGCAAATGTTATATAGATCGTAGCTGCACTATATTGTTTATGGACTAGTGATAAGAAAAAGTCTGGAGATGGGGATGTGGCTCAAGCGGTAGCACGCTCACCTGGCACGTGCGGGGCGCTGGGTTCGATCCTTAGCACCACATAAAAATGAAATAAAGATGTTGTGTCCACTGAAAACTAAAAAATAAATATTAAAAAATTCTCTCTTTCTCTCTCTCTCTCTCAAAAAAAGAAAAAGTACATGTTCAATACACAGGCATTTTTTTTTCAAATATTTCATCCATGGTTGGTTGAATTTGCAGAAAGGGAACCTGTGGATACAGAACTTGTGAATATGTAGGGGCTGATTGTATTGTTCCTTTCTTTTGAGAAGCAGGTCTCATACACCAGTTCTGAGTTCCCTCAGTTTCACAGCACTCCTTGCACAAGAAGTAACGTGTGTAGCAGATCTGAGTGTTAGTCCTGGCCCTCAATGAAGGCTCTGTGGCTACTTGATCTCTCCAACTCTCGGTTAATCATCTATAATAAGGAAATTATAAGAGCATCCATCCCAAAGTGTTGTCAAGGAGGAATAAAATAATGTGCCCCAAACGCTTCTACCTGGTGCACAATAAAAGAAGTTCATTGGATTGGACAACTGGGAACAAAGGGAAGAGAGTGGGGACGGAAATAGGAAAGGCAGTGGAATGAACTGGATATGACTTTCGTATGCTCACATATGAATACATGACCAGTGGAACTCCACATCTGGTACAGCCACAGGAATGGGAAGTTTTACTGCACGTAGGTCTGATATGTCAAAATACCCTCTACTGTCATGTATAACTGAAAAGAACAAGTCTGAAAATGCTTGAAATGCAACTTCATCATCATGAAAGTAACAGCGATGATAATAGAACGAGGGCCTCAAAGCTTTGTTCTTCGAGGTGAAGTCGTGAGTGACTAGTTCCCTCGGAAACTCAAGACTTCTGGCGACAAGCCAGAGCTGACTGAGTGAGAAGCAGGACCCACACATCCTAAGCAGGAAAAGCAGTCCTCTCGGCTCCTCTTGCACCTGCCCTCTTGTCCTGGGCCCACTCGGTTCTCCAGGGCATTGAGGAAAAGGCTGTGCACGTCGCCCTGGCCAGGATAGGGAGAGCGCTTGGCCGGTTTCTAAGCTGTAGCGGAGATCTCTGATGAGACTCTAGCAGAGGGTGTTTTCTCCTATTAGAGGTATGGCTTCTGGAATCCATACAGAACAAAACCAGGTGGCGAGTCCTCTCCCAATTCAAGTCCCAGAGTCCGTCCTGGGCTGAGTGGAGTTACAAGGCACTTTTTGTTTTTTTTTGGTGCCACCGTGGCACTCAGGGCCTTGCCCATGCTCAGCACATGCTCTTCCACAGCGGCACCCCAGTCCCCAGGGAACCGTCACCAGTCCTTCTCCCGGGTGCCCTGATGTGATGGTCAGCTGAGCACTTTGGCCACCCCTTCCTCCTGTCGTCAGGGGCTCCCCCTTCATTTGTGCCCTTCCAGTTGGCATGCCTTTTTTTTTTTTGTCTTTTTTTATGTGTTTCTTTTGTCTTTTTTATATTTTTTTCTTTTGGTACTGGGGATGGAACCCAGGGCCGCTCAACCACTGAACCGCATCCTCAGCCCTTTTTTTACATTTTTTTACTTAGAGACTGGGTCCCGCTGAGTTGCTGAGGGCCTAACTAAGTTGCTGAGGCTGGCTTTGAACTTGTGATCCTCCTGCCTGACTTTCCCGAGCCACTGGGATTACAAGTGGAAGGCACCACGCTAAGCTGCCTTTCTGATTTTTAAGAATTAACAGGTAAATTAAACTGAACACATGGGCCAAATCCTAAAGGTTCCAAGGCATACACTGGATCTCCCCACATTTCCTAAAAAAAAAATTCCCCTATCACTTGGCTCAATAAAAGATGATTCAGGAGGCAATACTATCTTCATAAAACATGAATTCCATCTGAATTATTTGCACACAATTAAGAAAGGAACTCGGAAAATATAGCACCAATGAAATGCTTGTGGAATTATATTTATCAACTAAATTTTAAAAGGTTTTCTTAAACAATTTATGTATTACAAAGTACTTTCCTTTTGTTTTTGTGGTGCTGGGGATTGAACTCAGGGTCTTGTACATGCAAGGCAAGCACTCTGCCATCTGAGCTATTTCCCCAGCCCTGCAAGTACTTGGATGCAGGTTCTCCTACTGGGCTTTTCATAACAATTCTGGGATATGAGCAAGGTGGGTGTGACGGTGGCAGTGGCACAGATGAGGAGACTGGAGACCGGGTGCTAAGATGTTGGACTCCAGTGCTACCTTTGTAGCCATAAAAGCCAGGACCCAAATCACAGCCCTTGGACTCCACATCCAGCCCCTTTCCCTTGATACCATGCTGCTGCGCTTTATGGAGATGCCAGCCAGGTCAAGACTGCCAAGCCCCTAGTTCATGCACACCTCTTAATTTCTGTTGTCACCTTTCTGACAGACATTTTTTTTAAATGTCAACAGCTCTTTACACTGGAGCCCAGTGTAAAGAAGGATTCTCCAAATCTTAGAGGGAAAAGGAACCTACAGAAGTGCATCACTTCATGCATTTTTGACCTCCTGGGGCCTTCAGATGGAAGCTTCTGGATGGAAATCAGTTCTGTTTTCTGCACCCGACTCTTGCATTTAGTGCCTGTGGAACACTGACCACTCCATGAGTGGCACACACACTTCCACAGTCCCCTGCGGGGCCCCTACCACAGATGAGAACTAGGACTATCATAATCCTTAGGAGGCTCTGGGGATTGGGAGAATGTCAACGGGGACCTCCATAACCATTTCTTCTCCAGGCGCAATGACGCCTGTTCTTTCTCATCCTCTGGAAAGCACTGTGCCATCTCTTGCTCATTTTCCTTCTCCTCTCCAGACACTGGGTGAACGCCCTCTTACTTATGTGCTACAGCACATGTGAGTTTAGAGCCACATGGCCACCTTAAGATCTCTGTCCTGGAGCATTACCTCTTAAATGTCAATCTACCTGAGACTCATGAGGGGAGCTTGTTAAAACCCAGATCATAGGTATCAGTCTTTAAGGCATTGCTTTGGGAGTTCTAGAGTTGAGACAGAAGCTGCCTTTCAGGTCAGCTTCTTTAGAAACTCTGATGTAGGTGTTCCTTGGAAACTAGCTCATGATCTGAGCAGTGACTGTAAGTGACTGCAGAGGTCGGCATGGATCCTGCTACATGGCAGGCATCAAAAACAACTTGCCCTGCCTGACTGGAGTGAGATGAAATCTTAGAGTAGTTTTGATTTGCATTTCTCTAATTGCTAGAGATGTTGAACATTTTTTCATATATTTGTTGATTGACTGTATATCACTTTCTGAGAGGTATCTGTTCAGTTCCTTGGCCTATTTATTGATTGTTTATTTGTTTTTTGGAGGTTAGCTTTTTTGAGTTCTTTAAGTACCCTCGAAATTAGTGCTCTATTTGATGTGCAAGTGGTAAAAATTTGCTCCTAAGCTGTAGGCTCTCTCTGTAGGCTGTGGGCTCTGAAGCTGTAGGCTCTCACTGATTGTTTCTTTTGCTGAGAAGAAGCTTTTTAGTTTGAATCCATTCCATTTATTAATTTTTGATTTTAATTCTTGCTGTATAGGAGTCTTGTTAAGGAGTAGGGGCCTAATCCAATATGATGGAGATTAGGGCCTACTTTTTCTTCTATTAGATGCAGGATCTTTGGTTTAATTCCTAAGTCCTTGATTTATTTTGAATTGAGTTTTGTCTGTATATGTAATATGAATTGTAATGTATTTTGCTGTCATATATGACAAATTAGAATAAAATATTTAAAATAACCCCAACAACTTGCCCACTAAATGAGTTGCTCATTTGAGAGTGGATTGATGCTGGTGTGTGTGTGTGTGTGTGTGTGTGTGTGTGTGTTTTGTTGTTGTTGTTTGTTTTTTTAAGTGACTTTTCAATCACTACCAGACACAGGTAAGATCTTTATTAATTTTTGAAGGGGGTACCTTGGATCGAAATCAGAGGCACCTGACTACTGAGCCACATCCCCAGCCATACTTTGTATTTTATTTAGAGACAGGGTCTCATTGAGTTGCTTAATGCCTTACTTTTGCTGAGGCTGGCTTTAAACTGGTGATTCTCCTGCCTCAGCCTCCTGAGCTGCTGGGATTACAGGCATGTGCCACCATGCCTGGCAAGATTATTTTTTGGCATATTCCTAAAATATACTGGGCAATTCCACTGCTAGGAAAACTGAATTCTGATCATTTGCAGCTTGTTGTGTAAAGTTGTAAAGAAGACATATGTCATAGACCAGGAAGTAATAGTCCTTCAGTTGAAAAAGTGTTTTTTTTTTTTTTAATATAAAGATGTACAAAAAACAATTGCAACCTTCAAGGAGTTTTGCCACACACATTGGGAAGATCCCTGGCAATGTTGTTAGACACTTCACCCAAAGGAGTAGTCATATTCAGCTGGTAGATCTTGGAGGATGTTGTGAAGATGGAAGATGTGAGCTGAGAATTTTCCGATGGATCTAATTTGGATAAGTGGGAAAGTGGAGGATTCCAGGTGATGGTATATATCCGAGCAAAGCAATGATTGTGAGAAAATACCTGTCCTGAGGATATGAGGTGATTGACATGGCTAGTCCACAGGAAACTAAGGAGAGGGGGAAACAGCTACAGGGTTCAAGATCACACAGCTAGCCCAAGGCAGACCAGGGGTTTGGACGCAGATCATGTGGAGGCCAAGCCTGAGTTCTAGGATGTTCTTGCAGATGCTTACTTCCCTAATAAAACTGCTACAGAACCCTGAAAATGGCATTTAGGCTTTTGCTGCACCCTCTGTACAATGAGTGACTGGCAAAAAAGGGTCCAGAGGCCAGGTTCCAACCCAGAAGTCCATCTTTGTGCTGTCTGCATCCTCACTCTTTCTTCTGGAATAACTATCCTGAAGAAAGCTATAGCCATACCATTTGGACCCGCCAAAACTTGTTGTGTGCAAACACAGTATCATAGAAAAGCAGGTGGAGAGTTTTACAGATTCATTCTTCAGCAGCAATTGTCTAATTAATATTGTCACCACATGGCCCAGTTCCCCTGTCAGGGGCAGGCAAGTGTCAGCAGTGCATGCTTGGGTTCGTGAGTGCATGTGTAAAGGTTGTTGATAAATCAGCATCTTTTCCACATGAACAAGCCTGCCTCTCCAGCTGGCATCTTAATTCTAGGGCTCAGGAAATCCAGTTCGAAAACAATAGAACTTACTGCCTGTAAGTCGCAGACTGAGAAACTCCTGGGCTCCATGTGGCAGGAATGGCCATGCTGACGTCTCTGTTGATGGATCTGCATTAGGAATTTCATGATTGCTGCCCTGCATAGGAAGTGATGGTGAAGGCATGTTCTCTTCCAGTAATGGATTTCACTGGACAGTTCTCATTCAGGGCAAACTGGACAGAGGTGGTTTGAAGGTGACTCTCTGGTCCCCCAATAATACGTGTTCCTTTATTGTGCAAATGACACGATGATTTAGAAAGGAAATTTCTTCAGTGCTTTCCAAAGTATTTTCTCATGTCAGTTAATCCCAGAGTCCTGAGAGGTCTCTATTGTCCTCTTCATGTAGAGATGAGGCAACTGGGGCTCAGGGACAGTCTTGCCCCAAAGCTAAATGTCTTGCCCAAAAGCTAGAGAAGCATTAATGGATATAGGCAGGATGACTAGAACCCACTTTATATGCTCTTCTGCATGTTCATCCGCTTGCTTGTTCATTCATCCTGGCATTTATTCATTCAACATTTATTGAACACTTACTATTTTCCTAGCATTGAGTTAGGTTGCAGGGATCCAAAGATTAAAATGGCAAATACTTTGAGTTCTTTGAATAGAGGACTATTAACAGAGGAAGGTGGTCAATTATTAGCTCATCTTTTGAAATCCTGATTGGTATTATTTACATTTAAATCCAAATAAGCCATATTAGGAGCCCGTGAGTCTTCCAGACAATTCTCCAATCCCTAAAGAGATTGTATTCTCGTGTATTCATCTACACACTTTTGGGTGTTCAGTTACCTGCCATGAGTCAATATTTGCTTCAGTTCAATAGTAATTACTTCCTGGATGAATGCATTTTCTCTCTCTTGGTTCCTGAAAAGAAACTCCTAAAATGTTTTTATGCATTGATATAGATAATCTTTCAGCCCAAGCCATCTTCACCAAGGTTGTCCCTCACTCCTCGTGCCCTAATCTTCTTGGAAAAAGATGATTTAATTCCCAAAGTCCATAAACTCAACTCGATTGAAGAAAATAATCAGTTCTTTTGGTCCCCTCTGCAATTAGTTTGTCTTTCATATCATACAGGGCCTTGGATTGCAGGTATGCCTACATGTCCTACCACCTGGTGAACTCTGGGTGATGAACCATGTCTTTATCACCACACCCCAGCACGTTCCATGATGTGATAAAGGTGCTCAATAAGTACTGATCAGTTGAGGTCCCAGATTGCCAGAGCTCATCTCTCCAAAAGACTGCTTCGCAGGCACACTGTGGCTCATCCCTGTGCCTCTACTGCAAGGAGTTCTCTCTTCAGAGTGAGTCTGCCCACCATCTCCCGAGCTGAAGGGTCTTTTCTGCAACCCACACTCTGTTACAAAGCATTAACTTAACTCTCCCATTTCACTTAACCATTCTTGGGTTGTGCAGACCTCTTGGTGAATCAAAGTTTCCTAGCACTAGTGAAGTTGGAGTGTCTGTGGCCAGCACATCACAATAACTCACCAGGCTGCATCTGAGAGTTCTGTGTCTCCCAGAGGCTGGTTTGTGTGACCATTGGGTATTTCATCAAGACAACAGTCAGAAACAGGGAAGAACTCTGATTCCCTGAAGACAGTCAGAGAGCAAGCAGGATATGGACTATTGTGTTCATGTCAGGCGTGGTTGGGGTTAGGAATCCAGGGCAGGTGCTACCTGGGAATGGAGGATGGAGAGGGATTTGGTTTGGTTGTGCCAGATCAGGAATTTATGGGGATGCTCTGAAGGCAAAATTATAGTTATTTTGAACTCTCAATGGGTTTTACTTTGATATATGGACATGCCAACTCAGCCTCTTGCCCTCTATGAATATACAAATGTAGACACTGGGTGCTTATTTGGGGGAAATTGTCATTTGTTCTGTAAGGACTTCTCTTTGGAAAAGGCTGCCCCTGAAGTTCAGGGAGCTTACTAGGACAGAATGCCCTTTTCCCTAAATTTACTAGAATCAATATGTATCTTAGGCTAAGGAGAAGCTGGTTTAAGAAATCCAAGTTTGTTACAACCTTTGGAAGGAGTATGCCTGTTCTTATTGCCTGGTCACTCAGGGCAGGGCTGCAGTGCTAAGGTAAGGGTTGCCTGGACATGGTCTTCTCTTTTCCAAGGACTTTTGTTATGTTAGAATAAGTCACTTCAGCCATCACCCTTCTGTTTCCTCATCTGTAAAGAGGAAGCAATGGTTTCTGAATAGTTATATACCTTCAAGTACTGGGTAGCTAACATTATTGGGATAAGCTGATAATTGAGTGTTAATAAGGTGTAAGCTGATAATGAGGAGGATTGGAGGACCCAGGACCTACATAAAAGCTTCTAAATGCAACACTTTTCAAGACATTAATTTGCAACCTCTGTTCTAAAGCATTTGATCTTCTCCTTGGAAGAAAGGTAACATGTAAATCTAAATTATTATTATTGCCCATCAGTGACCCAGTTAATATCATCATCATTATTTTAAATGTTCCTTATGGATAGAGTTCCATACTATTTGCTGAAGAATAAAAACAAAAAAGAATTTTTTAATATGATTCCAATTTTTGAAGATTTAGATACTTGGCCTAATTGCATAGACAGATGTCCATTCATCCGTCCTTCCATCCAACCATCCAAAAAATATTTACCGAATACTCACTGTGTGCCTAATCTAGGACTATAAACCCCCACAGAGTTTACAGCAGTGAGCAAAAACACAGGGTTCCTGCTGTCGTGAAGTGGCATTTATTAAATATAAGCCAAGCCCCGTGAAAGCTCCCAGGGAACACAGTGAAGGCTATGACCTGCCCGTTGGGTGTTGGTGGCAGTAGTAATGGAAGCCTATGGCAGGAAACAGAATGGATTATTCACCTAGGAAAGTTCAAGGTGGGCTTTCTAGATGAGGCAATGTTATTGTGGATCTCTGGATTTTGACAGGCAGGGTGGCTTGGACTGAGGAGTAGAGGTGGGCTTAGGGAAGAAGAGCTACGAGTCAACCAGAGGTGGAAAAGGTGGGGAAAGGCTGAGGGTAACTAAGGACACGAGGGCTGAGATCAACCGTTCATGGACCGTCATGCTGCCATGTTAAGGAGCTGGGAAGAGTTGGGGCAGGGGAATGACATGATCGGACTCCTGAAGGCTCTCTCCATCCCCACCCTCACTTTTCCTTCTTGCCTTAATGGACAAGAGTCCCGACATCTTCACTTCTTGCCCACATATTCTGAGTTCAGCTGCTTTATGGGAACTATTGACCTTCCACTTTAGGATGCTTCTATTAGATTTTTTCATCAAATTATCTCTCTTACTTGAATTTCCTGAATTTTCCTCCTTGGATAAACCTCTTACCTATGAACAAACTTAGTTTCCTCTCTTAAATTTTAAATGGAAAAGTTTCTCCTAGCTAAATACATAGTAAGTACTGAAATGAACAATCCTAATTGTGACCATTACTGTTCTTTTGAGCTATTGTCTTATGTTGTTCTTTCTGATTCGCTTCACAGCCATCTTCTACTCTCCCCCCGTCACTGATTCTAAAGCCTTTGCAAATCTGCATCGGCCTTTCTTGGCTGTTGCCGTTTATCCTTGCTGGGTACCTAATGCTGAGTTCACAAAATCTGACTATTCCAATAATGCAAGAGAATGGTGAAGCAGGCAACCAAACACACAGAAGTACCTTTTCAAAATCCAGGAATGGCTCTGACCTTAGGGGTCCATGGAAAGAGAGAGAGAGAGCAAGCCACCTTTATTTTTATGTAGGGTACACACAAGGGGAGGGTCCATGGAACATTCTATCCCAAAAAGGGCAAAGGGGTAGGATTACAAAGGAACAGGTAAGTGTAACTCAACCCCATCGGGTGACGCCTACTCCTGGAGCCACACCTCATTATCTGAAGGGAGGTAGAGCCCAAGTTATTGTGGGGCACAGTAATTGTTCAGTATCTCTTGTTCAGGACTTAAGGGCATATATTTCCAGAGCGGCTCCCAACACCTGGTTAGCAGGATCTATCTACTCTCTTCTGATTGCCATGGGCTATGGTCTGTTCTCAGCAATCCTTTCTTAGGCTTCTCTGATCTCTCTTTTTTTGTGTGTGTGCATTATAATTGTACATAATAATGGGATTCATTATGCTATATTCACACATACACATAATTTGATCCATCTCATTCCCCAGTACTTTTCCTTTCCCTTCCTGTCTTCTGATCTGCTTGCTCTCATTATCTGTCTTATAATTTATAACAATCATAATTATCATTGTTATTATTATATTGTCTAATCTTTTGAGTGCTTGATTTGGGAGATTTTCTGTGTCTCCAAGTTTGGCTAAACTAGGTGTGTCCTAGGGTGCCCCTGGGCACCTTAATCTAGTTTTTCCTAATGTGTTTGGTTGGAATGTGCCACAGGTTTCCCCTACTCCTCAAATCCCAGGTCTGTACCTCACTCATGTTAGAGTCTCAGTTTTCCTAGAATGGCCAATACCTGGGGCTACCCACAATTGTAGTCATCAGCCAAAAAAGGCTGCTGGGCATTTGGCATGTGATTTTTCTGAACTGAGATGCACCATAGGTGTAAAGTATATATGAATTTCAAGGATTTAGTATACAAATGTAAAACTTCTCATTAATAATTTTATATTAATTGCATGTTAAAAAATGCTTGGGTTTTGGATATACTGGGTTAACTAAAATATACTATCAAAATTAGCTTATTTGTATCTTTTTACCTTTATGAGGGGACCTTTAGAACATTTTAATGTTACATGTGTGGCTTCCGTTATATTTCTCTGGGAGGTGCTGGTCGACCACTTTGCTGGGAAGAATAGGCTTGAAATTGAAGTGAGTTGAGTTGAGTTGTTGATGCCCTTTTTTATGAGCCTCCATTCCTAATTTTGGTGACAAACCTGCTCTTGGTTCTCTTCCCGCCTCTTATGAGCCTCCATTCCTAATTTTGGTGACAAACCTGCTCTTGGTTCTCTTCCCGCCTCTTGACCTCTTTTTATCTGGCCCTGTCTTCTCCCTCCTGCTGAGTGTTGATCCCTGGGATTGTGCCTCTACTCAGCCCCTAGGTATGCAGCACAGTGAGGCTGAGGCTGAATAAACTCACAGAGCCACATGGATTTTTTTTTTCAAAAAAGCAAATGAATGAAATTAAAACAGCAAAAAGAAGGGGAAGGAAGAGGCACCTAGCCTGTGGCCAGTGTTGGGTGGCGAGGTGACCTTTCCAAGAAGGCTTTTGGAGGCGAGACACATGGTACAGCAGGCACAGTCCTCCTCCGCCCCCTTCCAGAAAGGCTCCTGTGAAATGGAGAGCAGTATTTTAAGTGCATTGAAGGTCGTGGATTGAAAACTAAGAGACCTTGAAATCCAGAAGCGTTTGCTTTCGTAACCACCAGCACTGCCTCTCCGGATGGGAAGGGCTGTGCCGCAGAGCTGGCAGGGAGGCCCAGGCCAGCAGGGCAGCCTCTGGAAGGAACCCGTGCCAGGCTGCCGCTGCTTCAGCCCTGTCCCTAAGAAGCCGCTGCCAGGAGTCCTTTTAGCTCAGGGCTGGACCAACCCTTCTCAGCTTGTAGTGTAGTGCAGTGTCCTGGCTTGACATGGTCACATTCAGGAAACCTGGGTTCTCTTACCCTCCCTCAGCTGGTCCTGGGGCCTTGAGTCGGTCCCTGTTCTCTTTGTGCTGTGGCTTAGAAACCTTTCCTACTGGCTTCTCAGAGCTTGTGAGCATGGTACTGATGACATGAAAAAGAATCTTTCTCTAGAAAAATGCAGAGGCCCGGGGGCGGGGGCGTATTATCAGGAAGCTGGAAAATATTCAATCAAAATATTCAATCAACTCTCCCTGCCCCCATCAATGGTGGGCGTTGTTGGTAAATAATGACAATAATAACTATTATGTAGGGGACACACCTATTTGGGTTAACTTGCTGTTTAGATCTACCTGTGAGCTAGACTTTGATGTCAGCACCATACGAATAAGAAAGCTGATGCACAAATGGCCCCACAGGTAAGGAGAATCGATGGGATCTGAACCCTTGTGCATCTCTGGCTCTTTTCACTCTTAGACACAACACTCTGAAAGCCCAGAGGCCCCCCGGCTACCCATTCAGTTTTCATTCACCAGTTTACCTTTTCCAGCCTGATTTGTTTGGCTAGGAACTATCATGATTTGGTAGATAGATGGTCAATGGCCATCCTTAACACCTGATTATCAAATGACCTCATCACTTTCTGGAAAAATGAATGGCATGGGGCAGTTCAGCCCATTTCAGCACAGTGAAGGGACGTGCTCAAGGTCACCCAAGAAGTGACTGGTCAGACGGAGCGTCTGGATTCTGAGCCATGACTGATGACAGGAGCTGTCCCTTCCTTCTGAGCTGTGACATTGAAGGAGCTGTGCCTTCCCTCTGAGGAGATTTGGAATTCAGTGGGAGCCCCAGACACAAACAAGGTCCCAGAACAGAGGATCTGGCTCTTCCTGGGCTGCCCTTGAGGCTGGGGCAGGGCCGGGCTGCTGGCAGGCCTCCCTGTCTAGTGAGTGCCGTCTGGGCCTGCCAGCGTCTTGGTGTGGTGGCGGCTTCCTGTTCTCCCAGGCTGGCATCCCTTGGCACAGCTCTCTCCAAGGACTGAGGACCCGTCCCTCAGGATTGTGGTGACCCAGAAGACACATGAAGTCCTTCTGAGGGGCAGCAACAGCGTCTCATATACCTTGAAGATCACTTGGAAGCAGGTGACCCCTCATGCCCTCTGCCTCCAGGTGAGACCACACTTTGGGGTCCCAGAGTGTGTGTGGGGGGAGGGGTAGTGCGGTACTGTTCCTGGTGGTCCGTGTGAACACAGCTTCACCTAGGACTCACGGGGAGGGTGGCAGTCCTTCTTGACATCAACCCCAACACGAAGGAGGAGACTGAAAGAGAAAATAGGAATTCCCCACTCAGGCATCTCTCAGAAACTTGTGGGTCGTGCCTTCCTCCTGTGGCTGGTCAGGCAGGTATCATGTACTGATCAAGTATCAGGGGCTGTGGCAGTGGCCAGAAGGGGGGTGAGTTGAGGGCAACATGTCACCTGGGCAAGACAAGCTGACTCACCTGAGGCTGTTTGTAGGCAGTGCACCTGAAATCAGATAAGGCAGGCTCCCACACACAGCAGCAATAACTCCTGTATCCAGGTCTTTACATTTGTTCCTTCCTTCTAGAATGTTCTCCTGCCCAGTCTTGGTGTGATTGACTCTGTCATCGAAGTCTCAGTTTAAATGTCACTTCCTCAGAGGGACATCCTAATGGTTCCTCTTCTCCCCTCTCACTCTCTAACACAACACACTGGTTGATTCTCTTATCTCTGACTAGAATCTTAGTTCTTTGTGCAGTTGTTTATTTTCTGTCTTTTCCCCCTGGAATAGGCATCCCATAAGAAAAAGGATCCCACCTGTTTATTCTCTAGTGTGTCCTGGCATCCAGAACAGTACCTGGCACATATTAGGTGCTTCATAAATGTCTGTTGAGTGAATAGTGAGGGAAGGGAGTTTTGGGGGGATGGTGGCCTATAAGCCGGACCTCCAAGCATGGGTAAGACACCAAAGGAAAGAGAAAACAGGAGCAAACTGGTCCATGTGAAATAGACAGGATGCATGTGAACATGCTAGGGGAGGTGCGGGCCTGGGGAAGACACAGCTAGGAAGCTGGTTATGGAGCTGCGAACATCAGGCTGTGTGGTCTCTCCCCCGTGGACCACGGGGCCCACGGGAGGCAGGTGAGGAGGAAAGGTCCGTGGTGATTTAGCAGCAGCATGCAGGCGATCAAGGATGGAAGAGAAATCAGGGATCCCTGCATCATGAGATGTCCTAAGAAAAGGAGGTCTTTGTGTCTGTGTGCTCCCAAGTGCCAGGTGGCCTGGACGCCTAGCCAGAGCCCTCTGCTTGGAAGCTGTGTCTCCCTGCTATGGTGTCAGTTGTCATGCCCTAGAGGAGTGCCCGAGAGGGAGCAGAGGGAGGCCTTGTGGATGGGCTGGCACGACGCCCTCTGTGCTGTCAGAGAGTGACTCAGATCCCCTCCTGGCACTACCCTGCTCAGGCAGTGCAAGCTGTTCCTTTGGCTCCTGGAGATTGAGCTGGTTCTTTCTTTTCCCCTAGGACTGAGGCCAGGGAGGAAGGGTGCTGGTGTCTGTTTCCACCCCCTCCCCTTCTCCCAGCACATGGGTGGGAGAGGAAGTGGAGGCTGCAGTGCTGAGCTCTGGATTCAGTCTCTGCAATCCCTCCAGGCTGTACCCCGGCCCTGCTCAGCATACACCCAGCAGGGCAGCAGGCCGGCTGGACAAATGACCAGGTGATTCGGTACTTGAATGGAAGGCTTTCCTGAAAAGTTACCATCCAAAACTGGGTCAGGTGGACAAGTGCTGAGGGAATATTGGCAATGACCACCTGTGAGTAACGAATGTCATGACCTAAGATTGCTCCACACAGAGGGGACTTGAGACAGAATGTTTAGACACAATCCTGTTGCTCAAAACATTTGCATACCCTTAGTGTCAACCATTCCTTACAATGTCCTAGGAACAAAGTGGCATTATTTTTTTAAATTTTTTTTTATTTTGAAGCTTAAAGAGGTTAAGTCAATTGCTGAAGGACATGAACATATTGAAGGGCAGAGTTGAAACCTAACTTGAGTCTTTGAGTTATAGGAGTTCTAATAAACCATACACTTGTGCCAGTGTTTCTGGGCTCTTAGACATGGCATGTTTGAAGCCTTCTTTGGAGTGGTGCAGGCTCACAAGGAGAATCATGGAGCCCCAACCACTGTAATAACACCTTCAAAGGAGTAACATACAGGTGACTGAACATCGGGGAGCCCTCAAGGCTCACCAACTGATGAGAGTATTTCCCATTTATTCTGTCCCTCAGCTTTTGTGGACTGTACTTAACCTAGCATATTATTTTAAGTTGAGTCATATGAAATCATCATTTTTGTTGATCAAAATTGTCTCATGTTGACGATATTTTACAACTCACCCTAATATATCAAAGCTACTAAATAAATAAGTGTTATCTGACTTGAGAGGATAAAGAGAAGGTTTGGGGGTTCGTATTTTCACAACAGACTTAAGTTCCTCAGTCTACATTGGGACTATCATGCCATCGTGTCATTGGGGGATTAGTTAGGTATCATGTGTGAAAGAGCGGAGTTAGTTCAGTCCCTGAGGTTGTCCCTGGACACACACCCTGCTTTCCCACAAGAGGACTACAGCCCCACGGACAGCACAGACGTACCAGTCTTGGCCCTGGAGTCTAAGGGCTGGACAAGCACCATAACTGAGAACATGGCCACATAATCAAAGGGCCCTGGCTGGGACCTCAGTTCTGGCATTTACCTGTTCTGTGACCTTGGACAAGTAGGACAGGAATCATAACATACCTACCTAATGGAATTATGAAAATTAAGTAAGATAATGAAGGCAAAGGAATTTAAATGGTAGAAGGTGTTCAATTTTAGTTGAAACTATTACTGTTATGATCATCATCAATAGTCTTACATCTCAGATGAGAGGGAGCCCATGAGGACTCAGCACAAGGTGGTGGCTTCTGCTGCTTACCACTCAGGGTCAGGTCACAGCTTCTACGATGACATCATCTGTGATCATCAAGCTTAGGGACAATTGAAGACAGGCCCCAAGACAAGGCCTCAAACCCTCCACCATCACAAGGAAGATTCGGAAGCTTCTAGGGAAGCTATGCTCTGTGGCTAGGTCTCTCCTCTGGGGGAGGAAGCCTTATAAGAATCTGGAGGTTGACAGAAAGCCAGAAGAATGATCCTCAACCACCCAGGGTACCTACTGTCCAACTCCTCTGGGTTAAGTGAGGCTTCCTAGGAGATGGCTCAGGAAAGGGAAAGTTCAGTGGACACAGCTTGATCATCTCTGATGAGATGAAAAGCTCTGTAACAATTTGAGGGAATTCAGTTTATACACTTCCACCCTCACTTCTGATGCCAAGATCAAGTTCAGGGGTCCCCGAGACCTCCATTAGTTTCAATCATTTGCTAAAATAATTCACAAGACAGCAGTTCTACTCCTGGCTAGAGTTTGCTGCAGGGAAAGGAAACAGGTTGAAATCAGCCAGGGGCAGAGGAATATAGTGTGGAGTTCACGAAGAGTCCCGAATGTGGAGCTTCTGAGTGTTTTTTCCCCTGGGGTTAGGTCAGTGTTCCTTTCCTAATATCAGTGTGTGGCAGTAGTACCCATGGAATACTGGCAGAGAGGGAAACTTACTCCAACCTTGGTGTCCAGAATTTTTATTGGAGCTCCATTATTTCAGCACAGGTGACTTTCATGTCACTCATCTAAGTCTCCAGCCCCCCCCCAGAGTGTGAGTTGATACCATGTGACTCCAAAGCCTTTACTTGACCTCACACTGATGAATGGCGTTGTTACTCTCCGCCTGGCCCAGGGGCCCCAGGCAAATTCCCAGGACTTATAGATTTCCAAGGACCTACAGGTAAAACCAGACCTCTTTGGGGAAAGATTAAATTCTACACTATACAGGCTCTGTGTTGGCTCTGGGGAGACTGAGATCATGAGATACTGCCCATCCTGGGAAGCCCAGTCTACGGGGACAGACAATCATGTAACCAGTACAAGTCTGTTGGTGTGCTATGTGAGTGTAGTGTTGCCCACCACCACCAGAGGGAGCTGCAGTGAGGTTCTTCCCTCAAGATCAGGCTTGGTCTGTGAGCTCTGCAGCCATCACCTGGAGTCGTGGGAACCAGGCTGACCTGATTAGTAAAGTTTGTATGTGGGGGTGAGACCCTCAAAACATTTCTAGAAGGGAAATTCTTGACTGTTATTGACATGCTTATCAGTTCCATTGGCCCGGGAGATCTCTGCATACAGCCTACCTCACTCACTGACTTGGAGGGTTGAGTGAGTTGGATGGGTGGGTAGGACATCTGAGCCTCGTGGAAAAATCAGGAAGCTCAAATCTCAGTAATGATTGAGACTCTAGTAAGGCTGAGTAAAAGTAAATGTATGAGTGACCAGGAAATAAAGTGTGTGGACATGATTCTGTAAACCATCAGAGACCAGGCTTTGCCCACCTGCCGTGGCTGGCCCTCCCTGTCCTAATGATGATAGCTGCAGCACGGGATTCCCCTGCCATCAGCAAGAGGACACCAAAGTTCTTCCTTTGCTTCCAGTTTTTCAGTTTCTTCCCTGGCTCCATCTGGTGTGGGGATGGGGAAATGTCCCTGGATGCTCTTTGGCCCCGTTTGCCAACTTGACGGAGGCAGGATCTCCATCCTACTTATTCCCACCTTTCTCCCTCCCAGGAGTCTGCTCATCCTGCCATTGACCTCATCATCAACACCTGACCTGACGGATACTCAAACCAACTGTCCTTTCCTGTCCACTCACACAGTCCATGTTCTATGACTGGCCCTCACATTCACTGCCTGGGTCTCTGGGGATGAGCAATTCCGTGAAACTAATGCAGAGGAACCATGACAACCTGGAGGGAGGTGGCATCATGGAGAGACTGTTAAGTGTTAATATTAATGAGGTCAATAAAGACCTCATACCAATGTGGCCCTCTTGAATGTGTGCTCATGACTTTATGCCCCAGGAATTTTTATCACCTGACTTAATTTCACCATGAGGCCTCTTTTAGGGGGCTGGGAACACAAAACTTGTCACATTCCTTTATTTGCTTAAGAAAAACAGCACAGTCCTGCTGTCATCTCAAAGTACAAGTATCAGCAGTCACCTTTTCATAACTTAATAATCAATGATAGTTGTGTGTGGGGATGTGTGTGGGGAGTGGTTCTGAGTAGTTTAAGATCTTCACATTTTGAGGTTTTTTTTGTTTTTTTTTTAAAAAAAAAACACATTCTGGTATCTCTGTATTTGACCCAGGGCAGCAAGAAAAAGAAAACATGGTTTGTTCAATTCAGTAGTATTCACTGAAAATTTTCCATAAGCCTGGCACTGTTGGGGTGTGTTTTAGTCAGCTATTTTGCTGCTGTGACTAAAAGGACCCAACTAGAACAATTATAGAGGAGGAAAAGTTTATTTGAGGGCTCATGGTTTCAGAGATCTCAGTCCATAGAAGGCTGGCTCCATTCCTCGTGGCTCAAGGTGAGGCAGAACATCATGGCAGAAGAGTGTGGCAGAGGGAAGCAGCTCACATGGTGATCAGGAAGCAGAGAGGAGACTCCACTCACCAGATACAAATATATACCCCAAAGCCAAACCCCGATTCCCACCGCCTCCAGCCATACCCTATCACTTCAGTTACTGCTCAGTTAATCCCTATTAGGGGATTAAATCACTGATTGGGTTAAGAAATTGGTTCATTTCTCCTTTGAACCTTCCTGTACTATCTTACACGTGAGTTTTGGGGGGAACACCACATCTAAACCATAACAGGGTGCTGGGAATTTAAAGTAACAAAGACAAGATCATGGTGTTTGATGAACTTACAATCCAGTGGTGGAGAGAAGCACGTAAATAAGTCACCAAACAGGGAAGGGACTGATGCTATCTAGGCAGAATGAACACTTATATCTTCTACAAAGAGTGATGATTAGGGAAGGGTTCCCAGGGAAAGAGATGTTTCAAGCTGGCCTAAGAGCACACTGGAGTCCTGCAGGTAGAGAAGAGAAGGAAGTTGTTCTAGGCAATGGCAGCCACACAGACAAAGACAAAGAGGTGTGTTTGCAAGGTATGTTCATTGAGGACACAGATGAGCCGAGGCCACCTCCCACTGCTGCACCAGCTGTGCACTGCCCAAGTCCAAGGGAGGACAGTAAGGCAGGACTGGGATATGAATGATGCAGCCAGGAGTCAGGCAACATGGTGGCCTGAGAGAAGGGTGGGATAGGAGTGGAGTGACAAATCATCAGAAATTCCACATCCATTTCATCTGTTGCCATAATCATCAATGTGCAATTGCTCAGCAAACACTGACTAAACGACCGTTGGGAATTTGGGAGTTTACCTTACTTCTGCCATTTTTAACTTCTTCACACACAAGGAAGAAGGACCTATTGAGGACCATCTAGCAGAAGGTCAGCACTCTTCAAACCTGAGAGACACCACTCGCCCACATTTCAGTGCCAGGTGGATTAGTCAGTGGAACTGAGCCAGCCCCCTGGCTCATCTTCATGCATGGCCAGTTCAACACTCTTATCCTATAAATCAGGAACTGAGGGTCCAAATAAGACTCCCTCAAAATCAACAGCTGGTTAGTTCTAGAGCCTGAACTAGGACCTACGTCTCTCAACTTAGATCTCAGTACTCTTTGCACTAAAAGGATAAAGAGTAGTAATTGAGGACTCTGTATTTATTCTTCCAAGAAGGGAGGGTTGTGCCTATACCAGCCAGCTAAGTAACCCCAGTTGCTATTCATAGGTAACTTTGAAATCCTGGTGTCAAGATAAATTCAGGTCTGACCCTCATCACAACCCAATGTGGGCTGGGGAGCACGGGGGTCTAGCAGTTATACAGGGGAGCGGGGGCTCTGTCTTGTGATAGGAAGGATGGAGAACAGACACTCTTAGGTGCTTCACCTGGGAGGACTCACATCATTGCTGCTCCCGTCCCAGTGGCGACAACAACCATAGAGTGCACTTAGAAGCCAGGGGGCTTAAAATAAGCAGTTTAGCTTCATACCAGGAAGCTGAGATGGGCTTAGTGAGCATCCAGCCAACCCATGCCACAGTTAACGTAGGGCAAGTCCACATCGTGGCTGTTATCCCAATGAGAGCAACCTAAAGGCAGTCAACTGAATGCTTACCTGGTGTCTACCCCAGAGCCATCGCTTCCTTCCCCTGGGCCTTCCCCATGGCCCATGGCACAGGTAGGAACTGAGACCCAGAGACCTACCTGTCCAGGGTCTTAGCCAACCATGCAGCTCCAGAACCTAGGAGGTCTAGACTCCAAGAAGCACTGCGGGTAGTGGAAGGTGCTGACAGCAGCACGCCTCGGCACTAGTTGTTCGCAGTGGCAGAAGATGGCAGGCAGGCCTCTGGGGAGGAGAAGGGGCAGGAGAGGGGGAGAGTCCCAGCTGTCTTTTCTCTGTTGCTCCCCTGCCTGCCAGTCACGCTTTCCTCTGACTCCGTCGTGGCATTGTTTATTTTTATTGGCACAAGCACCACCACTCAGAATACTTGTCTGCAAGGAGAGAGCAGCAGGGACGGATTCTGGAGCCCAGGGGTGAGTGGGCCTGTGTGTGCGCTGCCTCAGGTACGCATCTGCTCTTTGGTTTAAGCTTAGCTTTCTCCAAGGTGGAGAACACAAACCAGTGCTTCTTTCCACCTCCAGGCGCTGTGGATCTCCAGCTGGAGAAGGCACGATTGGGAAAGAGATTCGAACATTCAGCTTCTCCCCCAGGTCCAGGCTCCTAAGGCCCCTGAAACAACCTGATGCCTTCAAGCCCTTCCCTGGTGTCAGGTTGGGCTCTCCTGGGGTTGCTCTGTCCCCACAGCAGATCTCCCAAAGCTCTTTCATGTCACCACCATATCTTCCAAACATTCCTATAGTACGTCTGCCTCTTCATCAATCTACCTTTAGTGTTTTTTTTTTTTTTTTTTTTTTTTGCGAGGGGGAGGGAACCGCTGAGCCACATCCCCAGCCCTATTTTGAATTTTATTTAGAAACGGTCTCTGAGTTGCTTAGCGCCTTGCTTTTGCTGAGGCTGGCTTTAAACTGGTGATCCTCCTGCCTCAGCCTCCCAAGCCACTGGGATTAATAGGCATGTGCCACCACGCTCAGCTACATATTTAGTGTTTCTGTAGGTGACATGAACTCCTAGCTATGGAGGATTTGATTCAAATCAGAAAACTATAGCTATACGGCTGGGATTGACTCCATCAATCCACCCACTGTTTATAAAGTTAATGCCTCTTTAGAAATCACATTAGTTCCTGGGATTCCCCAACCCCTAAACTTTAAGCATTTTTAAACTAGTATCCTTGATTTAGGTTGTTGAACTACAGTTCAATGGAGATAGGCAGGCAGGCAGGGAGGAAGGCAGATAGATTGACGGATGATTTTTTTGAGAAAAAAGAATAAATTTCACGAGCTCCTTGGTGAGAGCTAAATGGCACAGTGCGGGGGAGCGTCGTGCTAATTGCTTTCATTTATCTTATTATCTCATTTAATCTTCATAGTATGATGTGGTCACTTACTATAAGAAAGGCATCTCATTAGACACTGCAAGGGTAAAAGTGATTTAAAAATGTTTCTGTCCCTCCTGCAGGTCAGACTGGTGGCCATCATGGTTTACCACCACTACAGTCACTACCATTAATTAGTAGCAACATGGCGGGATGGTCCTCGTGATTGGCTGAGCTCACGTTTATGCCAGTACACCAAGTACTTGGCAGACATCATCTCATTTATTTCTCTACCACATCTAAGGGACAGGCGTTATTACTGTTAAACCCATTTTATGGTCAAATAGCTCAAGTCTCAGAGAGATTAAGTCACCTGCTGAGGCACCACACTTATAAGGAACGAGCTCAGGAGTAATAATAACTGGCACAAAGAATGCAAACAGAGGCCAGAACCCTGGAAAGGGCTACACCAGAGTCACCAATGAAGTTCCCAGGAAGGCAAAGTGTCATTCTTATGGAAGAGCCTGGGAGAGTTATCTGGATGAGTCTGAAGTTGAGCTGGCCCCCACAGGTAGATGCAGGAGGGAGGAACTCTGGAGAATGTGACTTTGTGAAGGTGAAGACTCTGCTTGAGATGGAAGCGTCAGCAGCCCACCTGGGCTGTGGGAGGAACCCATCATGTTTCCCCTCACTGATCTTGTCGGCTCTTTTAGGCAGGGTTTCCCCCAAAGATATTCATGTTATTATAAAGAGCAGAGTTATTTCTTCCCATTTTGCCGATGGGAATTGTTAAGCCCTGCTCAGAATCGGTAAGGTCTAGAGAAAACTCCCAGGCATGGAGCCCAGGGCCCACAGGAGAACTTAGCCACATGTCCTCAGACGGCTCTGCCTGCCACAAACTGGAGCACCCTGGAGCAGCCTGGGTCTGCTCACTCCCTGGAGGGAGGGGGGAAGGGGGCAGGTCCAGGAAAAGATTCCAGAGCTTTCTCCTGCCAGCTGACTTTCCGTCCACCCTCCATTTCTCCTTGAGCGGTTGGCTCCTCCATACGACACAGAATCTTCATATTGTGATCTCAAGTGCACTCGAACCGCTGTTCTAGATTCCCAAGTGTCTTCTCTGAAAGCAGGTAGAGGACCCGATGTGGAGATGCAAGGTCCTGGCGTCCTGTCCCTCACCTTTTCTACAAACCGACTTTGATTCTCTGACGGCTCTGTGCCTGGTTGTGTGCCTGGGACCAGCCTGCGGCCATCCTACAGCAAAGCGGCTCAGGGCTCCTCTCTGAATATAACCAGAAATGAGCCATGAAACAGCCAGTGACTCACTGTCATTAAGCAGATGAAGTGTTATTGAAGTAGTGAGGCACTGAGGATGAAGCAAGCATAATTTAGCAGAAATTATGAGTAGGAGAGATGGAGGGCGGGCCACAGGGAGGCCTACCTGGCCGGTGGGACTGTGAGGCTGTTGGAACAGGCCGACAGGGCGGTAGAGGTATCTTCTCCAGTGACCATTTATGACCAGGACAGACAGACTTGTCAGGTTACAGGAGGTGAGGGTGGTAAATCCAGAAGGCATATTCTTCATGGTCAGGTGTCTTGGGGACAGTATTCTGGGCTTCTAGGGACATACCCTCAGGTCTCCCTGGGCACCCAGTCACTGGGGATCTTGTTCAAATGCAGACTGTGGTTCAGAGACTCTGTGAGGCTTAAGGTGGCAGGATTGTGTCTGACCAACCCTCAGGAATGGTGGTGGCTGCTTCTGGGCTGAAGGCTGTACATGGGGAACGAGGTGACAGGGGGCCTCCTCAGGGTTCCCTCGGAAGCAGGAAGGTTCACTTCTCAGGTGTGACTTTTCAGATTTGTATTTCATACAAATGTCCTGAGGTGTCTCTCTGGGAGTGGAAGAGGTGAGGACCAGGCCTGGAAGTGTAGATTCTGCCTGTGTGAGGGGATTCCAGGGCTGCCTAAGGGCTTGGTTCAACAGATGAGCCCTGGTGACCAGCCATTCCCCAGCAGGAACCCTCTGACTGCTGGTCAGTCATGGCTGTCCATCAGGAGTCAGGTTGGCCTCAACTCCAGAGGACCCAAGGCATGACCTCATGGAGTGGGGCCAGGGGCAAATGGTTCTTGTTTTACTTCCTGGGGACATGAATTTCCTGCTTCACTTACAAAGGCCAGTGGGGTCTGAGAAGAGCTGGTATTCAGAACTCATGAGAAATTAGATTACAGAGCTTGTCGATAACTCTCCTTTGGAGACATCCAAGAGGTGTGTTCCTGATAGCCCCCCAGACATCTGTTCTCATAGATATCATTCATCTGCAGCCAGCAGACAAGTGAGCCAAGGAAGTACATGTGTCACGTGCTTGGGGGCAGGGTGAAGATCACTCCTGGGGCCATCTTGTTTATTTCTAACCCTCATCACAAAGCTAGCCCCCTTCAGCTGAGGAAAAGAGTCAATTTCACCCCAGCTGGGCCTGTTTGTCAACCGGTGCCAAATCATGAGGGCCCAAACAACAAAACACCCAGAAAATGGAAAGGGTGGTCCACACCATTGATTTCCAACCCACTTCTCAGGGTGGGGGGCTGGAAAGTTATTCTGGGAAGATGGCACTCAGGCTGAAGGGCTGGGAATCGGTCACTGACCTGGCTCCTTGAAATCCCCTTACAGTCCGTCTGCTTCTCTGGGCCAAACCATTTGCCCTGCAATAGTGATCTAGCAACCTCCACGGACCCTTGACAGCCTCTGCTTATGGACTCCCATGCTCTGTGGTGTTCCCCCATGCCCTGGACTGGTGGTGCTCAACCTGGTGGATTTCTCAAGGTCTACAGACATCTTTGGCTGTCACAGCTGGGGCAGGCGTGGTTGGCATCTAGTGGGCTTTGGCCAGAGATCCTGACCAATATCCTACACTGCACAGGACAGCCCCTACAAGAAAGGAAGATCCAGCAAATGCTGGAGAAAGCCTGCTCTAGGCAAATACTCAGGGGTCTGGAGCTGTCCTGGGAGAGCCAGATAGGCAGGAAGCCAGGATGAGACTTATCGTCCTTGCCTTAGGGCGAGACACTCCGGCTTCATTCTTCCCCTTAAATCCAGGATGCTCCACACCAGGCTCTCTCAGCCACCTGTCTCTGTTATTTGCCTTTCAAGTTATCATCAGGTCTTTCTTCCCACATCTACATGTTTTTCTTTTTGGCGGGTACCGGTGATTGAAATCAGGGGCACTCGACCGCTGAGCCACATCCCCAGCCCTATTTTGAATTTTATTTAGAGACAGGGTCTCACTGAGTTACTTAGTGTCTTGCTTTTGCTGAGGCTGGCTTTGAATCCACCATCCTCCTGCCTTAGCCTCCCGAGCTGCTGGGATTACTGGCATGCACCACCACACCAGGCTCAAGATGGTTTTAAAATGTGGATGTGATACAGCAGGAGAAGCAGGGGAAAGCCAGGGTCTTCCTTGTGATACTTTCCATACTCACTGAAGATGGCAATAATCACAGGTAGAGAGAGAGTCAGGATGGAAACTAAACAGAACCAGTTAGATCTTGACTGCATGTAGGTAAATCTATCTACATGCTGGGTCTTGGATTAAGGTCTGAGCCAGAGAATGATGAGTGAGGATGAGGGTGGCAGTGTGGGTGAGTGGGCTCACAGTGAGTGTGCCTCACTGGATAGTATGGGCACCATGGTGGATGCACGTGTTCATGGCTGGGTGTGCAAGACCAATCAGTCAAATGAATTTGATTCCCAGAGCCTACACAAGTGCTTTGAAGATTAGTCTTGTTTTGTTTTTCATTCATCTTAGTCTGCATTAGAAATAAACATGCTGGCATTATATAAACACTATGCTTTTATTCATTTATTTTTCTTATCTGAGACAGGCAAAACTAAGGTTTTACATGATGTAGATAAAGGTGTAGGTCTAAGTAAGAGTAAATATATTTGTTCATTGGGACTGACAGTTGTGTATTGCTGTAGGTCAATCTATTCACTATGATTGATCATCTTGTTTGTCACTGAGCTTCTTACCAGCCAAGATAAAACAGGAAAGAGGATAAAAGTTACATAACAAAAATGTTCATAGCTGTCTTTGAATAACAAAGTGGACAATTTTCTCAACCATCATTTTACAGCACATGCAGAACTAACTTGGTCACACAACCAATCTTGATTAAAGCTGAAGTCATAGCATTAAGACACAGTTTAGGGTGACAGTTCTGTGAAGCTCCTGAAGGGCCCTTGGTTTTAACATTCACTTGGATGTGGCATCATAACATCCAGAGGAGTACATATGTCCCTGTTCCTTATGTTCTCTTCCCTAAGTACAACTTCTTTGGCTAGGTTTTTCAGCAGGAGTTCTTTAACAAATCATCTAAGATAATACTTCCATACAAGGGCCCAGATGCTGGTCTCCGATATCCTAAGCAGAGGGATAGCTTGAGAGAAGTGCTCATTCATGCTCCATGTCTCTATGTACATTTCTTTATTTACTCATTTATTTTTTTCCCATTTGTTCTTCTTTCCATCCACCCATTTGTAAAACCCTCTCCTAATTTGGGGAAGCAGAATGAGAGGACGTAGTCGTTGACAAATTACTTGTTTAGAAGAGTTTAGATGGCTGCCAGTTAGAGTCTTCCATCCTCCATGCCCGTAAATGTCAGTGTCCAAACCTGGAGGTGAGTGCACGGGCCTCATTGTTCAGCAGGAAAGCTGTCAGTGATGCATGGGCAGGTGGGGTGTGGGAAAGAAATCAGAAAAGCCACCTAGGGTGTGCCCGAGTAGCTAAATGGGTTTACAAACTGAGAGCCATGCTGCAAAAAAAAAAAAAAAAAAAAAAAAAAAGGTGTATGGAGCCCCTTTCATAAAGGACAACGATCCACCCCTTGTTTCATTCTCGGTTACCCATTTGTATTCGTGACCATGACCATGCCTGTTTGCACAACCAGCTCTATGGGCACAAGTCAATTTATTTTTGTCTTTGGCACCATGCTTTTCAGTTGCCAAGAAACATGTCAGTTGCTTAATGGCTCATCTCATCCACCCTGTTGATTCTTTGCCATAGGATCTATTTCTTTGTCCTTGGTTAAATCAGTCACATGATTAGATTAGATCCACGATTCTGCTCTTGCTGTCTTTTGCACAGGTTCACACACATCCACACACACACACATTAACTCACATGGATATAGCTTTGGGGGCCCCAAAACTTTAGAAGGACAGAAAACTGGTCGACAGAAATAAAAAAAAGATCCTATTTATCCTGTGGTGTTATTATGAGAGTTAGGGATAGTGTAGGTGAAGATCTTGAAGTTGAGCGTATCCTGCTTGAGGTGGTCTTTGTCATTCATAATTCCAGAGTATCAGAGTAAGTTAGAGTCATAAAATATGTGAGAAACAAAATCAAGTCAAATTTGGACTGTCCTCAAGACAGTTTGTTTGAAAAACTGCATGTCCAAACTGTGTTCTCTTTGCTATTTAAACGGGTGTAGAGTGGGAAAATATCCCAAGTTTCCCCAGGAAGGCTGCTCATGTAAGTGGTCCATGCAGGTGTGTGGGGAAGGGGTTCTACCTGTTGTTCCCGGCTCTGCTGGACCAGGGAAGGTTGTTAAGAGCAGAAGGACTGGATCCTGTGGCCCCAGCCACACAGGAGAGGGACAGAGGAGGAAGATTCTGACTCGCTACCCCAGATCTGACTATTTGGTCCCCAAGCCTTGTGGGAGGATCCATTCTGCCTTCAGTGTGTTGGGGGTAGATTACATCTGGCAGAATTTCCTGTTGTTGAGTAGAGAAAAACTTGGAGAAGCAAACAAACAAAATTGCTCCTTGAGCATTGTAAGCCCCTAGAGTTTTTTAAGGCAGAGGACATTTTGATGAATTGTCATATAACCACGGACATATCGATGGCAATGCTCGGCTGAGATTGTGACTCAATGGTAAAGCGCTTGCCTTGCATGGGTGAGGCACTGGGTTCGATCCTCAGCACCACATATCAATGAATTCAGTAAAGGTATTGTGTCCACCTACAATTAAAAATATTTAAAAAAAAAAAAAAGATGCATAGACCTAAACTCAAGAAGGAAGGTGTTGGCAGCAGAGTTGCAAGAAAACCACCTTCTCAACCCCAGGAATTTGAAAACTCAAGGGGGCAAATCCAGATGAGGGCAGATGACAAAACTGCACCAGGAGGGAGAGTGGCTCCTGGAATCACAGCCCCACCACAGCCCTAAGACAGAACTGCCCTCCATCTGCTCCATGTTTGCCAAGTCGCAACGTGCAACCAGAACCTCAGAGTGATAGACAAGAACGGAGGAGCCCAAATTCCTCCCATCCCTGCTCTTATCCAGAACATCACAAAACAGAAGACAGAGAACCAAGATATCTAGCACCCAGTCCCCTGGGCCCATTCTGCTTTTAAGGCTGGATTTTCAATGATTAATGACTCACAAATTAGAAATGACGAACAATAAAGGATAGGAAAATGTCACACTGTCTTCCAGTTCTTCTAGAAGGCTAAAAGGCAGTCCCCTTAATAGGCTCTAATTAAGTATAATTAACTGCTCACTGTGTGCCAGGTGGTCTGCTGGGCACGTCCAAATCATAGAGAAGCACCATGTCCCCAGCTCCTCTAGGGGACTCAGTCCGGTGGGGAAGTCAGAGGGCATGGAGAAATCTTCTGCAGCGCCAGGCCGTGATTGTCAGTGCGAGGCGATGGACCAACCGGCCAGACTCAGCAGGCCCCTGCACCTGGAATAAAGGAGTTGGGAATCTGTCTTCTCCTGTGTTTCATTGCGATGATTTCAGTAGGAGAAATCTCAACTGGATGTGGAATGCTTCCAGACAGTAATGGCTTTTTAGGCATCAAGAGAGATGCAAGTGGGGAGGGGACATTCTTTCCCTCTTGAATCTTTGATCCAAGGGACCTGTATGTATCAGGGAGGAAGGGCCGTGATGCTTTTTGCTCTAGGGACTTCATGCTCATGACCCTAGATAGCTCTGTGAATGGGGCATAGGCACCTTACACTCATGCACATGGAGTAAAAGCTGGGGTGCTGCCCACACCTGCCTCCTACGGGACCCCTGCCTCCTACGGGACCCCTGCCCTACTCTGTCCCCTAGCCAGTGGTATCTCTAACGTGAAAGGGCCTTCCTGGGCATTGCCCATGCTTGTTATGATGGGAATCTTTTCCTAATGACCTGTGGATGTGCTCAGCCTTGACATGGCCTCTGCTTTTCTTGTGATAATTGTACACAGCTCAGCCTCCTCTCTAGGGATAAGCCACTGTCCCAAGGTTGCTTTGTAGCTCATCATTCCTTCCCCTCTCTGTGACCCTCCTATAACTTTCCACACCTCATGTGGAAAAATAAAATCTTCTTCCTTAAATCTCCCTGAGTGTGGAAGCATTGTTTTTTAAAGGAATGAGCTCCAACTCTGGGGACAGAGAAGCATCTGTTTAAGGTAAGGCTTGATCACTTGCCAGTTGTGTCATTCTGGGTAGATCACTTGACCTCTCTGAGTTTCTATCTTTTCTTCAGGAAAATGGGATTGATGTGAACATTACAGGATGACATGGCCAAAGCACCATGGCATATCATAGGGGGCTGTAACCTTTAATACACTCCCACCTTCAGTTTTTGGTACACCTGTAGCTTGAACTAACATAAAGTTAATCTTGTTCATCAGTTGCCATTTTATGAATGTGTCTTGTGAGCCAGCACTTGGCGGATCACTGAATCCTCCTGTTTTTGTGAGGTAGCTATTATTTTCATCATTTTCTAGATTAAATAACTGAGGTTGGGGATGAGGAATGTGGACAGGGTTCTCTGAGGAGTCTTCCAGCCCTCCATCATCTCTCACATCTGCTCTGGGATTATTTGCTTATCTCACGACATCTGGTCTGTCATACCTATGTCCTCAGCACCAGCAGGCAGTGTGGGTTGGGGGTTGGGGCTCAGCGCATGGCCCCCTCCTCCAGGGGCTTGCAGTCTAGTTGGTGGAAAGGGAAAGGGAGAGAGAAAGAACTGCATGCACTTGGTTGAGGGCAGGGACTGTGCTTTTCTATTTCTGCAGGAGCCTCCTGTCCTCAGCACCCAGCCCAGGGCTGTGCCTGGCAAGCTGCTCATGCCAGTCACCACTATGGACAGCAGAAGGCAGCAAAGACTTGCAGAGAAGGAAATTATTCCAGGGCAGCACTGGGTCCTTGCACCTTGAGGTGGGGTGTGTAGCTCTAGCTGGGGCACTTCCAGAACGCTCGTGGCATGGCTGGTCTACCTGTCAATGAGGGCTATTTCTCTAGGTACAGATCTTTCAGTTATGACAAATGCAGAAAAGTGAAAAGTCACAACCCTGGCTCTCAGGAGCCCAGAGTCCAGGAAAGCCACGAATGTCAGGAAGAAACTTTATAAAGCTTTACAAAGTTCCAGGAATTAAAGGAAATGGGCCAAAAGTCCAGGGAGAACCTAAAGGAGCCTTTTCAAAATTAGAGGCATGATGGATAGAAGGGAGAACCAAGAGGGGGCTGGCCTGAGGGCAAAGCTGATACCTGACTATATTTGCAAGGGCATGGTAGGTCTATTAAGTGACCTGGAGGATCCTAGTACAGAGGGAAGTGATGGTTGGAAGGGCTGTCACATGGGCTCTGGGCCTGAGTTCGAGTCCTGACGGTTAGTGATGGCTGCCCAGCCATGAATACGGCTCAGCCTCTGTCTCCTGTCCTTGGTAGTGAGATACATACCATGAGGGCCGTGGTGATAAAGGGAGTCTGCTTCAGGACAACATCTGCCATTGCTGGAGCTGGGGATCTGGTCGGGTTTGTTTTTTCTCTCCCGTGGCCTGACCCCGTTCTATGAAGAAGTATGTAGATTTCTTCTGGAGAAAAAAAAAAAAAAACAATCAGCTAACTTTATATTCCTTTCCTTTATTGGAAAAAATCCAAACAATCCTTTTCAAGTGGGCACCTCACATTTCTCGTGGTAAACTGAGGCTCAGAGAAGTCCATCAACTTGCTCCCTTCCCACGTCCACCCGAAGTTGAGCCTCTGGAGGCTGCAATGCAGCAGGAGACCTGGGGTTTGCCCCTGAACATGCCTGAGAAGCACCTGCACTCTGTGAGAGCAGTGTCTCTGGACCTGCCCAGAGGAAGTCAGGTGGAACAGGGCCTGGAGGGGGCTGGCACTTCAAGGTGCTGGAATTCTCCAGGTCTTCTGACACAGGTAGCCCGAGTCCATGCTGAGATCCTTGGCCCTAAACCCCACAGGCTCCTTTCCCTCTCCTGACACAGAGCATCCTTCACAATGCTGTCTTTATCTGCCCTGTTCAAGCCTCTGACCCAGGCAGAGCCTAGGGACACTCTGCTCTGGCCACTAGACGGTGCTAGACTGTCCGCTAGACAGTCACTGCCGTGGGCAGCCCATAGAGGAGGCCGGAGCACATGAACATCCTGCAGAGCAAGAGGTGACCACTTGGAGGGCTGGAGACGATCCAGGTGCCCTGGGCCTTGCCCTCCTCTTCTCTCCCTCCCCTGTGGCGGGGTGCATGAGGCCATGCTGAGCCTGTGTCCCCTGCTGCCCTGGAACTTCTCTGCTGACTCTGACTTTCTCTGTGCTTTCAGCTCTGGGGCCCTCATCTCCCTTCCTCCCCTTTGGGTCTCCCAGTCTCTTCCCCCGGGAGCTCTCTCACTCTTTCTCCCAACATCCTGTCTGATCTCACCCCACTGAGCTCCCCAGCATCCCGCCTGCCAGAATGGAGCTGGGAGGCAGTGACTAATGAGCTTGGAGGTGAGTCATCCGCTAAATATAAAATCCCACTCACATCCCTGGATGCAAAAGATTCCAAGCTCCGCATCCTTCCCCCAACTCCATCCTTCCTCAGGGGGGCAAGAGTTTACTCGCAAACAGAAAATAAATAAATACCACGGAGCAGCGACAGCAGCAGCATCCTTGCCCCTCAGCTCTCCCCCTTGCAGGTCTCCCGAGGCAGCAAATTCCCCAGTCCCTCCTGTCTCCAGCTGTCCCGGGAGGAAGCAGCTGATGGAGGAAGACAGTGACCCCTAAGCCCTGCAGAGTAAGGAAGGAGGCAAGATTCATCTTCAGGATTTCCCCTTCTCCCCTTCTTGATCAGGGGACCCCCAACTGCCCATTCTCCTGTGGAAGGAACCAACCCTTTAAACACACTTATATAAGCAGGCACCAGGCAGCACTTGAACATGGATGGTGGAATGATGGGTTTCAGGTGCGGACCCTACCCGTGGACAGGTGTCTCCTTTAGTATCACTGATTCCTCCCACGTAGCTGGCATCTTTATGGGGGCCGACTGCTGGGGTCTTTTGTTTCCCTTGGAGTTGGGATCCTTTATATGCATGTGTAGATACATTCCCTACACCTACCCCTATGTTCACACCTACCTGGACATCCCGTGTCTATGCCCACGCGCACGACTACACCAGCCTGTGTGTATTTAATAGTTGGCATTTACAGTGTCACAATGTCATGGTGTCCTGAACTGGATTCACACCTTACATGGATTGTGTCTGTTCACTTCCTGCCTCTTGTGAGATAGACTCTATCACTATCCTCAATTTATAGAAAGCCAAATTTCAGAAAGGTAAAAGCAATTGTCCAAAAGTTCACTGAGAACCAGGATTTGAACCAGGGCTACATACTTTACCTCCAGGCTAAACTAGTCGCCTTCAAACGTTTTGTGATGCAGATCCATTGACGCAGACGGCACACACCGTGTACATGTGAGTGAATATACACGTGTGTCCATGTGCCCACATGGGCATACATGTGAAACACATGCTTTGGGAAATAACACTTATCCTGACTTCTGATTTCATCTACCCCATTCTATTCTATTCTATTCTACTCTGTCTTTTCCATTCTGTTTTCATTTTATTTTAAAGATTTTGGTGCCCACCAGTGGAAAACACGGGCAAAATCATACCTAAACTGTACTAATCACTCCATTGGACAGTACGTGGAGAGCAGATTTCTATCCTAGGATTTGGAACTAACTTCCTCTGATGGCTTTAGGCAAGTGTCTTCACTTCTCTGGGCTTTGTCTTCCTAGAATCTGTTTATAATGGAGTTTTACTATGTGACCCTGGAGGCTGGGCTTCTACCTTCCTGCAACAGTTATAAGTCCTTTGCTTCCAGGAGTGATACTCTGAAGGTCTCTCTCTGGGGAAGACCTAGGTCAATTGACTTCCCCCAGCCTCGTGCTTCATGAGTACATATCTGCACACACGTGTGATGCAGGAGACAAACACCGATGGAGGAGGGTCTGGAAGGTATTCACTCTTCCTTCCACAGTGCCCTCAATCATTTCATGCAGAACAGAAAGGCAATATATTTTCCATCTTTTAGGGATTTGCCCTGATGTGGAATGGCACATTTTATCATGTAAAAATGTTAATTTGATTCTTCTCCCCATCTTTTTATTTGTCTGCTTCTTGATGTCCTTCCTTTCTCATGCTTTTTGGAAGGGAGAGGAAAGACCACTTCAGTGGAGGTCAGGAGGTAGAGGTGGCAGTAAAGGGAGACAGATAAGGAAAGACGGGAATTGGCAGGTCAGAAGTGTGTGTGTCTGGGCAGAGCAGGATTAGGCTCTGGTCTCTTCTCCGCCTCTGAGTCCTGTGTGAACTTGAGCCTGGCCCCTACCCTGTCTGGGTGTGCATGGGATAGGAGGGGATTAAACAAGGCCTCCTCCCACCTGAACATTCTAGGGTGAGGAGGGCTATGCACCTGAGGCAGGGAGGAGAGAGAACAAGACCTTGGGTGAGCTCACACAATGGCCACTCTAAGAAATCCCTGAGGAGGAGACTCACTGAAGGTTTCATAACTCAAGGAACCTGCCATTCTCTCCTTGGATACATTCAAAGTGTGCTTGTCAAGTGTTGATGAGTTTCAGACTTCCAAAGTAGCCTATCATAGTTGGGGTCATTTTGTGGACAACTTACATACCAGTGCTAAATGTCATAGAATCACTTGAGCAGGTCACCCATGGGCATTTCCTATTGCTGTAGATGAGGCTCCTTAGGAGAAATGGTTTGCTTAGGTCTGGAGATTGGTTGGCCCTCTTTCTCTCTGACTTTGGGGTGAAGAAGTGTAGAGCTTGTATGCTTCATCAAAACTCCATGCATCCCAGGTACACTCTGGGCCAGGCAAATAAGTTTCACCTCTAGAACTTGGTGGTATTAGTCAGCTTTTCATTGCCAGAATGTAATACCCGAGGAAGGCTAATTATATAAAGAAGAGAGGTTTACTAAGTCCACAGTTTTAGAGTTGGAAGTCCAAGCAGCACAAAGCAGGCTCTGGTGAAGTCCCCTTGGCAGGCCATGGGAGCATATGTGGGGTGGGAGCAGGGGAGGATCACATCTCAAAACGAGCCAGACAGAGGTAGGATGGGGGTCATGCTCAGCTTTAATAACAATCCTCTCACAAGTACTAATCAGACAGTGAGTCCATCCATGAGAAATTAATTAAAAACAAACTATGGGTAAATGGCAGAAAGATCAATATAGGGAAGGGAGCCAGGGGTGGAGAGAGGGAAGGAAAAGAAGAGGTACTGGGGTTGGAGTTAGAACAAGATATATCCCATGCTTTTGTAATTATGTCAAAATGGATTCTATTGTCATGTATAATTCAAAAGAATCAATGGGGAAAAAACAAAGTAATCAGAATTCCACGGGAGATCCCTTAATCACTTCTGACCCAGGACCTCCCACCAGGCCCCTCTCAACACTGTTACCCTGGGGCCTGAGTTTTCGACACAGGAGCCCTTGGAGGAACATCCACCTCTCAGCCCGGGCTCTCCACAGCACAGCCCCAGGGCCGCCTGCTGAGGCAGCTGATGCCCAGCACCAGGGGCACCATCCCCAGAGCCCCTGGGAAGACGCCCAGGTTCTGCTGTGAGCCCCCTTCCCCTGTCTGGAACCCCTCTCATGGTCTCAGGCCTGGTGCTCTTGCCCTCCATGACCTCTGGGGTAGACAGAGTTCTGGTGGCAGTGGTCTGGAGCTTCGGGTCACAAAGTGTTTTAGTTAGTTTTTTCTTTTTCCTGCTGTGACTAAAAGACCCTGACCAGAACAACTGTAGAGGAGGAAAAGTTGACTTGGAGGCTCACCGTTATAGAGGTCTCAGTCCATAGACACCAGGTTCCATTCCATTCGGGGCTCCAGGCGAGGCTGACCACCAAGGCACAAGAGGAGGGCAGAGGAAGGCGGCTCCCGTGATGACCAGGAAGCAGAGAGAGCAAGGTCTCCACTCTCCAGATACCAATATATACCAAAGCCACGCCCTCCAATTCCCACCTCCTCTGGACACCCCCGCCTGCCTCTAGTTCCCACCTGGTGAATCCCACCAGGGGATGAACTCACTGACTGGGTTAAGGCTCTCACAACCCCGTCATTTCCCTCTGAACCCTCTCACACTGCCTGGCCTGGGAGCCTTTGGGGGACCCCTCACACCCAAGCCATAACACACAGGAAGCAGAGTACCTTTCATCTGCGTCCAGCCCCATCAGAAGCCACCTGAAGCTGAGTTTTCTAATTGGCTACTGATTTCGTATGCTGAAGGGCCTTCAAGGGGTCACCCTGAGGGCTCTACCCTGTTCCCATCTGCATTCTCTTCCCCTCTTCCCCACAGCAGGGGCTGGCGCTGCCTCTGTCAGGGTCAGAGAATCCTCTGGCAAGAGAAGGAGGATCACAGATCGTCACACTTGGGAGCCACAACAGCCTGCACCTGTGGCGGTTCCTGAGCGCTGCTGTGTCGGGGGCACCCACTACGTGTCAGCAACTTTTGGGGGACACCTCCCATCCGAGCCATTACACAAAGGAAAATTATGTGTTAAAGTTTAAAATGAAAACCCATCCTTAAAATGCAGTAACTTCTGTCTCAGGAGCAAGACCCGGATCCGAGAAGTGGGATACCTGTGTGCTCCTGTCCATCTGATCCGTGATGACCTGATCTTCTCTTTCCCAGTTAATTAGGGAGAACAGGGCTGGGAGCTGCTGACCTCTGTGATCAGGAGGACACCTGGAGACCTCTGAGTGCCTTAGAGAAGGAGAATCAGCTGAAGAAAGCTTTCCTGCAGGTGCCCAGGAGAAGCAGTGGTGCTGGCTTGAGCAGGCAGGGGTCTGAGCACGTGCTTCAGATAAAGAAATCCATGTTTTCTTATCCAGGGGAGATGCTTGTCGGTTAATGGGGCAGGAGGACATGGTCCCTTGCCATGTGGCCCTTCCCCGTGTGAGCCCACAGGAAGGGAACTGGCACAGGGAGATGGAGCCCCATCGCCACCTCGTCTCCTGGAAACATAAACCTGGCTCTCAGAAAGCGAGGACTCTGTGGCTCCAGGTGCCCTGTCACTTTCTCCCACCAGGAGCCCATGGTGGACATGGGAGCCTTTTCCTCAGACAGTCCCGTCCCAATATTGAGGTCACTCATAGCTACCAAGTGGAAAGAACGTGTCCCAGCATGACCCTCACTCTCACCTAACCTGTGTGCTGCTGCTCTTCCCATCCGGGGGCCCAGCTGCCCACCCCTGGCCTCACCCCTGCCTAGCATGGGGCCAGCGCTCGCTCGGCTGATTCTGTTTGTTTCCTGGAATCAAAATGAGTAGGGGTTGAGGAGGAAAGAAGAAAAAAGGAAAATACTTAGCATTTGTTCTATAAAAACTCATGTTCACCTGGTGCGGTGCCGCACTCCTATAATGCCAGAGGCTCAGGAGGCTGAGGATCATGAGTTCAAAGCCAGCCTTAGCAAAAGTGAGGTGCTAAGCAACTCCATGAGACCCTGTCTCTAAATAAAATACAAAATAGGGGGCTGGGGTTGTAGCTCAGTGGTAGAGTGCTCACCTAGAATGTGTGAGGCCCTGGGTTCAGTCCTCAGCACCACATAAAAATAAATAAATAAAATAAAGATATTATGCCCAACTACAACTAAAAAATAAATATTAAAAAAAATTTTAAAAATTAAAAAAAATACAAAATAGGGCTGGGGATGTGGCTTAGTGGTCAAGTGCCCCTGAGTTCAATCCCCAGTACCCTGCCCCTCCCCACTGTAAAAACAAAACAAAACAAAAAACCCCACCACCAAAAAGCCCTCATGTTCTATCAAAATCCTTGAAAAAAACCCTCAGAATTTACACCCTTCTTTTTTTAGGCCCACAGTTTGGTTTTCTTTATGTCTCTAACCTTTTCATTCGAGGCCTGAGTGGAGCAGGCTAATTGGCATCTTGAAGACCGGGTGAAGGGTAGTGGAGGTGACTGCCTTTCACCGTACACAGGAGGAACCAGAGTAAGAAACAGAGAAGTCCTGAGCATGTCTAGTCCCCCCAGGACCCAGGAGATGGACGGCATGTGTTCTCCTCCATTGCTTGACCCCCAGTAAAAAAGTCACTAGATTGTATTGCTTGTGAGTGGTCCGCCCTGGGCAGGGCACTTTATCTGCCCACTCCTGTTTCCTTGACTTCCCTTATTTCCTTGATTAAGTTGCCCACCTCTGCTGACTGTCTATGAGAATTACATGAGATTTGAGGGATGTTTAGCAGTCAACCAGGATCTCCCCTGGGGTTCCACTACCTTCCCCCAGACCACCAGAGTTTGCTCATTTCTAAATCCTTGGACTTCTCTTGATTGGCAGTCCTACAGGGAGCAGGGCAGAAACTGTGAAACCAGCCTACCCTGTGCTGGAGGCCTGGCTTGGTCCCATGTCAGCGGTGAGACTCTGGACTAGTTTCCTAACCAGTCTGACCCTCCGTTTCCTGATGTGAAAATTTGGAATAATGACTCTCACCCCCCAGAGGTGCCTGGAGGATCAGCTGAGATGGGACAAGGATTCAAACACCAGCTCAGCTTGGCCCTGGCCCCCACCCACTCATGGGCCCCAAAGGGGTCCTTTTCCTTCTGTTCCACTGTGCAGGCCTGTTGCTACTCCTTGGCAATTTTCTAGTAAGGAATCCTTGCCTCTTTCACTGTGGGGAGTGAAATGGAGGAAGCAGATCCCAAGCCTATCTTCCCCAAAGGTGACATGACTTGGGATCCCCACTGCAGGGGCAGCAGAGAAAGGGAGCCCACTCTAGTTTCACCCTTCGCACTCAGCATGAGCATACAGGACTTGCATTTTATGCCCTTTCTGCACCTCCTACCTCTATGGTGACCTGTGAGGTAGACGGATCCTGACAGAGCCATTTAGTATTCTGTTCTGCCCAGACACCCAAGGTGACTTTGTAGGCGGCGCCAAACCAACTGGTGTTGTCTGAACACACGACACATCTGCCCCCTAGTGGCCATAGAGGGAAAGGCATTGGCTGCTCCCAGCTAAGCTTGCTAAGACTGAATGATGGCGTGTGTGTGTGTGTGTGTGTGTGTGTGTGTGACATGAACATTCACCAGGATAGATCTTATATGGTGGGAGGGGGGGTTGTTACCTGAACGCCCAGCAGCATGACCCAGCACAAATCCAAGGTAAGTCAATAAATAGAGTCATCACCTGGATTCATTCAATCAGCAAGCTTTACTGGAGTGTCTACCAAGTATGTGTGGTTCTAGGTAGTGGGATCATGTGGGTGATCATGCCAGGCAATAGGAGTGGGTTTCAGCAAGTTGGTGATGATGACTTTGCAGCACTCTTTCCGTCACTGAAACATAAATTTGAACAACCATCCAGGCACAGAAATTCCTTCACAAGAGCTAAGAATCCAGGTGAGGGATTACAGGACCTGGATAGGAAGAGACACATGGAGGAAGGGAAGGTGGGTTCACATTATCTTGTAACCTCTCCATAGCTTGTGCCATTCAGTGTGGAGAGAGGTGCCCTGTGTGTGGGGGGGGGGAGGAGAGCCCCAGTCAGTCTCAGTGCTGGACAGTTCCTGCTGATCCAGCCTCAGAAGTTTGACAGAAGGGCTGAGTGGATATTTAAAAAACAGGATCCAACAGTATGGTTCCTACAAGAGACTCACTTCAGTCTTGAGGATACACAACTGGCTGAAAGTGAAGAAATGGAAAAGGATATTCCAAGAAATAGTAACCAAAAGAGAGCAGAAGTGAGTGCACTTACATCAGAGAAAACAGACTTTAAGACAAAAACTGTGCAAGAGAAAAAAAGTCATTATAGAATGATAAAGTCATAAATATATGTGCCCAACATTGAAGTCACTAAATATATAAAGAATATATTAGCAGACTAGAAGAAAGAGATAGATAGCAATGCAATAATAATAGGAGACTTCAACTCTCCAGTTTCAATAATGGATAGAATATCCAGACAGAAAATCAATAAAGAAAGCATGGAGTTAACATTGTAGATCAAATGGACCTAGCAGACTCAGAGCGTTCTATTCAACCACAGCAGAACACATATTCTTTTCTAGTGCACCACAGAACATTCTCCAGGATAGATCATCTATGAGACCACAAAACAATTCTTAACCCATTTAGGAAGATTGAAATCCTATCAAGTATTTTTCCCAACCACATTGGAATGAAACTAGAAGTCAATAATGGCAGAAAAGTTAAAGTCCACAAACGTGGAAATCAAAAGATGTCCTTCTGGACTACCAGTGGGGCAAAGAAGAAATCTAAAGGAGGTCTGGGGGTGTGGCTCAGGGGTGGCGCTTGCCTAGTGAGGACCAGGTTTGATTCTAAGCACTGCACATCCAAAAATAAATAGGTAAATAATTTAAAAAGGGAAATCAAAAGGGGAATAAAAACAATATTTTAAGACAAAGAAAATAAAAACAGAACACACCAAAACTTATGAGATGCAACAAAAGCATTTCTAAGAAGGAAATTTGTAATGATCATGTTAAGAAAAAGACATATCACTAACAAGCAACTTAATCATACACCTACAGAAACAAGGAAAAAGAGAAAAAAAACAAGCCCAAAGTTAGCAGAGGGAAGGAAATAATAAATATCAGAAAAGAGATCATTGAAAAAACTAGAAAACAAGGGGAAAGAACAATGAAGCTAAGATTTGGTTGTTTGAAAAGATAAAGGAAGTAGACGAACCTTTAGCTAGCCCAAGAATAAAAGGGAGAAGACCCGAGTAAATAAAATACTTAGGAATAAATTTAACCAAGGAAGTGAAGGATCTGTATACTAAAAATTATTATAAAACACAAACGGGAAAGTGTCCTGTGTCATTGGAAGTAATAATACCATGAAAAATGTCTCCATCACCCAAAGTGATCTACAGATCCAATGGGATTGCACAGAAAAAACAACAACAACAACAAAACAAAATTAAAAAAAAAAACCAACAGAGTGAAAGAGACAACCTGAAAAATAAAATATTTCTAAAGCAGACATTTAATAATGGGTTAGTATCTAAAATATAAAAGGAATGCAAACAACTCAATAGTAAGAAAACATAATCTGATTAAAAATTGAGCACAGAACCTTATTAGATATTTCTCAAAAGAAGACCTACAGTAGCCAAGAGATCAATGAACAACAAAAACAAAACAGTCAACATCACTAATCATCAGAGATTTGCCAATCAAAACCACATGAGTTATCACCTCCCATCTACGAGAATGGCCATCATCAAAGACAGAAACTAACAAAAATTGGGGTGGACACAGACAGAAGGGAACCCTTGGGTCCTATTGATGAGAATGCAAATTGGTACAACTATCATGGAGAACACTATGGAGTTTCTTCAAAAGATTAAAGCCAGAACTATCATATGATCCAACAATCCAATTTTAGGTTTATAGACAAAGGAAATGACGACAGAGAGAGATGTCCACTCCTATGTCCTTTGCAGCTTTATTCATATTAGTGAAGATATGGAATCAACTGAGTGTCCATCAATAGATGAAAGGATTAAGAAAGTGTTGTGTGCATGGTGTGTGTGTGTGTGTGTGTACATACAATGGAATATTTTTCAGTCTTAAAAAGAAGGGACCTACTGACACTCGATACAACATGGATGGACTTTGAGGACATTTGCTAAGTGAAATAAGCCGGGTATTAAAGGGCAAGCACCATGTGGTTCCAGCTAGGTGAAGTACCTGGAGTCATCAAGCTCACAGAACAGAAAGCAGAACGGTGGGAGGCTGGGGGAGGAGGACACAGAGGATTGCATTTTAATGGGTACTTTTAGGGAGGGAGAGAAAGTTCTGGGGCTAAGCAGCCCTGGCTTGGCCATAGGAAGAAGATGGCCGTGCAGCTCCTGCTCAGAAGGACCCTGTGACGCTACTCTGTGAACCTGGGTTTTCTGGGTTGTCCCTAGGCAACCTGACTACGCCCCCAGCATCCCTGGGCCACATGCACCCGTGTCACCACCCAGCTTGCCCTCCTCAGACACGTGTAGATAGTGTTGTCCACGATAGTGGGACCTCGGTGAAGAGGAGATCCTCACACCTCTTCCGTACGTACCTAACAGATCTCAGCAGTTGGCCTGCTGCTGCCTCTACACACAGGTGACACACGAGAGGACTGCCACTCAGTGCTCCGAAACTTTGCCCTCTTGGTGGGTAGGTGTGGAGTCCACAAATGCTTCCCTGATGCAAGACAGCCTGGAGCCTAGGGCAGCTCACCTGTTCTAGAAGCTTCCTTTCGTGGGTAGGCACTGAGGCCCTGAACAGGATCTCCCCAGGACTGCTGGGTACGTGAGTGACAAACCTGGGGCCCAGTCCTTCTGGCCCATGCTCCCTTCACACCACCGGCCTGCTCCCGTCCCACCAGCCAGGGTTGTAGGGACCCAAGTCCACAGACAACCCCAAACTTTGTTCTTGGTGCTGAACTCCTTTCTTCCCCAGATTGGTCTTTAGAAACACTCAGAAATGATAAAGTGACTTTATGGGTAGTTTTCCTTCTGTTCCCAATTCAGTTCAATAAACAGCCAAATAAAATAAGAATAAATAAAATAAATAGGCAGGAGAAAAATCATAATAATCAGAGCATTTCTCAACGGTAAAGTGTCAGTGATGGAAGAAGTGAGTCATGTTCTAGAGAATTCCGCCAGCGAGTATTTTCCCTCACTCTTCAGATGGAGCAACGGAGCCAGAGAGGCACTCAAGGGGTGGGTATGAGGAAAGAGAACCAATCATTTAGCACATTTATCTAAAACCACACACACCAGTCCACGTTATCCTATTCACCAGAGCCACCAATGTATGCTTCATCCCTCTGTAAATGTCTGTTCCCTGCAGCACAGAGCAACAGTTCCCGGAATTGCATCCAACGTGCCTTGAGGATAATCATAGTGTGGTTTCAGAGATGCTCCAACAGCATTTATATAAGACTGTGAAATTTACAGGTAAGCATAGGAATCTCTGCCTAAGAAAATATTCGTTTTGGACAAGTGATTTATCAGACAGAGTGACAGGATTTGGAGATGTGGGAGTGAGTTCAAATAATAAAGAAACATCTCATTGGGCATTTTCTGGGTCCAGCCCTTGGGGGAAACTTGCCAGTCTGTGTGGCAATGCACTGAGAGCCCCAGGACCTTCCCTCGTGAGTGATTGAGGACAGGCCTGGGGAGAAGGGCCATTCAGGATTCTGAGCTAATCTGATTATCCAACCCATGGGAGGAGTGTTAGAGAGAATGAGCACTTTCTCTCTCCTTCCAGCTTGCACCAAGTGCTAGTTTTGTGAGCTGACTGGCTCCGAGATCCTCTGGAAGGGACCCTGAGACTTGAGCTTCATTGGGGTCTGTTGAGTCCTGTTTCGGGGACAGTGCTGTGAGCCTGTGCCCGGGAACAGAGAGCTCTCCCTGCTCTGCTAAGTGCAGCCCTCACTGTGCCCTGTGCCTTGGGTTCAGGGAAGACATTTTTAATTCATGAACCATAAAGATCATCTTTTATAGTATGTAATTCAGTGGCTTTTTGTCTATTCGGATTGATGTGACCATCATCACTAACCAATACTAGAACGTCTTCATCACTTCAAAAACAAACCTCATGCCCACTAGCAGTCACACCCAATTTCCTCCCTTCTTCTTCCCTCCAGTTCCTGGCAACCACTAATCTACTTTCTGTCTCTTTAGATCTGTTCATTCTGGACACTTTATATAAATGGAATCATATAATATGTGATTTTTGTGGTTGACTTCTTTCATTTAGCAGAGTATTTTCCAAGTTCATCCACGTGGTAGCATGTATCAGCTCTTCATTCCTTTTTCATGACTGAGTAGTCTTCCAGTGTACGGATAGACTGCATTTTATTTATCCCATTAAATGTTGATGCAATCAAGGAGAATTTGGGCACTGTTCTGCGCTGCACTTGAAGCCTACAGACAATCAACATGTTTTTCCATTCCCTCATCAAATCAGTGTTTTAGGAAGATGGCTAAGGCAGGCCTGTGAAAGCCACAGGGGCAGAGATCTTCCTCTCTCAGCTCAAAGCCATAAAGCCACAGGCTTCCAAGAGCAGCTCATCTTGGGGTGAGAGCCCCACGGTGGTTTCAGCCATGTCTCATATTTCCCCTGGCAGCTCTGTTGAAAATCAGCCGACCACACTCCTTCCTGGAATGTGCATGCTGATAATTGCCTCTTGCACAATTATCTGCCAAACTCTGTTGCTAATGAAATGAATGATTTAGTTATCCTGGTTAGTCATAGCCCGCCTCGCACAAAGACCGCTGTGGCATCCGAGAGGCTGGCCGGGATGCTGGGGGAGGCACTTATCCGCAGTCCTTACAGTCACTCTCTCATCTTGGCTAACTGGGTCGGGGGGGGGGGGAGGGTGCCCGCAGCCTGGTCCCTGCGCCTTCCCCACGCTGCATCAAGAGCTGGGAGCATCTAGGGGCAGAACAGGAACAGACCCGAGATGAGCTTTCTGCTTGTGGATTTGTGACCCACTAAAGTCTGAGGCTGCTTCCTCCTGCACCTGGTGAAGGAGGCCTGTGATGATGTGCAATCTGCCAGGTTTACTGCCGTCCAGGGAGGAAGCGGCTGACTGGCAGACAGGGGCTGCATCGGGGCAGAGAGGAGATCAGGCTTGCTTCTTGCATCCTGAACCACCCCTCCCGGGACCCCACAGCGGGTGGCTCCCGCCCTGGCACCCAAGGAGCACCCTTTCCTTCTCCCACAGCGCCAGACCTCCACTCCCCTGCCTCCCAGCAGGACCATCCAGGACCCTCAGGTTTCCTGCTGGCCCAGTCTAGCTCTATTGCCCATTCTCGCTGATTTCTAAGGAAAGAGATCACCATCAAGAAATGGACAGAAGAGGGTACTCGGCTGGGGGGTTGGAACTGATCAAGGTACAGAGAGAGAAATAAGCATAGTTATTTGAAGAAAATTTTATTACAAACATAAATGCACACACACACACACACATACACACACACAGTTCTCCTCCTCTGGTCTTCTGGAAGATTCAACTCAGGGGTAACTTCCTCAGGCTGGGAAATAGCTGTCCAGAGTTGTGATTGGAAAATGTGCTTAAGGGACTTTTATGAAATGAGCAGAACCGTTCAGCGGACTATTCACAAGAGAGCTGGGTCCTGGGGGCTGTTGGAGGAGCTGGTGTCTGTACACAACCTGACCTCACCCCTCTTACTGGTTTGGCTCTGGATAAGCCACTTGATCCACAGCAAAATTTAGTAGGTGCTCAAAATATGCTTGTAGAGCTACGTGTTTATTTATTTTGACAGCTACCCGCATGTCACTTTCTAAATATTTTGACGCAGCTTACAACAATAACAATGAAACAAAGGAAGAACTAAATTATGTGAGAGGAACACACTGAGTGAAGAATATAGTGAAGTTAAAGATGAGATCAATACCTGAAAATTATTGAGACCAGAGAGGCTGCACCTTTAACCCCGAGAGGCACAGCCCTTCCTGATTTTGATAGACACTTCCCTGGGTTCTGATCAAGAGGATCTGTGGGGGCAGAGGGTGGTGCCCTGGTGGCCCTCCTGGGTGAAGAAAGAGAAGTGCCTGGTGAGGACTGCTTTCCTCCTTGTTGGCACTTATCAATGCGAGCCAGACACTGCCCAGCTCATTTTCATTATCAAGAGTAGCTGTTTTCAACATTGTATACAAAGTAGCGATGCTCTTCTAAAATCCAATGGAGGGTAGGGACTTTGTTTAGTTCCTATGGGGCTGGGTCCTGGCCAATTTTCTAGACCTGTCATTCCCTACATAGGAACTGCTCGATCCCAAGGGTCTGAAAACCCCTTCTCTGTTCTAGGTGAATGGATGGACGTCAGGAAAGAAAGAGGGAGAGAGGGTGGAGCTGGCGGGGGGAGGGAGGAAGGAAGGAAGGATTCTTATTGCTACTTTATAACATTGTAATAAGAACCATCAAGAATATTTTTACTTTGAATCTGGTAAATTGGGACTTCCTTTTCATGTGCATCAAACTGCCCTTTGATTCTTTAAATCCAAATAAAACAAATTATGATGTCAAGAGATCGAAGAGATAGTTTAGTGGGTACTATCCTTGTTAAGCATATCTGCCTCAGTTTGAACCCTGGCCCTTACTTATTAGCTGCGTGATACTGGACAAGTTACTTACCCTTTCTGTGCCTCGGTTTCTTCATCAGTAGAAGGGAGTGTCAATAGTGCCTACCTTGCAGGGTTGTTGTGAGCATGAAATATACGAGTGTGTGTGTGGGTTTAGAATCATGTATGACACAGGGTGATGATGTGATCAACACTGGCTGTTGTTATGGGTGTGGAAGTGTGTGATTCCTTGCAGCACCAGTTTTTCAACATATAATTCTTGGCCCTCCAGTAGGTATCCTATTTCACTTCAGGACCCCACAGGGGGCTTGTTCACTCAGCAGATGGCCAGGGATTTGTGCTGCAGCAAGTTCTGTGAAGGTGGTTGGTTGGGCAAGGACGGGGGGGGGGAGGGGGGCGGCTTCTGTGCCTTTTGCTGTTTTGCTGGGGAAGACGGACTCTGTGGAGGCATCCAGGTCCAATCTTATTTTATGGTTGTGGGATGTTTATAGCAAACTCCTTCCTAGTCTATATGATCTGTAAGTCCAGAGGGCGTCTGCTGGCTGGGAGGGTGGTCAGCGAATGCTTTCTTCCTAACAGTTTCCCAGGCTGGGCTGGAGCAGAGAACCCTGGACTGCTGTGGGTTTCACCTAAAGTTCCCGGTCCTCTTCTCTGACCTGCTTCCTAGGGACAAAGTGGCATTGCAGGGACTTCCCAGGGTCTCCCATAAGAATCCTAAGGGGCCACATGCATGTCAAGGTTGTTGTTAGTGGCCCCTGAGAGCTGGCAGGGGCCACAGCCAGAACCTGGAGCTGGACAGTTCACACCTCCCCAACCCATCCCTCTAGTCATTCTAGAAGGTTCCTGTGGTTCCACCTGTCTGTCCAGGTGGCAAGCTATCATTTCCTGTAAGGACTTGCAATTTGCTTTGCAAGACCAAACTCTCAGGCTGAAGTCGGTGGTAACAGACAGTGCTTGTAGAGGACTCAGAAGGCTCAGAAAGGTGCATAACACTTCAGCATATGGAAAAGAGTGGCAGAAAAAGGAGGAAGACTTCAACTTGAGGCGATAGGGGGTGGCCAAACCTGGGGAGGCTCATGATGCAGGTGACATCCCAGTGCATAGTGCTCCTCGGATAGAAGTGTCTTTGGTAAGAGGGAGGAGTGTGAGGCCATGTGACCTGAGGTCACCTCCCCATAGTACTGACCACCTGAGTTCCTCCTGTCCCCTCTTGAGAGCTGCCGTCATCATCCCTTGCCCTATGAGTGGCTACCTCCCACTCCTTGGGTGCCTTTTATTCTCTTTCTCCCTTGGGCTGTGAGAAGGGCAGAGTGCCCAGCCAGGGAATGGACATGGATGTGTGTGGTTGTGCGTGTGTGTGTGTGTGTGTGTGAGCGTGTGTGTAGGGGCTGGGGCTGACAGCAGGTCAGAGCGCAGGAGCAGAGAGCTTCTGGGAGGTGAGGCTGCCCTTAGGTCAGCTCTGTACCCTGGAGCCCAGAGGACTCTTCACTCAGACGGCCACAGCCTGCAAGACCCCGAGAGGCCAGAGCAGCTTCAGTCACTGACCAGAGGAGACCCCGAGGAGCCCGGGAGGAGCCGCAGGAGTAAGTTAGGCTCTGAAGGGCTGGGTGTGGCTGGGCTCAGTGAGAGGTGGGAGGAGCCAGGGATGCTCAGAAAGATCTGGACCCACAGAGCAAGACAGAAGAGGAAAAGGGAAACTAGGAGACCTTCGTGCCCTCTGTCTGTGGCTTGCTGCACAGTATCTTCATCTCTGTCCCTTGGGCCCTGCAATTCAGAGGCCACAGCCAGGGGCCGGAAATTCCAAGTCAAGGAGGGAAGGGTGTGAGGTGTGATACCGGTGTGGCCCATGGGGTCTCCCCAGTGGTGGATGGTGGGTGGTCAGAGTCAACATTTGAAGGCAAGAATGGAGGGCTGGCCCTGAGGCTGGTGGTCAGGCCGGGGAGACTGAGGAACCAGGTTCTACAGGCCCTCAGTGGGTAATAGTAAGTAGAGGGGGTGGTGGTTTTGGACCAGACCCAGATTTTGCTTCTACTTACAGGTGCTCACGATGACAGTACCCTGGAAAGCTCTGGAATAAAAATACCTGGGCTTTAGGTCGTGGAGGTAGGAGATGGTATCATGCAATGACAGGTTTCATGTTTTTCACCTGCCACAGCCTTAATGTCAGATGCTTGGGAAACAAGAGGTGGGGATGAATGGGCCTTGGAGCTGGCTGATGGGAGGGCTCGGGGCAGGTGGGTGGCCAGTCTGCCTGTGACCTCTCCCCTTTGCTTCTCTAGATTCACAAACAAATTCCTGGTTCCTGGTGCCCTGGCCGCTCCCTGTCACCCTCTTTGTTGTTCTCTGCCTCCTTCAGGTGATGGTGGGCTCCTGCTCCACGTCCTGATGGGACTCTCTGGAGCTGACAGAACCCTTTACTGCCTATAACTTGGGCCTGGTGCTTCTTTCAAGGTCCATGTTCTATGAGGTAAGGCTGCTCAGCGCTTTCTGCAGAGTTCCAGCATCTGTTACTCCTTGGGGAGCCCAAAGGATAAATAAAGCCATGAGCTTCTGACACAAAAAGTTCCAAAGCCTAGGCGGGGACAGAGGCAGGGGCTGGGATTCTGTTGGTCTTTGACTTCTCCATCCCTGTTACCAACTTCTGTCCTCCAATAGGGGAGGACAAATAGGGGAGCAGAGGTCCTCACCGGCCTCCCTCCACATACAGGGGGGTGGTCAGGCCCCCAGAGCTGGGCTCTATAACTTAGTGGAAAGCCAGAGTGGAATTCCTAAAAGACCCCTCTCCCCTCCCCTTTCTATCTGGGCTGCTAGCCTTGGCCCAGCTTTCTGAGCCCCGACACCCGGTGTCCCACCCAGTTGCCTGGTCACTCAGCAAGTGACATTGAGCATATACTTTGTGCCAGACCCGCTAGGACCTACAGAGAAGGTCTGCCTGCTCCTGAGGAGCTCACAGATTAGGTAGAAGGGTAGGGACAGATGTGGAACCGGGCCGTGGCAATTCAGTGTTAGCAGACAACAGAGAGCAACGGAACAGTCTCTGGGCCAGGAAGTAGGGGTCCAGGAAAGTTTTGGAGTGGGTGGTGGTAATCAGGGCTTATTATGGGCAAGAGGCTGCTCTGGACACTTTGTGAGGATCCTTTCCTCACACCGCTGGAGGCACAGAACTTAGTGACTTAGCTGGTGGCAAGTGGTAGAGGCAGAATTCAAAAGCACTGTCCTTCCTGCAGAGCTCGCATCTTCCACCCCGGAGCTCCCCCTCCTGGTGAGCCAGGGGGAAGCAGGGCCTGGAGAAGGCGGTCCCAAGCTAAGCTCCTCCCCCTTCTCGCCCTCGCTGCCTTCATTAGCTCATCTTCAGTCCAACCGCCACATGTCCCACAGAAAACACCAAAGCATTCAAAGGATCTTACATTGCCTTCTGGGGACCCTGATGGCTTCCCATGTAGCGAGAAAGCACTAAACTTCTGGGATGGGCGCATGAAGCCTCAGGTCCTTTCTGGCCTCCACCTTCCTCTCCAGCCCGGCCTCCCTCTGCCCCCAGTCAGCAGCCCTCATCCCACACCCTCCCACCGGCCTCCCTCCACATACAGGGGCGTGGTCAGGCCCCCAGAGCTGGGCTCATCGCTGTCTTTCTTTCTCATCGAGTCTTTCAACCACGGCTGCCCTTCTCCCCTGGCCCCCTGACAAATGCCCTCACAGCCTTTACACTCAGGCCAGTGGTCGCCTCTCTGCAAGCCTTTCCCTTCTCTCCCAGGCCTGGCTATTAGCTTCCTGCTGGGTTTCCACACTCTCACTACAGGCCTCTGTCCTCAGCAGCCGGCGGCTGGAGCCCACTCTACCAGCTGCGGAGCGCTGGTTGGTGGGTCTCTTCCCAAGTCCATGTTCAGGGATGTCTTGCTAAATAGCTCGAAGTCAGCCCCGGCAGTATTTACACCACAGAAATTCACACACACCACAGATCAGCGCTTCTTCTCCCACCCTGAGAGCTTGGCTGGCATGTTTGTCTCCTCCCCAACTGCAAGTCCATCAAAGGAAAGGGCTGGGTCCTACTCCTGTTTGTCAAGACAGGCCCAGCCGAATGTCTGGTATCAAGTGAGAAAGAACTTGCCAGACAGGAGACTTGTCCTGGGGAACTTGTCAATTGTGGTGACAGTACATTCTGTTGCCCCCCACCCCCATCCTTCAAACACTGCCACACCCTTGTCAACTTCCTTCTTAAAGCGCTTAGGAGCTGCCTTTGCCTGTAAGACCAGAATTCAAAGCCTGGAGGCTGGGGATTTTTTATCTGCCTTGTTTTGTCCCTGTGAATGGTGTGGAGAAGTGATTAGTACAAACTGTCAAATGAGTCAATACCTCATCAAATCTAAGCTCCTTAACACAACACTCAGGCCCTTCACTAGACCACACAACTCTCCCTCAGTCACTGTAGTTGCTTCTCCTGGGTAGGAATCCTCCCACTGATCCTCTCTCCAGCACACAGGGTTAGGACCCAAGGCCAAGCACCACCATAAAACCATCTCTCCTTCCCCCCCATCTGCCAAAGACCTCTTCACTCTTCCATCTCTGCTGACTTCCAGAACACCCTCTGTCCTTCTGTAGTAACAACCTGAAAGATTAGGATGATTTCCTCCATTCTTTGTGGGGCTCTGAGCTCCTTGGAGGCAGGGCACATGTGTGGATGGCCTTGGGTTCACCCTGGCCCTTCATCGCCTAACTTAGTATCTCACATGTGGGGATCCATATCTGTGGTCTATGGTTTACTCACATAAAAAAAAAAAATAGAGACTAATGAGATGTGTGCAAATCCTGTCTCTGAACTATCCACTTCAGGGAATAGTATGGGTTAGCAAAATCTAACCTAGTATCACTAGGGGTTGGAGGGGGACAGTGCCTCACGGGCCCTGGTGTCTGATCTCATGGTGGAGTGGCCTTATGACTTGATAATTTCCTTTTTCCCCTTTCCTTCCAGTTCATGGCCACCTTGCTCCTGGCTGACTGTAACTACTTCTGCCAGCCAGTGGACTACAACCGAGCAAGCTCAGGGTGAGGGTACAGCAGGAAGTGGGACAATTAAGGCTGAAGAGGGAGGGTTGGTGGAAAGACCCTCATATAACAACCAGAACTGGATCAAGACAAAGTCACCAAGCTTTCTGACGGGAGGCTGGGGACTGGCTGCTTAGGCACAGGCTTTGGAATCAGAGGAGCTCAGACCTCAGTTTGGACATCAGATCTGCCAGTTACTGGCCATGTCACATACCTTTTCTGGATCTCAATTTTCTTATCCATGTAATGGGGATAGGAACACTTACTTTATAAAAGGAAACTTTGGGGAAAGATTGAATTAGACAATGTCTGAGTGTTTAGCTCTGAGACAGGCGCGTATTACTGGTATCTAAGTGGTAGTTATTTCATTATTGCTAGCTGTTCTCAGTTTCGACTGGAAGTAGAACAAAAGGCTTCCCAGCAGCAAGAAAGCTAAGCTTTGACAGGTCACCGAGTAGTGACAGGGATGTTGAGTCACTGGAGTTCCAACAAGGAGCTAAAAGTCTTGCGACTCAAAATATGGTCCACAGACCAGCAGCATCAGCATCGCTGGGAGCTTGTTCAACAAGCAAAATCTGTGCCCCACCTCACGCAGCAAGCACATGGATTAAGAATCTGCTTTTCAAGAAACAAGATCTGCATGTGCTTAGGATTGAGCTGAGCACATTTGGAAAGTCCTCCTGTGACCACTCGAAAGCTGTGCCACCTTATTCCTGGGCTAACAAGCAGACAGGTAGGTAGGCACTTTGGGAACACGAAGTGTGCAGGAACAGGGAGGGCTGAATCCTGCCCTGCTGGGCAAGCTGTGCCACCAGCAGGACCAGAGTCTGACTGAACTTCCCCTTCATGCCCAGCAGATGGCGAGCGTGTGCAGGTGGTGCTGCTCAAAGGCAAGGTGAGACTCCCCAAGCACTGGCTCCTTTACAGTTCCATCAGCCAGGTCTCAGGCAGTGTTTCACCTGCCCAGTGTGAATGCTTTCCTCCAGCATCCCTGTTGGATGTAAAGCCTTGGTTCCAGTATCTGAATGAGGAAGGATGCTCAGGGACTGATGTAGCATCTCACTGCTACAGGCTTCCACCGAGTCCCCATTGTTCATCTATTCACCTGCATAAAAGTAGTCATTTTCCCCCAATAGCAAATCCAGAGGGTTTGCAGGACCTAGTGGGTCAAGATCATGATGTGGGGTGGTGGTGATGAGAAGGTGCTGAATCCTCCCTCCATCCACTACCCTGGGTGGCAGGATAGGATGTTGGAAAGAGACAAGTCTCAGAAACCCACTGGTCCAATCCTTTTTTGGTCACCTATTAGTTGTGTGCCATTAGGCATATTACTTAACCTTTGATGCCTCAGTTTCCCCACCTATAAAATGGATATAATGGGAGTATAAATTGCATATTATTATGTAGCATTTAAATTGTTTCTTGATACATATAATGTACCTGGCACATAGTAGATGCTAAAAAGGTGTTTGACTACTTTTTCCCTTTCATTTTAGTCCCTCCTTCAGTAAAGCAGGCAGAATCATTACCTGTCCTCTCTCTTTCTTTCTTTCTTTTTTTTTTTTGGTGAGGGACTATATTAGGGATTGAACCCAGGACCTCACAGATGTTAAGCAAACGCTATATCCCCAGCACACCCTGAAGGAATACCTGAGGTCCCAGGAGAAGATTCCAGAGAAAGCCTGAAGCATTGATACCATATTTTCTTCCTCTTCAGATTTTTTTTACATTGCAGAAGAAGCCAGATTAGCTTAGCTTCTACTGGTGGGTTGGAGTCCAATATGTGCCAGGTGGTTCAGGTTAGTGATGCAACCCAAGGCAGGCCCTTGTGGGCCAGGTCTCTGCTGGGCTCGTGCTGGCTTGGGAGGGGAGCTTCCCTGTACTATGACATATTATCTCTGAGGTGTCCCTTCTCTGAAGCCATGAAGCCAGAACTCTGCTCCCTTTCTATCTCTGTGGCTCCTCCTCCCTGGGGTGGGGCAGGCAGCTGGGAGATGCTCATCGATATCAGCCCAGAGAGGGTCCAGGGAGGTATAAAAACACTCACTTAACCATTTGACCCAGCTATCCCACTCCTCAGTCTATACCCAAAGGACTTAAAATCAGCATACCGTGATAACGCAGCCACATCAATGTTTATAGCAGTTCAATTCACAATAGCTAAACTGTGGAACCCAACTAGATGCCCTTCAATAGATGAATGGATGAAGAAATTGCAATATATATATATATATATATATATATATATATATATATATATACACACACACAATGGAATATTACTCAGCATTAAAATAAAATAAAATTATGGCATTTGCAGGTAAATGGTTGGAGTTGGAGAATATCATGCTCAGTGAAGTGAGCAAATCCCCAAAAACCAAAGGCTGAATGTTCTCTCTGATAAGTGGACGCTGATCCATAATGGGAGGGGAATGGGAGAAATGGAGGAACTTTGATTGGGCAAAGGGGAGTGTGGAGTGGGGAGGGGATAGTCAAAATGCACTCTACTGTCATATATACCTAATTAAACTTAATTAATTAATGAAAAACTTAAAACCACTCACTTGGCATCCAGTTTCCCCAGGCCTCCAGTGTGACTTCAGATGGCTCAAGCCTGAGCTCCTCCATCTGAGACCTTCCCAAGGATTTTCTCTGTAGGGTTTGTCGGAGCGCTCTCAGAAAACGGGAGGGTTGACACCTGGAAGAGAAAGCCCTAATCACAGCTGGGCCCAGCTCCACTTATTTTCCTCCACCTCCTCACCCTACCCGCAGCTTTCTCCATCAGGATGCTTCATTCTTTGGTCCACATCTTCATGCACCTATACTGAGGACGGGCCAGCCTGGGGCCGCCCATGTGGCCATACCATGTGGAAATGACATTCTACCATCTGGTGAGAAGACTCCCAAATCTCCAGAGGCCTAAGCTGAGCCCAGCTCTGTTCTGGGCTACACCAGTGACTTGGTATCTGACCATGAACATCTAATCTTGGGATTGAATCTCTGGATCTTCCTGAGTCCCCCAATTTGCAAGTGTCTCAGTGGCTGTCTCCTCAGATCTTGGCATCAACCTTAACTTGTTGACATGACTTTAAGCAAGAGACTTCCATGTTGCGGCCTCGGCCTCATCACCTGTAGAATGAAGAGCTCAGCTAGATGACCTCAAAGCACAGTATCCTGTCAGTCTGTGAACGGATTCATCACAGGTGCTGGGGTGTCCTGGAGGTTAGAGACCATCATTGCTAGATGATGGTGACGGACTAAGCTGTCCCTCAGGGAGCTTGGATGGATGGCTTCATCATCAGCACCAGCATGACATGGCTAAATGGGGGTAAATGGGGAACCAGACCAAGAGTGGGGACAGGAAGATTCCAAGAGGAACCATGGATTGGGCTTCATCGTTCCTCTTCTTCCTGAGCTGTTGGGGGCCTGCCCTCTGCTGAGACAGAGGCCCAAGACAAAAGGGACCAGGGACAGGGTGTGATCTTATTCCTCAGTCCTGCTTCTCCTCTCCCTTTCCTCCCATGCTTTCTTTTGTCCAGGATCAGTCTGTGACCAGGCTGCCCACTCCTCTTGCCCTTTACCCCAGATGTTCACACTGTTGTCCTTACAAGCTGGCCTCATCAACATTTTTATCAACTTCTATCACCAGACATGCCTGAGGGACAAGCAGGAGATGCTGACTTAAAGAGCAGGACTGAGTGCTAAAACTAGAGGAACTGTCCCTAGACAGAAGACAACATGGCTCCCAGCCCACCTGTGCTGAGCAGATCCCTTTGTGACTATATTTAATCCAATGAGGGAAGGAGAAAAATGTCCTCTTTTCCAGAGAGCAGACAAGAAATGGTCCCATCATCCTGTACGCACTTCTGTTAGAGCACTTCTCATCTGGACTTGTAACTGCTTGTGCATCCTCTTCCCCTACTTGACCTCATGTCAGGAACTGTCTTATTCCCAGTGTTCCCCACACTTGGCATGGAGTCTCAATAGATGTGCCTTTGGGCCCTTGGATGCTGTGACTGGCAGTCATAACCTCTGGTGAAGAACAGGCCTGGAAGTGGAAGAAGTCAAGACTGACTTGATGGCCAACCTGGTGGTTGGAAACTGTGACTGAGAATATCCAAGAGCCATTGCGGGTCTGTTCCATCTCTGGTGTGGCTGTGTAAATAATTCCCTGTGCATTTCTTTTTGTTTACCACTGCTTACTTGTGAATTTACATAATTGTATGATTCCGTGTGTGTGTGTGTGTGTGTGTGTGTGTGTGTGTGTGTGTGTGTGTGTACGTAAATGGTGTCAGGGAAAGGGCCATGTGCATATATCTGAACACACATCTTGAAATAAACATGTTGCCATTTGTGTTTCTCTTCATTGGTGTTATTTGTCTCTTCTATAAATCTCTGGAAGTGCCATGCTGGCAGATAAAAGCCACTGTGATTCTCCTGTCTCACTGGGGGACTTGGAATTCCATTAAGAAATCTTTGAACACATACTAAGAACCTTCAAAGGGAGACAGGGATGAAGAAGAAATGAGATAAAAATGGGCATAATCATACTCTTCCAAAGTGGAATATAGGACCAAGATCACATGGTATGAAAGAAGTGAACATTTACTGAGCTCTTTAAACCTAGAGCTGGATGGGACCTGGAAAGCAGTTGGCCTGAGAATGGACTCTGTGCCTCCAGTATTGTTATTTTTCTTTATAATCAGTCCCCTTGGCTTTTTTTAGGTAAGTTCTTATTTTTCAATGCCTCAACAATTAAGAAAATTTTAAAACCTGTCAAAGGTCACACAGTGCTATTTGGGGACTATTTATTCATCAGGCATTCCAGGTAATCAGCTCAAGGCCACACAGGGCTACATCCTGTAGACAGAATACTCACAGAAAATTCCCCATAAGTTACACAGGATGTGAGCACAGCCCACACACTTTTCCAGCCCAGGTTGAGTGCCTCCAAAGGTGGCTGCCTGTTTCAAGGAAAACTTTATTTTTGTCAACATATAGGATAAGTTCTGTTCATTGGCTTGGCAGCCAGGATAAGGGGGAAATTAGTCATTCCAGAGTTCAGAGCTAATCTTGTTCAGTGCTTGTGGCTGCCTCTGCCTCACGGGGCAGCACAAAGGGAAGTGACCTCTGCTGGGTGACACTGAAATATGACTTTGGGGGGACAGTGTGGTAGATGGCTTTGGGGAAAAGCTCTAGGTTGTAAAGGACTATACCTCAGGTTATCAGGATAATAGTGTGCACATTATAAAACAGAAAGCTAATTGCATTTGGCAAAACAGTCAAATTCCTCCCTAGTGTAGAAGTTCATCTCTATGGACTACTGTAGATAATGATAAGGAAAGGTGCTGGCTGGAGTTTTAGATGCACTATAACAGGGCTCAGCTAAATTGCCCGACAGTGCCCATTTGCCCAGGCAGGGGGGCCCAGAGTAACAGGTGGGACAGGGGAGGTCCCACTGATGGAAGAGGACCTGACCCTTTACAAACTCCGTCTCCCAGAAGGGTCCAATAGCTGATGTCCTAGCTATCGCCTCATAGATCAGGGTGCATCTAATTGATGGACTTTTCAGTCCACCCTAAATGGAACAGTTTCACGGGACCCTTCCAGCTCAGTATTCTGTAAGGATATTCCCTCCCTGCCTTCCCTCCCCACCCCGCTTTCTCTCTTTCTTGCAGTTTCCTTATAAGTGGAAACACCCGCTTATAACAAAGGTAACTTCTGTCTTTTGTCCTCCGTCCTTGAATAGTTGTGTTAGTTAGCTTTGGTTTTCTATGACCAATGTACTTGACAACAGTAATTGGAGGAAGAAAAGTTCGTTTGACCTCATGAATTCAGAGGTTCAGTTCATGGTTGGCTGTTTCCATTGCTCTGGGCTTGAATTAGGCAGACCTTCATGGTGGGAGGGCATGGTAGAGGACATCTGCTTAGCTTGCGGCAGCCAGGAAGCAGAGGGGTGGGGGGACAAAGGGTCTGAGGAGAAGATAAACACTTTTAGGGCATGCCCCTAGTGACCTGCTTTCTCTGACTAGGTCTCACGTCCCCGTAGTCCATTCAGCCATTAATAGATGGATGGACAAATCCACTAATGACATCAGAGCCCTCATGATCTAAACATTTCCCCAAAGCACCACCTCTGGGCACATGAAATTTTGGAGGACATTCCAGATCCAAAACAGAACAGTAGTCATTTGGGTAAAATATAAATTACAAAAGAAATGGAGGGTATAATTATTGTTTTGGAAATTTAAACCCTCACTATCAGGATCGGGTGTCTTGTGGGTGTGAGAGCTTCAGGTGGTCAACCAGATGCATCATGGATGTGTGGAGGGAAGAGGAGGGATAGGGGACCAAAGGGATACATTTTAGTAGCTGTAGAGAGATCAAGGGCTCATGAATAAAATCAGGGAATATTTATTTAAAGCAGACCACACCAACCCATCCTCAAATCAGAGACTCACTTGCAGAGCAGGTATCCCTGGAATCTCAGAACCCCTGAGTTCAGAATCCTTCCTCTTCCTGGCCAAGGGAGTGGGGTGCTGCTAACATCATCTGCTGGTGACTTTTTCATGGACAGAATTCAGAAAAACAGGTGTTTTCAGCTCTAACAAACTCTGACAGGGTTGGAACATTGACACATAGTACAAACCCTTTCTTTAAAAAACACAATTTAGCAAATATAATATTAAACAAAAAGGTAGAAAAATGCCAATTTTGAAAATAATTATAAATAAAACTGTAAACAGATATGGTAGCTGGTGAAATTATGGATATTTTTAAATTTTCTTTGTTGTTTTCCTTTTTCTATAATGCCTATTCTTTTTTTAATCATAAAATTTTAATATTACAATTTGCTGAATTCAGAATACCTAGGCAGCTTTTTTTTTTTTTTCCTCCTGAGAATTACTGAAGGATTTATTTGATCTGCTCATTAGGTCTTCGTCTTTGACATAGAGGACATACCTGACCCTACTGAAATATTAAGGAGTCTGGTGTTAGAGACCTAGACACAGGACCAACCTGGCTTCCTTTGTAAAGTCCCTAAATGCTTAGAAAGTCAGATATTTAACAATATCTACTGCTCTGGGGAAAGTTGGGAAGAAGGCCGGTCTCGTCCCAGTGTGGGAGTGAAATCTTTGAACAAAGATTTAAACAAAATACCAAATGTGAGTATGGGGCTGCTTACCACCTGTCCAGTGGACCTGCTCCAGAATGGAATGGTGACTCCATTCCTTGGGCTCACGGGAGCTCCCAGGACACCAGAACACCAGCACACAGCCAAGTACAGGTCTAAAACGCCCTCTTAAAGGCCACTGAAGTGTTAGGCACCTTTAAAATTATCCACATGTAAAAACTAACTTTCACAGATCATGGGCCCATTTGGGGTTCATAGGAAGGGCTTCTTGGAGTAAGAATCCAAGGGATATTAGAGAAAAATTATTCAATGGATACTTATTGAAACCTGGCAAGGAAGATTACTCAGGACATCAAGGTAAGTGGGGTCCTGCCCTGGGGGAAACTGAGTAGGCTTAACTCCAAATACCGCATGGGCATTGGGAATTTATAGCCAAGGAGCTGGTGTGTCAGTGGATGGAAAATGACTAGGAGGAAACATCTGGGGTAAGGGGAATTCTGGCTCAACTGACCTAATAGGAGGATTCTTGTAGATGGGCCAGGGTGGTCATTTGGGAGATGGTAGAAGACAAGGAACCTGATCAGATAGGGAGGAGGGTGAGATAGTGAGGACTGGCATTTTATTTTATATTTTGGTTTGCTAAAACTGCATTTTATATGAGGAAGTGCACAGATGGACCTAGGAGAAGGGTCAGGAGCTTAACCAAAGTTTGGCCAAGCAAAGAACTTTTACCAGGGGAAGCCTTGACGACTGTCTTCATATAATATTACAACAGATCCTCAACAGTAGTGAAGGGTGGCAATCTTTGAACTAGCTCTTTCAAGTTAAAAATGACTATTGTATTTACAAACTTTTCTGAGAAATGAAGAAAATAGTTTTTTTATAGATGAGAAGAGACTTGGCCAGAATCCATAGCGTGACAGACTAGAACTGGGACCTCAACACATAACTCTCTTACCAGCGCTCTGTGTCCTCTAGAACTGGGTCAAGGTGAAGAGAATATTTACCCACAGGGTCATTTAGATATCCTGGATCTGAATCCCAGCTTCTGATATAGCTCATCCATCTGGGAAAATTGATAATAGACTTCTATTTTCTATTACCTCCCACCCTCATGTATCTCTTTCCTTTCAAATATATACATGAAGAGAGAGAGAGAGAGAGAGAGAGAGAGAGAGAGAGAGAGAGAGAGAGAGAGATCCACCTTCTATGCTGATTAAATTTACCATTTAACTCTGTTGTGAAATGTCAAGATCAGATCAGGATTGGAAAAAGTAGAAAAGAGAAAGACACAAAGGAAAGAATTTTAAATAGCCTATTTTTAAAAGGAAGAGGTGGGGGAAACGGTCTGTATCAGTGTCCATCTTCTCAGGGAGTCACAAAAGAAACACAGGGTGTCTCCCAGACCTGCCTCATCAGATCTGAGGACAACTGCCTTACAGAGACAGGTTCAGCCAGCACCCGCAGTAGCACAGCCACATCCCTGTAACGAATTCCATATTGCACATGCCTCCTAGCACTTCTGCTCTCCTGACAGCTGGTTTCTGCAACTGGTCTCAAGGCCATAGATGTCCTGTAGAAACCTCCTCCACTCACTTGTGAATTCCTATGCCCTTTATGCTCAGCCTAGTGGAAAAACCCATTTCCTCCAAGTTCCCTAAAATTAATTAATTAATCATCTCACTGTTGCATTTTAATTAAACACCCACAAGTGTATGAGAGGTCCCTCCATATACACTATATAGATGTTGCCTTCCAGAAGCATTGGTGGGCCTCCAATGCAGCATAAATGAGAAGAAACCTTTAGTTAGAAAAAAAAAATTGCTCTGTATATTTGAATTGCAAACCTTGTGGCTTGTGACAACGTGAACTCACTGTACAGGGCTCATCTAGGGTTTCAAACAATCGCTGTGGCCTCTTTGTCAGGCATTGAGTCAGCCAGGGTCACCTAAATTTCCCAGAGTTCCTTTGCCTGAGTGTTTCCGGATAGAGTGGGGGAGGGGAGTCATTTTGCTTGAGACCTAAGGGCACAGGTGAAGCCTCAGCCCTGTTATTCTTCACTCTTAAAGAGTCGCAGCAGGTGCTTTTGCAGCTCAGCCCATTGCCGCTCACCACTTTCCCCTGGAAACTTCTTCAGCCTGTGTGTCCCAGGCCAGGCCTGTGCTTAGTTCTGAGACAGGACACCAGCTCCTCCTGCAGGACAGAGAGAACAGAGCTGGGCTCCGTTCTTCCGGAGGGTTCCGAGGGTTCCGCTGGTCCTTGCCTCCTCCCACTGGACATCCTCCCACTTGACATCCATCCTCCCCTCCCTGCTGCCTCCCCAGGAGACCTTGAGCTCCAGCACCAGAGGCCAAGATAGCCTCACAGAGACCATTCGACCAGCCCCCACGATGGCAGAGTCAAGTCCCTGAAACTAATTCCGCACTTCCCACCGGTTCTGCTTCTCTGATTGAACCCTTGCTGGTACAATGTCCTTGTGGCACATCCCAGTGCCACGAACTCCCCCAAAATCTCTGGAGAAAAAAAGGAAGAGAAGTTGTCTTGTAAGGAGAGATTAGAATGTGTAGGGGATCGGGGCTTTCCATTTTCTTCCTATCCCCACCCTATAAAGCTGTAGGAAGACAGAAGAGCTGGAGATTAGGCAACTATGCTTCATTTTGTTTGGAATCTAAGTGGGGGAGAGACTTTAGGGAAGGCTAGGGAGGTAACAAATCTTTGTAGATGAGGGACTGAATATACAAATCAATAATAGCCAGATCATGAGTGAAAATACAACTCTGGCCCACAATTGGCAGCCACCCATCCAGAAAACAAACCCATGATCTATAGGAGCCATTCCAGGAAATCAGCCTGCTATCTGGAAGTCAGACAGTTTTGCAGGAGGTCAGACTACTATTTCTAGCAATTGGGACCAGGAACAAAAATAATAACTCCTCTAAGATAGCCAACTTTCTGTCACTATAACAAAATACCTGAGATAATTGTCCTATAGAGAAAGGATTATTTTGGCTTTCAGGTTTGGAGGTCCCCCAGTTCATGATCTATCTATTGACCCCATTAGTTTTGGGCCTATGGTGAGGTAGCAGGTAGCACATGGCAGAAAATAACTGCTTATTTCATGTTCAGGAAGCAAAGGACAGTGCTGGGGCACCAGGGTCTCACCATCCTCTTCAAGGACACATCCCCATCACCTAAAGACCTCCCATTAGGTCCCACCTCGTAAAGCTTCCACTACTTTCTAAAAAGCACCTTCTCGGGGACTAAGCCTTTAATATATGGGGCCTTTGGGGTATATTGAAGATCCAAACGACAGTATCATGTCACAACTGACCTCAAGGGGCCAGGACTTAATTATTAATTGACCTCTTTCCTAAATTTTGTCTCTGCTTCTATTTTTGGACCAACCAAATGAGTCAAATATGAACCCTTCACGGATGGCATAGGATGCCTACTTCCAGTTACACCACCTACAGCTTCCCATGCGAATAGCCTCCCAGGGCACACCTGCAGTCTTCCTTTTTTTTTTTTTTCCAATAAGGCTTTTCCCACTCTTTTTTTCTGCTTTTGAGTTTCTGCAAAAACACAAATGACACTGACCGGCTCCCTTGCTTTGGTGAGCTCTAAATACGTAGCCTCTCCTGTTCCTGTGTGGCTGGTCTCCACTGAGGTCCGTGTAAGGGAGGCCTCTGGCACCACGTAACAGCCTTAAGATCAGGTGTTGGCAGGGCGTGCCTACGCTGAGGAGCGCTGGAGATAGTTCCCTGGTGTCCCATGGCTTTGTCATAGTCCAGGAGGTGGAGATGCAAGATGACAATGCAGGATGACTCTTTCATTTGAATTTCAGGTAAACAATGAATAATTTCAAGCATGCACATGTCACAGGCAGTATTTGGGACATACTAATGCCAAAAAAAGTACTTATTATTTCTGTGGAATTGGAATGGAGCTAAGCCTCTTTATTTTTATTGGTAAAGCCTGGTCATCCTACAAAGAGGGCAATTAAAAGTTCTCGTGTCCCATTCCTATACTGGAAACAAAAAGTGAAGAGGGGGAGAAGGAATGTAGGGGGACTACCAGGGGATTCGGAGAGAGGAAGGGACACCATATCAGAGGTGACGTGGATAGCCCTCCCAGGGATTGGGTGAGGACACAGATGTATCAACAGATTGCCAGGGTAGAAGGGACCTGTCCAAGAACCACTGGAGAAATGACGGTCTCTTTAGACAGCAGTCTAAGGCCCAGGCTTATGTGGGTCTACATGCCTGTTCCCCATGAATGCTATACCTACCTTAGCATCAGCACCGTTTGCCACCCTGTTCAAGATTGGCATCAACTCCAGAAGGAAGGAAAGCGAATGGGAGAAATGTACTGGAAACCACTGAGCAGTCAACCTGTAATGAAATTTTAAAACTTCTAGGGGGATCATGTCAACACTGCTGAATTTGACTAGTTTTACCTACCAATGACTGGGTTCATTTTCTGCCTCTGTAAATGAACACTCAATATTTAATATATATATATATATATATATATATATATATATATATATATATACATATTTATATAAAATGATCAGAAATTAATATTTTTACATATAAATTTATTGAGGTTTTCAATCTGGAAAGCAGTATGGAGATTCCTTGGAAAACTTGGAATGAAACCACCATTTCACCCAACTATCTCATTCCTCAGTTCATACCCAAAGGACTTAAAAACAGCATTCTACAGTAACACAGCCACATCAATTTTTATAGCAGCACAATTCACAATAGCTAAATTGAGGAGCCAACCTAGATGTCCTTCAACAGATGAATAGATAAAGAAACTGGTATATATACACAATATAATATTACTCAGCATTAAAAGAGAATAAAATCATGGTATTTTCAGGTATATTATGCTAATATTATGCTAAGTTAATATTATGCTAAGTGAAGCAAGCCAATCCCCAGAAACCAAAGGCTGAATGTTTTCTCTGATGCGTAATGCTGATCCATGTTGGGGGGTGGGGTGTAGAGCATGGGAGGAATGGAGGAACTTTGGATTGGGCAAAAGGGAGGGAGTGGAAGGGAAGGGAAGGGAGGGGGTACAGGGGTAGGAAAGATGGTGGAGTGAGATGGACATCATTACCTTAAGTACATGTATGGCTGTGACTCTAATTTGTGTACAACCAGAGATGTGAAAAATTGTCCTCTATATGTGTAATATAAACTTAAATGCATTCTTCTGTCATGTATAACAAATTAGAATGAATGAATGAATGAATGAATGAATGAATGAATAAATAAATAAATAAATAAATAAATAAAACTGATCCTATTCATTTTTTTTTCATGTATTCTACATTGAATCAGAAAATGTCCCTCTTTAATCCATTAAATACTTTGGCCTTAAAAAATTTATTGAGATTTTTAAAAAAATCATAGCCACCATATGCCTGAGTTTTTGATCTTTTTAAGTACCTGCTTCAGAGAGATATGACACCTTTTGAAAATTAAACTCTTCCCAACCCATCCCCTCACCTTGACTTTCCTATCTGGCAATTTTCCAAGGAGTCATTTTCTGCAGAGAGATAAGTTGAACATCACTTTATTTGGTCTATTTTTAAAAAATAATAGTGATTTTTCTCTTTCTAACTATTAATCTATATTATGATATTGAATGCACTTTTCAACCTTCAAGTTCACCCCCAGCCCTTTAATGTTGATGTGCTACCTGGAGTCTTTGCTTACACTCACACTCTAATTCTTGCTGTGTTTCTCTTCTTGTTTCTAGGCAGAAAAGATGGGGACAGTGGTGACAACAGCAACCCCTGATTGAGGGCTGGCTGGGTCATAGTTACTTTCATACAGATATCACCATCTGAGGGAATACCCTGTACATGAGGTATCCTCATCTCCTCTTACAAATGAGAGAAGTGACGCTCAGAGAGGTAAAGTGACTTGCTCGAGGTAACACAGACAGTAAGTGGTGAAGTGTGATTTAAACTCAGACTTATCTTATCCTAGAGTATATATATTTACATTCTGACTTACTGCTTAGCTACCATGATTCCCCAATTCACAGGAAATTTTTGTGCCTTTGGTTGGCTCTAATTATAGCCTTCCTAAGGAGGAATGTGTTGGGTTCTTCTCCTGGTATGGAAGGTACCTCCAGCCTAAAGTGTCATTATTAATAAACTTATACATAGTGCCTGCTGTGTGTCAGACACTGGACTAAGCAATTTACAAATATTAACTTATTTAATCTTTCCAAAAACCCCACAGGTTAAGATGCCATCATAATTCCTCTCATTTTACAGATACAGAAAATGAAAGCACAGAGAAGTTAAGTGACTCACCCAAGATCACACAACCGTGACATTCTGCAAAGTCAGGTTTCACACTTATAGCCATGCACACAGGTCTCTTTCCTTCAAAGATCTGAACTTCCCATCCTAGCCCATCTCCTACTTCCTGTTCAGTGATGAGAGGGTGATGGGGTCAAGGATCCAGAGTTTCCCCAAAGGAAGGTCCTAAAAAACAATAAGTCTTTATAAAGTTCATCATGAGGGGAAAGCTAACATGGTCCATCTATAGCTCCTGGCCACTGAGTTCTTTCTCAAAAACAATGATCATGGCCTCTAGGAGGATCCTTCTTTTGAGATTGAAAACCAAATTCACAAGAGTCTCTTTTTTTTTTTGTATTAGGATTGAACCCAGGTGCAACTCACCACAGAGCTATGGCCCCACTCACCCCTTTTGTTTTTTACTTTGAAAGAGGGTCTCACTAAATTGCTGAGGTTGGCCTTCAACTTGCGAAGTTCAACTGCTCAACCTCCAGAGTCACTGGGGTCACAGGCACGTGCCACCATGCCCACCATGATTCCTGATAGCTTCCTTCTCACCTCACTTCCTCTGATCTCAGCCATGTGCATGGATCTGACTGTGCGAGAGAGAAGCCATCAGGTGGGAAGAATTCTGTCCTGGAGAAGCCATGTGGCTGCCCCAACATCAGAAGTCACAGAAAACCAGATAAAAGATCTCCACCTCTTTGAGTCACTTTGTTTTGACAAGATGCTGGACCTCCCTCCTTTTAGAGGTTGTTGTGTGATAAAAAGCAGAGGCCTGGAGCTGTCCTTCACACCTTGCCCTGGTTATTCTCCAACTGGGTCAGGGACTTGAGGGAACCAAGGGCATATTGGAAGACCACGGAGGGACAGGAAGGGAAACCCAGTGGAAAAGGTCCTCTCCCCTACAGCTCTTCCAAGGGATGTCCCAATCATGCACAGTAATCTGCAGTTAGCAGAGCTCTGCCATTACTACTCAATAGATCTTCAACAATCTCCTTAACTTAATGAGCTGTCAGTTTCTATATCTAAAGATGAGGATTGATAATGGCAACTACCATCCAGGATTGTTTGGGGGGATTAAATGTCACCGTGTATGTAAAAGTTAGGGCATACAATAACAGCTCAAGCAATGTTAACCAATATACAGCAAGATCTGCCTGTGCCTGCAAAGCTGAATTGACCATCGGGGTCTGCAACCACCAACCATCAGTTCTTAATCTTGTCTGAGGAATTTTGAGCAAGTTGTACATAATAGTAGGCAGGAGTTTATTTGAAGGGAAAGGAAAAGGGATAAAGGGACACTCAAGGGAGAAAGGGACACTCAAAGAGAAGGACAGTGTGTCTCTCTGATAGGCCAGTTTTATTGGGGGTCTCAGGGAAGTTTCCAGAGACTCCCTCCCAGGAGCACCATGTAATTTTTGACCGACAGCAGGATAGAGTCAGACCTTCAAGTTCCCATTGCATAGGGTCTCATCTCACGAAGGGGAGATTTTGATATTGTAAGATCTGCTGAAAACTCAAGGCAACTCTGAGTCAGCTGGGCCCATGCTGACTTGTTGTAATTGGAACTTGTCCTTACAGATTTTTATGGTTGGAGACTTTGCTTCTAATTATCCCATCTCCTCGAGTCCTGGAATCTGGTCTGTGTAAAGGTCACAAAAGTCTCCCTTTAGAGTACTTTCTGTTCTTCTAACTGTCTTGGAAGTGTGTTGGGTCTGCATTTCTCCTGCAGATAACAGGTTGTTTGCTGAGGAAGGCAGCATATCCTATTGACTTAAGTCAGCTAGGGTCCAGAGTGGTGTCAGGTAAACTGCTTTTTACAAAAAAAAAGCATGTGTGTGTGTGGAGGGGGTGGGGCGGGGGGGTCAGCACAGTAGGCCCAGTGCCTCGACATGTGACTAAATTAGTCAGGGTCACTCCAGGTGAATCGGGCTGGCACGAAATAATCACACAGGGAGAGACAGAAAGTACCTTTTTCTTGGGGTTTAGCCATGGCTCCTCTGCCCCAGCTCCCACAAGGGAGTCAAGGGAAGCTGGCAAAAGGGAGATCGAGCACACCTGAAGCCCTATTTATTGAGGGGAAAGACACTCGAGAAAGTTCCACCCAAATGAAGCAAGAGATTGGGTTTGGGGGGGGTGTAGCCCCGTCTCATTGTGTGACGCCCACTCCCAGAGCTTTATTCCCCTGTGGAGTGAGGTGAGATCCACCTGTTTCTGCTTGCAGGAAACCAGTCTCACACCTCCATTGCTCAAAGGTAAGGGTCCGCGCTCACCCTATGTGGCAGCTCCCGACAGCCCAGTCTATGAAATCATCCATTAACCTGATGTTCCCATTGCTCATGTCTGTCTGCGATCTATCATTAACTACTAGGATAACATCATTCTGAAAATATAAAGAAAAGAACCAAACTCAGTCTCATATTTCACAACATGCATCTGACACCGAGTGTGGTGGGGTTTTGCTCATCCAGCTAGCAATCAAGGCTGCAATAGTGGAATTTAATTCTGACACTGTTTCCTGGGAGACAGCATCAGATCCCACAGGTGGATGGCTCAGTTCCCCAAACTTGTCACTCCACCCCGACTCCAGATGCCAATCACCAGCCCCAGTTTGTTTCACCTGTGCTTCTGACCCAGAGTTCCCAGAGCTTGGGGAAATACTTAAGTCACATTCACTGGCTTATTATAAAAGATATTACAAAGGATACAAATGAAGTAATGAACAGCGCGATGATTGGGGGAGGGGACACGGAACTTCCAGACTCTCCTGGGGGCAGACTCTAGCTTTCATGGGTTCAGCCATTCAGAAGCTCTCATCTCTCTCTCTCTCTCTCTCTCTCTCTTTAAGGAGGGGGTTTCATTACATAGACATGACTGACGAAATCATTGACCATTAGTGGGGTCAACCTAATCCTCACCCTTCTTTTCTTCCCAGAGTTGGGGGCTGGGGCTAAAAAGTCCCAACGTCCCAACCTTCTTACCCTGCCTTGGTCTTTCTGGTAACCAGCCCCCATCCTATAGTTAAACTAGGGACTGCTAGCTACCAGCCAACTTGTTAGCATACAAAAAAAAAAGAAAGAAAGAAAGAAAGAAAAGAAGAAGAAGAATTATCACTTTGAACTTGCAAGCATTTTAGGAGTTATATGCTGGGAAATGAGGATGAGGACCAACTATGTATTTCAGCATGTTACAGTAGACCCCAGTTTAACCACATCATGCCCTTTACAGGAGACCCATTATAACCTATGATTTGAATGCAATATTTCCTATTTAATGGATTGAAAAAAAGATCTGAGCAGGCAAATTACTTATCCAAACCTTGTCACTAATAGAAGTACAAAGTGGGACTCAAATCCTGATTTTCTGCCTGCCAACGTCATGCTCATTACATTATTAAGAGAGTTAGCAGCCATCCTCTCCTCACCCTTAGCATAACTCACTCTCTCTCTCTCTCTCTCTCTCTCTCTCTCTCTCTCTCTCTCTCTCTCTCTTTCCAATTTTGTCTTACTCTTGAGCTCTAGAATACCAGCCCATACCATTTGATAATTGACTTTCAAGATCACTCAGTCTAGTTGAACAATATTGGGGAGCTGAGAATAGCCAGGCAGTTCATGAAGCTGGCAGCCTTGGGGGCTTTCATCAGCCATGTCTTTGTTGCAGAGACAAAAGCTCTAATACTCAGTTGAAAAATCCAGTGGGTGATGGCTGAGCCCCAGCTCAGTGTGAAAATCCTTACTCTGATCCTCATTATCATATTCTCACAAGTGGCATCAATCCACTAAAAATAAGAAAGTTATTTCCCAAGATTAATAAAAAGAAAGAAAGAGGGTGGGAGTGTGGGGGATTCAGCACTGGGCTAGGGCAGGGGGAAACAGAAGAAGGCAGACGTTAAAATAGCAGCAAATGAACACCATGTAATTTCAAACAGTCGATAATGTCACACTGCAAGGTTGGTAATTCTGCTGAGATAATTGCTCTTCCCAAGATTACTGTCTTTACCAGAGAAAGAAATGATTGCTGTGTGTGAGAAATCTCGCTGTCTCCTGCTTCATGAGAAGTGGCAGTGACTAATGAGAGACCAAGCTTTTGATTTGCAAATATTCCATCCATGCACAGGGACTTTCAGGAGTAGAGAGACAGCTTTTATAGAAGAAGCCTTGGGATGATTCAGCCTTTGGTGTCACCTTTTATTTTCGAGGAAATCTGGGTGGCACCATGGAGCTAGATTCCATAAATCTAGGTTTAAAACCCAGGTCTCGGGTTGCTTAGCTTCTGCTGCATCTCCAGAGCAAATCTCCCAATGTTTGTTAACTGCAAAAGAAGATGATTTGATTAGTTAAGCTCCTGGATCCTTTGCAGTACTCCAAGATCCATCCTGGGAATCTCCTTGAATGTTTCATAGGGTTAAGAACAATACAGTAAGCACAATAATGATCTCCCCCAAATGTCCTTGTCCAGTCCCTGGAACCTATACTGCATGGGGCCAATGTCACTGCAAGGGTCCTTAAAAGATAGAAGAGTGAAGTAGAAGCGCCAAAGGAGGAGACACGACAAAGGAGCAGAGGTTGGATGAAGGAAAATGATTGTTCACGTTGATGAGCCAAAGAGTGTAGAATCCTCTAGAAGCTGGAAAAAGAAAACGAATTTTCCTCCATTTTTCCTTCTAACCATCCCTGCCAACAGTTTGATTCTAGCACACAGCCATTTTGGACTGCTCACCTCCAGAATTGCAAGATAGTAATTTTATGTTGTTTGTTTGGAAGTTTGTTATAGCAACAATAGGAAACTACCACCACCAGGAAGGTTCAGGCCTTTTTGGTATCTCTTGCCCTGATACCAGCATCAAGGCATCTGCCGAGGCTAATACCCAGGGATCCATTTGTCTCATTTTCACTAACCTGGAAGATCATGAGTACCTCATTGGATCAACAAAGAGAAAGGCCAGTAATTACCTTTCTGGTCACTCTAGACAACTAATGTGTATAATTTAGGGCCCGTATATGCATTTTCCAGCTATTAAGTACATAGACCACCTAGCATTAACAAATGAACTTCTATTTATTGAGTGCTTATGATTTGCTAGACATGTAATACTTCATTACAGATGAAGAAATGGGCCTAGCAAAGCTGAATGTCATCATGAGCTGTGGGGACTCTGTACAGGCCTATGTCAATCCAGGCCCCAGGCCATTTTCCAGAGTTTATTTCCCAGCTTCCTTATGCACCATAGTATCCAGTAAAAGGACCAGAGTCTCACATGGGACAGTGTTTCCCAACTTTGGTGGGTATCAGAATCATGTCAAGAGCTTGTTAAAATGGATTCCTGGGCCACATACATACTCTAATTCAGTGTGCCTGGGGAGGGGCTTGGGAAATTATTTTCCTAGTAAGTTTCTAGGTGATCTCAACATGGCAAGTCCATGGACCACACTTAGAGTAACCAGGCCCTAAAAGCCATCCTATCTCAGCCTTCATCTCTAGAACGAGCCAGCCACATTGATGCCATAGGTGAGCCTTAATTGTGTTCCATGACTAAACCAACGTTTTGCCAAATCAGAATGTAGAGGATTTATTTTCATAGAGTCATTGAGAAAAAATAGATGCAAAGATCTGGCCTGCATGAACTGTGATAGTAAAAGCAAAAGTGACTCCATTTTGTTTTGTGACTTCATTTTGTAAAACAACCACGCCAAGTAGAAGAGTCATGACTGGGGCAAGATGTTCTTTTCCTTTTGCTATAGAAACCTTTAAGAACACGGAACTACCTAATGGGGTATTGTTTCTGTACCTAGGGTAACGGGGCTCTGTTTCTGTAACTGGGGTGACTGGGCTAACTGTGATTAGTTACGCTTCCCACCGCTTGACTGCACTGTCCCGCTTTTGTAACCTGGCTTGCTTGCATTGGCTAGACCCTCCGAACATCCCTTTTGCAGTTTTCAGGCTTATAAGGAGCGCCCTTGCAATTGTTGGAGACTGATCAGGGGAACAGCTTTATGTTCTGGTCAGTTACCACCGGTGTGCTTCAATAAAGGCTTGATTCGATTATACATGAGTGGTCTGGAAGTAGATTTATGAAACCCCAGGACGAAGCTTTAACTATAACAGAACTACTCAGTGGTGGGCTGGGGATGTGACTTAAGCGGTAGCGTGCGCGCCTGGCATGCGTCCGGCCCAGGTTCAATCCTCAGCACCACATACAAAAAACAAAGATGTTGTGTCCACCGAAAACTAAAAAATAAATATTAAAAAAAAATTCTCTCTCTCTCTCTCTCTCTTAAAAAAAAAAAGAACTACTCAGTGGTCCCATGTTTTTTCCAGACTTATTATGCTGCTTATAGAATAACAAAACTGTCTTACATTTGTTTAGCATTTTTAGAATAAAGTATTTTTTTGCATATATCTTGATATATACCCTAAATTCATAAATACGTTATGCAATGTGGGCTCTCATCACGGTAGAAAAGCCATTGAATATAAAATGCTCAACTTGTATCTTTCTTGGTCTGGGAGCATGAGCAGAAAGTTAGAAACCAAGAACTGGAGCTGGTATTGAGAAAAGCAGACACACTTCAAACATCTCTAACCCTCAAGAGCAAGGGAAGGTATTGCTTCACAATTTCATAGTGAGTGAATTTCATGTTATGTGACTGAATACTATAGTAAGATATTTGAGAGAGGAAGAGAGGGACATGAGAAAAAAAGAAAGAGAAATGGTGACAACACAGTTCTAACCATCCAGCTTGTCAGTGGAGGAAGGACAGGCAGGGAAAGAAGGAGAGAGGGAAAACCAGTTAGTTCCCAGGGCAAGCTGTCCCTTGAGCCTCCCAGCCACTGTGTATTTAGGTCACCTCACTCTCTGTTAGGCCTCTGAAAAAGCACTGAACCCATTAATGAATTTTTTCCTGGATTATATCTAGGGAGGAAGGCCGGGTGGGGGGATGGAGAAAAAGCCATGCTCCAGATGTGAGCTTTGATTTGTGAATGGTCTCTCATCTTAATCCTCTGAATAGGAAATCCTGGGAGGTCTCTCTCAGGATCTGGGTCAATGGAAGTATAATCTCTCTGCTCCTCTTCCCTCTTCCTCTTGGATGCCTCTTCCCGCCTACCTGCTCCCACTTCTTGCAGTAATTAAACGATCTCCAGTCCCTAGCACATGCATATGTTTTGTACACTTGTTCTGCTCCACTCCACCTTTGGGTTTCCACCAAACAGCAAAGGAAAGTCATTTCCAGGGCTTCCTTCCCAAGGTGTTAGACTGAGGGGCAAGTGAGAAGGGAAGTGGAGGGAAAGGAAGAACATCTGCTCCCCTTGTTAAAATGTTTGCTTTTTTTTTTTTTTTGCTACAGATATTAGAAGTAAATGCATCTGAGATAGAGGGTTCAATGAAAGAACTTTACTATTTTGCTGATTGATACTCTATTACCAATTATTGCTGATCAGATATCCTTGCAGTGTGCTATTTAATGGTAACACCATAGAATTGCATGCTTCATAAGAGCAGTGAGACCCAGCCTACCAAGGATCTATTAATCAAGTTTTCCTTTTTTTTTAAAGTTGAGAAGAGGTGCAATTTTTTAATTTTGACCACACTGCCTTCTCTTTGGCTCTCCCTGGTCCAGCCTGAGAAGTCCTGAACCTGCTCCCCCAGCTAATGACACCTCTATGTTCCCTTAGAAAAATGCTGTTGGGGAGGTTAGAGAAAACAAATCTTCCCAGTCTGGGGTTGACAGGTCCTTGAGGAAGGAGATACAATGGTGGTCTGACTAGTCTCCCTTTTTAATGGAAAGGGGATCCTGGGACCCAGGGCAGACGTGTGATCAGGTTATTTGGAATAACTAGTTTACCAGGATCATAGAAAAGTGAGGGCTCATTGTAGAGTGTGCTTCTCTTACTTTATGAAATCTGACCTCCCTCCATGGTACCTGGGGTTTGGTTGTTGGAGCCCCCCAGAGATGGCTGGATATACATTACAGGTGTGGTTCTTGCAACAGCACCCATTTGTCCATCTTCTTAAGTGAAAGGAGAAGTAGGCCGAGTCCTGAGACTTAGACTGTGTGGTTGGTAGTGTTAGTTGGCTTGTAGCATTTCAGTGCAGGTTATTACCAGGACTCTCTCCAGAATCCCAGGGCAGCACCAATGTGGCTCCCATGGCTGTCAATCACTTCAAGGAGGAGGGGCAAAATTCATGTTTGACAGGTAAGAGATGAATGGCATAATTAAAAACAAATATTATTTTTTGCCACCTCCTTGACTCTTTAAATTCTGTCTAGAAATGAAAGGTTTCCCGTTGAACTGGGTGAAAATCCAACAGGTCTTCACGTTTTTGTTTGATTCTGATATAACAAACAGAGCTACAGTAACTTTAGGCCTTACAAACACTAGGAATTAAATTGCACAACCCAATATACTAAATTATTGTTTTACCCACACAGCTGTTTTTATCTACACAATTGAGGTGGCTTATGCAACAATAGATAATACAGTGATATATATATGAACAAAGGGCCAGAGAAAATTTAATTTACCACTTAGCCTATTTGGCCATTCAAATGAGTCTTCATTATTTAAGTGATTTCAGAAATTACCCTTCATTCCTGCCCCTCAGTTTCCCCTTCCTCCTTGCTGCAACAGGTGGATTTCTTTCTCTTAGTTCAATTGCATTCAGCACATATTTATTGAAATGCATGATGTTAATTCAGCACCATGTTTGGTGTTGGAAGGAAAATCAGATAAGTAAAGAGTAGTTCCTGATTTTATGATCTCTGTCTTTGTGTATCTGTCGTCTACTGTCCATTTATCTATTGATACACAAATAGATGATAGATAAATAGGTCAGCAGGTAGACAGATGGATTAATGGTGTGGAAGGTACCAGTTATAGATAAGATAGATACATACATATCCACAAAGATTAAACCAAAGATATATTCTAATAGGAATGAAAGGAATAGGGTACAAAATGAGCAACTGGAAGCTAAAATAAAACCATATGGTTTTATTTAACAGAGAAACAAGCAAAGAATCTGAATATAGAAGAAAGAAACTATTATGCCATCTTGCTGGGGACATGGTGAAATGTGATGGAGCAGGCTTTTCACGACTTTATGTTCATCTTTCTCTCCAACTCAATCTCACCAAACTCTTCCTTGGCCCTCTGTGTCAACGACATTAGCTTTCCTTTGTTCCTCAAGGCAACCCTGTCCCTTCCTTTACTGGTGTCTCAGGACACACTCTTCCTTCCACCTGAAATAGCTTGTCTTCCCCATCACAACCTCAGGAAATCTTCCTTGAGCCCTAGGTAGAGTCAGGATCCCCACTATTCTCATAGTACTCCATATTCTAGTTGGTGCCAATCATCAAAACTGTCATCAAACCATTAATTTAAGATTAGATGCTCTGTGTCTTTTGCTTTCCCTAGGATGTACCATCTAGGGAAATGAATCACATATATCTTGGTCATCAAAGGCTTGTACATATCAGGTACTCTGTAAATACATTTGGAATGGATAATAAACTTGACATTTAGGATTCCTTCTCTTCTTCCTCTTCTTCCTTTCCTTCTCCTCCAGCCCAGCTCTCTCTCCCTTCAATACCTGTCTTAAAATCACTCTTTTTTCTCTTTGGTTCTGTATTCCTTCCAAGTCCTCCTATTATCTGATAGGACCAGTCCAATGAATTAACAGAAGAACTCCCATTTGTTCTCCTCGGTGCATGTCATTCTAGGAACATATCTAGAAATGGAAAAAAAATGCTAGAAACTTTGTTTGGATCTTGTCTGAGAAGAGGCTGATGGTCAGATCTGTAGATAGGAACAGCAGTATCACCTGGAAGTGTGTTTGAAATTAGTCTAAAATGCACACCAGAGCAGACTCTGCATTTTAACAAGATCCTGAGGTGATGGTCCACCTTTAAACACTACTATAAAAGAACATATTTTCTAGGACTAGATGTGTAGAAAAGAAGGCAGGTTTCAGTTATGTGATGTGTCTTCTGGGGAGAAGATAAGAGATGGAATGCAAGAGGTTTATTGGAAGATGATAAAAGACAAAAGTGATAGGAAGCAGAATTCCTTAGGTAAAGCATTCAAACAATGATGCTGATCCAAGACTTGGGAAAGGAAAGAGAAGCCAAAGACAGGTTGGAAAGGGTGAATCTCAGAATACAACACAGATCTCAGTCTTGGCTGACTCAATGGGGACCTCCAGAGCAAAGGTTACTATTAGGGGAATTTTGCATTGGGCAGAAGTGGCCAGGTCCTTGCAACTCTTCTGTGCACACTCATTGGCAGAGGGCTGCCTGGGGGTTGGGGGCGGGGAGTTGGGGGGGAGCGAGACCTCTGCTGGAAAGCTGAGACAGAGTGAGAAGGTGCTAACAGATGGGAGTTGACAACTAACTGCACTCCTGCAGCTGATAACCAAGTTCTTTTTTAAAGGGAGATCTCCATGGCTGCCAATTATGACATCTGAAGGTAATTTTGCAAGAAACTTGGGAGAGATAGTAAAAGCACAGGAAGCCAATTTAAGAAAATACCACATTAAAGGAGGCCTGACTTAAGTGCAGGACTGTTTATGTTGTATTCTGATTCTTCAGAGAACAGTCTTTCCCAAGGTGCCTGGAAGACAAGAGACTCCAGAGACTTTCCCTTGGGGAATCCAAAGGGGATTAATATGGCATTTACAAGATGCTTGAGTTAGTAAACAGGACACCATGGTCATGAGTGTCTGACCTCATCCTCCACAAGCTCAGTAGGGGCAGACCTGATGCTGACTGGCAACTTTAAAGAGCCACAGAAAACAAAAGGGGCTCAGGGCTTGCTCAGAGGTAGAGCACTTGCCTAGCATGCACAAGGCCAATGCTTAAGGACCTGAGTTCAATCCTCAGCACTCCCCCCCACCCCCCCCCCCAAAGAATAAAAGCCCAGTGGAGATGAAACAGAGTTTGGGGGAGGAGAATACAAGTCCCTGTGGTTGGCCAGTGATGTCTCCACATACGGATTTTCACATTCATTTCCCTTCTTCATTTATGCACATCTGCAAAGACAGCAGAGTCACACACAACAAAAAACATTTACATGATCCAGATTCACAGCAACTCTGGCACAAGCTTGTATGTCTACACTCTGCTATTTCAACAAAAATTTGTACACCCAGAACCAAGTTTCTGATCATCCCCCTGTGTAGATAAATTCATAGACCAGAGGCTGTAACATGCACAGCTATAAATCCCCAAACAATTACAGGAACAAAAATAGACAATCTAATGAGATATTCAAGAATTTAGTGACTATGGTCATTTAAAAATCAAGAATCTGTAGGCTGTGTCTGGAACAGGCAGACATTCCTGGAAAGATTTCCCTTGGTTTGAATCCCCAGCTTCGCCACTTTCTATTTTTGAGATGCTGGGCAAATTAGCCAATCTCTCTGTACTTCTGTTTCTTCATTTATAAGATAGGAACAAAAATAATACTCGCAAAATAGATTGCTGTAAGAATACGTGAGTTAATATTTGTAAAGCACCAAGAATTGGTTGATACATAGTAAGAGCAAAGTAATTCCCTCTCATCATCCACCCTTCACCCCATCTCCCTACACCATGCCCCATGCAGTTGCTAACTAAAAGGTTCACCAGGCAGGATCAGTCCTCACCAGGATTTTTAAGTCCTTCCTTCCCCTCCTGTTATGATTTTTGTAAATAAGATTTGGTTGAGAGGGCTGATGGGTTGTGGCAGGGTTATGGGACCAGACAGCTAATCTCGTGATGAGGCTGCCAGCCTGGGGCTGCCTTTGGATCTGTCCTGGTTCACCACTGCTGTCTGAGCTGGGGATAGGACTTTTCCCAGGTCAAGGGCAGGGGGTGCTGCAAGGTTCAGCCTAGTATCTTTTTGTGGGTTTGTAGAGAAATGGAAGACAGATGCATATCTCTCTCTCTCTCTCTCTCTCTCTCTCTCTCTCTCTATATATATATATATATATATATATATATATATATATTTCAAGGTCCATAGCTCTGCCATGCCCCCTCCTGTCTGTAATTCTTCCCAAAGAAAATATCATTATTCTTCCAAAGGGAAATATGTACACACACACACACACACACACACGCAACTGTTGTCTCCTTTCTCCTACTTCGACTCAGCGCAAAGCTTAGTGCTTTCATTGCATGATAGTTGATTTCCCCTCGGGTCCATTCGGCTTTCAGCGGGTTCCCAGGTGAACTGAAATGCAGAGCTGTTCTCATCTGGTTGCCCTGGGAGTTTCTGCGGTCTCAGTACAACCTGTTCCTCTCTCGCGCGGCTCCCTCCCTCTCTTCCACCCTTCGAGGGTGTGGGGACCTTCTCGCCCCCCCTCTCCTTTCTCTAGCCCAGGGCCCCAGCTGCGCCCTCTTGGGAGACACCCGCTGCCACACACTCGGGAAGGGAAGCTGGAGAAGAAGGCGGGGGAGGCACAAAGGGTGGAGGCCGTGCAGCAGCGCAGCCAGAGGGGCGGCTGAAGGTTGCATCTGCTGGAAGGAGGCTTTTCGGCTGCCTGGTAACCGGCTGCCAGAACACAGAGAGAGGGAGAGAGAGGGAGAGGAGCATAGAGCAGGGCAGCAGCTCTTGACGTCAGGACCAAGGAAGAGGATCGTGCCAGCAACCCCAGCCCGCCCCAAAGCCAGACCAGCGGACTGCGGGAGAGGAGCCTGACAAGAGGTGCCGGCGGAACCTGAGTGGGGGGCGCAAGAGCCCTTGGCTAGGGCGCAGCATGCCCCCTGCTCCAGGGCCATGGAGATCGCCCTGGTGCCCCTGGAGAACGGAGGTGCCATGACCATCAGAGGAGAAGGTGAGGCAAGAGCAGGCTGTGGTCAGACCACCGGAGGAGAGCTTCAGTATCCTCCGACGGCTGGGCTTAGCGATGGGCACAAGGAGCAGGCTCCAAGGGGGCGCAGCACACAGAGGGGCACGGACCCAGGAGGGCGACCTTTGCCTCCGCTGCCTCAGGAACTGCCTCAGCCTAGACGGCCCACTCCAGAGGATGAGGAGGGAGAAGGCGACCCCAGCTTGGGCATGGTGGAGGACCAGGTACCAGTACTGGGAGCGGGGTCCCTTCACCACCAGCGAGTTCTCATAAACATCTCTGGGCTGCGCTTCGAGACGCAGCTGGGCACCTTGGCTCAGTTCCCCAATACCCTCCTGGGGGACCCAGCCAAGCGTCTGCGCTACTTTGACCCTCTGAGAAATGAGTACTTCTTCGACCGCAATCGGCCCAGCTTCGATGGCATCCTCTACTACTACCAGTCTGGAGGGCGCCTGCGGAGGCCAGTCAATGTCTCCCTGGACGTATTCGCAGATGAGATCCGCTTTTACCAGCTGGGGGACGAGGCCATGGAGCGCTTCCGGGAGGACGAGGGCTTCATTAAAGAAGAGGAGAAACCCCTGCCCCGTAACGAGTTCCAACGTCAGGTGTGGCTGATCTTTGAGTACCCAGAAAGCTCTGGGTCTGCACGGGCCATCGCCATCGTCTCCGTCTTAGTCATTCTCATTTCTATCATCACCTTCTGCTTGGAGACCCTGCCTGAGTTCAGGGATGAACGTGAGCTTCTTCGACATCCCCCGGTGCCTCACCAGCCTTCTGCCCCCGCCTCAGGGACCAATGGCAGTGGGGCCATGGCACCTCCCTCTGGCCCGACAGTGGCCCCACTTCTGCCTAGGACATTGGCAGACCCTTTCTTCATTGTAGAGACCACGTGTGTCATCTGGTTCACTTTTGAGCTGCTTGTGCGCTTCTTTGCCTGTCCCAGCAAGGCAGAGTTCTCCAGGAACATCATGAACATCATTGATATTGTGGCCATCTTCCCCTACTTCATCACCCTGGGCACTGAACTGGCAGAACAACAGCCAGGGGGTGGAGGAGGGGGTGGCCAGAATGGGCAGCAGGCCATGTCCTTGGCCATCCTCAGGGTGATCCGCCTGGTCCGGGTGTTCCGAATCTTCAAGCTCTCGAGACACTCCAAGGGGCTGCAGATCCTGGGGAAGACCTTGCAGGCCTCCATGAGGGAGCTGGGGCTGCTCATCTTCTTCCTTTTCCTTGGAGTCATCCTCTTTTCCAGTGCCGTCTACTTTGCAGAAGCAGACAACCAGGGGTCCCACTTCTCCAGCATCCCTGATGCCTTCTGGTGGGCAGTAGTCACTATGACCACCGTGGGCTATGGGGACATGAGGCCCATCACCGTGGGTGGTAAGATTGTGGGCTCTCTGTGTGCCATTGCTGGGGTCCTCACCATTGCCCTGCCTGTGCCCGTCATTGTCTCCAACTTTAACTACTTCTACCACCGGGAGACAGACCATGAAGAGCAGGCAGCCCTGAAGGAAGAGCAAGGCAACCAGAGACAGGGGTCTGGACTAGACTCCGGAGGCCAAAGGAAGTCCAGCTGGAGCAAGGCTTCCCTCTGCAAGGCTGGGGGGTCCCTGGAGAATTCCGACAGTAACCGAAGGGGCAGCTGCCCCCTGGAGAAGTGTAATCTCAAGGCCAAGAGCAATGTTGACTTGCGGAGATCTCTGTATGCCCTCTGTCTGGACAGCAGCCGGGAAACAGACTTGTAAAGGGAGGCAGCAGATTGGGGAACAGGGGTGGCCTCTGAAGCTGGGGATTTACTTTATACCACAGAGTATTCCAAGTCCACCTTGTTACTGAAGCCTGTTTTTCTCTTCCTCCTACCCTCTAACTCCCCATTTTCCCTCTTTTTTCCATGACACCAAGGGTCGCCTATTTTTAAAAAGTACCACATTCCATGACGCAGGAGCTGTTGAAATGGTGAGCGCTGTGAGATGGATGTATTTTAGCCAGTTTCCTATACCCAGCAGAGGGATAACCCAAACAAAAAAGACTTTAAATAGCTCAGATCCCGAGAGATTTTGTAGCTCTCCCCATCCATGTGTTCCAAATTTGTTTTACATATTATTATATTTGTGTATAGGAGACAATGTTATTTTTATGGCTGGTGAGTGAATTTTTGTACTGTAGTTCAGAGGGAGAATATTTGCATTTATTCCCAAGATATATGTTGAATTTATGGAAAAGAGTTTTTTGATGTTTTCCTGGGATACTTGGAGCCAGAGATCCTGGCATGGCTGTTTCTTCAAGTCTCTCTCTTTTCTGGGATGTGATATGGGTGCTTTGTATCTAGGGTAAGGAATGTTCTGGAAAAAAAAAAAAAAAAACAGATCTGACTTTTTCTGTGAGCCTTAAGTGATTCTTATAACTTTCTTTGAAAAGCATTCTAATGGTGTTAGAGGAAGACTTCTGATAATCCATTTTCCTTATTTTTAATCCCAGGAAATAAATTGTGACTTACTTGGGGCAAGTGTTAGTTTTTTTGTTTTGTTTTGTTTTTTTTTTTGGAAATTTTAGATAATAGTCTGCCACTTGTTGTTTCTGGTTTTGGAGACAGGGCAAATGCCTTGACTGGGGGTAGAAGACTTGGAAAGCTAATAATGGTTTCTCTGAGCCTCAGAGGCGATGGTGGGTAGATTCTGTTTGTTTCAGGCTGCCTTTGACACAGACACACTGCAAGGTGCTGTGTGATGTGTGGTATCAGACACCCCATCAGTATGGAATGTGCAGGGGGCTAAAAGGAAGAGGATGGTGAGTACCACCCCCCCCCCCCGCCCCTTGCAATCCAGCAGTGGTTCCCTGGGGCCGGATTTCTGAAGTGTCCTTTTCTGCAGGTTTTAGGACTTCCTTGGCACTGCTCTCAATAGCTCTGAGAAACAAATCTGATTTTCACAGGCATGAAATCTGTTCACAAAAGCGCAGATGAGTGTGAAAGTCACACAGAGAACAGTGCCTGATGCCCACTGCCCTATGGCACAGCAGAGGAATGAGCAAAGCCTTTATGGTGAACGGTAGCAGCAAAAGGCCAGGGGAAGGATTTGCCTGTTCCCATTAAAGGCTGGTTTTGACAGATTGTAGCCTTGCCCTGAGCAGTCCCTGAACTCAAAGCAAATCCCTTTGTTTCCTTTATACTGAGTGGCTGTGGCAAAACATGACAATAGGAATAACCCTGGCTACAATTTCTCTCTGGGTCTATGTATCAGGATTCCTGCTGCTGCTTTTCCTGCTGGATAATCCAAAGACTGGTTGTTTTCCAGTTTCAGCAGGGAGGGCCTGTGACCCATAATCACAGGTCCTCTCCTCAAGAGTGGGCTTATTGACTGATTCTGAAGGTGTGTCCAGGTGGAGGATCCACTAACTCCATGTCTGGGAATTGTGGATTTAAATAAGATACAAGAATAAAAGCCAGTGTCTGTGAATGCCCGAGTCATTTCCACTCAAGAGCTGTTAACAACGATATCGGGCAGGCAGGGCTCTGTTGTTTTTTTTTTTTTATTTCATGCTAAAGCAAAGGAAGAAGAACAGAGGCACTCTATTTATTTCTAATTTACAGTCTGCCTGAAAGCAGGGCATCTTGCCAAAACTCAATCCCACTCATCTTACCTTCAAACCCTCTATGTCTTTAAAACCAGTGCTTGTGGTTTAGCACTGACATAGCGATTGGGACTGACTGATAACCTCTAGACCTCTACCCTCCCTAAAAAAAACAAAACCCATGTCACCACCTTCCATCTGAAGGGCCCTTCGTTTAGGCTTAAGTAACACAGAGCACCGAGGTCCTGTACCTGTCTGTGTACCTGACTAGGTGTTGTTCCATTCAGATGGACTGCTGCATCTTTAGATGTCCAATGCGTGGGTATGATCTTATACACCTCCTCAGTGATAGCAAGAAGGAAATGAGAAAGTGAAGGTCCCCCCACCCCACCATTTTCAAGAGATTGGAGGCTGGTATCTCAAGTCAGTTTTACAAAGGGGACCAAGCTGATTTAAGAGGGAACCCTGGAGTCCGTCCAGCCTACCAGTCTCCTATTACAGCCTCCCATCCTGGGAGCCAGTGACATGGGACCTGTCCTGCAGCACCGGGAGGAACACTCACTAGACAGTTCAAAGTGTTTCAATCTCTCCATATTCTCAGTGCACCTGTTGCTCTGATCCTGGAAACTACTCCACTGTTCCACCCAAGCCATCATGGTTTGCCTTTGTAGGTAATTAGCAGGAGCAATCTAAAGGTCAAGGCTCTTCCCCAGGCCAACTGAGGTAAGGAGCCCCTTCCTGCCCTCTGCCACTCTCCCTTCTCTGCTGTCACTGATTTTCCATAGCCTTTACCTTCCTGAGGAGATAAAATCAAGTGGCCTCAGCCAAGCTTTTTATCCAGATGTTACTTCTTGGCTCCCAGAGCAGGAAACCCTTTCTGGGTTTTTATGATCTCCCAGTTTTGGCAAACAAGACACAGAATGAAGAGCTATACTTGGGTGTCAGGCACTTTGTGAATTCAGCAAAGCATCTGGCCCCCTCTTTTTTTTTATTTTTCCAAAGATTGTAAAGAAGGTGACTTTTAAAAAAAATGTTCTAATTAGTTATACATGACAGTAGACTGCATTTTGACACATCATACACAAATGGAGCATAACTTCTCATTCCTCTGGCTGTACATGGTGGTCCCCTCTTTTATCACCACTCAGGTGTTTCTTTATCTCAGTGCATGCTCTCTGAACCCTAAGGCATTACAGTTTCAGGAAAAGAAAACAAAACAAAACACCTTTTTCACTTTCTTTAAAAGCCCCAGCTCCTTAGTTTGCCCTGCAGCCTGCTGGGATACTCCCTGGAGAGAGGAAAGAAATAAAACAGAGTACTAGCCCTTGCAGAATTTTCCCATAGACTTAGGATTTGCATTATTCTAAGGGGATGATGTAAGACTCCAGGCTTGAACTGGATTGAGCAGAGGTTTGGGGCAGGGACACCTTGCTCTTGATTTCCTCCAGAAATGGCAGGTTTGTGCACAGGGAGTTTGACTGTAGATGAGGGTCAAGTGCTCTTTTTTATTGACCTTGAGCAGCACACGTCTACTTGGCCAGTTGTCTCCTAGGTGTGGTGAGAGATACTGGGGAAAAAAGCTGGGATGTGGTCCCTGTCTTCAGATAGCTTACAGTCCCATTGGGAAGCCATCAGAATAAAACAAAAGCAAGTCGTATAGGCCAGGGGTATTCAAGTATCATGTAGAGGTTCTAAGATGGAGAGACAAGGGTTAGGGGTGGGTGGGGAAGAGGAGAAAAGAGAAACTTCTGCAGATCTTGCAGGGTAGCCAGGAAGAGGAGTGGACACTTAGGTGAGGGAAGTGAGGGCAGTGATCCAGAGGAGAAGCACTGCCCTGTCCCCATCACCATCCTTCAGGATGGAGTATCGAGTCAAGTGTGGGTAACCCCATTGGAGCTCCAGTTTTCCCAAGAGCAGGATATTCAGCAATTCTTAGGGTCAGGACTCGCAAAATCTGAAAAGGGCCAGCAGGTAAATATTTGACACATCAGAGGCCAAGAGGCAGAATTGATGCTGTTATACAGTTATTTATATAACCATTTAAAATGTTGCTGGGTATCGTGGCACATGCCTGAAATCCCAGTGACTCCAGAGGCCGAGACAGGAGAATTACAAGTTTGAAGCCAGCCTCAGCAACTCAGTGAGGCCTTAAGCAACTTCATGAGACTCTGCCTCAAACAAAAACAAAAAAGGACTGGGAGTGTAGCTGAGTGGTAAAGTCCTTGGGTTCAATCCCCAGTAACAAGACAAATAAATAAACAAACAAAAACAAAAGTGAAAAAAAATGTAACCCTTAAAAAGTTTATAAAACTATCCATACTCAAGAGCTGTCCGTCACCTCTGTCACGTCCGTTTATCCGTCTCACAGAGTGGTGCCTCCCTGGTCATGTTTGGGAAGCTCGGATCCATCTTTGATCTGATTTTACTCAATTCAACTTGTATCTATTTGCAAATGCCAACCCTTGGTTTGGGGAGGAAATCTTATACCATCATTTTTTTATATGATTTGCCCAGGGAACACTTTATAAGGAATATTTAGCTTTCTTCTATCCATCTTAAAAAAAATGAGAGTTTCCTGCATGGCTATGGGATAGGATACTCTATTTTCTAGGAAGGAAGAAGAAGATGCCCAAATAGGAAATTCTTCCTGGACAGTGTTGGCTCTGAGTTGTTGATAGAAGTGGCAGTCTGGGCCACTCCTCCTCCTTGGGTCTCTGAGGCTTTTCCTGGACACGGTATTGCATAGGCACCTGGAGGATGCACTTCACCTGCCCCTCTTTGCCTGGTGCTTTTTTTTTTTTTTTTTTTTTTTTTTTGGCTGTAGAGAGAGACCTCAGGAAGTCACAGCTTCTGTGTGTACATAGTGTGAACCTGTCCAGCAGCCTGCATGGATAGTAGGCGCATGGTCCAGCCTAGAGAGATTCAACTCCAGACCACAGGCCTCCAGACAGAGCATGATAGTCATTACCTTCCCTTAAGTTGATGTTTATTTTCTAATGTGAAACTATGCACCATGTGTTAATCTGGTATTTCTCACTCATTTTACAGAGTAGCCAACTGTGGCCCACAGGGGTGATTTATCCAAGGCCACAACCCCAGTTCAATAAAGTAGGATTGCAATCATTTCCCCTGATTGCGAGAGTGGATTTTTCTTAGAAAGTCCACTCAGCTCCTTCTGCATGAAAGTCTCCAAGTACTCATTCAGCTGCCTCCTCCTATCTGCTCTGCCTCCCAAGGCACATCTCTGCCATGTCAGTTTATTTACATCCAGCTGCCTGTGAGGGCTGCCTCCTGGGTTTCCCATCATGCCTGTGGAGTTCTGTTCTGTCTCCTCTGATTTAATTGTATCTAATTCAACTTGCAGCATTTATTGAAAATTTGAAGCCTGCATAGGCAATGGAAATCCAGCCTTGTGATGAACAGGGTCTCATAAATAAGCGACTCATTGTCTGGGGCAGAAGGGAGGGGAGTGCCAATATTTCCAATCCAGAGTACTTAGTATTATCACTCATTCATTCAGCAAATGTTTGACAAATATTGACCGTGCTAGGCATTAGGAATAACTGGCATGGGATCTGCCCTGATTGTTTTTCCAGTCTAGTGGTGAGAAATAGCAATCAAGTAAGCAAATGAATAAAGAGATAATTGTCAAACTGAGGTCCAAGCCATGGAGGAAATGAGGAGCCTCATGACTGGGGAGAGACGTGCTAGTGAAGAGGTAACAGTGAATGAAGCAAAACAAGGCATAGAAGTGGGGGCAAAGAGTGGGGACAAGGATGTGGGGACTCTGGAGGCCTAGGAGGGAGTCTATGTTTCCATCTGGAAAATGGAAGGTTTCCCGTCCCAGCACCATTCCTGTCAGTCACCATGATGAGCAAGAAGGTGACTTTGGCATGGTTGCTGGCTGGCCAAAGAGATGCTCCCAATTCTGCTGGAAGCAAGCAATGGGTTTCCATCTGATTCTTTCCCTTTAACTTGAAGGGAGGGCAGATAAAGCTCCTCAAATACTTCTTGACTATTTGGCCAGCTGCTGGGGACCCCAGTAGATTTTGAATTGGTGTCAAGAAGCAGGAATGGGCAATCTGGGGCTACCAATGAGGCAGGCCCAGGAGGAGGGGTGAAAAGAGGAGCACATGGGGAGAAGAAGCCCTAGAGACCAATTGTTCTGTACAGTTATTGGAAGACCATCAATGGAAGTTGGAAAAGATAAAGACCGATCATAGTGAGTCAAGAAGAGAGTGTGGGGACAGCTGGACTTCTTGGTGCAACACATGCCATTGCCTGCTAGGGTGAAGGCTCCACTAACCCTGGACTGAGAACTCAGCTGGGACCCATTCAAGAGTATTTCTTCATGGTTCTTTCAGTACTGAAAAGCTCTGAAGGACAATGAGATCTCCACGTCATCCTGCCCATATTGCTTCTTCCTTCTGGTACCTCTCAGTAGGTAGGCATTGGATCATTGTGAGTGTGTGTGTGTGTGTGTGTGTGTTTGTGGTCCCACTTTGGGGAGAAGCTGAGAGGTGTGGACAAGTTAGAAGCTAGTGACCAGATGAATGGGGACGCTGAGCAAGCCCCTTTGACTGACCATCCAAGGGGCTTGCTCAGCGTCCCCATTCATTCACTGCACTCTCTATAACCTCTCTCATGGGTGACGACCTGGGCACTGACAGAGTCTCTCTGCCTCCAGCAAGGGTCTTGAATCTGGTGGCACAAGCCTGGAAGTCCTAGGTATGATGATTGGGATAGAAATGGGACAGATTCTGCCCTCTGGAAACTTATCAACTGATGTCTGCAGGTCACACTTGCCTGTACTCCAAGGAGATATGCGTAAGAATCCAAACAAAACCAAAAAAAAAAAAAAAAAACACCAAAAACCCAGTTGTCAATGTCCCTGGTTAATATAGTTGTGCGTACAGGTCTGGGATTGGTGTAGATCCAGTGAAGTTATTTGAGGCAGAATTCCTGGAAGAGGAGATTTTCAGAAGAGCATGAAGGGAAGATCACATGGATTTTTTTGTTAGCTATTGTAAGTTCTCCTGATTCTCCTGCCCCTGTGAACCTCCTCTCCATTCCCACAGCCCTCTCCTGTCACTTGTTTCTCCATGCCCTTAACTGGTTGTTTCAGTCCCGTCTTCTCTCCTATGCTGAGAGGTGGCCTCCTCAGCAGATGGTTTCTTGTCACTCTGTGGCTCTTTCTACTTCTTAGAAACAAATCAAACCCTGTGCCCTGCTCTAATAAGGTGAGAGATCAATAATGGTCTGTTGAACCCCAAGGCTACATAGGAAAGCATGAACTTGGCCTTTCTCCCCCTTAAATATCCAGTTTTACAGTAACTGATCTCCTGGAACCAGGCTACTTTCAGGTTTTTTCAGCTTCATGGTTTAGTAATTGTATGAATTGTGTCGCAACATAAGACCTGCACTTTAGAAAGTTCCAGGTGCTTGTAATGTGACACTATTGCAATGTAATGTGTATACATTTCCAAATTACTATTATTATGAAGCCAAAGATTTATGCAGCAGCTTTGTTCCAAAGAGTCCAAACAGCTGTCCCTTGGGCCATGTATTGCCAACAATGGAGATCATTACAACTTGAATGCTACCTCTCAGTAATTCATGCCAGTTACAGGAAATGTGTTTTAGGTGCCCATGCTGGTGTGTTTGCTCTCTGCTCCCCCCCCCACCCCTGCCCCCGGGGTAAACTTTCTGTTCCCGCAATCACTTGCATTTCCTAAGTGGACATTACCTAGACAACTGAGACAGGGTGGTCCCAAGTGTACTTAGGTAGCCAAGGCAAACCATTGCCCTGCAAGTTGATATCTTAACATGCACAACGGAGAGTTGCCTATATGCCTATTTCTCAGTTATACTCTCTCTGCAGTGTACTATTATAATTATGCTATTGCTATTTATTGTTATTGTTTGGTTGTAGTAAGATCATCTATAAAATGCACGTCACTTGGACACCAGTATTTTTTTTTCTGTAGTTTTGGGTATCAGACCCAGAACTTGCATATGCCAGGCAAGTGCAACATCCAAAGCCACATCCTCTGGACACCAGTTTTGAACTAGAGTCTGGAGTGACCATAATCACCTCCTCATAGTCCTTCTACTTTCTATCTTAGTTTTCTTTCACTTTCTACCTTAGTTCATCCTACATAGGATTTCCAAATTCATCTCTCCAGAGGTCAGCTCCTATTGTCATATCATCCCAGGGCTCCCCAAAAGAATAATTTTGACCTCTTTAACTTGACTTTGAAAATCCACAGTGTGATGCCAAAGACCTTTTCTCAAAGAAGGTGTCTTCAGTCCCACCAGTTCAAAGCCATTTCCTCTTCATTAGTGTTCCTTTCGCAAGCACATTCTGCCCCAACCATGGGTAGTATTTATCTACTTCCCTACCACCCAAATGCAACCCCCTCCTTGATAATAGAGGACGATTCCTCATCTTCTTATTCATCTTGGCACCTAGACTAAGGCCTTGACTCTAGCAGGTACTCAGCAGGGATTTCTGAACTGTGCTGACTCCTATTTGATTTAAAATACAGCCACTTCTGGGCCTCCTACTTTCATGCTGTCCTTCAGCAATTGATACAGAGACTCCTTGGCATCCAGGCAGCTGTGGGTCAATGGTGTTTGTTTGACAGACAGCTCCCCTTTCTCTGCCTGACTCACCAGGTGTGTGGTGCAGATGGATAATAGCATGTAATGTGAGCTGGGGCTTCCAGAATTATCAAGGGCAATGGTTTGGGCAAGGATTCAGGGGAGTGTTGCAGAAATCAAGGAAGATCTAGAGAATGAGGATGGAAGAGAGGTTGAGGTGGGGGATAGAGGTGAAAAGTTAGAGAAATCAGAACTCTGAGTTAAAAAAAATGTTGATGAGGGAGAGAATAATCAAGTTTGCCCAGGACAACCCAGATTGTCTTGTTACCTGTTGTTGACCAATTTCCTCATTTGAAGATGAATTACATGGTCACCCAAGAGAAGGTGGATGGGGGGTAGTGACAGTCCTCTTCCCATTATATTCTGCTGTCATTTTCAGGAGGGGGCCTTAGTCACCAGGTTAGTTAATGATAATACCAGTAGCAGGTGGTGCATACTGGGCCAAGGTCACCTAAGCCACCGTGTATACTCTGAGCTGCCCCATGCCAGCTACTCTGCCAGATGCTGGGATTCAGGCATAAATAAGACATTAAAGGACCCTCTCTGGCATTTACTCCATGTCTTCAACCCCAAACCAAGAAAATATACTTCTGCAATCCCCAGCCTAAGGCTGGATGGAATCTTTAGAAGTCCTAAGAACTGAATAGAACATGATGCTCCTCCTGCATATGTAATTCAAAATAAAAAACAGACCAACTGAAACATACATTAAGAATGCCCTCCCCCACCTCCCCAGTTCTAATTTTTCCCTTTTTAATGAAATGTCGAATGTCAAATAATTTCAAAAATGTCTTGGACCTCCTGTTGAGCTGGTGCCCACAGCTCAGGTTAACCCTTCTATTGGCTAGTCCTAATCTTTGCAGGTCCCCTACCCTTCCCTGTCTTGTCATCCACAGGGGGCCCTCTCCACCCTCCCCCTTTGACCACATGCCGGGGTTCAATCATGGGCAAGTCAGTTCTGTCTGGGTGGCTTTGCAAGTGGAAATGCATTCCAGATGTTGACAGCTGGTGGCTACCAAGGCAGACCTGAGTCTGAGTGGAGTTTGGAATTTCCCAGAGCCACAGAGGTTTTTGTTCTCAGCTCTGAAGGGGACTATTCTGATGTCACCAGTCCCCCCACCCCAACAGGGTTTGTTCATTGGTGTTTTCTGGGAGAACTCCAGAGAAGTAAAAAAACTGAAGATGAAGTCTCTGCAGTGAATTAGAGATGACCTGTATCCTGGGTGCTCCTCTCAGGTCACCCTCATGTGGTGGGCAGCAGAGGGCGAACACTGCATTTCAGAGATGGAGGAGACTATCCTGAAACAAAGGAACAATGAATAATACGATCATAATGAAACTTGTTCATTAACGAGACAATTGAATTGTATGATAATGTGTGTGTGGAAGAGATCTGGCCATAAACTCAATAGAAAAATTTTAAGCAAATATATTCATGTGGAGCTAGGCATACAAATAGGTAAATATTCAAAGGGGTCATTTTGGAGAAAGTTGGGCATATAACTAGGAAATATTATCATTGCTGGAAACAAGGCTGGAGTTCTTCTTGGGGAACACATTCAAAACAGTTCTTAGAGTTGACAGATAGCTCTTTTCAAATAGCAGTTCCCATTGAACTTTAAGGAGTTAAGAGTCATTCACACTTTAGTGCAAGCTTCTTAACTCAAAAGCAGCTAACTAATCTGACACTTTAGGAGATGGGAGCTTATGCTTAGGGATGAGTATAGGCAGAGCTTTGCAGTAGCATGCTGGAATAGGTTAAAGAATTCTGGGGAGGACTGAGGATGTAGTGGTAGAACTCTTGCCTCGTATACACAAAATCCGGGGTTCAAGTCCCTGCGGTGCCAAAACTATAAAAATAAATAAAGGGAGAGGGTAATTTAGGGCCTCCAGAGAGCAGCTGTACAGCTTGCCATGTCCAGAAGGTAGAATATTGAAGGGCTGGGTAACAGTGGAAGAGAGAACTGGGAAAAGTATAAAGGAGCCTTCACACTGCACTGAAAGAAGTATGCAGCAGTCTAGCACTTTGATTAAATGAGTGAGGTTTGGAGGCTGGTGAGATCTGAGTTCAAATCCTGATTTTGGCCATTCATTAGCTATGTGACTGTTTTAGTCAGCTTTTTCACTGCTGTGACTAAAAGATCTGACCAGAACAATTATAGAGGAGGAACAATTTATTTGGGAGCTCACAGTTTCAGAGGTCTTGGTCCATAGACAGCTGGCTTTATTCCTCAGGGCTCGAGGTGAGACTGAACATCATCAGGGGAGAGTGTGGCTGAGGGGAGCAGCTCACATGATGATCAGAAAGCAGAGAGAGAAAGAGAGAAACTCCACTCTCCAAACACAAAATACATACCCTTAAGGCACACCCCCAATGATGCATCTCCTCCAGCCACACCTTACCTGCCTTAGTTCCACTCATTTAATCTCTATCAGGGGATTAATTCACTGGTGGGGTTAAGGCTCTCACAACCCAACATTTCCCCTCATTTTCCCTTCTTGCGTTGTCTCACGCATGAGCCTGAGACACCTCACACCTACACCATAATAGTGACCAACTGTAAGTGATATCTTTCTAAATGGTCTACTATGAAATAGTCTTTTTCAGATATAAAATATGGACAATAATAGGGTTTTCTTTCAGAGTTGTCATGGGACAAATGTAACAAACTACATTAGGCTGGGGTGTAAGTGGTAGAGCTCTTGCCAAGCATGCATGAAACCCTGGTTTTGATACTCAGCCCTGAGAAAATAACTAAGTAAGTAAAAAGATAACAAAACAACCTACATAGATGTTTGTCAGGCAGTAAGCCCTCAGCAGAAGTAAGTTATTGTTGTTATTATCAACTAAATCTCTAAGAGAAAGCCTAAAATAGGCTTCCTTTGAAATAGCACTGTCAAATTTAGCTCAGTGGTGTTTACTGAGTATTAATATCACGGGTGCTGTGCTAGAGCTATTAGATGTAAAAAGATTAATTAAAGGAAATTATCTGCCCACAATCTAGCCAGTAGCCCAAAACAAACACATAAATGACTGAAACAGGCATAGGGGCCAGGAAGGATGTGTCAGATTTAGGTTTTCAGGTGAAGACAAGGGTCAGACATGGAAGATGCTATCAATAGGTTTTCCTTACTGAGGAGGACTGTGTTTGAGAAGGATCTGAAGGGATGGAGGTGTTGAGACAGCTAAGGAAAAGGATAGGAAGGGCCAGGAGAAGGATTGGTCTGAGCAAAAACTCAGAGGTGGGAATATCTGTGTATGTGATGGAACCAATGACAGCTATGTAGTGGCAATAGACCTCTTTTGTCACAACACATGTGAAACCCTAAATATGATGCTGGCTTTGGGGGCTGAGGCAGGAGGATGGCAAATTAAAAGCCAGCCTAAGCAACTTAGTGAGACCCTATCTCTAAATAAAGCAAAACCAAAACAAGCTATTTTTTTTTTACTTTTTGATTTGCCCAACTTGAGAAACTAAAATATTTTTCAGATTGTCTTCTGTCCAGAGAAAAGTGGCTATTTGGTAGGATACTGAAAAAGGTGTGAGCATCTGGGTACAATTATGCACCAGATGCAATTTAATACATGCATATGGATTCCAATAAGTCAAAGCATAAAGCATACAGTTGCCATTTTTGTTTCTGTCCAAGACCTCAAATCAAGGCAGGGTCATTCATGTGTTCATACATGCATAGGAGTTGAGGCCACGTGGTCTGGGAATAGAGTACCCAGGTTTAAATCTGAGCTGTTTTGCTCATCTTCTGTGAAACCTGTTTATGTCTGTCACATAGGATAACAGCAACTTCCTCATATGGCGGTCATAGAATTAGATGAGATAGTGCATGGCATGTGCTGACTACATTGGCTGGTAAACAGACACTCTTACTCTTACATTCATTCAGCATCTATTATGTACCAGGTAATGTGTATTAGGCTGTGGGTGAAGTATAGGCCTTGACCTTGACTCAGAGACACAGAAAGTTACAGGAGCAGCAGCTGTGTGTTCATTTCCATATCCTTTGCATTTCTCTAGGATTTATCGACAGGTCTCTTCATTCATTTCTTACCTCTTTTGACAGACTATTCATACCAACCCTTCAGAAAGACTTTCTCTGGCCTCCAGCCCCTCTAATCTCATCCATCTCTGAACCTATATTTGTTTACTCTTTGCCTTTTTCTCCTACTAGAATATAAGCTCCATGTGCACCTTACCCTCTGTATTCCTGGCACACAGTGGTGTTTAATAAATGTTTGTTGAGTGACTACTAGATGAAGGTCAGTAGAAACAGTCTTTGGGGTGGCTTTGGGCAGATCTGATAAAACAACGCGACTTTAAACTAGTCCTCGAAGATTGTGTTAGCCAGCTTGTCATCACTGTGACCAAAACACCTGACAGAAACAACTTAAAGGACGAAAGATTTACTTTGGCTCATAGTTTCAGAGGTGCTCATGATTGGTTGTCTCCATTTCTTTGACTCTGAGGCCAGACACGACATCATGGAAGTAGGGTGTGACAGAGCAGAGCTGCTTACCTCCTGGCAGCCAGGAGAATCAGAGAGAGTTCAAGGAAGGGGCCAGGGACAAGCCATGCCCTCAGTGACCCATTTTCTCCCTCGAGGCCCTATCACTTACACTTTCCATCATCTCTCAGTAAATCCTCAGTGAATTAATTCATGGATTAATACTTGGATTAATAATGGATTCTCACAGGGATGAGGCAGGAGCCTCATGATCCAATGCTTTCACCAAATCCCTCCTCTGAATACTGTTGCATTGGAGACTAAGCCTTGCACCCATGAGCCTTTGGGGGACATTCCAGAACCAAGCTACAAGAACAGAGGCCAAGTTTTCTTCTGTTCTCTTTCTTGGCTGCCCATGGAACTCTGGACTCAAAATAAAGTATGATAAATACTTACAAGTTGATTGGTTGAATCAGTTGGAGGTTGAATGCAGAGGAGGTGCATCTAGATACCCGGATGGAGTAAAAGGACTATTGAGATCATGTGTCTTGAGGGCAAAACATTTTAAAAACCAAAACTTAAAAAAATGGCATAGGAAATTGTTTTTAGTGTATGGGAGGTTTTATTATTCTAGTAGGGTAAGGACAAGTAGATTGATAGTTATTTTTCCTGCTTATAAGTTTAAAAATATGGAACATGAGGTTATCCAAGAAAGCTGGAGATTTCACAGTTTTCTATCACTTTGAAATAGAGGTGACTTCCAACCTACACTGGCATCCACCCCTTTGGGCCTACGTGACATTTACAAATCATTTATCAGCACTGAACTCCCAAGAGCTTGCTCTGCCATTCTCCAAGATGTTGGCTGACATTCCCTGACAGGAGAAGCCGGGATGTGTTTTGACAACCAAGTGGTTTCCTGAGCAAGCTGCCGGCATTCTCAGGCAGTGCAGCAGAGTTTCAGCTTTCAAATCAAGCCTGCAACTCTCAAGGGCTTCCCTTTATAGAGCACATGTTGATTGCAGTCTACGTGTTGACTGTATTTGTTCCCGGGCTCCATGGAGCTGCCTTGTCAGTTGAGTGCACAGTTGGTTGGCCCTCACCCCCTGTGATTTTTCCCTTAAAAAAGCCAGTGAATACATAGCACAAACACCCGGCAACCTCAGAAAACCATCTCCTGAACCCTTGCTAAGCAACGAGAAGTGAGTGAAGTATTGTGGGGTGGGGGGGGGAGTACAGCAAAGACACCAAGTCATACTGAGGCATGACTGCTTCACAGATGAAGAGAGGTCCTACTGTCACTGTCAGTTACCACTTGCTGAGCACCTACTGTGTACCATGCATTGTCATAGGCATTTTATATACATTATCCTAATGACCAAAGTAACCCTGACTGGCTGAAGGGACAATGAAATTTAGAGGGGGTGATGGTGTATCTTCACAACTCCAAATTAGTTGAACTGGATTTCAATTCATGCTCTTTACCTCCAACTGGATGTCTCCCTCCAACCCATCAGCTACAAGAGTTGAGCAGGGAAGAGTGGAGGTCTGAGTCGGTGGCTGTCAAAGCAGAGCAATGAAGACGCACCTTCAGGTAGGGAGGTAGAGAGGAGGGGCCACATGGGAGCTCTGTAGCAGGGAGAGGAGATCCGAGCAGCAAAAGCCTGCAGGTGGGCATATGGGAAACACAGAGTGAATCGCTGGCATAGAAGACTTGTGAGCAGTTGAGAGGGGTCCTGGGAATTGTGAGAGCCAGCTTTGTTGAGACTGGCTGAAGCCGGGCTGTGGTGGACTGTGAACAGCAGACTGAGGAATTCCATTCGGAACTGCCACCACACTTGCAGTGAGGCTGTGGAGGTTTACAAGAGGTGACCAACCTGGCAAAAGTGGAATTTTGAAAGGGCATGTGGATATCTGAGGCAGGGAGGCTAGAGATGAGGCCCTATAATGCAGAAGGCGTGAGGAAGCTGGCATGTCCCCTCTCCTGCTCCACCTCAGTGCCATGTCCCATCCTCTGTGCTCAGCTTAACACAGCTACTGCTGCTCCATTAACAGACTTTGCTGGGTGTTCTAAGCAGCTCCTGCTAGGCAGGCTGGACTCTTTGAGACCTGGACCAACCCTGGGACAAGCTTGTCTAGCCATGCTGGGCCTCACTTATCTGAAGAAGCATGTTGCCCCCTATGCTGAGGGAAGCCTGCCAAGGAGCTGCTGTCCAAGGAGGTTCGAATACTTTCTCTCTTACCGAAAAAAAAAAAGTTCCTGGTTGTTATGGAAGCAACTTGGACATTTTTAGAACATCCTTTATTTCCCCTGTTCCATTCTCAGAAAGATGAGATATTGTCTCTTGTTTTAAAGGAAAAACCAAGGTCATGCATTCCATAACCTCATGCTTATCTTTGCTGGAAAACTTCTTGCACATGAAGTATAGGTGGGATGTCATGGGTTTCCCCTGCTATGCTATAGTTTGGATAAATGGACCCCAAAGGTCCACATGTTAAGGACTTGATCCCAGGGTGGTGGAACCTTTGGGAAGTGGGGCCTGGTGGGAGGGAGATCCTTAGGTCACTAGGGCATGCCCTCCAAGGGGATCATGAGACCCCAGTCTCTTTTGGTCTCTCTCTGCTTCCAGGCTCATGGGATGAGGAGTTTGCTTTGCCACACATTCTCACTCTGTGAAGTACCAACTACCCTTGCCACAGGCCCAAAGCAATATTGGATATTGGACTGAATACTCCAGAACCATAAGCCAAAATAAAACTTTTCTCTTTAAAAATTAGTTGCCTCAGATATTTTGTTGCAGTGACAGAAAGCTAATATCCCCTGTGACGGAGTCAGGACTTCTAGAAAAGACAGTGTTATTTTGAGCAAAAAAGAAGGTGCCAGTTCCCTGATTGTGGATTTCTATGAAAGCATCACAGGCCTAAGTGACACACCTATAACAGCTGGGATACTTCCAAAAATCGAAATTGCTGGGCCTGCTCCCAGAGCTCATGTCTTAGGAGGTCTGGGAAACCTGCTTTATTAGTTGGAACTCTTTATTGTCCACAATAAGAACTGATTCTTATCTGATTAAGCTGTGCGGGCAAGATTATTCCTGGGACTGTAGACTCTCCAAAGAAGGAGGTGTAATGCCATCTGAGAGGGGGGCATCTGGTCAACCTGATGGCATCACCACCATATGCAGCCTTATTCACACACTTTCTATCCCTTCAGAAGGGCATAAAGCTCTTCCTGAACTTCCTGGTCACTGGCCTTCTGATTCTGGCCTTTTTATGTCCTTAACTAGGACGCCAAAGCATTGACCACTTCTTATAATTTTATGTAGGACCTTATTTCAGACTATCTTCCCTTCCAGATAAAGGAAAGCCCTTGGTCCACTAGATAGAGACAAATTTTGTGTTACAAACTCTTGACATTTTTAATTAGAATTAATATAGTGTTATGAATAGTGTTAAACGTCAGTCCTTGTAATAACTGGAAAATGGCTGTCCTGTTATCATTCCCATTTTATAGATGAAGAAGCTGAAACCCAGAGAGATTAAGCAACATGCCCAAGAATGACTTTGATGGGGTTTCAGCTTAGGTGTTTTGACTCCTGTTTCTGAGGTGTTAACCACTGCTCTGCCCTTGGACTCTCCATCTTTGGAAGGACTGATTCTGTGAACCAACTCAATTATGACTTTTATTAGTCCTCTAGCTATTACATCTGGGAGTTTTTTTCCCTAAGGAAAATAAGCTGTTTTTGGAATACCCATTTAATATATTTTGATCCTAGATGCTTATCTATTGTCAAAAGTCTCCATGGTTTACATCTTGATTTCTTCAGCAATATCATTGTCTATCAAGGTAAACGTGTCTGCCCTGTCTCTTGTTATATCTCTAGATAGAACCAGTATCTTAATTTGACAATTACAGTTAGAAAATCTTTTCTGTTTTAACTCTCAAGACTGCCTCCTTGGATAAATGTAATGCATAGAATATTTCCTCCTGTCTTGAAAAGGACAAAATCAAATCTGCTCCTGTAGTTATCCACCATCTGAAGCAGACTGTAATTAGCTAATATTTATTGAGTATTTACATTTGCCAGAAACTATTTTAAGAGGGTTATATGGATTATCTCTTTTACTCCTAAAAACAACCATAGGGAATAGGTACTACTATGATCACCATTTGGGACTATAAAATGAGGCAGGTGAGAGAAATTTGTCTAAGGTCTCATAGGGAATAAGTTGCAGAGCGAGGATTTAATACCAGGCAATCTAGCTTCAGAGCGAGTGCTGAGCTAATCCTTTCTGTCATAGCTTAAGCTCATTCTCTTTGCTATGTCAGCAGTGAAAATTAATCCATCCATTCAATAAATATTGATTGAGTCTCTACTCTTTGACTGATGAGGGGAAACTGTATAATCTCTGACTTTGTATAGTTTAGTCTAATGGGGTAGAAAGATCCAATAGTCCTACAAATTCATGTCAAATTACGTGTGTAGAAGGGCATCTAAGGAGGTGTCTGCGATGCCATGAGAGTGGGTCATAAGATTCTACCTGGTCAGGGAGATGGGAGATGGAGGCAGAAACACCCAAATCTTTTATGATGGGCCCAGCAAGCTTATTTATGCCCAACTGCTGCTAGGAATTCTGAGACTTAACCCTAGCTATGGAAGACTTGGTATGGAAGGAGGATAGATTAGACAGGAGAAAAGGCTGTGAAACCTGTTAGGCAGCTTTTCTTCTGTCCTCTCTATGGTTTCCTTTTCCAGTCTTTGGCAGATTTCTTGAGAGGAGTGAGAGGGCCAGGCCCCCGGGAGGACATCCTGAAGTTTGGTCTTTCCCAGTATGAGAATTTGGTGTCAAGCCCTCTGAGATAGAAGAACATTCTTGAAAGGTACCAACCACATATCAATCTACTAGATGGGAAATGGGTGTCAAGCCCACAGATCCCAGGGGAGGGGAGGGTGACAACCCCAATGGAGTGGGGGGTCCCCAAGGCAGATGTCAGGAACTCAGGGCTGATCAGAGAGCTGGCTTCCAGTTTATCAAGGTTCAGGGATGCATTTTCTTGTAGACCCATCAGCCAGAGTGATTCTATTGCTTTGGGAGCCCATGGTGGAAGATTTCAGCCAGCTGCACTTTCTCTTGAACAATTGCTTTGCAAAAATAAATTATGAGGAGGATCTGATTGGAAGTGTTCCCTACTTTGGGGAAACATGATTAGAGTAGATGGAAACAAAAAGATACTTCTGTCTAAGGTAAGGATGCTGAAGGAAAAGTAGTACAGTTGAATTAGTTCCAAATGTGCAGTCCGGAGTCCCAGTTTTGTCCCTCACTGACAGCCTTATGTAGTCCTTTAAGCCCGACGTTCTCACTCCCTTGTTGTAAATTGGAGCTGATGCCATCTGCCTTATAAAGTTGTGGATCACAATGATGTAATGTTTTTTAATGTAAGAGCTTTTTAAAAACTATAAAGTATTTCGTAATTAAAAAAGTTTATTTCCTTCAATCTGAAAATTAATTGAGTCCAAGCATTAAGAAGAATTAGAATATTTCCCAATACTGTTACAAATTTAAAGTAGTCATGTTGCTAGTCACATTACATTCAACATGAATGATGCTTTTAGAAGCATAACGTGATGGTGTCCCCTGTGGTGGCAATGTAGTGGTGTCCAATCAGATAGAAGTAATCATACTTAACAAATGGAAAAGCATTTTAGTGCACAATTCCAGTTTATTTTCCTTAAAGTTATTAAATCAGCAAAACATTAATATGTATCAGTAAGGATTGGTTAGAGTATGCTACAGTAACAAAATAACCCATTTTCTTATTCATCCATCATGGGATAGCAGGAAATTTTGGTTATCTAGTCAATGAGGAACCAACAGTGACGGAGCAACCATCATCTTGAACATTGTAAATCATCATGCCAAAGGGAAAGAGACCTCTAAAGAGCATTGCATTGGTAACTATATTTGCTTAGAAATAACAGACATTACTCTTATTCCAAATCATTTTGGCCAGAACTGGTCATGTGACTCTGATAACCTGCAAATGATCCCGAAATAACAATTCTGCCCAGAAGATAAAGAGCCAAAAGTACTCAGAAACAATAATCACTACCCCAATTAGGTATTAAAATCTAACCTATCAGCACAACAATAGATTTATAAGGCACAAACCCCCTAAGGATGGCCAGTGTCACCTTCTAAAATGACACTGGGGTATGATCTAATTCTTCATTTTATTAGATGTCTAAATAGTCTATTTAAAGTATTCTCATTGCTATGAAAACTAACTTTAATTAAATGCCATCTGCTTTTGTATTTATCAAGCCCTAGCATGGCACAGGTAGACAAGACCTCAGAGCTCAACCAGTTTAGAATTAGGGCACAGATCCAGGTGGAGGCTGAAGGGGGTTTTCCCTAGTTACACTGCCCCTGGGGGACCGACCTCAGACCAGCGCCAGCTTCCTCACTCACTGGACTCTACATCATATTTCCTCTAGCTCTTTTCCCAGAACCAGATGTTTCCATTTTGTGATACCAGTTCTGATGCTATTTTTACTGAGACAGCTGGCTCATCTAACAGAATTCATCTGCTGTTACCTCTTTTATCAAACAATGGAATGTCTGCTTGGTGAGACCAATATGCCGAGGCCTCTTTGTGGAGTGGCCTTTTCTCAAACTGTTCACAAGCCATTTTCTGGGACTGTGGTTGACTTACTGAGTTTATATAAGAAAACTGTCAGTTGCAGCTATTAGACAATAGAATAGAATTAGAAGGATGTAATTGTCCTCTGATCACGTGTTCTAATGATCTTTAGTTATGTGGTTACAAACAATGCCAAGAACAACCATGCATCTTTTCTTAGATGGCAAACCCCATGAGAATAGGGACTATTTTCTTTGGTCCATTACCACATTTCCAGTCTCTAGACACTTAGTAAAATTTGTGACATCAATAATTCAGCCAAGTACTTAATTCAGCCAAGTACTCAGAAACAATAATCACTGCCCCAATTAGGTATTAAAAACTAACCTATTGGCACAATAATAGATTTATAAGGCACATTCAGCCAAGTGCTTAATTAATGAGATACCTTGTCCTCACAGAGACCTTGCTATATAGTTCCATTTTACAGATGAGGAAACTGAGGCTAAGCAGTGAAGGCCATATAACTAATAAATGAATGAGCCAGGGTTTAATAAATACACATGTGGCTTCAAAGGGTGCACTGTTTCTACAGAACCAGTTTGTCTTCTTTTTCAACACTTTACCTCTATTTTATCCATTTTTCTATCATTTTAAGCCAGTTCTACATTACCATAGTGAGTACTTACTTTCCTCTCTGTTTGCTGTTTTCCAGGCCCTATCTATGCATAATTTTCTTTAAATAATACTTATCAGTTAATATGATCTCTTAAAAATCATACTACAGAAAAACTATTGTTTGCCTTATAAAATCCATGATGGTTGAAGTCATGTTTGTGAATTGTCTCTGTACCAAATTGTTCCATTGTAGGTTTTCAACCATTTTCTTCTTTGAAAGAGCTTCTTCCCCCAGCAGCTTGTCATCTCCTAGTATACACTGGAAAAATGCCTTCTGAATGTTTTGTGTAGTAGGGAAATTTAGTTAAAATTTAATGTCAAACTGGCAGATAATAGGCACTCATCTAATATTTGTGGAGTAAAGACCTGTGGGTCTTTCAGGTAGACTCTGCACTCCCTGGGGACAGCTAGTATCCCCCATTCACTTGCTCCACCTAGCACAGGTAGTCATTGGCAACATCAGTTGTCCAAAAAGCCCAACAAAGTTCACAATTTTTTATACCTCAGAAAGCATATTATTCATTACACAGGGGAATGATGTAAGAGTGGAGATGAATCAGGGTTTACCTGCCACTTCTGTTTGGGGAAGATGTCAAAGTGCATGTCCTATACCCAAGGAACATGGGTGTCCTCTGAGAAGACCACTGCTATCAGACACTCCAGGGTAAATGCATTCTTTAGCTTTTCTTTATTGCTGTGCAATTGATCCTCTCAGCTAAGGTGACTTTTATCCGGTTTTTGTTCTGTGCTTATTTATACCAAACTCAGCTTCCCCAGATGGAAGGGATACCTCCTTCATCTGCTGTCCCATGATATTTTAACTGTATGCCTCTGTTACAGACAGAACACGTGGCATGTCCTCTGTAAGTCTGTAAGCTTCTTAGGCTCAGCCACATGGCTTAAGCGACTTTGTTTGTTTCATGTTACATAGAAAAAAATAGCCTTTCACGTAATAAGTGGATCATAAATTATTGTTGAAAATATTATTACATTTGGGCATAATCAGATTGACAATGATAGCCCCAGAAAACATTCCCGAGTCAGCCAGGGATCTAATCACTGGAATCACATGGATTTGGCTTTGAACCCCTGCTCTGCTATGTCCAAACGGGGTGAGCCAGGACAGGCTGTTTAATCTCTGTGAGCTTCTGCATCCTGATCTGTAAAATTAAAAAATTCCGAGTTGATGATGTTGTGAGGACCAATGACACCACACAAGCAGAATACTTAACAAAGTTCCTGACATTCAGTACATGATAGCTGTAGGGACAGCACTAGAGGGGATAATAATGGAGGCATTTGATAGAGATTTTTAATATCAATAAAACTCCTAATGATTTACATGAAGTGGTTCTTTATTTCTTTTCCCCAGCCAATCCAGGGTCTCTGTTTGAAGAGTGTCAGAGAGAATTGGGTCTTTCATTTGTGTGGCTCTTGATTTGTTTCACTGAAATTTGGGGCAGCAAATCATTCACTAAAGCCAGATATTAAGTGCTCAGAACCCAAAGGAAGTGAATGAGGAAATGGGATCTGTGCACAGTGCACTCCAGATCTCACTATAAAACCCAGAGGGAGAGGAACCATGGAGGTTAGAAGTCAGGCAACCACATGTCCCTAAGACCACTTCTTATGTGTTTGTATGTGTGCACGAGCCTGCAGTTTGCCAAATTCCATTTCTTGACTTGGTTTGCTTTGTTCCTAAAATGTGGATATTCTGACTTTCCCTAATAATCAGAGATGGTATGAAGATGAAAACATCTTTATAAATTGAAATCATTGAGGCCTTTTATAGGAGATGAACTAGAAATTCATCCCGGCTTCATTGCTCTTATAGAGACATATGACTTTAAATTTAGAGGGAAAAAAAAAATGTCTGGGTTTAGGTCCTGCCTCTTTGCTTCCTTGTAGAGATTGTTTTTCCTCCCTGAGTCTGTTTGCTCATCCCTAAGTGAGGTTGAGGAAATCTTATTTCCTATTGCATGAATGAAGTGATGGCATTCAGAGAGAGGCAGAGAGGACCAAGTCAAGTCATCTCTGCATGAGCTTCATGAACTGTTTTCCTAACCCTGGTTACTGCTTTTGTTATTGTCACCTGGACTCTATGCCTCTGGGGAATGAGCTCAGAAGGAAGGAAGACTCAGGCAGTGATGGTGGGTGTGGGGAGATGGTTCCTAAGAGCGGGTATTTTGGCAGCTGTCCTCAGGTGTTTCCACTAAGGCGGCAGGTGTGAGTGCCTTCCTCTTCTGAGCACTGGCTTGCAGTGCCATTTTTTCTGTCCACCCTTTTCCAACCTCAGGTGCCTGAACTCAGGAGCATAGGAAATGCAATGGTGGAGATGGGCCACAGGAGTAAGGGGGGCCCTTTCTTTCTACAGGTAAAAGAAACACTTACGTTAAGAGGCCCAGGGCTAAATTGGAAACGTGGATCATGGAGCCAGTTGGATCAAAGATCTGATCCTCTGAATCCAGATCCTTAGACCAGTTGGGGAGAGAGGATTTCTTTTCTTTTTCATAGTGCCTTTGTAGAAGGCATAGTTATTGATGTATATGGTGTCACTAATAGATGGTGATGACAATGTTATTATTTGTCAAAGGATCATTTTAATCTATCAGGCAGGCAAACACATTTAAAAATTTTATCTTCCTTTTCTTTGATTCTATTTCCTCTGTTTCATAAGACATTTATAGTGTCTTCTGTATACATTGGATTGTGATAAGTGTTGGAATAGCGGAATAATGCCACCTTTGCATGTGAGAATTTTAATGTAGCTAAACACAGAGATGGGTAGAATGAACACATGTTGTGTATTCTTATCAGACACTTCATTTTCACTTTAGTTTAAATCTATTAACAATTTATTTTAAATCTATTAACAATCCATTACTAATGATAATAATCATATAGGTCCTGTCATGGTTTGGATGTGAGGTGTCCCCCAAAAGCTCACATGAGAGAAAATGTAAGAAGGTTCAGAGGAGAAATGATTGGGTTGTGAGAGTCTTAACCCAATCAGTGATTTAATCCCCTGATGGGGATTAACTGAGTGGTAAGGCAAGTACTAGAGTGTGGCTGGGGCAGGTGGACGCTGGGGGTGTGGCTTTCAGGTATTTGTTATCTAGCAAATGGAGACCTCTCTCTCTGCTTCTGGGTTATCTGCTTTCTCTGCTTTCTGATCATCATATGAGCTGCTTCACTCTGCCCTAACTCTTCTGCCATGATGTTCTTCCTCACCTCGAGCCCCAAAGAATGGAGTCCGTTGTCTATCGATTGAGACCACTGAAACTAAGAACCCCCAAATAAACATTTCCTCCTCTCCAGTTGTTCTGTTTGGATTCTTTTAAAAAGCTGAGGAAAATATGGACATATTTCATTTAATCCTCAGAGTAACTGTGCAGGGTGGATACTATCACTGCGTCTGCCTAGTAACACAGGAGGAGGCTGAGGTTGAGACAGCTCAGGAACAAAAGTGAGCAGACATTCAGGACCATAAATCTGAAGCCCACCAGGGAACTGCCCCCCTGAGTCACTGGAGGAGCCCTGGCCATGGTGGTGGAGCCATGCTCCAGCCAAAGTCAAGGGCATGGAGTTCAGAGCTTTTTGACTGTGAGCAGAGATGGCCTCTCAGACACTGAGTCCCAGTACAAGACTAGAGGAGAGTGTCGGGGGTAGATGAGACAGGGCCACGCGGGCCTCAGGGAGGACTTTGACTTGCTGGTTTAACATGAGGGGTGGGCAGGAGGAAGTGGGAAGAACCTGTGGGCTGGCGGTGGGAGGAGGCTGCTCACCATCTTTATTGGAATGGTCCTCATGCCTCAGTGGCACTGGCTGTGAACTGGGGAGTTGGAGACAGCAGCCGGTGCTTGGAGTTGCTTCTTTTCCAACTGTGGTGATTTGGATATGAGGATTCCAGTCTCAGCCCTCTTGTTTAGCAGCCAAATGACTGTAGGAAAGTCAGTCTTCTCCTCGTCAGCAGGGGGCCACCTGCATTCCCCACGTGTGTGCTTGTGGATATTAAAAGAGGCAGTACCTGAGTAAAGGAAATGACTGCCAACTGGGCGGAAAACACGTGTGAGGCCACGGTGTCTGCAGTTCTTTATGGGGCACTTCCTTGGTCACCTGTCAACCTGGGCTTTGGAGTCAGAAAGACTGGCATTTACAAGTAATCCTCCCTCCCTCTCTTGAGGCTAACCACTTCAAATCAAAGAGATCCCATCTTTTTTTTTTTAATGGAAATGACAATACTGGTCTAATGTTTGCTACCAGGATGACATTAACGCAACTTGAAGCAGTTACTGCAGAGTGGGACACAGTAGGATTTTGAGGGTTGGTGCTCCCCCTTTGCTCTGGGGAATGAGTCCCGACTTTCCCTCTGCCTCTCTGAAGACGATGATCATGGAACAGACACATCAGCCTGCCTGGATTGGCTGGATCCTTCCAAATACCCTAGCACTAGAAAAGCCCCAGAAATCCTCTAACCCAAGCTTCTCATTTGACCCATGAGGAAGTGGAAGACCAGAAAGATAAAGTTTCAGTGGTGGCTGAGAAGAGGGTTAATTCTGGGGTCAGAGGTGGGTCTTCCATCAGGACCCATCAAACAGGCATCCTTGTTCTCTCTCACCATGTCTTCTGCCTGCTCCTAGCCCAGCCGCCGCCTTGCAAGCCAGCCTGCTCAGTGTGGCCCTGGGCTGCTCACTGGAGCAGAGAGAGAGAACTGGAGAGGGCCATGCTGTGGTTGGCCTGAGGAGGCATCAGAGGTACGGCCTTGAGAGGTTCTGGCAGCAGCGACCTACTTACAAAAGGGGAAAACAGGAAGCGGCTGGCATGCATTTTATTACTGGAGAGGCTGGTAATTGGGGGTTCTGCTGTCAGAGGTGCCCATGCTTAGCAGGAATAATTTTCCAAAGAGGATAGAGGGAGAGAACCGTTTCTTGTTATGGAAGATGGGAAAGGAGAGGGGTAAATGCTCACCATTTCCAAATGGCGCCCACTAGTATCAGTGTGGCATTTCACAACTGACACACCATTTCCCATCGTTCTACAGCAGTACTGAGGTAGGTTTTTGTTTTTTGTTTTTTTTTTTGTTTTTTTTCATTCAAAAGATATTTACTGAGCTCCTCTACTATGACTGTAGATGGGTGAAAAGGGCCCTGATAGGGGCAGGGACCACAAGCCAGGCCAAGGGCACAGCTTTGGCCAAGGCATAGAGGGGGGATCTATTACGGTATAAGTCAAAGGCTGGCACCAGACATGCATAGCCTGACCTCAAAATCCATGGAGGTACCCCTGGATTTCCATGTCCTTAAGGGGTGATAGCAAGCTGTGGTCGGTCAAGAGGGCACCAAACACCTCAAGGCCAGACCCTTCAGTCATTTTGAAATGCCGCTGGATAGTTGGCGTGAGGCCTGGAAAAGGGGAAGGCTGCGCAGTTTCCTCCAGATGGCACTATTTCCTAGAGAGACTCCCCGGGGGTTGTGCATTGAATGGGGGGAGGTTGCCTGCAGACTGCTTGGCATTGGGACCTACAAGCCCAAGAGGCTGTTCTTGTCCTGGGGTTCAGGGTTCATGCCCCATCCCCTCCACATGTGCATAGAACATACTTCCAAGGACTTCATTTTGGGAAGGAGAGAGGTGAGGGTGTCCAAGGAACCCTCTGATTCCTGGGAAGGCCTGGTCATACTCCCATCTTTCCTCCCTGGCACCTTCTCTTCTGAATTTGAACATCTGAACTGTGTGACACAGGCTCCCTTATTTTCCCTGGAGCCACAGTGACCAGTGGAGCAGGGTATCTGGATCCTGTTTGAGGCCTGTGTCCATTTCACCACAGCCCAGCGCTATTCCTCAAGGCCACTTCTGAGCTGTGCCTGCCTTCGCAGCTCCCTCCTGTGAGCTCATGCACTGCACCCCTGAAGGTGTGATGGGACAGGATGGAGGCAAGGACAGATGGAACTGCACACAACCCAATGACAGGATGCTTGCTTAGCTGTTTATTGTGCAATGAAGTAGAACAAGGAGCAGAAGGGCACAATATATAGAAGATGGACAGAGGGGCCTGGGATTTCCTTTGTTTGCATTAATTCTACAATCTGAAGAATGCTCATGGGCTTTTGAATTCCTTGCAAGATAGCAACACAAATGATATCAATTCCCCTTCTCCAAGGTCAAGAGAAGGACAACCTTAACATTAGGAATGGAGATTTTCTTGTTTAGAGAAAGATTTAAAGATAGCAACAGATACCATCCAAACCAAGGACTTAATTTAGCCAACAATGCCCAAAGGACACATCACTCAGAAAATGCATGCTTCATTGAGGGACAGGGCTTACCAGGACACTGGTCCATGTCAGTAGTTGGAACAAAGGATGATCAGAATACATGATGTGCCAAGGGGTGTAAAGATGGTGAAGGTGGGGTGTGGCTGTGTTTAGAATCAGTTCAACCCTGATGATGTGGTGGTCCAGGCCACACCACAGATGAGGTGATTTTGGTTCTTCTTGTTCCTCATATCTCCAGACCCAGCTCCTTTCTCCATGCATACTTGGATTGCTCATTTTTACACAATTTATTTAAGGCTCTGCTGTACTGTGTGTGAAAATACAACTAAATGCCTAAGTTAGAGGCATCCTCCCTTGAATGTACCCTCTTCCTCACTCTCTTGCAGAGTCATCTCAAAGGCTATTTTGTAAAGAGAAATGTAGGTCAGGACCACCTTCTTCTGACCTCACTGCTGTCAATGTTTGTGTCCTGCTTACTATCGGGAGGAGGGACAGTGTGGCACAGCGGAGATCCCCTTGGTTTTGTCATCTGAAGGTTGAATTGTAGCCCTGGCTTATTATGGAGCTAATTAAAGCCCCTTTAACACCTCTGTGCATTCACTTCTATTTTTTTTTTAATGTCCACTATGTCACTTCAATCCTAGGGATTTTTGCAAACCTTGTGAATTCATGTTGCTAAAAGCATAAGGTAAATGGCAAACTACTGTCATTATTACCAAGATTTTAAGTATGTCCCTCATCTTCTAGTTTTATGGAATTCTGCTTGGAGTTAGCAGAAAACATCTTCCCCCATCCCTGGAACTAAGTCTTGCTCACGAGCTTTCTCAAGCGCTGAGGTCCAGGGGCTCTGGCGAGTCTGCTTATAGCACATGGTGTGACTCCCTCACCCCTCATGCTCCATCGGGTACCCTCAAGGTGTGCACGCAGTAGCAGTTGAGGCTCAGGCTGGGTCTTGCCTCACTGTGCTGCTGTCCCTGGTCCCTCCCACACATCCAGCCTCCGCCCTCCTTCTCAGGCTGAGTAGAGGGTCCTTACAACCTGTCCCCCATCATCTTGGCTTCACTACCCTTTCCTGTCCCTCCATTGATGCTCATCCCAACAGCTGGGGTGTCTGCCCAGAAAGTCTCATGAGGACTGTCTGCTCTTATTTGTGCTCCTGCCATTTGATTCTCCCTTCAAGGCCCCCCCAGTGAACCCTGAAAACCTCCTGCTCCCTGTGATGGTGCGGACATTCACTATGAGAAGGGCATGGTTTAAATCCCCACCTGCTGCCATTCCCTGTGTTCCCATCCCTGTCCTTGTGTGACTCTCACACTACTCATCAGTCTGCCAGCTCTCAGAGAAGTGAGGAATTAGAGTGAAAAGGTGAGGTTCTGACCTGGAGGCATCCCCAGCTTTACAGGGGAAAAGGGGATAAGAGATGGGATTTCCAACAGATAAATCAGGCATAATAGAAACACTAAGGTTTCTTCTGCCAAAGTTGCTGTGGCATACTCAGGGTTGAACTTTGATCTGGGACCATTCTGAAGGATTGCTAGAGTAAACAGGGGCTCAGCGTGTCTGATCCTTACTTTTCAAAGAAAGAGGCGAAATGAAAATTCTGAAGAAGCAAAGACCATATCCTGGCAGTCCCCAAGCTCTAGTGGATCTAGGTGGTTGCTCCTTTCCCAAGATGGTAGCCAAAAAGCAAGGGAAGTCCAGAGAGCTCAGGCCCAGAATTTTCTAACTGCTTGTTGAAGGATCCATTCTCCTAAGATGGCACAAGGTGAATAGCTTTTCTGATTCATATCACTGGACAAATGTTGTGAATTCCTGTGGCAACAGCAACCCAGGGTGTGGGCTGATTATAACCCAGTCCTGAAACCTGGAAGCACCTGATCCAAGCCCTAGGTGACAGAGTCCAGAGTGATGAGGCTAATCCTTAGCCCAGACCTCAGCTGGCACTCCAAATCCAGGGGCTTGGCAACCTCTCAATAGCAGTTAAGGTAAACAGAGTAGATCAAAATGCATCAATGTTGGTAACACCTCAAAGTTAAAATAATGAGTGTAAAGTGTAAGGTGCACTAGGATATCAACCACACAGGCTTTATAAACAGGCCCATGCCTTTGTAGAAAACTAGAGGCCATGCTGAAAAGAATGGGCACTGATGTCAGCAGAGTTATTTGCTCTGAGGAGGGAGGGCAGAGAGAGGAATGGTGTGTACAGACAGGTTTTTGTGCATTTTGTAATTTTATTTCTGGAAAAAACATCCAGAACAAATGTGTCAAGGTGCAAAAACATCTGTAAAATCTTGGCAGTAGGTATATGGATCATTTTCTGAATATTTGAAAAATTCCTTCATAGACCAAAACTTGAAAATAAAAATAAACTTGGGCTGGGGGAAAGGGCTAATGATGGGGGGAATTCTGGCAGCAGAGAGCTACTTCCACACCCTCCATCACCACCCTGTGGTTCTCTGTTCTGAATGAGTAGCAGAAACACCTATTCAGTCTGGGCCCTAACTCAGACTTCTGTCAGAATCTCAGAAGATGAGAAGATGAAGTCAGGTGGGTTGTTTTCAAAAGCCCATGATGACTCTCAGCCCTCCAGGATCAGCCCAGATGTGGGGAGAACACCTGTTCTGGTCTACCTGACTGTCAAGTCTACACTGCAGGCTTTTTCAACAAGCTTCCGTACCAACATGGGCCTTTTGTCAGAAGCCACACTTCTGGATTAGGTTTCTGCCAGGAAGAAACAGCTACTCTGTTTGGAGGACCCCCTGTATTGTGTTTTTTCTACCTGTCATCAGAATAACAGAGGTCCATTGCGCTGGATACAAACTCCAAGTCCTCTCTCTGGTTCTCTGGTTGGGGTCACATCTCCCTACCCTGTGCACTACGTGGTGAGAAGCACCTGGATACAGTAGTCCTGAGAGCTGTCCCGGTGGATCAACTGAGGTCTGCTGGCCCTCAACAGCATGGCTCTTACTTCATCTCACTTCAGTTCTTCAATGCCTCTTCTGAACCTGTCTGCTCTTGTTGGGGTCTGAGAGTTGGTGATAGATCCCTGCTTGTCCTTTGACAGGATGAGCCCTGAATTGTGGAACTGGTTCTGGGGTTCACTATTTGTGTCCTGTGACCTTGGATGCTCCTCTGTGAGTTGGGAAAGGCACTTCCCTGGGGCCTTCCTACTTAGAAAGAGGTGGGGAAAGAGCACATGGGCTTTGGGAGTGTCAGGCAGTCATTTGCCTCTTTCCTGCAGTTAAATGACCAATGTAGCTTTTCGGTTCTTGTCTCCTTCCTCAGGGGCAAAATGCAACCAACGCTGTGCACATTGCACATACCCAATAAATATTTGTTGATGAGAGAAATGAACAAATGAATGAAGTGTTTTGAGAAGTTTATGTACAACCTGATAGCAAGAGCATGTTATAATTAGGTCTCCAGAGCTGGTGCTGGGAACCCAACCCAGGGGCTGGTTCCCGGTGCCCTCCCTATCAGACGTGCTTTCCAGGCTCCCAGACAGCTTGGGCCTGGGCCAGGACTCAGAGCGCTGGCTTTGAACAAAGCCCCAGGGGAAAAGTCATCCATCATAGAAGGTAATGGTGCATGGAAGGACTTGCTCCCTCCCCCTCCCCCAATCTTCCTCAGACTTGTGGCCCTTAGGAAAGAATCTGACTTTCCCAAGAGAAGAAAGGCCAATTTTAGAATCGTTTTCTTTCTTTTCTAAGCAAGCTGGTGCCAGTACAGGACATTCCGCCTCAGTCTCATGCGAAGGTATGCCGGAGCCTCCTCTGACCACAGACCATTCCTGCCATCCCATCTCGGTTCTCTATCTCACCATCTCCACCTTCTCCTCCTATCACCCAGAGGGCAATGCTACCAAATAGTCACTCCATAACAGCCCTTGGCTTCCTGCATGGATGTAATGGGTTCAGTGCTGGCTTCTCTGAATCGCTCAGCATCACTTTAATAAGAAGTAGGCATAGGTAATAAGACGTACTAAGGAGGCAAGAACTTTTAAGCTTTGCCACTTGCTATGGTTTGGATCCTAAATGTCCCATATAGTAAGTGAAGGTCTGATTGCCAGTCTGCGGGCTATGGAGAGACGGTGGCACCTCTAGGAGGTGGGGGCGGTGGAAGGATGTTAGGTCACTGGAGACCTGCCCTCAAAAGGACTACTGGGATCTCAGCTCTTTTCTTTCTCTTTTCCTGTCAGCTGTCATGAATTGAACAGTTTCCTCCACCACATATTCCAGTCATGATGCGCTGTCTTGTTGTAGATCCAAGAGCACTGGAGTCAATCAATCAGAGACTGAAACTTCTGAAACCATGAACTGAAATATTTTTTCCCCCTTACAAGTTGATTTTCTCAGGTATTTTGTCATAATGATGAAAAGTTGATGAATAGACCACTCAAAATGTGGTCCCTGAAACTGAAGCATCAGTATCAACCAGAGAGTATTAAAAAACGTATGCCTTAAGGTCCTACCTCAGACCTACTGCATCAGAATCTGTATTGCAACAGGATATTCAAGGATGTTTGTGCCTATTAAAGTTTGAAAAATACTGCTTTAATCCAATGGTTCTCAAAATGTAGTGTCATGGCCCAGCAGCCTTAACACCTGAGAAATTGTTAGAAATTCATACTCTGGGCTCACTCCAGAGCTGCTGAATTAGACGCTCCATAGATGGATCCAAAAAATCAGTGCTGAATTAAGCCTTCCAAATGCTTGGAGAATTACTTGGTTTAGAGGATACTTTCATTTGACCCAGTTTTCCCACTTCTCAGCATATACCCAAAGGACTTAAAATCAGCATACTACAGTGATGCAGCGACATCCATGTTTATGGCAGCTCAATACACAATAGCTAAGCTATGGAACCAACCTAAGTGCCCTTCAACAGATGAATGGATAAAGAACTTATGGTATATATACACAATGGAGTATTACTCAGCCATAAAGAAAAGGACTTTATGACATTTGCCAGTAAATGGGTGGATCTGGAGACTATCATGCTAAGTGAAAAAAGCCAGTCCCCCAAAACAAAGGTTGAATGTTTTCACTGCTATGTGAAAGTTAACCTGCAATAAGCCGGGAGAGGGGAAGAATAGATTAGACAAAGGAGAATGAAAGGAAGGGAGGGGGGGATAGGAAAGGGAAAGAATTGTTTTGAATCCAAATCAATTTTCCTATGTACTTCTATGACTACATCATATTGAATCCTACCATCATGTACATCCCACATCCATAAGAGCAGGAAGAACAGGGTCCTAAATAGAAGAAGATATTCCATGCTTTTACAATTACATCAAAATGAATTCTACTGTCATGTATAGCTAAAAGAACCAATAAAAAACAAAACAAGATAAAAAAAAAGATGAATTAGAGCAAGAAGAATAGCCCTGAATCAATCCAATCGGAGGCATGCAAAGGGCTTCAGTTGGGGGTGTGCTATAGTTTGAAAGGCCACCTGTTAAAGACCTGCCTGCCATCCAGTTGGTGTTATTGGGGCAGAGGGTGGAGACTTGAAGAAGCAGGACCTAGTAGAAGGATGTTAGGTCATTGGGGGTGCCCTTGAAGGGAACACTGGGACGCCAAACCCTTCCTGTCTCTCTGCTTCCCCACCTCCATGAGGTGAGCAGCCTCCTCTGCCACATGCTCCACGGTGACGTGGACTTCTGCCCCAGGTCCAAAGCCACAGGGCTAAGGGACCCATGAGCTAAAACATCTGAAACCCCTCCTTCTCATAATTCTTATCTCAGGTAATTTTTCATGATGATGACTAGCTGATTAACACAGGGTCTCTGACAACGGAGGTGTTATAGGGTCCCTTTTATATTTTCTTTTGGCAGAGAATCAGAACTTGTAACATGGAAGATACACCTCCAGACACCTGAGAAGCTGGAAAATTGGGAGGGACGTCAGGAAAATGGATGACGAGCTGATCAGTGGAACATGGTTCCTGCCTCTTACGAAGAAGGCTCCAGGCGACTCAGAGCCCTTTCCCCGAGTGGGCTCCTCGGTGCGGAGGCAGTGGGTTTCACCATCAGCTGGGTGCAGAGAGAAAATGAGTATTTGGGGTGGTAGGTGTCTGGTCTCTTTAGGCCTTCTGTCTTTTCTTCTGTGATAGTTCAGGGATAGCCTTACTCAGAGGAGGCAGGGGGTTTGAGGTCCCACTCACAGTGTCCAGTACCTTATGTTAGTTATCTAACAGGTTGACTCTTGCTCCTTCATCTCTCAAGCTATGTGGTAGTGTTCCACTGCGAACTCATCTTGACCAGAGCTGTTTAAGTGAACCTTCTGGCTCACTCGGCTGCAGGGTTCCTGCAGACCAGCATGGAACTTGGCTCTTCCAAGAGGCCTCTGGGTGAGTATTGTGGCCCAGGACCCATTTCTATATGGATAGCCTCCTTCATCATGTGCTTAGTGTATTTTTGGACGTAGAACTCCTGTTTAACACAGCCTTGACATTTTTACGGTCTCTCATGGGAGCCTCTTCCCACCCAGAAATCCAAGCAGAGACAACGTTCCCTGCCAACTCCCTGGCCTGGAGAGTGGAGATTTTATAGTCACTCTTTACTGCCCTTCAGGAATGACGTAGAGATTTTCCAGTTTCTTTTTACTTGAGGATCAAGGTTTGCTACAGGGTTCTCAGAGTCTGCTCCTGAAAGCCTCGTCTCCTGTTTTGGGTCTGTGTTTGCTGTTAGGGTCCCTTTTTGGCTTCAGTCTTGACAGCCCCCTCTCCCAGGATTGGCTTTCAATCCCATCATTACTTCAGACTTTTGTGAATTTTCTTTCTCTTTTGTGCACTCGACTGCATATTTGCTGTTTTAAACTTGTATTACTTAGCACTTTTATATGCTGAGGGGGGAAATTGCATTGGCTTAGCTCACCCTATCTCCATAACTGTAAATCCCCGAGGATGGGATATTTCACAATTCCTTTCTAGACAAGGGAGTCATTTATTCATCAGCAGAGAGGATTTTTTTTTATTATTCTAGATTTTCCCACGGAGTGCTACTAATGCTGAACCAAGAGCCAAGACCCCAAAATATTCGTTTTCTCTCTGCACCCATCTGACAGTGAGAATAGGACCAAGCCATCCGGGATCTGCATTTCTGGGTCCTGCCCTGAAGCCTCACCTCTCTCTCATTCTCTAGTCCATCCTCCCTGGGCTGGGAACCCTGTATGGGTCTGGGTCTTCATCCACTGTCTCCCATGGGTTTTCCTTCTATAACCATAGCAGGTGTTTATGGTAGTTTCAGATCTACCACAATATATACAAGATATACTCGGAAGTTAGTTATTGCCTAACTGAGGTGGAGGTACAGATAGGAAAGGAAAGGGAGGTATGGGCCTGTTTGGGTGGATTTTTCTTTGTAGCACCCACTAGCCGAGCATTAGTTTAGATTAGTAGCATTAATTGCAGATTAGTTTTTAGTATGTCCTATCCTCAATATTGAAAAAGAGAAACCAGTATCTTATTAATGTTATAAATCATATAGAAAATATATTACACGTGGGCTGGGACGGTGGCTCAGTGAAAGAGCGCTTGCCTGGCATATGTGAAGCACTGGGTTCCATCCCAGCACCACATCAATAAAATGCATTGTGTCTATCTATGACTAAAAATATTTTTAAAAAGAGAATATACTACATAGAATATACTTGTTCTTTGACTTTGAGAAAATAACAATACATTGGGATTTTGAGAGATGAAGGAAAGGGTCAACACACCCCATTCCTCATGTCTCATGGAAAAAGTTAACTGATCTTGTCCAAAGTTAAGATTAAATATGAATCTTAAATTTGCAAGTCTATCTTAAAGTATAATTTAAGTTTAAAATAACTTTAAGCATGTTACTTAATGTGGCAAAGATTACTAGAGAAAATAATATAGCTAATAAAAATTAGGTGCTAGTTAGGAAAGGGTATCTATGAGGTTGTAGAATCCAATACATTTATCCTTGGGTAGGCGACACGATGTTAAAGTTAGATAGATCAATACTAGAAACACAAACATTGTGTCTGATGCTATGATGGTAACCATAACAAGAACAAGAAACGCACAGAAACTGGTAATCATGCTTGTCTCTGGAGGGCAGAGGAAGGAGCATTCCCCATTTCATGCCTTTCTGTAAAATAGCTATTTTTTAAGAACACGCAATTTTTTTCTACAATAATAAAAACCATTTAACATGTCCAAGGGGTCAGAAATAATGGTGTCCTGACCAGCAAGATCTGGACAGAGAAATGTTTTGATTTTGAGAACTGCCAAATCTGTCTTCTTAACCAAGATAAGGTCATGGAGGCCACGAAGGGCAAGCCACGCTGATGTGACAGCCTGGGGGAGGGGAGGGGAGGGGGAGGACAAACCAGACTGCCTGCTTCCCTGAAGGAGAGAGCAAGGGAGTAAAGGCCCTGGTCAAGAGCCCATTCAAGGGTCAGCCCTGTGGGACACAGCGTTTGCTCAAGGGCCATTAGCATCATGTCCAGGAAGACTATTTGGACAGTAGGAATTTTCTACCTAAAGAACAGGAAAAAGAGATGAGCTCTTCTGTTTATCTTTTGGCTCCCTGGTTCCCAACATTCAATCATTGGCCTTTCTGCCTATTTTAAGGTGCTATGTTGGAGTTCTTAATTTCTCTAAGTTGAAGAATAGTTTAGAGGAAATAGTGACATCGAATGTGAGCTGAGATCACCAGCTCTGGGAGTTTAGGATGTGGCTATTGACCCAAAGGAAGCCTAGGGAAGAGGCTTCTGCAGCATCCCTAAGCCCCACGGTGCCAGCAGCCACCGTCGTGCATTGGCTGTGTCCTGATCACTCTCTGTACTACAAGAAGCGGTACCTCCAAGTCCGGGCTCTTGGTTCTTTGGGAACCTCAACAGATAAACTGGTATTTCCTGTACATTTTCAAGGTGGGTCTCTGGTTTCTGGTTTCTTTTTGATTCCTGTCAACAAAAGCAGCGGTCTTTTCCCTTTTCCCCCGACTAAGGTGGCAAGAACTCTCTCACCTTTATGTCTCTATTTCTTGGCAGTCTCTTCTCTGTGCCCTTCTTCACTTCTCAAGTTTTCAGAGCCTTCCTGGACAACCTCATGACCTGTTGATAGGTTCATCTCCTCAGCGGTTATAGAACTACATATTAGGTTTGGCACATTATATTTCACTTATGTCTGTCCCCTCTCTGATTCCCTTAAGGCCAGGGACTGTGACTCACAGACCTCTTTTTCCGTCTCCGCCACAGACCCGCACACAGCACACACCCTGGGCCCTCTGTAGCACAGTAAGTGAAGCCAGACTTTGGCATCTGGGTAGAAGTCCTAGCTCTCTTCCTTGCAGTGTGCGTGGGGCACATTAGCCCCTCTGTGTCTTGTTAACCCATCTGTAGAATGAGCATGCTGTCTCCTCTTCACTGGGTTGCTGAGTTGGTTGAATCAGTTTGTTCCAATCAAATGCTTTGTACCTCCTAAGTGCCCAATCAATTTCAATAATGATTATTAGGTGAAAGAAATGCAGTACATAATGTTGAATTCTTTATTGCTTACATTTTTTTCCTCTCATCTTTTCTAAAACTTCTAAGCTAGGTAGCCCGAGTAACAAAAGTTTTCAGTTCTTAAAGATGGAACCCTAAAATCAAAAGAAGAAGCCTAGCTTCATGTGTTCAAAAAATGTATGCTCCAGATTGAAAGCAGTGATGGATCTCTAGAAAGGTTGGCATCTCTATTTCCTGTCTCCAGGTGGAATTTTAGCTTCCAGACTAAGAGGCCATCCTTTTGAAACAGAGGTCTCCATTTTCTGCTGGCTAGCAACTGTCAACACTGGAGTGTCATATATTTTTTTTTCCTATTTCAAAGTCATCTGTCATAATGCATATAGTTTTAGGCCCTCTGTCCCTGATTTGTCACCATACACTTGTACCCCATAAAATGTTAGAGGAAAAGCCTGTGGTCTTCTCTAGTACTCTAGGACTGGAATTTGAGAGGGAAAAATTTGTATCAGATTGAAGAGCAGCCTGGATCCCAAACATGGGCCTTGGCTGCCACCTGCCGGGCAATGCTATATTACAGTCCTTTCCCCTTGTGCCTAACACTCTTTAGGAATGCAGAAGAGGTACTGATTAATATAAAGAGTTTGGACTTGAAGGCAATCAGACAGATGGAGTACAGACTCATAAACTGATAAATGTGCTTCAGCAAGCTGGACTCAGGCAATGCAGTCACAGAGAAGGGGTGCGTACGGAGATTGGGAAGGAGGTACTCTGTGTGGTTGGTGCTCACCTCACGGGACCCCAGTGAATGGCTGGCCATTTTCCTCTGTTCATGAGAAGTGTGAATTAATTTCCTTTTCTAGAAGTGTAAGTTCACAGTGGCACAGAACTGTGCTACAATCTCCATTAGTAGGGTCCCGCTAACTATGACAATGAGTCCACTTTCATCTTTCCTTTATCTAGCTCTATTTGGTTTTTCTTTTTCTTTTTTTTTTTTTTTTTTTTTTTTTTTTGAGGTACTGAGGAGGGAACCCACTGAACAATACATCTCCAACCCTTTTTATTGTGTATTTCTAGGTCTTACGAGGTTGCTGAGTCTGAGCTTGGACTCGGAATCCTCCTGCCCTGGCCTCCCGAATAACTTGGATCATAGACGCGAGCTACCACGCCTGACTTTGTTCTTTATTTTTCATAATACTTGTGCTAGTTGAGCCGGATGGAGCCCAGGAAGGTGGTTAATACCAGTATTATCCTCCCAACTATGAGGTAGGTGCTGTGCTTTGAATAACTGTCCCCCGAATGTTTATGCATTCAAGGCTTGTGCCCAGAATGGCACTACTAGGAGATGACCGAGCCTTCAGGAGGTAAGGCCTTGTGCAGGTCTTTAGGTCACTGGAGGTGTGCCCTTGAAGGGATAGTGGGACACAGCCCCCTCCTCACGCTCTTTATTTCTTGGCCATGAGGTGAGCTTTATTCTCCACCATGCTCTCCCTCTATGGCATACTGCCTCTCCACAGGTCCAGAACAGCAGGGCCAATCCACCATAAATTGGAACCTTCAAAACTGTGGGCCAGAATAAAGCTTGTCTCTTCATACGCCGATCATCTCCAACTCTTCTCCTCCCCTGCATCCTACTCTGAGCTCCAGATGTAGGGGACCACTGCCCCCCCATTCTTCAAGCACCCTCCCACTGCCCACCTCATCCATTTCCTCTTGGCTCATGCTTTTCTCTCCTTTCTGCCCATCCAATTCAAACATTCCCCCACTTGCTGGTGAATCTATTTTCTCCTCCAGAGCCATTCTCTTCCCTGGAGATCATCCCCTCATCTCCGTGTTTGCTAGTTTTCAGTTGACTTTGGCCATGAATCCTGTATTAGCAGAATCCAGAGGAGAAAGTTTATGGTGCTCCCTTTTTCTCCTGCAGCTGTGGAGTGGTTGCATGCTTCTCTCTGGGTAAGGAGCCCTCTTCCACAGCCACAGCCGTAGCCACCTGCAGATCTGGGCATCCCATGCCCACTCCATCCATTGCATCTTCTGTAGGCCTAGAGACTTGGAAGCATCTTGCTGCTCCCAGAACCTAGTTGTCTCCTTTGGCACTGCCCACTCCTCTGTGCTACCCTTCTTCACACTGTCTTCAGTCACACATGTCTTCTGTGTGTTGCCAGGAGGACCCTGATTCATACAACCTCTTCCATGAGGCCTTTGCTGCTTGCTCCTTCCTTCTGGGTAACAGCAATCATTCCCACAGAGAGCACTGTGCATGCATGCATTTCTGCTCCTCCTACCTCATAGGATTAGTTGTTGGCATGATTAGTAACTCCATGGCTGTACCTTCTTTTCTATTTTGTATGCAGGATCCCAAACTTGTGGTCTGGCATGCAGTGCAAGTTCAAATTGTTTAATGAATGAATAAATGCATGCACAAAAGAGAGATCTTTTTCAAAACAACTGACCTAATGCTATCAAGATTTTTGAGTTTGATCTTTACGTGAAAAGCCCACGGCACAGATGGTACCCTCATCCACCAGCTCCTATCATATCTGAGAGGGTTCCCTGCTCAAGGATGCACTGGCACAGCTTTACAGGGAAAAAAGTAGTTCTCTGCAAGTCCCCAGACACATCATGCACTGAGATGTGAGATCTCTGGAGATAGGAAGACATGTTGCTGGACCAGGAGTGTCTGCTAATGAAACCAGCAGCATCATTCCCTGTTCTTACCCACTTACCTGATTCAATGACTATGCCGAGCTTCTACGCTGAAGGCTAGGAAGGAGGCATAGTGTAGTTCCCCTGAGCTTCCTCAGCCAGCTCCAATGACATGGCCTCTTTCATCTCACACAGTGCTAAAGCATAAAGAATTTTTGCAGCTCATCAGGAAAGAAAAGCCCAGGGACGGGCACTGAGATGGGTTTGTCTGGGATGAAGGACGGGAGTGAAACTCATTTCACAGAAAAAGACACTAGGTCTCATAGATGCTGTCTATCCTGTGCTGCTCAGAATACACAATACCCCACAGCCAGGATCTGGGGTTCATATGTTTGCATAGAAAGGCAATGAGTTGGTTCCTGAGTTCTTCAGAGGCTCCACTTTTATTTGTTACCAAAGTAACAAATAAAGTAGTTATTGATAGACCAAGGAAGGAAAGTTTTGAAAGGTGTTTGGGAAGTCAGCTGGGGATTCAACATTTGTTATGGTTACTCTGCAAGAGCTGTAGAGTTCTGAGCATCCAGAAGGATGTAGTTAAAATTTGGTGAATGAATTAAAAGACAAGGTCACATTTGAATAGCCATTGGAGGAAATTGTATGGAGATTCCTCAAAAATTGAACATTGGTACTACCATGCAATCCAGCAATCCCACTTTTGAATATATATCTAAAAGAAATAAACCAGAATCTCACCAAAAAACCCCTCTGTTCATTGTAGTATTACTCACTATAGCCAGGACATTGAATCAACCTACATGTCTATTGGGTAAATGGGGAAAAATGAAATTTAAAAAAGGACAAAGACTTGCTTCTCCTCTAGCATTCTTGTTTCTTGGCCCTGAATGTATGTGCGAGGTGGGGTTGGTCTCCTCTTGCTATATTTGGAATTCTAAGCTTGTTTCAGTGAATAACTGACATTTGACTTCACAATGGAATATTATTCAGCCACAAAAAGAAAATCTTATCATTAGCAACGACAGGGACAGGGACATTATACTAAGAGAAATAAACCAATCGCAGAAAGAAAAATACTCACTTATATGTAGAATCTAAGAAAGTTAAATTTATAGAAGGGAAGAATAGAATGGGAGTTATTAGGGACTAGGACATTGGGGGAGTGAGGAAATGTTGGTTAAAGGATACAAATTTTTCAGTTAAAAAGTGAATAGGTTCTGTTCATCTAATATAGAGTGTGGTGAATATTTTTAAAATACTGTGTGTACTACATTCTTGAAATTTTGCTGAAAGAGTAGGGTTTTGTTTTTTGTTTTGTTTTGTGTGGTGCTGGTGATCCAACCCATGGCTTTGTGCCTGCTAGGAAAGTGCTCCACACTCCCAGCCGGAGAATAAATCTTATATGTTCTCACTGCACATGGAAAGAGATAATTGTGTGTGGTGATGGGTGTGCTTATTAATTCGATTGTGGTGATCACTACACAATGTACACATATATCAAACCATCCCATCACACACCTTGAATATATGTAATTTTTATTTATAGATTATACATCAGCAGAACTGCGGGGAAAATACAAAGACACAAACAAAGTCACTGTAGGCAGAGCTAACCTGAAGTCCCCTCCCCTCAGCACAACGTCCATAGCACACACCCCACAGTCCACCCATGGCTGCCACTTAGCTCTTTGCCCTGCTCCTCGTGTCAGTATTTGGACACCTAAGCTGACCTCTTGCTTTTCCTCCAGCGTCCTTCTTTCTTGGCCCTAAGCCTGGGTGTGTGTTTGGGTCAGTCTCCTTATGTGGCTATATCGGGAATTCCAAGTCTGTGAATAAACTGACATTTCACTTCACATCCTGATTCTGAGAAGAGACTCCTTTTCACTGACTGTATTTTTAGTTCCCTGTGGTCATTTGGAATGGCTGATAGGAGAACTGGAAAGGCCACAGACTTGCCTTTTGTTTAGAGGAGCATGTTTGCAGGCTGTGACCCTGATACTTGGGAAGAGAGTTCAGGTAGACGTTTGTGGTTTGGGCCACCATCGTTGCTTCTTCAACACCCTGAGACAAATGCACAAAGTAGAGATTCCTTTTGGGCCACTGAGAAGATAGGGCTCTGTGAGAATCACCATATCACATACGATGGGGACTATTCCACACCCCTTACTACCCGTGGACCCAGGGAGCAAAGGGACCCTAGAGCAAATGAATCAATGACCTATATTGTACCTGCCCAGTGCTTTGCTCATGGCAGACTGGCTGGACCACTGGTCTAGAGATCTGTACCTCCTACCCTTAGGAGTTCCTCAGGGACTCAGGAGTCTAGGGTGAAGCCGCCCATGTAGGGATGTCAACCCCGATATCCTTTCCTTGTTTTCCCTTGGGTGTCTGGGAGTCTGTGACCAATTTACCTGACAAGAACCACCTAGAGGAGGAAAAGTCTGTTTTGAGCTCACTGTTTCAGAGGTTCAGTCCGTGGTCAGCCCTTTCCATTGCTCTGGGCGCGAGGTGAGGCAGAACCTCATGGACATGGTGGAGGACAGCTGCTCAGTTCATGAGAGCCAGGAAGAGGGAGGAGGGAGAGAGGGAAAGCACTCTGCTTACCAGGGACAAAATGTAAATCCCAAAGACACGACTCACTTCCTTCAGCCACATCCTACCTACCTACAGTTACCCTACAGCCAGTCCATGGATCAACTGATTAGACCAACTCACAATCAAATCATTTCACCTCTGGGCATTCTTGCATTGTCTCACACTTGAGCCTTTGGGAAACACCTCATATTCAAACCGTAATAGTGAGAATGGCCCTTATACCAGGAGATGGGTGTCAATCTGGAAGCATCGCTGCCTTCCCACTGGCTGTTGGTGGCCCTCTAGCTGAGGGATGCACCCATCACCAATATTCTGCCCTGTGGGATTCTGTGCTGACAGGGCCATGGAGGTCATTCTCTGGAAGTCACTCTGGGCTGATGCTTCCCCATGTGTGAACATCAACCTGATAAATCTTACCTGTAGGTTGCTGCGTGATACAAATGCAACTGCAAAGCTTGAAACAGCTCCCTCTTCTGGACGGGAGGACCTCCACACATGGAGAGCTGGCCAGTTAGGATAGGAGCCTGGGACCTGCCGTGTCACGGGACGGCTCTATCCTGGCTGCATCATGCCAGGATGATGCCTTCCTCAACGGTGAACTCAAAACTCCACCCGCTAAAGACTGAGATCCCTGTTTTCGTCCCCACAACCAGCCTTCTTGATCTTTGGTAATGTCCTAGAAAACAGTCGATGATGGGGTGCTGTTCATTTCTCTTGCTACTGTCTCCAGGAGCTTCAACACTGCTTTGGTAGGAAATGTGTGTGCTCTCACACACGATGTTTAATGTGCTGCTGCATTCTGACCTGTTAGAGTCTGTAAACAAGTCAGGATGGCGCCTGGCATTTTGCAGAGGGAGTGGTTTGTGAAGTTACGCCCCCGAGCCATTAAGTGTGGAGATTCCTTATTGGTTGACTGCTGTATCTAGTTTATGTTAATTAAGATAAGCTGTGTGGAATGTATATATACCCCTCCTGTCCTACAATAAACGGCTCCTACCCCTGCTGTATCAGTCTACACAATTACCCCCCGGTTATTTTGCTGCAGCTGGACTGTGGCACTGACCTATTTTTTTTCCATATTATGAGTGTGTGTGTGTCTCTCTGTGTGTGAATGAATGTATGCACATGCTTGTGAGTATATTTAAACAAAACTAGGATCATGTGTTACATAGAGATTGTTACTTTTATTTAATTAGTATCTTGTTTGTGGATAATATTAGCTAATTTAGAGAAAGCTGCAAAAATGGTACAGTGTTCTGGAATACTTTTTTTTTTTAACTTCCCCTAATGTTAACTACTTTCTTAGATAACTATGGTACATTTGTCAAAACTAAGAAACAAACATTGGTCCCTTATTATTAACTAGACCACAAACTGTATTCAGATTTTATGAGTTTTTCTAGTAATGTCCTTTTTCTGTTCCAGGATCCAATATAAGATACACATTGCACTTATCACGTCTCCTCAGTCTCCTAGTTTCTCAGCCTTTCCTTGTTTCCCATAACCCTGACAATTTTAAGGAGCACTGGTCAAGTAGTTTGCAGTGTGCCCCTCAATTTAGTCTGTCTACCATTTTCTCATGATTAAACTGAGGTTATGGGTTAATGGCAGCAAGGTCACAGAGGTGAAATGCCCTCTCACAGCAGCACATCAGAGTTTGTGTGGCGGCAGCATGAATTACCACTTGGTTAAGGGGGTGTCTGTCAAGTTTCCACAGTATGAAATTACCATTTTCTCCAACCTGCTGTTCTTTACTAGTGAGTCACAGTCCAGCTACACTCAAGGGAGGGAATTAAGCCCCATCTCCTGGTGAGGGTGAGTATCACATATATTATTTGGAAATTTTCTAGAAAGACCCTGTTATTTCCTCCCTCATTTATTTATTTAGCCATTTATTTATATCACTGTGGAGTCAGTTATGTTTATTTTTAAGAGTTAAAATTTAAATTTAACAATGTAATTATTTTGTCATGCAAATTTTCTTACTTTTGACCATTGGGATCTCTTTTTGATGACTTCTGTGCCCTTTTAACATGCTCCTATATCTTCCCCCTACTCTCTCTCTTGTTCTCTCTCTCTCTCTCTCTCTCTCTCTCTCTCTCTCTCTCTCTCTCTCTCTCTCTCTCTCTCTCTCTCTCTCTCTCTCTGGTGAGTGCTTTCTTACCTGCTAGCTCTACAATGTGCTTCAAGTTCATTTTGCATTTCCATTCTTCATACCTACAATCAGCCATTTTTTCCCTAATAGCTATGGTTTCTTTCTTTGGAGAACTATATTTTAAAACCAAGACTTGGGAATTGAGGATGCTCATTACTACTGGGATGTCACCATTGCTAAGCCTTTAATCAGATGGAGCTAGGAAATGTATGTGTTCATATGTAAACATGTGTGTGTGTGTGTGTGTGTGTGTATTTGCATCTCTACCTATTTATATAAATATAAATTCTTAAAAAGATCCAGAGTTCATGAGTTACCTTATCTCTAATCCTATGTTAGCGGTTTCGTTCTAGTCTTCTTTTTAACTTATTTGTAATTTCATCCTCTAACTGTGAGGAGTTTGGTTCCCATTATCTATAACTTATTTACTGATGTGTTCAATCCTAATGTATATTTAAAGTACTTTCAGAATTGCTAACCTGTACCCTGACAATGAGAGTTTTACATACTGATGTTTTCCTCTTTTCTTTAGTGTAAAAGTTCTGAAAGTATAAAATACATACACAAAAGTGCTCTGGTTGAACTGAAAGTCTCCAAGAAGGATGTATATGGGTGACCACACTCGCCTCCTCCTCCACAAACAAAAACACAAACAACAAACATCTGCATTTCAAGGTGATTAGCCAAAGGAAGTGCTAGAACCCGTGAAGGGACATATGGGAAGCAGAGATGGCAGCAGAATGAGAAAGGGGGTGGGGGTGTGGGGGTGGGGTGGAGGGAAGCATATTAGCAACTGAAATCTAAGCTCCACAGCTGAGGGGAAAGGTAAATGGGAGAGTCCCTGGGGAACCCATCAACATGGATTCTGTTCATCCTGGTTACAGGAGAGTCCCACAGTTGTCACTGGCTTGGAACCCAGTTGGGGAAGCTCCCCTGAGCATGCCCAGTAGCCTTGCCTCAGAGAGGAAACTCACACGGCCTCCTCCCCTAACCCCCAGAGCACGTGGTGCTGCAGCATGTCACCCTGTCAAGAAAGGAGCTACTGTTAGAATTCATGTTACCTTTGAAACCTCTGAATATCCCCATCTCTGGGGCCCCACAGACATTCCACCACATAAGCATAAGGCTTGCAGCCTCATAAACCCAACTCTACCCAGTAGTGTGCCCATGAGCCCAGCACCCAAGCCCATGCAGGGACTAGCACAGTAGGGGTTCCTGCCCCCAAGACCTGGAAGCCAGAGTTCCTGCCCGCTAAGACCTGGAGCCTGCTCTGTGCTACTGCTTTAGGTTCATGCACCATGGTGGGGACTTAGGGCTAGTATTTCAACACCCTCCCTCCATCACCACCTTGGCCTGCATGCTACCATAGAGATTGAAGCTCTATGCTGTCTGCTGCCTTCCTCTCCTGCAAGCTCCCATCAGTTATAACTGAAGAAGCTACAGGGAGACTATGCTACAGCATCCAACTAGAACCAAAGCCAATGTAGCTTAGCAAACCGACACCCTAAGATACATAATGAGAATAAAGTGTTGGTGAAAGTCACTTTATAAAAATTGATAGAGACAACAGATCCACTAGAAACATAAACATAGGAATACAGGATGAAAAAGTAAGTTAACATGATGCCTCCAAAGGATTATAATAACTCCTGAGAGCAATAGACCCCAGAGGAAATGATAGAGACAAAATGCCCGATGAAGAATAGAACTCCTAGTCTATGAAATGATAAATGAAAATGTCCCTAATCTTAGTCTTGGGAAAGATGTGAACATCCGGGTCCAGGAGACCCAAAGGACCCCAGACAGATTTGACAGGAAAAAAAAAAAGCATTTTTCACTGTTGAACTTTCAAATGTCCAAGACAAAGACACAATTCTAAAAACAGCATGGGAAAAGAGCTAAGTCACACTTAAGGAAACTTCTACACGACCAGTTGTAGATTTCTCAGCAGAAAACTTATAAGCTAAGTGAGAATGGAATGACACATTCAAAATTCTGAAAGAAAAAATGTGCCAAACAAAAATATTTTACCCAGCAAAGCCATCCCTCATAAATGAAAGGAAAATTAAAAAATATTTTTCAGAAAAAGCAAAAACTAGGGAAATTAATCATTACTGGACCAGCCCTTTGAGAAATGCTTAAAGGATTCCTACATCTGGGAGCAACAGGATGGTGAGAATAAACTAAACCCACACAGAGCAGAAGGCAATGAATGGTAAAGGTCAGATCACAAGTAAATGAAATAGAGACTAAACAGAAGAGAGAAGGCAATGAAATGAAGAATTGAATTTTTGAAAAGATAAACAAAATCGGTAAAACTGTGGCCAGGGTAATCAGCAAAAAAAAGGTGAGGAGGCTCAAATAAGTAAAATCAGAAATGAAAAAGGAGACATGCAATCGATACCACAGATAGAAGATCATTGGGACTATTATGAATCACACCCAACAGATTGGAAAGCCTATAAGAAATGGATAGATTTCTGGATACATGTAACCCACCAAAATTGAACCATGAAGACACAGAACACTTGGAGATCAATAACAAGCTATGAGAATGGATCAGCAACAAAACTTCCCCAAACAAAGAGAACCCCAGGACCTAATGGCTTTGCTACGAATTCCACGATGCACTTCAAGAACTAATCTTAATACATCTTAAGAAATTCCAAGAAATACAGAAAGGAAGGAACTCTGCCAGACTCATTTTATGAGGCCAGCATTATCTTGGTACCAAAACCAGACAAAGACATAACAAAAAAGAAATCTACAGAGCAATGTCCCTGAGAATATAGCTGCAAAATTTTCTTTCAACAACAAAAAAAAAAAAAAAAAAGAAAGAAAGAAAAAAAAAAAAGAAACAAAATCCAACACATGTTAAATGGCATTTATCCTTGGGATGTCAGAATGGTTCAACAAATATAAGTCAATACATGTTATAAAGCACATCAACAGATAAAAAAACAAAAACCATCTGATCATCTCAGAAAAACCATTCAATAAAATTCAAAATCCTTTCATGCTAAAAACCCTTAATAAATCAAGTATAGGGACAGGGCTTAACACAATAAAGACTATATAGGACAAACCCACCACCAACATCATGCTAAATGGAGAACATCTGAAAACATTTTCTCTAAGATCTGCCATGAAACAAGAATATCCATTCCTATTCCACACAGTACTGGAAAACTTAGCCAGAGTAATCAGGCATGAGAATGAATCAAGGACATACAAATTGGAACGGAAGGAGTCAAGTTACCTCTATTTGCAAATGACACACAATATTTTACAAATAAACACCTAAGACTACACCAAAAGTTGTTAGAACTGATAAACTAATTTAGAAAAGTTGTAAGATGCAAAATCAACATACAAAACCAGTAGCATTTTAATAAGATTCAATACATTTAGAAATAAATTTAAGAAGTGAAATAACAATATAATGAAACTTTATAAAAGACCCATGAAAGAAATCATAGAGATCAGAAAAAAAAAATGGAAAGACTTCCTTTGCTCATGGATTAGAAGAAATGATATGGTTAAAATTTTCATACCAGGGCTGGGGATGTGGCTCAAGCGGTAGCGTGCTCGCCTGGCATGCGTGCGACCCGGGTTCGATCCTCAGCACCACATACCAACAAAGATGTTGTGTCCGCCGAGAACTAAAAAATAAATATTAAAAATTCTCTCTCTCCTCTCTCACTCTCTCTTTAAAAAAAAAAAAAAAATTTCATACCACCCAGACTAGTCTGCAGATTCACTACAATTTCTGTCAAAATATCAGGCAATTCTTCACAAACCTAGAAAAAAAAATCACAAAATTCTTATGAAATTACAAAAGACACAGAATAATCAAAGCAGTTCTGAGCAAAACAAAACAAAAATGACAAAAAATCAGAAGCATCACAATACCTGAATTCAAACCATACTATACAGCTACAGTAAACAGCCTGGTGCAGGCATAAGAGCAGACCATTAGACCTATGAAGCAGAAAGAAACTCCAGAAGTTAACCCATGTATTCACAGCCAATAGCTGTCAACAAAGGCATAAAGAGCGTACATTGGTGAAATTACAGTCTCTTTAATAAATGGTGGTGAGAAACTGGATGTACACATGTAGATTGAAACTAGACCCCTTCCATTCACATGATACAAAAATAATTCAAAAGTGGATCAAGCACCTAAATGTAAGACCAAAACTGTGAAACACTAGGAGAAAACTTACGGGAAACACTTCAAGACAATGAAGTAGGCAAAAATGTTCTCCTTCTCTTCCTCCTCCTCCTCCTTCTTCTCTTTCCACCTCCTCCTTCTTTTAGAAGACCCCAAAAGCAAAACTAGAAAGTGGGATTATATTATACTAAGAAACTTCTACACAGAAAAGGAAAAAACCAACCATCAAGATAGAATCTACGGTCAGGTGCACCTGTAATCCCAGTAATTTGGGAGGCTGAGGCAGGAAGATTGCGAGTTCCAAGCCAGCCTCAGCAATTTAGCAAGGTGCTAAGCAACTCAGTGAGACCCTGTCTCTAAATAAAATATACAAAATAGGGTTGGGATGTGGCTCAGTGGTTGAGAGCTCCTGAGTTCAATCCCTGGTACCCAAAAAAAAAAAGGAATCTACAGAATGGGAAAAATTTTTGCAAACTATTTTTCTCACAAATGGTTAATATCCAGAGTATATAAAGAACTCAAACAACTAAAAAGCAAAATAATAATAATCCCATAATAAAAAGGATAAATGACCTAAATAGACGTTTCTTTAAAAAAAAGATATACACATGGCCAAGAAGTATATGGGAAAGCGTTCAACATTACTAATAATTAGGGGAATGCAAGTCAAAACCACAATGAGATATCAAAAGGAAAAAAAAAACATGACAAATACCAGGATGCAGAAAAAGAGGGACTCTTGTACACTACTTGTGGGAATGCACATCTATCATGGCAAACAGTATGTAGGTTGCACAAAAAAACTAAAATTAAAGTTACCATATGATTCAGAAATCCCACTATTATGTATATAGCCAAAGAATAAGATCACTATATCGAAGCAATACCTGTCTGTCTGTGCTTATTACAACACTGTTCACAATAGCCAAGATATGGAACCAACCAGTATGCCCATGGATGATTAAGGGGATTTTTTAAAATGTGGCATATATACACAATGGAATATTATTCAACCACAGAGAAGAAAGGAATCCCTCTATTTGTGACACATGGATGAAAGTGGAGAACCTATATTGCGTGAGATGAGCCAGGCACAGATAGAAAGTACTGCCTGGTCTAATTCATTTATGGAGCTAAAAAAAAGTTGACTGTAGAAGCATAGAGGTCATTAGAGGCTAGGAAGGGAAAGGAGAGGGTGGACAGCCAGAGGGTGGACAATGGGTACCAAAACTCAGTTGGAGGTAGTAGCTCTGGTGTTATATGGAGAGATAGGGCAACTACAGTCTAAAACAATTTATTATACTTAAAAAAAAAAGAGAGAGAACAGTTTCAAGGTTCCCAATCCATAGAAATGATAATATTTTAGGAGATGGAAATGTTAATTACCCCAATTCAATTATTACACAACGTAGTATACATGTATCAGTTTACAATATCATACCCCATAAATATGTGCAAATATTATGTCAATAAATAATAAACTATGCAAGTAAAAACCCCAAGGCATGCATTTGCACCAAGTGAATACTTTCTGTTAATCTGTACCGGATCAATAAACAAAATGTTACCAAATTCCAGAAGCCATGTGACCCTTTGCTAATCATCTGTCTCCACAGAGAGAAAGCACTAATGTGCCTTCTAACGCTAAGTGAGTTTGGGCTGTTTTTGAACTTCACAGGAATAAGTCATTCTGTGTTGTTCCTCTTGCTCAGCATCATGCTTTTGAGATTGGTGTAGGTAGTTATAGCTCATTCATTTCCATGTGGCCTGCTTTCTTTTTTTTTTCATTTGTTCTTTTTAGGTATACACCACAGTAGAGTGTATTTTGATACATGGAGTATAACTTATTCTAATTAGGACCCATTCTTGTGGTTGTACATAATGTGGAATTTTACTGGTCGTGTATTCATACATAGTTATGTCCGATTCATTCTGCTGTCTTTCCTATTCCCATCCCTCCTCCCTTCCCTTTATTCTCCATTGTCTAATTTAATGAACTTCTATTCTTCCCTCCCCCCTTATTATGTGTTAGCATCCGCATATAAGAGAGAACATTTGGGCTTTTGGTTTTTGGGGATTGTCTTATTTCATTTAGCATGATTGTCTCCAGTTTCATCCATTTACCAGCAAATACCGTAATTTCATTCTTTTTTATGGCTGAATAATATTTTATTATGTATATATACCACATTTTCTTTATCTATTCATCTGTTAAAGGGCATCTGTGGAATGTTGGTTTCATAGCTTAGCTACTGTAAATGGTGCTGCTATAAACACTGATATGGCTGTGTCACTATAGTACGCTGATTTTAAGTCCTTTGGGTATATAGCAAGGAGTGGGATAACTGGATCAAATGGTGATTCCATTCCAAGTTTTTTGAGGAATCTCCATACTGCTTTCTAGAGTGGTTGCACTAATTTGCAGTCTCACCAGCAATGTAAGAACGTACCTTTTCCTCACATCTTCACCAACATTTATTGTTACTTGTATTCTTGATAATTGCCATTCTCATTGGTGTGAGACAGAATATCAGTGTAGTTTATTTTGCATTTCTCTAATTACAGAAATGTTGAATATTTTTTCATGTATTTGTTGACCATTCATTTTTCTTCTTCTGTAAAGTGTCTGTTCAGTTCCTTTGCCCACTTATTGATTGGGATATTTGGGTGGATTTTTTTTAGCTTTTATTTATTTATTTATTCCCCCCCTTTCCCCTGACAACCTCTTATATGTAATTTTGTGTAACATTGAGGGTCTCCTTCCTTTTCCATACGATTTCCCTTCTCTCTCCCTTTCCCTCCCCCACTCGTCTCTGTTTAATGTTAATCTTTTCCTCATGCTCTTCCTCCCTGTTCTGTTCTTAGTTGCTCTCCTTATATCAAAGAAGACATTTGGCATTTGTTTTTTAAGGATTGGCTAGCTTCACTTAGCATAATCTGCTCTAATGCCATCCATTTCCCTGCAAATTCCATGATTTTGTCATTTTTTAATGCTGTGTAATACTCCATTGTGTATAAATGCCACATTTTTTTTATCCATTCATCTATTGAAGGGCATCTAGGTTGGTTCCACAGTCTAGCTATTGTGAATTGTGCTGCTATGATCATTGATGTGGCAGTATCCCTATAGTACGCTCTTTTAAGATCCTCAGGGAATAGTCTGAGAAGGGCAATAGCTGGGTCAAATGGTGGTTCCATTCCCAGCTTTCCCTGGAATCTCCATACTGCTTTCCAATTTGGCCTCACCAATTTTCAATCCCACCAGCAATATACAGTGTAATTTGGGTTTTTTTTTTTTTTTTTTTGGTTTTTGGTTTTTGAGTTCTTTGTATATCCTGGAAATTAATGCTCTATCTGAGGTGTAGTAGACTGCTTTCTTAACCTTATATCATGACCTCTTCCCCTTTCTTAAATATTTTTTTAATCTGACTTTTAACAACTATATAATATTCTGTAGTACAATTTACATAAACAATTTACTCATCCCACATGATCAATCATTTAATTTGCTTTTGAGTTCTGTATTATAAAGAATTCTGGCCAATTATACCTTCATATCTATTGGACAATTATTTGATAACCCTAATGCTTCAAAATTCATAAAATCAAATATGGAGTTTTGCATTCCATTCTGGCCCTTAGTCCTCCGAGCACATCCAGAGTGGGGCTTAGGAGGGTTCTGAGGATTTTGGGAACTGACTTATGAAGCTCAGCAGGGTGAACTGGGACTATTTGGCATGAGGGTGGATAAGACAAGAGTTTTCAAATACTTGAAAATCTATTTTAAAAATGGGTAGACATCTTCTGTTAGAAAGTCCCAATCCTCATATGCAACTACACCCATATTCCTGAGGAAGGGCCTCTTCGGGGTCTATTCCAAGTTGATGACTAAGTCCCCATCAGTGACTTTAGTTCCAGGGATGCACAAACAAGTTGCTCATGTAAGTCTTCTTGGGACCCTCCTCCGAATTTGGCTCAGGTGACAAATGTTCCTTGAAGCCTTTGTGAGATAAACAGCCTGGCGATGGGCATCGAACACACACAGCAAATCCCAACAGTCAGAACAAAGACGGGGCCCCATTTCTCAGGCAGTGTGAGCAGGTCCCCGGCCCCCGGCCCACACTGCACACTGAATCTGTGCCACCTCCCCTGCCTCCATCACACTCAAGACAGAGCTGCGGCTTCTGCCAATTCTGGGAAATAAACAGGAGATTATATTTGGGGACGGAGAGGAGGACATGGGCTGGAGGTCCCTAAGAATCCCCTGGATTTAAAACTCTTCTTGGTGACCGTGGAATGGAGCTGAGTGATCCCTCCATCTGTGTCACCCTGGAGCTCCAAAGACACAGAGCTAAAATCCCTTCATGGGATTGACCTTAAAATGCAGCCAATTTTCAGAAATGATTGGAAAATCTTTCCTGAAAGGAGAGATGCCGGGATTGAATTCTTCAAGGAAGAAAAGCAAAGGAAAGCAACATCCCTGGCGGGTGGTGTGTGTGTGTGTGTGTGTGTGTGTGTGTGTGTGTGTGTGTGTGTAGCCGGGAGAGTGGCTACATGTGGGGAAGAAAACAATGCTTAGCAGCATTTCCTAGATTCCTGATTCATACTTTCCTTCTGATGTCAGGAACGGAGCATCCTTTTTCCTCCTCTGGCAGCTTGGTTATGGCCCCAAGAAATCCAAGATAAATGAGATGCTCTGTGAATGTAGCCTGAAACAGCTGGGCATTGCTGGACACAACTACAATGGTTGGTCAAATGGGGCCATCTGGTTCACTTCCCCAGAGGTTTAGTAATGGCAGCAAGACCAATAAAGATAATCCCATCAGCCACTGCCAGGCCGAAGCTCCCAGGAGCCCAAAAGCTGGGCTGGGGAGATGAGGTTTCTTTTCCATGGGAGCAGAACAGGGAGAGTGGTAGGTGAGCTGCCTGTGGGCTTGTGCTTCTTTTGCCTGCAGTACTGGGTTCCTGTGGCCCTGGGGGACAACCTCCCAGGGCAGTTGGGAGATTGCCTGGAAGATTTTGCCCCTTGCAATTTGGCAGCACATGGATGGCTAGATTCCATAGCAACTCATCATCATGAGAATTCTCAGCTCATTGTGTGACAGAGGTTTGTCTCTCTTAACTGGGTAAAGGTCTCTCATCTGGAGGTCAGAAGACTTGGCAGGAGGACTGACCTCTGTCATACTGACCTCTTTTGCCAGTAGTTTTAGACAAAAGATTGAGATTTTTTTCCTGACACTCAAATTTTTCATCTGTGAAATGAGGACAGTGATTTCTTGCTTCCAGGATTGTTATGAACATTATATAAAAACACGGATACGGAGATGTGTGGTAGAATGACATTAGCCATTTTAGTGGAAGATGAAATCATTTAAAATGTGTTTGTGAGTTGTGTGCAGTGGTGCATGCCTATAATCCCAGCAATTTGGGAGGCTGAGGCAGGAGGATTGCAAGTTTGAGGCCAGCCTGGACAATTTAATGAAGTCCTGTCTCAATAAAAAACAAAAATGGGTTAGGGATGTAGCTCAGTGTTAGAGTATGCCTAGGTTCAATCCCCAGTACCACACACACACACACACAAATAAAAGATCAAATTAAATACATTTGTGATATTCACAACTAAGTGTCTGTTCTTTGTAGTGACGGGTGACATGTAGACCTGACAGCCACCAAGGATATAAGTATTTCCTCTCAGCCTCTAGACTCAAACTTTTAAAAATCACTTAATTGTTTTCTCATAAAAGAAGGTACAGACCAATGGGAAAACTTGCCTGATATCTGGGTTAGTCAGCTTTCCATCACTATAACAAAGTAGCTGAGAAATTAACTTATAAGGACAAAATATTTATTTTGATTCGGTTTTAAAGTGTACTCATTGCTTTGGGCCTCTGATGGGAATGGCTGATGGGAATTTTGGGGAAAATATGGCAGAGAAAATCTCTCCTCTCATGACCAGGAAGCAAAAGGGAATGAGGAAGGGGCTGGGGTGTCTCTAATCCCCTTTGAGGGCACATCCTCAGTAACCTAAGGACCTCCCACTTTAGCCCCACCTCTTCAAGGTTCTATTTCCTTCCAATAGTGTCACCCTAGGGACCAAACCCAGGCCTTTGGGGACATTTAAAATCCAAACTATGGCACTCTCCATGCCTTAATTTTTGCTCCTTACAGAGGAACTAATGAGCTGGAAGCTGTCAGAGATTAGTGGATCTGAAGATGAGATCTGAAGCTAGTTAGATCAAGGTTCAGAAAAAGTGCCCTTCAATAGATGAATGGATAAAAAAATGTGGCATTTATACACTATGGAGTATTACTCTGCATTAAAAAATGACAAAATCATAGAATTTGGAGGGAAATGGATGGCATTAGAGCAGATTATGCTAAGTGAAGCTAGTCAATCTTTAAAAAACAAATACCAAATGACTCCTTTGATATAAGGGGAGTCAACAGGACAGGGTAGGGACGAAGAGCTTGAGAAGAAGATTTACATTAAACAGGGATGAGAGGTGGGAGGGAAAGGGAGTGAGAAGGGGAATCGCATGGAAATGGAAGGCGATCCCCAGGGTTATACAAAATGACATATAAGAGGAAAGGAGGGGTAAGACAAGATAATACAAATGGAAGAAATGATTTACAGTAGAAGGGGTAGAGAGAGAAAAGGGGAGGGGAGGGGAGGGGAGGGGAGGGGAGGGGGGATAGTAGAGAATAGGACAGACAGCAGAATACATCAGACACTAGAAAGGCAATATGTCAATCAATGGAAGGGTAACTGATGTGATTCAGCAATCTGTATACGGGGTAAAATTGGGAGTTCATAACCCACTTGAACCAAACCGTGTAATATGATGTATTAAGAACTATGTAATATTTTGAAAGACCAATAATAAAAAAATAAAAAATAAAAAAATAAAAAAAGGTTCAGAAAAAGGACCAGAGCTAGCCAAAATCAACATTTAGAGCTGGGCCTGCTGTGTAGACCCCAGGATCAAGTGATCTTTGGTTCCTACCCACTCTGAAGTTTCCTAGGCTGAGACAGAATTGAGAATGTAGGTCAATAATGTTACTTGGTTTCCCCAGTCCCCTTCCTGTCATTAGCCATCTTAGACATGGGTGTTCTGTGACATCAAAGGGACGACTCTTGAACAAAACACCCAGGAATGTCATCCAAGAGGGCAAATGAAACACCCTTAGTTTGGTGTGTGTGTGTGTGTGTGTGTGTGTGTGTGTGTGTGTTGGGAGGCAGGGAGGGACTATTTGGTCTGAGGATGTGCCCATTGATCATAGATTCAGGGAGGAGAGGGTACAAAATGACAAAATAGGTCCTAATCACAAGGGCCTCTTTGACTCAGGAGAACGTGACAAGGGGAATGACTTGGATTTAGCTTGTTCCACTAAGGGCACATTTGTGAGTCAGAGGAGGACAGGGTCCTTTCTAACCTAAAAATAAAGCTGTAGGGACAAAGCCTTGTCAAGGGAGGGTTTGTGGCTTGACCTTTTCTATTTCTGAATGTGTATGGAGTGTGTGTGGTGAGAGCAGGAAGAAGGGGAGCCCGGCTCTGCTTCTAAGAAGCCACGTTGGTGAAGCACTCGGAGGCCACAGCGGTCACAGGCCAGGCCGAGAACGTCAAGCCAGGATGGTAGACCTGTAAATCTCTTGTTTGCTAAGGACCCAGCATCTTTGTCCCCAGCCTACTTTGTTGTTCCTCTTGACCCTTACTATCATGGTTCTGGTTATGCAGCCAGGGGGACATGGCTCTCACTTAGTCACAGCACACACAGTGCACCCCACCCATTCACAAGTGTGCTGCCAAACTTTAACCAATATTGAAAACAACAACAACAACAAAAACTGGCTTTGGGTTTCTTGAGGACGTATGTGTGCTGTCCTGGTGATGTCCACTTGATTTGGGACACAACACAGAGCAGGAGGCACAGGATGAGGGAGAATCACCATCAGAACATACAAGAATTCTGCTTGTGATGTGTCACAAAGCAAGCTAGGACTGAAAAGCCACCACACCATTCACGAAGTAATGGAACATACATTTTGCTTCCTTTGGACGCACAGCTATTAAATGCAGCAGATGAAATTCTGCCACCAATACAAAAATGGCTGGACCAAGGCTGAACAACCCTGCAGGTGATATCAGAAAATCCTGGTGGTTATATCCTCTTCACTTTCCTTGCCTGCAACGGGCCCGACAGAAAGCAAGCATCTGCTGGCCATCTCCACCGTGGGCTGACCACTGCGACTCAGAAGTCCCTTGAAATCAAGCCCCAAAGGCAGTGGAAAGGAGGGGTGAGAATGAAAGATGCCCCACTTCTTTTCCACTCGTCACATGGTTCCTATCTCACCCTGCTTCATATTTACCCCCATCCCACCCTTAACCCACCCTGCTCCTAGCCTGCATCCCCCTCATCCGGATAAATTCTGGTGGTTCTGCAAAGGCCAGCTTCGTATCCTGCTCCTTGGAGAAACCTTCCCCAGATGCTCCATCCTAGAGTACTCTCTCCTTGACCTCAACTACTACGCATTTGTATTCTGCACCACGTAATCCTAACGCCTATTGATGACCTCTTTTATGTTTGCCATTATTTCCATGGGATCACTTGTTTTCACAACTGAGCTGGGACATAGGGGGCAAGAGCGAGGTGTCTGGGCTTCCCAGCGAAATCCCAGGCCTGGAGCTTGCACTCTCTAAAACACAGCTCTCTGGTATATACAATGGGTTGAATCTTCTCCCACCCCATGGGGTGATGGAGAGGAGTAAATAAGTGAAAGTACATAAAGCTCGTGCAATAATGGTCAGCGCAAAGGAAGGTTTGGAAACCATTGGTATTGTCATCACCAGATGACAAAGAAGTCATTTGTTTAGATTCTATATTCTCCCCATATATGGGTCCTCACTACACCCAGAGCATAATTGGAAGTCTAAAAATATAGATAAAATAAGAACTTCACACACAGGTTGGTACGGCCCCTGGTGTAACTTTGCTGGGTGACCTGGTTAAAATGACAAGTTTGTGACCCCACCCTTCAACTCCCCACGGATCAAGGGGTGAGAACTCTGGCGCTGACCTGCTTGGCAGTGTCTTGGGAAATGGCCCGTGAGTCAGAACATAAGCTCCCAGGGGGCTGAGAGCATGTGTTCCACCACCTTCCTGGGGCCTCTTCTAGCCTCACACTCCATAAATCTGAATTTGATGAGGATGGGCAACGAGTGGAGATGCTCCCCAGTGGGTCTGTGCCAAGAGCCCTGCCCGAAGGGTCTGTCAGCGCCTGTGATGAAGTAATCGCAGGGGGACAGCTGCATCTCTCTGCCTTGGTAAACAGATGAACTCAGCCAACACCCTCCACAGCAACCAGCACAAAAGAGGAGCAGCCCGCGAGGCCACCTTGCTCCGGGGCCAGCACATTAGGCAGCAGGAGGAAACCAGTTCATGTATCCCCCTCACGTCACTTGTGGGATGCTAAAGCCCTGAGTACAGTACTGCCTGAAGTTCTGCATCTAGAGGTCTCCAAGATCCCTTTACACTATTCATGAGCCAGAATAAAACTTACCGAAGTACGTCACATACAGGTATAAGAATGAAATAACCCATTATTATATATAATTATCATGCACCAACTTAAAAAAAAAAAAAAAAAGAATATGTCTGGAGGAATCCCAGTCGTGGCACCCTCCTCTGGATGAGAGACTTGAGGGGGTCGAGAATAATTCCCCGGTGCATGCTGCTCTATCTCCTGCCTGTCTGCAGAGAAGATTGGTCTCAAGTGACATGTTGGGTGCAGTCTTAGATCTAGACCAACTGATCTGCACTGTGACTGAGACAGCTTATTCTGAGCTTTGGTTTTTCCAGTGTGCAGTGGGGAGAATAATGCAAGTCTGGGCCCATTAGACCTGGGATCTTTTTTAAATCATAGAATTCCCCAGTTCTTAGTTGGAACTCAAAATTTGTTTGCTGGGTGAATCCCAACTGCGTGAGAATGTTCTGATTGAGTTTGGGTGTCTCCAAGAAATCATAAGAGAAAAATGTTACATCTACGGCTCCAGACATTGGCCTGAGAGCGGGGGAGTTAATGTTATCGCCACCCAGAATAGTAGGAGAAGGGAGCAAAAAGAGTTAGATCTCTTTCCCTCAAGACTTTAGAGGGTGCTTTATGAAAACTGAGAGGCACTAAGGTTTACTATCTCCTGCATAAATCTCATTGAGCCTCAGTTTCCTCATCTGTGAAACAATGACAATGACCTCTTTCTTACTGAGAGGCAGCTGGGAGAAGATGGGGTGATGTTCTTTGTCAAGCACAAGGGCAATGTGAGCCATTATGAGTCCTTTTTAAAGGACTGTGAATTCAAACTGATGCTTGCAACGGATCCACTATTTACAAAGTCATTTGTAAGGATTCAGTGCTTCCCACAAACACCTTTCAGGCTATGACTGTACCTGTGTGTTCAAGTGGGATCCAGCTGCCTGTAGTCCACTATGCAGTTGGGTTGTGCTCTGCTGATTCTTGGCTGCACCTCGTAGTGCTGATCCCCACAAGGGGGAGATAGTGGAGCATTCCATCCACAGAGAGCAAGTGAAGGGATGCTTGGTGTTTCCAGCCGGGTGCTCTCCTCCCTAAATGCTTTTTCTTGTGTTGTGCCCCACCAAATCACTTTGGAAGATCTCCATGGGGACAGTCTGCCCTTTTCCCCCTTCTCCTCTTCCACTCTATTCTCCACCCCTCCCTCTCCTGTTTTTCCCCCTCCTCCTCTTCTTCCTTCTTTCTTACTAGCTTGAACATTTTAATCAATATGGCGCCTCCCTAGGGTCTCCACATTGTCACTGCAATTTGCTGTGGTTCAATGGGTGAATTTTCTTTTCCCTTCTAGTGGGTAACAGAATTATTTTCATGATAGGAGATGACTGGTCCGGAGAGACCTCCACACAAAGAGCACTATGAAGAAAGGAGACAGCTGGCTGAAAAGAGAGAAGGGATTTGGGGAATTGAAATGCCTTATGATATTGGACTTAAACGTGGAAAATTCACTGCTCCGCATTGCTCAAATGCCTCTGAATTAGAGCAGAAGGGGTATCAGTTGATTTGTTAACTCTGGGTAGGAATTCCTGGCCCAGAGATGTGCAGGACTTTTTTTTTCTGACAGGGATGACATCCATTATGCTGGGCCTTAGCCTACACTAGTCTCTTCCTTAGTCGTCTGACGTACCCATGGATTCCTTAGCTGGCTTTCTTTAGGGAGGATGGCATTCAAATCATTTCAGAGAAGGAGCTGCCTCCCAACTCTTTGGGGAAAAAGGACTGGGGACAACTTTGTGAAGTGTTGTGGTGTACTGGGAAGAAGACTAAGTCTAGAAGGCTGGGTTCCCATTCCAACCCTGTCACCCACCTGCTGATGGCCTGGGAATAATCACTTTTCTCTCTCTGATCTGCCCACTCCTCAGCTGTGAAATGAGAAATAAGGTTCTGACATTTTTTTAAAGGTCACTAGGGAGGCTGAACAGTTCCTAGCAGGTTATGATGACCAGATTTGACACAGATAATTATTGGCAGTAAATGGAGAAATTTGGAACTTTGATTTATATTTTTTTAAAAAATAACTTCATTATTTCACAATACACAAATTGAATTATGCAATCTTTTAAAAAATTATTTCTTGAATACCTTTATTTATGCATGCTTTCTTATGCAGGAATTTTACTTCTGCCTCCTAGAACTGTGATGTAAGTGTCAGAACGAGATTATCTCTAAGTTTACTCCCTACCATCTAATTATAATTTTGCTATAAGTCCTCAATTTGGTTGAGTGTTATCCAGGTCAGAAACGTTTTGGCTACCTTCTCATAATCATTTTTTTCTACTTCTTTCCCCATATTTCTAGTATTTCTAGTAACTAAAAAGCTCAAAAAAGTAAGTAGGTGTTGACTCTCCATCTTCTTTTCTGTGAACTTGTCCAATGTAAGAGGACCTTTGTTATTATCTAATTTCCTTTTGGCTTGCCTTTCTCCTGTTTTCAGAGTTTCACTCTCCAATAGATTGATTTTAGGAAATTCTGCTTTTCCTTCTGAAGAATTTTGGGGTGTTTTCTCTTCTAACTCTCTCTGGTCACCCACCTTTTCTCCCCATGGTTCAGGCATGCCAATTTATTTTCCTATGCTTCTTAACAATCTCCCATTTATGGTCTTTGGTAGCTTTTGCTCTTGGTCATTTTTTCCTTTCTCAGGCATCACCTACAAATGAGTGTCCCCTGACACATGAATGTGAGCATCTCTCACTGATTGTCTCTTATTTTCAGTGTTCAGAGTATCTTTAGTCATTCATGCGTGTCCTAAGCATCTTCCAGAAGGGCTGAACTGGGAGTCATGTTCAGGGGAATAAAAAAATGCCCAAGAAGATGTACATGTTTAAGTGTGTTGTATAACTCTGCATACCATTTATTTGGTAAGTACTATATGTGAGAAATTACTCCAGATGATTTCCATAAACGAATAACATCATTATTTTTACAGACAGGGTATCTGTTTGCAAGTGCATCAAGTCTGTTTACTTTGTTCCTCCCAAAATGATAGGCACTTATACAGATGAAGATAAATTCTTAGAGATTTTACAAGCCCATTCAGCAGTTAGCTTTGCTTCATAAACTAACTTTGAGACGTTAGGGTTTGTGGGTAATAACTGATCTCACCATTTAAATGTTTCTGAGCTAGGAGTCAATTGTGAGAATATACAATAATCAGAAAGATGAACACTAAAACATCATTTTACAATGAATGAAGTTAAATTCAAATAAGTGGTGAAACATAGAACCTTGATTAGGCCTTCCATTTTCTCTTCCATCTCCAAGTGTCTTGTGAAAATTACTGTCTGTTGAATAAACATGTGCAATATCATTGCCAGGAGACGGGGGTCAAGCAAAGAGAAATGAGGAAAGACTCTAATATGCTCAGTTGTTAATATACTAATTTCACCAAGACAAGAGCCCAGGAGGGGCCACATGAACCTAAAGAGAAAGGCTAGGTGTTTACTCAGCAAATATCTCAGCATGACAACACAAGCAGGAAGAATAATAATTTCTCTCTGTGATGGGAAAGTTCCCCAGTTGTTACCCCAGTTAGCTTGGAAAATAGTTGTTTTAAAAATACAGAAATAATTTTAAACTTCAGAAAAAGAGTTACTCTCTCCATGTTGACCAGAGAAGCAAAATAATCCTCCATTAGAATTAGGGAAGAGCTTCTATTACATACAGTGTGAACATTTGGACCTCAATCCATAAGGCTGGTTTCACTGAGGAAGGAATGAGATTCAGTGTTGATGAAAATCATTAGTATCATCCATATACAGAGCTTCATGCTCCATAGACAACTAGCTACATAAATGTAACCTCAGCAAAAATGTAAAATAAAAATTTTAAATTCTTTAAGTATTACTGGTGCTTACACTCTGATCCTTCTCAATGTTATATTCTCCATGTTATATTAGGTTGTAATTCCATTTAAAAACAAATGTGAATGTATCCTGCTTGCCCAGATTTGGGCTGGTAAGTCCACTCTCCCCCAACTATATTTTGTTCCCCAATAAAAAGCTACTACACTTTTTTGGGTGATCTTCTCCCCTCCACACTGCCCGTGATGGTAGTTTCTACCAGAAAAATTGAATTGTATTTCATTTACCAGCATGCTCATTCCGAAAAGAAAAATACCAACCTAGTTGTCCTGTAAACACTACTAGACTTGATTAGCAAAAACTCCTCCTCTGGCTGGTATGTTTCTGATACGGGCCTCTGGCTCCAACATCTAAATGGAGAATCTCCATTGTGACCTGAGCTGCAGAAGAACAGTTTTCCCAGCTAATAAAGACTGAGCTGACTCAGAGCAGAACATTCAGTTGGGTTTCTTGGAGGCTTGTTTATAAAGACCATTAGATCTGACGGAACAATTCCATCTTCAGGAAACCAGAGAGCAGCAGGGCTTGCAGACTGGCAGGAGTTACTAACACCACCCCAGGACTGTGCCCTCCGTGTGCCTTGAAATCTGGGGCTTGGGAGGGGTCCCCAGGGGCATCTGCCTCCTCCTCATCCTCTAGCCTGCCTCAGAGAGACTGGTGTCTCTTGTTCTCCTTGATCTTCAGAGAAGACCTTACAAAACCCTTTTTTTTTTTTTTTTGCATTTCTAACAGGAAATCATTTTAATGCCAACTTCTTCTTAACATTCCTGTGGTTTTAAAGCCTGGGCATTTAGGCCACCTATTAGAGACTGGAGCAACAAACCTTCAAAGAAAACAAATTTCCTCTTGGTCCATTTGAAAGAATTATACTGGTCACAATTGCAAAGCCATGAACCCCAAAAGAAAATCATCAGAGTTCTTATGTAATAGAGATATTTTCCCCTTTGAATTACCCTTTTAGAAGGTCATCAGAACACTAGACAATCAGCTTTCTTCAACTACTTGCTCAATGTTTTTAGCGAGACTCCTTTGGTATGAGTTTCTCTCTCCCAAATAATCCTCTAGACCTTTTAACTTTTAGTTTAGCACTAGCTACAGGCTGCCCTCTAATATTGCTATCTGTGGATGTTACATTTTGCCTATTGAATTTCTGAAGGCCAAGTTCCTGATATGTTTTTCCTTATATTACACCCCAGCACCTAAAACAGTGAGTGCTTGAAAATTCATTATTAAATTGAACTGTGTGATTAATATTAGATTTTGGCTTAAAATAAAACATCCTTCTATCTCCATTGTTTCAATTAAAATGTGTACAAGCTTTGTACTTTTTTTTTTCCCTGAATAGTTTTGATTCATGGTTGGTTGAATCCACAGATACAGAATCCATGGATTTGGAGAATCAACTCTATCTTCCATTGGAAAGATACATTAAACCCAATCCCTTGTTCCTTCTCCACTTCCAATGTTACAAAAGGGTGCCCAGCCTGACAATCCCCCTTTGAGATCCTCCACAGTCAAAGAAAGATTCAGTAGGGTTCAGTGACCCTAAGGCAAGGCAAATGGTGTAATAGTGCAAGAAGAGGCTATAGAAATTACACTCCAGGTGTTACCACTGTTGACCGGTGATGAGTTCTTGCTCCCCGATAAATAACACCAAAGAAGCACGCCGAGGCAAGGCCAGAGTAGAGATTAGAAATTTATTAAAGGACAGAAGAAAAGACTTCTCCCGGAGGAAGAAGGGGACCCAAAAGGTGGAAATCCGTGGAAGTGCAGTTGTCTCCCCTTTTTATAGTTCTTTCAGTAATGGAATGTAGGTTGGAAGGCCCAAGGGGTGGGACACAGGTGGGCCAAAGAAGTAATCTGGGCATTTCCGAGTCAAGTTTGTTGTTCATTAACATTTCTTTGGGATGGGCTATCTCCAAATCTGTTGGGGGCTGTATCCTGGGCTTCATTAACATTTCTTTGGGATGGGCTGTCTTCAAATCTGTTGGGGGCTGTTCATTAACATTTCTTCCAGGTGGACTTTGGCCTAGGGCCTTTTCGGAACTTTATTAACATTCCATGAGTTGTCCTGTTTTCCCTGAGTCATTCCCAGCATGGCCTCCATTTTAGATTTCACTCGATATTAGACCCGATTTACCTAACTACACTGACTACCTAACTTTAAATCTGGCTTCACAGGGACGTGAGAACTGGGGCTCCAAGAGGGGAAATGAATGGGCTTGGGCGCCCCAGCTAGATGGTGGAAGAGTCAGTGTTAGGATCCATTTCTGAGTCTTAATTGAATTCTTTTTCTGCAACACAATAAAATCAGCTCATCATCAGGGAAAAAAAATCAACTTGAGTTAGATAGAAAATATTTTCCTGGCTATAACAAAAATCAAACTCACCAAAATGTCCCATTTCCCTTAATTTTTTGAGTTGTTTAAAATTACACTGCTTTAATACTTTTACCATGGATATTAACAATAAAGCTAAAAAAAAAAAAAAGAAAAAGAAAGGAAACCCAGCACTCCATTTACTAAACACACATGTCTAAACCCACCCCATGACCAACCATATCTGCCAAGCATAATGACCAGTCAAGTACAAGACTGTTCAAGCCCTTTGGGTCTGAGCTTTCTCCCATTATAATAGGATTATAAAGTACTTAACTTCTGCTACCACTATTGGAACCAGCTTTGCTGCCTCACCACAGAGGCCCTTTCAGGAGTAGCTCAGGGCCAGTGCGTCTTATCATTTATCACTTGTTTCAAGGGCTTTGGCTTTGATCTGGGGATAATTCGGTATGTTTGAAAGAGGAGTAAACCTTCAGTCTAATCTGTGGAACAAAGTACAGAATCCAGCAGCCGGAAGCCTTGAGTTTATTTTTCATCAGCAAAACCATGAATTCATTGTCAGCTCAGGAAGAAACAAAGAAGGGTTTTTCTGGAAGCTGTCCCCAGTTGTCGGGTACTCACTGGAAAAGAGAGAGAGAGAGAGAGAGAGAGAGAGAGAGAGAGAGAGAGAGAGAGAGAGAAAAGAAAGCCTTTGGGATGAAGAAATGCTGATGCCCGTGACCTAGATCCCAGAAGGTGGGAGAGTCTTGCATTCCTTCCTCACCTTCAGCCAGTGGCAGGGACACGAGGACTTTCAGGACCCTCAGGTCACTGCCTCCTCCACTTGGCCTGGTCTGGGCAACCTTCAGACTCTCTGGAAATCCACAATGTCTTAATTTAGTGTGAGGGAGGAGAGTGTAGGAGATCAGACTGACATCTGATTGCACCTCTGCGAAGGGCTCTGAGGAGCTCCAGTGTTGAAGGAATGAGAAACACAGGAGTTTAAGCTCCAATGAGAAGCTGCGGGGATTTATCCAGACACCAAGGGACATGGACTTTCCTTGAACTTTAAAGGACAGATGGACTCAGTAGATAAAGTTGAGTTCTGGCCCATGGTATTTCTTTCTTTCTATCTTTCTTTCTTTCTTTCTTTCTTTCTTTCTTTCTTCCTTCCTTCCTTTCTTTCTTTCTCTCTCTCTCTCTCAAGGACTTACACTGCAAGCTTTATTATCAGAAGGAAAAAAAATCTGATTTTGGTGCTAATATAAGCAAGTAGAACATTGGGTGGGGGACAGTGAGTATAGGAACATACTTACACAGTTTGAACAAGGTAGCAGTGCAAGCAACTGTGACAGGTTTGTCTTCTCAGGAAATGTGCTGTATCAGTTAAATACACAAAATAAAGCTTGCCATTGCATATAGGAAAGCAGTTTCAGAGCTTATCAGTCATGAGTTAGGGAAGCTGAACCACCATGAACTTCTCACTTTGTATGAGGAGCTGGGAAAGATGATTGAAGAACTACAGAAAATTATTACTGTTTCTTAAAAGTGGAGCTCTCCTTTTGAATTGGTAATCTTTATGCTAAGAACGAGGTATTCCAAAGCATTATTTTACCCTTGCATTAATTGTCATTGATTTAAAGTACCTGTTCAATGAATCAGAAGTTAGGTTTTGAGCCTGGGTACCTATGCCTTCCTTGAGTTTAAATTTGCTTTGGAGAATTCTGCTTGTAACTTCAATGGGATCTTCTGCCTTTTGTGACCTATAAAGGCTGAGCACTGGAGGTAAAGTAAGTGAGCTGGGAGAATTGGGTCCAGTTTTCTTATTACTTTTTTTGGCTATTGTATTATATTTTACAAAGTGTTTTGAAATGCACCCGCTCTAAGAAAGGAAGATATATGAGACTCTTATCCAACTCCTATGAAATTAGCACTAGATCTTCCCCAAGACCCGACAATTTTACCTCCATCTATTTATGCGAGAGAAATGAATATATGTATACAAAGGTCTTGAATAACAGGGTTTATAGCAGATTTAGCAAGAATAACCCCAAACTGGAAAGAATCTGCATGACCCAAGACAAGAACAAACTATGATATATTCATACAATGACTCAAAGGAGCAAACTTGATACACACGCCCTCTCAGAAATGCTATGGTAAGTGAAAAGCCAGAAGCAAAAAGAGTATAATCTTGATGATTAGATTTATATGAAGTTCAAGAATAGGTGTTATGGGCTGACTTGTGCCCCCCACCCTCAATTCATATGCTTACATCCTAACCCCCACCACATCAGAATGTGGGTATATGGAGATAGGGCCTTAAGTTAAAATGATGCCATTAGCATGGGTCCAGATCCAACAGATCAGGACAAAGACAGGCAGAGGGAAGACAATTTGAGGACACAGAAAGTAGACAGTCATCTACAAGTCAAGAGGAGACTGTTCTCAGAAGAAACCAAGTCTGAAGACTCTTTGATCTTAAACATCCAGCCTCTGAAATTGTGAGAAAACTTATTTTGTTATTTAAGTTACCCAGCCTGTGGTATTTTGTTATGGTAACCCTAGAAAGTTAACACAGTGGACAAAACAAGGAAATGATCATAGAAATCTGAAGAGTGGTTTCCTTTAGGGGAGTGAGCTTGATTTGAAAGTGGCATCAGGAAGCTTTCCGGGGTGGTAAAAATAAATATTCCATATGTTAATTAGGGAGATGGTTATTTGGATGGGTAACTGTCAAAAGTGATTCATTAAACTGTATTCTTAGTATAGCCACCACATTCCATAGTTTGTGAATTATGCATTAATCATAAACATGAAAAAGTATTTAAATCCACTTAAGTTCCAGCATTCTGAATAGGAAGATGATCATGACATAGCTCATACAGAGTTGTTGCTAAGATAAAATCAAATGACGCTTAGGAGAGGTCTGGCATGGTGTTCAGCACGCAGGGTTAGCTCCAGATTTGGAGTTCCTGTTGCTTTGAGATGTTTGCTTTCTGGAATTTTAGTTAAAACTTCAAAAAGGCAAACCAGACTACCTTGTTCTTTTGTCAGTGAACTCTGCTTTTTGTTACAGCCTCTTTCTTCTTTCCATTATGTCCAGGAATAATCTCCAAGTGCCACACAGAAGTGCCAGCATCCCACCCCTTCTGGGATGGCCCTTCCCCTGACAAGTGGCTCCAGTTCCACCCATGAAAGAATTTCACACATTCTCCTGGGGGCCATTGATCCCTTTCCGGTTCCACTGTCACTCTGGAAAGGGCTCCAAGAAGGGATTGTTTTCAAGCATTTAGGGAGGCATCTGCTGATCTTACCCACAATAGCTTTTCTGCTGGGTAAAACAAAACAAAACAAACCATAAAAATACTTGCAGCTCTCATACCTGAGCGTATGGAGGTTTTCCTGGGAGCCTGAAGACAGGGGCTGATGTACAGCTGGTCAGATCTGAAAGCCTATCAGGAGGAGAGTCCTTTGTCCTCTGCCTCAGACCATTAAGATTTTACTGTAAGATTCTAAAAAAAAAAAAAAAATACTGTTAACATTCAGCTCACAATTTTCACTGTGAACAAAAGTGAAACTCATAGAAATCTCTGTGTTTCCTGTGTTTATCAGGAAAATGGTCTCACAGGAATTTATAACCTTGATTATGTGTGTCTTCTCTGTGCCCAGGCCATCTCCAAATCACTGGGAAAATTTGCATTTATATAGGTGAGAGGTTAGGGAACTGGTCTAAGGAATTCCAGAGGAAAGATATTGTTTTTAGAAATCTCAGTGCCAGAATGGATTGAGTCCCTAAGGCCTTTCTCAACATGTCTGTGCACAGATACCTTCAGCAGCTTTCTGCTTGCTACCACAAAACTGCTCAAATGACCTGCTGTCCTAATGACTTAGAAATCTGTCCTCCTTTACCTACACAAGCTTATTTCCTCTACCATCCAGCCTCTACCCACTGCTCTTGCAAGATTTGTCTCTTTACTCCCCTACCTGAGTTACACTCACTCACACAGAAAGCCCGTGGATGGTCTTTGGGTTGGTGATCCTCATGCCAAGAAATACATCAAGCAGAAGAGCCAGGCCACTCTGAGCAATAGACAAGTTTCGCTGAAATGTGGAAAGGTAGAAACAGATGGTAAGTGCATTCCTTGAGTCTTTTTTTTTTTTTAAATATTTATTTATTTTTTAGTTCTCGGCAGACACAACATCTTTGTTGGTATGTGGTGCTGAGGATCGAACCGGGGCCGCACGCATGCCAGGCGAACGCACTACCGCTTGAGCCACATCCCCAGCCCCTTCCTTGAGTCTTAAAGGAGATAGGGAGCTTAGGAAATGCCAGGTTAAATAGGCAGTGATAAAAATCTTGAGAGTTTTTGAGTTTGCCACAAAAGCTTTATGGAATGTCACTGCATGTCCAACCAGAGCCACATGCACATAAAATGAAATGGAGACCTTGGTACCACAAAGAATGTAGGATTTCAGAAGCATCTTCAATGATTAGGGGGAGGGAGGGAGGGAGAAAGAGAGAGAGAAGAGAAGAGAAGAAGAAGAGGAGAAGGAGGAGGAGGAGGAGGAGGAGGAGGAGGAGGAGAAAGAAAAAGAGACTAAGGAATAAGAAAAAGAAGAGGAAGAGGAAAAAGAAGAAAATAAAGAAAAGAGATGACCTGAGGTGGGTATCACTGTGGAAGCAACTGAGAGTCAGTGAGGGGAAATTGTCTAATGGTAAAACAGTAATGTGCTGTGTTTCATTTCATGTTGGTTGAGCCTTACCAGAGTTCTAGGTCTAAGTCTATGCTGATCTATTTCAGTCTGAAAACAGGACTAAAAAGTAGATAATGAGCTGGGCTGCTTTGCTTGGAGTCAAGGAGGCCAAAGGGTGACTCAACAAAGCACTCAACCCCAGGAAAGGTCATTTTGCAGACTGTGGTGACCAGCTGTCCTCTAACTCCCATGAAATGCAAAACAAGGTTTTAGCTCATGGCAATTCATGACTCATTTTAGAAAGCTATTCTGCTGGGCTGACCCCATGCCAATTTATTTTTACCCGAGTGAGGTCCAAAGAAGGTTTTGAGGAAGCCACAGTGGAACTTTCTAAACAAGCAGAAGAGGAGCAATCCCCCACCAAATCATTGACCACAGGATTGATGAAGAGGGAGGGAGCTTAGATGGCAGATAAATCTTATCTTTCCGTTTATAAATATAAAAACTGAGAACTTAAGAGACAAGGTGACTTTACCTAAATCATTTAACAACACAGTTTTATTTTATTTCCAAAAGAAATAAAGAAAGAATGGTAATATGGGCAATAAGGGGTCCTTGGTAATCAGGGGTCCATGAATCCCCTGAAATTGCATGGAAAATTGAATGGGTATCTACAAGTCTGCTACTAGGTAGTTTGCACTAGTAAATCTGCAGTGAATGTTTAAATAGTCAAATACTCCATGCTGGTTGGCAATAACTTTGTTTCAAAGCCTCCAGATGTCCCCACAATCCAGCAAATAGGGCTAGTGTCTGGTTCAGGAGGGGACCTTTCTGACACTTCCCTCTGAACCTGAACCAGCAGTGCCAGGACCATGCTACATGTTTAATATTTTGAAAGTCACGTGTGTGTGTGTGTGTGTGTGTGTGTGTGTGTGTGTGTGTGCATTCACATATGAATATATGCAGTTTAGTGGGAAAAGGCTTTCATTACATTATTCAAGAGAATCTTTGAACCCAAAAGGATTAAAAGCCTGACTGTCAGAGCTATAAGCTCACTATGACATTTGGCTGTATTCTCAATGCCTAGTAGTGGATTCAGGCCTGAATTTACATGTAGAGAACTTACCAAATTTTCAAAAATTGGTTGGTCAAACCAAGAGTTTCAAATTAGCATAAGGTACCATTCTTATGGTCTTCACCCACTGGGCGTGAGGAGGACATAAGGAGCTCTGGAATATTAATGAAACATAGTGGATAACATTTTCTTAGTTCTTTCCCACCAAGTGAAGCCCTCTGCAGGGCTTGTATGTATCTAGATTAATCGAAAGTCATGTATCTAGATTAATCGAAGGTGAACAGGAACATGGCATGATAGCTAATGTCCTGCATTAGATGTCTGTCTCTTTTCTTGAGTAGCATTAGAGCAAACAGTTACATATAATCAAATTATATTCAATGCAATTAAAAATAAATTCAGCGTCTTTGGGGGGGAAGGTTTAAAGAACCGGTAGTCAATAAACATTTGTCATACACCTACTCTGTGTCAGGTCTTTGGTTAGGCTCTGCTAAAGAGTTCTGGAGTAAACCCTGCAAAGAATCCATGCTGACACCTGGGTTCAGTTCCTCCTTTATGGATATGGAGACTGCAGTTGAAGGGCACAGTGACATGCCAGAGGCGGTGTTGAACCACAAGACCTGGTCTTCCCCTATAAATTTGGGACATTAAAAAGACATAGAGGTTATCTGGTTCAAATCCCTCTTCCGAAGAAAACAGATTCATTAAGGTATGTAGAGCATATTGGTCAAAATAACCAAGACAGGTTCCTAGCTCCGTTCTGATTATCAGACCAGTGCCCTTCATCATACTTATCACAGAATCTTTCTGCATTGGTGTGATAACAGGGTAGAACTAGAGACAGGAGAATCATAGGCAGCCAAATAAGGAAGAGGAGGGAATGCAAAACAACATGGATTCTTCATTAGTTTCACAATTTTGCTCAACAAAGGGCCTATTTGAATCCTTGCTCCACCGTTATTAGTCTGGAGCAAATGACTTGAATGTTTCTCTGAGATGCTTTTTTTTTTTTTTTAAATACTATATTATTTATTTATTTATTTTAACTTTTAAGCTTTTAAAAAAATGTTTTGTAGTTGTATGTGAATGGAATGCCTTTATTTTATTTGTTTATTTTTACGTGGTACTAGGATCAAACCCAGCACCTCACACATGCTAGGCAAGCACTCTGCCGCTGAGCTACAGCCCCAGCCCTGGCATGCTTTTTTATCATTCAAGTTTGTCATAAATATTAAAAGTCATTCTTTATGTAGAGCATCTTCCAACTTTCTCTAGTGAGAAGCTTGGGCTCAGTCAATCCTTTGTTCCCATTACTTTGTATGTACAATCCTTTCTTTAACTAGCCAACACGTGCTTTATTTCCTCAGCAAACAGAGGAAAACACTTCAAACAAGACATTTCTAGAAAATTGGAATTCTCTGCTCAGAATGTAACAAAAGTTTGCAAAAATATTTCTGCTGTGTTTGAGCTTCCTAAAATAAGATTCCCCCCAAAAAAGACATTTTGAAGTGGTTCAGTCCTAAAGATGTTCTTTATTTTGAATTATGAATCTATAAATTTCTAGGAATTTCTCCTAAGAAAATAATCATAAATGTTATGCATGTTTATATTGCATTGCTTTTTATGAGAGAAAACCAAGACTATCTAGCAATTGGATTGGAAGCAATCTCACAACAGATTGTTAAAATTAATTATGATAATCTACATAGACTAATACTATGCAGCCTCTTAAAATTAGGATATTGGAAAACATTTATAGTTAAGTTGCAAAGTTTAAAAATATGTCATAAAATAGAATATGTCATATGGTGCTACATTGCAAGTATATGTTCATCTGTCTATATGTTTAGATAAAGTTATAAACCATGTCGTTAACTGTGAATTGTCTTTGGGTTATTGGTTTGTAGGTAATCTGTTTTGTCCTGTGCACTTTAAATATAGTGAGGGTAGAGAAAAAACTATTCTTCACTGCGTGTAGGTTGGTCACAGGATCAATTTTGATCAGTGGAATGTAGAAAAAGTGACCTACGTACATCCCTGGCTTTAGACAATTTTGAGCAATCCTCTCTTCCCCTCTGCTTGTTGATGCAGAGTCTAGCTGAGATGCTGAGAAGTTGCAACACAGCAATGTGGAAGGATCCTGGATCCCTTAGTCACTGCCCTAGGGGAGTCATCAAACAGAGCCACCTGCTTAGAAACATCCACAGTGAGTGAGTGAGAAATAAATGTTTATTCTGTTAATCCACAATGATTCTGAGGTTGTTTGTTATAGGAGCCAATGTTAATTAGCCTGACTAATACGGTTTCCAAGTTTTCTATGCATTACTTTTGAAATTAGACAAACAAGTTATTTAAAAAGAATAATTGCCCATTCCTCTTCTTCTATGGGACACCCACTGTGTTAGGGCATTAAGAAAATATCTCTTTTAATACTTGCATACAAAGGGGTAATCACCCTCCTACCTCTCCCATGCCACGTTCAAGGATACAGAAGTAACCTGGAAGTATTTTGGCAAACGTGCCATTCCTCTGCATCTGTACAGTCATCACTTATTTGAAGACTTAAGCTGCTTTACCAGAAACCTGGGGAGCAGAACTGCAAAGCCACTGGCAGCTGGTTCACAGAAATCACAGGCAGACACGAGTTCTGCTGTTTGGCCTTAGGCCCAGCATATGATTTTGGAGAAGTATTTACCATGGATGGTTCTCACTCTGCAATTTCACTTAAGTCCATGAGTTGCTCGATGTGAACATGAAAGTGGTAGCTGTAGAATAACTTTTAATAGAAGGTGATGGCAGCATGGCAGGTGAATGTCCACTTGGGCTGGACCTGGTCCAGGCATCTCCTTCCCTTTCCAGGATTCCACAGCCCCTCACCCTTTGGCTGCCATTTGTAATGCCCACACCTGATACGTGTGCATTGGTATGAAAGTGTGATTTCAGCCAAAGGGTAGTCACCTGGCTCTGTGACTTAGAAACCCTGAACTTGAGGGACCTGATGCCTCCCAGATGCTGTTCTGGGCATTTTTCATCCTCCCAGTAACCCAGAGGGTGGGCTTGATTACCCTCAGTTTACACTAAAAAAAGGAAGCCTAGAAACTTAAATGACTCATTACCATCATCATGAGGTGGCCCAGGTCTGCTATCTGATTCCTTTTATCCATTTCCTTTCCTTTCCTTTATAAGAATGATTGAAGTATTCAACTAAGAACCATGGGGGACATTTCAATTATTAGTTTCAGAATTCAGTAAAAAAAAAAAAAACAAACTATCAACATTTTCCTACCTGCCAACCTCCTGGTGACATTTTCTTTTTTTTGAATTTGTTTAAATGTCTCCTAACTTTTTGTCTCTGGTCTCATTAATTTTCCCCCCTGCTGCCACATTGGGTTGGAACTAATTGAATGACCTTGAGGCCTGAGCACAAGAACATTGGCTGACACATTCATGCCCCAGAGTCATTGCAGATCCTGGTTTTCTAGATGAAAATTGACACTGGAGCAGCCTAACCCTTCCCCACTTCAGGTCCCCCGTCTTCACCTTCAACGTTCAAAGGTAACAGGTTGAGGTCTTCTTGAGCCTGTGCCTTACTTTCTCTTTCTGTCTTTCTTCTTTGCTGTATTGAACCACAAGACCTGGTCTTCCCTTTTAAGTTTGGGATATTAAAGAGACATAGGGGTTATCTGGTTCAAATCCCTCCTCCGAAGTTTAGGCCTTCACTTGAGGCCATCATGGTGAACCCGCTGCAGGAAGGCTTTCCTTCAAGGTTAAGTACAAACATCTCACTCCCTCTAATACTTTCAGCTCCACCTTACAAATTGTGCTGATGTGCATGACTGAGAGACTTAGAAGATTCTGGAAGAATTTAGGGACATTCTTTTTTTTCCCCAAGTAGGTAAGATCTTCTAACTTTCACTAAAAATTTATATTTGAAAGGGGAAGAGAACAAGTCTGTACTGTACACACCACTGATTCTTGTTGAACATAAAGATGTCAAAAGTTAGAGCTGTGAGCTCTTGAGTGAGCAAATCTGGCTATTGAGTTCTACTTTGGGGGACAGAGGTCCATTTCCATGTCCTCGAGGACATGTCTCAGGAGATCAGTGGGGAAGGTATTATTCCCCCTTGGACCTATACAATTCCCGCATCCCCTTTTCATTGACACCCATCCATCATCAGAGGATTTCTTTAGACTTTGGGAAACCACAGCCCTGGTGGCTGACTGTCATCGGAGCCCAGTCTCCATTGCACTCTTCCATAGCTTCTGTTCCTCTTTGCTTTCTTTGTTCACAGCAGACACTTCCCTTGCAGTGGCAAAGATAGCTCCATGCTTATCCAGGATCCTTGTCCCTGAGCTTTCCTGATCCCAGAGAAGAAAGTTCCCTGCCATTTCCCAAAGTTGACATGTCAAACTGTAGGGAAGGCCCTGATTGGCTCTCCTTGGGTTATGTGCCCATTTCTGAGCAATTCATAACAGCCTTAGAGTTGGATTGCTACAATAAGCCAGGCCAGGTCACAGATGTACCCCTCCAGCAGGGCATAAGAAAGGGAAGGCTGACCTGGCTGGCCTACCTGAGCCGTCTGGAATGGAGTCTCACAGGAGAGGTTTCTGCAGCAGTGGAGGGCTGAAAGAGATCTGCGAAGGCAAAGGGAACACTGGTGGGTACATGATGTGCATGTTAAGCACAGAGTAAACATTGTGGTTTTCTCAAGGATGTTGATGCTTCAGAATATCTGGCATGTGGGAGTGCCATTGGAGTTATAAAACTGTGCTAAGTACTTATTTTCATTAACCTACTCTTTCAGATGCTATAGGTCTTAATATCACTTTCTTTGTTTCCCCCCTCCTGAGTAAAAGTTCCACAGATGTTTGCATTCAGGCTTAAATTTCATTCACTCTGTTTTCTATAATGCTGCTTGGGAATTAGACAATCCTTCTTATGTGCTTTTCTGAGATTTGGCAAAACCCAGGGATGAATTTCTTGCTTTTGTCTTTCTTGCCATGGGAGAATTGAAAGCAGTAGCTTTTGTCCAATAAAATTATTTTTTTTCCTTTTATTTAAAAAAAGGATTTAAAAGAACATCAACCTGGGCCAATAGCCCAGGGAACACTCTCCCCCACTTCTTTTTCTGCTTTTCTTTGCTTTCTGATAATTCCAAATCTGGCTTGCCTAGCCACCGCCCACTGTCATCTCTCCTTCTGTTCCTTTTCTTCCTGACCACAGAGAACACCAAAGCTTTAGAGGCCCAAGCAGGGCTTTATTCTGCAGCCTTTCTCTCCCCATTCCTTCTATTGTCAGGTTCTTGAAACTCTCTCTACAATTGAATTAGGGTCCTGTGAGAACTGTTCTCACACGGAATGGACATCTCTAGGTGGTTTATTCTCCAGGGTCCTGGAGGACATGGAGATGCAGGTATGAGCTAGGATATAATGTATGCATGTGTGTTCTATTGTTTGGATCATAAATGTCCCCAAAAGGTCCATATCTCCATGACCTTTAAAAGCTTGCTTTCCGACCTGTGGTTCTATTGGTTTCTCTTAAAAGGTGGGGCCTCATGGTAAGTCTTTGAACATAGTGGGAACTTGGCCCCTTCTTCTTCCTCTGTTTCTCTTCCCAGCCATAAGGTAAGTAGTTCTGCTCTGCTACATGCTTCTGCCATGATGTTCTGCCCCACCATGTGTCAAAGCAAAGGGGTCAACCAGCCATAGACTGAAGCCTCTGAATTGTGAGCCCAGATAAACCTTTCCTCTTTGTAAGTTGATTTATTCAGATTCTTGTCATAAGAATGGGAAACTGGCTAAGACAGTATGCATTTGTGAAAATACCATTAGAGTCTATCTGAAGATGTTAATGATCCCACAGATAACCAAAAAGGATGTCCCCAATGCACCCAATCTCCCATTTCACTGTACCTATGAACACCCAATTTTGACTAACATTGCCTTCCTTTATAATTAGGAGCTCATTGATTTCTTTTATAATTAAGAGTTCTAGACCTTGTCTTACTTAATAACTACCAATTTAGAGTACTAAATTTCACATAAGTTACCTCTTTTAATCTCCTAAGCACTTGAGGGGCTAGGTGTTATCATTCTCATTTTATCAGAATGTAGACTGAGACTAAAAGAAGTTACATTCCTTGATCAGTTTATACAGCTAGTGAATTGCACATTTGGGGTTTGAACATAGATTCATTCCACTAAATTTTATTGCCTCACAGTCATCAGTTGGACAGCTACACATGTGTGTGATTTCTGCTGTTGGAAGAGCCCTGCTCCCACAAGATCTCCTTTTTACCTTACACACCACATCACAAACCAAAATTAAAATTACCAATTCCCCCCTCCCTCCCTCTCTCCAACCCCCTCCTCTTAAATTATTAGTTAAGATGTTGTGAAAGAGAAAGGTATTGATCACTAAGAATTCATGGGCTCTCCTCGGTCTTCAGCCCTGCCATAGCAGTAAAGTGGGGGTCTAGTTCCAGCCAGTTGGCTATGAGGATGGAATGTGTCCATTCCCATGCGAAGTATGTTTCTTCCATCTATTTTGTATCAGTCATCGTTCCCCAGAGAACATATCTATATATTTTATTGGATATTTTTTTGAATTCTCAAACTATGTCCAAATGCTACCATGCCAATGATCTTAAATGCTGGAAAATTTTGGATTAAGCCCTGGCCACAGCCTATATATTCCTGCATATTTCTCTGGTCTGTCTCAATTTCTTCTAGATCTATGACTGAACTATTATGTTTCTGAGATCAAAGTCTCTGTAGACTCCACTTGCTTGTATTATGAATGATCTGTCTCTCTAAAGAGATTTTATCTTCTTGAAACAGTTAACACCATCATTCAGCTACATAGTCCCAATTTCTATTTCAGTGTCTGAAATATAATTCATGCATGAAAGGTTTTTCTTAAATAAATCAGTGAGTCTTCAGTCAATCCACAAACTGAAATTCAGGGTTGATAGAATATCCCTGTGAGAGTTTTCTCATCTTAAAGAATAGTCACTTTCAAATCTCAAAATCCACTTAATTATTTCCCCATTTGATCTCTTTGACCCTCCACTCTCTACATAGGGCATTCTGGGAAATTTTGTAATAAAATGGGCTAATGTAAAGCATATCCATATTTTCCCTTCTTAAGACTGTTATGATTTAGGAGGTTACATTCCTGACAAATATTGGGCTTTAGATCAGAACTAATGATTGACCACATGTCCCATAAGACATCCTACAAGAGCAACAAACGAGTATAGTCACTGGAAATAGCAAGGGTATGTTTCCAATTTTATTAAATGGATTTAAAATATGCTACATTTTTATAAAGTGTATTGTCATTTTATTTACTTTATCAGAACTTAGAAAACTTGTTTGAAAATGATTGGAAATGGTCCAACTAAACACAGTCACAATATTTTGTCTGATGTCTTTTATTCCCCATTGTAGTTTTGCCTGAAATAAACAGACACTTTCAATATGATTCCACTGATTTCACAGGTGCTTCAAGCTGTATGACAGGAGTTCATTATCTACATTTGCTGTTGGTAAGTCTAGTGGCAATAATGATGGGTGTTAGTGATAATAAAAACCAAACTAAGGGCCACCAATTGCCCCCTCCCTCCCTCTCTCCAACCCCCTCCACTCCCCAATGGATGAGATGGCCGTCTTTCAGCAGCCAAAGGGCACCATATGCAGCCTCTTCCTCTATTGTGATTCCCCATGGCTTTGACATACCTTACAATCAATTTCTTCTTCAGTCTGCAGCTCCTTAGATCAGTATTGCTCATGATCTTTGCCTTGCTATGACTTCCTACAGCTGTCCCCAGTCCTTGGCTACCTCATGCCAAGTATGCACTTTGGAGCTGGTGATGCCTTTTTTACACACCTACTATCCACCAGGGTTCAGGTGGCTGTGATGGATCTGTGTCCATTGACACTTACTGTCCTTTTCCTCCTTTGGGGGCTATGATGACAGCTAAAGTGGCAGCTATGTGGGCATCCTGGGTAAGCAATTTCTGGTGGGTAAATAGAAGATCACAATGGAGAACTTCAACAATGGCCTGGCCTCCAAGATGAACAAGGTGCACAGCCTAGAGCAGGCTAAGGGTGAACTGAAGGTAAAAATCCTTGACTGATACAAGATGCAGGGGCCAGCCCCTCTTGCAAATACAGTTACCATTTCAAGGACCTGAGAGACAACATTCTAGGTGCCACCATTGAGAATTCCAAGATTTTCTTGCAGATTGACAATGCCTGTATGGCTTCAGATGACCTCCAAACTATGTTTGGGGAAGAGCAGGAATTGCAACTGAGTGTCAAGGATGACATCAACGGCCTGCATCGAGTGCTGACACGGGTGAGGAGCTACTGGAGATGCAGATCAAAGACCTGAAAGAGGAGCCTGCCTGCCTGAAGAAGAACCATGGGGAGGAAATTTGTTTTCTGAGGGCCAGGTGGTAGCCAAGTCAGTGTGGAGATTCTTCCCAGGCTTTGAGCTAGCCAAGACTCTGAAAGACTTGAGAAGCCAATATGAAGTCATGGCTGAGAACCAGAAGGATACTTAAGCCTGGTTTACGAGTTGGACCAAAGAGCTGAATCTGGAGCTTGCTTGCTCCAGATGACCAAGTCTGAGGTCACTGACCTGTGAGTACCCTACAGGGGTTTGAGATTAAACCTTATTAATAGCTCAGCCTGAAAAACTCTGGAAGGCATACTGGCAGAGACCAAGGCCCACTTTGGAGCCCAGGAATTGCAACTGGGCACAGACTCAGGTGGTGATCAGTAGCACGGAAGCCCAGATAGGTAACATGCATTCTGATACCAAGTGGAAGAACCATGAGTACCAGCAGCTCATGGATATCTAGTCTCAGTAGGAGCCACCTACCAGAGCCTGCTGGAGGACCGGGAGTCCACTACAACAATCTGTCCAACCAGCTCAACATATGAGTGCACAGGCTTCTGGGTTCCCACCCTCCTGCAGGGGAATTCCCCTAGGAAGGGGCCTGAGAGTGGAGAAGTCAGGGGCCTTACCACAACTCTGCCCCTGTCTTGCTAATAAAACCTTATGGCCCAAGGGATGGAGGTACAAGTGGAGGAACAGGGCCTTTCACAAAGAATCTCGGTTGCTGCTTAGTCTGAATGTCACAGCCAGATTTTTTATGTATGTGCATTAAATAGCTTTGAATTAGGGGGAACATTCACATTTTTAAGGAGGTCATCATTGAAAGGAGAGGAAAAAAATTAGGTGGGAATATCTGTTATCTTCACTTTTCATGTCTTCCTAATCAAAATTGAAGCATCTTGATGTTTTGATACATGAGACACATTGGTTCCCCATCTCAGTCTGTTCCCCAAACAGTGTTCAGCAGTGACCCTAATAATGAATTAGTTATTGGGTTTACCCTACTGATTAACTCTGACAGTACAGGTTGGAGAGACATATCATTCCATGGGTTTCTAATTAACTTTTCTACACAGAATATATTTTCCTTTCATTCTCTTTAAACTATTCTGTAACTAAGTTGTATAAAATTTACATTAATGCTAATGGTTATGCCACATAACAAATCCAATCCACTGTATCTGGTGGAGTGCTATCATGTTTGCTCTGTGGGTAGCCCAGTGTTCACATGTATTGATAAACTCATCTTAGCCTTCCTTTACTTCATGTAAACCTGGGTTTCATTCAATTCTCCTTTGTCAGTTGTGACACCATGTTGCTTCCCTTATCAATGGATGAGTTAAATAAAAATCTTTGATGGCATTTTATTTTATCTTTGTATGAGAGTCTTGATTATGTCTTATTCTAAAAATTATCCTTTAATAACTTGGTAGTTGGTTTGTGTCATAAATTATCTTCTTTCCACCAGGAAGGGCTAGGTAAGGACTCTGATATGAACAAAATAATATTAGAGATTTATTTGTAGTTCTAATCTTATTTTCTAAACCTTCTCTGTATAATTTAAACTGTACTCATTGCCACCTTTTCCTAACAATAACTAACTTCTAAATAAAGTGTTTTAAAAAACATGTTTTCAGCTATTTGAATTGCCAATACCCAATATAATAAATTGAACCAGGACTATTATAACTTCCACTTTGCAGATGAGGAACTGAGGAGGGCATGTATCCTGCCTGACATCAACTGAAAAACATATCTTCCAAGGCAAATTCCCAGATCTTTCCAATATATAACCACATCAGCTGCCATACGCTACACTCCTGGTCTGTATTTCACAATGAATTAAGGTTAATTCAATTAATTTAGATGATTTCAGCTCTGAGGATACTTGAATATTTGAATATGCCAATAAAGTGCAAATTGATATTCAGTTGTGGTTAATTATCACACTAAGCACATTACTCAACTAATCTATAAAGTTGCTACCAGGGTAAAAATAGATATTAGCATATCCATTCGGAAGACAAGAAGCCAACTAACACTTATTAATGACTTGCAATTTGATAGATCTTTTTAGTTATTTTTCATACAATCTCAGAATAACTTTTTGAGGTAAGTTGTATGTCCTCATTGTATTATTGATGATAATAATGTAAACCTGTTTATTGATCACTCATATATTATCAGGTATAATCAAATAATATAATCTGTAATCCTATTAGATTGGTTGCATAAGTGAAACATAAATCATAGGAACCTTGAGAAATGTTTCCATGGTCATATAGGTAGGTTTGAACTTGGATCCAAAGCTCATATTCTTTTTTTTTATTAGTTGCTTAAGACAATACAATGATCTTGACATAGCATACATTTGATTCAAATAGTGTATGAATTCTCATTTTTCCACGTGTACAGATTGCAGGATGACATTGTTTATACATATTCTTAACAAGTCTGTAGTGATTCAGAGGAGTCAACATTACTGTTTGGTGGATTAATAAGACAGTGTCCATTATGCATGAGACTGTATACTCTGAATTATGAAGAGTAAATGGTGCCTCTGTCCCGGGTTTTGGGGAGCTTATTGGGATGTGGGGTCAAGGGAACAGATGAAAATTGGAAGAACTGGGGCAAGGAGAAACATGAGCTTGTCTAGAAATAATAGGGGGATTTCTTTTACAGAGAAAAGAAACTAGAGACGTAAGACATGAAATCAAGAGGGTGAACTTCCTGTTTTTTCCGGTCTTGTCAAAACATGGAGAGGTTAGGGAACATAACAATTGAAAAACAACCCAGAGAGCTTTGATGTTTCCTTTGGAGCTGGGTCAGGTACAAGGCTCCGTGTTGAAGCCTGCAAGTTAGGTCAACAGGCACCAGAGAGAACACAGAGCTCCTTTGCTCCTCTCCAGCTTTGGACAATGACCTTGTGATTGGCATGGGCCAGATAGGAGGAATTGAACCTGCCTGGGTGGAGAGAAGTCAGAGAACCCCTTGCTAATGTATGTGTGGTGCAGCTTCCTAGATAAAGAGATGCCGGTTCAGGGACTTGCAAAAACCAACTTTGGCAAATTGTGAGGAACTGGAGAGGCTGGGAGAGGTGGTGGGCCTCTATTTTTTTTTTTTTTTTTGTCAAAAGTAGAAGAATCTGGAGGCCTGGGAGCCAGAGCAAGATTCTGGAAGGTATGGTTGGAAAGAAAAGGTTATGAATTTGGGGAAGGGAGTGACCTGGTCACTGGGAGCCATCTGGAATATACTAAGGACAAATCACAGAACATATCCTTCCTGGGAAGAGGGGCAAATGCAAAATAGATGAAGGGTTTAGATTTTAGCAATTTATTCATAAAGTTAGAGTTCTAAATAGTGCATCTGTGGCAGAAGAAATTTGAGTTTCAAACAGAAGATTAAAGTTTTCTGTCTAAAAGGTCTGAAAGTCTAGGATTCTTTGCTTCTATACTAGATAGCCACTCTCAGATTGGGGCTTTCTAGAAAACACTTTTGTACAAAATGATAAACATAGATGCATTTATTTCCTTTGGCCACAACAACATATTGTTTTCTAAACACAATATGGAGAACATCACAAGCAAAATACATTTGGAGTATTGATTGACATCCCCTCTCCATTTAGTCTAAACTTTTCCTTTTTGTGAATCAAATGTATAAATCCTCCCATTTCATTCTTAGTTTTTCCTTCCTCTGCCAAACCATGAAAAGGCTTGGTTTTGCAGTGGGTTTTTCAAATGTTGAGGAAGGAGAGAAAATTTCCTTTTTTTCATAATTCTGGGCTTCTCTTTCCAGAAAGGGACTGGGGACAGCTTAGCACATAGATGAGTTATCCTTTTGACCCTTGTTCCTCTTCTGGCAATGGGATTTTTTTCTTTTTTCAAATTTCATCCGTGGCCATCCATGGTATAATTTAGCAGCAGGTTGAAGAGGGGTGTTTTTTTTTTGTTTTTTTGTTTGTTTGTTTTTTGCTACAGTGGCTGACTATATTAGTTTTCTTTTGTTTATAAATACAGATTTTTAAACTTTGTAAAGAAAACAGTTTTCAGCTTTTGTTTTTCTGTGGAATTAAGCATACTCCTACCTCTCCTAGAAGAGGGTATATGAATAAGTGGGAACAAAGGGTGGTTTTTTCTTTCTTAAAAACAAAGAAAAATGTAGCGTTTTTCTTCTCCTTCAAGAATGGTCATGTGTGCATGTCTGTTCTGAGAACTCAAATACATTGCTTCCTAATAAAGCATTTGCCATGACCAGAAATGGACCCAGAACACTGGCTCACTTACTCAGTTGTTCTGAAAACTTTAACAAAAGTTTAATTAATTCATCCTTTCTTGTAAGTTCCAGATACAGGGGATCTTCCCTTTTTTTTTTTTTTTTTTTTTTAACATTGTAGCCACTGATTCCCAAGAGAAATAATGAAAGGGCACATAAAATACACTAAAATAAAGACAACATTTTCCATCATGTCATTTTATTTCATAAATTTTTATTATCCAGTAAAAATTTAAATGATGACTGTCTTATACCCTGTCCAGTTAGGAGAAAAGAGGGATCAGTCATCTCTTAGTATCCATGAGTGATTGGCTGCAGGGATTTCCCCACCCTGACTACTAAATGTTCAGATATGCAATCCCTCAAGTAAAATGCTGTAGTATTTGCATGTAATCTGTACACATCTTCCTGTATACTTTAAGTCATCTCTAGATTACTTATAATACTTAACACAATGTAAATGCTATGTAAATAGCTGTCATACTGTGTCATTTAGGGAATAAAGATAAAAAAGTTGATACATTTTGTATTAGGGTGTTCCAGAGGCACAGAAACAACAGGAGATATGATTATAAAAAGGGATTTATTAGATTGGCTTACACAAGCAGAAGCTGGATAGTCTGCAATGATTGTTTACAGGCTGGAGAGCTGGAGGAACAAGTAGCTGTGTGGTCCAAGATGTTGACACCTCAGAACTAGAGGGATTAATGATCCTACCCCCAGCCTGAGACCAAAGGCTTCTGAAACTCTCTGGAGAATCACAGGCAGAGTCTGCTTTGAAAGCGTGAAGGAGTGAGAGTCTCGTGTCCTCAGACAAATAAAGCAGCGATCAAGAAAGTGTTCAAGAAGAATCAAGCTTGCATCAGCTGCTGCTTCCTAGTTCTTCCAACTTTTATTCCATCCAAGCCAAGATCCCATTGGATGGTGCTACCCCACTCATGGAGGGCCTCCACTTCAGTTTGCTATCCCACATGCCAATCATCCTAGACACAACCAGAAACCTCTTAATCTCCAGCATATCTTATTCCAATTACGTCGACCATTTAAATTTTACTTTTTGGTACTGAGGATTGAACCTAGGGGCACTTAACCACTAAGTCACATCCCCAGCCATTTTTAAAATATATATATATTTTATTTAGAAATAGAGTCTTGTTGAATTGATTAGGTCCTCACTAAATTGCTGGGGCTGGCTCTGAAATCAAAATCCTCCTGCCTCGGCCTCCTGAGCTGTTGGGATACAGGTGTGTACCACCATGTCTGGCTAAGATGCGATTCTTTTAAAAATAGTTTGTTTGTTTTTTTTAACTTGTTTTAGAGGTTTTTCTGATCTCAAACATTTTTAAAGGAAGAGTTCATCACATTTAAGAAGTTGTGTTCCACCCCCCGGGCTAGAAGTCATTTCCCATGCATCTCTAAATGTCAGCTGGGTCTTTACAACAAGAATTTTCCTTTTTCTTGTGCCTCCAAATAAAACCAAATCATTCTCCCCAGGAACTTGCATTAAACTCATTTTCAGCTGTTACTTTTACCCAGGCCTAAAATCTGCATTCTCATACCATTTCTGTATCTGATCTGTAGCAGATGACTTTGCTCTGAATTATGCATTTCCCTATTCATATTCCTGTTGTCCATGAGTGTGTCCAGGCCTCCTAGGGCAGGGTTCACGGCTAATTCTTTCATGTTGTGGCCAAAGAAACTGTAGATACAAAGGGCCCAATGTGTTATTGTGTTTCAATCCTCTAAGATTAGGCTTGGTTGAATCCAAAGCATGGCTGTCTGCAATTTATGTGGCTTTCCTTATCAGCAAAGGGAGTGCAAAGGAGTGAGCGTGGTTGTTATGGTTCGGATGTGAGGTGTCCCCCAAAAGCTCATGTGTGAGACAGTGCAAGGTTTAGAGGAGAAATGATTGGGTTTTAACCTAAACCTAATCAGTAAATTAATCCTTGATGGAATTACCTGAGTGGTAATTGGAGGCAGGTGGGGTGTGACTAGAGGCAGTGGTTCATTGGGGCCTGGCTATGGGGTATATATTTTGTATCTGGAGCATGGAGTCTTTCTCTCTTCTGTTACCTGATCACCATGTGGGCTGGTTCCCTTTGCCATACTCTTCCGCCATGATGGCTGTATATGGACTGAGACCTCTGAAACCGTGAGCCCTTAAATAAACTTTTCCTCCTAAGATTGTTTGGGTCATATCTTTTAGTAGCAGCAATGAGAAAAGCTGGTATTGCTGACTGGATTATCAGACCCCCTCTCTCACTGACTCAGAACTTTACAGAAAGAAAAAAAGGGTTTCCTCCTATAGATGGGCATTTCTAGCATCCTTTGATGTGCATTTCAGCAGATTGAAAAAGAAAGAGGAGGAAAGAAGCAGAAAGAACCTTCATACAAGGGAAACGCTAAAGGGTGGGCTCAGGGTTCCATAGCCAACAAATCCGATGAGCAGCCACCACCACCAGGGAGTTTTTTGGATGACCACAGTTTCATTATAGTAGATCCACAAAACTGAGAAAGCTGTGAAAGCAAGAAATCTGAGGAGATGAGAGAGATGAGACAAGGAAAAAAAAAAAAAAAACAGAAGCAGAGGCCCAGTGAGCAGCAAGGGAACCAGCAGAACAGCAGCACAGCCCTCTCTTGGAAAGGCCTCCTGCAGTGGAGGCCGGGGGGGGGGGGGGGGGGGGGGGGGCCTTTGTGAAGGAGATGGGCTCTCATTCATAATTGCTTTCAAATTGTTTCCTGGTCCTTTAAAATAATACCTTCTACAGGGCCCAGGCCTGGCTAATACGTCAGAATATGCTTGTGATGTAAAGAAGCATCAATACATACTCACTGCCCCATTTCCTCCAGGTTTGTTAGTGACATGTTCACGGGCAGTGTAGTTGAATGTAATGTATGCTAGGGGTTGTTATTCTGCCAGGTATGTACAAAGAGTAAAACCAGGTGGAAATGGCTTTGTTATTTAACACTGTGGATTTCCACAGACCAGGAAACTGAGGTGAAGTCTGTTAACCAGAGTCCATCCTTCCCTCTGTCACAAAGAAAACCCTACGAAACAATTCTGAGTCACTCTGTGTCCATAAACACACACACACACACACACACACACACACACACAGAATTTCTTTTCGTTATTCTTACAGGTGCACTTTTGGTTTGGAGTATGATATGAGAACCAAAACAATAGCCTGTCACAACTAAGCTGCTTTCTGAACAAACTATGGCGTTTATAATCACGGATACAGATTTATACTTACATATTGCCTTAGTCTGTTCTGTGTTGCTATCACAGAATATCACAGACGGTAAATTTGTAAAGAGAATAAATTTATTTCTTATAATTCTGGAGGCTGGGAAGTCCAAGCTCAAGGGCCTACAGGTGGTAAGGAGCTTCTTGCTGCATTATCCCTTGGTGAAAGGCAGAAGGTAAGAGTACGCACAGGAGGGGAAGAAGAGAACGAGGTTGAACTTATCCTTTTGTCAGGAATCCACTTCTGAGATAACTAACCTATATCTGGGAAAGAGGACTGAATGCATTCATGAGGTCAGAGCCATTCTGGCCTGATCAGCTTTTTAAGATCTCATGCACAATACTGTTGCTGAGAGAATTAAGTTTCCAACACATGAACATTCAGGGACACATTCAAACTGTAGCACACATTTAAATAAAAAAGAATAGCAGTACACCAGTAAAATAGTTTAGAGAATAATACAAATGATTGCCTGTTTCCCACCCAGTTTTTTAAAATTTTAACATTTAGCCATATAATTTTTTCCAGAAAATTTTAAAGGGAAAAAAACTCATTAAGGCACAACTCCTAATTCTGAGAATTGGTAATGCATTACAATTCTTATTACACATATAGAGCACGATTTTTCATATCTTTGTATATAAAGTATGTTCATGCCAATTCATACCTTTATACATGTACTTTTTTGCATTACAATTCTTATTACACATATATACCACGATTTTTCATATCTCTGTTTATAAAGTATGTTGACACCCAATTTGCGTCTTCATACATGTACTTTGGATAATGAAGTCCATCCTATTAGCACTAATCTCTAGGGTATATAAAGAACTCAAAAAGTTAAGCACAGAAAAAACAAATAACCCAATCAACAAATGGGCCAAGGACCTGAACAGACACTTCTCAGAAGAGGATATATAATCAATCAACAAATATATGAAAAAAAAATGCCCATCATCTCTAGCAATCAGAAAAATGCAAATAAAGACTACTTTAAGATATCATCTCACTCCAGTCAGAATGGCAGCTATTATGAAGACAAAGAACAATAAGTGTTGGATGTGGGGAAAAAGGTACACTCATACATTGATGGTGGGACTGCAAATTGGTGCAGCCAATATGGAAAGCAGTATGGAGACTCCTTGGAAATCTGGAAATGGAACCACCATTTGACCCAGCTATCCCTTTCCTTGGACTATACCCAAAGGACTTAAAAATAGCATACAATAGGGACACAGTCACATCAATGTTTATAGCAGCACAATTCACAATAGCTAAACTGTGGAGCCAACCTAGATGCCCTTCAGTGGATGAATCCATAAAAAAAATGTGGCATATATACACAATGGAATTTTGCTCAGCATTAAGAGAGAATAAAATCATGGCATTTGCAGGTAAATGGATGGAGCCGGAAAATATAATGCTAAGTAAAAAAAACAAATGCTGAATGTTTTTCTCTGATATAAGGAGGCTGACTCAGTGGGGTAGGGAGGGGGAGCATGGGAAGATTAGATGAATTCTACATAGGGAGGAGGAGTGGAAGGGAAAGGGAGGGGGCAGGGGATTAGCAAGAATGGTGAGAATTGATAATTAAAAAGAAATAATTAAGTGTGATTTGTGCTTTCCCTCTGTGAACTGTTCATCAGGATAATCAAATAGCCTTTGTAGATTAAGGGAAATTCTTCTTTTAAATAAAATATTCAATTTAAGTGGAAAAATAATGGGATTTACAAATCACTATTTTATAACTTCCAGTGAAATAATCCAAGCAATGATCATTGATGATTGACACTAATAAATGAAAGGTTGTTGGGGAACTCTACATGGGGGATATTAGGCCGACACCATCAATAAAATTTCCATCTATTTCCTATCATAGCTGAAGCAGAACCTCCTGAGGTGTGCAATCAAAGTATTCAGCCTAACCAGGAGAGTTTTTTTTTTTTTTGCCAAAAAATTCTGAATCTGAGTTTGACCCCATCTCACACACATTCTTCATGTGGGACATACAGAGGGAAAGAAGCAAGTTAAATGACACTAGAAAGAAGCAAGTGGATAAATGCAGAATGGGAGGCAGGTTCAGGGCAAGGAATCAAGCTTTAATAATTAGGCAAGTATAAAAATGTTGTATCTGATGTTGGGTGTGAAAGGTTGAGGGAAGGAGACTCTACTCTCCATTTAAAGCAATTTAAGGCATTAAAATAAAGCATAAGATGTAGACTATGTTTGAATCTTGATTTGTACTTGCCTAGTATTTTAGTCAGCTATTTTGCTGCTGTGACTAAAAGGACCCAACCAGAACAACTGTGAAGGAGGAAAAGTTTATTTGAGGTCTCATGGTTTCAGAGGTCTTACTTCATGGAAGGCTGGCTCCATTCCTCAGGGCTGGAGGTGAAGCAGAACATCATGGCGGAAGAGTGTGGCAGAAGGAAGCAGCTCACATGAGGAGCAGAGAGAGAGACTCCACTCTCCAGATACAAAATATATACCCCAAAGCCACACCCCAACTCCCACCTCCTTCAGCCACACCCTTCTACTTCAGTTACCAGTTAGTTCCTATCAGGGGATTAATTCACTGCTTGGGTTAAGACTCTCATAACCCGATCATTTCTTCTCTGAACCTTCTTGCATTGTCTCACACAAGAGCTTTTGGGATCACATCTCATTCAAACCATAATTCCTAGTTTTATAATATATTTTGAGTCAATTGTGGAAATTTAATATTTGCTGCATATTTTACATGATACAAAAATATTGATAATTTTGTTAGATTTGGCAATCTATTATGGTTATACAAGAAAATATCCATTTTTAGAGATGAGTTCTGAATTAAAGCCTTTGATTTAAAATAGTGAGAAAGCAACAATAACAATAAAACACCATAGATATACTTGAGGTCTCTGAGTAAACTCCTAATCTCATTTTTCTTGTGTCTTCACCAAAAGTATTTATTATCTGAACTAAATGTTTGCTATTTTCATCCAAATTTATTTCTTTCACTCTATGTGTATGTATCTACCAGTGATGTATAGTATTAGTTTTCATATCTTTAAAACTTCTAGTAATGGTATGCTATAGCTTGCATCACTGCCTAGCTTATTTTTAATATAGCATCACCTTTTTGAGATTTATTCATCGGGATACATAGACATTTCGAGACATGAATTTCACTGCTCTATTATTTTTCCATCATAAAAATATTCCACAATTTCTTTACTGATTCAACTGTTGGTTGATATTTAGGCTGTTTTCGATCTGTCATTATACAAGCAGTATTGTCATAAACATATATTTCTTTGCTTGCATTTGCCAGAATCCTCCTAGGAATGGATTTGTTGGACTGAAAGTATTGCATATGTACCTTTAACAGCAATCAGTTATAATACACATAAAGTATTATGTATATGTGTGGAAACTTATATGAATTCTGTGTAGCCCAAGAATTGTTTTAGTTTTTCCCAAAGTCAAGGTAACCTATCAGGTAACCCAAAAGAGAGGCAATTCAAACAGGTTCTGATGCAGCCTGCAGTCCTCAAAGTTCCAACCCTTTTCTGATCTCTGTAGTAACAAATAGGGAACTAATTGCCAGAACTAAGATGTATGTACTCTTAACAGCTTTATTGAGGCATAATTGGCATATAATTACATTTTCTATTTCAAGAGAAAAAAAATGGTAATTTTTGACAACTTCCACAGCTGTGAAACGATCATCACAATCAAGATAGTGAACACGTCCATCACCCCCAAAGCTTCCTCATGCCTGTTTAAAATCCTTCTATTCCTGTTTCCAGGCACCCACAGGTCTGCTTCCTGACACTACAGACAGTTTGTATTTTACTGAAAGTGAAATCATAGGGTATGTATTTTTTTTTTGTCTTTCATCTTTTATTCAGTAAACTTTTTAAAAAAATTCATCCATGTTGTTCAGTATATCAGCAGATCATTCAACTTACTGTTGAGTAGTGCTCACTGGTGTGGATATGCCAGTTTATTTATTCATCTGTTGATGGACATGCAGGTTCTTTGAAGTTTGGACAAATAGGAATAAAGCTGTTATGAATATTCATATACAAGCCTTTGTATGCTACACATACGCACAGATCTTCCTTTCTCTTGATCAAACATCTCAGAGTGGAATGGCTAGATCACCCAGTAGTTTATGTTTAATATTTAAGAAACTTCTAACAGGATATCTAAAGTGGGTGTACTATTTTATATTCTCATCCAGATTGTATTATCTGAATTCTATTCTTCTTCCTATTCAACAATATTTGGTGCAGTTTTTCTTTTTAAAAATTGGCCATTCTAATAGTGGTGTGTTGGAATATCATTGTGGTTTTAATTTCATTTGCATTTATATCATGGCTAACGATGTTCAGCATCTTTTCATGTGTTTATATTCTGATCAGGATATTTTTGGTGAAGTATCTGTTCAAACTTTTTTCCATTTTGTTTTTAGATCATTTATTTTCTTATTAAAGGGTTTGAGAGTATTTTATAACACTCTGAATGCAAGTCTTTTATAAAATTTTTGTTTGGCAATTTTTTTTCCAATCTGTAGCTGTCTTCTCATTTTTTTAATACAATCTTTTGAAGGAGTGCTATTTGTCACTTTGTTCTCTTAAGAAACATACTTCTGACATAACATCTAAGAAATCTTTGCCTAACTCAAGGTCACAAAGGTTTTGTTTTCTTCTAGAATTATGATAGATACTTAGGTTATTGATGCCTTTAGAGTTAATTTTTGTTCTTGATATAGGGCTTAGGTTGAAGTTATTATTTTTTCTATAGATAGCAAATTGTTCTTATACAATTTACTGAAGACATTATCTTTTCCCTGATGAATTATCTTTGTATCTTTGTTGAAAATTAGTTCAACCTAATAAGAACATATAATGCCTAAATGAGAATTCATTTCTGAACTTCTTATTTCATTCCATTGGTCTGTTTATTTATCTTTACAACATAATTACACTTTCTTGATTACTGTAGCCTTGTAATAAGGCAGTTTGAGCTTGAAATTAGGCAGTGTGAGTGAATGCTTCCCATGACTTCACAGAGATTTGGAACCTAATGATACTTCCCATCGTATGAATGGGCAATTCCATTTTGATGCACAAGGGTAAATGGAGACAGAAAGACAATCTGCTTGGCTGGGATTGTGGCTCAGCGGTAGAGCTGCTTGCTTAGCATGGGTGCAGGTTTGATTCTTAGCACCAAAAAAAAAAAAAAAAAAAAGAAAGAAAGGCAATCTGCTATAACAGAAGAAACTTACAGAGGGTCTGAGAACAGACTGCTGTCTTTATTCTGACCCATTCTCACTTGTCCAGCATTGATTAGCCAGTTCATACTGGTTAAATTCTTACTGTCTCTGGATAGCTGACATTAATTCACCTTTCAGTCAATACAGTCTTCTTCATTACATACCAGCTTTTTAGTTGCAATGGTTTTCTAGGATGCCATCCTGAGATTAGCCTAAATCATTCTGTTGGCCTTGTATATTCTCAAATTTCTGTCCATGTGTTTCTAGATTATCCTTGAGATTCCTTAGTTTAGAGGTGATAGTTAGTCATTGATAAAGTTCTTCATTCATTTCTAAAGCTCCAAAGATGTCAACATATCACTCCCAGATATGAACACAACATGTTATTAGAATTTCTATCCAGTTCTTGAGAACCAATGACCTATGTTTTAGCTGTTCTACAAAGTGAGACAACATTCATGGTCTTTAGAGATGTTGGTTCCTGGGAATCTGCACTAACATCTCATATGGGCTCTTAAGAGCACTACATTGAAGGTTGCATCATTCATTCACTCATCAATCACTTTTGAGCAACTATATGCATGAACACTTAGCTAGTAACATGGGGATGAAGAAACGGGAGGGACACAGCCTCTATCCTCAAGATGCTTCAAGTCTGACATTTTCTGTACCTTCAGAAACCAAGGCCGCTTAAAGATTCTACCTAAAAATCACTATAATCCAGGTTTCAGAGCATAGATCTATGCAGCATGGAAAATGGAATAAAAATTTTTCATAGTGGTTGTGATAATTCATATCTCTACAAACAGTATAAAGTTGTTTCCTTTTTCCACGTCCTTGAACATACTTGTCATCTTTTATTTTTTTGTAATAGCCATTTTTAACATGTATGATGGAATCCCACTGTGCTATTAAATTGCATTTCTCTGATGAAAAAAAAATTGTCACCATCACTAGGAGTAGGAGGCACTTTACAAGTTAAAATCAAGCGCAAATGAGGTATTTTGTGAGTTAAATTAGGCACAAATGAAGAATAATGGGACTTGGTTGACAATAGCCAGGTCTGAGAAGAGACAAAGCATCCAGAAAGGACCAGATGCCAGAAGGCAAAGGGCAAAACCTTCCAAGCATCAGTGGACGTTTATGAGAAAATAATGGAGAAAGAAACAGAAGTAAATGATTGAAGAATAGCCTTTCTCTTGCCTGGGGAGTTTATGTGTAGGAGAGAGTGGGCTAAAGTGAATTTGAGCTTCAAGGACAAAAAGTGCAGAATCTGAGGGGTCATCAAGGCAGTGAAAGTCCAGACATATCCCAGAGAAAGGATATGAATCAATGTGAGGTCCCCTGTTTTCTGTGATAATTGTGGGCCCTGCATTCCATTATTAAGAAGCACTCCACCAAGGGCAGAGAGACAGGTGTTTGGCCAATGAAGCGATTCTTGTGAAGCTATTTCCCAACCAAGATGCATCACAAGAGTAAGGATAGACAGCAAAAGGAGTAGCCTCTGGTCTTAGATTGGGAACAGGAAAATACTGTGCCGACAGTACAATCCTGGCGTAGGTCCCTTTTTCAGGACGGTGGAAGTTCTCCCTTCTAGGCTTTAGTGGGTAGTCCTGAGGTGTTAAGAGATGGCATCAGGTTTCCATGCATTTGAAGACCTAGAAATTTAGCTGCAACTTGGAAAAAGTATGTAGGGCACAGAGCAAAGGGAGTATGGGGCCTAAACACAGTGGGAACGCAGGAATTTTCCAGATGCCCAAAAGTCTGGCTCCATTACATCTATCAAATTAGAATCAGGGAAAACCCAAATCAGGGAAACCCCAGCACAGTTTGAGGATCAGAAAGCTGTAGATTTGGAGCAACTGCTACTACTCTAACATCATTTGTTTTTTTTTAGGTAGAATATCCAAGGTTTTCTGTTAGGGTCCCTCCTCCCCTCCACTCCACTCCCAGTGTGTCATCTCCATGTGGAGAGAAACGACCACACATGTTCTGATTCATTTGCATTTAACTCACCAAAATATTATTTAGTCGAAGTCATTCTCTTCTGGGGAGTCTTTTATGAGTCGACAGTATAAGCCTGGCGTGATGGAGGAGTTTTTCCTGTCCTTGAACTGAGGAGCTACCAGGCCTAAACCAACCCTAAACCAAAACAGGCTTGGGGGAGTTGCCCTTGCCATTTATTTGTTGGATTGGTTCCCTAATTCTGGAATCTGGTCAGCTCCAGGACATTCCATAACTGGTGAAAAAAAAAATATTCTGTTAAGTTGCTTTTATTGGCATCATTCTGGTCCAGTCAACAACTGGAATCTATGAGCTTTCCCTGGAACTCTTACCTAAAGTCGGACATTTCCTTTTCAATTTTACTGCTTCCACTTTTGACTAGGCCAAGTGTCAGTTCTCTCCTATATAATTCCACAACTTTCTGACATATCCAAATTCTCAAGCTGCCAAGAGAGCTGCCTGCACCCTTGCTCTGCCCACATCCCTCTCTTGCTCATGACTTACCCTGGCTGTTCTTAAATGGTGTTACGGGTCAGGGGAGGTGTCCCCCAAAAGTGCACGTGTGAGACAATGCAAGAAGGTTCAGAGGAGAAATGATTGGGTTCTGAGAGTCTTGACCCAACCAGTGAGTTTATCCCTTGACAGGAACTAACTGGTAACTGAAGTGGTAGGGTGTTACTGATGGTGGTGGGAATTGGGGCGTGGCTTTGGGGTGTCTATTTTGTATTTGGAGAGTGGAATCTCTCTCTGCTTTCGGATCATCATGTCAGCAGATTCCCTCTGCCACACTCTTCCACCATGATGTTCAGCCTCATCTGGAGCCCTGAGGAATGGAGCTGACCTTCTAGGGACTCAGGCCTCTGAAACTATGAGCCCATCAGTAAACCTTTCCCTCTCTACAATTGTGCTGGTTGGGTCCTTTAGTCACAGAAGCAAAACAAAACAAAAAACTGGTTAAAACAAACAGGGATGAGGGCGGACTTGAGGGATGAATGGACAAGTCCCAGGGACTAAGCAAAGCCACAGGAACTCTTTCCCCAAGCATCAAGGCTACTAAAAATTCAAGGAAAATGTAGTTATTTTATTTTTTTACAAACCCACAAAAACATGGGATAGAACACAAAAGTTGTCATATATTCTGGATAGGTAATAAGAAACCTCAGGAAAGTTTCAAGCTAGTAGACTAAATCCACAGGGCCTCAAAAATAACATACCCTTTGCCTTCTGTCATAGTTGGACAAGGTCTAGAGTAGAGCACCCCAAATCCTCAGTTCATCTACCGAGCCCTATCACACTCCATCACCCAGGCCTGTCCATCTCTCCCCTTCTACTCACCCACTCTTCGGACTCTCTGGAGAGCTGGGATCCTTCTCACGTCATTCACACATTCTCACCCTAGGTGCTCTTCATTACCAGAATACCTTCAAATTTTCCTAATTTTGCCTTACCCCAATCCAGATCTTCTAATGCAGATCCATTCTACTTTCCATCACAAACACACCCCTAATATGCTTCACAGCTGTAGTCATGGTACTTGGATTTCAAGGAATATTAATTGAGAAATGTGTGATCAAACACTGTTATTGAGTTCTTGATGTCTGCAGATAGGAACAAAACATTCTTCTGCTTGTGGGAAGTGGGCAACAGGAACAAGATAGTGCTAAGGGGAGAGGCCAAGGAACTGTTTCTGTTTTTACTTCAGCTTCAACAGGTACCATGTCGGTTTCTAGAATGAGGAGACAAAGGTTGGGATGAGTCTAGGAGTTCATAGGATAAAACCTTTTCTAGATTGGGTTTCTAACCAAAAACTGAGCAGATAGATGAAATGAATTGCCAACTGGCTTCCTGCTAAGTGTTATTCTTCTACACACACACACACACACACACACAACACACACACAACACACACAACACACACACACACTCACACACACACAATTTTTTTTTAATTCAGGAATTTTCAAATACAAATCTTGAATTCCTGATTTCCTTGAAAAATCCAGATGATGGGGCACTATAGGCTGTCCTCCTTGCCTGCCTTAATGGCCATCTTTAGAAGAGTATGGATGCCATCTCACCATGGTCCCCACTGCTCCTTGTTCAAAAACACAGTGTACTCCCCTGTGAACATTTCAGCTCACTATCCTGCTATAGACAATGCACAGAAACAATTGCAAATATCCCTGTTTAGACTCCATAGGAAAACATTCTGAGGAGATGCCCGCAGAATAAATAGTGACTGGTTAGAGACAGGGGAGAGCATAGGCAAAAGCCCATTTGCAAGAGATGTATTTGGAGAGTCCATTTGGAGCAGAGACATTCAGCCTCTTTATTTCAGTCTTCTGTCTTGAAGACAGAAGACTGAAATAAAGCACATCTGACACTGTCCAAGGAATAATGATCAGACTCTCAGCCACAGTTTGGGTTTTACACATCTGGTTTTCCCCCTGCCTCTTCCCTGATACCCAGCCTTTGTTCCTGTGAGACACCTGTCTTACCTCTCATATTGTGATTTGCCAAGTCCTGTGATATCTTTTCCTGACTCTAGCTGCTCAGATATTTAGATATTGAGCTCAATTTATTTCAAGGACTATTCAAAAAGTTCATCCAAGATCAAATCTCTTCTTTCTCTTTTCAATAGTCTCTAACACAGAAAGGGGAACAAAGCCAGGCATCTCCCTTTCCTGGAGTAGGGACATGTCCTTGCCTCCCTCACTCACCCTCAGTTCTAGTGAGGTCTCTGGAAAGGAGACTACTTCATCCCTAAGCTTCTCATTTTACTTGTAACAATGGGGAGACAGTCAGTGGCTGATAGAGATCCTCCAGGAATTCTGTGGCTCTTAGGCCAGGTCCAAGCCATTCATGATCAGGCTATTCCCAGGATCTCATGTTTCAGGACAGCTTGATTAGCAAGGGGTGTTCAGACCAGAAAGAGCCCTCTTCTGGCTGGACCTCTTGGGAGATAAATAGCTGCCATCTGAGGAGGCTGGGTGCATGGGTGAGGAAGGAATAGAGATGGAACTGCTAACTGATTGGCATCTAGGTCACTGTCCCTAGTAAAATCAAAGAAGGAGAGCCCTTCACAAGCAGAATTACACCACATTTTACCACTCTGAATTATTTCCATGCTCTCTTCTTCTCATCACCCCCACCCCACCCCACCCCATCCCATCACCAAACTATCCTAGAATTTCAGGATTGAAATAGGCTTTAAAGCCTTTGGTCCAGCAACTCTCCTCATTTTAATATATGAAAACCATCATGCAAAGAGGTGCAGTGGCTTTCTCAAGACCACACACTTGAGAGCATCAGGACAAGGATGAAAACTGGGCACTTCCAACCTTTTTTTCTCCTTTTCATAATTCCAGTGGTTCCCAAACTTTGGTCATGGGCTGCAATTTTCATTTATATTTTCACGATATTCTTGGTATATCTGCAAACAACTGTGCTACTTCTTAATTCTTTTTCTTTAGCCAGTTCCAATTCTCATAAAATGTAATTTTTTTAAGGAAACTATATCATCAATGCCAATGGAAAAGTAGCATCACTTGACTTGAATATTAAAAGGCAAATGTAGCCAGTGAAAAAATATGTTATGAAACCAGCTACATATTGTGATCCATTGAGGGATCTCACTCCAAGATCTATTTTCCTTTGATTAAAATAGGAAGTAAGGGTTTAAGAAGTGTTGACAAGATGTTAGCATCCGACAGTCATTCTCCTTGATGGGAAGGACAATTGAAATGGGCAGAGCCCTCCTTCAAGCAGTCAGTGCCTCTCCACACACAGCCTGGGGTTCTCCCAACACCCATGGTGTCTGCTCCTCATTTGGGGATCACTGCTCTAGATGACACTGCCTTTGGGATGGGTGTGGACCCCTAGCCTTGCCGTATTCCCTTCTCCAAGGTCAGGTTCTACAGATGCTGAAGGCAGACAAAATATTCCCTGCACAGTTGAAAAATGGACAATGGTTCCTGGGGAGGACAGAGCTTTTAATGTCAGTTTTCCTATCTTCTGGTAGAATTTCCTGCAACTTTTTGGTTGAGGATATCCTGGTGAGTGGAGTAGGGCAGTAGAGAGGGAAAAAGGAAATCCTGGGGTCTGAGACATAGATAGCTAAGCGAATTTCTGTGCCCTGGATACCCTTCCCTTCCCCCTGATGACTTATGCCCCTAACATCATAGTGTGACACACTTGGCTCCCCTTTGAGCGATGACAGGACTAAGTAGGATTTCCTTCTCTGTGGGAATATCAAGCACACCCCATGTGTGATTTGAGACTCAGATCTGCAAGTCGAAGCAAGACCATTACAAGCACAGCCTCGAGTTGTCCCTCCTTTCAGCACCTCTCCTACCTTTGGATTATCACCACAAGGAATGGCCCAGTCAGCAAACTGTTCTTAGTCACCTGCCACTGTGTCAGGTGTGGGGTCACAGAAATAAGCCGGACATCTGCACTTAAGGAAGTTTTGTGAAGTTGAAGCAGGGTTTATTCATAGGAAAAGGTTACAAGAGCACGCATGATGCATCCACGCTGCTGGAGGAGGGGTTCCCTCAAGCCAGGGCTTGGGGTAGCAGGGGAACTTTCTGGACAACGTAGGATTTTTTTTTTTTTTTTTGCAGGATTTCCTTTTTCCTGGGTTCCTCTGGTCTTTCTCCTTCCCTCTTGCTCTCTTCCAGAATGAGTGCAGAGTTTGCACTGGTGCGGGAGTGGGGGCTTGGCTTTCACCCCTGAATGTGGGCTGAACAAGCATCCCGGAAGCTTGCAGCTGTGGGAGGCTGACCAGGTGGACAGCACCCACGCTGCTGCCCGTGAGATCCTTGAAGACAGATTTACCACTTGCCAAATTCTCCTTGAAGCCCACTCTCCCCCTGAGGCCCCGCACAGTAGTTCCTGAACACTGGTGGGGGCAAGTGAGGTCTCAGAAAAGGCAGTGAAGCAGCTTCAAACATAACTTCCCTGTGGATGCGTGAGGGCTCTGTAGCAGTGCCCCAGGCAGATTCTGCTCTGGAAGATTCTGGCTGCCTATAGCAAACCCCTCAGACTGAGGCAGGAGACAAGCTGACAGACTGATAGCTCTTTCTTCCCTGTGATTCCCTCTCAGTCTCCATGGTTGTCTTGGAGTGTTAGGAACCACTCCAAGACTGCAGGAAAGCCTGCAGGACCTTGGTCTTGGGGCAGCTCCAGACTTTAGGCAAGGAAGCAGGTGCTTTTCAAAGAGGGCAAAAAAAAAAAAATGCTGAAAGAAAACTTTGTTTCAAGTGGTGGGTTCTGTGAGCTAAAATCCCCAAAATTCAGGGTTACTCTTAGTCAGCTACAGGAAGGAAAAATGAGAGGGAATGAGATCAGGATGTAGGAAATTCTGTGATTGTTTCCACCCTCCCAGGTCTTGGTTGGCCTGCAGAGTTGAGGAGAGAGAGGAGAGGCTGGGTCCAATGTGACATGGCCCAAGATGATACAGAAAATTAATACTAAAAAAAAAAAAAATCAAAATTTGAACATAGACCTTCTTGCTCTAAATGCAATTTGCCCAAATGCCTTTGGCAATTTGTGCTGAGGGGTGGGGTGGTAGAGAGCTTGATCAGACTGAAATAACAGGATATGTGATAACAGAAGGGCCAGAAGGAGGCACCCCTGGTTGTTCTGCGGTTGCGTGGGTTCTGAGTTCTACTTGTGGCATGGTTGCTTTGCCCTGTGGTGCTGTGCCCTGCTTTTGTACTTAGAAGATAACAGTGGGGCTATCTGTCCTACAACCGTGAGTGGCCCAGAGAGCTGGGGCTCCCGGTCCTCCTAACATGGGCACTGGAGGGACATGTGGAGCTCATCACGTAGACCAATATCCCTAACTCTGCTCTGGAGACCCAGAGGACCAGTGGGAACAGTCAAAAAGATAGCATTTGATACTCAATAAGACTTAAAGAAATTTACCAAACTAGGATGATAAAATTAATTTGTTTTTGGCAAGATAAGAATCTGGGCCAGGCATTCAGAACCATCCAATTCAAACCTCTGATCCTCTTTAGCACCTGTAAGTCAATAATGAATTTGCTCATACCGATGCTCTTGAGTATGGCTTTAGTAGTTCATGGAGTAGTTTAAAAGTAAAAAATGGGCTGGGGATATAGCTCAGTTGGTAGTGTGTGCCTCGCATGCACAAGGCCCTGGATTCAATTCCTAGCACCACACCAAAAAAAAAAAAAAAAAAAGTAAAAGCAATTTGTTTTAACCTCAGACAAGTCATTTGCCCTCTTTTGATTTGTTGATTTTAGCATATAATGAAAGGGTTGCACTAGGTGAATTCCAAAGTCTTCCCCAGTTTAAATGAAAACAACTCTTGTATCACTTCTGCAAGAGCATCCTGTTGACTGGATCCTGGCATTACCCATCAGAGCTGGCCAGAATCTGGCCACTGAACCTCATTTCATTTGCCACATTCATCCGCTTTTTATGATCTCTATCAAGATTTGGAAGGAAAATGAGATAATGAGGCAAGGGGGTGGGGGATGAGGAAGGGAGAGAGAAAAGGTAGAGAGGGGAAAGACCAGTAAAGCAAAGGAAGTGAAGGTATTGGGGAGATAGGGAACATGTAAAGAACTCAGAAAAAGGGTAGGCAGACAAGTGTACTCAGGAATCACAGCATGTTAAATATCAAGGCAGCATACAACATATATCTTGTGTTTCTGTGCTCTTTAAAGGCATCTAAACTCTCCAAGTTTGATGGATGTCAATCCTAATCAAATAACATTAACTGAGAAACTTCTCTGTTCCTAGCATAGTACTCAGGAGTTAGGAAGGTTACCAGGGATGCATCCTGGCTTTGGTAGGGAAAAATTCATGAGTTACAAAAAGAATGTAAAAACTGTGCACCCAGAATTAAATGTGAGGTGTATTTATTTAGGTTGAAAAAAAAAGAAATTATAACAAATTAAACACTTTAAAAGATGACATCTACAACAAACATCCTCCAATCCAGGAGACTAATCATCTTATCATTAATTAACTTCTTGCATAGGGCTTCCCTCCTACATTCTCTTCAATCACCTCTGCACATGCCAACAAAAAATATTTTTTTCATAGAAAGAAAAGAAAGACACTTTGACCTTCTCTCTAGCATGATTGAGTGAAATTTGTTTTTTAATAGCAATGATTAGGATGCACAAAAACCTATGATGCCGCAGAGCAGAAGAACTCCCTGTTCATAATAATGCTGTAAGTTTAGGCCTTGCAGACAGAGGATTTCCAATAAATTTTATTTTTGTCTGAATCCAATCAAAAAGAAATGTACAGTATACTTATAGATATGTATTCTGCGATGTTGAGTGTATTTTTTTACAGGAGAGAATTTCTATTTTGACAAGGAATTGATGAGAACAGACTTCTTGGCTCTCAACTTCACACATTGAATAATCAGAATAGTCTTTCCACAGACTAGTTTTGGCTCTTACAATTCCAACTTTGTTCCTCTCCTCGCAGAACATGTGCATATTGCAATCTGACCCCTGGCCCTGCAATGTCTGTCTCAGCACGAGGAGAATCACACATGGATGGGAGACATTTTCCTGGAAGCAGTTCCTCCACTCGAGAAGTGAGGAACCCTTTAAACTGACAAAGTTACTCTTACTCTATTCTAAAATGACCATGGCTATTCCAATGCTTGCCCATAAATGGGCATAGAGCTAAGACTAACTTCTGAGTACAACAGGCACTTAGCAAATTGGAATTCATCAAGGTATCTTCCTTATGCAAAATTTTCAAAATCATGTCACCCTTGTAGCTGAGTGACTGAGACCTTTCCTTGGCAGGGTCTAGGGAAGGCCAGTGCAAGAGAAGGTCCTGGAACTGGAGGCTTTATTAGTTTCTTGGAAAGTTTGCCTCTGGGGATTTAAGGATCTACCAGACTTGTGTTCCACCCTCATATCCCAGGGCCTTCCTCAGTCACTCCCTCCACTGGTGGCAGTTCCCAGCTCCTGGGTGACTCTCCACTTTCTCCTCCCACCAAGCCTGAATAGGTGCCTTTCAGCAAGGTTCCACTCTTCCGGAAGCCTGGTTTTTGGTAGTCACTTAAATGAGTTTTACTTAGAAAACAGTGACTATATAGGCAAATTCAGGGTTAAAGGTGTATCATTATTGGCTAGACAAGAATTTTGGCTTTCATTAGATATATTTTACACATTTAAATATAACTTACATTTCTAACAACAAAGAATTGGATTTTTATGCCAGTGTGACTCTAGTGTATTCTTCTGTTATTTATTGTAATCTTGTGAACATGTGTTGTTGGCCCGAAAATATTTTCTTTATAAGTTAAATAAATAGAAGTTATGAAGGCATAATTTCATATTAAAAATGAATATGTATACATGTTTACATATTGATCGATCTGCATCTATACTATATCTATATCACCCTAGAAAAAAAAATTAAGCACAGAAGAATGTCTGAAGTTTCTATAGCTTGGTGCTTGCTAGAGTAAGTATTCTGGAGAAAAGATAGTAAACATTTTCTTGTCTGGGTTTTTTTTTTTCTATAACAATTATGTTACTACTGCATTGTAACAATGAAACATAAAACGAATTTTTAAAATGTATAGTTAAAAACAAAACAAAACAACTCAGGTAGCTTCTCTCTTCCCCCTACTCAGTCACAGATTGATAAAAGAATCCAGGAGATGGAAGATTAAGAAACAGTGCTGAAAAGTGCGTGTGTGTGTGTGTGTGTGTGAGAGAGAGAGAGAGAGAGAGAGAGAGAGAGAGAGAGAGAGAGAGAGAGAGAGAGAGAGAGAGAGAAAGAGAGAGAGAGAGAAAGAGAGAAAGAGAGAGAAGCTATTCACTGTGGGCCGTGCCAGCAGAGAGTCTGCATTCAGTTTTAGCACTTAGTTTATCTCTGCCCCTCAGGTCATTGAAAGCCTGTTTAACATCTTCAGTTTCCACTTTGATTTAGTCTCTCAGCCCATTTTACAAGTGTTAGTTAGATTTCCAGTACTATAAAGAATGCCTAAGATAAATCAACGTGGAAAGAGACAAGGTTCATTTTGGCTCCCAGTTTCAGCAGTCTACGTGCATGGCTGCTTGGCTCTGTTGCCTGTAATGAGGCAGTACGTACGCCAGGACAGGAAAGCATGGCAGCCGGAGGCAAAGAGAGAAACAGAAACGGACCCCCCAATTTCAATATCCCCCTCCAAGGCAGGCCCGCTGTGGCCTAACCTCCTAAAGGTGCCACCACCTCCCAACAGTGCTAGAGACCAACCCTTCAACGCATGGGCCATTGGGGGACATGAAAGAACCAAACTATAGTGTAATGATTGAGATACTAGGTGTCCCATCCAAACTCATCTGTTAGACAATGCAAGAAGGTTTAAAGATGAAATGATTGGGTTATGAGAGCTTTAACCTAATCAATGCATTAATTTCCTAATAGGAATTAGCTGGGTGGTAACTAACTGTGGGCAGGTAGGACGTGGCTAGGTCACTGGAGTATGCCTCTGTCCCTGCTCAGTGAGAGCACTCTCTTCTTCCTGGTGGTCACCTCCTGAGCTGTTTCTCCTCCTCTACACCCTTCTGCCATGATGTTCTGCTTTACTTCCAGTTCAGAGCAATGGAGTCGTCTGTCGATGGACTGAGACCTCTGAAACAGGGAGAGTTTCCTCCTTTAAATTTGTTCTTGTCAGGATTTTTGTCACATATAGCAACAAACCACAGGGTCTTGAGAGGGGTAATCAAAGGATCCCATCAGGACTTGACAGGGGCCTATTACACTCAGTGAAGAAGATCCTCTGAGGATCTTTGGAGATCTTTGGGCAGGAAGAAGGGTCGCTCATGTTCTCCTGGTTGAAATCCTATATAAAGACGTCTAACTGAATTTGTGACACAGGAATGAAAGAAAGGCAAATGTGAATCAAAGGCCCCATCCCATTATTCCCACCCTAACCTCAGATCCCCTCCCAGCGCACCTCTAAAAATCCAGGGAAGCCATTTCACGCTACTCTCTAAGACTGTCTTTAAGCCCACCCACCATACACATGCACAGCAATTCTCTCACCCTCTCCAGATGAGCCACTTCTGGAGGGTAAGCCTGGCTCAGGAGATAGGGCTGTGGTGTACAATGGGAAGCCCTCTCCTCCCCTTCCCACCAGGTGTTTATGATTATGCACAGCTTCCCTCTGGAAAGGAAAGGCATGAAGGCATGTCTCCATTTAGGGTCTGTGCCGCTTTGAGCTCCTTTTCAGCCCTTCTCATACTATCTGTTACCCCAGACAAACACCGGACTGAGACCTCACCTGTCCTCACAAGTCTACCTGACATGTGGACAAGGACATTCTCACCCCCAGGAGTTTCCTGGTCACTAGAAACCACTAGTGTTTTTTCAGCTACTGGTGGTGATAGGGACAATGATCCAAATATGATGTCTACAAAGCCAGCCAGTCTCTGTGAGGTCAGGGTGTGCTTGGGTTTTGTCTTGTTCAACTTGAGTCCCAGGGGAGTCTTCAATTTAATCACAGTATTCCTTTAATCAGGAAGGAATAGGAGTAGGAGTAGGATTAGCCCATCTCCTCCAGTCTGTTAACACACAAACATTAATTTACCAAATAGTTATTGAGTCTTGGTCCCATGCCAGATGCTGGGCTTGGCTCTGAAGCAACAGCAGAAAACAACCGAAACTATTCTGTCCTCCATCTGAGGGACACTATTTTGCTTTTGTGGAGGATACATGCATGGTGCTCCTCTTGTCCCTCAATACCCTGCTCTGTGTACAAGGGACCAGGTTCTCCTGATTACCTCCCTGGCAATGGGTGAGGAACTTTTCACTATCTTCATTACACTTCTTACCTCACCTCGACTGTTCCAGGGCCTCGTGGAGCAGGTGAATAAGTTCTAGGACTTTTGGCCAAAATTCCTTTACCAGCAGCTTCATGTATAAAATCAAATCATCCTCTTATTGACATGTTATGATTTGGATCTGAAATGCCCCCCAGAGCTTTTATGTTGAAGACTTGACCACCCAAGTAGCAAAGTTCAGAGATGGGGATTTTGGAAAGTGATTGGATTCATGAAGGCTCTAACCTCATCAATGGATTAATCCATTTGATGGATTAATCCATTTTATGGATTAATAATTTGAATGGACTACTGTGAAGAGGCAGAAACTGTAGGCAGGAGGGGTATAGCTGGAGGAAATAAGTCACTGGAAGCATTCTCTTGGGACTATATCTTATCTCTGGTTCCCTCCACATTCTTTCTGCTTCCCAGGGACCATGAGCTGATTAGCTTTCTTCCAAATGATGTTTCTGCCTTGGTGCCAGTTGACCATGGACTAAAGTCTCTGAAACCATGAACCAAAATAACTCTTTCTTTACAGTAACAAAACTTTGACTAACACCAGAGGTTTGATGTAGGTAGGTTTTTTAGAAAGGCCTTGGATCAGAGGAGATGAGGCCTGTGTGGGTTGACATTTTCAGGGGAGACTTGCATTATTCCCTTTAGACTGATGATTGTTCTCCTACTTGTCTCTTCCAGGTCATTTCATACTTTATTATCTTCCAAGTTTTTTCTAAAATTTCTCCTCTTCTGAGAATCCATCTGGGACTATAATCCCAGAGGAAGCATTACTCTGACTTCACTTCTGAGGTCTACCTCCTGAGCCTCCCTGGCCGCTGCCGGCTGAGCTAGGGACTCAGAGAGAGAGGAAAGGCACTATTTGCTTCACTCTTTGCTGTTCCCACTGCAATTCCAAAACACATTAAGGTGACACTTATCAGAATATGAAACATCAGTTTCCAATTTATAGAGGAAAACCTCTATACATTTACAGTATTGTTTTGTGAAAAGGACAAGGACTTCATATTCCTTTTTCTTGAAACTGATATCTGCCTGTGGCCAGGGACTGAGGAACGATGTTCTTCTGTTTGGTTGTGTTGATGGTTTAGGACACTAAGTTCAAGGCAGACTTGGGGGAATCAGGATGTATCTGACAGGGTAATTTGTATATATCACCTTTTTTTAGAAACTGCCATATTTTTTTACATGAATAAGTAGGTCTTTTTTTTTTTAAGGTTTCATGTTTTGTTCATTGTAAAACTTAGGAAAATTCCATAAAACACAAATATGCATAAACATCTGTTATATTTATCAACCTGAAGTAATGACCATTACTGTGTTCATGCATATGTACAACAACTCATTTTTATATTTATTTATTTGTTTGTTTATTTGCTTTTTGTTTTTGGGGGTTTTTTTAGTTGTAGATGGACACACAATACCTTTATTTTTATGTGGTGCTGAGGATCGAACCCAGTGTCTTACATGTGAGAGGCAAGTGCTACACCACTGAGCTACAAGCCTCAACCCCAACAACTCATTTTTCTATGCACATGTGCACACATGCATGGAGGTCTCACCAGCTGCCTGGTCCCCTAATTCCTTTACTGTGTAATTCTTACTGATTTCCTTCTACCAAATAGACATCTCAATAAGACCTTTAAGACTGATGATATTGCAGGAAGCAGATTGAAATCCACATATCTTACTTAACAGTATATCAAGGTCAAATCCCTGGCTTATAATTAAATTCATCTGCAACTGGATTGTTGTGACTGCATAGTATTTCATTACACAGTGGTGCTGAAACTGGAGTTTTTCTGCTTCGCTGGAGAGTGGGTTCTGCATAAGTTGTAGTACTCTGCAACTGAGAAGGCCTGCCAGTGTCTGCTCACAGTCAGCCAGCAAAGCCGGATTCTTCTCCACTACCATCAAGTGGCATGTTGCAGCTGTTAATGGTGAGCCATACTCTCCAGTGTTGCAGCAGACTCCAGCAGCTCCCCAGCAATTTCTTTTTCCTAGATTATTGTGTCATGAATTTAAAGAAAAAAATCCAAAGGCAAAGAAGAGCGGGTATATTTATTCAAGTGGGAATGCTAAAAACAGAAGCCTTGCAGGACAAAAGGGGACCTGATAGCAAGTTGCTGCTTGAGTGTGCTAGTCTAGGGGTTTATACAGATCTTGGGTCAACCCTATTGGTCCAAATTTATGCTAACCAGGTTTTGGAAAGTATCGATCCACTATTGCAATCTCCATTCTGGTCCATCCAACTTCCATTTCCCCCCTAGCTTCTTGGGAGGCAGGAGTTTGAGGTCAATGGATCCTGGATTCTTGGAGGTTTGGATCCAGGGGAGCAGGCACCCTCATTGGCCCAGGCTGGGCACTGGGTGTGACAGGTTTGTGAGACCTGGCTTTGCTCGGCCTTGGTTCGCCACTCCTCAAGCCTGTGCCAACATGGCAGGCTCCACATGGCTATGGGCTTTGCTTTCCTCCTGCACTCTGGCCAGCCAGATCTGCTCTGTTGCTGCTTCTCAGCAGGGATTAGTGGGCTAGCTGTGTGGTTTGACAGTTAGGGAGCCACGTCAGTGCTGTAAATGCATCAGCCTTCCTCCATTGTTCTTCATTTCGGTAACTTCCAATGTGGCAATGTTATAAATGTCATCACCAATAACAACCTTAAAAACAGATCATTGTGCACATTGTTTTCTTCAAATTCATACCTGGAAGTAAAATTACTTCTCCAAAGGAATAGATATCTATGCAGTTTCACACTCACATTTCCAAATTCCAGGAAGCAGTGCAATAGAGAGAGCTCTGAAACACTGGTGGAGAAGGTGGGGTTGGAGGGACTCAGATGTTGACAACCATTTCTCACCAGGTGGTCAGGGCCAAATGGGGGTGAGTGCAATGGGAACTTTGAAGCAGAGAAGAAGCTCAGCAAAGCTGCCCACTAAATCCCTCAAGGAGTGAGCTGCCCACACATTCTGAGAACTAGAAGCTCCCAGTCTCTGTGCCTGAACCAGTACTAAGTTGTCGGGCAGGATCTTAAAACATGACTCAAATGGGTAACCACCTGCCAGATTCTATCAACCAGAGCTTCAAATAAATTCTTTCCTGATCTTAAGAAGCCAGAAGAAGATCTGAGTCAAGACTTCAGTCTATATTCTTGGCTTACTCTTCTCTGGTCACCTTTCCCCCATGCTACTCCAGGAAACAGCATGGGGAAGGCTTAGTTCTCTCAATGCTTCTCTCACTCTTAACCATCTTTGTATCTGCTTCATTCATTTATCCAGCAACATATGTTGGACAGGGTCTACTGCATGCCAGGCACTGTGCAGTCTCTTGGGGTTAGAAAGATGAATAAGAAATAACTCTTCCCATATATCTAAGAGCCTAGTGATAAAAATGAACATGTGAACTGGTTTGCAGATCACTAAAATATGGTTGATAATTTTTTTCACATATATAATCTTAAGAGTAATACCTGGCAAATCGTGGGCAGTTGTAAAATATTAGATGAATGAATACATGTATTCAGAATTGTGTCTCTCAAGTACAACTTCATCTAGGGATACATTAAGAAAGTTTTGAGAAGCAATTTATATATTATGAAGTGTACTTGTTTTGAGTGTACAATTAAATGATTTTAGTTAATTTACAGAGCTATGCAGTCATTGCTGCTATCTCATTTTAGAATATTGCCATCATCCCCCAAAGAAATCTCTTTCCCATATGCAGCCATTCCCTATCTCCTCAGCCACAACTTGTCTTCCCTGCCCCAGGGCCTGGCTATCACTCATCTACTTCCTGTATCTATAGCTTTGCCTAGCTGGCCATTTCATACAAAAGGAACTATACAATATGTAATGTTTTTTCTCTGGCTTTTTTCACATAGCACAATGTTTTTGAAGTTTATCTATGTTATAGTATATATCAGTACTTTATTCCTTTTAACTCTAGCATGCCCTTATGTAGCTATATCATTTTACCCCTCATTAGTTGATGGATATTTGGATTGTTTCTACTTTTGACTATTTTGAAGAATGCTGCAGTGAATACTCATGTTTTAATTTCTCTTGGAATTGCTGGGTCATATAGAGGTACCTCTGGATCAAAGATAAGGAGGCATTTATGGGAAGAGGATTTTGCTCAGCCACATGAAGCTAAAAATATCTACAGTTCATAAACTGACACTCAGGCTGTGACTCTGTCCACTTAGTAATGGAGGCCCTGCCTTGAGACCGTGTCCCGCTTTCTACCCCTCTTCTCATCCATATGGATGTTGCATATGGTAGTTGGATGCTGCATATGGTTTCACAGGGGGGTAGGTATATACGGGTGGGGGACACAGAGAGGAATAAAAGATGAAAAGTCAAATCCTGACCATACTAGTTACTAGCCTATTTTTTTATGTAACATATTCTGATCATTTTTCTTTATAATTTTTATATTTAGTGGCTGTACACTTTTCTCCAATTTATTTAACTAAATCCTTATCATTAGACATGTAATTTGTTCCAAAACTTTTTGAAGTTGTTAAGAAATGCTGTAGTGAACACAGCTCCATTTATCTTACACTCGGGCTTGAGCATTTCTGTACGATATGTAGAAGTAGTTTCTCAAAGAGTGTTTTGAGGTCTTTGGTTGATACTGACAATTGCTTTCCAGAAAATCCAAATCAGTTCACACAGTATTTATCCTCCACATTACCAATAAGTTGAGTCTTCTCAGCTGGGCATGGTGGCATTTGGCTGTAATCCCAATGGCTTGAGAGGCTGAGGCAGAAGGATTGGGAGTTCAAAGCCAGCCTCAGCAAAAGCAAGGTGCTAAGCAACTCAGTGAGATCCTGTCTCTAAAATACAAAATAGGGCTAAGATATGGATCAGTGGTCGAGTGCCCCTGAATTCAATCCCCCTTATTCCCCACCAAAAAACCTGGGTCTTCTCATAACAAACAAACACCAAAATGTACTAATAGGCAGAAAATGGCATCTTTTTATTAGTTGATAGCAAGTGCTGATTACTTTTCAGATATTCATGGGATACATGCACGCTTCTGTTTGGATGCCCATATAGTTCTGGGAAGCTTTAGGGATCTTCCTCCTCATAGCCCCACCTATTGCTTTGCCTTGCCCAGTGGCCCTTCCACCCTTTCCCTTTGGTCACACCTGGGGCAGTCAGCTCACAAAATGACAGGTGGATCTCCACAGTAAGACCAGGAGCCCACTCCCATGGCATAGGAAATATCTTCTACTGCCCACAGACTGCCGGGGACCCACCGAGGTTGATTCCACTGACATCAAAACCACACAGCTCCCAACTCAGTTGGATCGAGTTTTATGACAGGATGAAAGTGCGAGCTTTTGGAACTCCATGTTTTGGCACTGGTATTCTTTATCGGAAGGGCCAGTATGTGGGTGGCACTGACCAGCTGTTCTTCTTTCCCCTTAGAGTCAGAGCAAAGGAAGTGAGATCAAATGATAATAGAAGGGATGCCAGTTAGACAAAAGAAGGAACTGATTGCCAAGGAAGCTTGCAGAGTGCTGCACCTAAGGGAATCTTTGAAGAGGGTGAGTTCTCTCTCATTTAATTGGATTGCTGCCTGAGAGAAGAGGATGGGCCTTAGCTCTCCCAAGGTGATAAGCTCTGGCTTAGCTCATGAGCACCCCAGCTTCCTGTATGCCTTCTAACACCTGGCAGCTTGAGGATTTTTCTTGGGACTATGACCTTAGAGATACAGGGTCCTCTAGTTCTCTCTGCCACCTCTTGGAATAAACTATACAACCTTTTTGACATGTGAGCATTTTTAAAAAATTTTTAAGTGAACCCTATAATCTGAGGTTAGGTTAATAGAACCCAAGAAGGGAAGAAGTGAAGTTGTATCACTAAAGGTGCATGAATCATAAGGCTCTGGGCTCGATGCTTTAATGACCTTCTAAAAATTTTTGACATCCGACAGAGAAACCTACACACAAAGAGGTATGACTGGTCCAGAACACACATTCAGTAACAGAGAGGCTCTCACATCTAGGTGTGTTTTGATGCCAATGTCCTCCTTCACAGAGCCACATTACTGTGGAAGTAACTTCCCTGCAGGAGGGGAGGATTTTAGGTATATAGACTATTTACAATGGACAATCAGCAGACATCACCTTAGCCATCTTGGTCTTCCCGGAGTCTAAGTCTATTTTCTGGATAAAGATAAAGGAAACTTTGCATGGTTTCCTTGAGGCTGGGCCTTTTCCTGGTCAGTGTGCTTTGGTTTCTCACCTTTAGTTGTCCTCTGTTCTCTTCTCCTACTTGCTTTCACAAGGGGGTAGGTATATCCGGGTGGGAGACACAGAAGAGGAATAAAAGATGAAAAGTCAAGTCCTGACCGTACTAGTTACTTGTTGGGCAAGTTAGCACATTTCTCTGTGCTTTCATTTCTTCATGTGAAATGGAGATACATATAGCATCTTTCTCATAGTTTAGGCATAATGATTAAATAATTATCAGAATTCAACACTAGAATAATACCTGGGATAATAAAGTCTAAAATGATGTCAGTTTTCAGGTTTAAACCAAAACTTTGCATACATGAGAAAAGTAAAACAGTATGCCTTAATTGGCCTTCCATTCCTTTTCTCTGTCCTCTCTTCCCTCCTTCCTTTCTTCCTACCTACCTGTCTTTTTTCCCTTAATGAACATTTATTAAAAGTCTGTTGCATGCTGGACATTAGGTTGGGCATTGTGATATATCCTTTTTATTTTATTATAGTCTAAAATTAATGCTATCTATTATTTCTTGCTAGAGACAGACAGGGCTAGAGTACCTGTGTGAATGATCAGCAACTTTTCTTCTAATATCTGAAAACATGAGAGAGACGAATTAACTGACAATATAAAGAATTGTAGATACTCAGCCCTGGGATGAGTGATTTCAAAATATTCCATATCCAGTTAACCAGAAAACCAGAACCTGAGATGGTGGTTTCTGGGTGTCTCATAATCTCTTTTCATAAATATTCTATTTTTGCTAACCAACCTCCTGGACAGAGTGCTGTAAAGAGTGAGTCATTGATAGGCCACATCTTGTCTCGGCATCTTGCACAGCACAGTGCATGCCAAGTGTTTCTGCTCAACTTCTCTCCTATTCCTTTCTTACAAGATTATATTCACTAACCATGTTGGCAGGGGTGGAAACATGGGACATGCTTTGTATCTAGTACCAATAAAATCTAACATCTGACCTTGAACCACTGCATCTGACTTGCAGGTATCCTCTGTTCCCTCAGAGACGTTGCCTTGCATGGGAATGGATACCTCTCTCGATAGCCTCAGTTGTCCCCTGGGATGCCAGCCATCTCAAACTAGTGACAATGGTCTCTTCCTCGACTGACCTCTTGCTCTGTGGTCATCTGGCTTACAGGTGAACCTGAAGCCATTTTTCTTGGCATCAGAATAGAGGTTACAGCCTGTCTCCAAAACACAGTCCTCAGAATATTCCCTGAAATAAAAATGAAAAAAAAACCCTTCTTTCATCACCCTTACCTTTGTTTTGAGACCATGGCCTGCTATATTTGCTTCTCTCTAGGCCTTGGTTCTATTAGCAATAACTAGATTCTTCTTCCATCCTCTCCAGCTTGAAATAATGCAGTTTGTCCTTTAAGTATTCAACTCAATACTACGTTATCAATTAACCACCAACCTTGTGTCTAGTATTCTGACACGAGATATAAGCAGGACTTCCAAACAATATTCATTTATATTATGCAGCTCAATCAGAATGAACAAATGAGTCTGCTAGCAGCCAGAAGTTATGTTCTGAGGCTCCAGGTCCTACCCAGTGGCCCCCTAAAAGCCTAGCACATCAGGTTCTCGGGACATTCTACAAACAATGGTGGAGCACTATTCAGGAGGTGCTATTAAAGACAGAGGTTCTCATCCAGGACCTCACAATCTAAGTGGGGACCTGTGAAAGTCAAGATGGCTTTGAACAGCTAACACAGCCCAGAAGTCAGGGTTATAGAAGTTCAAGGATGGCTGAGATCAGGTGGTGAAGCAGTCTGAGTCAGTTTACTGCAGGGAGGACCTCCACTCAGAGATGGGAACTTGGGTTTTATTAGCATCAGGTGGAAGGTAGAGAGCTACAGAAGATGGAGCCCTACATGGAGAAGTAGGAGTCCTGGATTCCCATTCTGGATTGTCAGTTCTCTCTGAATCTCTCCTTTGCAAATGGTGCCTGTGGGACCTGCCAAGTTAATCTCCAAGCCTGCCTTAAAGTTCAGACAAGGGAAGGAATGCAAAGATATTCATCAGACATGAAATGCCACATTCATATTATAGATTTTCATTAGCCATCGATCAAGCCAACTAATGTCAGCTTCCTGATCATAGAGGTCTTTCCCTGTTTAGTTCATTGATGGATGACAAGAACTCAGAACGGTACCTAGTCCTAGGGACTTCACTAAGACGTCCAATGGAAGAGAAAGGTAGGACTTGACCAACTTCCAAGTCTGGACAAGACTAGGATTCAGGAGCTGGTGCAATCAGCCACTCTCTATGGGAAGGGGAATGAGGTTATAAGGAGTCACAGATCAGCAGGAAGACAAGGAAGAATGCACAGATGAGATGAACAAGGTAGAAAACAGAAGCTCAAGGAAGAATATAGAAGAAACGTAAGTTCTCCAGGGCACCTCCTGTAGGTTCCTGGGGGAAAGGCTGAGGTCCTCTTTGGAACTGTAAGCAGTGAAGGAGGAAAGGAGAGAGATGTGGGCTGCCCCTTTGAGTCTCTTTTTCTTATGAAGCTGTGTTCTTTAGGAACCATCTCTGGGCACCTTTGGTCTAGTAGCCTTGGTCCAGCAGAGAATCTTTTTTCTTTCTTTGGTGACAGCCTGGCTCAGCCACTGCCTCCCTAGGGGACACTGGGCTTTAATCCCCACACACCTTCCAGCAGTTGGGGAGCACTGACCCCAGCTGAAGAGTTTTGGAGTGAGTGGGCCTGATTTATCAGGGATTTGTATAATCCAGCATGAATATTGAAGAAGAGTTTTGTTTTTTTTAAACGTGGGTACACTTAGAACTTTATTCTTGTCTGAGTTTTTCATTCTGTTCTTTCCTCCCTTGGCTTGAATTTGTGACAAAAGGCAACACTACCTGGAATAAACAGCAGACTGGCTATATGTTCGGTGAGAGCCAGAAGAGGAAGAAATTAGAGCCAAGACTGAGAAAGAACCTGCGCAGGAATGAGGTGGCCAGCTGCCTCTTCCTAGCGATCTGTCCTCTCTCACCTGGTGTGCTTCTCTCAGGTGCCCTGACTCCATCCCTCTTCCCCATCCCCTCCTACTCCTCTTACCCACTCCTCATCAGATTTGGAGAACATGTCCCTCCCTTAGGATGCTGTGCACCACAGAATGAGATTCTGCTCACAGCTCTTCCTAATAAGTCCATCAAAGGCACTGAGGATGTGCAGCCTTTTAATTTTCTCCCAGCCACGCAGACAACAACTCAAAGCCATGTTCTGTATTAAAAATGGCTCCTCCCTCCCTCCTGCCTGTGGGCACTGACCTTCACCTCCGGGAGCAGACTGAGTGCGCCTTATACTACAGAAGCTATGAGAAGTCTGAATTGGCATGGAGTTTTCAAAATGTCACAAGAGAGATACATGGGCTTCTCCAGGGAAGACAAGGGAAAGGATTATTGGACATTTATTAACTCTAGGGCATCTACTCTTCTTGCTCTTTCTTTCCTGACAACTTTGAATCATAAGTGTTATTATCTCCATATTACAGATGAGGAAACTGAGACTCAGAGGTTTATGGACTTGCCCTTGATTCCACATCCAGAAGCAGCAGAGTGACGCCTCTAGGGCCGTCTCACTCCAAAGCCTGTGTTCTTTGGACTCTTCTGGGAGAAGGCCAGAGAAAAGTCACTGTGTTCACAATCATCCTTGTGATGTCTGGGAATCCCTGAGGTAGCACCTGGACAGGTGTAACTGGGTCCAGGAATTCATCCCAGAGATTCAGAAGCACTATTTTCCAATGGTTTTCAACCAAACTCAGAATCTGACTAGGACTCTGAATCCTCAACCTTGAGGAAATCACAGAATTTGAAAAGGAAATTCTGAGAACTCATGAAAGCTCTGAAAACATGATAAGAATCAGAGCCTAGAGCCACAGGGGAATAAGGAGGGAACATTGGCTAGGAAAAGAGAGTGACTCCAGGTGTACCCTCTTGGGGGCATTTGAAGGGTCCTAGGAGCACAGGGAATATTTTATGGTTGTTCCCAGCAGAAGCCAAGCAAGGGCCTCAAAATACCAATCTAGCACCAAGGGTGGGGTGGGGGTGGGGCACAGCTCCTGTCCTGGGAAACGGGTGAAATTTAAACAGTGCAGTTCCAGGGAATCTAGCTGGAGGCAAGCGAGAAGGGGAAAATGTCTTTTTTCAGGGCTGGGATTGTGGAATTCTAAGAAGCACATTCAAGAACAGATCAGAGATAAGGGGGGAGTTGTATTTAGCAGCCCAGTTTCTATGGAATGAAGTTGTTATGTGTTCTTCTAATGACATCAGGTGCCCAGACATGGCAGCAATAAACAGAGAGGAATGTTTGTGTAAACAAGAGAAATATAAATAGATAAGAGAGAGTAAACTAAATATAAACCCTCAGTTCAAAGTCACTGTGAGAACAGCCAATGTTATTTTCAGAGGGGGGTGTGTAAGTGCATGTGGGGTGCTATTTATAGACAGAAGGTTGTATGTAAACTCTGACAGGCCCATGGCTGCTCTCAGTGGTGTGCTGTCCAGCTCCAGCTGCAGTGGTCTGTCGTTTGCTCATCCTCACAGGGAAGAAAATGAGAGAAAGAAAGGACAAGTAATGTTTTCCTTCTCTCACACGCATGCATTGCTAACTCTGTGCATTCTCCCAATTTTATCACTTTTCTTCTTCACCCTGGATGCCCAACTCACTTATGTGTGTTCTCTAGGGCTCAGGTGGGACATCTTCTGCTTGAGGGCCCTTCTTCAGGATCCTCATGACCACACCCACACTGAGTTCCCTCCCACTCCTTCCATGCACCAGACACTGGTATTGTTTTCTTGGCTGCTTTTCTACTCCTATTACTAATCATTAGCTCTTTGAGGGTTAAGGTTGGGACTCATGTTTGTGAGCTAATTAAGCACACAGTAGGTGCTCAAATATAGTTTGTTCACTCAATTAATCACAGACCCAAAATAAGTATTAATTTGGATTACAGCAGAAAAGGAATCTGTTGGACACAGGGAGATTTTCTTTTTAATAATAAAGATGTGCCAGGAGACCAGGCCACACCTGACTTCTTGCTCACAGGCAGCTGCATAGCAGTAATACCTCTTAAGTCCTGTCTTTCTCTCTTTAGATGTTTTTGCCCATCTTTTAGGGAAGGTCTCTATGATTATTAGATAATGAATTTCATCTGTACTTCCTCTGTTTCCAGGTGATTCCATCTAGGGTATCATTCTTTAGTTATTGCCAGAGCACAGAATTTTTGAGATCTTCTTTTGCTTGTCTTCCAGAAGGGGGCAGCATCTCCCTGATGTTTCTTTCCCATGGCTGCAAAATCCTTTCCAGCAATCTTTAAAAAGAAATAGTAGATCCAGAGGTCTGCTCTATTCACAGGGGAAAGGAACTGGGAGAAAGATAATCAGCATTCTGGAGAATGAGTATCTGCAGAACATCATTTGCCCACAGTGGCCTGAAAACCTGGTCCCATCGGAAGGTAGAGGATCAGGTGCTCAATGTTCAGGAATCTAGCAGAGTTTTCGTGCCCTAAAGTCTAGAGAGGTGCTAGACAAGAATCAAGGCTTACAGAAAAAGGTCGGTTTGGGTGGAAACTTTTGCTATGCCCTTCCCTCATCTGTTCGGGCACCTGGACAGCACACAGTGACATCGGAGGCAGAACTCTAAGGACAGATGACTTGCTTGGTCAGCTAGTTAGAATTAGGATCCTTACCGAGCTTTTCCTGTGCCTGTCACATTTAGGACTGCCAAGGTCACAGTTTCATCCCACCAACATCTAATCCCACAATCAGTACCGGTTCTCACCAGTTAGTGATTTTGTAGGTCCTCTGTCCATTGACTGGGCATCAGTCACTCAAACAGCCAGAAGGGCCGATGAGAAGTTCTCCTGGGTGGACAGTTGCCTGGTGCTCTGGGTCAGGTAGAAAGTGACCAGGGAGAAGAGTGGACAAAACATCAGAGGTTAGTTCCTGGTACAATATTTCTGAACTTCTTTCCTCCTCTAACTCTATCCACAATGAATGTCTTTAATGCTTAGTGAAACAAATTTATAGCAAGAAACAAAGAAACAGGAAGACTTTGTGCAGAGTTGTATATGATTGTGTGAGAGAGGGTTTAGTCACGGGACTAAAAGACGCTGAAGAGGGAAGAGTATCTAGTTGGGATGTGCTTGGGTTGTTTGGGAGCAGGGGGAGGGGTGGAGGTATAAGTGGGTAGAATTGTCCCAAGTGATTAAAGTGCCCCACTTGGTGATACCCCCAATACTAATCCAGATTTCTCAACTCTGTTCTTGCTCCCAGGAAAATGGAGGATAATTTAAGAAACTATTATACTAAGTGCAGGAAAGGGCACTTTCACTTGGTCAAACCTTGACCTAAGTTCAGCATTAGGCTAGGGTCACCACAAACTTCGCCTCTGTGGCACATTTGTAGTGGGTGCCTCGCTAGTGGGCAATATTCATTTCCTTCTCTTCTTTTTCTGGGCAACTTTGGGCAGGAGACCTGGGTATATGCTGGGAAGTGATTAGAATTTCTTTCAAGCCTCAAAAGGCTAGCCCAGTGCTCCCAGATTGCATTTTGATATCCACTTACCTTCTATTGCTCTTCCGATCAGCATTCACTCTTCATTTCCTGATCTCTGTGGTTTGTCAGCTCCTTAACATTGCTTCAGCCTAGCTGGCGTGTGTGAGGGTGAATTATGAGAGTTAAAAGCCTCTAAACCTCTGGCATGCTGGAACAGTTCCCTGAATGTGGGTCTGTTACGAACTGCTGTCATCGCAACTTATATCAAAAACATCTCTTGCCCCCAGGACATGACTATGTTTTGAAAGCATTTCTGTCTTACGTTGCTTGTGCATATATTTGGGAGAGAACTTTTTCCATTTCTGTCGAGTTTTTAGAGCGGGATTTTAGCAATTCCTTGGCATGCATGATCATCATCAGCTCCCCAGTGTGGCTATGAAAATGAATGCAGAGCTCTTGTGGTATGAACCTTAGTGTCAGTTCTATTGCCAATCTGCTGTTACCTTGGACAAGTCACTGCCCTTCTTGAAGACCTAATATCACCAGCTTCCTATTATACCTCTGGAAACAGAAAGAGAATTTCTTTTCCCCTGCCAGGAAGCTGAGAAGTTTTCACATTGAAAGTGCAAACTCAATAAAGTTAACACCAGGGAAGCAAGGGGCATAAATAGAGGTTGGTGAGTCAACAGAAAAGTGTTGCCATATTGGATGTACATTTGCCCATGCTTAAATCTTCATCTGAGAAAGCGGTGAAATGTTGAAAAACATTTAAAATCTGCAAAGATGGGAAATGAGATAATAGATAGAAACTTTGGAGCAGGATATATCACTACTGTCCCTCAAGGTGAACATGACTTTTCTTAGTCATGCTCTCCAGAATCTGCTGTGGGCCTCAGCTTGGCAACAGGGTCCCTTGCTGACTCTGATACCCAATAGGGACTCTGTAAATATTTGGAAAGTGACTGAATAAGTGATTGTCTCTGGTTTGGGTTGGTGCCATTGACAGGGCATCCAAAGTACAGGGAAGGGAGAAATTTGGGCAAGAGGGACATTATTGCTGTTGATGGTGAAAGTGACATTTAATAAGAGCTCAGGTATTTGGAAAGCCCCAATCTTGAAGTGATACCTCAGCCCGTTATGAAGTGCCTACCTCATTGGTGCAGAGGATACAAGGACCCCCAGGAGGCAATTAAAATGGATGGAAAGGGCCTACTTTCTGCAGGATGATGCTGAAGAGACCCAAGGCTCATGTTCAACAGATAGCCCATAAAATGAGCCAAGGAAATTTCTGCTTCTGCTTCTGTCTTCTATTGGCCACTCCTGGGCTATACTTCTGTTTTTTGATTTCCTTCGAAATAGGTCTGTGTTCAATTTTTAAAAATTGAAATGTAGCAAAAATCATCTTTTGTGGGGTATCAGCTTTATGAATTTTAACATATATCGAATCATGTCATCATTGCTAAAATCATAATATAGCAGAGTTTCATAATCTCCAAGAAGTTCCTCATACCACCCTGTCATAGACACACTGTCTCTATATCCCTAACCTCTGGCAAATACTGATCTTCTCTCTATCACTGTAGTTTTAGCTCTTGGAGGACATCATATAAATGAAATCATACAGTGTGCAGCCTTTTGAAACTAGCTTCTTTCACTCAGCATAATGCTTTTGAGATTCATCCACGTTGCTGTGGGTACTGATAGTTCATCATTTTATTATCATTATTATTGCTGAGTAGCATTCCATATTAGGGATTTACCAGAGTTTAGCCATTCCTCTGATGAAGGACTTGTAGGGTTGTTTCCAGCTTTTGGTGATCATGAATAGAGCCATTGTAAATATTCATGTACAGGTTTTCATGCAAATATAAGTTTTTAATTTCTCTCTGCTGAATACCTATGAGAGGGATTGTAAAGTTGTACACTAAGTATATGTTTAGCTTTATAATAAACTGTCAAAATGTTTTCCAAAGTAGTTGTGACATTTCGTGTTCCAAGCAGCAGAGCACGAGTTCTAGTTGCTTCACAGCCACTCCAGTACTTGCTATTGTCAGTATTTTCTATTGAGTCACTCTAATAGATGAGTAATGATCTCTCATGGTGTTTTTAATTTGAATTTCCCTGAATGGCTAATGATGTTGAACATCTTTTCATGTGCCTGATAGTTATCACTTTGCATGTGAAGTAACAACACTGTTCAAAACTTTTGCTCATTTTTACTTGTTTTATTATTGGGGTTTTTTTTTTTTTGAGTTCTATATATCTTCTGGATACAAGTCCTTCATCGTATATATTTTCCACAGGTGTTTTTCCCCAATTTGTCTTTTCATTCTTTTAACAGAGGCTTTTAAAGAGCAGAAGTACTTAATTGTGATGAATCCAATTGTTCAATGTTTTATATTAGGAATCTTGCTTTTGATGTTTACTTATGAAATTCATGCCTCACCCCAAATTACAAATATTTACTCTTACACTTTCTTCTAGAATTTTTATAGTTTTAAAGTTTTACTTTTATGCCTATAATCCACGTTGAGTTGATTCTTGTATGTGGTGTGAGGTATGGATCAAAATCCATTTTGCCTGTATATGTGTATCCAATTGTTTCAGCACCTCTTATTAAAAATGCTATTTTTTCTCATTGAATAGACTTTGTACTGTGGTCAAAGATCAATGGGTTGTATTTGTATGGTTCTATTTCTAAACATTTATTATGTTTCATTGATCTGTATATGTACCTTTACAATAAAGACCTCATTGGGTTGATTATTAATAATTCCACACTCTCTTGTAATCAGAGTAAGTCCTCCCACTTAGTTCTTTGGTAAAGTGTTTTGGTTTTGATTTTTTAAAAATTTTTATATGAATTTTACAATTAAAAATAGCTTACTGATATTTTTAACTGGGATTGCCATCTTTGGTCTGTGAATTTATTTTTACATTTATTGAAGTCTTTGCTTTCTTTCATCTGCATTTTGTGAAATGCAGATCTATACATGTTTTATCAGCTTTATACTTAAATATTTCATTGTTAGAGCTTCATACAAATTATTATGTTTATTTTTGTTAAGTTTATTTCTTTTAAGTTTCAAGTTCCAGTTGTTCATTGCTGGTATCTAGAAACGTGATTGATTTTTATGTCTTGCTCTTGTGTCTGTAACCTTGTTAAGTTTATTCATCAATTCTAGAAATTTTTTGAAGATTCTTAGGCTTTTATGGTAGAAAGGCATGGCAGCTGCAAATAGCAATATTTATTTATATCCGATCTGGATTACTTTTATTTCTTTTTCTTGCTTTACTTCATTGACTAGGAATCCCAGAACAATGCTGAACTGGACTGACAAGAGTGGACATCCCGGCCTTGTTTAATCCTAGGAAGAATTTTTTCTTTCACCATTAAACATAATGTTAGTTTTAGGCTTTTTGAAGATGCTCTTTATTGATAATGGAGTTCCTAATTTGATAATTTATTCCTAATTTGCTGAGAGTTAATATTATGAATGGATATTGAATTTTGTCAAATGCTTTTCAGCAACAATTGACATTATATCTTATGGGACTTTTTCCCTTTGATTTTAATATGATGAATTATACTGATTGATTTTGTATATTTCATCCATGGAATAATACCCACTTTATCCTAGTGAATTTTTCTTTATATACCTATGTTCTTTTAACCTAATTTTGTCTGCTCTGTGACCTACTGAGAATATTGGCTCTTAAAAGTGTCCCTTGCCTTACTAAGCATCAGTTCCTGAGATGATTGGACTGAATTTTCTAAGGTCACTTTTAAGAGGGCAGAGATAGTGTGCAATGCATATTGCCAAACTCAGAGGTTCCCATAGTATAATAGGAATCTTCTGAATGAGGGATCAGAAGTTCTTGACCTATACTATTCCCATTCACTCCTGGTAGAATTTTCTCTCCCCTAATTCCCAAGACAGGAACTCCATCCTTCCCATATTTCTTGAATGTTCTGCTCATGGTTTCTTACTATTTTCACTGTGTGGCCTACATTCTTTTCAAGATTATATATTTTGTCTTCATTGTCTTCCAAGTGGTCTAATCTGTTGGTGATGATTTCAATTGAACTTTTAATTTGGTTTATTGTTTCTTTCATTTCAAGGATTTCTGTTTGGTTGTTTTTTAGAACCTCTATCTCCCTATTCAAGTGATCTTTTGCTTCCTGTATTTGTTTATGTAGCTCTTTGTCAAAATGATATTTTGCTACCTGTATTTGCTCTCTTATATTATCCTTTAATCCACAGATCATTTTAATTGTATACATCCTGAACTCCTTCTTTGCCATTTCTTCTGCTGTGCTGGCCATGGATTCTAATAATGTGGTATCTTGATTTGTTTGGGGCACTTTCTTCCCTTGTCTTTTCATATTGCTTATGTGTCTTCCCTTCTAGCACTGTGGATCCTAGTCATTACTGTTTTTATCCTATAGGCTTACAGTGACCCTGTAGGGATCCAGTACCTCTCCTTTGAGGTGAAGGATAGTGTTATCAGATCTCAATATAAACAATATACACCCTAAAAACAAATGTTTGCTAATAAGATGTTTATAGTTTGGTCACAAAGTACAGAAATAGTGAATTCAATTATTATCTACAATATACTCAGGAGGTTTATAAAAAGGTTTAAGTTTCTGATGGTGAACAAAGAACCAGGGGTGAGGAGTAGGATGATATGATGAGGAGATAGAAAGTGAGGGTATAGCGTTGCTATATCTTAGGAAGCGTGAAAGAGAAATCTAAAGAAGAAGATTAGTAGCAGGAGAAGAGAGAGGAAGTAATTTTAGGTAGACAAGTAAATGGGAATACAGTAGAGTACATAAAACAAACACACATATATATCAATAAAAATAAAAGAATAATTTTAAATAATAGAAATTAGTGGTTAAAAAAAGAAAAAGGAAAAAATAAAAGATTGTACAATACAACTGTAATGTACTATTCAGACACCCCAGTCCTCAAAATCCTAATTCATGCAAAGTACTTGGTTTCACAAATGTTGGGGATGTGAGGGAGGGAGAAAGGAGAAAGGGGAAAAAAAATCTTGAAGGAAAACACAGGGCTTATTTTGGTTGGAGATCAGTATCTTTCCTGCTTCCCTTCTCATCCAATAGGTGGGGTCATCTGTTGTTAGCTATCTCCACCCTCAGGATGGTGAAGGTAACCAGGGTGTCGCTATGCTGGGTTAGCGGCCACCGAGGAGAGCGGGGAGTTAGATACTGGGTACCTGGAAGATAGTGATGAGGTGACCCAAGATGGAGGCTCCTGCTTTCAGTGGTGGGGTTTCGGGTCGGGTGTGGGGAGCCAAACTATGGTGTTGGACAATGAGTTCAGAGAGGAGCTCTTAGCTTGGAGTGTTTAGCTTGCAGTGTCGGCTGACTTCAGAGCCTGTGTGAAGTTCCTGGGTGCAGGCAGGCTACTGCACAAAGGGGACTATCCCTTCTGCTGCAGAGTCCCAAGATGGCAGTGACTGGGGGAGCCCCACATTGGTAGATGGGGGTCCACATGGGAGTGGGAAGCTGCCAAAAGTCCTGCATGGGAGTGGCGTTGATGATTTCTGCTTAGGCGGGTGGCTGAAAATTCTGCGCAGGTGTTGATGATCATACTTGGGTACCTGGAAGTCCTGTGTGGGCCAATGGTTAGGAGACCTACTCTGATGCTGAGCCCTGAAAAGGCAAGGTGGCTGTGATTCCTGCGTGGGAGTGGAATATCACTCACAGAGAAGCAGTATTCTCACTACTTAAGTCTCAGGTCATGGAGCAACACAGAATGCTGTCTCCCTCTGGCCCTCCATCTTGGATCTCCCAAGACAGGAACTCTGTATGATTTTAAATTCCAAATGACTAATCTAATAGACTAATCTTATACATTCAATCATTCACTCAACAAATATTCATTAACAAAATATATCATGAATCAGACATTCTGTTCAATGCTAGGATGCTTGGGTGAGTAAAAATCAATTATGTACCTTCAAGAAACTTAGAGTGCAGTGGGAAAACCAGAAACAATTAAAGAGACACACAAATGCTAATGGAGAGAGTGCTGGCAGACCATGTTATGGTCATGTATCATTTTTGAACATCAGGACACAAAGTCACCAATCAAGTCCTCTAATAGTTTTACATGAAACCTGACCTCTGAGACCATGTGCATGGTAGAGATTTTATACATGTGGACTGCACATGATGTTAGGATTTCAACCTCTAACTGATGATAAGACATAATGATAAGACTAAGGAACAGATATGATTCCATGAATACATGACATAGACCTATCCACGTTACCTCTTATCCTACAGATGACAAGATGACCTGTAAGTAAAACAACAAAAATCAGGTACCCCAAGAAACTTTAAGAAATGTAGGGTGCCTGGGGTGGAAGAGGCGGGTGTTTGCAGACTATCTGAACAGTAGAAATGCTAGTTCCTCCCACTTAATCACACAGGACCCCTAAGTTGCCAAGTGACAGAGGAGGACTAGGAGGAGTGGGAGGTAGAAGGTATGTTGAATATGTAATTTGGGAAAGGAGACTGGGTGATACACCTCTGGAATTCAACACAAAGGGGAAGCCAAGCTGAGTGAATGAGGTCTGCAAGTCCCTAACTTCCATGGTGATAGTGTATCTTGAATACTGACCCTAGAAGCATCAAGTGGTCCAACACCTTTATTTAAAGATGAGAAAATTGAGATTCCAAGAGGAACATGATTCTATCCTAGAGTTATCTTCCTAGTTCATAGCTGAGCTGGCACTCAGCACTTTGATTCCCAGAAGTGCTTTTACAATTCTTCCTCCTACTGATGGAAGTTAAAAACCAGTAATAGGGACCAAATCATGTAATCACAGAAATGGTACAATCCCTGAAAGAGAAAGGAGAACATTAAAAAGTTAGGCATCCCAATCTCAAGTCGAAATGTTCAATTCACATACTTTTCATTGAAAGTATAATTAGTATAACTGATGTAGGTTGAGTATTTACTGTGTGTCAGGAACTGTTGATATTTGCAAGGTGTCAATCAACTGATTCAATTACTTCAACAACTAGGAAGTAGACACTAGTATTATTTCTAGTTCATAAATGTGAAAACTAAGAATGCCAATGAGCATGAATACACAGGGGTAAGTAAGTTGCATCGTGTTGCATGATCTGTAAATGTCAAAAGTGGAATTTAAATCTAGGTGGTTTAATTGCAGAATCAGACACTGAACCACAAACTAAAATGTTTCCATTCACAGTATCACTTGGGTGCTCCTGTTTTTATTCCTCACACAAAGAATTTCTCAATCGCTAGAAACAAATCTACTGCCATTGCCAGCAACCTGGCACCTGTACACCAGAAAATTTGAGCATCCTAATGTCTTGGAGAAGGACCTTGGAACAAAAGCTTGTGTGCTGTCTTTGAAAGGAAAAGTCCTGATGTTTCTAAAAACCACTCATGCTGAAAAGAAAGCTGACCACTGACCCCAATTACCAGTCTTCCCTTCTCCCACTTACTCTACTGCCCTGGGCAATGTGCCAGGGTCTATAAAGCATACTCCCTCCCAATTCTTTTATAATTCTGTCCTGCCATTGTTAGCCTTCTGGGTATTACCCAGTGCCCATAAAGCATGTTAAATTAATTTCTTCTGCCTCACTTGACATTTATATTTGAGAGGAAACTCTGTGATGGGGCAGGGAGGTTGTCTGGAAAAATGGTAACTTAATATCAAGTTGAGAGATGGGTGCCAGCTCCTTTTGATTACACAGCACAGTGGACGTGCCTATTCGATTGTTTGATCATAATTGCCTACAGTCAGTTGAGACAGAAGCAAACTGTTCTCTTGAGGATCCAGAGGATGATCTATCGGAAGGTTTTGTTCAAAGAGGACATACTTGGAGAATTCCCCTCCTGGTTTCTTATTCAAATCTCTATTGAGTTATAGAAGATTTCTTCACATTCAACAAGAATCAAGGAAAATAGAAGTCAGTAACATTCGCTCTCACATCCATCCTTGCTATGTAGCTATCATGTTGTGCTTCCCATAGACACCAGGTTGATTTTATTTTATAGAGGTCAAGGTTGTTTGTTGGTCCATTTTGAACTTGTCCCAGCTGATAGGAATGGGCATGGGTTAGTGTGGAGGTGGAAGAAGTTATGAGGCACACACTGGAAGTCACCACAGATGGTGGACATAGCTGTAATACTTCCTGTGACCATTTTTTTTCTACATTTCAAAGTATTTTTTACATGTGCTCTTTATATATCTGTTCACCAAGCATTTAATGAATGCCTACCATGTCTCAGGTCCAGTGTGCATCCCAAGACACCCTCTTGGTATACAGTAGTAATAAAAACAAACAAAAGAAGTTTGTGGTCATGAACTTATACAGAGTTAAGGTTATCTCAAGTACTTTTTGTTGTAAACAGGGAGATTATGCAAAAATTCATTAATCCCATTTCAGGATCAGGATGAATAAGTTAGAGCTCACAGAAGTTAAATACCCTGCTTAGGTTGGGTAGATAGTGGCAGAGCCTGGGAAAACCCAGACCCTAAAAATTTGTTCACTACTCTTTCTACGGCACCATACTGCCTGGAACTGCACAATGAGAACTGAATGGAGGCTCCTGAAATCATTTCTGTTATCACCCTCCATTCCTGTCCTCCAGTTCAAGCCTCTTAAGAGAGTCACATGTCAAGAGAAGCAGATTCTGCATGTTCCTAAGGCATCTGCCCATAGGAGTGCACTGGGGCTCTCACTATCTTAAGGTTCTGTTATGCCTGACGTTTACATTCCTGTACTAAAACCTCAACACTTCTGTCCTCTCTTCTCAGTGTAAGTGAAATGAGGCATCTTTTATGGACAGCAAAACAACTCCCCAAGCTCCTCATGCCTAGAACCATGGACATACTTCTAAATTGAATCCTGAATTGTTTTGTCTCCGTCAACAAGAAAAAAAAATGCATTTCCCCCTATTTTAGTTCCTCTTTTATTATCAAAATGATTGCTTTGCTTATCAAACCACAATTTAATGGCTAAAACAAGATTTAAGAAGTAACTTTGGGAGCAGTTGGTTGGTTCATGGGGGAGGCTTCGTGATTTGTAGCTAGAAGGAGGTTTTGGCAAGCTTCAGTTCACTAAAACAGACTTTGAAAAGATAAAAAGGAATAAGAAATGTTCAGAGTAGTTTCCTCATAATGGAAAGAGTATGAGATTCGAAGTAAACACTAGAGTCAGACTCAGCTCTTCTGTTTAACGGTTATCTCAGGCTGGCCATTTAAAACGCTGAACATTCATCAACTTCATCTATTAAAGGAAATACTAATTCCTTGAAAGGTTTTTGTTAAAGGGAATGATAGAGTATTTGTAAAAGGGATTTCTCAACCAATGTCATGCACATGTCTGTTATGGCTGTTTTACCTACTACTGTGCTATGCAGGAGTACAGGGGGTGCGACAAAATGTTCTGCGATAATTTTCTGCAGAACTATAGACTATTCAGTTATACTCTGCAGACTTTGCTTTTGTCTTCCACCTCCAGAGTGCTGAAATAATTTTTCTATGGTTCCTCCTTTTCCCATCCCTAATGTGAGGATGACACCTGGCTCATTTCTCCTGGAGTAAGCTCTCGCAGGTACCTTCATGACAGCAGAGGTTGTTTTTGGTTTTTTTTTGTCCCCTGTCCTAGAACTAAGAACAGTATCATTCCCATACAGATGCTCAAAAATATGTGTGGAAAGGATGAATAAACCTGTAACTAGCTTTAAGGCCTATGAGATAAAGAGATCAATAAGCGTTTTGAATAAAGATATAGAGAGCAATGCTATAAGAAACAAAGAATGCCATCTCCAGACAGGGGGTAATAGGACTTTAGCTCCAAGGCAGAGAACCTGGGATGTCTACTTAGTCCCAATATCCTGCCAGTTCCCCTCCCTGCCCCAGGAGTCTCCTGCAAACTGCACATTCGTGGTGATCTTACAGTATCCTGGCACGCAAGAACTGTCAGGGCTCATTGACTCCAACATGGTTGACACTTTGTTTACCAAGATGAGAAAGCTAAGGTCAATAGAGGGTCACTCAGAAAAAGGGGCAAAAACTGGTATCCATTCCTTCAGATTTCTAGTAAAATGTCCTTTCTCCTTCTAAAAAGGGAAAATTCCACTATTTGAAAAATACATGCTTAGTTTTTGCTTGTTTCTTTGCCTTTTATTTGCTTGCGGGTCGAAAACACATTTCTTTGGAAATATAGTAGTGGTCTTTGATTATAGAGGAATGTTTATTAGCTTAGAGAATTTTACAAAACAAAACAAAACAAAAAAAATCACTGGTTTCCCTGATCATGTCTTGGTATTAAATATCACTGAGACAATCTCCTCATCCCGTCCATGTGTGTTTTTCCTTCCCTCTTGAAATTGTCAAACTGACATAATTAACTAAGCTGTTAGCTAAATAAATCATTGGATCCCAGTGAGAATTTTTACTGAGACATCATTGCCCCCGCACCACACTGCATGAAGGACTGTCAACACCACACGATGGATGTATGGCAGAGGATCCTGCTTGGGAGACAGCTCTCTCTTTCTCCCTCAGCATCAAAAATGGCTGTCAGGCTAAAGAACAGATGTCAAGGAGCGTATGTGAGAAAACCACTAATTCCTTGGAGTGTTTTGATCCCACATGGTTCATGGAGCCTGAAATGGCACATGGAATGGAGGCTGGGAGTCCAGAGATGGCCTCAGATCAGGATGGATTTCTAGCAGAAGGCAAGAGGCTGTAGATGTTTAAATAGAGAACCATGCTCTGAGACAGGGGTGAACTTCTTAACCTGCAAAGATGTCTTATATCCTTTGTCACTCTAAGGTCGAGGAATATGCTGTTACTGTTTTGTTCCTAAGAACAAAAGCCTTCTCCCTCTCTTGGTCTCTGTGGCCTATGAAAGGGCCATTTGATAAATGTAGGACAGTATTTATTTTTTGCTTTCCAGCCCAGTTTCTCATATTCTAACAGAATAAAGATAAAGATTGAGCAAAGACCATGTTTTGAAAAGGAGTCTTATTAGCAAGTATCACTTTATTTTAATTTCAACAAATTAAAAAAGTCAAGACTGGGTGGTCAGTCTGCTGAGGAATTCAAAGCTACTCCACTGCTTTCTCAGGAGATGAACTGCTTTGCTCACACTCACTTTAATTAGAAGCATGGCTAAGGGCCAGAAACTTGGAAGAGAGATTATAGATTCATTAATTAAGGTCATGTTTACACCTCCATTGTCAACTGTAATGATTTGTTTAACCCAAGGTCTCCTTAGTTTATTACGATCATTATTGCTTGGTTGGAGTTTTACAGTTATGAGTGACAAATTCCTATGCAAACCTGTATATTTCAACAAGAGCCCAGTCTGACATTCTACCTTAATACAAGGAAATTTTTCCTTTAAATATTTGTTTTAATCTTTGGTCATCTTTTATTTCAGAACTGTAAATTGGGTCCAACCAGTGGATTCTCTATTAACTGTCTTTGTGTACTGACAATGTAACCCACATCAAGAATATTGCTAGTGACCATACCTCATACTCATAAACCAGTTTTTAATGTTCCAAGGGTTTTTGGCATCAGCAGCTCATATGACAGGATGATATGAAATCTAATTTGACCATAAAAAGAAGTCTATTTAAAGCCCTCCAGAGGTGCAGTGACGGGGTTTGGGAGATCCCACGGACAGCAACTCTCTGTGTCCTTTGCATTCTGTAGTTACTTTGAGAAGGCCACTGCAGATTTGAGGCGTGGAAATGTGGAAATGGGAAGGGGCAGGAGGAGCAAGAAGTAGAAGGAAGGTGGTAGTTAAAATGAGAGAGAGAGAGAGAGAGAGAGAGAGAGAGAGAGAGAGAGAGAATACTCACTCTACTTGGATGGTTGGAGGCTATCTTGTTCCTTTGTCATATGATGGGGATATAAGAGTTTTATAGGGGCCCATTACTAAGATCATGGTAAACCTGTGTGAGTCTGTTCAGGTCATAGTAGAGGTTGAGGGAAGGCATTAAGGAATTCCATGGGACATTCCGAAGACTTGAGTAGCTCCATTAGCAGGCACCAGGGATTTAACTTCTTTGTCTTTCTACTTTAAAGAAGTAAAACTTGATGGGTTTGCCTCCTGGGAGAATTTTTCTTTCCCACCAAATTGGTACATCCTTGGTAAGGGCTGTTGTGCTCTAGCTAACATATTCTGGTTTGAATTGGCATATTCTACAGATTTACATCCAAACTAGGCTCCAATTTTGTTTCGTCCTTGTCAAGTGATCACAGAGAAACTTCCACAGGGTCAGAGATGGAGGGAGGGGTGGTAATGAGGAAAGAGTAATTGCTCAGGAATGTGAATGACCTGCTCATGAAATTGGCAGGTATGTTCAGTCCTTACTTGGACCCTGGTTCCGTATATGCAATCTTCACTTAATGTTGGAATCTCTTGGGCATGCAGGGAATATTATCCATCTGTACTAAGGTCCAGTTGATTAGTAGTTCAACTACTAATTGTCAAACTAGCAATGATTTTCTTTTCTTAAAATTTCTGGATCATTCTATATATATATATATATATTTAGTTTTTCAGTTTTCGGCAGATACAACATCTTTGTTTGTATGTGGTGCTGAGGATCGAACCCGGGCCGCACGCATGCCAGGTGAGCACGCTCCACTTGAGCCACATGCCCAGCCCTCTGGATAATTCTTAGTAATTCTCTTATTAGGGTTCACCACAGACACTATAGCATCCTTATTTGTCATAGATATTCTGAGCAAATTTGGCACACAGAGGTGTGTGTGCTTAGCTGGACAGGGTGAAGAAACATCTCTACTTTGGGGTCTCACTCAAAGCTGGCAGCTCTTCAGATCCATTAGTAAATGGTTTAGAATAGCATGCTCCAATTTGTTACTGTGTTCTACAAGATTACAGAAGGATAATTAAATCTTCTTCACAGCAGTTAATAGAAGTTTTAGCTTCTTTATTTGAAATAAATATTCTGATAGGGCTCAGACTCCTGGAACTCCTAGAAATTTCCATGGGGCGATAGAGCCTGACATTCTATGGGATTTATTTCTCATACTCTGGTGTTTATATGATTTACCTAAGCATCTGAGGAGACTGTTACTTGTTATTTGATACAGCCTCTTCCATGATAGTGTCACCAATGTAGAAGACTGGTGTGATTGATGGCTTATAAAACGTTTGAGCTTTCTGTGGACTTCATAGTGTCACAAAGTTAAAAGTGGTATCACACTGAAGATAGGCAGTAAAATTGGACTGCTGTCCTTCTACAGTAAAAATACCTTTCTTTTCATGTCTTTTGTGTGTGTGTGTGTGTGTGTGTGTGTGTGTGTGTGTGTGGTTTGTTTATACAAGTAGGGAAAGATGTCTTTTAGGGACAAAGGGAATGAATTGATTTTCTTCAGCAAGCAGACATTTTTTTAAAAATAGGCTCAAGTTATGAAAAAGTATATACCCTCAGTGAATTTTTCAAAAGACTTGTTTATAATTTACTAGCCAACACTTGTGTATTGAATAAGGATGTAGTTATTGACTTTGCATCATTCAGAGATGATAGTGGTTCTAATTCTTGAGATCTATCCTAGGAATGTTACATTGCTATGATCCAATATTTTGATAAGGATATGGAATTCCAATAACTTCTATTTGGCCTTTTTTAGCACTTAATATTTTCTTTAATAATAGCTCATATTTCATGGTTCAGTGTAGAAGAGAACCAACATAGAAGAGAACCAAATTATGATTAGTAGTTCAACTACAGTCTCAGAAATTGGAGCAACAAATGAAGTCATGCACTTTAGAATGATGTGTCAGTCAGGGATGGAACAGATATGTCATGGTGTTCCATAAGATTCAATGGCCTGGTGCCACTTTAGCCATCTTAGTCTGTTTAAGTCCTCTCTATGATGTTTACACAATGACACAAATGCCTAAAGATGCATTTCTCAGAACATATTGCTAGCATTAGATGAGATGTGACTCTATTGGATAGTTTGGGGATACTACAGGTACTACTAAATTGGTTATAAGTTTACTAAGCCAATCCTTATTAAAATTTTTTAATTATTGTTATTGTTATAAAATTTGCCATTTTAGCTCTTTTTAAGTATGCACTGTAGTAGCATTAAGTACATGCACATTATTCCTCTTAAGAACATTTTTACTCTTTCCAAATTTATTACCCATTAAATAATAACTGTCTATTTCCCTTACCCGAAGGTCCTGGCAACCACGATGCTAGTTTCTGTTTCTATGAATTTTACTATTCTTTTGTCATGTGATTGGAATCAAACAGAATTTGTGTTTTATGTAGCTGGCTTATTTTATCTAATGGAATGTTTAATATTCATCCATGTTGTAGCTTGTATTGAAATTTTCTTCTTTTTTAAGGCTTAATTATTATATTCCATTATGATTATATACCAAATTTTGTATATCTTCTCATCTGAGGATGATCACTTGGTTTATTTCTACTTTTTGGCTTCTGTGAATAATGCTGCATTGAACACGGGTTCACAAATATTTGCTCTGGTCTCTTTTTTCAATTTTCGGGGTATATATACAAAAGTGAAATTGTTGAGTTAGATGATAATTCTATTTTTAGTTTTTTAAGGAACTACCATATTTCTTCACATACTGCTCATACCATTTGATGTTCCCACCAGCAGTGTATGGGATTCCAATTTCTCTAGATTATAGAGGGAAAAAATTCATAGACATTCACCCATGATAAGTTTACTCCAGCATTTTCGTCTCCCAAATTATTCAGATTCTTTACACTACACTACACCCAAGAATTTCTGGCATATCAGTTTTATATTACTTGGGACACAATTTAATCCAGATCTCAATATATGAACCAAGAACACAATTAAAATCACGTTCAGCTATTGAGGGCTGCATGTTGAATCCAGAATAGAGAGCAAATGAACCTATATTAATAAATATATCCCAACCTAACAATGTATAGTTCTCTCCTTAATCTAGAACTCTCAGAATATTTCTATGCATATGATCCAGATGTATCTTATGAAAATTAGGAAGGGTGTTTCAGACTTCTTCTGGATTTGATTTGTGATTGACTCTGGAGTGTGTTTGGATCTGTTTATAGTTATAGGTCAAAAGATAATTATGGGTATTTGGTATGAAACATACAGAGAACAGAGTTGTCAAAGAGTTGTATGACTTTAAGGCAAAACTAAATAGGCATATCCAGGGAAAGAGGTGGAAAATCTTTTGCTGTGGTTACAGGAATGGCTCGCAAAACTCAGAAAGCTCCCATACCTCCATTTGAATTCTTAGCTTCTAGACAATTCCTAGTCAGAGTGCTGACTTACTTTCAATGCCTCAAGAGGTTGTGAATTCAACTGTTGTAAATTGTCAGCCCATAGGATCAAACTGTGAAATGTTCTTGTCTGATCCCTGTGCCTACAAAGACACGAGATTCTTCTAACAAGGTCATACAAAGTTCTTGAGCCTCATTATGTGCCTTGAGCAGAGAATTCTCTTCCTTTACACTTTCTGGAAGCAGCCCTTAATTTCCTCATATAATCCATGCTTTTCCACTCAATCTCCCAAAACCTTGTCTTCAATGAGTACCATGTTCTAAGTAACTATGGGTAACAATTCAACCACATGTTTCTGTGCTATGTGCTGTGAATTGCCATACCACTATTGTTGAATAGTAAGTAGATTTGTGTTGCCTTTTGTCCTAGCCTATATCAGATTCCTGGATAGCACTGTCTGGTACCAATTTCTATGTTATTTAGAGTTGTGGTAACAAATAACAAAACCCAACCAAGTTTACTTAAACAATATAACATTTCTAGACAGACGTCTTTTAGAACACCAGAGTCATCACACAGAGCCCCATGATTGGAGCTTGGGGCTTAATGCTCTGCAGTTACCATCTTGAAATTCTTACTTTTAAAACTTTTTTTCTGTATTTTTATTAATGCATTATAATTATACACAACAGTGGGATTTGTTGTTGCATCGTCATACATGCACACAACATGACAACATAATTTGTCAATATTATTCCCCAATATCACCCCTCATAGCATGTTATTTATAAAGATGAAGATATTTTAGTGTTTTTTGCATTTTTGTTCATTAGCTATTTGGATTTTTTATTATTATTCTTTTTAGTTATATAGAAAGAGAAAAAGGGTGAGGGAAGCAAAAAGCAAAAGGGAATTGAAATTTTTACTTTTATCTTTTTATTCGAATTTTGTGAATGAAAATGCAGCAGGTGCCATGGCGGGTATTGAATGAATGATGGATGGATGAACACACCTAGTGTTTAATCCTTCAGGCAGCCCTGAGGTCTTCCATTATGCGGAACTATTGTTTGGTGACCCAAGAAGTCTTAACTACCAGAGGACATCCTACTAGGGGACACCACATACTACTGAGAGCAAAATCTGCCATGTCCTGCTGTTTCACCACCTTTCCCTCCTTTCTCATGGTTGTCCCTTAGGTTTTGGAAGCACACTGGAAAGAGTTCCTCCTCAGGGACCCAAAGGAAATATCTCCAGAGACACAAAGCACCCCCAAGCATTGGGTGGAGCCAGCTGCTCAGCGCCTGCTGGTGCCCCTCCTTCCTGGCCCCAGACATGGGTTCCCCTCTTCAACAGTGGTGGGAACGTGTGTGACAGCAGGCCCCCCCCACTGACTTTATTTTCTTCTGTTTCTGCCTCTCTTCTTACTCCCTAATCCCTTTTATCTCCAAACAAATTTGCCTGAAGGCGTCTGATGAACTGGCAGGAACTCTGCTCTGGGTTTTGCTTTGTTTTCTTCTCTGTCGGAGAATTTTCAGGTCTCCCCTTTTTGCAAGTCATTTTATTTTCTTTCTGGAAAGTCCATGTTCCTAGGTGAACTGCTAGTTCTTGTTCTCCAGACAAGTCAGGCCTCATCTCCAGACAAGTCACAGAGCCCTGCACTGGGGGAAGGGAGAAGCCTCTGGGGACGCAGTTAACTCTTTCAGGCCGAGACTAGGCCTGGGAGGCAGCAGAAGTATGAGCTGTGACCTCTCCTTATCTCCCAATTCAAGCTCCAGGGAGAGAACCTACCTTCTTCATTGGGCCTGGGTATCTTCCACCAAGCTCAATGTCGCTTTTGAGGTGATGGCTGGGAAAGTGACCAAATGTTCTAACTCTTAAGCTTTCCTCTGCTTCCCGTATGGTCTAGCTCCTCATGCTTTCCATACAAACAGTAACTTTTTTTTTTCTGTTAACATAAAGCATAAATAGTAGTTCATCTTTGGATACTAACGATTACATAAAATATATCAACTTTCCATAAATCATAGTGTGTCATGAAATACAAACATCTAGTTAAAGCCAAGTATGCTTCTGACTATATGTCCTGGCTTCCCACCCCACTATCAGATACAAGATAATCTTCATGAGGGACTGAGCCTGTCAGGAGCCAGCTCTGAAACAGGACTCTCTCCACAGGTCTTAGAAGAAAATTTCATGGAGAGTAAGAAGGTCTTTTTGTATTTCTCCTGTCTCCTTAAGTGTCAAGAATCCTCTCTCCAATCACCCTAATTAATACCATTATCATATTTTACTTGCTGGATTTGAGGTGCTACAATACCATCACCTCTTCTCCATGCAGGATTGGGCTTATTTTATTGACAAAATAAAACATTCTAGGTTTGCCTCCTTCAAATATTTTTTAAAAGAAAGAGGAAAGAGGGAAGCAAGAGAAAAGAAGATAGGAAGAATTAAAAGAAAAGAATGGAGGCAGAGGAAGAAAGGAAGGGAAAGAGGGAATGAATGAAGGAAGAGAAGGAAGAAAGAATAAAATCTCCAGGAAGACTGATGCCCAAGGGACCAAACCTGGAATGACATTCCTTCTGTCAGAAATTAACTTCCCTAAGTGGTTAAGCTCCATCCGACATTCTTGCATCAGTGGAGAGGTAGATCGGGAAATCTGATCTACTTTGTTCAGAATTCTGAAGATTTCTCAATAGCTAATTCTGGCTCCTTACTAGGTGGTATTTCTTAAGAAACCCAACTCCTTTTGTCCCCAGGACACTTTAAAAAATTGAACAAAAATTAAGTTTTTAAAGATGAAAAGTACATAACCAGACTTGTTGTAAGTCAAGTTTCATAAATAGATAACAGAAAACTTAAAATATAACAATGAATTAGAGTGTTTTCACCTTTCATTACACTCAATCTCTTCAAATGTTGGGTTTAGGGTGAAGGGAACATTTTATTCATTTTTTGCCTCCTTACGATCTAGCAAAACACTAGGCTCATAATAGGAGCATAAGCTAATACATGAATATTTTCAAGATTTGTCAGAAGTCCCTAATGTTCCATCACCCCCTCTCCCACTCTTTCTTTACTTGGTTACCCAAGCCAGTCTCCAAATCACCTAATGCCACATTGGAAGTTAAAGATTAGAAAGTGGTCTCTAGGTTGCTTTATTTGATGGGTGTCAAGATTCTGACCTACTGCAAGGTCTCTTGGGAAATTATGGAGCCTGAAGTATGTTCTCAGATATCATATCAGTGTGGATCAGCTTGTAACACTGGGAGGAAGGAACAGAATAGAACCCAAGAGAGGTGAGTGCAGGGAAGACTAGGGGAAGATCTGTTGTTCCTTTACATTTGTCTGTCTGGGCTGCCACAACAAAGTCCCTCAGGCTGGGTGGTTAATCAACAGACATTTGCTTTCTCATAGTTTTGGGGGCCTGGAAGTCCAAGGTCAGGGTGGTGGCAAGGTCAATTTCTGATAAGCTCTCTCTTCCTTGAAGGTGGCTGCCTTCTCCCTGTGGATTCACCTGACTCGCCTGGCCTTTGCTTTATGTGTGCAAGGGGCAGAGTGGGGAAAGAGACAACTTTCTGTCTTTTATTATAAGGACACTAGATGGGATTTTATGACCTCATTTAGCCTTAATTACTTTTTCAGAGATCACATTTCCAAATATGGCCACACTGGGGATTAGGACTTCAACATATGGATCTGGAGGAATACGGATATTTATATAGGTCCATCAGATATTTATTCCATAGGACCCTGGACTCAAGGAATTTTGATGAAGAATATGAAGTATTTTCTGCAAAGGAAGAAGCAGTAGGAGTATAGGCATTTTTTAGTTTTCAATTTTGCATAGGAAGGTCAACTTCTTTAATCACTGAGACCCTTGAAAATTAGACAAAACAATTGAAAACAAAAACAATAGATTATATATGAGATTTTAAGACTATTGCCTGATTTTCCTGCATGTTTTAATTTCTCTACATGCCCTAAAAATAGACAGAATTTCCAGAACTGGAGCAATCATACCAAATTGCCTTGCTGGAACAGCTAAAGGCTGAAGGGCTTCCTCACTGAGAGAACTGAGCAGGGAAAGATTGTGAATTTGGCTTCAGCAAGAGCCCAGAGGGCCACAGCTCAGATCCTGTATTCCTGCAAAGGCAATGCACTGGGAACACCGCACTTGGTCCATACCCTCTTTTATTCCAGCAGTTCCAGCCTCTCAGTGCTCCATAAGAACCTACCCCATCATTATATCTCAGCTGCTTGTTCTTCCAGTGCTGCTTTTCAAAATAAGAGGCACTTTATTCTCTTCATGCTGGGCTATGGAATCTGTAATCCAGCTATGGAGGATGTTAAAAATGCCTAGAGTTATAAAACTTTTAAAGTGCAAACCCCAGACAAATCTAGGGAGTGGAGACAGTCCCAAATCTTCTGCCTCAAGCAAGCTCCATTCTCCCAAAGTGTATATTGTGGTCAGGAGTAAGAGGCAATGTAATCCCTCCACGACACACCACAGAGCTCACCAGTGCAGCCAGCAGAATTGTCTCCTGGGGCCCAGGAGGGTGGCTGCTTGGTTCAGAGTTCCCATGCTGGGAACTCACAGGAGCTGGTGTAAATGGGAACAGTTGCCGCCTCGTCATTTAACCTCTTTGTCCAACATCAGACAGGCATTCTAGCAACTGCTAAAGACTTCCAAGGGGAGGAAGTGAAGAACTAGAGGAGCTGCAGACAAGCAGAAGAAAGGATGGCCAGAGATGAAAAGCAAACTGTTTCTACGTTCCTAGTTCTACTCATTCTTTCAATTAATGGGGAACCTACAGGTGCTCAACTAGTGACTGAGTGTAATGGTGGGGAAGTGCTTGAGACATTCGAGAAACTCAGGAATGGCCAGCGTGGGCTGTGCACAAGCAGCAAGAAACCAGGTGGAGAGGCAGGCTGAAGTGGGATTATGCAGGACTTTATGGGACAAGTTATAAATGTTAGAATTTTACCCTAAATCAAGTAGGAAACTGTTGAAGTTCCTCAGGTGCTAACAAATCACTCTGGCTTTGCATTGGAGGAATGAAAGAATGGAAGTGGGGAGACCAGACCAGTCATGAGGATGTGGGCACAAATCAGGTAAGAGGTGATGGTGACTTAGTGTGAATATGGGAAGAAGCCCGTGCATGTAAGGTATTCTCCAGGCATAGAATCAACCAAACTCAGGGGTGGGTGGGATACTAGAAAGGAGTAAGACAGAGAAATCACACACTTTCCAGGGACCAAAGACCAGCTGACAATAGCATTTATTAAGATGGAATTAGAGCAGTTTAAGGAGAAAAAAAATCAATGATTAATTGTTGAATATGCTAACTTTGAGATGCATAAGCTATATCCAAGTGGAGACATAGGAAGACAGTTGGAAATACAACTCTAGATGTCAAAGCGGTGAGCTAGGGAGGAGATGTGAAGGGCTTCACCAACAAGAAGATGGTCTTTAAAGCCATAGGATGGATAGAATGACCCTAAGGTAATAGATTAGAATTAAAGAGAAGGGAATGTAAAGCAATAACTCCAATATTTAAATTAAGAACAACTATGTGTTATAAGTACTATCCTTCTCTCTCCCTCATCAAAACAACTACTTCTAATAAATTGTAACTTTCTTTCAGACTGAGCCAAAATGCAGAATTTGACTCATTCTCAACACAACACTACAGAAACTTCTGCCAGTTGATCAGCACTGGCAAAAGAGAGGAAACCTGATTGACTTCCTGGCTTTCATTCAAGGATTACTAAAATTTTTTAGGAGTGAAGATTTCTTTTCAACATCAAAATATTTAAACAAGCCCACATAATGGTAGTTTTATTTATTCAGCCAATAGACTATACTTATTGCTCCAAAAATACCATAGTGGCTTAGAGGCCCAAATGCTACCCGTTAGGAATCATTGCCCTTGAGCAATGATTCTCAAAGTGTGGTCCCTGGACCACAAGTCTTAGAATCACGAGGGAACTTGAGAAAAACGCATATTCTCAGGATCCACTCCAGACCTGCTGAATAAGAAACTGTGTATTATAACAAGCCCCCCTCCCCAGTGAGTTTGGTGCAGGCAGTCCAGCATTTGAGACATACCACTCCAAAGATTCCTAGAATAAATAATTTATGTTGCTCCATGAAGAAGCTCAGTTCTTCTATGTGATCATGAACTATTTTCAAAAATAGTTCATGATCACATAGATAAAAATGTCACATATTTTCAAAAATGCATTGTCTTCTTAATGCCATTAGAGTTGCTGAGAAAATAGTGCTTGATAATTATATAATAAAAGTATCATTAATGAATGATTATGGCAGGGCTGGAGAATATAGAAAGGACTGAACACGAGAGTTCCTACCTTCTAGAAATCTAACTCTTTTCTATGAAGTATTTGTTGGTGACAGCAAGGTCATAAGGTTTTTTCTGTCCAATAATAACAATTGAAACCTTGATTTTATTTAAGCTTTAGATGTCCTTTGGCATTATAAACATAGATATAAAGGACATTGAGATGACCATCTTATCATGCCATGACAGACTGAACCTAGGGAGGTGAAATGGCTTGCCCCAGGACACATGGTAACAGCACAATGTCCCCTAACCTAGGATGGCCTACAGAACTCAGTGACTGTGGAGTCAGGAAGAGCTCAAGTCCTCTGCCCAAGTGATCTCCCACAAGTTTCCATAAATTTAAAGTTCCTTATCCAAAGACTGTAAATAAGAATCCTTACCTTACATCCTGTTGTAGAATTAATATGAGATGTTGTGGGCCAGACAAAATTAGTTTTAATTGTCTTGCCTGCTGTGTGGGCTGGATAACACTCCTATGCCCCAAGACAGCCACATCAAATTCTTGGAGACTTGTAAATGTGACCTTGTGTTGGAAAAAGTCTTTGCACTGTGATGAAGTTAATGATCCTGGAAAAAGTAGCCTATCCTGTATCAAATGAAATCACTCGGGTACCCACAAAATAGAGCCACGGAGAAGGCAATGCGCAGGTACAGGCACAGTCTGAAGGACACCATCGCAGTCCCGAGAAGGTGGGGCAGTCACTGAAGCCTGCAGAGGCCAGGAAGGATTCTCCCCAAAGCACCTGGAGGAAGCAGAGTCTTGCAAGATTTTGAACTTCTAGCCTCCACAATTTGCTCACCAAATTTGTGGCAATCTGTCATAGCAGCCACGGAAGAGTCAGACACTTAGTAAAACTAGAACGACAGAACCTCATCTACCCACCCACCTACCCACCCAAGCGAGGTTTTGAAGTCCTTTCATCCTCATGGCTGTTCTCCAGCTCTGTCTTTTACTCACAGAATGTAGGAGCTGCTGTAGAAGTAAAGACCAACTTTCAAGATCTTCATAACTTTAAAGAGAGGGGGCCACAAGAGAAGAATGTATATCACAGGGGGCCTAGACAGAGGGCAGCCCTAAATTCCATGTATATACCTACCTCACCCTCAGAGGATATGCTCTTGGACCAATACCAGTCACAGGATAAATAGGATCATCTTGTACCATACCTAGTCCCTCCGTAAAGGAAGAGGCAGAGAGAAATGCCCAGCATAAATTTTGTAAAGCTATCTAATAATAGTCTCCATATTCATCCATTTACTGGCAATGTTATAAAGTCATTTTTTATGGCTGAGTAAAAATATTGCATTGTGTATACATACCACATTTTCTTTATCCATTCATCTGTTGAATGACAACTTAGGTTGGTTCCATAGGCTTAACTATTATGGGTTGAGCTTCTATAAACATTGATGTGTCACTGTAGTATGCTGATTTTAAGTCCTTTGGGCACATAACAAGGAGTGGGATAACTGGGCCAAATGGTGGTTCCATTCCAGGTTTTCTGGGGAATCTCCATACTGCTTTCCAAAGTGGTTGCACCAGTTTGCAGTCCCACCCAATGTATGAGCGTACCCTTTCCCCTCCCTCATCCTCACCAACATTTATTGTCACTTGTATTCTTGACTGTTGCCATTCTGACTGGAATGAGATGAAATCTCAGGGTTGTTATCATCTGCATTTCTCTAATTGCTAGCGATGTTGGACATTTTTTCATATATTTGTTGACCACTAGTATTTCTTCTTCTGTGAAGTGCCTGTTGAGTTTCTTTACCCACTTATTGATTGGGTTATTTGTTTTGTTGGTGTTAAATTTTTTGAGTTCTTTATATATCCTGGAGATTAATATGCTGTATCTGAGGTAAATATGTAAAAAAAAAAAAAAAAAAAAAAGAATGGCTGGAATCCTTTGAAGTTTAAATATTAAATGGATCAAATGGGGACTCACAGATGATGCTATTTGGGACTTCTGACTACTCCAATAATAGGGGTTTGGTGTGGAAGGGGAGGTGGGCCTGGGAGAGGAAATGCTACTTCTAGCTCAAGGGAAAGGAGATGTGGAGGGCAGACCCAGTTACCAGCTCAAGGTGGAATCTAAATAGGTTCATTTTGGGGCTGTCACATTTTCCATTCACTTTATTTGGAGAGCACTCGCAGTCATTACTCTCTGACTGTGCACAAGTCAGAATAAGGTTTTCAACACAACACTGTGGATGTGTGTTTAAGGATTTCTTGAACCTTCAGGATCAATATCTTGACTCTTTCATCGTCGTATTTCCTACTTCTTTTCATGTTCCTTTTGAAACACTTACTTTTCTACATCCCAAGGGCAGAAAGCATTCCTCAGCTAATTCTCAGACCTCCCTTTACCTTCTCTCAGAGAGTGTGTACAGGCGGGGGTTGGCTCAGTGGTAGAACACTCGCCATAGTACTGCAAGGCCCTGGGTTTCATCCCCAGAATCACAGAAGAATGTCTAGGGATCTCACTGGGCCAACTTGATTACACCATCTCTCTCTCTCTCTCTCTCTCTCTCTCTCTCTCTCTCTCTCTCTCTGTATGTCCCTTGGTCTTCCACATTTTCTAAGTGGCATCCTTTCATGTCCCATGTGGAGTCAGAATTCACACAAATATACAGAAACCCAGGCCTTTCTGGGTCTTTCCAGAGAATGGGAATGTCTCCCATTCATTTTAGAACCATCTCCTTTGCAAGCGCTAATATTTCATGTTAAAACACTTTGTGGTTCTATTGTGGTGGCTGTCCTGTCCTCGTATCTGTTTATACCTTTAATTTGCTGAGTGAGTCTGCCCTCCAGACTTTTACAATGTGTTCAGACCTGAGTGGTTCAACCACTACTACTTTTTATCTTTTGTTTCTTTTCTGTTTTTTTTTTTTTTTTTTTTTTTCCTGGTGTCTAACATCGGACCAACAGGAGATTTCTCTTGTTAGTTCTTAGATCAGTTAGGCCATTTACTATTTCTTTCCAAAATATTCTGTTAGATAATTCAGTAGATGCTCAGCCTGATTCCATTTTAAAGAATAAAAGTTAAATTCTTTGTTCAAGATCTCTTAATGAAAATCAAGAACAGAATTCCAAGAAGTTGAGTTCGGGCAGTTATAATCTTAATGGGTTCTTCTGTGAGGACCAGGATCCAAAGTCTTAATTAAATGTAAATGCTGCCTCAAATGTTCAGAACAAGTGGTTAGTTACCAACCTGTTGAAGTCTTCCCAACTTTATCTTCTACACCATTTCTTCCACGAGTTCTATGAACATATCCTCCATAGATACTTCTGTCTCTTCAAATGGGACAAATTGGTTTCTTCACCATTCAGTCAATTTCATTTCCAGCCAAAGAACCTGACTCACATGCCTACAGGATGAAGTTGTTAGTAAAAGAAACCAAGGAAGAGTTGTTTGGGAGACGCCCAACGTCCAGGAGTAGATTACATTCTGTTCTTGTGGAGTTATATGAGCAGTGGTGTGGTTACAGCTGGGAGAAAAAGATGTAGGGGAGACAGCATGTAAGACATCAAATAGTGGACAGAGAAGCATCTGCCATATACAGCTTTGCTTAGCTGAACTAGGATTGCCTGCTGTTTACAGCCTTAGTGTCCTGCATGGAACAGGTTTTTCAGGGCTATTTAATTTACTCTCTGCCTCCAGATAGAACTGTACATAATACAGTCCAAATTTGTGGATGTATCTCTTTTATAAACATCCAAACGGGTTTCCAAAGATTCTATCCTAAAGTGCTTCTGAGGTCTTTCCTTATTATCTCTTCCGACAAGATTATACCCTCTTTATTCTGTTCCCAGGGGGAAATGAAAACAGCTGGTCACAGGCCACCTTCTGAAGACAACTGTAAATACCTTTTGCCCTGCCCTCAGAGGCTCTATCTTCTCTGTATTAGAAAACCACAAGACATCCTCATTTTCCTGTGATCTCTTACACTTTCCAGCATGTTTTTCCATTGAAGATTCAGCACTTTGAAGACATTTCCCATATACTGTTTTGGGAAGCTCACCTTTTCTATTTGGCACATCTAATGGTCCCCTAGGCTGGTATCCTCAAGCTCTGCTTTGATATCTGACTGCATTTTCCAGCCCTCCTTAGTTCACCGTGTTTATCAAGAGTTGCTAGGCAGTGGTTCACCTCCCTTTCAGCAACCACCAGGGATGGACCTCTGTGTCCCTTGTCAGTCGTGTGGATGTGGGGCTGCTCTGTCACCACTAGGCGTTTGTCCATGTTCTTTTCATGGGACAGGCCTCCTTTGCTTACACCAATCTCAACCACACAATTTCCATCCTCTGATGTGTAGTTCAAGTCCATTTCCTATGGCCCTGAATCATCTCCATGACCTCTGCACTCCTCATTATACCATATAATTCATCATGGAATAATTTTCTGTATCAGATTGTTGTGGCTCTACTTGTGATCGTCCCGGTCAGGGATGGGATATATTTTCTTTTCTTAGCACAAGGCTTAATGATCAGTAGGAGCTGCATGGGATGCTGGGGTGGGGATTCTGAGGCAGCATCCTAATTCAGTGAGAATGTGCAAGATAACGGCTGCAAGGAAAAGCAGGAACCAGAATAGGATCTGTACCCTGTATTTGCCATCCTTGTTTTGGGACCTTTTCCAGCTAGATTATATGGAAGGCATCATAATGCATGTCTCTTGGATCTTCCTAAGCTCAGCACAAGCAGGTACTCAATAAATATTTATGGACTGTCTAGTTGACATTTATGTGTGGGTGAGCACTGTCATTTAATGTCAAGAGAATATGGCCCAGCAGAGTGACAGCAAAGTGCTCTGCCAAAGTATTCTGTCCCTGTGGAGAAAGGGGGTTCCTTCTGTGAGAAAGGAAAAGGGGTTGGATGTGAAATGCATCTCTCTAGTCTTTACTGCAAGCATATGTGAACCACTCGCTGACTCCATCAGTCTTTTCCTGGATTTCTTAATGTTGAATTTCTTTGCTCAGTTTTCATTCCTTTGCCTAGACTCAGAGCCAAGTTGTTGTAAGCTTAAGTTATCCAAATAAAATGTCATAAGTCTGCGTATCAAATGCTGAAGTTGTCATTCATAGAAACATTCTATAGTTAGAGAGTTCTCCCTGATCCTTTCTTCTCTATCGATGGTTTGTTTGAATTCTCCTACCTCCTCACTTTCTGCTTTCTCTTTCCCTTTCTCTACACCAAAGTAACTTCCACTTGCTATTTGTCTCTTACTTAAAAGTCATCTTTAGTTCCTTCCTCGTCAATATCATCAGCAATCTGGGAAAAATAATTATCAACACACAAGCACATCTCCGAATCTCAGTCTTAGCATTTTAACAGAACAAGTAGCAATTGATGATGAAGGAGACCAGTAATTAGCAAGATAGTGGGAGACTGCTGGATGCAGTAGGGTGTACCTGTAATCCCAGTGACTCTGGAGGCAGAGGCAGGAGAATCGCAAGTTCAAGGCCAGCCTCAGCAACTTAGCAAGGTCCTAAGCAACTTAGCATATCCATGTCTCAAAACTAAAACTAGAAAGGTTTGGGAATGTGATTCAGCAGTTAATGCTCCTGGGTTCAATCTCCAGTTATCTAAATAAATAAATATATAATAAAAAGAGATAAGAGTCAACTATTGGCCAGATTCCCTGACTAAATGAACAAGTCAGAGTTAGCTAATTCTGTGCACAGTTCTTTGTTGAGCATTTGAAGGGAAAAAAAAAGAAAATGAGAAGCTGACTCCTACGCTTAGGAAAACCAACAGCCTAATTAGAGCCATTGGGAGAGGCAGCCATAGTTACTTTAAGAACTGTTGCTTATGGTTTTTAATTGGCCAAAGTCAGGATAGCTTGAAGTTTAGAAATCAGGCTCTGTTGTGGAGTCTGACAGCCTACTTTGAAACCAGATGTGTGTGACCCTAGCAAATTACTTAGCTTCTTGGAGCCTCAGTTAGGAAACAGAAATAACATTAGTGTTTGCCTCAGAGAAATGTGAGAAATAAACTAATGCAAGCAAGCTGCTTAATCTTACAATGTTACATATACTGAATAAATAGTATTAATAGTTAACCAATTTCTATGTTAATTCAAATGACTGATCATGAATTGTAAATTGATAGGGTCAGAAATAATTGACATTAGCAGTTCATTTTGATATTAATCAACCAAATATACACATGATCATCCTGTTCCCCGTCAAAAACTAGGTGCTAAATATGGCTGCCATTAACCACAGACCAACATCTATGTTAGAATTTACTCAGAACATCTACTTTTAGAAGGGATCCAAAAATATTTCAAAGTAAAGCTCGGCATAGGTGCTTGCTCCTCATCATTTCTGTAGACCTCCTTTGCTCCACTCTGATATATTTTGTCCTGGGTCCTGGACGTTAGGCGTCTGTGTGCCCAAACAGAAGGTGCTGTTTGTGGATCTGGCTTGGAGGATTGGCCCTGCCCCAACATTCTTGCATGGAATATGTGGGCTTGGGTGACTTCACTTCCCTGGAGAGATTGCATTTGCCACTCTCTTTCTCTCTTTCCTTTTTTTTTGAATCTAGGTGGTGTTTCCACATTTTAAGCAAATGGAAGTTGTGAAGCCGCCAAGTAACCCTCAAACCTCTTTCTCCTTGAAAGGATGTGCTGCACCAAAGGGAAGGAAGAAATTAGTCAGAAACCACAGAACAATTAATGCTTGAATGAACCCAAATGAAATATTGCCTACTAGACGATCCATTCCATTGCAGCCCTGCTGGGATGTCCAAAGAAGAAAGCATACTGTGGTTTCTTGGATTGGTCCAATGAACCAAAACCCAGGGCCCATGTGTGTGTGTGTGTGTGTGTATGTGTGTGTGTGTGTGTGTGTGTGTGTGTGTGTTGTATGAGGGAAAACACTGTACGATCCTAAAGTGACCCACAAAGGAGATAGAATCTTCACACTAAAAATGAATAGTCTACATAAATATTTGCTATCTGTAAATGACTGGCTTATAGCTACCCAGATGAAGACAATGGCTTAGTCAAAAATATCCCCCCCGCAGCTGGCAGATTCTGACTCCCCTCAGTGCTGGTGCACTTAGCACTCCCTGGAAGAAATCTGCTCACAGGACCTGTTGGATTTGCCAGAGTCTCCTCCAGTGAAGTCTCTTCCTCCCTCCAAGCCAAAGGCACTGTCTGAGTGAGGAAAGATGCAAGAAGGCGCTTGCCACAAGAATGCAAATTGTCCTCCAGGCAAATAGCTTGGTAAACCCCAAGCAGCAGACTCTGGAGCTCATCTGCTGCTTCTGTGGGACATTCTCCTCATCCCCAGCTTCACTCTCCCCACCCACGGCTTCCAGGGCATCCCTCAGCAAGGCATCTGCCCTGACTTGGATTTGCTTGGCTCCACTGAATACCACATACTCTCGTCATTTTGACAACAAAGCCTGTGACTCATTCCAGCCTTGTGTGTGTGTGTCTGTGTGTGCACATGCATGTATGAACTGAGGAGACAATTATATAAGTAAGTTTTATGATGTTATCACCAAGCCATAGTGTCTCCATTTTTCAACCCCCAAATCTCTGTTATAGAAAGTACACGTGATAAGGCCACCCACCTATTTTGTACATTACTTATTCTTCAATGGGCCAGAACAGGGAATCTTGGCATCTTGACTCTCCCAACCACAATCCCTGAATTCTGCAAGTATTTACCAGGCTCTGTGACAAGCAGTTTCTTCCAGAGAAGTTATTTGTGTCAATATCTAGACTTTTGAGTATCTAGTCAATATCTAGTTGTTGAAGAGAGAGCTATTAAAGATCCTTCCCTAGATCACCTATTGTGGGAGGGATTCGACCTGACCCAGGACTACAACTCAGGTTTGTGATTTTTCAATCATGAAACAGCTAATTGATAAGTCTAGGGAGTGATTTAACATGGCTAACTTTCAAGAGTAGTTAGATTTTGGACTTTGTCAAGAGGAAAACTCAGTGCTTTTCAGTGGGGGTACAGCAAAATTACAAAAACAGGAAACTTAGGGGATTGCTGGTAAATTCAAATATTGAAATTCCTAAATTTGGGATCCATACTGAACCCATTCCTTGGTTGCCATGATCTAATAAAATCACCTAGCTTCACTGTAAAGCAGTGGGAAACTCCCAAAGCACAACCCCAGACAAATCTTGGCCTGCTTATGGGAATTGTGGTTACTCTTTACCCAACAGGTGAGAACCTCGAAGCTAGGAAGAAAGGGAGAAGGAAGGGATATTTTGCCACATCACAATAAAAAAATAAATTCCTTAGGATCTTCTTAGGATGTTCCCCCTCCAAAGCCTACTCATTTGGAAGAGATGATACCTGCCATGTCATAACTTTGTGTTGCAGGTGAGTTTTAAGCAGAGAATGAGATTTACATTCTAGAGACCATCCTGAGAGTGGAGAAAGGAAAGCAAAGGGACTTGTAGAAAATACCAACAAAGAATTATAAGGAAAGGTAATGGCAGCAGAAAGAATTATTTTTCTTATGTGAAAAATGGAGAAACTGAGGCCCTGTGTAGGCACTTATTTGTCAGTCCTTTATGGTCTGTTGACCCAATATTGGGGGCAGGAAATGGGGAGCAAGAAAGATGGGAATTTATTTACTGGGGTAATCCCAGGGCATCCTTTGTGGCAAAACAGGGAGTTCTGTTTAAAAAAAAACAACAACAAAGAAAGTTTTGTTTTGTTTTGTTTTGTTTTGTCTTTAGATTATGGGGTTTGAGTTTACCCCAAACCTTTTCCTGGGCAGCAGCTTCCTGCAGCAAGAGTTGGAAGGCTGAAGGCACTGACCACTAGAGGGAGCTCTGCCTCCACCCCATGCAAAAGTGTGTGTGTGTGTGTGTGTGTGTGTGTGTGTGTGTGTGTGTGATGTTCATAGGTGAAATACCCAGTAGTGCCAAAATGGTGGATCCACCAAAAGCTTTCTGAACATGATGTATCACAAACCTCAGTGTGTTTATGGTCAGGGAGAGGAAGTAGATGTGGGAAGGAAAGACAACATACAAGCTTCACATACCTCTGCAAAACTTGCAAGTAAAAATCGTGTGCTGGTCAGACACTTCCCAGAACCCTTGGAGTATATGTTTTAGGGAAGAATCTCTGCAGGACATTAATTTGCTCTTTTAAAGGGTCCTTCTAGAATAAGTGTATATCAGATCAGATCTGATACAGAGCCAGCTCTGCAGGACAGCTCCCTGAATCTCAATAGGATTTTCTGGTTACCCTTTACCCACTGACTTAGCACCTAGAAGCTGAGAAGAGGTCTCTGAAGTCAGAGCATTTCCCCACTGTCTGTAGCTGGGTCTGAGAAAGGAGAGAACGTTCTCCGAGAGGTCATCAGTGGCTGGCAGCTCGAAGGAGGAATGAGAGCAGGGATGAATCTTCGCTGGCACTCTGTACTCCATTGTGGGGTATTGTGGTCTCAGTGGGGTCACAAGGGCTCATTCTCGGCTGGGCAGGAGGTGACTAATCTGTGCAGTGACAATCAGGATGGCATCCAGGATCTTGCCTGGTCTCTTGCCCAGGCCATAAGCAGTCTGCTGGCCTCAGTTCACCAGGAAGCAAACATTTTCCTCTTATTCCTCAGAGAATAGAAAAGAACAAGAAAGAAAATAATGATATCTCACTCACATTGCAAACTATCTTCCCTGCAAACTACCCCTGCTCTTAGAGAAATGAAATACGGGCTGAGAGGGATAGGGCCTGAAGCCCCCATTATGCCCCTTCTCTGTGCCCCCAGATACGTATGTCATCACACCATATCTAAAGAAAGGGCTGGTTATTTCCAGGGCTCCTTGTTTACAGTCAGAGTGTTAAAGAGTTCAGTGGTCTTCATGCTGCAGATCAGAGGCAAAGAGATTGCTTTTGTGTACTGGCAGGAAAAGTGCCCTTCTTGTCCACAGACCTGCCTGTCACACACATGATGAATTGCATTGAGGAGGGGGCTGAGCTGGAGGCTTTTCCTTCTACCCGAGGTTCATCCCCAGGTCTCCCAGCACTTTAGAAAATGAACTGCTATAATTCCATACTGCTCAACAGCCTTCCACAGCCCATCCCCACCTCACTGTGAGAAGCAGGCTTTGTCACTCAGAAGGCCAGCCACGGAGCCTCAATGGCTCTCCTCTCAGAAGCAAAAGACGTATTCCTGGGTGGCTATGCCTTCAAAAGGAAGGCTGATGCCTAATACTTTGGGAAGTCAGAGTGGAAAAGCAGAAGCCTCAGGAGTGTGGGTGAAGGGTAGTGCTGCCTGTAGCCACAGAGGGATGCGGCAGGACCTAACCTGCTCATGGATCTGTACTTCCCATGGAGCATCTAAGCATATTGCTAATTATTTTTGCGTTGGTGATCCAGGATTCCTGCCTTTCTGGAACAGTTTTCTCTGCCTCTCTCAAACTGACCAGTCATTGCTAAGTATGGTGGTGTACACCAGTAGTTTGAGCAACTTGAGAGACTGAGATAGGGGGATGGCAAGTCTGAGGCCAACCTCGGCAACAAGAACCTGTCTCAAAACTGAAATACACAATGAAAAAGGGCTGAGGGTGTCGTTCAGTAGTACAGTACCCCTGGGTTCAGTTCCCAGTACTGCCACAAAACAAAAAACAAAAATAAAACCAAAAATTTCTTACCAGTCATCCCTTACTCTAAAAATAGAAAAATATGATCTCTATCATCATGTGGGACTCATAATTGATCACTTTTTCCAATTCAATATTATAATGATACATATGGTTTTTCTGACTATATTTTGCTGGCAAAAAGCTACTTTGAAAATTATTGGACTTAAAGTAATCACCAGTCTTTTAAAACTATTTTCTGGGCTAAGAGTTTGATAGGGTTTAGCTGGGCAATTTTTCTGCTTCAACTAGGGTCATTCAGTGGGACCCAGATGGAACTTGGTATGGCCTAGGTCATCCAATGACTTCATTCACCTGCGAGGTACCTGGCGGGAGTGGCTGGAATGCTGAGGTCACCCTTCCCTTCTCCCTCCCATCATTCAATGCAGTTGAACCCTTCATAGGGCAGATCAGGTCCCAGAGACGAAGGCAGAACCTGCCAGTCCACAAAGTAGCACAGTATCCCTTCCCCTGTCCTCTATTAGCCAAGGTGATCGCGGGACACCCAGACTGACAGGAAAAGGAAATGGATGCCTCTGTGGAACTGTAGGAGTATCACATAATTTGTAGTCACCTTTACTGTGTCACTAGGGTCCGTTTATTGATAAAATTATCTTCATCTAGGGATGAAGCATGTTGTCTTGTTTCAGGTACACTCTTACTTGTCCTAAATGATTCCCCCTTTCTCAAATCCTGAGGTATAGGGCCAAGGTATTAACAAGTAGTTTTAAGCTATTTGATGAGGTACCTGTTATACAGTTATCAGGATACAAGCAAAAAAAAAAAAATACTAACAATACCTTTAATAAACATCAGAAATGAGAAAAAATTTCTGTCCTTTCTCTCTACCTGGGGTATACAGGTAGTTTTCCCTATCAATTCATTTTAGGGTTGGTGATTATCTGTTATTTGCTTTGTGTACATACTGTATAGATGCCCCCTTTGGATAGATCCTCTACCCTGGCCACTGATCCTTAATGCCATCTTTCAGAGCACACTCTGCTGACTGCCCACACAAGCATGATGGTCCACAGTGTGCAATTTTTTCTTACTCGGACTTAATGCTGATATTTCTCAGGGCTTCAGGCTCTGGGTCACTGCAGATATGAAGAAAGCTGTGGCAGAGCATATTTGGTAAAAATGTGAATCTCGGCAGCTTAACTCCTTGGGCAGATGACAAAAGGAGATTCTGCCTCAAAATTCAAGTACCACTCTCCAGACCAGATGCACCTGGAGAAAGTTTTCTCCAGGTGTACCTGGTTGGCCGTGGGAACATAGAAGGCTCTTCTCCAACAGGCTTGGGGATATCTCAGAGGGGGCATTTGGGCTGGTGTCAAGCTGTCGAGTGACACGGCCCCTGGGTATCCTTGGCAGTTCCACTCTCACTACTTCCAAAGTTCTCTGACAAGGCTAAAAACTCCTCATTCAACCAAAGATTCTTGCACATTATTTAAATAGGATGCAAATGCATGGTCTGCTCTGAGCCCTGGCAGCTTTCAATTTTTATATTTTCAGAACAGTAAGGCCTGCCATCAGTTCACTTGAAGTTCAATCCAAGACGTGCCTGTCCCTGACATTTGTTCATTCTTTATGCAGGTAACATTTTGGAGAATTTAAAAAGAAGTCATCTTTGTACTCCATTCCTTGCCACCCTCCAAAACAATTTTAAAAAATATTTCAGACATTTGTTGCATGCATAATAGCTGGAACACGACTAACTTATTCCCTACTGCCTGAATTTCCAAGTTGGATTCTATAATCTCTCTCTTTGGCAATCCATTGTCTATTTTTTCAAAATGATATTTCAGTGGTAGGAACGGCTTATTTGACCCAAGGGATTAGGCTTATCAGAGCACAAGCAGATTCTGTCAGATGGTTGAGCCTGGATGCTGCTGAGTTGAATAGCAGGGGGATCAAGTCCCACCAAGGACAAAGGAGAGAGTGAGGGCTGAGGGCTCTTCCCTTTATGATCCTTTCCTTCTTTCCTAGTGTCAGTTCTGAGCCCATTCACTCAGAAGCTGAACACATAGCTTAGAGCTCACAGAAGCGCCCCCCTTCTTTGCACCTGGGCTCTCTGGTGAAGGGAGGCCCCACTGAAAGACAAAACCACAGACCAAAAGGCAGAAAAAGAATGAACCCAGGGAGGTACTGCGTGGGTGGTGATTTCTCTACACAGGTTGCAGGTACTTTGCAAATTCAGCTTAACCTGTGTGTGTGTGTGTGTGTGTGTGCAAGTGTGTGGGGGGGATGCTGTAGGTGTGCATATGCATGTACTTATGTGTGCATCAGTGTATATGTGTGTATACATGTTCATAGATGCACATATAATGGGAGTATATATACAAATATATCCACTCTCTACAAATACAAACACACTCCATATATATGGTATATGCATGTGTGCATACACACACAAACACACACATATACCATTTCTGCATAGGGCTACTTCAAAGACAAAGAAAAGGTAATAAGGAGAAAAAACAAGTTGCAGAGGAAAGAAAAAGAAGGACAAATGACATAGAATGGGTGGCATGGCAGACTGGCAATTGTCCCTATAAGGCTCTAAAGTCCCTTTATTCTTTCTTCCCGGAACAAGTCCATTCCAATCCAGGAACCACATTCCCCAGCCTTCTTGGCAGTGAGGCAGGGCCCGATGACTAGATTCTCACCAGTGGAATGGTGAATCCTCCTCACCTATGGGACTGATATGTGAGATTCCTGCTTCATGTGCCCCAATTGAGTCTGCTGCCCTCCCACTTCCTGCATTCTGGAGTGCCACTAAATGTCAGCTGAGCTTTTGCCATAGAGAGCCATGAAAAAGAAGGAGCTGAGTCCCTGAGTGAGCTTGTGGAGCAAGAGAGCTGGTGTGCTGGCCAAGACCACAGCTAGACTGCCACAGGAGAATGAAACAATTATACTTAAGTTCATTGTCATTTAAGAACTCTCTGCTGTGGTCCACAGAGCTGCATTATGTAAAGAGAAGAAAGAAGACAAACTGAATAGCTAGAGATACTTTCATAACAGCATCAGTGGTTAACGTTAAAGATGCAGTCAGAAAGTGACTAAATTAGGTTGTGTGCATGTATGTGTAATATGTAACAGTGAATCCATTATTATGTATAATTTTATTGCACTAATAAAATTTTTAAAAAATACAGAGGGAAGTAGAGAAAGTGAGATGCTAACACATAAAAATGATTGCTAGGACGGCCAGCTTCTGGAAGGATACTGGAGGAACAATAATATGTCTGCAAATTCCTCCCAGGTCCCCCTGACAACCATACCACCTTCGGCAGTGTTCTTAAGCAAAATGGTTACAAGATCTTTAGTGTTTACCTAAGTGACTGAAAAAAAAATTACAAATTGGAAGCATAGGCATGGGTACAAGCAATGGTTCAATTAATCAATTGAGATGATTCTCCAGTGGAAGAGGTGGCTTTCAAAGTAATGAACACACATTTCTGACTGTGATCCAGAGAGGTTGAGGGAGCACTTCTCATAAGTGTAGAAAGGGGATTCCTATTTTGATTCCTATGATGATTGGGCATTTGACTTAGATTCTAACTTCTGAGGTCTCATCGAACTTAAATATTCTGCAAAAAAGGTTTGGGTCAGAGAAGTTGAGCAACTATTTAAGTGCCATGTGAATCGTTGTCATTTCAACTCACAATTTGTTTGAGTTAGTGGTCTTTAACATCTTAGCTCTTAAACCTGCTCTTTGAAAATCCCCAATAACTGGCTTCTACTTTCTTCCCTAGGTAAATCATAAGCTCACCATAAATTGTTATTTTCCTATGAACTGTAGCAAAATACTAGCTAGCTTCATGGCTTTGTATTCTGTGAAAACCTCAGGTATGCTTCCTTGACAGGTTAAGGCTAGCTTTCTGCTTTATGCACTTGGACTTGCTGGGAGGTCCCCATTCATGGAAATAAATTACGTCTCACTGACATAATCTCAGATGACTGAGATGCCTGAAGTTCAGCCACTAGCATTCATTCCTTTGTATCACCCGTGGCCCCTTCTGAGTGGTTCTTTCTAAAAATGCTATTGCCCATTGGCAGGCAAAAATTTAAATGTGTGTGTAGGAAAGGGGGATGTTTAAGTAGGAAATTGACAGTGGAAAAAAAATCTTTATGGCTGTCAATCACATAGCCCTCTTTGTGTTGGTTGCTAACATAAGAGAAGCACAAGGTAGCCCCTCAGTGGTCCTTATTCTCCTCACCCCATGACTTCCAAACACAGTCACCTACCAGATCACTATGTGATGGAGAGCTGAGGGTAAGACACAGCCAAGAGAGCCAGCTGGCTGTTCACTTGGCCAGACCTCTCTCTCCTTACCTAGAGCAGCTCTGGGCCCTGGAACCCCACAAATAATCTTTTGCCTCTCGGTGTTTGGCCAGTTGGCCAGGCCAGTTCTATTCGATCCTTTGTGCACGGGTCATCTGAGGAGAAAGGAGACTCAGGACAGGTCGTTTTCACTGGGAGGAAAGGGAGGATTAGACAGAGTGTGAAACAAGAGCCTTTCTGGAAGGTCAGGCATTGATGGAGACATGAATGTCTTGCAATAACTGAAGGTCACCTGACAATTGGCAGAGGGTGAGAGTGGGAGGCTACCAGCAGAGTGAAAGAGGAGAAAGACAAGAAAATAAGACAATACGTGGCGCTCTGCCTTTTTGCCATGAGTCTTAACACACATAATAGGTTACAAACTTAGACAATGTGTGTTCATTCATATATTCTCATGGCACTTTTTCCTTCCTGTCATGATATTCCTGAGTCTCATTCCTTGGTATTAGAGAGGGATTTGGTTTCATTCTTAGCCTCTCAAGATAATAGGAAGCTTTTCAATATAATGATTTCTTATTAGGCTGACAGCTACCCTTAGCAAAGAAATAGACAATCCATTCCTGAGAAAAGTGAATGAAGCTTGCCTAGAGAAAAAGGAAGGGAAAGGAAGACTGGCTCAGAGCAGGACCCTGCATCCCAAACAGGAAGACACTGAGGGCATCCAGGATCCAGGGTGACCATTCACCCTAACAATGCACCTTGAGGGTCACCACACAGATCTGGTGTGACATCAAAGAGACAAGTAAATGCACAGGACTCCATGAGCTTGGTTGTAAAATTGGACTCACTGAGGAAGGATCATTCTGGCAAAGATTATTGTAGTCAAGAAGCCTGGCAGAACATTCTGCCTTATAATTTTCTAGGTTTGTGATTAAACTTCTTGTTACCCCAGACTATGAACACCATGATAGATAAAAGGGAGGATATATTTAACTATTTTGTTCCCAGTGCTTAGCTAAATATCTTGAACATGGTAGATGTGTTTCTTATCAAACATTTGTTCTTAGCTCCCCACATTTCCCAGCCTCCTTCTGGTTAGGTGGTGCAACATGAACACTCTGGTCAGTGGGCTGGGGAGCAGAAGTGATGTGTGTCACATTTATATAGAAACATGGAAAGCTAGTATAAGACCTTCCAGCTAGCTCTGCTCTTGCAACCAAGAAGGCCATGTGCTCCAGATGGTGACACTGTGAGATGGTGAATCCCCCTCAGACAACGTGGAGTATTGCCACCCACTAGCCCATGCTGGAGATGTAGCCTAAGCAATAAATAAGCTTTTGTTGTTTGAAACTTTTGAAATTTTAGAGTGATATTTGTTACTGCAGCATAACTTAGCTTATTCTGACTGCTAGAGTATTTATTAAATTTTGTTTTCAAATGAAGAATGAAAGAATGAAGGAATGAAGTGGCTAAGCTAAATGATAATAGAGGTACTACTAATGGCATTTCCTACTTGAATTAACCTCTTCATTTACCACAGCTTTTTTGTTTTCCTATCAAGTTCATAGTTATTTAGTCTGCACCTACTGACAATTAAAACCATTTTGTCTTTACTAAATGTACTGTGAGATTTTCAGGGAATGGTAAACTACTGGGCACAATAAAGTATAAAAAAACAACAACTGTATTGAGCATGTGCCTTGTTTCAGGCATTGTGAAATTGGGACTATGCAACTGGATAAAATACACCCCTTGCCCTTAGATGACAATTCTTGTAGAAAGGAGGTAAATCAGCAGGCAATTACATTATAATAAGTACCATGATAGCTGTCAAGACCAGATAGCTGACATCACCCACAGCAGAGAGAAGCTATCACAATACTTATTATAATGTAATTATCTGCTGATCCACTTGCCCTATTTCAGTCTGAGAACTCAAGTCCAGGGGAATCATATATGACAAAACAATGAGTTAAGAGAGAGCAGGACTTGTTTGAGAAACTGAGAATGGCATAGTAGAATTAGAAAACATTTCTGCTTCCCCTGTAGAGGAGACGATCTTTTCTTGTAGTAAAAGATGATTCTGGAAGAGTGAGCAGAGGCCAGATCATGAAGCCCTGTGTGCCTCACTAAGGAGTTTGACCTGCATCAGGGAGATGAGGGTTGAAAAGTCCCCACTAGTCAGAGACATATAATAACATTTGACATCTGGTGTAGGTGATAGAAAACTAGTAAACCCTGATTAAGAGTATGATAGGGTCTGGGGTTGGAGCTCAGTTGGTAGAGCATTTGCTTAGCATATGTGAGGCACTGGGTTCAATCCTCAGCACCACATAAAAATAAATAAATAAAATAAAGTTATTGTGTCTGTTTACAACTAAATTTTTTTTTTTTAAAAGAGTATGATAGGATTTCCACCTCCAAATACACAAAGTGGCAGTAGTGTGGGGGATGGGATGGGAAGAGAGCCTGGTCAAGCAGGCTGTCACATGGCCCAGGCAGGTGATGAAGGACTACTCTCTTGGCCCAGAAACTGGGTTCAGAGCCCATCTAATCCTATCATCGAGTCTTTCTGGAGCTTATCTCTGATCACACTTAGCATTATCAGAATCAGAACCGTATCTGTTTCCTGTTGCCTGATTCTCAAATTTTGAGGGGCATCTTAGCACTTCTCTGTGAGGTTGACAGAGGTCTTCAGTGGGCCCTTGGATGGGCCCCAAACCTCTAGGCTGTCTGTGTTCTTATTTTTCAAACTCCTTTTCCAGTTCTATTCTCTAAGTTTAAGATAAAACATACAGCTATCTTAACAGCAAGATTTCACCAATGATATAATAGTGAATTTTCCAAATGTATTTTATGAGAGTTTTTAAACCTCTAGTGAAACTGGTACTATATACGTTTATATGACATTTTCTTGTTTGTTTTATATCAGGGTACAGTCTATGACAAATCGGGGAGCTTTCTCTCTTGTTTCTATTTTTACTTCATAGTGAATACAAAAATAAATTCCAAATGGATTAAATAATTATGACATTACATTCCTCAGATAGACTCATTGAACTGGGTTTTTCTTTTGACCTGCTCCATTTCCAAATTAGAGCCATGAGAGAACTTGCTGGTTCTGATATATTTGGGGGGTGCATTTAGCAGGGGTAGAAAGAAAAGCTATTGAAATAGAAGATAATGCCCTAGACTTTTGCAGACCTTCCAAGTATATTTCATCTCAAATAACATCTGAGGCAACAATAACAACAACAACAACAAAGAAAATCTCTCTCTGTAGATGCTTGTTCAGTATGGTCCAGGGATACTGGGGATAGCCTTTGCCTATTTCACAAATTTCCATTCAGAAAGGAAGCCACAGGGGAGACCCCTGTTCCCCATCTCTCTGCCCAGCCCTGGGGCTAGGTCTCATAAATGCTTCCCTTCTCCTTTCCCAAAGATGGCAACTGTGACTGGTTCCAGAGTTGAATTTGGCAAATTCCCTCCTTCCCAGCATCACGCCCTGGCAGCCCACTCTGTTCTTCAGCCATTGCCATGGAGAGACATAGATCAGGCCCTTTGTAGAGGCAAGGCTCAGAGCCAAGGCATTTATGCCCCCTGGGGCTGCCTTCTGCCATCCCTCCTGTTCTGCACAGCAACAACACTGCTCGGCGCCTGCTGCCCCTAATTTGACATTGGGGGCTCCACTCGTTGCTTTTCATGGGGGGGTTGAGGCTGTCGCAGGTCTTGTCCAGGGGGATGCTGATGCTGGAAGGTTGGCGAGATGCAGGAGGTGGAGTATTATCTGCAGTCTCTCTGCAGGTCAGTAGCTCAGCCAATAGCAGCTCCGTGAAAGAACTAGCAGAGAGCCAGGAGAGGGGGTTGGCAGAGAGCGAGGGGACAGCTTACAGTAAGCAAGCGCAGACCTCGGTGAGCCTTTTACACTTGACAGTGCTCTTGCATACTTCTCCCAGAATCATATCATGGTAACAGCCCAGGGAGGTAGGCAAGTGAGGTAGGCATCATTAATCTCACTGAATAGATGATGAAGTTGAGTTTCCAAAGAAACCCTAGCTAAATAAGATATCCAGCTGGGGGCAGCATCCTGATCTTTCAACTCAATTTTTTGTGCTCCATTTTGCACAAGTTCTGACCTACTCTTTCAATTCTTTCCCTAAGCATCTTCTTTTTTCTTTAAAATTTTCCCTCACTTAAGTGAAGGTCTAAGACCATCCCCCTCTCTTCCTCTCCTTTTTCTGTAAATACTTGCTCCCTGATCCATCAGAAACCCATTCATACTACAATGTACATGGTTTGGCAGTGCTATCTTGCTCAGAAGGATTTGCATTATAGTTGGAAGACAAAAAGATGTAACACTCATAACAGAACTTGAAGCATTAGAAAATTTGCTTTTGAGGGAATGGGGCCTTCTGACTCCTCCCACCCAATAATCAGGTTGACTGTTTCTCTGCCAGGCCTAAGGATAACTCAGAGGTAGTTACAATGACATAGAACAGAGGGAGTGGCTACCTTCTATCTTCATCAGGGATCAAACAAGTAGCAGAACCACTCGAGTAGAAAAAGTCCCACTGCTGCACAATCAATCCTGCTGTTATCTTACAAGAGACTGTGGATTCCTCCTGGGATACTTCTGGTGGGCCTGAATACAGAAGTGCATTCAGGGAACATTCTGTTCTATTCCCACCCCCTTATCTCAAAAGCCAGGTTTCAGTCTAAGAGACTTGGAATACTACTCAGCCATAAAGAAGATGAAATTATGGCATTTTTCAGTAAATGGATGGAACTGGAGACAATCATGCTAATTGAAATAAGCCAATCCCCAAAATACAAAGGCTGAATGTTCTGTCAGATATATGGGTACTAACACACAATGGGGAGGGGAGAATAGAAGTTCATTGAATTAGACAAAGAGGAATGAAGGGAAGGGAGAGGGATGGGAATAGGAAAGACAGTGGAATGAATCAGACATAACCTTCCTATGTTCATATATGAATACAGACCAATGGAGCTTCACTTCATGTACAACCACAAGAATGGGATCCTATTTAGGATACATTATAATCCATACATGTATAATATGTCAAAATACATGTATATGTGTATGTCATGTATATCTAAAAGGAACAAATAAAAATTTTAAAAAAATTAAAAAGACTCTTGTGGACCTGACAAGTGTGGCTCATGACTGGAGCGGAACTCAGCTCTGCACAGGTGTCCATTTTTTCTTCCAGCTCAGTCCCTTCATGTGCCAGTCAGTCCCTCATCCCCTGCCCAGTCACCCATCATCAGAGGTTGAGGAGTCTGAGCCAGTGGAATTCTGGAGAGCTTGCTGGCTTTGGAAGTGCTTCCCTACCCTGGGTGATGATGGTGAGGGACCTACTGGAAGGACTTGGTTGCTTGAAAAACAACTGCATCCTGCTTGTTTAAAGGAATCCTCTATTTCTGTGCCATGATCTTTCAAATCAGCACTTCATCCAAAGGTACCAAATATGCAAAGAAAGAATGAAGTCATTGGCCTTCCAGAGCAGTCAGTCTGTGGGTGAGGGGCTCCCTGTAGTTCCTACCAGGCTGTGGGCTGTCCTGACTAGTCTGTATCCTGAACTTCAGAAGAAGAGGAGGGAGCAGCAAGATACCAAATATATTCTGGGTAGCAACTTGCAAATGCTTTCATGTTTTCCAAAGGCAGGGCTGCTGTGGAGGGCTTGTATTTTATGACATGAGGCTATTTATTATGGGCTTGTGTTGTGGGTCAATAATTTCCTGCTCCAAAATAACAGAGTGGGCTTGACCCAGGCATCTAGAACTAAAGCCAGAAAAGAGAATCAGCAGCCAGCAGAGGGGTTGGGACAGATATTTCAGGGTCCTTGAGGGCCATTTCAAATTGCCAATGTTTACTCTTCTGAAAAACAAAGCAGAAAATCGTCTTCTTCTATTACCCTAACATCAAATCTGCACAGGTGAGTGTGGATAGAGCAATAGCATCTAGAGCTGAACTGAGCTGTCCTGACTTACATACCACAATGGTGGCATTTCCTGGTTCCTGCCAAGAATTCCACTATTTGGGTGAAACTCGCCTGGGGCTGGTTTAGATGGTGTGACACTAATATGGCAGATGAGTGTAAGAATATTTTTTCTTGTTTATTCGTTAACAAAAATAACCTACAAAGTTAAAATAGAAGAGCCCCCAATCATCAGTCAGGAAGCCCAGGTTCAGGTGTGGGCTTTGCCAAAAGCCTACCCTGTGGCCTTGAGTACATCACCCAGGGACCAGGTTCCATGGCCTGGGGTCAGGAGGTCAGAAATGACCTGAGAAGAGCCGCCCTCTGACTGTCTGAGGGTCTCTGTGCTATAGGTTGAGGGAAGAGGCTTGGGGGCAGGAAAAGCAGCCACTGAGGCTCCCTACTTGCTTTGATGCTCAAGTCCCGGGCTTGGAGGAGACAACCGGAGAGCTGTAAATAGCCCCGTGGGTCTCGAGGGATCAGCGGGGACTCCTCCGCAGGATCTCTAAATTGAGCCACTGTGGGAGGCACAGACTTGGGCCCTGCTGGCAGGATGAGGGCTGACGGCTGGGAAAGGCCCTGTGTCCATGGTTGGGAGGACCATGATCCCCTGCATTTGTCCACTGCCTTCTTATCACCTTCTCTCCTTTGATCTTTTCATCACCATCCCTAGAGGGCAGGAGGCTGGCCAGTCTATCATTCTGCTGGGAAATGATGCAGGGGAAACCTTATGGACAGGAGGAGAGGGGGTGATGGCCCACTGCCCTGTCCAGGACGTCTCCCCTCCTTTTTCTTACACACCTGCACACACATGACACGCTGGGAGAGACTGATAAGATATAAAGAGAGGGATCTCACAGTTGTTCCTCTTGAATTTTTATGGGTTCTCAGGTGGGACTATCTGGATGGGTATTCAATATTCGCCTTCCTCTTTTACAACCCAGTTGGGAAGGAAAGGTCGACTTGGCCAAAGCCTTGGGAACAATTGCAGAGATGACAGACTCTTCTGCTTCCGTAGTTCTGGGCAGTAAGAAAAATGCCAAGTGGGGTTTGAGTCACCTATCGGACTTTCAGAATGTGCCCCCTCTTCCTCACTGGGGGACTTGCAACTTGGCAACTCCTGGATGTCATTCTATAAAAGGTGATAAATGTGTCCTGAAAGTGTCATTGGAAAAAAATCATGCTTATGATAACCCCTTTCCCCGTAAGTACTGAATGCTGCCATGGTTACTTTCCTAATCTCTTGGGGGATGGGCAGACACCCAAGGAGTCGCACTCTAGCTGCAGTCATCTTCTAGGGAGGGTTCTTCCACTTCCTAATGTTTACTCTGTCCTTCCTCAGTCTTGCTCATCCTCATAAAACCTCCCAACAAGCATCCAAGACAGCCAAGACCAAAATCTCAGGAAAACCCATACTTTGCTCATCCAAGGGATCCTGTCAATCCAATGATTTGGGAGCAATTAATCCCAACCAACTAGGCAGTGAGGGCTGGATTAGACCTGCCAGCAGGCTCCAATCTCTCTTGCAAGGCTTTGTTTCTGTGACAGGTAGCAAGTTTAGGGGCTGAGGGCACTAAAGAAGGGGTAGGCCTGCCATCAGCTCTTCTTTTCTCCTCTCACTCTCACGGCATGCAGACAGCCATCAGATTAAAGGTAGAAAGATTAAGAAGAACCATGTTGACACCATTAGTCATTAGCCTGTCCAGAGACATGGTCCAGTTCTAGGGTGGGGTGAAAGATAAGCACAGAAAATGAAAGGGATGGGATTGCCCAAGTTCTCAGTGACTCTAGAAAAGCCACACAGCAAAAAAAAAAAGTGACTTCTGAGTCATTGGTCTCCCTGTTAGATCTGAGCCCCCTCCACCAAAGTTATTTCTCAGTTAAAACACCATTAAATTCTTTGTTCTCATGGGCTTCCCAACCAGGTAGGGTCATAGATGGAGTGATACAGCCAAATGTCCTAGAGCCTTGTGATAGTGAGCCCTACCTATCCCTTACTGGAAGTCAGACACCTGGTTGTGCTGTTTTCAGAACCTACATCCAGATAAACACATCAAACCAGGTGTCAACAGAGAGTGCAGGAACTCAGAGATGAAGAAACATAAATGTCAGACTTCTGGAACAAGCACCAGGAGTTTCTATATTTTATATTTCTCTAGGAGAGCGTCAACTCAGGAAAACTTCTTAGAAGAGTGGATCTATGGTCTTGATTTAAATGATGAGCAAGACAATACATGATCAGCACAAGGTGGTTGTAGGTTCCAACAGAGGGGAGATGTGAAGGAGAAGTGTTATGGTTTGGATGTTGAGGTGTCTTTCTCACACGTGAGACAATACAAACAGGTTCAGAGGAGAAATGACTGGGCTAAAACCTTAACCCAATCAGATAATTAATCCCTGATGGGACTAACTGGAGGCAGGTGGGGTGTGGCTGGAGGAAGTGGTTCATGGAGACAGGACCATGGGGTCTATATTTTGTATCTGAAGAGTGGAGTCTCTCTCTCTGCTTCCTGTTCATCATGTGAGCTGGTTTCCTTCCATCATGATGTTCTGCCTCACCTGGAGCCCCAAGGAATGGAGCCAGTCTTCTATGGACTAAGATCTCTGAAACCAGGAGCCCTACAATAAACTTTTATTTATAAACTAAAATTGTTCTGGTCAGATCTTTTCATCATTGCAGCAAAAAAAAAAAAAATCTAACTAAAACAAGAAGTCAGTGATAGAACAGAGAGAAGCTAGCAAGGAGGGGAAGGTGAGGACCACGTGGGAGAGGGTTGTTCTCAGGGTTGCTGGCCCACAGTGGGTTCTCTGAACAGAGATACCGGAGATATGTTCTGTGACAAGAGAAAGTGCATCAGGGAATCTCTGTTGGAAAGTGGGGTCCTGAGAGAATGGATGAGACTCTAACTCTGGGTGGCTGTGCAAAGTCGAATTCATCACACCAGGTGCAAAGTCTACAGCCCTCCACAGACCACACCTATGGTCTTAATTGGACTGTCCAGTTGGATTTCATTAGTTCCCACCTCAGTGAAATAGAGGGAATATTTCCCATCTCAAAACTCCTCCTAAACGTGAAGATTGTTCTCTTCTTCAAGTGAATCTAAGCAGAAATCTCAAAGCATCCTTATCCCAAATCAGGTACCATCTACCCTCAACACCATCTTCTAGTTCTTCACACAAGGATGGGGGTTGACCAGCTGGCTGAATGCTGATCACTGAGAGGTGAGGAACCTCCTGCTGGCTACCTCCACACCTGACAGCTGGGCAGAGCCCAGTAGCACAGTCAGGCCCTCCTCCCACAGATGGCCTCCTGGAGAGACCCCATCTTTCCATTCTGGTCCCCTAGACTACTGATTGCATCCCTCGAGGCTCTGAGATCTGCTAGGACATTTGGGGTTTTGTCTTTAATTATAAACTCAAAGATATGTTGTGAGGTGGGCTATTAGGGGACTGCTCTATATGCATTTGAATAATCTTACCCAGATCTCTATAAACACTTTACAAGGACCTTTCTAATTTGCCTCTTGGAAAGTGTACTTCTGTTACTGGGGAGGGCAGTTCCTTATGGTCAGAAGTAAGACTGGGCATTTGAGTAACTCAGCTGGCTTTTTGATGCCACAAACCATTCAGACACAGGATCCCGGCCGGCTCTGTGCCCTGGACTCCATCTACTGGCACTCAGCTCTCCACTGAGAGAGGAGAACCAAACTGAGAATGATCTCACAGGCTCTGGGAGAATTCTCAGGGCTGCAAATCAAGAGGTTAATATCTCAGTGGTGGGGCTCCCTCTGGAAATTCTTAAGCATGAAATTCACAGATTCCCTGTCTGTTTCGGAACAGGCAAATCTCTCACTTTTTATTTTAAGGGAAGTGAAAGAGATAGGTCCAGACAGCCAGACAAAAGAGGGAGAGAGCATGCTTCTCCATGTTTATTCAACTCTTTCTCAGCCCCCCCTTTTTTTTTTTCTCATGCTCCCTAACAATGTCAATGTGAAGCCAAGGAAAATAACCATAACTACAGGGAAAAGGACATCTTTGTTCATGGAGGGTCTCCTGCTAGACACCAGGACAGTTAGTACCAACCAACCTCAAACAACAAGGGCTGGACTGGACTCGCCAACAGGCAAACTGTCGTGTACCTCGCTCCTTGTCTGTATTGATCAAGGAGCATTGTCCCAGCCTTATGAGTGTCTTTGCCAACTGCCCAGCGTGAACAATCTGAGCTCCACCCTCCCTTGCTCCTCACACCCCTCGGCAACCACTGGCCCTGTCAGGCGTGCTGTGCAGAGATTCAAGCGCTGCCAAATGGTCTTGGCTCCCAGCCACCAATGCTTCCTGATGCAGTGGAGAGGAGATTCTCAAAAGTACCGAACTCAGGAGAGGGAGAAGGCTGGCTCTCCTCCCTACGGTGGGTTCTCAGAGTTCTAACTTCACAAGATGTTTACCAAATAAATTCTATGTTTAAATCACACCAAGGACTCTCTCCATGAATTACTAATTCAGTGAGAGAGGCAAACCTACCTTGGTAGGGCTCCTCAGGAAGGATTTCCTGATCCTTAAGTAGCATCACTGGTAGGCACTGGAGTTGGTCAGATGTGAGCAGACCTAAATGAATTACCTGCCTTGCAATGGCTGGACCTAAGATAGTTTCTCCAAACTGATGCTGATCTATATCTGCAGGAGTGAGATGTAAGGAAAGAGAGGCAAAGCTACATAAATTGAGTTTTTGTTTTGCTTTGTTTTTGGTACCAGGGATTGAACTCAGAGGGGCTTAGCCACTGAGCTTCATCCCCAATCCTTTTTATATTTTATTTAGAGACAGGGCCTCACAAAGTTGCTTAGGGTCTTACTAAGTTGCTGAGGCTGGCTTTTGAACTAGTGATTCTCCTTCCTTAGCCTCTCAAGCCACTGGGATTACAGGCATGCGCCACGGTGCCCAGATGGATTTTGATCTTTAAGTGCACTAGCTGTTGGAAGGCCATAATCCTGTAGGCCTTTTCGTGAACACATTCCTGCTGAAATCCACTTGGAAAGCTGGAGAGGGGCTTCTCTTCTTACCCTGTCTCTCCTTCTCAACTTTAGTGATCTTAGGTGGGCTCGTTTAAGAGGATGAGAATCAAACACCACTCAAAATTTCTTAAAAATGTTCAGTTATGAAACAACATTAATTAATCACAAAAAAACATTAAGGAGAAGGAGCCAGACAAAAAAGTCCAAATGAAGTTCAAGAACAGACAAAACTAATCCATGGTGACAGAAAGGAGGACAGTGGTTGTCTGGAAGGTGGCACCGGTTCCGTTCTTATCAGTGAGCAGCCTACTTGAGAGCTGGGAGGGGGGACTCACTAATGACACAGATTTGTTCTTTTGAAAAAGGGATTTATTCCCATTGTCCTGTCAGTCCTCATACTTGTCCCCCAAGGATTCTCAGTGTTATATTTGAAAATCTTTTAGAATAACAAGAAACCACCATAGACATGGTTATCATTCAGATCAGGTTAGAATTTCCCTGACAAATAGGATTCCTTGTTTGAATCAAGGGAATTCATCAGGACGCGTATTAATTGGAGACACCCTGTAATTTCTTAAGTCCCTGTGAATTGCGAGGCTTTCACTGGACCTGCCCTTGTGGTTTGTCTGTTCCTACACAATGTCAAGCCTCAAGGAGTTGCCTTAGCTATTTTAAGCCCTCTTGAGACAGAACTATGTGCTGTACAGGACAAATAGGCTTGCTATCAGTTGCTTTCCCAGCAGTCAGACTCCTTTCTTTCTTTACTCTCTCCATTGCATTGTTTTAGTTTCTGGATGCAGATGCATTGATATCTGGGACCTGGATAACCCCAGAGAGATTGCCCCTCTCAGGGTTAGTCAATTTCTAAAGATAGAAAGCAATTTGCCTTTGAGTGTGATTTTCAAATACAAAACAAACAATTCAGGGGCTAGGGATGTGGCTCAAGCCGTAGTGCGCTCGCCTGGTATGCGTGCGGCCTGGGTTCGATCCTCAGCACCACATACCAACAAAGATGTTGTGTCTGCCGAAAACTAAAAAATAAATATTAAAAATTCTTAAAAAAAAAAGAAAAACAACTCAGAGCCTGCATCCCCAACTTCCTCCTTATTGATCTTTTAAACTCCAGGCTGCTATCTGCCTGCTCTAACCATCCCAGGGGCAGGTATGGATAAACTAGGGACAGTCCCTATACCTCAGAGCAGCTGAAATTGTTCAAATGAGCCAATACTAAGTTTGCCTGCCCTGCCTCTCCCATTCCTTCCCACAGAAACCAGAATAGACTCCCTCTGCCTCCTGAAGGACCCTGGTGCTTCCCCTGTAGCCCAGGCATGGTATTCTTCTTCCTCTTAAAAACAGTAAGTAAATAACTACTGCTGTAAGTAAAAACAACAAAACAAAACTCTCTAAGTCAAAAACTGCTATTTCAGTGGCAACTTATCTGTTGGCCAGAACACATACCTGGAGTGCCCTTAGTTCTTTTCTCCAGGCTCTCTGTTTCTCTTAAGACTTTTAGTCAAAATGTGCATGATGCTAACAGCAGCAACCTCCTTGGAATTTATTCATTCATATGCAAGTGCAGGGTCCTGTACTCACAGAATCCTGTAATTACTCTTCTTAGTATCCTGGGGAGATTGTTCTCAGGACTCCAAAGAGTACCCAAATCTGCAGAGGCTCAAATCCTTTGCATAGAATGGCACAGTATTTGCAATATAAACTGCACACATCCTCTGGTACACTTTAAATCATCCTTAGATTAATTACAACTACCTAATACAATGTAAATGCTACATAGTTCTTATACTATATTGCCTTGGGAGTAATAAGCAAAAAAAAAAAAAAGTCAGTGCATATTCGGTACAGATGAAATTTTAAGATACATATATATTTTCAATCCACAGTTTGTTAAATCTGTAATTTGGAATTCACATATATGGGGGACTAACTGTACTTTGCTGTACTCAAGAGCCCATTTTGTCCCACTAGATCTCATTCATCAACAGGCTACAGAGAAGTCAGGGGACTGAGTAGAGAACACTAATAAAAAACAAACAACAACAATAACAACAAAATTATCACTTTATTTTTGGTCAGATTTTGGCTCAGGACCAGATCATTGGATGCACCTTGTTGAGGCAGAAACCACCTCTAGATTGGCTGTTGTAGGTAATAGATGTAAGTTAACCCACTTGGGAAGTGTCAGGATGGGGAAAGCTCCTTCTGACTGGTGGCTACTGAGCATGTGGCCTCGCAGCAGCACAGGATGCTGGAGGAGAAGGCCAGGAAGGAAGGAAGAAAGTGGGGAAGCCCTTGACCTCCCAGGGCCAGCAGGCAAACAGGTTGGTCTTTGAACAGAGACCCTCAGAACACGCATATGGGGATCTTTCTACTCCATCACCTGTCCCAAGAGGTAGGATAAACCAGAAGAGGAGGCACTTTGAGAAAAAAAGCACTGGGAGCTGATGACTAGTTAGGGAGGAATGGGTGTGTGTGTGTGGAGAGGGGATGAATATCAAAACTGACTCAGAACGGATGTGTTTGGGGAAAGAAATGGGGGAAGTGGAGGCTAAAGTTCCAACTTTGGCAGAATCTGAGATGTGCCTGAGTTCTGGGAGTTTCCCAGTTCTCATCCTAGAGGAAGAAGTCAATTGATTTGGGCTAAGGATGCCAGGAAAAAGGGATGCAGTCACTGTCCTGCAGCCAGGCCCCTGCTGGGAAGCAAAGCTGTTAGGCAAAGGGGGCAGCTTGGCTCCCAATCAGTTCGGAGGGTTTGTAATCCCCCACTGCCCCAGAAAGCAGACCTGCCTTCAGCAACCTCCTCCATGCTCCCAACAAGGAGACGCCCTCCTCTCCAACCCCTGACCATCTACTCCTGAGTCTCCAGAGCCACCTCCCTTCCCTTGCTCCCAGCTCCTGAGATTTTGGAAGCCAATCTCAAGGAGGTTGTCTGAGGCTACAGACTTCTCCTTGTCTCCACAGGCTGCCTATCCTTGTCACAATGAGAACAATAAGATCCGCAGACAGGAAAGAAAAAAAATGCCTGAAAGCCTGCTTCTCTTCTGAATGAGGGAAGAACTCTTTCTTGGGCAGGAGACTCAGCTTTGGCAGGCCATCCATGGATTTCCAAAAGGTCTTGAGGCCTTTGAATACTGATATAATCGTTGAGTCATCAAATACTAATTGCATTGATTGCTACAATCAAAAGATCTTCCTCCTCCCTCAGCTGGTCCTCCTCTCTACCCCCTCTCAAGTTAATAGAACATTCCTCCTCCTTTCCATCAACAGGTTGTTTAGGGCATTGATGTGAAGAACTCAACCATGCCCAGACTCAAATAAACCACAGCATACGGTGTGGTCCCCTGCCACAGAGCACTTAGACCTGCATTGTGTACCAATCACTGCTGTGATTGGTACATGAGCTTGCAAGTATTAACTGGTCGTCTCTTATTCACCTGCACCGTGGCTAGGGTTCCTACCCCAGAGCTCACTCACCCCTTGGCATGGGTGTCCTTCAGGGGAGAGCCCAGTGGGGAAGGCAAATGTTTTTCTGTCTGTTCCCCAGGTGGGCAATCCCACTGTGAAGGCTTTGCAGTCACTCAGAACGTCCTAGCAGGATGGTCCTCTAATTGCCATGGTCATGACCACCAGCTGGATAGTATTCCCTGATGCATGTTTTCCCTCCTTCCCTGTTTCTCTATCCCCAACATTCCAATCCTTGAAGAAATGACTTGTGTGCAGGTAGTTTATTTTTAGGAAATAATCTCTGTCTCTGAGGGAATGGGGTGTGGGAATAGAAATTATTCCCTAACAAACTACCTGCATATAAGTCATTTCTTCTGGGGCTTATTCTTATGACCTGCATTTCAGAAAAGAGAAATCAGGATTTGGAGACAATTTCTGAACTCACACAGAGTTTTTGCACCTGAGTTTTCTCCAAGGTGTATGTGTTTTTCTGTGCCACACTGCTCTGAACTCCTGGCAATCTCCACAAAAGCATGAGGAATGCTTCTATCTGGATTGCTGGTTGAGGGAACTCAGTTCCTGAATGCCTCGATTGGCTATGATGACATCATGTGAAATAGAATTGTAAGACTTCTAAAACACCTAGGGGTAGATGAATGAAGGAGAGGGGGAAAGGGAATTAATTGAGAAATTCCTCTATATCGGAGGGGTAGCTTCAGAGAATAGGAACCACAGCTAGATTTATTCAGGCAAATATTGTGCTGCTGGACTTGCAGCTGTCATTCCAGATTCAGAGGGTCCCGAACCACAATTATAGCAGATACTTCTTATCTGTGTACTCGTCATCCAACTTCCAAATGCTCTGTCTCTAATGACTTACACCTGCATCTTTCTTCATCCTTCAGAGCAGTTTGCTTGGGCTATTAGAGTTGCTTTTGTGGTAAGAGTTGCAGAGTTTACATAACCTCCTCTCATATCCTCCCTTAGGGTGGCTTGTAGCTCCCTTGCCTTCAGGGGACACAAATTCTGTATTGTAATATATATTCCTGGGACTTCCATAGGGCCATATTGAAACTGGGGATTCACCTGAAATCATACTCTTGCTTGGCTTTTACTTCTCTTCTGTCTGCTAGCCTTGTTTTCTTATTAGTATCTCTTGGGAAAATACTCCTTTAAATCAAAGGGATCCTCCTCCCAGAGGAAGAGGATCAGAGCCAGACTTAAGAGAGCAATCACCTTGCTCAGTGTCAAGGATGCAGTGACTTTAGAATGCTCCTTGCCTGGCAGGGAAGGGAGACCAGCAATGAGTAATTACAGCATGGTCTAATGCATGCTAGGATGAAGGTTCACATGGGGGTACAAAAATACTCAGAGCTTTTAACCTAACTCCATCTTCTCCAAAAATTGAGGCAAGAGATGGGCTTTGGAGTCACAGAAGCCTGTGTTTAAATTCCAGCTTTGCCTTTTGTATGCTGGTGTCCTTAGGCCAACTTGACATCTCTGATCCTCTGTTTCTTCCTTTGTAAAATGGGTATAGAACATAACTTGTGGAATTGTCATAAGGATGATCTCATTCATGGATAATAAATGTAAATGTTTTGGCCTACTACCAAGCCCATAATGAGCATTCAAGGAGAGAAACTCACTTTTGTGGGTATTGTATGCCTTCCACATGATCTGGGTGTCTCGGTGTAATGTCACATCAGTCACTGATGTGTTCCTGAAGGCTTTCTACATATAAGCGTCAAGCATGATGTCATTCCATCTATTCCCCAAACAACGGAATTACCAGGGCTGACCAAAGGAGAGGGTTCTTCCCATTCTTCTGTTCACCCTTTACATCAAAAGTTTGAGAGTCCACACCCCATCCCCCCAATTATCCTGTAAGCATTGCTCTTTCCTTCGCCAATCCTGAGTTTTCTTCTTTGTTTGGAATGTTTCTCTGTGAAAGAAAAACATTCCTAGCTGCCCCATATCTTTGCTGCCCCAGGCTCACGAAAAGCTAAATCCGGTCTTGGCTCTCCAAAAAAGAATAAATCTCAGCCTGCCCCCAAAGAAGTTGCTGTCATAATTACATCTCCTTTTGGAAGTAATTTTGACTTAATCGCATTACAGCTAGATTGCACCATTTCCTTGGCCAAAGTTGGTTCCAAATTGGCTTGCTGTTTCCCTCCTGGTCCATAGATATATCCATCTCTTTTTTTTGGTGGTTGCTTGCAAGGGAAATATCTGGTGATTTCAAAGGCAGATCAAATGGAATGCCACAGGGTGGCACTGATTCTTTCTGCTGAGAAAACAGGGTGAGAATTTTCACTTGCTGTTCCCCACTGGGGCCATGTTCCCTGTACCACAAGGGCCTCTGGAAGGGGCAGAGCTGGCCTCAGCCATTGCTTCCCAAGTGATGGGGCAAGAACACCTAGGCGAATATTTCAGGCTTCATTTCTGTGTGTTCCCTCTAGTTTCTCTCCTCCCCTCTCTGGCAGGCCACCAGGGGGAATCTGTGACATTTTCAGTGTGCTAGGCCCTTAGTGATGTATCTTAGCAGAGCTGAGTTGTTCCACAGTGCCAATCATCACAATAAGGTAACAGGTGGGATGTTAAGGCAGGTGACCCCTGCCAATGCAAGGCAATATGTGATCCGTGCACCGGGAACTTTTTAAAAGGAAGAATGTGAACTGGGATGATGGAGTAAGGCTCCCCAGAGAAGATGGACTGCATTCTAGTTGGCTTTAAGACAAGTGAGAGCAGAGGAAGCCGATCCCAGCATTGGAAACTCCTGAGAGCAAACACGGAGACTTCCTATTACAGTCACCTTCCCATGTGAGAGAAGTTAGAAACAAGATTAGCCACGGAGGCTGTGATTAGATGGCAGATGTCATTGAACACCAAGGTGAGGTCCCGAATCTGATTGTGTTTTGAAAGTTCATCTGGGAAGAAATCCAGGATTTAATTAGCCAAGAACAATTGTGTTTATTGATTCCCTTTTTCTGGATTTCCATACTTCACCACTAGTGGAATGGGAAAACTAGTGGGAACCTGGTTGGTAAGAAACGTATCAGGGAGAGATGATGGCTTCCTTCTCAACATTGGGGGATTCTGGAGTGGGGAGTAACCAGATTAAAAAACAGTGTTTAAATTGGCAAGAGCAGACAGAATGGGGAAAGTTTCATTATTACTGGCTGACATTCTATGAAATGTCCCAACAGGCCTTTCATGCCTGGAATCCTCGATGTGTAGGCAGATTAAGCCCCCTTCTGGGACCCTTACTTCATATCCTTACACACACGTTCCCACTCTTGCTAAGCATAGGCACCAAGAAGGGAGGACTAGCTGCATCTCCATCCTTTTCCCCTTCCTCAGCCTGGTCCAGAGAGCTAACATCTCCTTCATCATCAACAGACAACCTCCACTACAGGCAAATCCTCTTTCACATCTGTCTTTTAATAATCCAATCATTAATAGAGATCTCTGGAAGATCCACTATGCATAGGGCTATTTCCTCTTGTCTTGTGCTTTATATACCACAGAGTAGCAGCTCATCTTGCAGGACAGAGAATGTCCCCATCATCCCCACAGACTCCAGCTCTGACCCCATGAGGATGGCATGAGAGGGAACTGTCCAAGCAGTTCTAGAAGCGTTTGAAATCAGAAAGGGTTGAAAGTGGTTATTAATGGAGGACAGAGCAGTGTTCACATGGAAGAGGAACTAAATATGCTGAGGCTGCCAAAATGGAAAATGCCTGTTAATAGCACAAGTGACACATCATCGATCACTCACCGACAGGCTGAGCCATGAGCCTTCTTAAGGAAACGTAGCCTGCATGCTAATGATGCCCAGGAGGAGCAATGGGAGCCTGGCGTAGCCACCTGTCTTGGTTACATGCTTATGCAATACTGTAGAGATAATAACCCTAAAATTTTCACCCATCCCCAAACATTAGTAGAGGACATGGAGTTTGGAGAAAAATTAACCTGTATTTATACCCCTTTCTTCTATTGTATATCAGGGAGACCTGCAATTGTAAATCAAACGAGAAGGCATGTGTCACGCATCTCTGAAACAGGGAATGGAGTAGAATTGCTAGAAAATCTCTGCCTGCTTTAGACCACAAAGAAATCAATTTTAGACACAGTGAGAAAGTTAAGATATGGATTCAGCAGCAAATGGAGTTTCCCTGGCTTTCCTTCTTTGAGACCTCTTGGTTTCCTTTTTTAAGAAATGTGTCTGAGGAAAAGAAGAAGGCTTTTGAGTGCATTTCAGCTTTCTGGGAAAATAATCTTTGGAAGATACTTTGAGGCCAAAGGAAAGCGAGGGCATTGCAGAAAGGTGGTGTTCCCCCTTCATGGCCTTCCTCCTTTGATTCTTCTTACTGGTTCCCAAAGGCTGCTCCCCATGTTCTGGTGTGAGTCTTTACCTGGAAGGAGGACCTCATCACTTTATAAAGGGTTGAGGAGTGTCAATGTATGCTCTACCAGGGAGGCCAGAGTGTGCACTTGAACATTGAAGCTGAGGAAGAAATTTCAATCACATGTTAAAGGAAATTATCAAAGAAGTGCTGGAGCCTTGCCAGCCATAACCCTGCCCCCCCAAAAAAAAAAAACCTTGTAGATAGAAAACCTCCAGTCTGTCTGTGTAACACCACTTTCTGAGCCTACTGATTTTTGGAGACAATAACACACAATGATGATAGTTACCTATGATGATATTGGACATTTTCCACATGTTTCAATTGACTTATTAAAATGAGAAAATCAAGGAGGTTTGAGATGATTTTTCTCAAGGCTACCCAGAGCTGAGCAAGTGGCAATTCTGAGGTCAAGCCAGACCCAGACCAATCTCCTTCCTTTTTCCACATTTTCTGCCCTGATCTTTCTCTTTGTCATGGGCTTGGGAGGGTATTGGGGCACCTGCTTTCCAAGGCTAAAGTGTGGGCAGATACAGTGCCTGCCCCCCCCCCCCCAGGGCGCTTAGCAGGGATTTTATTTGAAAGAAGCTAACAAGAGCTTCCTCAGCTGCCCAGAGACAAGACCCAAATGAGATTAAGTTGGTTCAGACTCCCTCCTTGCACTACCCCACGCTTTTCTGGAAAGTACTACCTCTGGTGGATTCTGGGTTCCTAAAGAGATGAATGTGAAGTGCTGACTCTACACAATGTTTTGTGCAGGCAAAGACTTAGTTTCATGGGAGGCTGACAGGTGGATGAGGCAGATCCCTCACTGGGGTATTTTGTGAGCAATTGAGTAAAGGAATGAGCCCACAGATTCATTCCAAGCTTACTGATTGCCACACATGGCTATCTTCTTGTCTTGGTCACTTTGAGCTGCTATCACAGAGGATTTTATAAACAATGGGAGTCTATTTCATCAGGGAGGTGCCAGCTGATTTGGTGCCTGGGAAGAGCCTGCTTCTTAGTTCATAGATGGCTGTTCTCCTGCTGTGTCCTCACATGGTGGAAGGGACAAAGGAGTTCCCTGGGCTCTGTTTTCTGAGGACGTGAAGCTTCTGCCTCTTGACCTCCTAAAGGCACCACCTCCAAATGCCATCACTCTGAGAAGGATTTAACCTGAGTATTGGGAGGTGGAGCAGATATACAGATTTCATCTGTAGCAGGCTTAACCCACTTTACCAATTTTCATTCTGAAATGAGTCCATATCGGTAAGTTGGGTCTATCATGCTATTTCACGAAGGAAGAAAATTTTGATTTGTCCAGGGTCCGGCAGGCATCCAGTTAGCCAAAGAGTTTTTCTGGCACCCAAGTCTCCCACCTCCCACAGAATCCAAGTCTCTGTGTTCTTTTCACTCTCTCATGATTTGGAAGGGATCTTCTTCACCCATTTTCCCAAAGATATCACTCCACACCAGTGTATTCTATGTGGATTTTATTCCTTATCCTGGAGTAAATAGTCCCCCACAGGCAGGGGCTACCACAAAGTTGTAGCTTACTATAAATGAACTAATAAAATGGTTCCAGTGGGGAGTTTGGGGAGAAGCAGAGAGAGAGAGCATAGAGCCTCTAAGGGATCCATAATCTGGATTTTACCAAGGGTGGAAAGTTGCCAGAAAAGATACCACAGGCCACAGTTGGTGACCCTCAGTCCAGTGCTTCTGTGCTCTGCTTCCCTGAAGTGATGAGGAGGAACATTTTCTCCCTCATCTCAGGATACTGCTCCTACTTGGATCGTGTTTGCCCAGGGTTCAACAGGCTGCTATTTTTCCAGGGGTCAGAAACTCTTTAGGGGCAGGGCAGTGTGGTCATGAACTCCCCAAACTGGTGGCCCTGAAAACCTGATTGTTTCCCTAATCTCTGGTCCCCACAAGTGTTCCCAAGCCCTGCCTTATTGGCATGTGTGGATGACACAAGCCAAATCCACAAGCAGCTCTGGGCAAGCATCTCAAGCGGTTCTGAGCAGCTTGCCTAACTGCTCAGGGGCTGAGGACTTTTTGGACCCCATCAGGACAATGTCTGCTGGACCATGCAAAGAGACCAATACACAGTCACCTCTACCTCCTCTTTCAAGATGCAGTTGAGCCAAAGAGGAGGGAGGCAGTACCATGGGTCAGGATTGATGCTGACACCCTGGAACAGATTAAGAATTTGCTGTCTGCACCCAGGCGTTAGGGGCAAGCAGCAGCTTGCCTCTGGGAAGAGCTGCCCTTCCCAGGCTGGGCAGGCCCTTTGTTGTAACTCTTAATCATTTCTTAAAAAAAAAAAAAAAAACTTCGCTCCAGGAGAGGGTCATGTTCTTCTTCTCTGAGGGTTTGGCTAAGACGGATGAGTGTTCCTTTTTAATGTGACAGGCTCTTGTCCAAGCAAGAATCAAGTGAAATGATGGGAAAGCCATTTCACTGGTGCCAGATGTCAAGACCTCAGTGTCAGGATGAGACTGTCCCCACTGCATGGAGCTCATGGTTTAACATCTGGGGAATGCAAACATACCCTATGCCTTCCTAGGCTGTGACTCCTGCTAACATCTAGAATGAGGAGAACCATGGACTTATACCTTAGTCTTCTTCCTGACCCTGCCTCTCATGCCCTGGGTGGAACTGGACAGGTTCTTTCTTTGAACCTGTTTTCTACTTTGTACTATAGGAGCAGGGGGTTGTGTTCAGCTCTTTCCTAGCCTGTTTGGAGAAACTTCTAGGAGGTAGACTATATGGCTATAGGAGAAACCAGAAGACTGATGACACCCTAAAGCCTTTCCTGAGCACCTGGTTTTTGAGGTCTACTGACCTCTGTGCCTCTTCCCCATAGAAAATGAAGAAAATCTTAACCTGCCTCTGCTGTTTTGGATGGAGGTCAATTTGTTCCCAGGCCCAATGCCACTGCTGTGGTTTAGTTCTTCATTTATATCTCACCAGACTGATCCAGGCTTCTGTCCTGTCCTGTATTTTCTTGATTTGTCAGGCCAAGCCACAGGCTCCTCATGCTAGCCCTGCCCAGTGCCTTCAGAGGTCTCCTGGTCTAGAGACAGGAATGCAAACACCTGGCCTGGCCATACTCAGACCTTTGGCCTGTCCATCTACATCCCTCATTGTTTTCACTCAGGTCAAAAGATACTGCCCCCTCCTCTCCTCCACTCCAGACTTTGGGGGCACCTCTGTCTGTAGTGACTTCTCCCCACCCCACCCATAGACCCACAACTTCCCTATTATCTAGCCACCATTCATGTCCCATCTCAAATACAATCTCCACCCTTCTAAGACCTTCTAAGCTTGTCCTTCTAAGACCCCAGGAGGATGAGATCCTCTCTTTGCTCTGACCCCACTTTATTTTGACTGCTTTTGTGGACTAGTATGATAACACTGGTGAATTTGTCTCTTTTTCAGACCATCCTATCAGCTCAGCGAAGGTCAGTCATGTCCAGAATGTCCACATTTGGCCCCAGGGCTTTGGGCAGTGCCTGGCCCTGGTCAGGAGCTAGTTAGTGCTCAGGGAATGATGAAGAGCTGAGGTGAGGAAGGGACAGATGTAGATGCCCTGGTGCTTAAACCTTACATAAATTGTGGTGCTCTCAGTAAAGAAAAGAATATAAAACTATAAATGCTAAGTTGGATGCAGGGTTTTATAGAAGCCCTGCATAATGAGGGGTCAAAGTGTAAGCTGTCCCAGCTCCAGGGTCATTTTTATAAGTAAGGTCAGAGAGCTTAACCCAACCCACCCAACCCAACCCACCCCACAGCACAAAGGGAACATCCAGGGATCCTTGGAGACTGGTATTTAGGGATGGAGGGAGAGTGGGGGGGGGGATAGCAAGGTGAAAAAGAAATAGAACACAGAGGCAGAAATTCTGAGAAAAGATCCCCTTGTCCTTTTTGCTTAGGGCTTTATCTCTGCACCCCCAGAGTGTTTTGACTAAGTGTCTTTATCAAAGCTTATAAATTCCACCCTCCATTTGGCAACTCTTCCCACCCCCACCCCCTGCCCTGGAGCCCCTTCCCCTGCCCACCCTCCTCCTTCCCTCGCTGCCTCCAAAATCAATTTTCAGCAAGAGCAGCAGGTTCTGAGCCATCTGGGGCTGCTGGCAGCCTCAGCAGGCTGTAAGCAGCTCAGTCTGTTTCCCTAAAACCAGCCCCTGAATTCTCTGCCATCCCCAGCCTGGTCTTCCCCCTCTTCCCTCCTGGAAGGAGGAGGAAGGGTGGGTTCCGGACCTAAGTGGTCTTCTCCTGAGGGGTCCCCCTTCCCTGCAGCACGTCCCTGGGTGGTGTGTCAGGGTCAGGCGGTGCTGGCCCCAGGCAGCCAGACAGCAGTCACAGGCCACTTCCCCACCTGTGGGGAAGGACGGATGCGTTAATTGGCAGGCAGAGCAGCAAGTAGAGGAAGCTGGAGCCGAGCCACCTTCACAGAGACGCACTTTTCCTCACCTCAGCCGTGCGGCTCCATCTTGGTGAAAGCAGAATTCCACACACAATGTCATTTTCTCTCTGTTAGAGGGCAAGGAGGGGAAAGTGGAGCTCTCTATGCCTTCTCTGTGCTTCGTGGAAGACCTCGCCAGTCCAGAGCTCCTGGGAAGGAATATTCTGCAGAGGAGGGAGAAGTGCTATGATATTTTGGGTGTCTGTTTGCTTGGGATATGGGCACCAGCCCAGGATACTTCCTGAGGTTGAGGATCCAGTCCACACCTTACCTGACCCCCAATACCCACACAGATACGTTTCCAATTTTCACCAGCTTCTTTACCTGCTTCCCCAAGTATTTCTTAGTCTTCTGCTCAGCAAAGACCATTTTTGGATGCTATCACATGAAGATTCACCAGAAATACCTCTCCATCCTCCCCCTCACCTGGGATCGCCCTCTCCTTCCCAGGCCTTGCTTGTTCACCGTGTCCTTGTCCTTAGTCAGTCTGCAGGCACCTCCTCTTTCCTTCAGACCACCAGCGGACACAGAAAACATCCACATATTTTCCCTAGGAAAGCAGAGGGAAAAGGACATAAGGTTCATGGTATTTCCTTCCAGAAGTTTCCCCAGTGACGAGAAAAGCCAAGACCTGAACCCGTATCACTGACTATTAGACAGACACTCTTCCCCTTCTGTAACAGTGGTTCCAAGAGAACTGGGATGAAACACTGAGTATCCAGAACAAACACTAGAAGGCAGGACCCTAGGGCTCTGTCACCTTTTTTTGTAACTTTGGGCAATTCGCACCCATGTGGAGCCATGGTGGCCTCCCCTGGAAAAGAAGGTTGGTCCTGGCAATCAAATTATCTTTACTCCATCACCATCCTACAGCAGAGGGCCAGACCCAACACAGATGCTTAATAGATGTTTGTGGAAAAAGATTCTCCTTCCTCAAGACTCTAGGGTAGTCATGATTTCCACCACAGTACCCACTACCAAGCAGGTGTTCTGTGAAAGTGACTTTCTGCAATTCTCACAAGGCTACAGAAACACAGTGAGATATGCTGGAAATCATGTTGTGTTTTACAAGCCACATCAGGTGCTTTGGAGGTTACAGGGAGGCAGGTTCCAGATACAGAGTCCAAAGATGGCCCTACGGGAACATGACAGCTTGCTCCTGTCCTCTGCCCTCTACCCACATGTAAATCTCTATCATATTCACTGAGCAGAGGATACAGAGAACCCACGTGGGCCTGGATACAAGGACTTCACCATCTAGCGGGATGGGAATTATCTTTTATGGCCGTAGTTATCCCTTTCAGAGCAGTGCTGAAGAGGGATAGCTGGTGATCTCAGGGTGCCCCCTCCCTCAGATTTTCTAGGACAGCCCTGACATTCTCATAGCCTGAGGTGGGCTAGCAAACCAGCTACTGCCCAATTCCTACAGTGACTGAAAGAACATTCTTCAGACCAGGGAAAACCAATAGCCTTTTTTTTTTTTTCATTTTTTTTAAAGAGAGAGAGAAAGAGAGAGAGAGAGAGAGAGAGAGAGAGAGAGAGAGAGAGAGAGAGAGAAAGAATTTTAATATTTATTTTTTGGTTTTCGGCGGACACAACATCTTTGTGGTGCTGAGGATCAAACCCAGGCCGCACGCATGCCAGGCGAGCGCGCTGCCGCTTGAGCCACATCCTCAGCCCAACCAATAGCCTTTTGAGAAAGTCTTTGGAGGAGGTAGCACCTGACAAGAGAAGGGAAGCACAATGGGTTGGGTGAGATGGGTCAGATGGGTGGGGCTCAGCCTCAGGGAGAGAGGACAGATGGACTGACTCCTCCTATCAACCCCACCCCAGCCCCATGAGGACCAGAGTGCAATTCTTCCCTGCAACTTTTAAGAGATCATCGATCAAATTTCTACTCGCACCCTCTCCAGATCATTGCTCCATTTGTTTCTTTACACATGTTTAAAAAATTGTTTTCTTTTGTTTGTGGCTGACAAAATCTAAGTGAGATGCTACTTTTGTTCTAACATATTAAGCTATTTCATCTTCCAGAGTTTTATTTAGGTTCAAATATTAACTATCCCTTATAATTGGACTAACATTTGATTTTCAGAGCCCTTTGAAATATGGAGTGGTGTTTGTCCTTTGCAAATTTTCTCTGTGCAATAGGAAATTTTTCTTTATTTAACAGAGGAGGGGAACTGACAAAGATAGAGGTTGCATTATCAGCCCAAGATTATAGACAGTGGAGAAGCAAGGGCTGGGCTAGACCCTTGTCTTTTTGCTTTTACAACTTCATGATTTTTGGCAAGTAATGTTGCCCTTTAAACTATTGTTTGTATATGTATATGTATATATATATATATATATATATATACACACACATATGTGTGTGTGTACATATATACATACATTATATGATCAAATATATATTTAATATTGTGTATTTATATATTTTATTGCTTCACCTTAAGAAATTTTCCTAGGCCCTAGGCCAGGAATGATCTTTTCAAGTCTTTATTTTATTTGGATCATGTTTATCTCTAGATATGGAAAAGAATAAAAATGATGACAGCTAGCCAGAATTTTTGAGTGCCTACATGCATTATAACTCTTCTCATGAGAGCCCACATGGATGCTCACTGAAGCTAAACAACCAGCCCAAGGTCATAGAGAGACTACATGGAAGGATAGGAGCCCATGGCAGACTTTTTCTGATTCCAAGGTTACACTGAATAGCAACTAGAACTTAACTGGCTTAGTACTCCCATAGCACCCTCTGCTACTGGGGTTTGCAAGCCTCAGCCTCATAAGGCTGTGAAATCCCCACACATACCATTCTATTTCCCAGACCTGGTCACAACTTAGAATATGGTCTCAGAGTCTCCCTTTACTTTGATTTCATCGTACCCTGAGGACCAGGCAGCTTTGGTAATTGTATCCAGAGACTATGGAGGCACGACAACTCAGCTCCCTGCCTTAGCAGGCTGACTGCTAGGACAGGGAGGGGTTCCTTGTCACTGCTAACTTACTTAGCCAGCATGGAGCTGGTGCATGTCCATAGCCTCTGTTGCCAGCTCAACATCCCTTACACAGAAGGTGTAACATGGTGCCTCTGACAGAAGTGTGGACAGCACATCAATACCAGGGTGCAAAGACTGCCTTGCTTTAGACAGGTAGATTTTTTAGGATGCCAGGACATGAGGTCTTCAAAAATTGGGGACATGATAGCTACTCTACCTTCCCAGGTGAAGTTGGGGAGAAGGCACAGTTTGGAGGCATTAACAATTAGGTTCAACAAGCTTATTAACCTTTAAAAGAAGGGTCCTCTAAGTAAAAAGTAAATCTCTCTGGTTAAATTAGAAAAGAACACAAAGCTATTCCAAGAAGCTATTTTCTATGCAGAAGATACAAAGCCTAGGAAAAAGTGCTACTAAAGACAATGATCTTTTCCTAGTCTCTTCTTATTCCACTTATCTCTCTGCTACAGTTTGTATTTCAGGTGTCCCCCAAAGATCCATGTGGGTCTTGGCTCCCTAGGGTGAAACTATTGGGAGGTAGTGGAAGCTTTAAGAAGTAGAGCCCGGTAGGAGGTCTTCAGGTTCTTGAAGGGCATATGGGGACCCTGGCCCATTCCTCTTTCTCTGTTTTGTTTCCCAGCTATGAGATTAGAAATTTTGTTCCCACCCATTTTAACCATGAGGTGCTGCCTTGCAACAGGCCTGATAGCAACATGGCCGACCTATCATGAACCGGAACCTCTAAAACAATGAGCCAAAATAAATCTTTTCTCTTTATAAATTGATTACTTGAGGCATTTGTTATAGTACTGGAACACTAACACCCTCCTACTCCTACCAAAAATCAAACAAAAATAGCACAATAAAAACAAGGAAAGCCACCTTCACATGCACTGTGAAGCAGAGGATCAAAGGGTCTGGGAGGCACCAGCAGACGGGTGGTCATGAGAGAAATTTAGAACATGATCCATTAGAAAGGGCTCAAACCTAAATCCACCAATGGATTATACTTCTGGCCCTTGAACAATGAAACCAGGCTTCCTTTTAAAGATTAAGAAATTTCAGTCTGGGAGATTCAATCTTTTAGTGTCTTATATGCTACCCTTATCTCCCTGGTCTTTTTATGAATTCCTTAGGATCAGAGACAATTTCTCAAATTTCTTTTGTGTCTCCCATCTCATTAGCACAATGCCCGCCAGGTATACAGAGGCAGCACTACACAGAGGCCTCTGAGTATTTGGACAGAATAATGGCCCTTAGGGGAATGATTTTGCAAAAGTCCCTTCAATTCATCTATACTCTCTGGATCTTTATAATATCACCATGAGATGGACATATCTTTATAAGAAAAGACAATATGACACACAAAAAAAAAAAAAAAAAAAGGAAAAAAAGGAATTCTCAGCTGCTTGGATTCTTGCTGTCACCTGTGGGTAGACCTCTCTGTGCCTCAGCTTCTTCACCTGCAAAAGTAACAATGATTCACACCTTCCTGACTTCAGAGGGTTTTTGTGAAACATAATTCAGACCAAAAAGATGGGGGGGGGGATGCATTGTAAATCATAGAGCTAAATTCATAGAGAAGTAGCTGTTCGCAGTAGGAGGAAAGAGTCGAATGAAGTTTATATGCGGAGGATCCCACAAAGTTAAAGAACTGCACTGAACAGATAAAAAAGGTAACAATTTCAGATGGTATGACGTGGGAACGGGCAAGAGAAGAGCAAGAAACATTTTCCATGTAAACAATGCAAGCTTTAGACTTCTTGGCTGTTAATTACACGAAGAGACCAAGACACTTGTAAATCCATCTGCTGCATTGTAGATAATTCCATACGGTGGAAATCTGATTCTAGCTCTTGGAGAGTGGGTTAAGTAGATGCAGTCAGACAGAGCACTGTGAATAAAACAATAGAAAGGCACATTTGGATTGCTCTTTACCTTTTCCAAAGCACTTGTACCTACATTATCCCACTTAATCCTTCTACCTGTGTGCAGTAGGTATCATGTTCTTATTTTTCAAATGAGGAAACAAACTCTGGGAGTATAAGTAATTTGTTCAAAATCACACAATTATAAAACAAATGCACCCACCCAAACTCAGGTGTTCTGATCCTCACTCTTTTTCTTCTTCCAAGACTGAAGGAAATCTTAAGTTATATATTTCACTGAATTTATTGAAAAGAAAAATCAAGTCCTTTTAACTAACTGCTACAGATGTAGTTTGGCTTTCTTACTGCACTATGGGTCAGCTTTATTGTCTGTATGTAAAACTTTGAAAGTCTTTTAACTGTTAATAGTCATCATTCAAATAGATTGCAACAGCAATTGTAAAGATGCTGAGAATTAGTGCATGAATTTAAGATCACAGAAGTATTATGGCCTTTGATCCTAGGGTGGGATCCCTGGGGTCAGCCAGATAAGGGATACATATGCATTCAGTCTGACCTGAATTCTAGTCTTTCTAGAGAATTCTTGGGCCTTCTGGGTAAATGCAATATTTACTCGTAAGTATAGACATTGGTCTGCCTCAGATCCTGACCTGTTGTTTAAGAGGTCTAAACTGGGGCATTGCCTGCTGGTATGAGACCATGCCTCTCCACCTTGAGTATGTTTGAAAACAGGCATTTCCCAAACCACAGGAGGACTCTGTGTTCTGGGTGACATATGGAAGAATGGGTTGGAATGTCAGAAGCAGGTCACAAGGACAAGCCATCCTCTGCTCCCCCTGCCTCAGCCCACATCCATACCCTCAGTGGCTGATTCTGTGGAGGGTGACTATATTTGTGGTGTATCCCTTTGAAAAGGAGGAATGACCTAAGATCCTCCAGTGTTATATTCTCTTATATCTGTTTTTCCTTAGGCATAGGAAACTCAGCTGGGATCAAGATGGGTTTAGGCAAAGTTTCTCTTTCTAACCATATTTATCAATTGACTTTGTTCAGTGGATCACCTAAAACAGGGCTGGCCTCTACTGTGTTCATTCCACTAGCTAAGGGTTTTCTATCCATGGACCATGGGATGATATCTGGAGAATCACTTATAGTCTCTGGCCTGGATCCCAAATTCTTTTGATCCTAAAATATCTGGAGAGTGACTGCATGCTTACTTCTCCACTGGGCTTTTTGTGATGAGTCATGGAGTATTGAGCAAATATTTTGAATCGGCTGTTTTAATTAATGGAAGGCACAGATGAGGTGTAGAATCCAAGAAGATGTCTCATCCATAAACAACTGAAAGAACAACAAATCCACAAGACCTACTGATTACGGTGTTTTCAATTCAGGGCTAGACCTTGAGGCCCAAAATTAATGCACAGTTAGGTACAGAGGCCTGATTCAAAGTTAAAGGTAGATAAAGGAGACATATGCATAGTTTGTATACAAAGGAATCTATAATGAAGCTGTGAAGACAATTACTCATGGTGAGGTCTACAAGGTAATAGTGCTCATTGTATTTCCTTTTTTTTTTTAAATCAAAATCTTGCACATTTATAGGGCTAGGAATATGGCTCAGTGGCTGAGTACCCCTGAGTTTAGTCCCTGGTACCTTCCCCCCCAACAACAACAAAAATTGCACATCTAAATGAGATGTTATCTTGAAATAATTGTCTTTCAAAGACATGTACTTATTCTGTTACAGCATCCTAGATCAGAGTTCTGCCTCTGAGGGTTCCAACAAACCAGGCCTGGCCACTTGCCCCAAAAACTGAACAGAAAAGGTAATGGTGAGAAGTAGAAAAGGAACTTAAATCAATGACATATGGAGCCAAAGTAAAATCCAGAACCCCAGTTCTGTCTTTGCAGTTCTAAGTGCTGGCTATTTAGTTTTAGTTTTAAGTAGAAGAACTGAGGCAGGCATGAGAGGTATCCATCATTAAGGAGTCTTGGTCAAACTGTAGTCTGGTGGATCATTATTTCAGTTCTGGTTCTGTAAAGTGGCTCCAGAAAAGATCCTGTCACTTGAGAGACTTTGTGGGATGCAGAATGTCTATCTGTCAGACTTGAGATTGGGGAAGGGACAATTTAGTTCCCCTTTAGATAATTGCCCCTGCTGTTCCTGGAAGGTGCAGGACCACTGAACATTTCCAGGTGGCTCCAGGGGTCTGAAAGAATATCCAGCTTCTCCTGCCTCAGTCTTAAAGGGAGACAAGATATGTTAGGTGAATTTAGGGCTAATAAACTTTATAGTACCAGTTTTTGGATGAACACTCCTTAAATGATTATCATGCCTAGGTGCAGGGGCCTGATTCAAAGTTGAAGGTGATAAAGGAGACATATGCAAAATGAAGGTAGAGAGGCCAAGCTTTATCCTGCTTCTATTTACCCATTGACATATGCAGGCCCAAGTCAAGTCACCGTTTTTAGCAAAAGCATCTCCTTTAAGACCTTGTTGTTATAATTCCGGGGTGCTTCCATCGCTCCTAACATTGCTGGCATTCTCTTTAGCTTGCTAATGAATTAGTTTGAAAGGGAGTGTTGGCACCTATCCATCAGTGGGAGGAATCTCCTCCCTAAATCCTTCGAGAACGTGGGCTGGGGGTTAGATCAGAAAGCCCAGGTTATCTGCTCCTGGCTTCTGAAAGGAACACCTGGTTGCTTGGAGGTATCAGGTGATCTAGGAGGAAAAATACAAAATGGAAAGTATTGGTTTCAGGAGACAATAGAAGCAGAGGATCAAAGGGTCTGGGAGGCACCAGCAGGCCTGAGAGCAGGTGAACCTCAGTGACACACACCTGGTGTCATTTTCTAGTGGAGATTCCTGATTAGCGGAAGGAGTCAGAAAACAGTTGGTAAATGGAGAGTCCTATCTCTTCCTGGGCCACCTCTGACCCACAGCCCTGTAGCTTGTCATTCTGGCAGTGGAGTGCCAGACCCTTTCTTTTAGATGGACAAATGCTTGGCTAAGCTGTGAAATGAGATGGCTACTATTTATTTTTCTGATGGCTTGAGTGGCTTTCCCGTCTTCTCCATTTTTCCGAGAAAGGCTACTCTTTAAAGATTTCCCTGATCAAGTTTCAGAAAAGCCCAGTCATCTCTTGATTCCCACCTTGGATAATTGCCTTGTTAAACTTTAATGTTAGGCTGTCCTATATCCAATTCAACAGCCCATTATTTTATAGGGTGACTACCCTGTAAAGGGATATGCAGACACCATGAAAGATATAACCATGAATAACGTATGGTGCCCACTCTCAAGGACCTGATCCCCAAATAGTGGAGCTCAAACCAACAACTTTGAAATAATGAATGCAAAGTAGAATGTGCCAAATGCAGACAGGAGGTTCTAAGTGTTATGGCTGGTTTAAACCGGGACCACATATACATGGTGTTGGGTTGAGCTAGGAAGCCATCAGGTAGGGATAACACTGTACTAGGTCCTGTCCTAAGGGATTTGTAGAATTTCTCCAGTTAGAGATATCTCATGGTGGCCTTTTAGGAGATGGTCTGTAGGCGTAGATATCACTGATATGGGGAGTTGGACTGAAATATGGGAAAAGAAACAGAGAGGGACAGAGTTGAAAATATAGAATGGGTACAGATTTTTGGAGGCATTGGATGCTAGGTTAATATTCTGCCATAAAGTTGTGGGGAGTCAGAGAGGCTTCTTGGCACAGGGATGGTCAATATTGGGTTTTGGGGAAATAACCCTGGCAGCAATGAATAGAGTAAACTGAAGGGAAAGAACTATAGAAGGTCCTTGTGGTGCCCTAGAAAGGATGTAAGAATGCCTGTATCAGAGAGATGTCCATCTAATTAGGAAGGAGCTGGTACTGATGAAGGGAGATGGCAGAGAAGCCTCTTCCATGAATAATGTCCAGTGCAATTCTTGGGTATAATGACCCCTGGCTCAATGCTTTGAAGAGCCAAATAGAATAGGCTCAAAGCTCTCTTCTGTTTCTGATTTTCTGCCTCAGTGACTGAGATGATAAAAACCATCAAGTGCCTGACTTGAGGAAGGCCCTAAGTGCTGGGATCCTCTCAGATCAGAGTCATCTGGTGGCTGAAACTGGGGATCTTGCCAGTCTGCAATCATGGATGTCTTGTTTCTAAAATATTGAAAGTGCCCTTTTCCGAAAGAGCAAAGAACTAGAAGACTGGAAGGCAGTCGGAGAACTGAGTTCAGAGATGAGAGCCTGAGGTAGAGACAAAAGAAAAGGAGTGTAGACAAATAAAAACAGAAAAGAATTTCTAGAGGAAAAAAAAAATTACTTTCTCTTGTTTAAAAAACCTGGGTGCTGGGCCATCCAAAAATATGGACACAATCCTTAACAGTCACTGGGAATCCCAACTGGTTTTCTCCATCAGAAAATTTCCCAGATGGTCCCTCAGGACAAGGCTGCTATGTGGGGGAAAGTGTTGTGTTGTGTTTGTGCATGTGAATGCACACATTTGGAATTATTTCCAAAATTTAATGTGATTTAGTTCATCATTTCTGATTACACAGAGCTCCAAGGGCCCTGCTGTAGACCCTGCGTAGGTTCCCTGCCCTCTCTGCTGCTGGGGGAATTGGATCATTCCAGCTTGGAGACAGTGGCACAGGTACCTGCCCATCACTACCAACTTATTTCCTGTAACATTCCCTCCAGCTTTCAGGCCAGGTGTAGTCCTGAAAACATGAATAACTGGATCAAGAAAAGGGGGACGATTCATTTCAGGTAGTGGACTTTTTTCTTTGTGCCAAATGAACATCTTGGTGCTTGGTGCCTGTGCCATAAGGGGCTTAATTCATAGAAGATCAATGCTCAGTGTCACCTCTCAACAAACCTTGCTTGGCACTGGCTTAATATGATTAGAAACATTTATTTCTTGCTTTTATCCAAGTCAGATAACTGGTGGGTCAAGAGGCTCTTATTGTAGCTATATGATCAGATACATGCAGCATCTGAGGCTACTGTGGCAGAGGAAGAAAGAACTGGAGGGTTTTGCAGGAATGTTTAAGGAGCAAGCCTGGAATGGCTTGAATCACTGCCCACATTCCATCCGCCAGAAGATAGTAAGTTGAGGCTTCACCTTAATCAGTACAAGGGAGGCTGGGAATTACAAAGGAGCACATGGATCCTTGGGGATACAGAGCTTTTGTTCCAGGGCTTCCCTGTGGCCAGGCAACTCCCAGGGGACCCGAGTGATTGACATGCCCCATTCACTGACATCATCCCCTTGTTACCCCTGGACTCCCAGCATTCATTTCCCACTGTGCTCAGTTGGAAGAACAAAAGTGTTTGATGGATAGATGGTATCTGCTAGTGCCGGTCATGAAGTGAACCTTAGAATTCTTACCTTGACTTTGGTCCTGGGGGAGGGGTGTGAAGAGAGACAGAAGACAATAGGAGGTGAAGAATGCAGGGGCAGCTGAAACACGGGCCTCGTAGTGTTCCAGATTCCAATACTGCATCATTAGCTTCCAGAACGCCTGTGTGACCTCACTGGATTCCAGTGTCTATATTTGTTCCCCTTCAGTGTCTATTACTGTAAATAATTGAAAGGAATATAATAGGGTGAGAATTATCGTTGCCTCCCCCCACCCTTTGTCTTTCATAAAATCTTTTTATATCAGAGGGGTCTGGCCCCAGCCACTCCTAGCTCTATAATTAGTTCTGGGAGCCGTGAGCACTGAGATTTAGCTAATGACATTTCATGGTTCAGGTCTGGGGTACCTCAAGCTTTTTCATCTTTGTTGGAGCAAAGGGTTGGGATTCCAGGTGACTGGGTAATTTGCACTAGTATTATAGGGTTCTGTCAGGAGGTGCCTAAATTTTACAAATAAGCAGGTAAGCCCCCAAGGCTGGCGTGCCAATTAGAGGGCCCTCCTCCGCCTTCTAGCGCCTCAAGAAGGTTAAAATGGTTCGGATTCATTAGTCACAACTGGCAGGTGATCAAATTGTCTGGATTCTGTGGTTTCTGTCTTGTCCATCTTTCTGTCATTCATATATTTTAAAGCACCCTGAGATATTCTCCACCCTGAGATACCACCATCACTTTTTAAGTGCCCTAGATATCTAGAAAGTTCCAGGGCTCTCACCGAACCTTTTAAGCACCTATCTATGAGACAAGAGCACACAGCAGGAAGACTCATGGTAGGCAATGTTGCCTGGTGAAAAAATACTTGGAAGGACTAATGAGAATCACCTTTGGAAACTGAAGTTTCAAAACATTACGTTCCCACAAGTCTGATCCTTCTCGTTCATCTCTTCCATAGTTCACCATAAAGTTTCCTCCCTCTCTGGGACAAACTGGGATCCTCTTTCTTGGCTTCCAGCCTACCCCCTGCTTTTGAACTTGCCCTTCCCTCTGATACTGTGCCTTTCCCTGCTAAACTTGTCCTGCTAAACCTCTATTCTTCCTTACATCCTAGGGCAATTATTTCTCCTCCTTGAATCCTCCTTGAGTTGGTCTCTTGAGGACTGAGCAGATCACTCCTTTCTCTGTGTAGTTAGAGCACTAACACTTAGCTTTGTGACAGCAGTAATCAGGCTGTGATATACTGACGTCTTAACTGTCTTTCTCTATCCAGCCGTGACCTTGAAGGAATGAATTCGACCATCCTCATCCTAATACCATCAGATCACAGTATGGTTTAGGCACATGGCAACACTTAAAACAAGTTTTGTGAGTAAATAAATGCATTAAAACTGTTTACCCTTTCTCTAGGCACAAAGATAACTATAAGACAGAGAAAGACAACAAATGCAGAATGTTTGGGATACTTTAGGGGAAAGGGGGGGCACTAATCAAACATTATTTCAAGACACCAAGCCCCCACTTGTCTTTATTTCCCAGTAAACATGGTGAGAACAGGCCAGTGCTGTTTCACGCAGGACTTTTCTTTTTTCTACTGTCTAACTGGATCAGAAGATGGGGCAAGAGTCTCATTGCTGGGGTAATAACAGGACTGCAGTAAAATAATATAATCTCCACACAAGTCCTGTGGCCAGGGTGAGCCACACTCCATCTCATCATTAAGCTATTGTGCTTGGATATTAATAGCTCAGGCAGTGTTGTCTGTGTAGGCAAGTGCTGCTTTTTCCAAGCTGTGTAAGCCCCCATCTCCCAGAAACAAAGTGCTCCACAAATAACTGCTGCGTGTTCTGAATTCCTCTGGGCAGGGAGCCTTGGGGATAATTAAGAGGGCAAGGAGGAACGGGGCTCTGGATAGAGCACCCGGCCCCTGCAGCTCAGGGCATCCCAGAACTCAGGGCGAGGAGATGGTTGGGGATCAAAGTAGAAGGACCTGCAAAGGTGGAGAAGGTCAGCCCTCTTGGATTTCAGCCTTGGCACTAAAAGTAGCCATTTGGGAACATTTAAAAATAAATAAATAAAATTTTTCTCAGGCCCAGTTTTTTTAAAGTTCTGATTTTAGGAGGAAAATTAGTGGAGTAGAAGAAGGGGATTAAGCGGTAAGGAGGAGGGACAGGATAAGGGAAGAACAGTGGAATGAATCTGACCTAACTTTCCTGTGTATATAGATGAGTATACCACAGTGAATCTCACCATCGTGTACAGCCACAAGACACTAATTTAAAAATTTCTATAAGTAAATAGCAGAAAAATCAGTAGAGGTAAGGGAACATGAGGAGGGAGGAGAGGAGGGAAGGGGGAAAAATGGGGACTGAATTAGAGTAAATTATATTATATGCTTTTATAATTAAGTCAAATGAATCCTAATGTTCTGCATAACTACAAAGAACTAATAAAAAAGTTACAATTTTCATGAACCTTGTGAGAGGCATTTATTAATTGAAAAATAACATATCAATGCAAGGGGAAGTCATGGCATTGGTGATGGTGGTGGTGATTATAATAGCTTGTTAATAGAGCATCTCCCCCAAAGGATACTGGGTCACCTTCATGGTGGTCACCCCTGGAAATCAGTTTGAAGTAAGGGACCAGGGATAAGTTTGGACTTGACTTCCTCTTTCTCTCTCTCCAGGCCAAATACCAGACTTCCCTGAACACAAGAAATCCACCCACCTGTGGCAGAAACCACCTTCTTGGAGAGTCTTTCTTTCACCCCTCCACACAATCATTGCACTTCCAAGCACTACTGCTAAAACAATTTTTTTAGAAGATATTTTGATTCAATGGACCACTTTGTGCTACATACCATCCTTCTCTCTGCACTACCAGACCAGCCTGACATTTGCACGTTTTCTAGATATGTAACTTTGGGTATGCAATTTCATCTCTCTGTGCCTCAGTTTCCTTATCTGTGAAATATCTAGATAATAATGATATCTACAGAGAGAGATGAGAAAAGCTCATTGGTAAGAGCTCAATTAACGTTAGCTGATAGTACAGACCTTCGCCCATCACCTGATGTACTGTATTCCATTGCCATTTAAGAGATCTGATGTTGCTTTTTGCAGTGGGGTAGCTCAGAGTGACACAGATCCTCTGAGTACTCCACTCAGAAGGAACAAAAGGAATGGAAAAGAAACAGGCTCTCAGCCAACTCCCAAAGACTAGTCATCACACGGACCCATGTGAGGCAGCAGGGACTCATTGCCAGTGACATTTCCTTTGGTGGCAGTCCCTGTTGATTGCATTTGACTCCCTGCAGCCCAACTCAACATTGCAGGAAGGAAAATCCACCAGATTCACATACCACAAGAGATTGCATTGTATTGGTTTTCTAGGTCTGTGGTAACAAAGGAGCATAAACCAGGGGGCTTCCACAACAGAAATTCATTGACTCACAGTTCTGGAGGATAGAAATTCCAGTTCAAGGTGGCAGTTGGGCTGAGCATACTTTGAGCATTCCAGGGAAGGACTTGGTTCAGGGCTCTCTTTCGGTCTCTGGAGTTCTTGGCTTTGGGCTCTATAATTCCAATCTTCACATGTTTCTCTGGGTCTAAATTTTCCCTTTTATACAAGGACATCAGTCCTATTAGATTAAGGCCCAATCATGACCTCATTTTAGCTTGATAACCTCCATAAACTATCAATAATGTCCCATTCTGTAGTATGGTGGGTTAGGACGTCAACAAATTGTTTTGTGGAACACGGTTCTAGGCATGTCATCCCTGCACCCTCATTCTGGCATCACAGAGCATAACAGAAGGAAGAAACAGAATTCTCAGAAGAGAGCATGAAAGATTCAAGTCTCCAAACTCGATTTCCCAGAGAACCTCCCAACCCTGCTTCATCCCTGGCCTCAGTGTGCACTCCACACCTGTATCTGGTCACCTGAGGAGAATCTGAATTCTCCATTCTCCCTCTCTCCTGGTGATGCAGGAACTCTGAGATTTAAATGCATATTAATCAGACTTACCCACCCAACTTCCTGTTCATTGAAATTTGTGAATCATTCCAGGATACATAGGTAGTGGGTCAGGGAGTATCTGCAGCACAGATTTGCAATCAGAGTAGAACTAGGAAGATTAGAGGCAGCTGGGGCTCCCTGGGCTCCCAGGGCTCCCAGCATCTGGTTGCATGAGAAGCTGAGTTAAAACCTGGATACAAAGCCCTGGATATTTTCCACTGCTGCATTTTGTTGATGGCTTAGGAATGACAACTGTGTGTAGTGACTGTGACCACAGGCTTGATCTGAGGTTGGAAGAGTGTGGGATTTTTAAGACTGGACCCACTGCATCTGAATCCTCTTAACCACAGATTTTTTTTTTTTTTGGATGGGGGAGCGGGGAGGGCATCTCCAGAGCTCAAGATAGATCACAGGGACTCTGATGTGTATTGCAGGAGATTATTATTCAAGGTCCTGATTTTTATTTTGAAAATTCTCCTTTGGGTTCATATCAGCACCTATAAAATGGATATAAAAATGATTTGTCATGTCTTTAAAAAAAACAATCCAAATGAACCATTCAAAAAAAGATAAAATAAGTGTATTCAAGCTCAAATGTCATCAGTGAAAGAAAGCAATGAGAATGGCTATTTGTATCTAAGAAAAACAAAACTAAATCTTTCTGTTATGGTTTGGATGTGAGGTGTCCCCCAGAAGCTCACGTGTGAGACAATGCAGGAAGGTTCAGAGGAGAAACAATTGAATTGTGAGCGTCTTAACCCAATCAGTGAATTAATCCCTGATGGGATTAACTGAGTGGTAACTGGAGGCAGGTGAGGTGTGACTGAAGGAAGTGGCTAGTTAGGGGCGTGGCGATGGGGTATATATTTCATATCTGGAGCTGGAGTCTCCATCTCTGCTTCTCAACCACCATGATGTGAGTTGCTTCACTCTGCCACACTCTCCACCATGATGTTCTGCCTCACCTCAACCTTGGGGAACAGGGCTGGCCTTCTATGAACTAAGACCTCTGAAACTGTGAGCCCTCAAGTCAACTTTTCCTCTAACAGTTGTGCTGGTCAGATCCTTTAGTCACAGCAGCAAAAAAGCTGACAAAAACACTATCTTGAGTCTCCAGAGCATTGCAAGTGGCTTTGGCAGATTATACTGTCTGGTGGCTCTGAAGATGATCCATATTTCAGGATCAAAGCAGGATCACAGGAAAGAATTATTTACATTTAAATTGTTGACATTTAACAATGCTATCATTCTCTTTTGTCATTGTAGAAGCTTCCAATTCCAGGCAGGGAGAGGGAGGTTAGATCCATGCCACAGAAAAACCATCTGCTAGGCATACAGGCAAGTAGGAAGGTGGTTCTCCCACTGATAGAGCTGGATGGAATTCTACTGATGAATTCAGAACTTCAGTGTAGCTAACCCAAGACAAGTGATAGACCGAATAGAAAGTGCACTGGCAATTTGGAAATCTATATCCTTTTGCTTTTGTGTGTGTTTCTTTCATTAGGGGGAGAGTGATAAAAATATGGAATTTATTGATGATGTTTGCAATATAGAAATTAGTAGGAGGAAATGAAGTTGGGGTCCAAAGCTTCTCTGGAGCAGCAGTGGAATGGATGCCCATACACGTTAGTAGCCAGGAGAAGATGACTGCATCTATGCCGGCGGGGCCCGGCTGGCACAGAGCAATGTCAGCATTTCTAAAGAAACCCCATCCCATGCTGCCTCTGGAGTTGACTGTTTCATGACATGAGACATGTGCATGTTTTCTTTTTTCTGTTGTCAATGGGACGTATTAACAACAATGGCTGCACAGGATTATCTTCATTAAAGTTTAAAGGGTCCATTAGTTTCCTGGCATCAACAGTCATCGTGATATTCTTTAGAAATACCAGGAGAAATCCCAGAATAATCTCTGGTTTACATATACACAACAGTTTTCTGAAAGACATACACCGTGGGTTTCTCATCAAATTTCCACTGTCACAGAACAATAGGGAAGGAGACAATAGTATTATTATCTCTAGCTCATTGGCCGGAAGATTAAGGTCCCATTTCTCACTGTTTAGGTCCATAGATATGGAAATAGGACTGTATTCTCCAGTGTCTACCCTTCTAGGTTCTGGGCTCTGGTTACAGGATAAACTGCAGCAATGAAGCAGGCTGTTCACCAAAAAAGCAGGTTTCCAAGTATAGTGACTCTGGAATCCTAATTATGGGCTGCTGCTTTCACACACTGGTTATCTCAAAAGGGGATGTTCACGTATAGGGTAGGTGGAGTAGAGTCCAGAGGTAGGTTGTGGATGGGGGAGGAAGTGGATGGGTTTGTCACTCCACCATTCAGAATACAGAATCCTCCAAACATTATGGGAACAGCCCCCTGAACACTGACCACTAATGTGAGTGATCTGTAGTGAGGCCTGTAGTCTTGTTAAGAAAAGGGCCTAGCAATGTGATTGTTATCATTATCAGTAGTACTGTCTGCAATTAGTAGTAACTGCATGCTCACCTTTGGAGATCTTTTGGAGGTAACAGAATCACTCCACTTACGAATTCAGTCCCTTCAGTTCCTCTCCCTCTTTACTTTTTTCCCCCATCCTCATCCTGTGCCTCATTCCTTCAGCCTGTTCTGTCCCTAGCATGTGAGACAGAGAACCTTACCTGTATCAACAGCTCAAGCACCTTTTCTATCAGACATAGTCTTCTTTGAGGATCAAACTCTTCGTGAATAATTCATTCATAAGCAAGTGTTCATTGAACAGTGTCTGCTTCGGTCTGAAAACATGTTTGGCATACCTATGAAAACTTAGGCATTATGCTGAATCCTGGGGCTATGAAGTTGATAAGGTTTGGTTTCTACTCATTTCAGGAATCCAAGGTAACCAAGACAAGCACACAGGTATGAACAACAGCAATTTCGATATGCAGATGAGCTACTATTCTTTCATCTTTATTTTATTTATTCATATGTGGTGCTGAGGATTGAACCCAGTGCCTCACACATGCCAGGCAAGCACTCTACCACTGAGCTATAAACCCAGCCCAATGAGGTACATTTTAAAAAAAATTTTTTTTTAGTAGTAGATGGGCACAATACTTATTTATTTAATTAATTATTTTTATGTGATGTTGAGGACCAAACCCAGTACCCCACATATACTAGGCAAGTGCTTCATAACTGAGCTACAACCCCAGCCCTGAGCTACTTTTAATCATTGGAAATAAATGAACGTTCAATAGTAGACAGTTTAATTTACTGGGGCCACAAACATTTACTAGTGCCAGCTGTCCTAGCTATATGCTGATTACTGATATTGCAAAAAAGATAGTCTTTGTTCCTGCCTTCATATGTGTTATATTCTAGTAGAGGAGCCAGATCATGTGGGAGAGGGATAGGAGATCCATTTACACAGCCAACTATTTATTGAGTGCCTGTCATTGTCCCTGTTCCCCAGATGTGCATAGTCTGTAGGAGAGGTACATAAATACATAAGAAAATAACAGGTCAACGTAATAATTACAATACTGAATGATTAGGAAGACACACAGAATGCTGTGGTAGACGACAGAGGAAGAAAGAGAACAGCAAGCAAAGGGTAAAAGCACCAATACTGGAGCCAAACTGCCAGGGTTTAAACTGCAACCCCACCACTTGGGAGCCAGCTGTCGATCTTGAGCAAATTACTTGATTTCTCTGTTCCCTTGCTTCTGCTCTAAAAAGGAATCATACTTTCTCTGAGAACTAATGAGTTAATGTAGAGCAGTGCCTGGCCCAGAATAAGTACTGTATATCAGCAAAGTTAATAATGTAAGGATCTAGTGAGTAAATTCCCCTCTTGTCAAATTAAGTCCTCATCTGACATTTCCATGACAAGCGATGCATACTTTGAAGGACTACAATTTGCTGGAGACATCTTGTAAAAGGCCGTGAGAACCGAATGTTTTCTCTTCCCCAAACTCGGCATTCGGTGACTTATGGTAAAACTCTTCTCCCCAACTCTGCATGCAATGGTAGCTTGAGATTGGCCATGGTAGCATTTATACCATGGAACTGGAAAACGCTACAAACCGGGGCTTTTTTGCTTCTTAAAGAGTTAATTGTTAAACGTGTAGAAGCACACCACTGGTATACGCATTTGTGGAGAGTAATGGAGAGTTGGAGTTTTTCCTGGAGGTTCCACTCTGATCTGCACCTAGAGTGATATATTTGCAAAATACTTATTTGTTAAAAAATTTCAAAGTGCTTCATTTTAATGTGACCATTAGACCAGGCCCAAAGAAATTGGTGCTTATTTACCTACCAGCTTAAGATCCCATTAAAAACAAGGGATTGCTGTTAATATTGTACCATGAGACTCTTCAGCTCTTGGCATGGTGCATGTGATTTGGATGACTGCCTCACTGAGGGGTGATGCTTGGGAGGGGACTATGAAGCTGAGCCCATGTCAGTGATGGAAAACCACACCTCAGGGCCCAATTACTTAAGCCATCACTATAAAATCAAAACTTAACCTAAAGATAAACCCATTTAAAAATCATTCAAATGCTTTTCAAGATAAGTGAAACTGTACAACAGTATTTAAATAAATGTAACATCAGGTGCAAATTGTGTTTCTTCCCACCTAGTATCAATATTACCTTTTGACAACAATTATTATTTAGGTACATTTATTGAATATTTTCTAAGTGTCAATCAGTCTTTGGAGTGTTTTATATGTCTTAATTCATTTAATCTTGAAAACAATCCTTAGTGGAATTATTATTATTATTCCCAATTTATTGACAAGAAAACTGACCCTCCACAAGATTACGTAACTGGCTCAGGGCCTCCAGCTTGTGAATGTCAGAACCAGAACCCAAACCCAGTGCCACTTCTCAAATGCTTTTCTCCATTGCAGACAGAAAGTAAATACTATCTCTATTATTGTGATACATACATGTGCTGAAGATACTGTATCTGCAGGGGGAGGGTGCTTCCTAACACTGACCCATGGGATAAGGAGCCAGTATCACCCAGAAACCAGCAAAATTGGGCAGGACCTGAACTACCTAGGAAGCTAGTGCAGAACTGACCCTGAGCATGGTGTTCCTTAAATTTTGTACCCTAATCCTGTCCTGGTTCGGGCCACTGGGGACCTGCTATTCTCCTTGATTTCATAACCAGACATGCCCAAGAGAAGTGTACACAAGCCAAAGGAGGAAGAAGCAGTAGCCAATGGCTTGGAATATCCATGAGCAACAACCTTGAAAACCAGCTTCATTTCAAGACTCCAATGATGACAGATATGGACACTGAGGCTCTCATTTCTGCTTTCAGATTCTTAGAGAGCAGTTCTTTTGTTTTGATTTATTCTAGTTTTATTGAGATAAAATTAACTGATAAGAATTATATATACCTTAGGTTCTCTCTCTCTCTCTCTCTCTCTCTCTCTCTCTCTCTCTCTCTGTATGTGTGTGTGTATATACACACACACACATTCATATATTATAAATGAATAATCGTCACAACCAAGCTAATTACATGTCCATTACTTTCACCTAGCAATCATGCAATCATTCCCTCTCTCCCTCTCCCTTTCCCTTTCTCCCACCCACTGTGTCCTTCCTTATTGTGGTGAGAATAGTACTCTCCGAAAGTTTCAAGTATTCAGTGCAATATTTTTATCTATTCATCTTATAACTGCAAACTTGTATTTTTTGACCAACACCTCCCCATTTCCCCTTCCCCACCCTCTAGCACCACTGTTCTACTCTCTATTTCTACTGGCTTGACTATGCAAGATTCTACACGTGAGATTATGCAGTATTGTCTATGTCTGGCTTATTTCACTCAGCAAAGTGTCTTCCAGGTTAATCCATGTTGTTGCAAATGGCAAGATGTCTTTCTTTCTATGTAAGGGCTGAATGACATACCAATCCAGATAGAGACAGGCAGACAGACAGATGTGGTATTTTCTCTGTTCTCTCATCTGTTGATGGACACTTGGCTTCTTTCCATATCTCTGCTATTGTGAAAAATGTTACAATGAACATGGAAGTACAGACATCTCTTTGAGATGATTTCATTTCCTTTAGGCATATATGAGAGATATTGACAGATCACATGGTAGTTGTATTTTAAGTTTTTGAGTAACCACCATACTATTTTATGTAATGGTTACTCTACATTCCTTCCAACAGTGTGCAAGAGTTCCAGTTTCTCCGCATCCCTGCCAATGAATGTCATCTTTTGTCTTTTTGACAATTGCCATTCTGACAGGTGTGAGGTGATGCTTCATTCTGGTTTGGGTTTGCATTTCCCTGACAATTAGTGATGAGGAGCATCTTTTTGTATGGCTGTTGGCCGGTCTTACTGAACCCAGAGAAGGAGCTTCCTTGGTAGCTGGAGAACCCCTCTCCTTTTACTGCAGGAGCACCACTCCTGGTGACACCCCAAGGCCCACTCCATGTTAGCACCAAGCATTGCTCTACAAACCTTGTTCCCCCAGATCAAAAGAAGGAACTATCTCTTGGCCTTTCTCCCCTTACGCCTTTGCAATGTTCACATATTTCTATATTTTTTCTCCTTAGTCTTTTTTTTTGCCATTTCTATGAAGGAATCCTCGTATGGTGATATTATAATAAATAAAATGAGGAAACCAAATGCCCATATAACTTTAGAAGCAGGAGCCATAGAAGTACACAACACATCCTATAACTTCAACTTCCATGCTCATCATACCCTACCACTTAGGGAGACTGGCTTCTTTGAAACCAGAAACTTCCTCCTGCCCTGTTCAATGGGTCAGAAAGGAATTCTTAGGGGCCACTGGGCCTTTGCTGCTCAGAGAGAGACAGTGGCTATGGCATCTTTGCTGTGAACCCAGTATCTTCAAGGAAGCATCTTCCCTCCTGGCAAGGCCTAGCATTTAGGTGGCACTTAGAGACATAGGCACACAGATATGTGGAAAGCACCTGGAAAGACATCTTCCAAGGCACATGGAGAAGAAGCTGAGAGACTGGGCGGATTTTTTAAGGCTGTGCCAGGGGAGAAGAGGGGACTTGAAGTTGGCCTAGTTCCAATGTTCCATGGTCTTATTCAAAGGTCAGAAAAGGATGAGAGTTTGCTGAAGAGGGCATATGAGGGATGAAAAAGACCATGGTGCCATTTGTGGACAATTCTTCCTCTTACAGGTGATTTATTGAAGTGTTGGAAAAAATACCAGTCATATAGATATCAAAATAACACAGGAGAAAGGGAGTCACAGCCACCACAAACAATCAACTGGGTGTTCATGTGTAAGCCACCTTCCCTCCCTGGGCCTCATCTTCTTTCTCATAAATCACACAGACAGAGGTACACCATGAGCTAGATAACCACGCTAAGCTTCCTTGTACTTCTAAAATTCTAAGATTCTTGAGCCTAAATATTTTCTAAAGCACCTTTCATCTTCAAATGCTGTCATTCAGTGATTATTTTTCTCAAGAGGACTTTAAATAAGTCTGAGGGTCTGGAGAGACAGCTATCTGGAAACCTGGATACTCCTGGGGAATATAATAAATGTTATGCATATTTGTCTACCATCAGGTGTGTATTAAGGGTCCATAAAAGATGAAGGTGAAGCTCTGGGTAAGGCTGTGTCTCTCCTTCCTTGGCATCCATGCCAAGGTACCTTCCCACATCTACAACCTCCTCTCTCATCGTTCCCTTCTTCCTTTCCCTAGCAATTCTTTATGAGATGCCTACCATGTGCCAGACACTTGGAAACAAATGAGCCATGAAGCAAGGAGTCTGGACCATAGATAAAGAAGCAGATGCAGGGAAGAGCTGCCTCCCACTGCCCCTCTCCTTTTCCCAGTCCCTCTAAACACAGAGTTGGCTCTGTTTTCAGTCTTCCTGAAAACATTCATCAAGCATTTGCTACATGATGGGCATTTTGCTAGACACGGGGGACTCAGAGATGAACAAGACCCCATTTGCATCTTCAGTACTTATTAAGTGCCTATGAAGAAAGCAGGCAAAAGACAGGCCTGCAATCACAGTTGTTAGTGCATTAGGAGTCGTAGTGGTGCACTTTGTGAAGAAAAAATGTGGCAGTGATGGGCTCTGCTCTGGGTGGATCAAGGAAGGCTTCTAAGACAAGCTGCTTGGTTTTCCCCATAGACAAGGAAGAAAGGCAATTGTAGGCAGAGAATGTGCAGAGGGATGAAATAGTTTGATCCTTCCAGGAATATGATAGACTGGGCTGCTTATTGAGCATTGTGGGTGATACTGTGAAAATACGGGTGAACTGTGAGATTGGCTGAAGGAGTGTGCGGGGTACACCCATGGAGATGCCAGGAAATTTTCACTTACATCCCTGACAGTGTAGAGAGGTAAGTTTTGTAAGTTTTTGTAAGTTTTTGCATGTCCTTTCCTTTACATTTTAATGGAACTCTAATGTTGATTTAAGATGGAATTCCTATGGAAATGTACAATGTCTAAATCAATACTTTCTCAGCCACAATATGCACATCGGCGTTCTAGTGCCACCATAGCAAAGTGCCTCAAATGGGGTGGATTAAAACCACAGAGATTTATTCATTCACACTGTGGAGGTTAGAAGTCTAAAATGAAGGCGTGTGTAAATGCTCACTTTTTGGAGACCTGTTCCCTGCCTCTCTACTAGCCTCTGATTTCTGATGGAGATCCTTGGTGTTCTGAGCCTGAGGGAGAGTAGCTGATGGCAATGGAAGAGTACTGACAATGAACTAGGGGTGAGCCAAAGATTTGAAGAGAGAGAAGGGGCAACCAAAGCTAGATAAGCCTGTCTGTTGGTCTCTGATCTGGTTAGTTTCATGTATCAACTGGATGGGGCTACAAGGTGCCCAGATGTCTGACCGAACATTATTCTAGTGTGTTTATGAAGATATTTTTGGATGATATTAACAATTGAATTAATAGACAAAGTAAAGCAGATTTCCCTCCTTAATGTGGTGGACACATCCATGAAAGGTTGGAAAAAAACAAATCATCTGACCCTTGGGCAGGTAAGATGGAATTCCTGCCTCACTATGTGAGCTGGAGCATCAGCCTTTCTCTGACTTTGGACTCAAATTGAAGCACTGATGTTTAGAGACGTAAGTTTCTGAAGGAACATAGGTCTAAGCACCTTCTTGGGTTGAGACCTTGCTGGGTTCTGGAGCAACTATTGGTGCTCCTGGGTCTCCAGCTTGCCCACTACAGAACTTGGGACTTCTCAATTCCTTATAATAAATCTCCTTCTCCTTAAGCATAGATCCTGTTGGTTCTGCTTCTCTGGAGAACCTTAATTCCTACAGTATCATAAGGAATACAAGAATCCCTAAGATATGCAGACATTTCCCTCTAGTCTCGGTCTCTGTCACGGCAACTTCCTTTGTGTGTCTCCATTTCTCTTCTTATTTTTTCATAAGACCTTCAACCATGTTAGATCATCTCCTAATTGAGTATGACCTCACTTAACTTGAGTACATTTAGGAAGATACTATTTCCAGGAAAGTTTACATCCATAGGTACTAGGACTTATCTCTAAGAAGATTGCAAAGTTCTAGACTGAGTATTACCAAAAGCTCAGTCCTTATCCTCAATGCCAATTCAACAATGAAGACATGATTTTGAGAAAAAAGGAAAAAAGTTTTATTGCTTTGCTAGCAAAGGAGAAACACAAGGGTGTCCTGTTTCAGAGGTTGTGATTCTACCCATCATGGGGAACAGGAGATGTTTAAAGAGATGATTCAAAGGCTACATTCCAAGTATTCTCCGTTGGAGTTGTAATTCACTCGTTAATTTGAGAGCTAGTTATTTCTGAGATCTTCTAGTGCCATTCCCAAGTCTGAATTACTTTGTTCCTGAGGTGGATATGTGATCAAGGTCAGAAAACTGCTCCTAGGATGGGGAAGAAAGATAATCCTGTTTCCCCCGAGATTAGGAAGGGGGAGAGATTAGGTAGGAGCAGGGAGAGAGGAAGAGAAAGAAATGTGTCCTTTTAAAAAATAAGTCACAGTGGCAGAGCAGCAAGAGTTATATTCAAAACATAAAATGGACCACTGTTACATGAGCAACAAATAAATGGAGAATGTGATGGTTAAAATTTATAGGAAAACGAGCAAGTTTTGGAGATAGATAATAAGACAAGTTTGTACATAATGAATTGAAGGTGTGCATGGGACCTCCAAACAGAGATATAGGAAATAAGCAGATGCAATTATCAGCCTTAGGAAAGTAGAGAGGCTAAACCTGATTCAATCTGAGGACTTGAAGGTTGTCAGTTTATAAACGGCCACACTATTTCCAGGAAAGTTTACATCCAGTCTCAGAAGGGGATGGACTCATCAAGGGGGAATAGATAATGACAAGGGACATGTCCTGATAATGGAATCTGGACAAGCCAAAGATGTAAGAAGATATAAGGGATGAACAAAGTGAGAGAAGCCTCCTGATGGTCCCATAAAAAAAGAATAAAAATACAACACAGGACTTCTTTGACTCAGTTGTGCACTATGTGCCTCCTAGAGATGTGGCTTTTTTGGAATAGGGTATGGACTTTCTCACCAAGAGAAAGCTTTTGCACCCTGACACCATTGTTCTTCCATCTGTCCTTGTGAACTTGCTGAGTCCTTCTGCTCTCGTGACATTGTCCCTACTTCTCCCTTTCTTTGAGGGTGATGCAAGTAGATGCAGACCTCAGCAGAATCTTCAATGGGCAGAGATACAAGAGAGGCCCCCACCCCAAATCACCATCCGTCCCCTCCATCACCACTCCTCAAACTCTGGCCAATAGGCTGTGTCCTAAAGCAGCAACTAGAATTCAGTGAATACGGAAGGGAGACTACTCCCTTATGCCTGGGTCTTTGTCTTACCCCGAGCAGAGCTGGCAGAATGACTAAAACCAGCAGATTTTCCTCAGACAGTAATGCTTTAAGGTGACTTTTGCATGCCCTTTCCTTTACATTTTAATGGCACTCTAATGTTGAATTAAGATGGAATTCCTATGGAAATGCACAATGTCTAAATCAATACTTGCTGATTAGTGTCATGAGGATGAATATCAAAAGATATAATAATAGCAATGGTGGGGCCCAAACCAGGGTGAATGAAGCCACCCATGTCCATTAACTTAAGCCTGACTAATGCTAAATTACAATAAAATATCTAGGAAATTCTGGCCAGAACCATTTTAAGGCCCCGAAAATGTAACCTAATTAGCAGTATAATGACAAATGCAAGAAGAATTCATTAAGCTCCAAGACCTCTCATAGGAGGAGTCTTTTTAGACTCTTCCTTTTCTACCAACAGAATCCTAAGAAGTTAGAGTAGTTTAAATACCACCATGCAACTGCTCACCCTAGTGCTGAGCCAAGTCAGGCTTCATGTGGGCATTAGGGGATGAGCTAAACTCCCCCTTGTCCTTCTGCTACTTGGGGGGATATCTGCTTCCCCTTCTCTTGTAGTCACATCTATCAATGTCTGTGCATCTCTTCATATGTCTGTATATGCTGTATAGTGTAACCACAGTGAGTGCACACTTGCATGCGGGCCATCCTGAGTCTGTCTGCATTCTGCCTTTGCCTTCTACCCATGTAGCTTTTGGGAAGGTTACCTGTATCTCAGTTTTCCAATGTGAAAGATGGAAACAATAATAATACTCAATAATGTAGATATGAATATCAAATATGTTATTATATTTAAAAGACCTTTAATAGTGCCTGCACCAAGTGGAATGTAACAACTGTGAACTGTTACTTCTTTGATTATCTTTGTATGTGCTTTAAAGACAGGAGAATTAAAAACAAGACATCTGGACAATTCTGTCCCACCAACAACTCCCAACTCAGAAGTACACAAAGCCCTGGCTGTTATGGGGGGAAGAAACTTTTAATAGAAAACATGCAATTCAATCCAGTTTATTTACAGATGAAGAAGCTGAGACCAAGGTAGGGGACAGTGGGCTTCCTAAAGTCACTAGGTATTTCTGTTTCATTTAAACAATTATTAAGTACCTCTGGTGCCTAACTGTGTACTCATTACTAGACTACATCATGAACTCATTAGTCCTTGTTAAGGAGCTGATCATATTGAGAGGGAGACAAACATGTCCACAAACACATAGATATAAAGGGGTAGGGTAGGTGATGAGAGAGAGGAGAGAGAGAGAGATGTTAAGACTGAGAGGCTATAGAAAAGAATCTAACCTGCAAATTTGAAGGAGATTTTAAGAAGAGCTGAACCTTAAATTTGGTTCTGAAGGATAGAATGAGTTAGCCAGGCAGTGAAAAAGAGGAGGCATTTATTCTGTGCATGAGCAAAACCGCAGGTGCGTAATAACCAGGTAATTGTGAGGGACTAGCGGTTTGACCATATTGGAACAAATAGCACCAGAAGAGGAAATGATAGGACATGAAACTACGGAGAACTCTGATGCTTTGGCCAAGAGATTTGAGTTGTCTCTGCAGATAACAGAGGACCATGGAAGTATTAAGTAGAGGAGTATAACATTTTTACTTTTAGATAAAAATATTCTGGCTTTATCTGGAGAGTGGATTTTGAAAGAGTAATATGGCTGGAAGAATTTCAAAGGGGGATAATTCCAGTGACCTGAGAAGGAGCTCATGAACAAGGACAGCAGAGGTAGAGGTAGAGAAACAGATTGAAAGAGGACTGAAGAGGGAAAGTCAGGTAAATTTAATGACAAGATGGACATGAGTCTGGAAGAGATAAAGGAACAGATGATGATTTCAGGTGTCTTATGAGTAACAAGATGTACCATGGAACCACAGGTTGAGAAAGTGAGACTGTAGAACAAAGAGAAGAAAGATGATCAGTCGACTACGTCCAGTATTGGTTTGGCCAGTCGGTCCTCAACAGGTATGGAAGAAATCCTTAATGAGCTATTAAAACCATTCAAAGAACATTTATAAAAAGTATCATAATGGATCAAGGCCTTATTCCTGGGGACAGTATATTTAAGGAAGAGGCCTAGGTAATTTCTCTGAAGATGTCAGAAAGATCACTAAACATGCAAAGTGAACCAAAAGGGACGAATCCCTGATGCCAATGAAGTAAGGAGCCCATGGTCATGAAGTCAAATGCAGAAAGGATATCTGATGACAAGGGTGGAAAACAGCCGGTGGTAGGTCAGAATGAGCGTGGCCACGTGTTGACCTTGACTACAGCAGTCAAATTTGGCAGTGAGGGAAACCAGAGTGAAATCATTGAGGAGGCTTAGGTTGGGAAGTGGTGGAGAAAATTAGTGTAGACATCTATCCCAGGAACACAGATACTTTTTTTTTCCAAAGAATGAGAGATAGATTGTTGGTTGGAAGAGGATTTAAGATCCAAGAGGAATTTCGTAAGGAGGGTAGGGACTTAGTCATGTTTAGTGGCAGAGGGCAAAGAGCCAGGGGAGAATAAGAATTTAAGGACAAAGCAAAGAAAGAGGCAATAGTTGATACAGAGTCCTAGAGGAGCAAAAGGGCACCTGGAACCACAAGAATTGGGTAAATGGAAAATGGAAAGAAATACCTTGTCCTCTCACCCCCAAGGTAAGAAGCTGACTATGGAAAAAGAGCTGACAAGTTTGAAAGAGGGTGATAGTGAAGGACACAAAAGTTAAAGGTGCTTTATCCTTGATGGTCTCATTTTTTTAAAGAAATTAGGACCAAGTTTGTGGTGCTCTGAATGTAGAAGTGGTGTCCAGTGACAGATTTAGGAGAAATCCATGCATAAAAAAGAATCATCAAGCAATGCAGAGAGTGTAGTTGAGGTTAGTTTGAGCTGGAATTCAAACATAGGTCTACAGCTTCTCAGAGGATGACAGCTGTGCTGGAACTTTTAGATAACTCAGTCTTGGTGATATTTTTTGTACATTAGTTTCTAATTGTATTATTTCCCAATGGATTTCATTACAAGTCATTCTGTATGGGCATAGTTTAGCATTCAAGCTATAACAAATCTAAACTTTTTTTACATCAACATTTTTCTACCTCTCTTGCCACATAGCAGACAATATAAATAATCAGGAACCATTTTTGCTCTCAGTGATCTAGAAGAAAAAATGTACTTCAGGGCCAATCCCATGACACTGATTTCTTAGGATCAACTACAGATGATAAGAGAAACTCAAAATTCATCTATAAATAAAGAACCATAATTGGTGACCTTTCTCAAAGCCTGAAGAAGACTTGTGTCCTTCTTTCTTCCCCATGGACTAAGATTTGGGGACCTGATGGTGTCCATGATGGTTTCTGCAAGCAGAAACATGATGGTGGTAAACTCAGAAAGCATTTAAGTTTGGGGGTGGGGAATGGTGGAATAAGGGTGAGTCTACACAGAAGCACTGTGATTTGATAAGGAAGGCTGAGTAGGGACCCAAACCCTGGAGGTGTGTCATTCTAACTCCTTGCCTGTTGGAGCCTGTTGTCGGCTGTAGGTCTTTGTATTTGTCTATTCAGTTTCAGTCATTGCATTCGTAGGATTAGGAATGTTCCCGAGTGCCATGTGCTCCCCTAATACTTATGTCATTGTTTTAATAACAGAATAGCCACAATCCTGCTTTGAAGTTGAAAATTTGAAGTATTTCTTAAGAAACACACATGGAGAAAGTGAAAAAAATGTGAATATAAGAAAAAGTATATTGTGATGATGGAGGATGTTTCAGGTTTTTTTTCCTTTTATGTAATGAACTGTCCCAGAATATCATGGTTTAAAATAACAACCATTTAATTTGTTCACAATTTTATGGATCTGCAGTTGGGGCAAGTCTCAGCAGGAATGGGCTTAAGTCTGACCCACTTAGTGTTGACAAGGTTTCACTGGGATTAGAGGACTCACAACGTCCTTAATCACATAAATTGATGCTTGATGTTGGCAGGCTGCTGGGACAACTCAGGGCTCTTCCACTTGGTCTCTCTTTCCAGCTAATTAGCCTGGACTTTCTTATGTGGTGGTTCAGGACTCCAAAAGCACAAAATTAAACATTGCCACACCACAAAACCCTCGGAATAGAAGTCACTCAGTGTAATTCCCACCACCTCCTATTAGTCAAAGCAACAACCAGGCCAGCCAAGATTCAAGGAGAGAGGAAATAGACTACATCTCCTGGTAAGTTCAGGCATATATGTGGAATTTCAAACTTTCAAAAATGCTGGTAAGCATAAAGCAATCACTGGTTTAGCACAATTCTAAATCTGGGTTTATGTCATCAATTTCCCTGACTCCAGGGAGAAGGAATGTTGCTTGATTACAACCCATTACTGCTTTGGAGAAATGGTTCCTAAATCTATTGTTTTCTTCAACAAGCTCTTAATTCTGCCCTTGGGAATTCATTCTTTAAAGCATCTTTCATTTTCTATTAAAAATTGTATTTTTCACATGTGAAGTTTCTACCCCAAAAAAGTTGGGAGCCCAGAGTCCTCTTTGTTTTCAGTGGCCTCTGTCCTAAAATCCAAGTGGGTAGTGCTTTCTTCAGTACACTTCTCTTTAAAAATGTGTAGGTTTTCTATGGATTGTATTGCAGTTTATTCTATGATGCTATAGTACATTGTTTCCAAGGGCCCTAACCATGCCTCCAATCCCACAGGAACTTTTGAAATGTGACTTTGCCACCCCTTTCCATCAAAATTTAGAGCCTATTCAGTTTTTCACTGAAACTGAATTAAACTTGTGACTTGCTTTGAACAATAGTATGCAATAGGAGTAACACTGTGTCACTTTCAGGATTAGACCTGAAAAGACGTGGAAGTTTCTACTGTAGTACTCTTAGAGCCCTGTACTGCTGTGGAAGAAGTACAAATTATCCTGGTGGAGAAAAAGGCCAAGTGCAGGGGCACTGGGATACCCCAACTTCTTAGCAGGGATATGTTTCCAGTCATGGGTGTGATCCATGAGTAATGTCAGCAACATCATGTGTCCCCATTGAAACTGGCCAGAATTTTTGGTATCTAAAGTTGTAAGCAATAAAATGGTCACGGATTTAAGCTACTAAGTTCTGGAGTGGTTTGATATATATAAGCAATAAATAACCAGAAGAAGAGGACTAGTTAGAAACTTCTCAGAGGATTCATACATATGTTTTAATCTTGTTAAATTCATTAAATTTTAGAGGCTCAAAAATTCAGTCTCATTTGAGATTCCCACATAGATCAGACTACTTAAACTGACTTATGCTTGCAAAGCTCACGCAGAATGAAGAATAAGCTTCTCATACACAAAAATGTTATCAGGTGAACAAGATGTTCATTCACATCTCTGGCCCATGAAGCCTACTATAGAAACACAATTGATAATTAGAAGGTCGTTTAGTAAAATGGATCCAGAACAAGGGGAATAGGAAATTCGATTGTCCAAAAGGTTTAGCTATGGTCATGCCTTTTATAGGGACTGTACCTTCCTTCTACTGTAAAGTATTTTTTTTCTTGGTAAGAGGGGTTGAACCCAGAAGCACTTAACCACTGAGCCATATCTCCAGCCAGTTTTTACATTTTATTTAGAGACAGGGTCTCACTGAGTTGCTTAGCGCCTGGCTAAGTTGCTGAGGCTGGCTTTGAACTTGAGATCCTCCTGCCTCAGGCTCCCAAATCTCTGAGATTACAGATGTGCGCCACCAGGCCAAGCTTGGAAGGGACATTAAGGCATCCTCTAAAGTGCTTGGATGGACAATCCTCAAGTTTACCCTCCCCCTCCCTTCTGATTTTATAGATAGGTTTATGTGTTTCAAGTCAAGTCAAGACTTGGACATCCCCAAGTACTCCTCTCTCATTTGATGTTTCTCTGTTCTGATGATTCTCAGTCTTTTCCTTCAGAGAATTTTTAGTGGGTTCTAGAGACATCTTTTGTTATCACCACTTTCAGGGGAAGTGATGAGGGCACTACTTGTTACTAGCGAGTACAGACCAGAGATGCTACTAAACATCCTACAAGGACAGGACAACCTTTGCCACAAAGAATCATCCAGCCCCAATGACCAGATTGAGAAAACCCTGGCTTACTCTAGTTCATTTTCTGTTAATTGATAGTTGAACTCCTAGGGTACAATCTTATTTTTCATTTCTTCATGTGTTAAAAGGCATCATTGTACTCCATGAACTAATGTTTTACTCATTACTGATCATTTGTAAGTGTTTCTTGAAGGACAGTGATTTCTGTATTACATTTATGTAAACCATTATCCCTGTGTTGAAATACTTTATCACTTACTGCATAGGGATAAATTGCTTACCCTAAATTGGCATTTAAATATTTTTCTTGAGTAAAATCAAAGAATTATGTGTCATGTCTTTGTATATTCTAAACACATAGCATCAATTTTTGCCTAATTAGGGATACGACTTCAAGTTAGTTTGTGTGTGTGGTGGTGGTGGAGGAGTGTCTTTAAAACACGATATAATCTTCTACTTCTGTATGGAGTAGTGTCACAGCTAAAAATCTTTCATGTTTTTTTGTGGAGAACATGCCTTACATTGCTAGCTGAGGATGGTCAGTTTCTAAGAGGCCACAGTAAGATACTAACACAAATATTCTGTGTCTTAGGGAGGTGTCCTCAGAAGATCAGGCAGCGGGGTTGATAGAGATGGAGACCATTAGAAGGTGATGGCTGAGGGGTAGTTCCATAAAAATCTCTGAGGAAAGAGCCACCAGATGTAGTGGCACAAACATGTAATCCTACGAACTTGGGAGACTGAGGCAAGAGGATGGTAAGTTTGAGGTCAGCCTCAGCAATTTAGTGAGGTCCTAAGTAACTCAGTGAGACCCTATCTCAAAAAAAAATTTGTTTGTTTAAAGACTGGGCGTGTACCTCTGTGACTCAGTGGTAAAGCACCCTGGGTTCAACCCCCAATACCAAAAACAGAAAAAAGAAATCCTAAGAAAAGGCCAGCAGGTTGTCTGAATTGAATGAGAACTTGAACCCCATCCTTTTGTTGTTGTTGTCGTTGTCGTTTTGCTAATATACAGAAGTGCAACTTAGTATTTTACTCTTTTGGACTTATAAAAACAAATGTTGGTGAGATTGTGGGAGAAAAGGTACACTCATCCATTGTTTATAGGACTGCAAATTGGTGTGACCACTCTGGGAAGAAGTATGGAGATTCCTCAGAAAACTCATAATGGAACCACCATTTGGCCCAGCTATCCCACTCCTTGGTTTATACCCAAAGGACTTAAAATCAGGATACTATAGTGATTCAGCCACATTGATGTTTATAGAAGCTCAATTCACACTGACTTAACTATGGAACCAACCTAGGTGCGCTTCAACAGATAAAGGGATTAAGGGAAAATATATATATAACTTTATATATACATATAACTCACATTTATATATATGTACATATATATATGTATGTATATATACACACAATAGAATATTACTCAGCCTTAAAGAAGCCTTATGACATCATAAGGTAATTGGAGGTAACTGGATGAACTAGAAAAATATCATGCAAAGAGAAATAAGCCAATCCCAAAACACCAAAGGCTGAATGTTTTCTCTGCTAAGCAGATACTGATCCATAATTGGGGGGGCTACAGAGAAGACTTAGGAACTTTGCATTGGGCAGAGGGGAGTGAGGGGTGCCGGGGGTCCGGCTGCAGCAAAATAACCGGGGGGTGACGAATAACTTGTGCACGTTGATACAGCAGGAATGGGAGCCATTTATTGTAGGGCAACAGAGCTATTTATACATTTTGCACAGCTTATCTTAATTAGCATAAACTAGATACATCAATCAACCAATAAGGAATCTCCACACTTAATGGCTCACTTTTGTTACTTCTCAAACCACTCCCTCTGACATTTTGCCAGGCACCATCCAGACTTGTTTACGAACTCTAACATTTCTCTGGCAAAATACCAGGTGTTATTTTTGACTTATTTACAGACCTTAACAGAGGGGAGGAAATGGGGTGTGAGAGTAGGAAGGATGGTGGAATGAGACAGACATTATTCCCCTATATGCACGTATCATTATAAAACTGGTGTGACTCTGCACCAGACACAGCCAGAAGAATGAGAAGTTGTGCTCCATTTGTGTACAATGTGTCAAAATTCATTCTACTGTCATGTATAACTAATTAGAACAAATTTTGAAAGGTAAAAAAAGAAAGATAAGGAATAGTCTTGTAGCTGAATGTAGTCTCTTTTGTGAACGTTACCTTGTCTGCTTCACAAGAATGTCCTAGATGTGCTATTGTTGAGTGCAGTATTTAAACCCATCCATCCAGTCATGTTCATTGGCAGTTTTGTTGAAATATTATTTTATTTCTACTTATTTTGGGATTATTTTTCTATCAATTTATATTCAATCTGTAACTGCGATTTCTCATTTGTCTCTTTTGCCTTTTACTTTTGTTACTAGTTGCTTCCTGAAATTTGGAACAACTAATTTTTTTAAATTCTTTTCAGTTATGTAAACATCAGGATATATTTTGACATAATCACAAAAGCATGGGATATAATTTGCTCTAATTCTGTCCATAGCGCACTTCCTCCTTCCCTTATCACCTCCATACTGATCTTCTGCAGTTTATTTATATATATATATATTTAAATTAGTGTCTTGTAGATATACCTGATGTTGGGATTCACGGTGGTATATTCATGCATGTATATATAAAAGTCAAACCCCATCTTATCTCGCCCCTTGCATCTAGGCAAGCTACTCATATAGCCATCCAAGCACATTAATGGTGGACAGTATACAAACTTTCCAAAGTACAGGACAGTTCTGTTGGCAACTTCTCCACACATCAAAATTTCATTTGCTTTTCCCCTTCATCTCTTTCAAAACAGTGATCAGGCATTTCTATCAGTTCCCCATTTATGTGTGCTATTGAAAAAGAAGACTAGTACATAAAACCCCTAAGAGCTAACAACCCCAAAATTGTTTCTATTTGGCTCAGGAATGCATCTGATGTAGAATAAAAGGGTCTTTTTGAGCAGATGACTTAAGGCTAAGTCATGGTTAGTCACTGAGTGAGTATATAACCACTGGAAAATCATTTAAACTTTTCTGGACTTAGTTTCTTCTGTAAAATGAGAATAATGATGTTTTATGTCTGGGATTTCCATGGCTCAAATGAGATAATACATGAAAGTTCTTTGTAAGCTATAAAATGCTATACAAATATATGAGGCTATTTTACTATTGTTAAAGTCATATTTGAGCACTGAACTATCTGGCATGTGCACAATTTGCTTTAAATCACTAGACTGTGAAAACCTGACCTAAAGAGCCCAGGAAAGTTGATGCTTCATCTTACTGATGAGTTCCTGGATCAGCCCCACTGGAAAGGGAAAAATTTTGCCCCCATCATAATTAACTCACTGTCTGAAGATCTCATGCCTTAAAACCACATCTTAGAGAAGATTGTAGTCCTCTAATGGACTGTTCTAGTGGAAAATGGAGGCTTGGGCCTTCTCTTGCTACCATCTGGGCCACAAACTCCAGCTTGGGGGAAAAGTAAACAAGGTGAACCATTGGGTCTCTCTCCCAACACTTACACTGAAAGTAAGGTTCATAGAAAAAAATTGCAATGTGAGTAATGAAAGACCCAAGGTTTTTCCCTTTGTAATGATGAGATCCCTTTGTTTTGTGTGCTAGGTTGAAAGAGGCACAATCTTAGTCCTCTAGAGTTGCATTATGTAATAATATTTTTTATTATTATAGGGTCCTATAGGATATTATGTTTCCTAGAAGCCCATCCAATTTACACGATTTGGCTTTTAGCAACTCACAGAAATCTAGCAATTCTAGGAAACCACTTCTGCTTCGTGAGATCCCACACAGCCCAGCATGCCTGTAGGGGTATAGCTGTGTACCCCCTCCCTGCCAGCAGGTCTCACAACACAATGCCCTAGGCAGCTTCACCTAATTGGCTAGAAGCCACAAGGGAAGAGTCATTCAGAGCTTCCTCTGGCTCCAAGACAGCATTTATCCCAGAGGCTCGTGAGTCTTTGGCTCTGGGATGTGAGGTATGTGTGGCACAAGATGCCCAAACCGTACATGAGATAAAGGTAAAATGAGGAGATGGAGAAGTCAGGAACCAGGAATGGCCACAGAACGCATCAGGTCTGGGCCAAGAGATCAGAACCAGACTGGTGGACAGATTCGCCATCAAAGCTAACCAGAGAGTAGGTGCTGTGGCCAGGCAAGTTTTTCCATGGGTCTGTGCGCAGTTTAGATGGGTTCTCTGAATACCATCTTACAGTGCAGGCTGAGCCCCTGCACAGTTATCCACCACAGATACCCAGCAGCTGGCCTAAAAGGTGGGTTCTCTGAGCAGAATTGGGCAGAGGCCTCTCTCACTTATCTTTTTATCTTCTGGGTCCAGCTATAGCTTGACACAGTGTTTGTGCCTAGTGAGTGTTGAATGAATAAATGAAAGGGAACCCAGGGTCTTGAATTCTGTTTTCTGAGTCTCCCTTTCCCTCTTCACAGTGGGTTCTCCATACTGCTTCTTCCCAACCCCTAATGCAGTGGTGGTAAGCACATAAGAATCACTTCAAGAATATCTTCCCTCAATTGAGTGAACCCTATGCCACCATTACAGAATAATTCCTAATATGAATTATTTTTTTCCCTCCTGTCTTCTCAGTTACTTCATTTATGTGTATTCCAGTAAGGCATTCAGTACACTGAATTAAATTTCTTACAAAAATGTGTTTGTCATCCCTGTTACATTCAAACTGTATAATGGTAGAAACTTATTCAGCTTGTCTCGTTTGTCTTGATGCCTCATACCCTCACATGACGCCTTTCACATGGTTAATGGGAAGTCGATGTGTGCAGGATCAGAGTCCAGGGAGCAATCGCTAGAAACCTAGTCTCTTGCTGCTCCTCTCTCCTGCTCTGATGTCACATTGGAGCACAGACTAGTTGCTTTAGCAAGTCAGTTCTCTCTGGGCCTCAGCAAAATAAGAACATAGAAGCAATTTCCTCCTTTTCTCTTGCATTCTGTCCTCCTCTATGTGATCTCTTTTGCTTCATTATGGAACCCATAACTTATTAGAAGACCATCCAAGATACCATGTGCTTTGCTATAGCTCCTCTTTTAAATAGTTGGTTTGGGGATTTTTATTCACTCATCACAAAGTAAAATCTGTTTTGGTTCTTCTTTCTAGAAGGAAGGTGGTGTTAAAGGATTGAGGTGAGCTAGACCATCTGGAGTTTTCCCATGACCAACGGAAGAATCTACCTTCAGATTGCTTTTCTTTGAAGAAGCTGCCGGACGGACACAAGAAGTAAAGCGTTGGGAGACCAAGGGCTGTTAATGGATTTTGTTATTTTAATTAATAACTAATACATCCAATTAGTTTGAGAAAATTGATTAAATATCTTATATCTGTCAATCAAATGATGGAAATGCAAAGTTCAACAATGAGAGAGTTCAGCTGGCAGTGACCTTGGAAGTTTCTTAATACAACCCCTTGTTTTACAGAGGACAAAATTTCAACTCAAATGAAGAGAAATGGTTTGCCTGAGGGTACATGATTTAGTGGCATGGAATGAATTAGGACCCAGTGTCCAGTGCCACATCTGATAAATCACAGTATGAGCCTTTTAAGTGTGAATGAGAAGTTAAGTGGTGGGTGAGTGTTTGCCCTCCTTTCTAAATGTCCCTGGTGGCCCATGTTACACAAACAGCCATAGAGATGAGTGGAGAGTTTGACAAGGATCAACCACAACCTAGGACCCATGCTTGCACATTGATCTTCTTTAAGAATGAGGTGACAGAAAGCTATTGACTCTTCCTTCACAGACCAAGAACCTAAATGCAGAAAGACTGAAGGACGTGTCCAAGGTCAAGGCAATCCCTTCCAGTGATTGCTACCTGACTATTTGCAAAATCCACCCATCATCCCCCTAACCACCCTGAGGGACAGATAAAATGATTCTGAATCTCTGGATGGGGAAATAGAAATTCAGAGGATTTAGTTCACATAAACAATTAGCCCTATCTTACACAGCTAGTAAGTAAGAGTTATTTGGGAGAAGAACCAAGTTCATGAGTGAAAAGAAATCTATCTGCAGAAACAAGACATATTTAGCAAGAGCTCACCAGTGGTCTATGTCAACTACAGGGCCTGGTATAAGCTAGAAATTCAGTAGTTGAAGAACATATTGAACAAGCAGAGGGGCAGCTATGTTCAGCAGCCTCCTATATGGGGCATGCCATGTACATCTGTCTGGATCACGGATTAATCAGGCCTCAAGATACATAGTTGGCAACTAGTGGAGTACTGTTTTATAATACATGTTGACTGCTGTTGCTGTAGAGTGTTCCTGGTACTGCAAATCTCAGCATCTCTCTGAAATTTCTTTTGTCTTTATAAAAATCCAATTTGACACATGGCCACATGTTTTCCATCCTTAGCCTGAACATATGCCATTTATAAACCATCAGCTCACACATACCCTGACTTCCTGGGAGCTACAGAGCCTGACTTCATAGCAATTGCACTTGATGAAGACAAGCCAGACAGGATAGACTTTGAATTGGGAAAAATCAGTTCAAAAAATATAACTCAGTGTACAAAATCAGATATTTTTCATTCTGTTGAAAAAATTGCAAATTTCCCCTGAGATGATTATTTAATGTGTTTCAAGCAAGTTTCTATTTCCAAAAGAACAAAGCTTAATGTTTTGCTTCTGGATAGTAGCACAGAAAGAATGCCATCTCGGAGATGAGAATCAGGGGATTGGCTTGGGGACCTCAAATTCTAGGCAAATATAATGAAACTATGTTGTATATTTAAAGTACCATAGCATCCCGAAGCACTTTTTCTTTTTTATTCTGTGTTCAAGAGCTGATATTTTTAAGGACCTACTATGTGCTATGTTGTTTGGAACATTTTTATTTCACTTGATTCTCAAACTACCCTGTGAAATATACATGATTACACTTTCCATGTTAAAGAGTAGAAAATGAGACGTATGGGTTTTCAGCAATTTGTACAAGGTGTCACAGCTAGAAAAGGATAAGTCGGAATTTGTACCCATGGTCCCAGGACGTGATTCACAAATATAACAAGCCTCAAAATGCTCATACTATTTCCATTCAACTGAGGAGAAAAACAAGTCCCCCCAGGGAAGCTAACTTTACCAAGGCCCCAGTCAACTAGCAGTAGGACTGGAACCCAGGACTGGGACCTCAAGGTCCATGTTCTTTCCATGAGCAGATCTTCTAGAACAGTCCATGGAAGAATGGGAGGAGGAACTGGGAGCTCTCTTCTCTTTGTGCAAGGGGGTTTTAAGTCTGCGGGCAGCAAGAAGTCCCCACTGGGATTGTCCCAGCAGTGTCAGGGAGTTGGCTTCAGGCCACTTGTTTGAGGTAGACAAGGAAGAAACAAAAAGCAAAAAACACGCAGTCTTTTGTCACCAGCAAGCAGCTGGCGAAGCGCTGACCTTTAAAGACTTCAAAGGAGGCATTTGCCCGTCACACAGAGACTCCGCCTTTTGGAAACTGGAAAATGTCGATTGCCACTCTTCAGCTCTGCCTGGTCCTGCTAGGAATAATAGCCATGACCGCTATTTATTTAGTGCAACTATGAGCCAGATGCTGTGCTAATCTTCGTGTGATTTGGGGCCCCCACATGCCCCTTTGGTGGAGGTAGCACTGTTATTCTTTTGCAGATGAAAAGATGAGAACTCTGACAGGGAAAGTGACTTGCCCAGGGTCACATCTAGCTAATAAGTGGCAGGACCAGGAATCATCTTCTGGTTCCATGATGCCTCTAAAATCTCAAGTGCGAAACGGAACTTCTGTTCTGCCTCCGTTCCACCGAGTCTTCCTTCTCTCGGGCATGGCGATTCCATCCTTCCAGTTCAGCTGCTCAGTGTGAAAACCCTGGGATCACCTTGGTGTTTCTTTTCTTCATACACTCCACATCCAATTTGTGCCTCACCTCTCGCACAGCCATCTCCCTGGTCCAAGTCCCTGTCATCTTTTGCCAGGGGTATCCCTGCATCTGCCATTGCTTTCCATCATCCCATTCCCAATGCAGCCTCCAAAGTGGTACTGTCAAAACAGAAGTCAGATCAGGAGGCCATTTCCAAGAATTCCCTAGTTTCCCAGCCAAAGTCCTGACCATGACCCACATACCCAAGAAAGGCTGCCTTCCCAAGCCCTCTGACCACTCCTACCTCATCTCGTTTCTCTTTCTCCCCTGTCCATCCACTCCACCATACCCACCATCTTACCATTGCTCACACATTCCAGGATGCTCCTAGCCTAGGAACTTGGCTCTGGCAGTCCCCTTTGCGTGCCATGTCCTCACCCCAGGTACTTGCAAGGTTCACTTCTCTCCTTCCTTCAAGTTTTTAATTCAAATGTCATCCTTTTAGTTAAGGCCCATCCCAACTGCCTCTTCCACTTAAAATTGCAGTCCTCCTCCTGAAATGCACAACCTTGGTTAGGATGCTCCGTGTCCTAGGAAGGAAGCCAATGTCCTGACCATGGTCCACATGCCTGTCAGCACTCGGCATCACGCAACCTACCTAACATTTCGTTGCTTATCTCCCTTAGTATTCAGACACTGAGAACTCCATTAAAGATACACTCAATAGAATGTAAGTTCCACAAAGGCAGGTTTTATGTTGTTTGATTCATTATTATATTCTATAACAAAATAAGTAGGGTGAATGAGTGATTGTAAATAAAACGAGTAACTGAACAGAGAAGGCCCTTTACTGAAGGGGAAGGAGTGCCCATGTGCAGGAAGGTATCCTTGGACCTAGGCCCCCCTAACAATGAGAACTCAGGCCCTGCTCCATCTCTGGCACACAAACTCTACTCTACTCCTGCCTTCATAATCCACCTCCAGGTCTAGGAGATGTGAGATGGAGGAAAGCATCCTGGAGGTTCTGTGGATGGTATGGAACCCTGAACAGGCAAAGGAAGCAAGATTAACTCAGAATGGGGTCAACTGAGGCCAGGTTCTGCACTGGCTATGAAGGCTAATGTCCTCCCACGATCATCTGGTCATGAGTCTCAGGGACCAGTGTACTACCCAGCATAGCGCTCGTTCTAGAGAAGAAATCCTGTCCTAAGGATGAAGGTTTTCCTTGTTTATATTTGTTTACATTGCTATTTATCTTAGAATTCCCTACCAGGCCAATCTGCCTACCCTAGCATGAACTAAGCACTGCCCAAGTGTAAATCAGTATCTCAAAAATAATTTTGGAAATTATTTTAATATTGATTTTATTATTTTTTTCATTTTATTATTTTTATCAATGTATGCAAAGTAGGAATATTTACATTTCACCAAAAGTTGACAAAGGGTACCAGATTTAGCTCTATGATACAGCTTTCTGTAAAGTTGTGGGGAACCCTCTTTTATAAGTGCCTCCCAGGAGTTCAGATATGGCTTGGGTGAGGCTATTTGGTTGCTCCAAACTACACGGAGTATTACCAAGCCCCTTGTCAACTTCACCAAAGGTGTTGAAATTCCTGCCAAAAACTTACTAAAATCCCTTGTACGATGTTTGTAGATTGACATCAAGAGGATTGCTTCTCCCAGGAATGATCTCATTTTGGCCACTGTTCACCTGAGACGATAGGAGACTAATATGACTCAAAAGGTGGGCTGTGGTATGAAGGGCACATCTTACTGATATATTCCAAAACTCCTGCCAAAAGAGGCAGCTGTGGGGAAAACAGAGATCCCGGGGAAAACAGAGATCCCGGGCCCTAGAGCCAGGAGACCTGAATGTGGGTCCAAGTTTGGTCTCTCATTTGCTGTGTGTCCTTGGGCAGGTCACTTCTCCTCTTGGTTCACTGATCTAGAAGGAAAAGCCCATAACATATACCCTCCATTACTGCCTCATTAGGTCACCCCAAAGTTCTCTGTAAACTACAAAGTTCTGTTTAAATATTAGAGGCTTTATACTTCTCGTAAAAATAGATGCTGGTTCCTAGGTGGGGGAACATAATATGGGACAATTCAGAAGGGAAAGGAGGTGACATAAACAACATTCATCAAGGTCTAGCATGGGGCAGCTTGAAGTTACCTGTGGTTGGGGACACCTCCCTCCCTCAGGCCAGGGTGTTGCACAGGGTTAATTGTGGCGGATGAAGATTGGGCATGGTTGCCAGCTCCTTCTATGATAAAGGCCACAAAGGATTCACACCCCTTAACAATTCAGCTGGAATCACCCAGGCACGGCCCCAAGGCATTGCTTGGCTTTATTCAGGTGGCACCTCTCATTTATTTATCAGCTTCCCTAGGGGAGGAGAACCAATGTTGTTTGGCACTGACAAGGAGAACAATGCAGCAAATATTTATAGCCCTGCCCTTGCACCTGCAGGGCTGTTTGTTTGCACTGTCAGGGCTTAGCTTAGCACTGAGCACTGCAGGAACAGGAGGATGGTGTTTTCCATCCTGAGACACAGCAAAGAGGAAGGAGCATTCCCTTCTACTTAATTCAAAGAATGCATAGTAAGCCATGACCGGGGCTATAGGGCTGGACCCCTTAGGAGGATAGACTGATGCTAGGGTGGGAGCAAGAGGGCGAAGCCCCACCCGCAAAGAGACTGCAGCAAAATTGAAGTGAGTTCTGCACATCTCGATCCAGATAGTGACTTTGTCCTGTATTTGTTACATGAACTTCAGCCCGTCTCCAAAACTCATTTTCTCATCTGAAAAACAAGAATAAAACCTACCACATAGGACCTATTTGAGTTTTCAATATGAGAACCACGCAAAAGTACCTGGCACACAGTAAGTAGATACACAGTTGATGTTTGTTGTTGTTGAATCTTGCTAGAGTAAAAAGACAGCCATATGTGAAACCATTAAAGAACAATACGAGGCGGCCTATGATAAGGTGCTGAATTAACTATCACCAGGTGCCAACCTGTGTGGCACTGACAGCTACCCTCAGCCCCCAGCTCTGCTGAAGGGCACTGACAATAGGGTGTCTGTCTGACTTTAAAGGAGAGGGAGGGCCCGCCACCCACTGTGGAGCCATTCTGTCTCAGCAATGGAAAAATGGAAAACTCCATCTCTCCAAGGGCCGCCCATGTCTACACCCTCTCAGCTGATTTGGGGGTTGGAGAATTACATATATATATATATATATATATATATATATATATATATATACATACACACACACATATATATGTACATACATATATATATATACACACACATATGTATATTATAAAAATATATAATATATATATTTGCAATTCATGTTTATTAAGTCCTTAGGATATAGGTCTAGAACAGGCTTATAAGGATATGAAATAGGTAAAAATATAGGCCTGCCCACAAAGACATCATAGAATAATAAGAAGGTGGTGGTGGTGTGTGTATGTGTTATACGCATAAGGAACGAGAGATTCTATGCATATTCTATGAGATTCCTATTTGCCTGCTATAAACACAATGTTACAGGGTTTTATATTGGGAAACCAGGAGTTCTGTCATGGTATAGGGGACATTTACAATGGCCTTGGGGAAAGCTCTGGTTTGCACCCAGGACAAGTACAGGCTTACCTCTAGAGGCTAAAGAATGCAGGCTTTCAGCGTTTGTTACATTGTGCTCTAAGACAAAAAGGAAATGCCAGTTTGAAAACGAAATGAATTATGTCTTTTCAAAGAAACCAGTTCTGGAAGATCAGTTTCCAGTTTAGGAAGAGAAAAAAGGAAACATGAGGATTTTGAAAAGCAAACTAGAAGAGAGTGACTTGGGTTCAACCAGCAGCTGAAGCAGGGAGCTGGAAGTTTGTCTCAGGTGAGGGGCAGACAGGAAGGTGGGCAGGAGGGAGCAAGAGAGCCTCAGGTAGCAGAAGGCACAGTGGAATTCAAGTATAGGTCCGGTGTGTGGTGGGGGCTGTGGGAGAGGATCTGAAGGAGGTTGAGGCTCATGCATGGAGAGTCTCATGTAGTTGGGTGAGGCACTGGACTTGATTTCGTTTTGGCCCATGGGACAGACAGGAAGAGAAGAGTACATTGAGAAGGCTTTTCTTTCCAAGCATAGAGGAAGAAATAGAGTGGAGAGAAATGGGGGCCAAAAGGCCTGCAGTTTGCTCTCCAGTCATGGCAAGAGGCAATAGTCCCTGATCCAGAGAACAGCAGATTTTAAAAAGACGGAGCCTGAGCTGCACTCCACCTGACTCGGTGGTGGTGTGCATGTAGACCAAGAGGACAGAAAACATTCCCCGTAAACACATCTCAGCCCATTCCAGCCCTGGCGCCCCCTTCCTCCTTACACTGCCAAATTCCCTGGAAAAAGGGCAGCACCTGCCACCTCTGCTTCCCCCCACCCACTCTCTCCTTCACATCCGGCAGTGTACCACCCCCTCATCTGCTCAGCAATGTCTCTCCTGAAGGTCACCTAGGTCCTCCCGTGGCCAAATCCCGATCCTCTTCCTCAGTTCCATCTTCAACACTGAATTTGATACTGTTGACCTTCAAGTCTGGAATTCGTCCTTTGCAGTTTCTACAGCAAGACTATCCTGGTTCACGCCTACCTTCTGGTCCGTTCTCCTTCTCTATGTTCTTATTTTCTTCCTTTTGCTCCCCAACAGAGCAGTTCCCCAGAAAATTTTTTCTTTCTTTGTGCTCTCTCCCACAGTAATATCGCCTGCTTCTTATGACATCTTAGATTTCCAGTCTGTTAAATCCACGTACCCAGCACAGGGTCCCCATTCCCACAGGCCTGTGGAACTTTGCAGTTGTGTGTCCTGAATGAATTCAAACCCAATATGGCTCTCCCTCAAGGTCACCTCCTCCTTATTTCCCTGTTTCTCTTAATAGCCCATCATTCCCCCAGGCACCTACACTCCAAATTCCAGAGCCATTTTAAATGTTTCTCTTCTGTCACTTCTAGTCACAGTCATCTTCAGTCATTCTATCCTGAGATCTCACATCCAGGGTGCCTATCTTGAATCTTGATTAGAGTATTGCAATTGCCTCTGGGTACTCTCTATTCAGTCTCTCATGTGAGCTGTCCTGCAGGTGACCACCAAATGAATCTTCCTAAATATCATTCATGTTCTACAAACTCTTTTCAGCACATGTTAAGTCCCTGCCACCAAATTGACTTCAGGGAAAAGAAAAATTTAGGTATACATATGCTAGTTTGAACAGACAGACTTGAAAACCAGTACCAGCCAAAAAAGCAACATAAGACAATAATGCGAGTGTAAATACCCTGCTGCTAGAACACAAAAGAAGGAATTACTGACTGCCCAGGTAAAGTGGGGGAAGCTCTAAAGAGCTGACACTTAAATGGGTTCTTCAAGGATAAACAGGGCTTAAAAGATAAAGAAAGAGGAAGAAAGTTGCATTTAATGGAAAAGCAATAGCAAGTACCAAGACAAAGAAGCATTGAGAGTGTGTGGCTTCTAAAAGGAATGGCAGCCCACAGGGTGTCCTTGGGAATTGGCTGTGACCAGAGATGCCAGTCAGGTGGGCTGTGCTCTTGCGTGTTGTTTCAAGGGGTACAGGCTTTCTCCTGTTTGTGATGGGCAGCCAAGAGATTTCTCAACAGAGTATTTAGCCACAGGTAAAAAGAAGACCAGAAATGGACCATAGTTCAGACCTAGAAGAAGAACTAGAGGCAGAGGGAGGTGAATGTATTTACACTTGCATTATTGTCTTATGTTCTCTTTGGTTGGTGCTGGATAGATATGTTGTTTCCAATTCTAAAATTTTCTCTTTGTATGTTTGGTTTTCAAGTCTGTCTCTTCAAAGGAGCATGTGTACACCTTAATTTGTCTTTTGCTAGATGTTAATTTAGTGATAGGGACTTAACATGTGCTGAAGAGTTTGTATAATATGAATGATATCAATTCCTCCCCCCAAAAGGACAAAGTCTTTGCTCGGCTGCCTTTTTCAGTGACTCCAGTGATCAAAGTTGCAACTGCAGCCTGCCCCTTGCCCAACACTTCATTTTCCATCCCTACTGGTTTTCTCTCTAGTACTTTCCACCACCTAACTCATTATGCCGGGTATTTTATTTATTTATTTTTCTAGTGTATCTTTCTCTCCATTAGATTCATAGCCTCATGAATAAATGCAGGAATTTCAAGTCCTTGCTTTGCAGCTGCATTCATGGGATTTATAATAGGTTCTCCAAGAATGTGTCTGGCCTACTAACTGGAGGTTGCCTTAACCTGGAGCTTCTGTCAGAGGAATATCCCAAAGACCCTCTTATTCAGCCTTCTGAAGCCCTTTTTATAAAGGCTGTAGGCTTAGCTACCTTTCAGAGAACTTGAATTTGGCCATGTTACTCATATCCCTTTTAAGATGGTCCTCCACACGATCCACTGGTTCATGAAGGGCTAAGTTGGATCAGCTGTGCATAAAATGGGATAAATCAGTGCAATTTCAAGTTCTTCAATCATAAAATTAACCCACACTGCTCATGTGAAATTTTACAGACCCATTATAGAGTTTTCCAGAAAGAGGACACAAGGTCAAATGGCCAGAGTTGTGGGTTCCTTGGAGAACATTTCACCTACAATAGCTGCTTAACTAATTTCTGATTGACAAAAAGATGAGATGAGAATTTGATCCAACAATGACATCAAGCACTCAGCTCCTGTCCAGGATTCACAAGTCCCACTCCAGGGGCTTCTATGGTGACTCTTCTTAGTCTGTCCTTCCTCAGGTGTCAGGGAAGAACTGAAAAAAAGCAAAGGCTCTAGTCCTCCTGGCTCTGTCTACCTTTCCACCCTTACTACACCTGCTTCTCACTTCTAGTCCTATGTTAGACAACATGGCTGCAGGGCTCCCACCTCTCCCCTCTACCTGGTCAATTTCTACATAGTTTTCAAAGGCCACTTTCTCTGTACTTTGTTTTTAACTAATTGCACAAATCAGATGTAATTAGAGTAGAATTTAGGTAGAAATGGACAGAGAATGGCGACCAATCTTCTACTGTACTCTCAAAACTACTAACAGATGGACTTTAGTGACAGAGACCCTTATCCATCTACCATGTGTATTCTTTGAGGAAAATGTCCATCTCAGCCTAGCCTTCCACCAATCTTGAAAATGCTTCTCTGTCACCTGCTTTTCTGATAAGTATTTATTTATGCTTCAGAGATATACATAGAGGGGCTTTATCAAGATACCATCATTCAACAAACATTTATTGAATTGTACACTAGGATAAGAACAGATCATAGAAATCATAGTCACACAGGATCTTGTTATGAAAACTCCCGGGCTAAGGGAGTTAGACTGACACAACAATGAGAGTGCCCAACTGAGTACTAACTTGATTAAGAGGTCAGACAGGGGGGCCTGAAATGGCCAAGTTCTCTTTAAGACAGTTAGGCCCAGTGGAATGGCAACATGACCAGAAAAATGTGATTCGGACTCCAACAACAGCAGTGACCCATAGGCAGGCATGAACACCAGTGACAGCAAAACACAGCAATGCAGGGACAATCACAGACCCACATGCCTGTGCCCCCGTCTCCATCCCCAACCCATTCTCCTCCTTCCCTCCTAAGAAGTATTTCATCCCCTCTGCATGATTTGTGGAACTTATACCCACTGGGTGGGAAGAATTTGAAAGGATTGCTAATATGGAAAAGAGTCTAGAAAGTAGAAAAATAAAGGACTGTTTAAATTAGAGATGAAAACAAGAAGAAGGAGGAGGAGGAAAAGGAGAAGGGAAGAAGGAGGAGAAGAATAAGGGGAAGACTAGAGTACCGGAAGAGGCTGATGGGGGAAAATTTTTAGAAAGTTGGAAATAGAATCTAGGAGTTTTTGGGCACAGCTCTGAAGTGTTAAGGAAGCGTGATGTGAAAAATACTTTTAAAAAACTTTTGCCTCTGGGAATGAATAGGATACCATCAATCAACAAATATATGAAAATATGTTCAATATCTAGTAATTAGAGAAATGCAAATCAAATCTACTCCAAGATTTCATCTCACTCCAGTCAGAAGGAGAGTTATCAATAATACAATCAACAATAAAGTGTTGGCAAGGATTTGGGGAAAAGGTACACTCATACATTGCTGGTGGGACTGCAAATTGGTGCAGCCAATCTGGAAAGGAGTATGGAGATTCCTTAGAAAACTTGGAACGGAATGACCTTTTGACCCAGCTATCCCACTCCTTGGTCTATACCCTAAAGACTTAAAAACAGCACACTACAGTGACAGCCAATTCAATGTTTATAGCAACACAATTCACAGTTGCTAAACTGTGGAAGTAAACTAGATGCCCTTCACTAGATGGATGGATAAAGAAACTGTGGTACATACATACAATGCAACTTACTCAACATTAAAAGCATAACATTTGTAGGTAAATCGATAGAGTTGGAGACAATCACAGACCCACATGCCCCTGTCTCCATCCCCAACCCATTCTCCTCCTTCCCTCTCACAGAACTGTTGTCCTTGTAAGAGGAAGAGACACCAGATAAGTGAAATAAGTCAATCTCAAAAAAAAAAAACAAAAACAGGAGCCAAATATTTTCTCTGATAAGTGGATGCTAATCCATAAGAGGGTATAGGATGAGTGGAGGAACTTTGGATGGGGCAAAGGGGAGGGGAAGGGGGAAAAAGGGTAGAAAAGATTGTGGAATGAGACAGACACCATTACCCTAGGTCCATATATATGATTGTACGAATGGTGTGACTCTACTTCATGCACAGTCAGGGAAGTGAGAAATTCTGCCCCATTTGTGTACAATGAATCAAAGAACTTTCTACTGTCATGTATAACTAATTAGAACAAATAACTAAATAAATTATATATATATATATATATATATATATATATATATATATATATATATATATATATGAATATATACATACACTTTGGAATAATTGAGGAAAAGTTAGTAAGTTGTTTTGGGCTTTGTTTGAATCAAGTTGAGAAAAGATCACTGTGTTTTATGACCCTATGTGATTTGGATAGAGGGGCTGAAAGTAGATCTGTCAGTTTAAAGCAAGGTGGATCCTTGGGGTCATGGGCACAACACTTACTTAGGTAAGAAGGAGAGCTGAGGTGGATTGTAAAAACTGGACTAGAGGGTTTATCTGAAAATCCAACCTGGTGCAAAACAATGGAAAAATAAAAATATTTTCTAAGGCTGAACACAAATGGCTTCTTGATTAACGGGTGAAATTGAATCCTTTTAGCAACCTGTTTCTAGAATGAGTAATGGTGACTTAATTCTAGGAAGTTTGAAGCTAGCCTTCTTATTTCCATGTTTCATTCCAAAAACTGGGTTTGGAGAAAATTATGGACCAAATTATATTCCCCAAATTAATAGATTGAGGCCCCAATGTGGTTGTATTTGGAGACAGAACTTTAAAAAAAAATTGTTCTTTTAAGTTATACGTGGCAGTAGAGTGTATTTTGACATATCAGACATACATGGAGTATAACTTCCCATTCCAGGGGTTGTACTGATGTGGAGTTACATTGGTCACGTATTCATATACGAACATAGGAAAGTTATGTCCGACTCATTCTACTGAGGAGACCAAACTTTTAAGAAGGTAATTAAGGTTAAATGAGGCCATAGTGTGGGTTCCAAGCTGACAGAACTGGTGTCCTTGTAAGAGGAAGAGACACCAGAAGTGCACCCAGGGGAAGGATCCTTGAGGGCACTGAGAGAAGGGGCCTTTCTGCAACCCAAGGAGACAAGCCTCCAGAGAATTCAGCCCTGCTGTGCTTAGTCTAGGGCTTCCAGCATCCAGAGATGTGAGAAAATAAATTTCTCTATGCCACCGAGCTTGTGGTATTTTTTAACAGCAGTCTGAAAAAAGTAAAAATTACCAAAGATGGTTCAATTTTTTCATTTTCCAATTTGTCTTAATAAAGACCACCATGTCAAATGTATACAGACCCAAAGCAAATTAGTATATTGATATGAAAAAAAAAAACCTTGTGCTTTGCTGTATTCTCTCCACACCTTATAAAAACGAGACCAGAATCAGTCTTCTCTATTTTTCAGTTATATTGTTGTCATTTATGATTTTCCTCCTGTGTTCTCATGGGCCATTGACTCATTCTCTCAGTGGCCTCAGGTAACATTTCTTTTTTTCCCAGTGCAAGGCCTTCTCACAAAACAACCGTGTGTATGTGGAACAAAGTACGAGGTGGGAACCCAAAGTGATAGACAAGGATCACTTTGTGCAACAGCTTTACAAATTAGTGAGGGTGGGCGGAGGAAGCTCACACTGTGTAAACCCGTGTCCTGACAGAGATACTTTAGAGAGGGACAGCCTTACCTGTCCCTGCCTTCACCTTCCTCTCACCTGTAAATAAAACCTGAAGAAGATAAGGGCTGGGTTGGATGTGACAATATCCATATAGAAAAACTGGAAAGAAAGCTTCAGTCAAAAGCTTTTTTACCTTCTGCATCTGAAAGGATTCCTGTGTGGCACTAAAGCTAAGTTGCTCTAGACTGGGAGATTTCCTCCCGTCTGGTTTCATACGCAACTTATATGGCCACTGTTAGGCCAAGTGGAGTGGACACCAGTGATTTGAATTAAGTCACCTGATGATCTAGACAATCATAATGAGTTACAGAAAAAACATTTGATGTGGTGTTACAGAGCACCAATGCTTAACTGACAGGAAAACTGAGTTCAATAGGTGAGAAGTGCCTAAGGTCACCATGATCATGCATGGAAGAGCCAGGGCTGCAGTCTGGCAGTGTGTCCTCTCCACCCCACCTCAGCATACACAGCCATACACAGGATGACATCACTTAATGAAGGACATTTAGTGCTTCATGGTACTGACTAGTGAGAAATTTTTCTTAATTAATTTTGCTTCCTAGCAATGCATTAAGTTGTTATACTGAACAGGTATTTAATGAACACCAAATACATGCTGAGCAGGGTTAATAGGCTGGGGAGGAGCAGAGACTGGATACCAAGATGGTTAATATGGTCTCTACCTTCCAAAGAGCACCCATAGCATTTGGGGAAGATAGTTTTGCAGGTAGCACAAGGGAGCTGAGGACAGGAAGAAAGTATTGAGGAGAGCTTTAGAATGAAAGCAGGAGCCAGAGTGGAAGTTTCAAGTTGGCACCTGGTGGTGGGGGATGGGCTTGTTAGTTTGTAGTTTAGAGTCCTTCTAGTTCATGTCCAGATATTCACATAACAGCAACCATCCACAATCCATTTTTATGTGCTATGCCTGGGTGGGGAGAGGGGTTTAAGGAGAGGAGAGACTATGGTAAAGATGACTCACCAAGTCAAAAACTGGATCAGTGGTTTGCACAACAGCTGGAGTTGCTGCTGGAAGGCTTCCTAAGGAGAAGTGACCATCAACTGCAATTCCCAGAAGAGGGATGAAACTGTTGGGTTGGCAGTACACAAAAAGTCCACCTCTGATTCTGTGGCTTCCAGGAATCTGGTCCACTCATCGTCAGCCTGATATGCTTCTGTATTTTTGTCCTTCCCTGGGGAGAGACCATGGCCCAGGTGCAGGAAGAGAAGCCATCAAAGGTTTGTCAGGACTCACCTGTGTCCAGGTGGAGAAGGAGAGCATGCTTTGCCTTTCATTTCTGCTTTCAGGCTCTGTGGATTTAGCATATTTACGAGGTGAAGAAGACAACTAGAAAGAGACAGCCTTCCAGAGAAGGCAGGTGGGATTACGAGGCATCATACACAGCAGTAAGCAGTATTATCTACACCAACGCTGACCCACTCCTGCCAAGCGGAGTTCTGAGTAATGCAAATAGGAATTTCCCAAGGAAGCTTCCAGGGTGGGAAAGCAGTTCTTGGCTGACCGAGGTTAGCGGATTGGTTTGTTAGGACAGGTAGGTGGCTCCTAAAATGTGCAAAACAGTGGGAAAGGAAGACAGCTAAAGAGTAAGGGAAGGAGAGAGAGCTAGGAGTAAAGGTGTCCCTTTTATTCTTTTCAATTAGAACCAAAGTACTTACAAATCAGAGATCCCATCAGTCTATCCGTCTCTTCTTCCAAAAGACAGCCAGCTTCTCTATGAAACAGGTTCTGAGATAGAGATTTGTGTTCAGGAAGTTTAATGGCACATGAGGGGAGCAGGCTTGGGCAGAGAGAGAAGTTGAACTGTGAAGTAGGGGCAGCAAGAGACATCAGCCACGTGTGCTGGGTGCTCTGCCTTGGGTGAGCCTGCGGGGATGTGCTAATTGGACGTAGGCAGCAGACTCTTAGTACCTTGCAGGAATCAATGATTGGAGACTTCCCCTGGAGAACAGGCACAGACCTGGGCAAGGCCGAACCAGGAGCTGTTCTGTGAGAGCAGTGTCTCACACTGCTCAGAGGACTCAGCTCTGAACCATGAGCAGCCAACATTCCTAGAAGCTGGGAATAAGTGCCTTAGTCCTGAAGGGGTCATCTGAGCTTCAGAAAGTCTGGGTTGGAATCCTAGAACTGTCACTTTAAATGGCTCTGAAGAAGTCATTTGCCCCACTTGGTATTTCAATTTCTCATGTATAAATGTGATAGTTGGAGTAGATGGTGTTGGCTATCCTCCAACTCTAAGGCTCTGTGACTCTAATGGTTGCAAGGTACACATCGGCAGCCGTCATCATCTTTGTGCTGTTTTCTATGTTCTTCTTTCACCATCCGATTTGAAACCTTTTCATGATATTTTCATTTATCCTGCATCTCCACACTCACTCACTCATAAGTAAAAAGCATCGTGCTAAGTACCATGGAGGACAGAAAAAAATGTATCCAAATGTTGTGTTCTCCAAAGACCTATGATGACCCACTGTGGGATAATTAGAACTGCACCAAGTGATTGGTAGATGCAAGTGATTTGGAAGACATTGGAAAAAAATGTAATGGTTGAAGGCAAAGATAATCAGTAAATCATTGAAGGAGTTGCTTTTAGGAAGAAGGTATCTGAAGACTAAATTCTATTAAAAAAATGTACTGTAACCTTATGACAGTATGGAAAGACTGCCCACATAGATACACAAAACCCACATTGAAATCCCAGTTCTACTAATTAATAGTTGAATAACCCTAGTCCCTTAAACTCTCTGAGTTTTTAGTTTCCATTTGTAAAAGGAACAACAGTATACATTCTATTTAATTTGCAGGGGTTTGATGCCATGTAAAGGAATTTGATTTATGCAAAAGCCAGTTATAGCTTGTAAAAAGCAATATAAAATTTACATATTTTAGACTTAAGAATGACGTCATGGGCATCACTGACAGCATAGGAAATTGAAGATTATCTGTGTGACTTTTAGCCAATTGATCTGTAGTGTTTGGTGGTTTTGTGTTGATGTTTTGTGTTGAGCTCAACTGATTGCTAAAACATATCTTAATAACTACTTTATAATAATTCATAAAGTGCTACACAATGGCACCTTATTAACATAAACCACCTTGTTTGGTGTGAAATCCAAAGCAACTGTGGCAAAGCTAGTGCCTAAATATCTAGGGAGGCAAAGTCACGTTTTGCCATTAGAAGCTCCAAGCTTCCTCCATGCGGGATTGAATTTGCAGCTCACTGTCAGGTGCAAAGGCTTTAATGAGTCATTTTCATAGTCCCAACTTCATCCTTGCAGGAATAGAGGCTGTCTGCTCACCAGATCATGGGGTACTGTGGGCTAGTTCTCTTTTGGCTTCATCTTTTTTTTTTAATTTATTTTTTCTTTATGAAATCATTTATTTATTCTGATTTGCTATATATGATGGCAGCATGCAATTCATTTCATGTTACACATATAGAGCACAACTTTTCAAGTCATTGGTTGTACACAAAGTATTTTCACACCATTTGTGTCTTCATATATGTACTTAGGGTAATGATGTCTAACTCATTCCACCATCATTCCTATCCCCTTTCCTGCTCCCTTTCCCTCCATCCCCTTTGCTCTATCTAAAGTTCCTCCATTCCTCCCACGGTCCCTGCACCCCTACCCCCAATCACCATCACACGTCTGCATCCTCAAATCAAACAAAACATTCAGCCTTTGGTTTTTTGGGGTTTGGCTTGCTTCATTTAGCATTATCTTCTCCAGTGCCATCCATTTACCTGCAAATGCTATGATTTTGTTCTCTTTTATTGCTGAGTAATATTCCATTGTATATATATACCATATTTTCCTTATCCATTCATCTACTGAAGGGCATCTAGGTTGGTTCCACAGTTTAGCTATTGTAAATTTTGCTGCAATAAACTTGATGTAGCTGTGTCCCTGAAGTATGCTGTTTTTAAGTCCTTTGGGTATTAACCGGGAGTGGGATAGCTGGGTCAAATGGTGGTTTTATTCCAAGTTTTCTGAGGAAACTCCATACTGCTTTCCAGATTGGCTGCACCAATTTTCAGTCCCACCAGCAGTGTATGAGTGTGCCTTTTCCCCAAATCCTCGCCAACATTTATTGTTGATTGTATTCTTGATAACTGCCCTTCTGACTGCAGTGAGATGAAATCTTAGAGAAGTTTTGATTTGCATTTCTCTAATTGCTAAAGATGTTGAATATTTTTTCATATGTTTGTTGTTCAATTGTATTTCCTCTTCTGAGAAGTGTCTGTTCAGGTCCTTGGCCCATTTTTTGGTTGGGTTATTTGGTGTTTTTGGTGTTAAGAGTGCTTTATATATCCTAGAGATTAGTGCTCTATCCGATCATCTGATTTTATTTATTCAATTTTGTTATATATGACTGCAGAATTACAATTCATATTATACATATAGAGCTCAATTTTTCTTATCTCTGGTTGTACTTTGGCTTTATCTTTGCAGTTCACAAGACAAGGGACTTAACTCAATCCAATCTCTAGTCTCTTCTAGTGCTGACATTCCATGATTATGGGAATATAACCTCAGAAGAAGAAATATAATGAGGCATTGAATATTATAAGCCTGTATATGATTACTTGCCCTTACCTTCTCTTAAAATTCATGTTGCAGCCGGGCTCAGTGGTACATGCCTGAAATCCCAGGGGCTCCAGAGGCTGAGGCTGGAGGATTGCAAGTTCAAAGCCAGATTCAGCAAAATCAATGTGCTAAGCAACTCAATGAGACCCTGTCTCTAAATAAATACAAAATAGGGCTGGGGATGTGGCTCAATGTTCAATTGTCCCAAGATAAAGGTGCATAGCCATTGGAGGAAACAGGGATTCAGTGAAAATTATCAAGAGTGTCATGGTTGTAGCCCTGGTATGCTGCTCAGAAATGACCTTAAGGATCTGCCCCTGAACTGACTCCATGAGAGTCATCCAGTTTATGGTGACGACAATGGAGGGTCCTAGAGACAATAGAAAGAACGTGGCTTTAGGTTTAGAACACACTAAATGTGCAGTGTAGTTCTGCCACTTTCTGAATGTGTGAGTTTGGACAATTTGCTCAAACTTCCCTACCATTAGTTTTCTTATTTATTATACAGCACTTCTAATAGTTGTAGGCATGTGAGGGAGACATATGGGGGGGTAACAGTCATAAAATAAATAAGTATCAGGTAATCAGAAAAAAATGTAGTAAGGTTATAGTAGATGCTGTTTTAACTCCAACATTGCTATCCGGTTGAGATTGGTTTGGAGAATGATATATATAAAATAGAAAGCAACTGGCTAAATTGTAGGACATAAATGTCTTTTGGTAGCATGAAATAACTTTCAGAAATTTTTGAGACTTCCCATTAAAACCAAAGAAGTTTTTGGAACTTCTTCTTTCCAGGCCAAGGGAAAAATAGAACATTCTGGGTAGTGACAGCAGACGTATTTCCCTAGTTAGAAGTATTGTCAAGATTTTGCATGGATGTTTGTGTTAAGATTAGGGAAAAATAGCTGAAACAATGGGCATATAGTTGCTTAGGCTGGTGTACTCAAAAACCTAACATTAACATATACAGAATGAGAGAAGGATGCTAAGAAGTCCCTTCATTTAGGAAAGTATCTTTGTACAAGGAAACAACCACATAGAGCCCTAGTATGGACAATGTGAGATGCAAAAACAGATTAAATTCAGCCCAGAACTACGAACTCAAAAAAGAATTCAAGGCAAGAGTTGTAATTGCCTTAAACAAAACGAAGGGCAAGTTTGGTAACTATTGCTGTGAGTTATATCGAAACTGAATATTACTACATGAGAGCACGTGCCCCCTTTCTGGCCTGTAGGTGGACATATAGTCAAAATTAATTGTTTCTCTCAGCTATAAAAGAGAATAAAATCATTGCATTTGCAGATAAATGGATGGAGTTGGAGAATATAAAGCTAAGTGAAGTTAGCCAATTCCAAAAAACCAAATGCTGAATGTTTTCTCTGCTATAAGGAGGCTGATTCATAGCGGGGTTGGGAGGGGGAGCATGGGAGGAATAGATGAACTCTAGATAGGGAAAAAGGGAGGGTCTGGAAGGGAGGGAGCAAGGGGCTAAAAAAGACGGTGGAATGAGATGGACATCATTACCCTAAGTACACATGTGAAGACATGAATGGTGTGGCTCTACTTTGTGTACAACCAGAGACATGAAAAATTTTTCTCTATATGTGTACTATGAATTGAAATGCATTCTGCTGTCATATATAACAAATTAGAATACATTTTTAAAAAAACAGTGTTTCTTTCCTCTCCCCAGGTTCCCTCTTAGGATTGAATTAAAAAAATAAAATAGTGAAGTGGGAACCAATTCAGTGATGCAAAAAGTTGGTGACAAGCTAGCCAGCCTGTCAGCTTCTTCTCTATACTAACGGAGCTGGTAACATGTGTTTCAAAGGCTCTGCAAATCTTCTTCTAAAACCAGGGTTTGGCAAATGAGTGAGTTTGAGGAACGGCCTTTATACATAATGACTTCGCTTTGTTCTCCTTCCATGTTTTTTGTCTAATTCATCAACCATAACAAGGAACACGCTATGCAAATGCAGATTGATGGGACTCTGACTTCTTTGCCATCATGCAAGGATGTAATGTGCTTTCCCACTGAGGTGCTCCAAGGAGCTCTGAGAGAAAGCCTCCTGAGCCTCTGCCTCCTCAGGAAGACCCCCACACCATCAGCAGTGTTATGGAGATTGGAGTTCTTGTGTGTGAGCCAGGAAACTTGCTTCTATAATGGCAGGCACACTGATGTGATGTCCATTTAATTGGTTGCAAGTGTAAATAATCCCAAAGCTGCTGCTTTGATCTGTCTTTGTTTTCCAAATTCCCACAAAATAAATGGTGGGGAAAGCTGTTTGTTAACAACACTAGAGACACCATGGTAGTCAATTAATATTATTTTCTGTTCAAGTGTTACAAATTCCATGATAATCACGATAATGAGAACAGTGATGGTGACAGTGAATGACAGTAAACAGCAGCAGCAGAAGCCCACAATCAGCTTGGGCTACTCTAGGTCAAAACCAATCACCATAGTTTCAGATGATAAGAAAATGTTAAGAGATGTCTATAAGGAGCCCAAAGTTTCCACATTCATTTTTTTTCATGAATATCCCCCCAAAACCAGTGAGGTCCCTACCACTATTCTTATTTTACCATGGATAAAATATAATAACAAAGATTAGATAAACTGCTGAAGACACCACATCTAGTAAATGGCATATCCATGATTCAACCCCCGACACCCCCAACCTATCACTGCTAGTTTTTTTTTGTTTTTAACCTGTGCACCTTTTAGTACCTTGTTTATCTTCCTTGTAGATTGGAGCCATATCTTTCATTTGGGATTTCCTTGTCAGGGAGCAGAGTCATGTAGGAGTCATGTTTTGGGGGCTTGGATTTTATTTGGCTGTTATTGGGCTTGTCCTAACAGCAGCTACCAGTGACATGCATCTCTGCTGTATTTCACCTGGATGTGGAGGGTGGACTGCTCTCCATCTTATGATTTTCTGATTACTTACTGACCTAGATTGCAGACTAAATACTGAATTGTTGAGATTTTGAAGTCACCAGTAGCTTGGTCTTCAATGCCTGATTTATCCAAAGTAGCAGGCCTAATTCTGTTCTCTATAATAATGTTAACAAGACCAATTAATAACAGCTGATAGGCAACAGTATCTGTAGCATCATATCTGTAGATGGTATTTAAAGCCATAGACTGGATGATTCCATTCACCAAGGGAGCATATAAGTAATTTATATTTTATCTTTGCCCTTGCCTATAATGAAATGTTCACTATGCACAAATACCAAGGGAAACATAAGAAAAGAATAAAAATATTGAATTGAGGCATTTATGCAGGGTTTTAGACAAAGGAGAATCAAGGATCTGGATGCACTATTACCTCAAACATAGGTGTTTGGAGATTGAGTACTTAGAACCAAACATACTAGCCAGACACTAGGCTTAATCTCCAGGCCTGACTCAATCTAGCCCAGGATAGCAAGCTTCCAGTCTCAGTCTTGCCAACCTTTTGGATAATACCTCCTGGGGAGGCACATGTCCCATCTCTTGTGAAACAGCCTGGGATGTAGGTACTTTTTTTTTTTTCATAAATTATAGCAAGTTGATGGAAAAAAAGAAAAACTTGGAGAGCACAAAGCATGAGTGAGAACCTGAAAGAACACTACTATCACCTGTCCTAAAAACAAAAGAGATTCAAAACAATGATCTAAGCTTCCACTTTCCACAGAAAGTGAAAATAAAAAGAAGTTAAGGGGGATCCAAGATGGTGGGCCAGAGGGAGGCAGCATTCTGTGTGGCTCCATGACCTGGAGTGAGAATACTGCTTCTCTGCAAGCAATATTCCTGCCCCAGTGCAAACATGCAAGAGTCACCATGCCCCTCCAGGGCTCCAGGGCTCAGTGTCAGAGTAGGTCTCCCAACTACTTGCCCATCCAGGACTATCAGGTACCCCAGCGAGACCATCGGTGGCAGCACCTGTACAGAACTTTCAGCGACCTACCTAAGCAGAAATCACAGACACCGCTCCCAAAAAGCACACCCAGCAGCTTCCAGAACTCTGACTGCCAGTCCCATGTGGACCCCTATCTACCAACCTGGGGCTCCCCTGGTCACCATCATCTTGGAACTCTGGTGCAACAGAGATAGTCCCCGACATGCAGTAGCCTGCCTGCACCCAGAAACTTCACACAGGCTCTGAAGACAGCCGACAGCCACACACTGCACACCCCAGAGCTCGTCTCTGAACTCATGGTCCAACGCCGTCGCCCAGCTCCCCCCACCTGATCCGACATCCCATCAAAGCAGGCGCCTCCATCATGGGTCACCTTCATCACCATCTTCAGTGGGGACAATGCCCAGTTTGGAACTCCGGCTGGTCAGGTACCCAGTTTCTAACTCCCCGCTTTCCCAGCAGCCACTACCCTGGCACAGTGACCCCCTGGTTACCTTCACCATCTTGAGAGTGGAGATACCAGCTAACAACCGAGTTCCCCAACTATGGATGAGAAGGGAAACAGGAAAGATACTGATCTCCAACCAAAACAATACCTGCTTCTTCCTTTAAGATTTTTTTCCTCTCCCTCTCTATTCTTCCACTTCACATCCCCAACATGTGAAACCAAGTACTTTGCATGAATTAGGATTTTGAAGACTGGATTGTCTGAATAGTGTATTACAATTGTACTGTATATATTTTTTATTTTTTCCCACCAATTTCTATTATTTTAGCATCTTTTTCTTGATATATATGTGTGTTTGTTTTATGTTTGCTACTGTCTTCCCACTTCTCTACCCAAAATTACTTTCTCTCCCTTTTCCTGCTACTAATCTTCCTCTTTAGAGTTCTTTTTAATACTTCCTAAGATATAATAGCTCTATATCCTCACCTCCTACCTCCTCAGCATATTATCCTACTCCTCAACTCTGGTTCATTGTCCACCATCAGAAACTATAAACCCTCTTAAAAACCTACTGAGTATATTATAGATAATAATTGAATTCACCATTTCTATATATTGTGACCAAACTGTAAACATCTTAATAGCAAACATTTGTTTTTAGGGTATATATTATTTATATTGGGATTTGTTAACATTATCTTTCACCTCAAAGGAGAGGTACTGGATCCCTACAGGGACACTATAAGCCTATAGCATAAAAACAGTAATGACTAGGATCCACAGTGCTAGAAGGGAAGACACACAAGCAATATGAAAAGACAAGGGAAGAAAGTGCCCCAAACCACATTATTAGAATCCATGACCACCACAGCAGAAGAAACAACAGAAGGAGGTCAGGATGTATATAATTAAAATGTTCTGCAAATTAAAGGATAATATAAGAGAGCAAATACAGGCAGCAGAAGATCATTTTGACAATGAGCTACATAAACAAATACAGGAAGGAAAATATACTTCAGTGGGGGAAATAGAGGTTCTAACAAACAAACAAACACCAATCCTTGAATTGAAAGAAACAATAAACCAAATTAAAAGCTCAATTGAAAGCATCACAAACAGATTAGACCACTTGGAAGACAGACCACAGATAATGAAGACAAATATATAATCTTGTGAAGAATATGAACTACACAGTGAAAATGGTAAGAAACCATGAGCAAAACCTTCATGAAATATGGGATAGCATGAAAAGATCAAATTTAAGAGTTATCAGGATAGATGAAGGCATAGAGATCCAAACCAAAGGAATGAGAAATCTACTCAATAAAATAATATCAGAAAATTTTCCAAACTTGAAGAATGAACTGGAAAACCAAATTCAGGAGGGTTACAGGATGTCAAATATACAAAATCACAACAGATCCACACCAAGACACATTATAATGGAAATGCCCAACATACAGAATAAGGAGAGAATATTAAAAAGGCATGAGGGAAAGGAATCAGATTACATATAGGGGGAAACCCATTAGATTATGTACAGGTTTTTTCAATCCAAACCCTGAAAGCTAGAAGATCTTGGAACAGCATATACCAAGCTCTTAAAGAAAAAGTATGCCAATCAAGAATCTTGTATACAGCAAAATTAAGCTTTAGATTTGATGATGAAATAAAAACCTTCCATGATAAAAAAAAAGTTAAAAGAATTTACAAGTCGAAAGCCTATACTATAGAACATCCTCAGCAAAACATTCCATGAAGAGGAATTGAAAAACAATGAAAATCAGCAAAAGGAGTTATTACACTAAAGGAAAAACTAATCAAAGGAAAAACCAAATATACCAAAAATAAACAAAAATGGCTGGGAATACAAATCATGTCTCCATAATAACCCTGAATATTAATGGCATAAACTCACCAATCAAAAGACGATAGAATGGCAGATTGGATTTCTTTAAAAAGACACAACAATATGCTGCCTCCAAGAGACTCATCTCATAAGAAAAGCTATCCACAGACCAAAGGTGAAAGGTTGGGAAAAATCATACCACTCACATGGACTGCAGAAGCAAGCAGAGGTTTCCATTCTCATATCAAATAAAGTAGAGTTCAAGCCAAAGCTCATCAAAAGGGATAAAAAAGGATATTTCATACTGCTTAACGGAACCATACACCAACAAGGCATGACAATAATAAATTTATATGCCCCAAACAATGGAGCATCTACATTCATCAAACAAACTCTTCACAAGTTCAAGAGTCAAATAAACCACAACACAATAATTCTGGGTGACTTTAACACACCTCTTTCACCACTAGATAGGTTGTTGAAACAAAAGCTGAACAAAGAAACTTTAGAACTCAATAATACAATCAATAACTTAGACTTAACATATATAATATTTCATCCTTCAGTGAATGAATACACTTTTTTCTTAGCAGCATATGGGTTCTTCTCTAAAATAGACTGTATATTATGCCACAAAGCAACTCTTAGCAAATTTTAAAAAGTAGAGGTTCTACCCTGCATTCTATCAGATAATAATGGAATGAAATTAGAAATCAATGAAAAAATAAAAATTAAAGCTACTCCAACACCTGGAGACTGAATAATATGCTACTGAATGAAAATGGGTTGCAAGACATCAAGGAGGAGATTAAAAAATTCTTAGAGGTGAATGAGAACACAGATACAATGTACCAAAATCTATGGAACACAAAGAAGGCAGTACTAAAAGGAAAGTTCATTGCACAGAGTTCATCCCTTAAAAGAAGAAAAAGTCAACAAATAAATGGCTTAACATTATATCTCAAAGCTCTAGAAAAATGAGAACAAATTAACATCAAAAGCAGTAGAAGACAGGAAATAATTAAAATCAGAGCTGAAATCAATGAAATTGAAACAAAAGAAACAATTGAAAAAATTGACAAAACAAAAAGTTGGTTCTTTGAAAAAAATAAATAAAATTGACAAACTCTTAGCCATGCTAATGAAGAGAAGAAGAGAGAGAACTCAAATTACTAACATACTTGATGAAAAAGGAAATATCAAAACAGACACTACAGAAATACAGAAGATAATTAGAAATTATTTTGAAAACTTGTTCTTCAATAAAATAGAAAATATTGAAGGCATTGAAATTTTCAAGAGTAATATGATTTGCATAAATTGAACCAGGATGATATACACAATTTAACAGATCAATTTCAAGCAATGAAATAGAAGATGCCATCATATGCCTACCAACCAACCAAGAAAAGCCTAGGACTGGATGGATATACATCTGAGTCCTACAAGACCTTTAAAGAAGAACTAATACCAATACTCTTAAATTTATTTCAGGAAATAGAAAAAGAGACAGCACTTCCAAACCTATTCTATGAGGCCAATATCATCTTGATTCTAAACCCAGGCAAAGACACATAAAAGAAAGAAAACTTTAGACAGATATCTCTAATGAACATAGATGCAAAAATTCTCAATAAAATTCTGGCAAATTAAATACAAAAACATATCAAAAAGATAGTACACCATGACCAAGTGGGGTTCATCCCAGGGATGCAAGGTTGGTTCAACATACAGAAATCGATAAATGTAATTCATCACATCACAGACTTAAGATAAGAATCATATGATCCTCTCAATAGATGCAGAAAAGACATTTGACAAGATATAGCACCTCTTCATGTTCAAAACACTAGAAAAACTAGGGATAACAGGAACATATCTCAACATTGTAAAAGATGTCCATACTAAGCCCTAGGCCAACATCATTCTATATGGAGAAAAATTGAAAGCATTCCCTGTAAAAACTGGAACAAGTCAGGGATGCCCTCTTTCACCACATCTATTTAACATAGTTCTTGAAACACTGGAGCAATTAGACAGATGAAAGAAATTAAAGGGATATAGACAGGAAAAAAAAAGAACTCAAATTAGGACTATTTGCCAATGATATAATTCTATACCTAGAAGACCCAAATAAATTCCATGAGAAAACTTTTAGAACTAGTAAATGAATTCAGCAAAGTAGCAGAATACAAAATCAATACCCATAAATCAAAGGCATTTCTGTATATCAGTGACAAATCCTCTGAAAGGGAAACAAGGAAAACAACCCCATTTACAATAGCCTCAAAAAAAAAAAAAAACTTGATAATCAACCTAACAAAAGAGGTGAAAGGCCTCTACAATGAAAACTACAGAATGCTAAAGAAAGAAAGTAAAGAAGACCTTAGAAGATGGAAAGATCTCTACTGTTCTTGGATAGGCAGAATTAATATTGTCAAAATGACCATACTACCAAAAGCACTATACAGATTTAATGCAAATCCAATCAAAATCCCAGTGACCTTCCTCACAGAAATAGAAAAAGCAGTCATGAAATTTATCTGGAAAAATAAGAGACCCAGAATAATTAAAGCAATCCTTAGCAGGAAGAGTGAAGCAGGTAGCATCACTATACCAGACTTTAAACTATACTACAGAGCAATAATAACAAAAAAAAGCCTGGCATTGGTATCAAAATAGACTGGTAGACCAATAATACAGAATAAAGGACAGAGACTAACCCACATAATTACAGTTATCTTGTATTAGACAAAGGTGCCAAAAACCTACATTGGAGAAAAGATAGCCTCTTCAACAAATGGTGCTGGGAAAACTAGAAATACATATGCAACAAAATGAAATTAAAGCCCTATCTCTCACCATGCACAAAACTCAACTCAAAGTGGATCAAGGACCTAAGAATTAAAACAGAGACCTTGCATCCAATAGAAGAAAAAGTAGGCCCCAACCTCCATCATATTGGATTAGGCCCCTACTTCCTTAATAAGACTCCTATAGAATAAAAATTAAAATCAAGAATTAATAAGTAGAATGGATTCAGATTAAAAAGCTTCTTCTCAGCAAAAGAAACAATCAGTGAGATGAATAGAGAGCCTATAGATTGGGAGCAAATTTTTACCACTTGCACATCAGATGGAGCACTAATCTCTAGGGTAGATAGAGAACTCAAAAGATTAAACACCCCCCCCCAAAATAACCCAATCAATAAATGGGCCAAGGAACTGAACAGATACTTCTCAGAAGAGGATATATAATCACTCAACAAATATAAAAAAATATTCACCATCTCTAGAATGAGAGAAATGCAAATCAAAACTACTCTGAGATTTCATCTCACTGTAGTCAGAATGGCTGCTAATAAGAATACAAACAACAATAAGTGTTGGTGAGGATGTGGGGGGAAAGGCACACTCATATATTGCTAGTGGAACTGCAAAATGGTGCAGCCAATACGGAAAGCAGTTTGGAAATTCCTTGGAAAACTTGGAATGGAACCACCCTTTGACTATCCCACTTCTCAGTATATACCCAAAGGACTTAAAAACAGCATACTACAGGGACACAGCCACATCAAGTTTATTGCAGCACAATTCACAATAGCTAAACTGTGGAACCAACCTAGATGCCCTTCAGTAGATGAATGGATAAAGAAAATGTGGTATATATATATGATATACACACACATACACACACACACACACACACATACACACACTCTCTTTCACACACACACACACAATGGAATATTACTCAGCAATAAAAGAGAACAAAATCATGGCATTTGCAGGTAAATGGATGGAGTTGAAGATGTAATGCTAAGTGAAGTAAGCCAATACCCCCCCCCCCAAGAAAAAACAAATGCCAATGTTTAAGGAGACTGATCATAGTGAAGTTGGGAGGAGGATCAAAGGAAGATTAGATGAACTCTAGATAGGGCAAAGGGATGGGAGGGGAAGGGAGGGAGTAGAAGAGGTAGGAGGATGAAAACAACAGTGAAATGAGATGGACATTATTACCATAAGTACATGTATGAAGACATGAATGGTGTGAAACCAGAGATATGAAAAATTGTAATATGAACTGTAATGCATTCTGTTGTCATATATAACAAATTAGAATTTTTAAAAAAGGAAGTTAAACCAGAAATGCTAAAGGAAAAATGTAACAGCAAACAGAATCTCTTCCAAGCATCCAAGCATGCACCTATTGTCTCTAGGGAGTGACTTGGGAAGCTGAGAGAAGGATCTTGAGTTCAAAGTCAGTCTGGGCAGCATAGCAGCACCCTGTCTAAATAAATAAAACCAAAACCAATGAACAAAAAAACCTCAAAGTGACTAAAGTGAAAAGGAGAAAAATGATGGAAAAAATTAATTAAACCAATGAATGATATGATATTATTTGAAATTGTCAATAAAATTGGTAAAGCTCAAGATGGACAAAACAGGAAATATAAAACTGAAAAGATATAATATAAATATCCAGCATTAAAGAGGAAACATCAACAAAGGTCTTACAAGCATTGAAAGGATAATAAGCCTGTCAGTTCCTTGGCCATTCATTTACTGGATTATTTGGGGTTTTTGTTTTTGTTGTTAAATTTTTTGAGTTCTTTATATATCCTGAAGATTATTGCTGTATTTGAGGTGGGGTGCAAAGATTTTTCTCCCATTCCATAGGCTCTCTCTTAACATTCTTGATTGTTTCCTTTGCTGTGAAGAAGCTTTTTAGTTTCATACCATCCCATTTATTGGTTCTTGATTTTACTTCTTGCACTTTAAAGAGTCTTTTTGAGGAAATTGTTTCCTAAACCGACATGCTAGAGAGTTGTACAATCAATAACAAATATATGAAAAATGTTCAACATCTCTATCAAGAGAAATGCAAATTAAAACTATATTGAGATTTCATCTCACTCCAGTCAGAATGGCAATTATCAAGAATACAAGTAACAATTTATGTTAGCAAGGATATAGGGGAAAAGGTACACTCATGCATTGTTGGTGGCAGTGCAAATTGATGCAACACTCTGGAAAACAGTATGGAGATTCCTCAGAAAACTTGGAAGGAAACCACCTTTTAACCCAGCTATCCCACTCCTTGGTACATCCCCAAAGGACTTAAAATCAGCTTACTATAGTGATACAGCCACATCAATGTTTATAGCAGTTCAATTCACAATAGCTAAGCTATGGAACCAACCTAGATGCCCTTCAACAGATGAATGGATAAAGAAAATGTAGTATATATACACAATGAAGTTTTACTCAGCTATAAAGGAGAATGAAATTATAGCATTTGCTGGAGACTATCATGCTAAGTGAAATAAGCCAATCCCCAAAAAACTAAAGGTTGAATATCCTCTCTGATATGCTGATGCTAACATATAATAAGAATGCTGAGGAATAAATAGAGGCACTTTGGATTTAAAAACGGGTAATGAAGGAATGGGAGGGGAAATCGGAATAGGAAAGACAGTAGAATGACTTGGACATAGCTTTCCTATGTTTATATACAAATACATACCTAGTATAACTTCCATATCACGTATAACCAAAAGAATGGGAGATTATACATACAGTAGTATGTCAAAATACATTCTACTGTCATGTAAAACTAAAAGGAACAAATAAAAAAATTTTAAAAAGAAAAAGATAATAAATAAATATTGTGAAATTTATTACAATAATACATTTAATAATATAGGTGAGTTGGACAAATTTTTGAAAGACAGAAAGTACCAAATCCAACTGGAGAAGTATATAAACAAAACCCCTTATACTCATTAAAGAAATCGAATTTGTAGTTAAATCCTTCCCACAAGAAACCCTCAGCCAAAATGTATTTATTGCTAAGCTATGCCTAACATTTAAGGAGGAAGTAATACCAAATTACAATTATCATAAATGAAATATGATCAATAGCTTACTCACAGACATTTAAAGGATAAGAGAGACTTATCTGTAGAAAATTTTAAGTAAATGTTAATAGACAAATTAATATAGGGAATACATTTGACAAATGAAAAAAAATGTTTTTTAAAGTTCAATTTACCAAAACTAAACTTTAGAAGGAATTGAATTACTCAGGAATAAATATAACCAGAGGTGAAACATCTCTACAAGTAAAATTATAGAATGCTAAAGAAAGAAATAGAAGACACCAGAAGATGAAAAGAACTGTTCATGGATAGGCAGAATTAATGACCATACAATCAAAAGCAACCTACAGATTCAATGCAATCCCCATCAAAATACCAGTAAAACTCTTTGCGGAACTAGAAAAAAATAATTGTAAAAATTCGTACGGAAGAACAAAAGACCTAGAATAACCAAAGCAATTCTGAGCAAAAAAGAGTCAAGCAGAAAGCATCATAAAACCAGACTTTAAATTGTTCTACAGGGTCATTTTAACAAAAAAAAAAGCATAGTACTGGCATAAAAATAGACATGTAGACAAATGGAACAGAACAGAAGACAAACAGACAAGCCCACACAGCTCCAGTCAATATCAAGCATTAAAGAGGAAACCTTCTCGACAAATGTCTCAAAAACATACATTGAAGAAAACCCAGCCCCTTTAACAAAAGATGCTGAGAAAATTGGATATCTATATATATTAAAAAAATGAAACTAGACCCCTGTCTCTCACCCTGCACAAAAGTAAGCTCAAAATGTATCAAAGATCTGGGCCTGGGGTTGTGGCTGTGCAGTAGAACGCTTGCCTCACATGTTTGAGGCACTAGGTTTGATCCTCAGCACCACATAAAAAGAAATAAACAAAATAAAGTTATTAAAAAATACATTTTTTAAAAAAATGTCAAAGATCTAGGAATTAGACAGGAAACTTTGCAACTGCTAGAAGAAAACATAGAGGAAATACATCAACATCTAGGCATAAATAGCAACTTTCTCAAGAGGACTCCTATAGTTGAGGAAGTAGCACCAAGAGTTAAAAAGTGAGATAGCATTGAATTTAAAACCTTTAGTACAGCAAAGGAAACAATTGAGAGCATGAAGAGCGAGCCTACAGAACAAGAGAAAATCTTTCCCAGCTCTTCTCCTGACAGAGGATTAATATCCAAAAATGTATGAATAGAGAAAAAAAATTAAGACACACACACACACAAGAAAAAAAAAACCCACAATCAATAATGGGGAAAGTGAACTAAACAGACATTTCCTTAAAGAAGAAGTAAAAATGGCTAAGAATTACATGAGAAACAAAAATATTTAACATCTTTAGCCATCAGGAAAATGCACATCAAAACTACACTGAGATTTCATCTCACAGCAGTCATCAAGAATACAAATAGCAATAAATGCTGATTGGAAGATGTGAGGGGAATGGTACCCTTACACATGGTTGGGTGGGACTGTGAATTAGTACTGTCACTAAGGAAATCAGTATGGTGGTCCTCAAAAGATTAGGATTGGAACCATCATAAGACCCAGTTATATCACCCCTCAGTATTTATACAAAAGAATTAAAGTCCGCACACTATAGTGAGATGTACATATACATGTTTATAGCAGCACAATCACAATAACCAAGTTATGGGACCATGCTAGGTGAATAAAGAAAATGTGGCATATATACACACCAGAGTCTTATTCAGCCACAAAGAAAAACAAGATTGTGTAAGTTGTGGGAAAATAGAACTGCAGAGCATCATTTTAAATTAAATAAACCAGACTCAGAAAGTCAAGGGTGAAATACTTTCTCTCATATGTAGAAACTAGACAGGAAAAAGGAGGGAAAGATATCTCATGAAAATGGAGAGCAGAGAAAATACTCTCTATAGTAGAGAAAATAGATCAGGGGAGGGAGGGAAAGATGGTAAGGGAGGTACTGGGGAACAAAACTGATCAAATGGTGTTACGTGTATGTACAGGTATGTGCAATAAAGTCCTATTCTGTAATTATGCACCAATAAGAATTTTTCATGAAACTCTTGATACTTCTATAATTTTTTAATTTAATCTAAAATCTAAAATCCTTTGACAAAGTAAATTTCAAGCCAAGATGGTAAAGTTATGAAGTTTACAGAATACACATCAATCTTACACAAACTCAAAAAATATTTCTTACCAATCCATTTTTATGAGATCAGAATTACCCGGGAATCAAATCCTGAAAATATATTTCAATAATAATAATAATAATAATAATAATAATAATGGCAAATATGGTTCATAAATATAAATAAATAAAAATGGAAGTTTGTTAACAAAATATTAGCAAATTAAAGTTAGTAATATAAAGAGAATTATGTATTGTGACTATGTGTGTTTTTCTTCCAGAAATGTGAATTGACTTCATGGTTTAAAATAAAGCAATTTAATTCAATACATTAAGAGAATGAGGGTGGGGGAGCATGGGAGGAATGGAGAAAGTTTGGATAGAGCAACGGAAAAGAGGGGGAAGGGAGGAGGCATAGGAGTAGGAAAGATGGTGGATTGAGATGGTCATCATTACCGTAGGTACATGTATAAAGTCACAAATGGTGTGATTCTACTTTGTGTACAACCAAAGAAATGAAAAATTGTGCTCCGTATGTATACTATGAATTGAAATGCATTCTGTTGTCATGTGTAACAAATGTAGAACAGATAAATAAATAAATAAAACTTTTAAAAAGAAAAAAAAAAGAGAATAGAGAAGGAAAAAAAATATCATGTAACTACTTCATACCTTCAGGAACCACACCTGATAAAATTCAACACGATTCATGATAAATGAGAGAAAATATTTGATCCTTAACTTTCTTGAGTTTGCTTATTTCACTTAGCATATGCTCTCTAGTTCCATTCATTTACTAACAAGTGACACAATGTCACTTCTCTTTATGGCTGAGTAAACCTCCATTGTGGTTATATACCACATTTTCTTTACCATTCATCTGTTGACAGGCATGAAGCTAAACCAGAGTAAACGTAAAAATCGGATGGGTCAGATCTCACAAGGATAGAGAGAAGATCAGAGAAGTCAAAGAAGGAGATTGAAGGGTAGGGAGGAAGGACAAGAAAGGGGAAGAAATGCCAACTATATTTGATAGAATTACACTATGTACATGTATAAATATACCATGGTGAATTTCACCTTTATGTATAACTGCTATAAGCACCAAATAAAAATGAATAAATACAGACAAGGTGGCCTAGTGGTTAAAAGCCATGGACTGCTAAAAATGAATAAATAAACAGAAGGCACAGGGCTGGGGTTGTGGCTCAGAGGTAGAGCACTTGCCTAGCATGTGTGAGGTACTGGGTTCGATCCTCAGCACCACATAAAAATAAAACAAAGGTATTGTGTCCATCTACAACTAAAACATAAATTTAAAAAAATAAATAGAAGGCAGATCAGTAGAATAGAGAAAGGAGAATTAGGGATGAGTTAAAAAGGAAAAGAGAAAGTACCAGTGACTGAAATGGAACAAGTTAAGAGCCATGCAAATACGATTATGTCAAAATGAACCAAACTATTGTGTATAGCTAAAATACACTAATAAAAGCATATTAAAAAGAGAAAAACTAACAAGTGATAATCTAGGAACAGAAAATGATTTGTGTTTTCATTTATATAAAGTCTAAGAACAGGTAAAAAGTACTCTATGTTTATAAAATTCAGGAAAACGCTTGCTTATGGTGGGAGTGGAGGTTGGGCAGGGAGATTGGGTAGAAAGAGATGTGAGGAAAATGAGTATAATGATGGAACTCTGGGTGGTGGTTTGTAGGAGTGTTTAAAATTATTGAAACTCTTCAAACCATCACATCAAAGAGGCCAGAAAGGGCCAGGGGGAGAGGGACCCAGAGAAGGTGAACAATGGGTAAGAGGAGGGAAGTGGTTCTAATGCTACCGAGCACAATAGGGAAAATGCAGTCTGACACAACTAATTACACAATCAACATGAGAGGCAGAGTTCAAAGACCTCCAGGACATAAAAATGATAATATTTGAGGTGATGCAAATGAATTTCCCTGATTTGATTATTTCACATTGGACACATGTATCACATTATAAGACCAATAAATAAGTACAGATATTACATATTAATTAAAAAATAAAAATAATCATCAAAAGAAACATGCAAGGCCTGGGTATTTGATTAAGCCCACATGCAGCACACACAGACACAGATACACTGACTTGCTTGTGATAAAAAAATGAGTCACTGAAATTTAGGAAGGTGGAAGTGGCAGTGGTGACATAATAATTTAAAAGCTAAAGAGCCGGGCAAGGGGTACACACCTGTAATCCTAGCAGTTCAAGAGGCTGAGGCAGGAGGATCTCGAGTTCAAAGCCAGCCTCAGCAAAAGTGAGGTGCTAAACAACTCAGTGAGACCCTGTCTCTAAATAAAATACAAAATAGGGCTGGGGATGTGGCTCAGTGGTTGAGTGCCCCTGAGTTCAATTCCCAGTACCCCCTCAACCTCCACACACACAAAAAAAGATAAAGAACTTTTATCTTTAGCAAAAACAGAACCCCATGGGCTACATTTACCAAAACAACAACAACTAGGTAACATACAAATAGATGGGGACAAATCACCTGCAGCCATGGGAACTGTAGGTTCTAGCACGAGAAAGCAAAGGCCCAAACAGGGAGCTCCACCAACCTGAGAGCACAGGAATCCTAAAGGTTCAGTGTGGGATAGAGGGGCGGGGTGGGGCGGTGGACAGGTCTGAGGACAGCAGCTGAAGCTGGAAGCAGTTTTCCCCAGTGCACTCGAGGTGAGTGCAAGGTGCCTCTCTAAAGCTTACAGTCCCATAAAAGTGTAACCCCAGGGCTCCCTCCCAGGACAGGGCGCAATACTGAGGATCAACACTTAGGGGTAAAATCAAAATTAAGCAGAATACATAATTTTTTTTTTTTAAAGATAAGGTGCAAAGAGAAGTGGGAGAGGGGATATATTCAGAAGCTCTCAATGCATGAACTCAACATAAAAACGTGTGTGAGAAATCGATTGCTCTACAAAGCTACCTCAAGACAAAAGAGAATGAGGATCGACAAATCTCCTTACAGACAATAGAATCATGTCAGAAAGAAACTGTTTTTAAAAAGCAAAGCTGTAAAAATAATGTTCAAATAAATTAAAATGCATTAATGTGGTACAAAATATGAGAGGACTGCATAAGTCAGAATGTGGAAAACTCAGAACCTGGGTGAAAAAGTCAGAAATAAAATGAAAAAATCAGGTAGAAATAAAGACGAAACTGTAAGGAGCACAAGTGTGAATAATCCTAACACATAACCCCTGAGAAAAAAACAGAAAGCACAACGGGGTAGGGAGTTAAATCAGAAAGAAATGAAGAGATTAAAAAAGCATTTTGGAGAAAATGACAAATAATAAAGATAGACACAGAGAACCCAGCACACCAGTGATAAGTGTTCTCAAAGAAGAAAATCCAGGCAAAGGAAAAAAAACAAACATTAAAATCAAGAAAAACATTCCTAAAATAAAAAGCATTTGAAAACCACATATTGAAAAAGCACACCATATGTTTGAGAATATCAAGACAAAATTATGATCACAAAGGATGTGTTCTAAAGATATAAATCTTTTAAAAATTAAGTCATAAATATCTAGAGCAGAAAAAATACATTACTTAGGAAATTAAAAATTATTATGTAATCAGACTTATATACCAGAATAAAATTGAGTCACTTATTTAATATCTCAGTGAAAGACAAGGTAAGACAATTGTTTTCTACCTGAATAAATTTACTTTCAAGTATTACTGGTACAAAGGCACTATTGCTGACATTAAGAATGAAAGAATTCTGTTCCCCTGAGCCCTTCCAAAGAATTTACTAGAGACTGAGCTTCAGACAAACAAAAAGAATCAAGAGAAACAGGAGACCTGGAGGTGACACTAAGTATACACATGCTTATAGAACTGAGATTAAACAGGGTTAAGAAGGAGATAGAATAGTATGGAATGGATATGTGCTCTTATGATGTAGAAATAGTATAATTATAAAAATATGAGGAAGAATGAGGATAACATACACAAAAGGTTTTAGCTGCTTTGAATCATAATTGGTGGAGGTATTATTAATATTATTATTCTAAGATTATTGTATGTACAACAAAGGATAAAGCAAATGAATAAGTATGGGGCAACCTAATTCTATCATCCTCGTATCCTTGAAAGCCAGGATTTTAGTATGAATGAAAGGAGATACTTATGCAACTTAGAAGTTGAAGAAATGCCAGATAGTCATGGGTTTAAATGGAAAATATCAGTATGAATATATAAGTTCATTATGTGTGTTGTGTCTGTGTATAGATTATATCCACTATCTTCCATCTGTCACAAAAACACATGTGTATGTCATCTATACACATCCCACTAGCAATCAGTATCTTTGATGTCCATGTTGTGGTCTTCAATTGTTATTCCCATTTTAAAGCAAACGGATATAGGGCTTCTCAGGAAAATTCTCAAGATGATCCTGGACTACTTTGCTGTACCAGATAGTATACAAGCTATGAAAGATTACCAGGGACAAGTCAGTCAAGAGGACCCAGGAATCAACATGGAAACGTTCTCTATTGCCAAAGAGGAGACACTTTGAGATTCAATCAAGAAAAGAATTTTAATGATTTGAAACCCATCAAATATTTCTAAATCCACAGATGTATTTGCAATTAGTCACATTCAAGGATGACAGTATATCAAGTCATTAGCTTGAAAACTGGGCAAATAGAACATTTATTCTTTCTTAAATGAAATGTACCACTGAGTAACAAAATATTTGATGAGGACAACTGTTTTCTTATTCAATCAGTTCAGTTTTTAAATGTAAAATGAAGTGCAGGTAAGCATCCCTAATCCAAATATCTGGAATCCAAATGCCCCCAAATCCAAAACTTTCTGACTGCCAACATGATTCCACAAGGGGAAAATTGTATACTAGATCTTATATAATGGGTCACAGAAAAAATACTGGCTCAGAGAAAACTATTATATAAAATTACCTTCAGGCTACTTGTGTAAGATTACAGGAGACATAAATAAATTGTGTGCTTAGACTTAGGTCCCATCCCCAAGATACCTAATTATATATATTCAAGTATTATAAAATCTGAAAAAATAAATCCCAAATCTAAACCATATTGTCCCAAGCATTTTGGATAAGGGACTCTCAATCTGTAACAGATTAACATGTCACCAACTCCTAATGAAGAAATGAATCTAGATATTGATCATCAGTGACTACTAACACCAAAAAAAAAAAAGTCTCTGTAATGCTTTAATGAAAGAACACATCACCATGTCTCACCAAAGGGACTGTATCTGAGCCGGTCAGGACTGATCCAGTTTTTCGATTTGCAAGAAATACCGAGGAAAAACAAGAATCCTGAACCTGGGTGAAAAAAAATCAGTATACTGTAAGGACAAGAGAGAGAAGGACAGAGAAAGCAGATCAGAGGGAGTTTCAAAGACAAATCAAGTTTTTAAAAATATGTAAGGTTTAATGGGAGCCTGTAGGGATGCACACTTGGGTGATAAAACCTTAAAGGAATGCAAGGGCACGCTTACTATACAAACATCAGGTAGTGGCCAACTTTGGAGAAATGGCACCGTGACTGGGATGAAGGGTGTGTAGGGGCCCCTTGGGAAGCTTCCAAGTTTCTTTCTTGGTCTGTGTTTGTGTATCTTTTCTGTGATGCTTTAAATGAGCTGTCTCCCAAGAAAAATATCTGCCCCGTTAGGAAAGTGTATATAAACAATCAAAATAAACTTTTATTTGCTGGGATGGAAAGACAGAGCCCAACTTCTACATCCAAAAAACAAGATTAAAACCAAGGCAGTCTTGAAGCTTATGTCAGGACCCTCACTATCAATCTGTGAGCAATATAACACATGCCTTACTTATGCTACTCCACCCTAACATGGACTCGCTCCACTGGGGCCTGACTCTCCCTTTGTCCCCAGCAATTAGCACAGTTTACACTTGAGTGGTCATCGTTTTGACCTGCCCTAAGTCTCGGCATCCGGACTCCATCACCCACCATCTGTGCAGTTGCCAGGAGGACTTCCCAGCGTCTCTCCAGCAAACACCGGAAGTGGGTCTTGGCCACAGGCCTAACCTGTGACAGGTGGCCAAGGGACAGAGTCTTCTGTCATTCATAGTCTCAAGGACCAGAATGGATCAAAAAAACAGCTACAGATTTGGTTGTCTGAATCCTTTCTTATTTTTTGCCATGAGAGAAAAGAAGACAAAGTAGGGGGGAAAGGGGAAGAGGAAGAGACAGGAGGGTGTGGAAAAGAGACCAAGAGGGCAAATAGCAGAGAGAAAACGTAAAGAGAGAAAAATGCAGATAAAAGAGAGAACAGTAGGAAGGAGAAAAGAGGAAAGGGAGAATTTGTGAATCAACCATGGACGATAAAGGGGTACTCAGGGTCAGAAGAGTGTGACTGAACATTCCTTCTGAATAGGGGTGGCCATTGCTGGTTACGTGGTACTCTGTGCTGTCACTAAATAGTTTCAGCATTAAATAAAATACACACAATCTTTAAGGGGGTTTGCTCCTCATCCTTATCTAAATATTTATTTGTGGAAGTGGTTTCCATAGTAACTGAGAAACAACAGAAATTCCCACCAACTCCGCAACCGACCAGAAAAAAACGTGACACTATCATTTTGAGATTCTGGGGAGCCAGCGGTCAGACTGGGACAACACTGACATCAGCAAGCTGAGAAGGCAGCCCCAAACTTGGGAGGTGAAGTTCTTGGTCAGCATCTCCGGCCTCCCTCTCACACAGTGGCACTGGCCATTGGGAAAATGGATTCTGTGGTTTGGGACCAGGTGGGAGAGAAAAGATACTCAGTCTCCACAACTCGGCAGGGTCTTTAACTGGCCCCAAAGCTAAATGCATTGTCTCACCAACCTGGCTTGTCTATATGAGGTTCTTACTCTCCCAGAATCTGCCAGAGAGAATACCAAGAGACCCACAACCGTGTGCCCAAACTCATTCCTGGTGGAAAGAGGTCCAAGATAAGGCATGGGTCGGGAAGACAAAATTTTGTCACTAACGATTCAGCAGCAACATTTGCCAGTGAATTGTTTATTATTTAATTATTTTAGTAGTTGGTATTGAACCCAATTTAATGAGAGCATGTAGGAATGCACACTTGGGTGATAAACCTTAAAGGAATGGTGATAAAACCTTAAAGCACCCTTGGTTCTTTACCACCAAGCTACATCCCCAGACCTTTTTATTTTTTCCATTTTGAGACAGTATCTCACTGAGTTAGTAAAGGCCTTTGCTAAGTTGCTGAGGCTGGCCTCAAACTTGCAGTTCTCCTGCCTGAGCCTCCCAAGTTGCTGGGATCACAGGTATGTGCCACCAAACCTAGCAAACTGTTTGTTTTAGGTATAAGTTGGAGAGGATCCAAGATGACATCTTGAATAATATCCCATTCCAATACTTGTTTTTGAGTGTGACAGAATGTACTGAAATGGGGTAAAGCTGTGAGGAAAGTCAATTGCTCATAATTCACTGCCTTTCTTCTCTGACATTGAACCTTTGATCTGGTCCATCCTCAGGAATTTATTCTGCATCTGATAATTCTTGCAAAGACATTGACTAGAATATAAAATTCATGTGAGTAAGGAGTTTTGTCTGCTTGGAGCGCTGCGAATTCCCTGTTACCTAGAACGATGTTCAGAACATAGAAAGCCCTCAGCATCTATTCACTGGGGGGAAAGGATGGATCAATCTCAACTTGGGGTTGCAGAGCTGCTTTTCTGGACATTGCCCTGGAAAATCTCTAAAAACAGAACCTGTCTAAGACAGGTTTCTTCCTTGGGTAGCTTGGCCTTATTTTCAAAGGTCTTAGATGTTCTGCCCATCGTATGTATCTCCTTGGGTCTCGTCCCCTTGGATGCTTACCTGACCCCTCTCTTGACTTTTGGATGTGGCCTGAGCCTGTATCCTGAGTGCTGGCTCACACTGATTCCTGACTCTGCCTGTCCTCCAGCTTCTGTGCACTGCATGGATCTGGAAATATATCTTCTCAATTCTCTCCCTTTCTTTCTTTTTTCATTGGTTCTTTTTAGTTATACATGACAGTAGAATTCATTTTGATATAATTACATAAGCATGGAATATATCTTATTCTAATTAGTGCGCAGTGATGTGGCAGATGCCTATAATCCCAGTGGTTCAGGAGGCTGAGGCAGGAGGATCATGAGTTCAAAGCCAGCCTCAGCAAAAGCAAGGCACTAAGCAACTCAATGAGACTCTTTCTCTAAATAAAATACAAAACAGGGCTAGGGATGTGGCTCAGTGTTAGAGTGCCCATAAATTCAATCCCCAGTACCAAAATAATAATAATAATAATAATAATAATAATAATAATAACAATTAGTACCCAATTCTTATGGATATATACCATGGTGAGATTATTCACTATAGCTAAGTTATGGAACCAACCTATCCTTCAACAGATGAATGAATTTTTTTAAATGTGGTACATATACACAATGGAGTATTACTCATCCATTAAGAAGAATGACTTTATGCCATTTGTCAATAAGTGAATAGTAGACTATCATGCTACATGAAATAAGCTGATCTCTCCCTTCTTTCCTGTACTTTGCTGTGGCTCTTTGACAAGTCTCCTTGGTACATGGTGGTCAACAACAGGAAGCTGAAAGGGAAAGAAACACATATGTGAGGAAGCATATATTTGAAATCTCAGATAGAGAAAATGAGTATTAGCTTAACATTTATTGGGAGGAGACTACTCAGTATCAAGCATGTGCCCAAAGTTTAATGTGCGCTAATTAATTCTGATCCTTATACAATTGTATGAAATAGATTTTATTATCATCTCCGTCTTTAAATATGGAAAATGGGGCACAAGAGAAGTTAAATAAGTTGTTCAAAGTCTCATAGTTACTAAGAGGCATAACCAAGATTTAAACTCTGATAGTTTACTGTGGAACTGGGTCTCATAACTACTACTCTATATTTATGCTGATTTTAAGAGTAAATGTTGCCTAGTTAGGGTGGGTGGGCAAACTAGGGCACAGAGGGACAGGATAGAGGCAAGCAATGAGAAAAAAAAAAAAAACATGAAATCTGAGATCACTTCCATTATCAAAACCAACTACCACCATCATAACACGGTGCCTGCAGTGCTTACTGTATGCCAGATGCAGACTAGGATGTCAATTTGTTTTCAGAATAAGCCCATGCAGTGTGAAATTGGGCTTTCAAGCTGTTCAACAATTTTTCCAAGGTCATGAATCTAGAACCGGCCAAAGCAAGATTGGATATCTGGTCTCGTCCCAGGCTTGTCCTTATAACCACCACGCTTTACTGTACCCTCCAACCACAAAGCCCTAACACTCACTGTTAGGGGGCACTGACTTATCCTTTACCCCTCACCCACATTCCTCATGGCTGACTGTAGTGCAGTAACAGGGAACTAAGCTTTCTGAGTTCTATAATGTTGTCTTAGCATTTGTGTAATAGTGGGTAAGGATTAGGATGACCTCACATCACATTGCAAATTTGGTTGATCTTGATTTGAGAATTTTTTTCAAATTGACCTCAAATACAATAAGAGTAGGATGAGCTCAAAATAAACCACACAAAAAATTTACTGAAAGTGGAAATACAACACAACGCTACAAACTTTCATCATTTGATCATATAGCTACCAAAATGTTGCCTCTTAGACTCATCTCTTGGGAGTTAGTGGTTTGACTAGATTTTTCTTGACATTTCTGATTTTCTATGTAAGGAGAGTCTTTCAAACTGTGTGTACGTCCCACCACTTGAATTTTCTGATTTCTGTCCATGTATTGTGATGGATGCCATTCAAGTAAGTGTAATTTTATTAAGAGCCACTGTATGTGAAAACCTGGTCTCAGAGCCTAGCAAAGCATATAAACAACTTATATGCAGAATGGAAAATTTATCAAAGAGCAGTTGGGGTAGTGGCTGTTAGAGAGGATTAGACCTAAGTAGAGAAAATACAATCTCTTACAAAATAGGAGGGCATAGTTAAGAGGTACAATTTGGGATAGTAGGGAGACCCCCATGCTAGAATCTTGGCTCTGATACCCACAATGTGCAATTCTGGATAAACCATTCTCTGGGTTTTGGTTTCCTCATCTATAAATTGAGGAGGTTGCACTGAATGGCCTCCCATGACACTGAAGATCCTCTGACTGCGATCTGAAATAACACCTTTCTAAATCAGTGCCTTGGTTCATCCAGCACATTGTTCTGCTTCTAAATGTACCATGAAGGAATACATCAGAGCTGCTAACAACTCATGATGTGGACCACAAAAGAAAAGATAGGCGCTTGCCCTGTTGTACTCCCTAGAGGGGTTTAGCCACTAGCCAACGATCAGCAGGCTGATAAATTCGGTCATTTCTGTATTGCCCATTTAGTTCCTGGATTAATGAATGGTTTCTTTAGCTCATGACTGGTTCTCTTTTCAGGTTGTTTTAGCACTTCCTTTTGTTAATTCCGGTCCTACGGTAGACATTTGCTTTGGGCCAAAGATACAGCAAAGTGGATGTAGGATCACCGTGACAGCAGAGGGCTATGATGACTTTCTGGGATTGCCCACATTTTGTGAATTCTAGAAGGAAAGTTATGGTTTCTTAAATAAAAATTCTGACTATCATCAATGCCATCCATTTGAAATGTATTGAGTTTTTGCTGAGTGAGGGACCCATGTGATGGGCAGAGCCCAGAGAGTGCTCACAAATATCTTAGGTACAAGAATTCCACCATGAGCTACAGATGATTAGTCAAAACAAAACAAAACAAAACAAAAGGTTTGCTCTCTGAGCTTCCAGGTCTGGCTGAGGTCTCACCATCCCCTAACCATTTGCCTCTTTCTTGCCCTCTTCAGTCTGTGGGTTCCTCTAGTTGCGCTCATCTGTGTGCCAGATGCCAAATAGGTCTCTCAAAGCTGTGGATCTGATCAGCCAAACAGTGCTTTTCCCTTCTTGATCAGGGCTCGTGGGCCTTTGCCATGGGCACGACACTCCACAGCAAACAAATAACAGGCAGCATGGCAAGACAGAGCGCTGGTGAGGCTGCCAACGCTCAGGGCGGTGCTTCCTTGGCCTTGTGTCTGCAATGGTATAATGGATGAATTATTAATTAAGATTTATCACCAGGACAAAGAAAATGTGTAGGCGATTCTCTCCAAAGACAAGAGTACAAAAGACGGTGCCTGGGGCTCAGGCTTTTATTAGAGGCAAAGGAACATTTGGAATGGAGTCATAGAGATGATGTTTGATATTCTTCACATCACCTTTCAGCCAAGCACTTAATAAGTACTAATTCATTAATTTTCAAAACAGCCTTGTGGGGAAGGGAACATTATATCTACTTTTTCTCTTCACTATTTTAAAGGTTGAGAAATTTAGGCACAAAACATCTATTTCACTGCTTTTAAAAAGAATTCCTAAATAAAATGTTTGTTCTTTCAAGCACTATTTAAATACAACTCCACAGTCAAACCATTTCTACCTCTAAATAAAGGAAAATGTTCAGCATATAAGGACATGTTTAAGATATGGAAGCATTTCTTTTGATTCTGATTGTCAGAGCAAGAATATTTGGGAGCTCAAATAAAATGTCCAGCAGCTTCCCATTGATTATTTTCCTGAAAATCTAATTTGTTAAAAATAATTTCACCAACTGCACAGTCCCACATGTTTTTTGGTATATGTTTCCAAAATATTTTCTCAGGATCTCTGCTTTTCCTACAACTCAAAATTAAAGAGCACTTGAGTTCTGTAGAGATACTCAGGGTTTCCATGACTAATTTTAAGGGTATGGCCATCTACCTGATGTGTCAGCTGCTGCAGAGTGGGTGGAGAATATCCAAAGGAAGTAATGATGAAGGAAGTACTTAGTGCAGGATGAGAAGTCCACGATTCAGATTATAGTTACCATCGATGTCCTCAGCAGCAGCGGCATTAGGAATTCTTTGCATGGCTACATTACATAATTCAGAAATGTCTTCTTAAACATTGACCATTTAAATTCTGAGACCCTTCCTCCATAAGAGGCAAGATAAATAAAAATAATTTATTTGGGCACTGCTACCCTCATCTTTGCCCAGCCTGAATTCTGAACAAACTGTGACCAAAAATTTAAAAATGTAAAAAATTATGTGTGTATATACACACACACACAGACACACAGACACACAGACACACACACACACACACACACACACGGCTTAGAACTGAACTGCAGAAACAGTAGTTTTCCTAACACTGAACTCCCAGTTAAGCAATCACCCAAGGCCTAAGCACAAATAGCCTTGGACAATCATGATTCACCCCATGAGGGTAGGGTCCTTCCTATGCACTTTCAAATAATTTAGAACACAAACTCTCTACAAGCATACTCCCAATTTAAAAGGGGAGGAGCTACACAAGTTCAAATCCTCATCTCCAACTCACCAGCTATACCTCCCTTGGGGAAAGATGAGTGAGGAGTTGAAGGGAGACCAGGTGTGTTCTGCTAATGGACTTTTCCCCATGTGGAAGAAAACTACATGGAATGAAGACAGTTATTCCCTCCAAACATATGACTCCCTGCATCTGAATGTTCCACTATTGTGTTTTGGTGTGAGGCTTGGGAATGTTTTTTCATTCGCCCTCTTGTTAGGTTGGCTGGTGGGAGACAGTTGGTCAGCCCTGGCCAGCAGAGATGGAGGCAGGGGAATCTGCCAGCACACCGAGGCCTGGCAGCCTATGCTGAATCTCTAAGTGAGTCAGATCCCTTGCCACTCCCTGCTGGTAACAGCTCTGCCTCCGTTTTATAAATAAGAAGTTACATTTCAAATCATTTGTTATTTGTGCTCAGAGCAGTTCTCCACTTGCTACTTATTCATTGTTCCAAAGTAAAATCACACACACACACACACACACACACACACACACACACACACACACACATAAAATCAGAAGATAAAATCATGTACACATATTGCTTTTTTTGTTTCATTTTGTTTTGTTTTCATCTATCTCTCAATTCATCCTCTTCTGATATCTGGAGTAGCCCCACTACGAAATAACTGTACCACTAACAAATTTTGTCTGCCTGGACTTTGGCATTTCAAATGTATTTTCATCCCCAACCCCCTCCCATTCCTCTGGAATGGTGATCAACCTTCAGTATCCATTTTCCTAAGTACATAAAGTTGTCACTTTTATATTCAAAATAGGTAGGGAAAAATTGGGGTGCTCTCTGATACTAGAAATCAGGGTGTCCTGAAAACCCAGGACCCCCTAACAGTAGGTATTCTATATCAGAAAAACAGTGGAACTACTGCAGAGAGGCTAATGAACCAGAAGGAGCAGGTGTTACAGGTAGTATCCAAGATGACTGGGAAGATGTCAAACAAGTAAGATTGACACTTGGAGCACAGGCCAGCTGGGCTGGTCCACAGTGATGTCAAGATGGGCTCTGATTCCTGGTGAAGCTGCCTGCTTTCCCTCTTGTTTGAGGGTCCCAGTGACCTCTAGATACATTGTCAATTAAAAGGAATATTCAAAGGCCACCAGGGGAAGCTAAGCCAAGTCTTCAGTCTGAGAAGCTTCCAAAGGTCAAGCTTGGCGCCCCCTTATTTGGCTTCGAGTTAAACATAAACCAAAGGTCAAATTTTGTCACATGTTGGTCTTTTGGTAGTGAGAAGCAGTGAGAAGTTGCATTACAAGGCAAGGCTAGGTAAGGGACAAGATCCCCCACCTTAGGAAGGGCAGGAGAGAAGGGGCGTGCGATGTGGCGGTTGTACTAATGCATGGTCTGTGGACTGGTGCCAGTTTACCATCTGTTCCTTACCCTCCTGCAGTAAAATAACTGCAGAACTTTCTGTAGGGAACAGTTGGAAACTTTCTGAGAGTAAATGATTAGAAGCCTTTTTAGCATTTTGACAGAGTACTTTTACGACTATTGACTCCATGGCACTGTTTCCTAATCTGTATTTTGAGGAATAGTAGCCATGTTTGCTGAAAAAAAAAATATTTAGGTGTAATAACTGTAAGCACTAGTTTTTACTAAGTTAAATTTCTTTAATGTGAATATCCCTGAGCCTTGAACACATTGCGGACATTATTACTCTCCAAGAGCAGACTAGACTAAATTTCTTCAATTTTATTTGGCCTTTGAATCCTTTTTGTATCATGTTAAGTAGTCTTATGTGAGCTATAAAGAAACACTTCTTTATAGGATGATCTAAATTTGTTGGAGGTAGAAATAGTATTTTTTTTCTTTTATACCTGGCTTCATCTGCTATTAACATGAAGTATCTAAGTACCAGATCCTACTTGTTTGAAACCATCAAAACTGCCATTTTAAACTTAATATGCTCCATTATCACTTACTCTTCGGCTCAAAGGGAATTTATTCATAAAACTTGTCTAAAAATGAGACACAATAAAAACATGAGCTGGTTCTAATGGTCCCTAATGTCCCTTGGCCATCTCCAGAGCAACCTGGTAAAGCTGTACCAGTCCCTTTGATGGCCTCTTGGGTTTTGAGGGACTGGGAATGTCAATAGTACTTACTCAAAGAACCCTGGTGACTGGATGCAAAAAAATATATTTATCAAGTTTTTGAAAGGAAGTCTATTTTTCAATAGGAGCATAGGATTTTGTTCCTAATGTAGGGTTTATTTCCATTTTGGATTCTGGCACATCATTGATTTTATGCTGTGCTATGGCCATCACTGTGTGCCGTCCTTATTTCTGCCCTACATCAATTTTGATAAAGATTTCACTGTTTCTTCACTCCCTCAACCCCCACATATCCAATTAGACAATGGCACAAAACACCAGTTGCCTACCCAAATATCCATCATTTCCTACTTCCTAGTCTCCTCAATTTTAAGCTGAGCTTGATCAAACTTACATTTCTCAGCTGCCCTTGCAGCCACATGAGCTTCCTCTGTTCAAAGACAAGTGCATGTCACTTCTGGGAATCCTCCTTAAAAGATGACTGGTCTGTTTCACTCGTTCCTTTCTTAACCTTAGTCCCTCTTACCCTTGGAATAGCAATATAAGAGCTCTAATCTAGCAGGCATCTTGAGCAGGCTATCCTGGGTATGTTACATGGAAAGCTAGAAGAAGCCTGGACCTGATGTCCAAAGCTATAATCTCAGTCCTCACATGTTTAGCTCTGGCCTTCATTACATAAGAAAGAAATAAAATTTTATCTTTTTTGAGTCACTAGGTTTTTGTTTTTCTGTTTTCTGTTATTTGTGTGAAGTTTTTGGATCTTATGTCAATAAAAGTGAAATCCTATCTGATCGATGAATCAGAGAGCCTCCCAATGTTTGCAAAGAACTTTAGTGTGTGTATTTTGGGTCAATCTTCAATACCAGCCAGGCAGTGTTCAACTCTGCCTATGCCTCACTTCCTCCTTCTACAGAGCCTCAAGGTCACTCAGAGGTCACCTTTTCACATCTCTCCTGTGCATGCATGGATATAACCCTATACATGCATATAGCCTTCTAGATATTGAGGTGATTATGTTGGAGATTTTTCCTTTGTTCTTGCAATAAACAAGAGACCACTCTGAGTGGACTCCTAATCTTTCATACTATTCAAAAATATACTTCTCTGCTATATTATTTCCCTTGATGCTCTTATCTAGTCCCATAGCCTTGAATCATAATCTGAAGGATGATGACCACAAATATGTATCACCCGCCATGATCCTCCTTTGAATTCCAAACAGTGTATAGTTATCTTCCTAGCCAATCCTCTTGGATATTTAATGAGCAATGAAAACATATGCCTATCGGACCTGGTGCTATTCCTTAGTATTCTTCAGCTGCATAAAAGGGGCCATATTTCACCATAATGATCTAGAAAAATAGTGTGGTGTCATCTTGCTGTCTTCTATTTCTTTTATACCTTTAGCAATTCTATTAGAGTCACCTTCAAAACATCTTCTGTATCTTTCAGGGTAAGCAATATTAGAAGTCAGAATAAATGCTTTGTTATGGTTTAGATATGGGGTGTCCCCCAAAATTTCATGTGTGAGACAATGCAAGAATTTCAGAGGTAAAATGATTAGATTATGAGATATGTAAGCAGATTAGTGGATTAGTCCACTAATAGGGGTTGACTGTAGGCAAGTACTGTGTGGCTGGAGGAGGTAGGTCACTGGAAGCATGACTTGTTTTTAATGTAGGGTTTATTTCCATTTTGGATACTGGAACATCATTGATTTTATACTCTAGTATGGCCATCCTGTATGCTGTCCTTATCTTTGCACAGATTTGTCCTGTTTTATATTTTGTCCCTGGTGAACAGAGCTCTCTCTGCTCTCTGTTGCCATGTCCTGAGCTGCTTTCCTGCACTATGATATTCTGCCTCACCCCAGGCCCAGAGCTATGGAGTCAGCCAACCATGGACTGAACCTCTGAAACCATGCGCCAAAATAAACTGTCCCTCCTCTAAATTGTTCGTGTCAGGGTTTTTTGGTCACAGTCATGAAAAAGCTAATTAAAACAAATTTTAAATCTCAGAGTCTAACATAAGAAAAAATTTGCTCGATATGAGTTCAGAAATCTTAGTCTATCTTTTGGCACAAGAAAAGACTGCTGTTGAGGCAACACATATATCAGTTCTACTCATTGGTGGAACTAGCTACTGGGCCCTAATATAACTGCAGAAAGGTAGGGAAATGCATGAAATATTTTGAATATTCTCTCAATTGAGTCACCTATTACTACTTCTCCTACCATCACCCTAGTCTAAGCTACCAATGTTGCCTCAAATATGCAGTTGTTTACAATTAATCTCCCTGATTCTTATCATGCTTTATTATGATCTATTTCTTCTCCCATTCTTGCTATCCTCTGCTCTCTGTTCTCCAAATAATAGTTAAAATACTTTTGTTCAATATGAAGTAGATATTGTTTCTGTTTTGCTTCAAACTCTTAAAAGATAAGCTTCTCACCTTGGCCTCCAGGACTCTAAACATCTGTCCCTGAATCTTTCTCTGACCTCCTTTTCTATCACTTCCTACCTGGCTCATTTTGCATTAGCCACTTTGGCCTTCATATTCTTCGTGAGTGTACCTTCTTGAGTATACCTACTTGAGGTTCTTTCTAGAATGTGATTCCTTCAAATCTCTCTCCCCTTCATGTATGCCTCTGCTTGGCCACCATCCTCTTTGACCACCCTGTATGAAATGGTCAACCCCTAACCCTATCTCCTCACCCACTAACCCTATTTACTCTTTACTCTGATTTTGTTTTTCATAGCACTTGTCCCTTATTCACCTTTTGCTTAATATTTTGCTGTCTATCTCCCTTACTTGAACAAAAGCTCAATAGGTGCAGATACCTTGACTAACATATTGGCTCTCTCCCAACATCAAGATCCGTGATAACACACAAGTAGGCTCTCCATAAATATTTGTTCAATAGATGAGTGAATTAGTTAATAAGTAAAATCATGCCAAATTACAAACCAAAAATATTCTTAGCAGCCAAATATCTAAGACAGACAATCACTGACCCAGTTCTAATAGGCTACTCCACAGGTCTGGCTCTCCCCAGAGCTATCCAGACACGACAGGACTGTCCACAATTCCTCAAGGTTTCCATGAAGACTCCAAAGCTCTCTTACTAGAAATAACTATCCTCATAGATCCTAGGTCTGTTCACCTTTGTTACTCAATTCGGTATTAAACTAGCTACAGGAAAACGAGAAACTGGAAAAAGAACTAAGGTATGTTGTAGAGTTTAATAAAAACATAATTGCAACTAAGAAAGTCTATACTAGGCCTTTGAGATAGTGTTGGCAAATAAAGCTGTGAACTGCCTGACTGAACTGTGTGCCTTTGAACCCTAGTCCATGTTTGGATGGAGAGAGGAGACATGAAAAGATAGAGTTCAGACTTCACTGGTGGTAAATATGAAATGAGTAGACCCAGCAGAAGGACTTTGACTTTTCTGCTGGGACTACCTCAGTAAACTTGGCCTGTAAAACCCAAATGAGCTGTGGAGACTGGACACCTCCCTCCATTGCTTGCTTTTCATTCTTATTTTTCTTCACCTGTAGCATTCCATTTGACTTTCCCAACTGGACTTTTTTACTCTCACTCTTTTTCCCTGAAGGGAAATTGCTTGTAGAGAGATATTTTTTTTTAATGTATAACAGACAGTTTTCTTTTATTAGACTCTCTAACAACAACAAAAAAAATATTATTGCATTCTCTAAGACAATGACTGCTCTGTGAAGTTGTAACAAGGCATGTATAAGCCTGTGGTTCAAACTGAGTATACAAAATATTTCTCTAGGACATGTAAAGCTCTTAATTGGTGTACCCAATCTCTATCCCAACTAAAAGCTGGGTTAAGGGAGGAGTGGATCCATTCGTTGTGTATATTTACATGGTAAGGATTTTGAGAAATCCTACTCTAAAGAAATCTATTCAACTATTTTTGATCCAATATCTCATAAACTCACTTATCACTGAAACTGGTTTATTTTTACTTAATAAACTTGTACACAACCAACCTGGACAATACTGCCTGCTGTGATTTAAAATCTGTGGAGGCATTTCAGTCAAAATGTCTGGAGGCTCTCTTGACATTTGGAAGGTGGCCATCAGGGATGCAAAACGTCATGTAATATGAGGACCAGTCCTTCCACACAATAAAAAATCCAGCCCACCCAAAATGGAATCCACACTTCTGTTGGGTGAATTTTTTTTTAGAATTCTAATCTAAGCCAACACCTGTATTGTTCAGATGGAGACAAAAGCTCAGATAGAGGAAAAGACCTGTGTAAGATACCACACTGCATGCATGGTCCAAGTCGGTACTAGAACCAGATCTCTTCTTCTACCATTGTGAATCCATCTCTCAGGACCACATTTTCTGTCTCATGCTTATACTAGAACACTGGAGAATAAAAAACAATAACTTAAGTTGTTCAAAAGCATCAAATAGAAACTCCCTTTGAACATCTACAGTACCTTAAATGCTTGTGGAAACATTGACTGATGAATGATTCCAAAAAGTGAAGGAATACAGCATGACAAAAAAAAAAAACTGAATTAACTCTTACTTGGCAACTACTATATTTCAGACCATACCCAGGTTCTGTTTTTTTTTCTTGCCCAATAACAAAATTAAGACATAAAGATCACTGACTCTATTTTTCAGATGAAGAAAGTAAGGCTTAGAGGATTTATATGAGATTCTCAAGGTTACAGACCTCATAGAAAGTAATTGGAGCTGGAATCCAACCTGTTTTTTTGTCTCTGGGCTTTTGCTGACACCTACGTGGAGACAAGAACCAATTTTTAACTAATTCACTCATTTATTGAACAAATATTTGTTGAGAGCCTACTCGTGTGTTAGCACAATGAAGAAAAGGAGGACTTTTCTTTCTTTTTTTTTTTCCGACAAAATGCATTTCTGTATTAGTTACATTTCTATTTCCAAAACATAACAGAAATCAATTCAAATATGTTTAAGCAGAAATAAGCATTTGTAGAAAGAGAATGGGACCCAGGGAATCTAAGAAGTTGAACCATCAAGCTGTGCAAAGGTGGCATGAGCAGACACACCCTCCAGAGCTGTGAAGTTGATGAGGCTGACTAACCCCCAATTTTCAGTCCCTGTTGTCTCAGGTCCAGTCTTGAGAGAGATAATAGCTCTGATTCAGCTTCAATCAGATTCAGCCCTGGTACAACCAGTTGTGTCTGTTGGGTAGGGTCACCCAGTAGAAACAGTTGATAGGCTGCTCTGTGAACAGAATGAGCATTCTCCATAGTTACCCAGGATGAATCTTTAGGCACATTGTGAGGCAGTTGAAGTTTCTTTTGCATCTTTCATGTCCCCCTGACAAAATACCTTTCCATTGCTTCAGTGTTAGAACTCCTCAAAATGATATCTACCATCTTTGTATCCATTCCCTCCCACTACATTACCTTGGGAGAAAATGCTCCATCCTTATTATAACACATTGTTCTTAGTAATAAGGCTTAATGCTGCATTCTTCTAGGAGATTTTTGATTTTAGTAGAGGATAATACAGTATAGTCCAGCAGATATCAATGAAATCCACCTGCAGGAGAGGAGCCCTAAGTGAAGAATTGTCCTAGCCTTCTTAAAAGGTCTTTAAAGGTGAATAACTTGGAGTTCTAGCTGTGCAGAAGTGCATACCCAACAGGCTTCAGTCACATAAATAATAATGTAACTGTGAGAAGTGAGATTTGGGGTAAGAAAGTGACCTCAAAAGAAGGGCTCCTCAAATCACACAGAGATGATGGACCGTCTTACTTGTCAGGTTGTCAGTAGGTCTCCTATGCTGCCCAAGGTAAAAGTCACACATTACCACAACAAACTCAAAGGACAATCTTAGAGGCAGGGTTAAGTGTAGGTACAGAGGACAAGATGATGTCTAATCAGGCCCTGGGAAACAAAGGAATATCACCCAACAAAATGAATCTTTCAGCCAGAACCCCCCTTAGGAAAATAGTCCCTCTGGGGCCCTCAGGTCCACGTCATGGAACATTCCATGGTAAAGGCCTTGTCTCCCATGGGGCGCCTGCCGGGATATGTCTCAGTCATTCATACCCCGAGGAGGAGAGAGAAGTGAGGGAGCAAATATTCCCTCTGATCAGCTGTGATGACACCTAGGTGGAGGCAAGAACCCCTTTTCTGGCACTAAGGGTCTTTCCTTTCCATGACACAGGTGGTCCTAGGAAGATCAGGAAGTTTCGTCCTGCAGTGCATCCCGATTGCTGTCCTCTCCTGCTTTCTTTCTCCTGATGATGCTCTCCACTACAAGCTTCTCCAGGGAATGGATGGAAGCCTCCCCTCCAAGCTTGTTCTACTGACATAGGACCATAATCTAGATACTGATTTTTTTTTTCTTATGATCTCTGTGGTTTAGAAAATGCATTGATACATTAAAGGCAGAGTTGTTTATCTCTGATGAAGTGGTGTACTCTTAGAAAATGTTCATGAGCAACGTTCACTTCTCTTTTGGAGTGTATTTTATAATGACATTCCTCAACAAAATGCCCACAAAAATGTTAATGATACAGCCACATCAATGTTTATAGCAGCACGATTCACAATAGCTAAACTGTGGAACCAACCTAGATGCCCTTCAGTGGATGAATGGATAAAGAAAATGTGGTATGTATACACAATGGAATATTATTCAACATTAAAAGAGGACAAAATCATGGCATTTGCAGGTAAATGGGTGGAGTTGGAGAATATAATGCTAAGTGAAGTTAGCCAATCCAAAAAACCAAATGCCGAATGTTTTCTCTGATATCAGGTGACTGATTCAATATGGGGTTGGGGTGGGAGCATGGGAGGATTATACAAACTCTAGATAGAGCAAACAGAGGGGGCATGAGGGTAGGAAAGATGGTGGAATGAGATAGACATCATTACCCTAAGTGCATGTGTGAAGACACGAATGGTGTAACTCTAATTTGTGTACAGAGACATGATAAACTATGCTCTCTATGTATAATATGAATTGTAATGCATTCTGCTGTCATATATGACAAATTAGAATAAAAAATAATTTTTAAAAAGTCAACAAAACACTTTAATGATAGTCACCACGACAGGCAATGAGGAAGATGTATAGAGGCAGGAGATTTTCACTGGACATTTAAGAACACACTACATGAGCAACTGCCTACTTTTCCCTATGACAAGGGACCTCTGGATTCTAGGATAGTGACTAGAAAAGTCTTGGAAGGGTCCACAGCCTTGAAGGAGTTAGAAGAATGAGGCAATCACTCATGATTGTTCCACGTTAAAACTCAAGGAGATAAAATTCAGTTCCACACTTTTGACAACTTCGAGTAAATTTATTTCCATATTCTGCCAACTACCCCCACAAAACATTCATATTAACTTTTCTAAACCTCTTAAAAGTTGCTTTAAAATTTAATTCCTTCAGGCTTACATGCTTTGTGCAATTTCAATTCCATTATTATGTGTTGAGATTTGATTCATGGCCCCACAATATGATTTATTTTATTGAATATTTGATATGCACTGAATGTATATCCTGCTATTGCTGAATAGAATGTTTTATAAATATAATTCACAAGTTGGTTAATAGTGTTGTATAAGTCTCTGGCACATTTATGTTTGACATGCCAGTTCTGTCCATTAGTGTTAAAATATCTAGCTAAAACTGTTGATTTTTTTCTCTCTCCTTTAAGTTCTCTTAGGTTCTGTTTTATGTATTTTGATGTTTGCACTATTGTTGGGTACATACACATTTAGGACTGTTATTACTTTTTGAAAAATTAACTCGTATTAGTATTAAACATTCTTCTTTCTCCTTGGTTGTTTTCATTTTTCTGAGATCTACATTTTGGAATCCATATAGCCACTAGCTGTCCAAGGATGAGTGTTTGTGTGGTGCATAATTTCAATTCTTTTATTTTAACTTCTACATTTTAATATTAAGTTTGATTTCTTATAGAACATATTTAATTGAGTCATGCTTTATTTCCCAAGGGGAAAGAATCTGTACTTTTGAACTGAAGTGCATTTAGTGTTTGGGATAAATATATTGGCATTTAATATATTTAATATCTGGGTTTAAATTTGACATATTGCTATTTATTTTCTATATTCTCCTTCTATTCGTTGTTTAGTTCTCTCTCTCTCTCTCTCTCTCTCTCTCTCTCTCTCTCTCTCCCTTTTGGTCATCTTTTGATTGAGTTCTTTAACAATTTCATCTCACCTTACAACTTTAGTTGATTAGTTTTATCTTTTGTTTTGATTTTAAAGGAGTGTACTAGAGTTCACAATTATTCAATCTACCTTCAAATCAAATACCATTTAATATAGTCTAAGAATTGTCTGACAGTATATTTCCATTCTCTATCTCCCCCATCAATATATGCTATTGCACTTATATGTCTTATGTCTATTTGTTATAGACACAATAAATTATAAGTTTTACTCTTAAAGAACAAATGTATATTTTGATATAAAATATCAGGGCTGGGGATGTGGCTCAAGGGGTAGCGCGCTCGCCTGGCATGCGTGCGGCCCGGGTTCGATCCTCAGCACCACATACCAACAAAGATGTTGTGTCCGCCGAGAACTAGAAAATGAACATTAAACATTCTCTCTCTCTCTTTCTCTCTCTCTCTCTCTCTCTCTCTCTCTCTCCTCTCTCACTCTCTCTTTAAAAAAAAAAATATCAATTGAAAATGTTGGCTACCAATTCAGAAAAATTGAAGGCAAAATAAGGACTCATTCTGTGCAGGTCAAACAATAAGCATTCTTTGTTAGGGATATTATGTCAAATATATTATTCTGAAACTTTGTTTCACTTACTTGTATGGTGTATAGTTTTTTCACATACCAGTGCCCTCTCATTAGCTACTGCACAACACTCCTTGCATAGGCACATGCTGACTCACTCAACCCTTTTCCATGCTGATGAACATATAGGTGTTTCCAAGCTTTTGCTATTACAAACAGATCTATAGAGTAGCCATGCTCACCCAAGCCTTCCCACATGAGTGTAAGGTAGAAATTGAGAAACGGAACCACTGTCCAGAGGGTGAGACCATTTTAAATTTTGCCCAGAGGGTAAGTCCATTTGAAATATGCCTTTAGTTAGTTTCCCCCTCCAGCAAGAGTTAAGGGTAGGCATCTCCAAGCTCTTTGTGGGAGTTTTGAGGCTAAGTGTCAAGAATTTCAGAGCTTTCTACCTCAAGTAATACTACAGCAATATGCCACATGAATACGTCTAACAGACATAAGAGATTTCAATTTTTAAAAAGAACCCTGTGGCCACCATGGTTGGAAAAACATCTACTTGCAGAAGTGATTGATGGACTTCCTTCTTACATATCCTCCATGAGGGTCCAAACAGGGGGCTGAATAAAGTGATCATTTCACTTAGACCTTGGGATTTATGCATTGCAGGGTAATATCTCAAAGTCTACTTCCACATAATGATGATTTATCTAATTTTATTATTTCAAAAAAAATATAACAAATATAGGATATTCATTCTAGGAGTGACCATACATACCATGAAGTCAGCCCTCCCATTTTCCAAATGAAAACAAAACAAAAAGAAAAAAAAAAATAAAACTGAATCCCAGAAAGAAGTGACTTTCCCAACCAGTTCTTACTAATTCATACTTGAAATCCAAGTCTCCAGATGTCCAATCCAGGTTATTGATCTGGAGGGAAAACGGCTCAAGTGTAAAATCTTGGAGTTGGAAGCAGTCTCAATATGGACCTGGAAATCAGATTCATCTTATTTAAATTCCTATATTATACAGAAACCCTCTTGATAGAATATCTGATGTTTCTTACAAATTTGGCTCAAACATCTCTTTTGAAAAGCAATTCACTAATTTGTGAGAAATATTATACACTGTTATTCAGCAGCTTATTAGAGAATCTTAATTTTTTGTGGCTGAAATCAACCCTCTTATAAATTTTACCTCTTGAATCGTCCCACTATTTGAAGCATAGATGAATCAGATTCCAGGCTATGCGCTATTCCAGCTTCTGCCCTCTGGATATTCTCCTATTTGTTAATGTCCCTCATAGAAATGTGGCTTGCAGAAGACAAGACTATAGTCCAGCTGTGGTCTGACCAACGCAGGGTGCAGTGGGGCCTTTGTCTCCTTTGATCTTTTCTTTATACTTCTATTAATAGAGTCCCAATGTGTTTGGCTTTCTTGGCAGCTGCATTCCAGAGCTGATGGTCAATGGGAACACCACATTTTTTTTTTAATTGACAACTATAAAGTCAGGGCTCCTTCTTCTTCTGTTCATGTAATTGGCTGTAGAAATCTATGTGTGGAAAAAAAATCAGTTCGATTTTAATTAAATGGTCCCATCTTTGAGAATGTTAGAATTCCCATCTTATTGTCTTTCTCCCTATCAGACCTGACACAAATTTGACAAATAGAACTTCTATGATTTTTGTTGCAGTCCCCAAAGAAGACACAATCAGGAAATGATGTGAGTGGGAACAAATGATTTGGTCCAAGATGATTACAACTGTGATTCCACATTTAGCACTTAAACAGCCTCTCCTCCTCTCGGGTCTTTGTTTCTTTGCATATGGCTATCATGGAAGACTATTAAATGCTTTTTCTGCAATGAAGATGCTGCATACAGCTTTGGTATCCTTCCAGTTTGCTGCCTGGTAACCATTTTATAAAGTGGGTAAAGGAGTTAGTTCCACATGGCCAGTTCTCAGTGAACCCACACTGACTTTTAGTGATCATCTCTCTATAAATATTAATGTACAAATCTGCTGAAGGAAAACAGTTAGGGCACCCAATGCCAAAAATATAATGCCGAAGGCAGAAAAAAGAATAATTATTTTGGAAGCAGAAGAAACCAATGTTCTTCCAGGAACTTGCTGTTTAAATCTCTGTCAATAGAATTTGATGCCCAGAACTGTTTAGGGGAGAGAGGTTGTGCAGATTGTGTAAGTCAAAGGCTTTGGAAGGCCTTGGGAGGGAAAGATTGGTGGAGTCCTTGTGAAGGAGGAGGGCATCCTCCAGGAGAGCCTGAGGCACGCTGGGACTTGCACCAACTCTGTCATTCCCCAAGCACCAAGCTCTCCCTCCCTCTCACCCAGCACCATGCTGCCCGCAGCACTTGGAGTCAACTCTAGCCTTTTTAATAAGACAGTTTGGAAGAGAGACAAGCCTTTTCAGTCTGAGAGATAAAAATAAAAATGTCAGTGATCAGAATTTCCACATATGGTCTCAAATGATAGATGAAATTTAAAGCTGGCAATTGTCCTGAGCTAGAAGGACACAGGCAATGGAGACTGGAAGGAGATTTAGGGTTTTACTTTTTCCCCCCTCAAGTGATAATGGACTGTCCCCAAACATAGCAAGCTCTTTCCTTTTTAAGGGCAGTGAAGGTTGCCAGGCCTGTGCATTTACAGCAGACCTGTTCAGAGATGTTTTGCAGCCCTTCCCCCACTGCTGTGAATAGGTTTTCCCAAAATTCCAGGAGGGAGTCCTCTACAGACTGCCCATCTGTTCTCAGGCATGCAGGGAATCTGGGTAACAATTACATTTGGGAATCACCTGTCGGTACTCCGGAAGAGAGGCCATACTTCTGCACCAGGCCCTCAGTGGTTTCTTTTTCTCCAAGACAGCTCTGCTTTGGGGTGTGGTTAGAGATTAGGAGAAAAGATTAGAAGGGAGAGGAAAAGATTTGTATCTCAGTTAAGAAGAGTCAAAGCCCAAGAAATGTTGTTTTTTGCCCTGACACAAGCATATGAACACATTTCCAAGGCTAAAGCTCCTGGGAACACTGTGAACTCTATACTCTAGAGATCTGAATGTGAAACCAGAAGACCTGGGCTCTTCTAGGATTGTGCCTTGTTCTAGCCTCAATGCATTCATTTGAAAAATGAAGAGGGTGACAATATGTCTTTAAAAAGACTTACTATTGTACAATTCCATTTCAAGTTTTCATTTGAAGAATTCAGAGTCTAAAATATGGTCTTGGCCAGTGGTTCTCATACTTGAATGTCAATCAGAAACATCTGCAGAGTTTGTTAAAACACAGGTTTGAGCCTCACCACCAGAGTTTCTGATTCGTTGGTTTGTGGTGGGGCCTGAGAATTTGCATGTCTAATGAGTTCTGGGAGATGTGTGCTGCTGGTTCAGGGACCATACTTTAAGAACCTCTGGCCTAGACCACAAAACACTCAGATAAACTCTGAACAGGTTAGTGGCGGTGCTTGGGAAGTAGTTATCTACAGGCATGACTTCAGGACATACTCAGCAAAAGCTGACATCAGTGATTAGCACAGTTTCCTTGTGCTGTAGGATCTGGGGATGAGGAGATTGGGCAGGGAAGAACTCAGCAGTTACAATTTGTACCTAAAAGATGACTGTGGAATTAAGAAAATAGCACAGTAATTCACGCCTATAATCCCAGCGGCTCTGAAGGCTGAGACAGGAAGATCACAAATTCAAAGCCAGCCTCAGCAAAAGTGAGACGCTAAGCAACTCAGTGAGACTCTGTCTCTAAATAAAATACAAATTAGGGCTGTGGGTGTGACTCAGTGGTGGAGTGCCCTGAGTTCAATCCCCCATACCCCAGCCCTGCAACAAAAAAAAGAAAATTCCATAGATGCTAGGAGCATTTAATAGTGCCTATAATCTAGTTCTACAGAGGCATTATTCCCTGGAAAACCTAGCAGAGAAAGACCATGAGCCAGGAGAAGCCCAATCCACCTGCTGAGAAAATGCCTCTCAGCAAATGTCCTGATGAGAGCAAGTCAGTGTCATTTTCTCTCTCCAAAGAGGACAGCTCATCATAGTGCCTTTTCCTATTAAAGAATTCTACATCATTCTCGGTGACTTTAAGCAGGTCTGCAGCACAAGCAATGACAATGGTCATCCTGCTTGGAATTGTTCTTTGTGGCTCAGCAAAGACACAACATAGCAGTTGTTTTGCCAGCAAGGTATAGAGATAGCCTCTTCCATGGGGTTTTGTATAACCAGTAAATTCATGAGATTCAAAGTAGAGTCTATTTCCTCTTGTAACTTCACCCTGACCATGGCCTTGTTAATATTGCAGCCCAAGTTGCTGAATTAATATCATCACTAAAAGCGTTAACAAATTGGCAATGGTCACAGGGCTCTTAGATTCTTGTGTTGAGATTAACAACTGAATTCCCAAGAGAATTACTGTATAGCCAGAGAAACAAACCTTTGGAGAATATGTACTTTCAGCTCACTCTACCTTCTGGGTTCAACAGCATTAAGTCCAAGTTGGTATACTGTAGGAGAAAAAAATAGGTCCCAACTCAAAATTGGGTGACAAGAGTAATCCTTATTTGTTGACAAAATTCTTGACGACATTTAAAAAGCATCCACTGAAAAACTGTTATTTGCCACACACTGGAGATACACTGATAGACAGGCATAATCACTGCAAAAGATGTAACTTACGCAGGTCAGCACATAAATCATTAATCATAGCTGTGATAAGTGGTTGAAAACAAGAAATCAGCAATAAAGGACACCACAATTTAGTTTTCCAACTAACCCAGTTCCTGGATGTAGAAGTAGAAATCAACTCCAACTTTTGTCTTCCATAATACGGAACACGAGGCCTTGCTCCAGATGAGGAGCAGAAAGGTGTGACTTTGGTGTGACAAGGCTCATGTTCATTTTTGAAATGGCATGTAGAATCCTTCTGCCCTAGAAAGATCTTTGCCCAAGTCTGGGCTTCATGGCCATTCAAGGAGAACTTGAAGTTAGGTCAGGAAGGACGTGGGAGAGGTCAAAGCAGTCGGAAAGAAAGGATAAGGAAACTTAAGAGCTCAAGAATTTGAGTCAACTGATTTGCTCTTTCAAAGTATGCGTGCTTCTTAGAGGACGGTGACTTCTCCTCTCCAGCTGGACACACATATCTGACTGGAGACTTGTCTATGATGCTTGTGTCTTCAGGGATTAAGGCAACAATACAAATATACTTGTAAAGCATGGTTCTGTTTCTCAGAGACCTTAATTCAACTGGAATAAAACAGTGACTCTTAAAGAAATAGGCCAACATTCTAAAACAACCTTATTCTTTGAGTATGGGAGATTGACACATACTTGCAAAAAAAAAATGTGATTGAGCCCATAGGTGGGAAGGGTACAGAGAAGGCTCACCTCATGGACTACCTCTTAGATTCTTGGGTTGAGATTAGCAACTGAATTTCCCAAGAGAATTGCTATGTAGCCAGAGCCACAAACCTTTGGAGAATATGGACTTTCAGCTCACTCTACCTTCTGGGTTCAACAGTGCTAAGGCCACCCTGAGATCATTTCATGTAAGCAGACAACACCACTATGCCACCCAGCACCCTGGAGGGACTTCTAGGAAAGCAGTGGCTCTTGGAAGTTCTCTATCCCAAATTGGCTACTTAGAATGCCACGAAAAGATCCACAGCTTTTGCCTTTGGTTTACAACGTAGCCTTAAATTAAAAGTACAAATGTCAGCCAAGCACAGTGGCATACACCTGTAATCCCAGCAGCTCAGGAGGCTGAGGCAGGAGGATCACAAATTCAAAGCCAGCCTCAGCAAAATTGAGGCACTAAACAACTCAGTGAGACCTGTCTCTAAATAAAATACCAAAAAAAAGGCTGGGGGTGTGGCTCAGTGGTCAAATGCCCCTGAGTTCAATACCCAGTATCAACCAACCAATCAATCAATCAATCAATCAGTAATGTCACTACAAGGATAGTAGTTATTACACCTAAATATAATACCAGGAAATACTTTATTAGATTCTCCAATCAGAGCTAGTGGAAAGCACAAGACAAAGCCCACTGACCTGTGAAAATGTAGTGTAGGAGAGAGAGAAAAAAAAAAAAGAGGAGGCCTCAGTGGGCTACAGGGAGGAATAAGATTCCTGGATGAGAGAGGGAGGAGCAGTCGTGTGGTGTTTTAAAGCATCTGCTGATTTCTGTGGTGTAAATGCTCCCATCCGGGCATTTTCAAGCTCCTCACGCATGTCAACTGGCTCACACAATTCCTGGAAATGACCCATGGCTCAGGCTGGCTGCTGGGTCAGTGCTATCCCCAGCACACGGCTTGGATCTCCGTGAGTGGGAAGAGAGGTACTAAAACAAGTCCCTGAATGCAGAGCGGGCCGGCTGGCTGGATGTTCTCACAGACTGTCTTGAGATTCTCCTGCGTGGAGGGCAGAAGGTGAAATGGGGCTTGGGTGGCCCAGGTAAACATGGGTGGGACTGAAACTACAGCAGCTGAATAGGTTGGTGGGCCCCTAATTAGGCTGAATCTCTCATCTGCCTTTTGTAACCATCACGCAGAGGCGATCCCAGCAATAATAGCACGAAAGAAACTCTAGCATGATTACTGGTCACATCCCCAAAGTATGCTTCTTGGCGTGGGGACACCCATGGGAAGACAATGCCCTGGAATCACACGGCAGGGAAAGTGACAATGAGGAGAAGGGAGGGTGAGGCCAGCTGTTCCCCTTTGTGGGGGAGGCAGGCACAGGCAGGGTTATTAAAAGCTCCATGACATACTTTGGCTTTGGCGGTGAGGTTATGTCTCAGGCTGTGGGATCACTCCCCACAGGGCAGCAAGGGAAGACAGGAGCCGGCCCCGTGGAGTTATTCGCGTCCATGGGGCCTAATCCTGTTACATGTGCTCTCTCTTTGATAAGGCCCTGCCTTCTGTCTCTGAGCTTGACTTTTCAGTTCCAGACAAGGCAAAAAGAATGATTCCCAGCATCTGAGCAGAACTGTGAAAAGGGTAAAAGCCTTGTTCTCGCTCTCTCTTCTCCCTTTCCAGAGATTTTCCAGGTCACCTTGAACCAGCATCGTCGGTTGCCTGGTGGCTCAGGGCTCCCCACGTCGGGGCCAGGTCTACTGTGCTTTCCGTCCATCCACGTTTCTGAGTTCTTTCATTTAGCCCCATACTTCCCTCTTTCCTGATTTCTCTGATGATGGAAACCCCTGTGAACTACTTCACATTGCAGGGTTGATGATGATTTTTACTTAAGGGGGTCCCCACACCTCAGAAGTATCTGTAGTTTTGCAAGGCTTCCACCATAAGAAAACTCAATGTGCCTCTATGATTGCATGACATATTAATTCCCCATCATGTACAACCAGAAGAATCAGAAGTTATACTCCATAAATGTATAATATGTCAAAATACATTCTACTACCATGTATAACTAATTAGAATAAATAAAAATAGTAACAAAAAAGAAAGGAAAATAAAAACTCTAGAATGATAGAACTTCTGCCTTCCTGGCATATAAATGACAAGATGGTTTGGATAGGATTTTTGGTGCTCCTTTGAGTCATACCCTGAGTGAATTCATAACTTTCCCTTGTGAGTCCAGCCCTGATATACTGGACATCCCTTGATATGACATAAACTACTGGAATAACCTTGGAATACCATTGAGCCATTTACCTGCAGGTCCAAGCAAGTGCATCAAGCATAGGCAATGACTGGCTCTTTTAACAGGCATAAAGTGGGGTTCCCAAAATGGCCCCAGCTTTCCATTGAGTCTACAGACCAAGAAGGAGTGGGATTTAAGTGTGTGGCTATAAATCCTTTCCAATAAGAATAACTCACTGAGTACAATGGGAAGAAGGGTTTGCCCAGGATAGGAGCATCACATGTGGCTAAGTTTTGTGACTCAACTTTTGTCAGAGATTCTCCAACCTAGTTTGGGGTGGAGGCACACCCATGATACTGCAATTTTCTCAGGATATGCATACCCCTTTAACCAACACACAGCTAGCTGCACATTTAGACCCATCGCCTCCACTTTGCTCTACCCAAACACTATTCAAAGCAGAACCCCTTGGGCAGGGCTGAACAGAGGATAAGGCTCCAGAACACAATGAGTGATAGTAATTATAATAGTTATCTTGTATCAAGCACTTAGTCTACCCAGCTGCTGTGCACAGCATATATATGTAATCTCATATAATCCCTGCAATCACCCACCCCATCTTATATTGTTATTATTATTTTAATTTACCGATGAGGAAACTGAGACTCATGCTTAAAAAAAAAAAAAAAACTTGCCCAAAGACAAGCAGCTAGTAAGTATCATAGTGACAACCAAGAAGTCTCTGGAATCAAGTTCCATGTCTCCATCTCAATTAATGGCTACCTCCAGCATGGCCAGTGGCTGGTCTATATGGCCATGGAGCTCTGCAGCCAGATTTATAGTAGAAGCAAATGGGTCCCAGATCCAGAGGAGAAATGAAGACCACCAGATAAGTTTGCATGCTTCCATAATACTCTAGGTGGTGTTATATCTGGAAGTAAATGGATTTGAAGCATCTGGCCCCTTTGATTTGCAAAGGCTATGAGAAGACCATTCACACTGGTGTGAGGCAGAAATCTAAAGCCTGCCCAAGAGCTTGGAAATCATTCAGGGAACAAATATGCTGGATGTGAGCTGCCCTGTCCACCACACACCCAGCATCTTCAGGAGGGTGCCCCAGCAGATGGCATGAAAAGCGGGGTTCTTTTCTCCCTAGTTAATGGAAATCTTATTGATCTTCCCTCATTTCTACTCACAATTGGGACGTCTGGGCCTGTGACTTGTTACCTAACAGGAGCAGAACTGAGATGTTATGGCCACAGTAACAACAGAAACCGTCTCTGAACAGGTCTGGGTCTTGCCTCCAGCTCCTCTTCCCTGTGGCCAGCACTTGACTCCAGCATTCAACATAACCCTGGGATGAAGAACAAAGAATCAAAGACATGGCCAGTAACCAGAGGGCCAAACCAGAACTGATATCCAGGTGGTGCCTGATCCATTTGATAAATGTTTATCAAGGACTTGAAATGTAATATATTGCCCCAGGCTATGGATGAATGATAAAACATAGTGGGCATAGTCTTTATCCTTTAGCATTTTATGATCATGATGGAAAGATAAAACTTTTAAATAAAATTATATGAACCTTAGTAATTACAGAATGACTGAAATCCCACAAGGCACATGTAAGGGTGATGGACATACATTAGAATATTAGAGTTCTTCTGTTAGAAGCAATTTCAGGAAGGGCGGGAGCAAAGAGGAGGGAGACTGCCCAAGCAAAAGGAGAGGCTCAAAAAGATGACAGGCAAGTTCATCTCCTTGTGCCAAATAAGCTAATTCTATTGTCTTTTAGCGTACACTGCAGACTTTCCTCAAAGGTCTCCCCCCCCCTGACCCCCTCTATCTCCATGTCTTTTTCTTATCCTTCAAGATTTGAGATGATTGAAATCTCTGACATACTTTCTTATTCCAGCTCAAGTCCAAACTTGTTTTTGAAGCCTTTCCCAACCATTTCCAAGGGTGCTGAAGCTTCTAGTAGGGTGCTTCCTTACAGTAGGTAGATCCGGGCCACACCTTGGGGAAATTAATTATATGCTGCTTCATATTGTTTGCTAATGATTTCATTCAATGTCCCTAATGACACTTTAAGCTTCTTATGGGAAGGGTTGCACACGGCCCTTCTTGTGTATCTAGCACAGTGCTAAATGCGTAACAGATGCTGGTTGAATGTCTCATCATCCAGGGTCCAAAGATGGGCTGCTCTCATTTGAAGTTCTGCTGAGACAGAAGCTGTAGAACCTGTTAACAGAATATTCAGATATGTGATGGCTTGAGAAGTGGCTTCTGGGTCCTACTGGAATTCCTCATGTTTTAATCAAAACAACTGCATTTGACTCTTCACAGAACACTTGAGATCCTTGGAAATACTACTAGCCTCTTTGGCTTTATTTCTAACACCTTGAGATTCCCTTGCCCATTCTTTAAGACCCTGAAACACTTTAAAACCTTCACATATCTTCAGTGACTATTATAGTTTCATGGTTAGTTGAATATATCTTGTCTAAGTTTTCTTGTTTTTTAAGATTAATAGCATAATTATGGCTGTGTCCTTAGATTCTTTAGAAAAAGAAAGCTATTTCAAGCTAAAGAAACTGGGTGCAAAAACTAGACACATAAAGCAAATACATAAGAGAGTGAGTTCTAAGAATATGAGCATGTCCCAGTACCTTCAAAACAGTGAAACAACCGAAGCTAAGCAGATATTTCAGCCAGTTATCCATGATAGTTCCCGTTTCCTCCACACCTTTGACCTCTCCTCTTTTCTTCTCCACCCACTCCTCTTCCACTTCCCTCACTTGAGCCTCCTATCTTGGCCCAAATGATTATTGTTGGACTCCTGGCTCAAAAATCTGAGGATAACATGATCAGGAAACAATTTTTCTCGAGTGGGCAGAACCTGGGCTCAGATGAACAGAGCTCTGCCCTGTATGCTCGCTTCTAGAGGCTCAAGGATCAGACCTCTAGGCACCAGTTCCAAGATCCTTAGAAGCAGGACTAGTGTCTCTATTCAGTCCTCAGCACTGCATTATCAAATCTTCTTAGCCACATGTTCAACTGTGGAGCAGGAAATGGGTTGACCTCATGGGACCCAAGGAGAAAAATGTAAAATATGACACATGAGTACAAACAATGAAGGGCACATGGGTAAGTGCTGAAGAAAATCTGATAGAGGAGCTCATGATAAAAGAGCTATGGGTTTCAGAGACTGAAATAATAACATGAGTCATGTGTGAATCTGGTTGCCAAGAAAATGGAGGCAAATATGTACCAATTAATCAGAATGTACTGTTCAGAGCCAGGATAGTGAAGCCCCACTCTATTGTGGCGTCTTTACAGTACTGTTTTTAGTACTTAGAGAAGCAGGCGGTGTACCATGTGTTCACACAATAAACAGGATGGTAGAGAACTTGAAGTTCATGCTCCACGAGAAGTTAAAGGCCTTGGAAGGATTCAGCAGGGAGAAAGGAAGCTGTCAGTGGTGCTGGATTTTGGTCCTCAGACTTCTGTCACTTGAAAGGATTAGTCAGAGCACCTAAGGGTCCCCGTTAAGGTTTGCAAGCTGATAAACTTCAGCTTCATATTTTGCAGAATTTTTAAGATTTTTCTAATTTATGTAGATACTTGTGAAAATTATTAGAAAGTCGGTGGAAATGAAAATCTAAGAGAGGGAGGATTTGAAATAGGCTGGGTTAGATGATTTCTAGAAACTTTTTTTTTTGTTTATGAAATTCAAGCAGAAATGGAATTCCTGTTTTAGACATGAGGAAACCCAGGCCCCATGTGACTAAGTGGCCCGGCCAAGGACATGCAGGTGTTGGAGGTACTGACCTGAAGAGAGGCTCTGGAGGTTAAGGTCAAGGGCAATGGTTTGTCTACCACACGTCTGAGTTACTGTGGCTCATCTCTCCCATGACCATACCTCCTCCGTGGCTTCCACAATCATCCTAAACCCTAAAGTGTTCAGGAGAATAGCAACAGTGTGGCTTCCGCTGGGGAGCTGGAGATGCAGACCCCTCTTCTACAGCCTCCCTGCCTCCCACCCCATCCCATCCTTGGAGAACACAGTCCAAGAAAACCCAGCTCACCCCCAACCTGCCGCTGGGAGAACTCTCAGGGTTAACTTGTGTCACCGTCTCACCACACCTGATGGTTTGAGAGGGATGTCGTGAGCTTCCCGTCTGTCTAGTTTGCAGACAGGTGGAGGTGAAAAGAGCAAGAGTGCACAGAGGCCTTGAAACAGACCTGGATATGCTGCCCGTGTCAGAAGGGCCTCTAGAACCTCAAAGCAGTGATGGTTCTTGGGGTGGTCCCCAGTTTCAGAAAACCGCAAGGCAGAATTTTTAAAATGCAGCATTATAGAATGCAGAAATTTGGTTGGAGAATAGATTCACTCAGGCTTTTTCTTTTAAAAATATTTATTTTATGATGAATTCATTGGTTCCTTTAACCTGCCTGCTTCTCTCCCTTGGTGTGTTTTTATGCCTAGGACGACTTCTTTAAAACTGAAATATAATTCATCACTGTATAATTCACCTTCTTAGAATATACAATTCAGTGGTTTTCAGTGTATCCACAGCCACACAGCCATCGCCACTATCTCATTCCAGAACATTTCCATCACTTCAAAAAGAAACCCTATACCATTCTCAGTGATTTCTCCTTTCCCCTCATTCCACCAGCCCTATGTCATCACCAGTCTACTTTCAATCTCTATGAATTTGCCTGCTCTGGACATTTCATATAAATAAAATCATATAATATGTGGTCTTTGGGGTAGGCTTCTCTCACTTAGAAATATGTTTTCAAGATTCATCTATGTTGTAGCATATGTCATTCCTTTTTATGACCAAATAATAGTCCACTGTGCACTATATTTTAAAAATTTATTCATCTTTTGATGGATGTTTGAGTTATCTCTATTTTTTGAATAATTACTGTGGATATTTGAATATACATTTTTGTCTGGACATGTGTTTTTATTTCTCTGTATATACGTAGGGTGAATTTATAAGATAATATGGTAATGCTATGTTCAAACTTTTGAGAACCTGCCAAACTTTTCCCAAGCAATTACACCAGTTACATTTTACTGAATAGGGTTCTGATTTCTTCACATCCTTGCCAACACTTGTTATTTTTTGTGATTTTTATTATAGCCACCACACATATTCTCTCATGTCTAAGATGTTAAGCATCTTTCAATGTGCTGTTGACCTTTTTTTTTTTTTTTGCAGAAATGCCTAAGAAAATCATTGGCCAGTTTATTGATTGGGTTATTTCTCTCTCTTTTCATTGTGCTTTTGAAATTAAACTCAGGTGACATAACTCTTTCCAGGATTGGGCCCACAATGACAATACCAGGCTCAGAGCCAAACGTGTCTGGATCAGGGAATAATCATTGTGTAAACTGTGGAAATGGGTGTGCAAATTGCAGGTGACTTCTCAAGTGCCTTTTCAGTCCAAAGAGACCATGAGATAACATTTCTTTATTTTAAGACAGAAATAAGTCGTCGTGTGGAGGTAGTACAGTAAGACCTAGGGGAGAGGAAGACCAAGAACAGTGGGCCCTTGAGTGATGTAGTTCAGAATGCCCACAGGGTGGTGGGCCTCTCACATGGATTGGGACCTATGTTTCAGTTTTTCTGCTTGCAAAATGTAGACTTGAGAAGGCACCAGCTTTCCTTTCTAGGTTCACCTCTGCAAGGCCTTGCTGAATGAGCCATAGCCACTTGCTCCTGGTGTATCGAGAACTATTCCAGTGCCAACGTTCTCTAAGCAAGGGCAAGAATATTTTCTCTCTCCAAGCTCCTACAGAACATCCACAGAGGGGCCTGAAACTACCTTCTCTAGAAGTCTTGTAGGAATCTAGAGATTCTATCTTCCTGACATAGCTTATCCTCAACTAACCTGGAAGATAGATTGAGCAGATCAAGTCCCAGACTCAATGTGCTTTGAATGTGCATGTTCTATACCAGGGAAAGCCTGGTCTCTGCCCTCAGGCAAGTTTCCACACTAAATGGGTTGCATATTTCCAAGTTTCCAATGTGCAAGCACATTCTGCTTCCTATTATATACTGACCAACATGAAGCAAAGGATGCCAGAATAGAAAGAAGTAAAAAGTCGGGAGAACAAAAAAAAAATTCTTTAATAAAAATAACTTGACAACAATAAAATTCCTTCAATGTAAAAACTTACAGACAGAAGTCTCCTTAGTCAGTGTTCTGGGTAAAAGTGGAGAAAGAAATCCATGGCATATAAGTGAGTTCTGAACAAACCCTATCCTGGTGGGCATTAGCTGAATATGTGTATTTGAGGTAGACTTACTGTGGGAAACCTTTCCTTGTGGCTTTGGCTACAATTAAAGTATTAGAAGAAGGGACAGAATCCAAGGCTCAGGCAGCCAGGCTGAAGGAAGACAGCTGAGGAGAAGGAAGAAAGATTACCTGGAGCCACGAGTCAGGATGCATGTGGATGTCAGAAGAGGTTCTGCCCACAGCTGCTCAGGAGGGAAAATGGGAAGGCACCTTCTCAGTCAGCTCCTGGATTATGTAAAAAGCCAAAAGGAGGGTGAGGTCATATCTTCAAGTACAACGTATTTGGGAACAAACACAGAAAGAAGGCTGTAAATTGTCCATGGTTTATTCGGTGATACTCTGCCAAATCAACATCTATTTTTAAAGAAAGATTCTTTGGACCACAAATACACATTTAAGGATTTTGCATTTGGGCTGATCCAAGAGGGGATTGGTAAAGCTGTTCTCTTTCAAGTTCCTGGGATTGGGAAAAGCAGAAGTTTTGGGTAATGTTCTTAAAGACCCGAATATTAGAAATGACAAGGTGGGTGGTGGCAGGAGCTCTCAGTCCCAGCCGCTGTGTCCCCTTCTTTTCCTGATATTTAGAAGAATGAGGTAGAAGTTAATGGTTTCAAATATCCATCCAGTGGGTGGCATTCTAGAATTGTCTTATGAAATTTGTGGATTCAGGATGACTTCCTTTCACCTCACTGCTGGGCACAGAGATAGGAACAACAGAATTGGCCATGGGAAGAATTAAAGTTAAATCAAAGGAAGAACTTTTCCAACCTTTGGGGTCATGAATGACAAGTCAGCATTTTCGCTACTGTGACTAAAAAATCTGACCAGAACAATTTTAGGGAAGAAAAGCTTATTCGAGGGCTCACAGTTTCAGAGGTCTTAGTCCATAGAAGGCTGGCTCCATTTCTTGGGGCTCCAGGAGAGGCAGAACATCATGGTGGAAGAGTGTGGTAAAGGAAAGCAGCTCACTTAATGATCAGGAAGCAGAGAGAGAGATCTCAACTTGCCAGATAAAAATATATATCCCAAGGCCACGTCCCCAATTCCTACTTCCTCCAGCCACATCCTACCACTTCAGTTATCATTCAATTAATCCCTATCAGGGGATTAATTCACTGATTGGATTAAGACTCTCACAATCCAATCATTTCTCCTCTGAACCTTCTTGCATTGTCTCACACATGAGATTTTGGGGGACTTCACTCCAAAGAAGAACACCATCCAACATTTATCTATTGAATACTTGCTTTTTGCCAAGCTCCATTCTGAACACTAGGGATACAGTGAACATCAACAATAACAACAAAATAAATCTTAATAATGGTAATTAAATTCTCTTGGTAAGACACAGAAAATGAATGAATATCAACTGAAGATGGACCACCCACCTCATAAGGCTACACAGGCTGTGCACACTGCATACCCCCAGATGATGTCATCATATAAACTATGACAAACATGGTTGGGGATGAGTATTAAGAAGAAAAATAAGCAGGCTGGGAGAGAGAGAGAGAGTACTGGAAAGGGTTATTTAAGATGTGGTTTTGAGAGCAGGATTCACTGCCAAGGTGTTATTTAAATAGTTTTGAACCAAGTAAGAGAGAAAACCAAACAAATAATCTGAGGAAACAGAATGCTGGGCAGTAAGAAGACTTCACTTGGGTCTTGATGTGGAGGTGAGATTTTTTTCCTGTTTGAGGAACCTCGAGGGTTTCAGGATGTGATAATTCTAAGACTATCTCCTAGACAATAATGCCATCATCAGTCAATTAGAAAAAAATGTAGTAGACCTTGTAGCACCAGGTGATAGTCCCTTGGGCTGCTTGTCCCTGCTACTTCTTTTAGCCACCCTTTGGTATGACCATTCATTTATTCATTCACTCAGCAAATATTCAGTTAGCATCAATGACTGTACCAGGCACAACGAAGTTATCTCTGCTAGCTTTGCTCTCTCCTGGGATCAAATACCACTTCAATTCTTCTCTTAAGATCTGAGTATAGAAAGCATGCTAGAAAAATACAAAAAAAAAAAAATAGCGATGTGGAGTGGGGTTCATGGAATGTATCTTAGGAAATCTCTTTGTCCTTTGGCTTCTGCTGTCAACATGAAAAACATTTCCGGATGAAAATGTCTCTACATTTAGTTTGATCACAAAGAACTTTGCTTTCCATTTTACAAAATGCTGCATTTGCATATGCAAGACAGAGTTCAAATAAGGAATTTGAATGGGGAATGCAGAAAAGCAAGATCAACAATTGATTGATCAATATATCATAACTAGGTGCTGAGGGGTAGATGAGTAGTTTAGGACTATTTCTCCAGGCGTACACAGAGCCATATTGAGCAAAATGGGGACAGCATACATTCTTAACGACTGGGGCCACAAAAACATGCTGAAGAAATTGAGGGGAAAGAAATCACTGTGGTCTGAGTTGATTAGAAAAATACTCAGAAAACCTGGGCTTAAGACTGGGCAGAATTTTGCCAAATAGAATGAAGAAGATGAAAGGATGGAAATAAGACTCACAGATGGCAAGTTTAAGGGACTAGAGACAGAACAGGGAGTTACACAGCATGAAGGGATTCGGGAAGTCGAATGGGGCCAGAATTCCACTTTAAGAAACTTAGATGGTCCCATCAGACATGAGAAAATCCCACCCACCATACTTAAAGGTTCATTTGGAGTAAACACAGACACAATCTTCTATTTCTTCATGGTCGACCCCCTTAAACTCCATTCAAAGGTTTTACCTTGGGCATCACTTACAAAACAATAGCAGTAGTAATGCTTCATATTCACAGGATGCAAAGCACTGTACTTGAACTGTCACAAGACAGGAGGTCTCATGTGTCTCCATTTAGCTCCTTGAACTTGGCACAACATTTGTCACATGGGAGACAGTAAATTCTTACTCAGCTACTGAAAAACTCAGAGAATCAATTGCATCTTTTCATTTGAGCTTCACAATAACTTCCTATTTATTCTTATCCCTATTTCACACAGAGGAGAGAAATGAAGACCCATGTATGTTTGCACAAGTTTTCTTTAAAACTGTGCTATGCGCTTTATATGAAAAAATTGCACTAAAGTAAGAATGTGAAGACTAGAAAGTAGTGGACTAAAAACTTAACTTCTCCAGACCTTAGTATTTCTTGCTGGTCAAAAAAGCATAAAACCAAAATTTGTTGACTCCAACACACACACACACACACACATATTTATATCCTTGCATTTTAATGTCTCTGAAATCAGGGTGTATCTTCTAGTCTGCATCCTTTCCCCTAGATTCTCTGAAATATGGTAAGCTCTGTCCTACTTTCCTGACTACAGAAAAGTGAATGTAAAAGTGCTTTGTAATCTGGCAAGGACGATACAAGTAACAGAGAGCAGTCAATCACAGGTGCCTACTGGCCTCCTTTAATATCCGGTCTCACAATTCCTGACCATTTGGAGAAGCCAGCCTCCATGTGAGCTCTCTTTAGAGCTCCTGAGCAGGCTCTGTGAGAGAGAGGATTACATGGCATTAACCCAACAAGCAAATACTGGCATCTCTGAGACACCTGGTACAAATCTTTACTATTGATTAAAGGAATTAGTGGTCTGAGAATCTATGAATAGAGAGAAAGAAAGGAAATGCAACCCTTCTCTACAAGCCCAGACACAGACCAAACATTCATTGATTTCTTTTTCCCCATTTGCACATGCCTGTGGTTCCATGCAGCTGAATTCTCGGAAGGATCCCCTTTGATGCAGGGACTGCTCATTAGGTGAAAAGTGCCCCCACCAGCTTCACCTCCTCCTCCATGCCACTGCACTTATCCTTTGATTTCAGCAGACACTGGACAGGCAGACAATGTGTAAGGGACTAATAAGAGGGCACACCATCTCTACTCTGAGTCTGCTGAGGGCACATTGCAATTTAGAGCCACTAAAACTCTTAAATTGTCTGTATTTGGCCTTCACCACCCACACTTGTGAAAACAAAGACAGCATTTAGGGAAAGAGTCGAAGAAGAAGAAAATGAATACCAGTGCTCAGCAGGGTGAAGCCAATCGGGTGCCAAGGGAGCAACAGGAGCAAAATTGAAGGAGGAACATACTGTGAGTAGTCTTCCCATGTTCCGTATCTGCCACTCATTCCTACTGAATCTTGGACAAATCATTTAATATCTCCAGGCTCAAATACTTTGAAAAAACTAAGATAAATCTGCTAAGTGGTTTCATGGTGAATTATAAAACTTTTTGAATTCACTTAATTAGAATTCTGTTTTTCCCATAGTTTAACATTTGCTCTCTTTACCACTTAGAAGTTTATTGTTATAATTACTATAATACTCCAAAAATAAGGCATCTAAAACTAAGAGCATAACTTGATGAAGATTCTAGAGACAGGTAGGTATCAAGATGCTACTGCCTAGAAATAAATTCTAGGAATGAAGAAATATAGATGTTGTTGTTCTTCTTGTTATTCATGTTAGCACACTAAGTTTTCAAATGAAGGTGTCACTCTTGCTTGTTACCTAGTTCTTAGAATGATAGCCATGGCCACATAGAATGTTAACCAGGAATGGCATGTCTCCAACCTGTGTACTATTGATTTAAGAAGGCACACTCTAGTTAAGTCAAGATGCACCTACAGTTTTCGGGAATATTTAAGTAGAAAAGTAAAATGTCCTGCCATAAGAAAGGAAAAGAAATAAGATGTTTTGCAAGCATATCAGAAAGAGGGATAAAAAAATTTACATTTCATGGAAAAGTCAATTGCCAGCATCTACAGATATCTAAATCAGAAAATAACAAGACCCACCATGATATCTCCCACTAAGAGATGAGTTTAGGAAACGCTTCTGGAATGATGAAGTAAGGACTCTGGAAATATGATCCTTACTTAAAAGTAAGGAGAACACTTTGAAATTGCAAAAATCACTTTTAGAACTTTGGAAATTAATTAAAGGCTTATAACAATACAGGGAGCACTTACCTTACCTAGGAAAGACAGTTGACTCTCAGTAAGAACACTGAAATTGACGGTATTTAAATTTGCCTTATTTTTATCTCCCTCTCACCAGCTCCATGATATCCTGGAAACCCAACATCCTAAGAGTTTTGAAAAGAAATAACGGGTATGGAGCCTCACCCCCAGAAGACTGTCACTATCTGCCTCTGTTTGGTAGCTTCCTGGGAAAGCCTCATTCACAAGAATTTATTTTGCCTGACTCCAAGTTAACAGATCTAGCCCCAGAATGTTTGTTGGAAAAAAAAAAATCAGTGACAATTGTGTAACTCTGCAGCTGCCTGAGGTGGCAATAGAAGGTGAGGCATACAAGAGGTTTATCAATGCACTTCAAAACAATTTGGGAATGAGATGTCTATGGGGAGCATTGAAAGCTCTGATGTATTCTAGTAATCTGGAATACCACTTGTATATGCAGATGTATGCATATGCTCAGGGAAAACCTGAGAAGTCCCTAATTTTTCACGTTTAGCTGGCTTTGAGGCTCTGTTTAATGAGGAAATGAAGATTAAGGCAGAGCTTCGAATTCAACCCCTCCCCCATGTACAACAAAAGACTTAAGACATTGGTTAAAGGAATTTAAAGATATCTCTGCCAATTTACTCACTGACTACTATACTTCACCAGTAGAGACTTTAATAAACTTGCCCAAAATTGATACAGACTTTACAGAAATAATCCAAGAGAGATATTAAGCAAATAATTAAAACAACAAAATCAGAAAAAAATATTTTGGAAAGGAAAACTGATTTCCAAAGTTATCACATTCAATTATTTCAAATGTCCAGTTTTCAACAAAAAAATATGAGATGCACAAGCAATAAATTATGACCCACTTATAGGGAAAGGGTTGTAATTAGAAATTGTCCCTAAAGAAGCACAGGATGGACTACTAGACAAAGACTTTCAACAAGTTGGTATTAGTACATTCAAAAAAACTCAGGGAAATTATGGGTAAAGCACTAAAGGAAAGTATGAGAACAGTATTATACCAAAAAGAAAAAAGAATGCTAACAAGAAGGTAGAAAAGCATTTTTACTTATATACAAGTAGAATAGACATTCTGAGGTTGAAAAGTGCCATACGCGATATGAAAAGTTTATTATGGGACTAAACAGAAAGTTTGAATTGATAGAAGAAAGAATTTGGTGAACTTCAATGTAGGTTAATTATCCAACCAAGGGAACAGAAAGCAAAAAAAAAAATAATAAAAAATATGAAGAAAACTTAGCACAATCTCAGAGGCCTGAACAACACCATCAACATGTACATAATTAGAATAGTAAAAGGAGAAAAGAAAAAGAAAGGGAAAAGAACATTTAAAGGAATAACAAGCTTTATAAAATATTAATCTACAGACCTGAGAAAGGTTGGACTTCAAACTAAATTCAAAAATGAGTTTCATATCTAGAACTATCATAGGCAAACAAAAGACAAAGATAAGGAATCTTGAAGGGAGCAAGATAAAGTTGAATTCTCATGTACAAAGGATCCTCAATAAGATTAGCAGCTGAATTATCAGCAGCAGTCTTGGATGCCAGAAGGCATGAGATGATATATTCAAAAGGTTGAAAGAAAATGACAGTAAATCAAGATTTCTACATCCAGCAAAACAATCATTTTAAATGAAGAGGAAATTAAAACAATCCTGGATAAATACAAACAGTGACCGCATTGCTAACAGATGTTCCCTACAGAAAATACTAAAGGAATCCTTCAGACTGCAATGGAAATATATCCAATGGTAACTGAAGTCCAGATAAAGAAAGAAAGAGCACCAGTAGAGGTAATTTCACAAGTAAATACAAAACAATGTATAAATGTAACTATATTTCCCCAGACTGATTCAAAAACAACTGTATAAAACAATAATTATAAATCTGTGTTGATGGACACTTGATAAATAAAGATGTCGTTATGAAAACAGCAGAAGGAGAGGGATGTAACTATAAAGAATAGTTTGTGTATTAAAATCAAGTTGACACAAATACATTCTAAATTGTTATAAATTAAGATGTTAGTTATAATACCCAGAGCAACCACTGAGAAAATAACTAAAAAATTCATATTAAGAAAAATAAGAGAGGAAGTGAAATAGTACATTAGAAAATATCTATTTAAAACAAATAATGGAGCAGTAATGGAGAAATAGAGGGACAAAATGACATAAGACACATAGAATACAATGTCAAAATGACAGATATAAATCATAACCCTAAGAGTAATTACATTGAATATAAATAGACTAAACACTCCAATAAAGAGAAAGAAGTTGGTAAATTTTTGAATTTGAAAAGCAATTATCAAATGATATGCTGCCTATAGGGACACAATTCAGAGTCAAAGGCAAAAATCATTTGAGAGTAAAAGAGTATATGATAACTTAGATACGAGGTGTCCCCAAAAAACTCATATGAGAGACAATGCAAGAAAGTTTAGAGATGAAATAATTGAGTTATGAGAGCCTTAATCTAATCAGTGCATTAATCCACTTGAATGGATTACTGAGTTGTAACCCTAGACAGGTAGGTTGTGGCTAGAGAAGATAGGTTGCTAGGGCATGACTTTGGAGTATATATTTTGTCCCTGGTGAGTTGAGCTGAGTCTCTTTGCTTCCTGATTGTTATGTCCTGAGCTGGTTTTCTCCACCACATCCTTCCATCATGATGTTCTACCTCAACTTGGGCCCAGAGCAATGGAGTCTGTCATCTATGAAATGAGACCTATGACATCATGAGCCCCAAATAAACTCTTCCTCCTCTAAAGTTGTTCTTGTCAGGTCTTTAGGTCACATCAGCAAAAAAAAAAAAAAAAAAAAACTGGAGTGGTTATCCTTAAATTATGAAAAAAAGCAACTAGCGGCAATGAAAGATACTTTGTAAAGATAAACACTGATTAATCAGTAAGAAATAAAACTCATAGACATAGATACATCTCACAACAAAGCCCCAAAATATATGAAGCAAAATTCATCTGAACTGAAAGGAGAAATTGATAATAATAGAAGAGTCTAATACACCATCTTCAGTAATACATAGGAAAACTAAGCAGAAGAAATAAAGAACATGTGACACTTGATCAACACTGTAAACACTGTAAATTAGGCCTAAGAAGCATCTATAAAATGCCCCATCTAACAGCCTACATACTTCTCAAGTACATATGGAACATTCTCCAGAATAAACCATATGGCAGGCCATAAAACAAGCTTCAAGAAATGTAAAATGTTGGAGTCATCCAAAATTTGTTCTCCAACCACATGAAATCAAATTAGAAGTTGGAGGAAAAGGGAGCTTTTAAAAAGTCATAAATATGTGGAAATTAAATAACATACTCCTAAATATTCAATGGATCTGTTATGAACTGAATTGCGTCCTTAAATTTTTTTATGTTGAAGTTGTAATCCCCAGTTTGTCTGCTTTTGGAGAAATGATCTTTAAAGAAATGACCAAAGTCAACTAATATCATAAAGATGGGGCCCTAATCTTATAGGTACTGGTATCTTTGCAAGAAGGAAAAGTTTCTCTCTTTTATGTAAGCACAGAGGAAAGGCTGTGTCTTCTGGCCTCCAGATCTGTGTAAAAATAAAACTCTGTTATTGAAGCCACCCAGACGTGACATTTTGCTGTGGCAGCCCTATCAGAGTATATATCATCAAAAAAAAAGAAATACAAGTAAAATTTAAAAATACTCTGAGGTCAATGAAAACACAAACATAGCATACCAAATGTGTGGAACGCAGCTAAAGCAATGCCTAAGAGAAAATTAGATAGCTACAAGGGCTTATATTAAAAAAAGAAAAAGAATAGAGAAAATAAACAAAACAAAAAGTTTCTTTGAAAAAAAAAGCAAGAAGGAAAGGAAAAAGGAGAAAAAGAGGAAGAGGTAAGAAAGAGAAAAGAGTCAAAATTATAAAAATAAGTAATGAAAAATGAAAGTGTGAATATCACTACCAATGCAAAAGAAATCAAATGGACACTTAACAAGAATATATTGTGATAATTGATAATGGCATTATCAATGCTATACCAAAATAACAAGATAATATAGATGAAATGGACAAATTCCTAGGCACAAACTACCAAAGATGACTTTAAATACAAGTAGAAAATCTAAATAGACCCATAACAAAGAGAGAGATTTAATTACAAATAAAAAATAAACTTTCCATAAAAATGTTTCAGGTCTAAATATCTTTACTGATGAATTCTACTAAACACTGGAAGATAAATTAACAGCAATTATTCACAAACTCAAGAATTACAAGATGAGGAGCACGTCTTCAATGTTTTCCTGATACCAAATCCAGATAGGTACATCACAAAAAAAAGTAAAGATTCATATGATTTATGAATACAAATAAGAATCTGGTAATATATTAAAAAATTCTGCATCATAACTAAATAGTATTTATCCCAGTTATAATGTCAGTTTAGCATATGAAAATCAATCAATGCAATATATTAATAGATTAAAAGACAAAAATCAGACTAGGCATGGTAGTGCACATCTATAATCCCAGCTACTTGGAAGACTGAAGCAGGATGATCAAAACTTCAAGGCCAGTCTGGGACACTGAGGAAAACTCTCTCTAGCGTGTGTGAGGTCCTGTGTTAAATTTCTAGTACTGCAGGAGAAAAAAAAAAGACAAAAAACACACGATAATATAAAAAGATTCATAGAAGTAATTTCAAAACATCTAATTCTCTTTCATGATAAAACAAATTAGGAATACAAAGGAAGTTCCCCAACTCAATGGAGGGCATTTATATATATACTTGATATTAAAAGATGAAATGTTTTTCCCCAGCTAAAGAACCAGAGGATTCCATTCTCACCACTTATATTCAACATTGTTCAAGACATTTTGATCTAAGAAGTTAGGAAAGAAAAGCAACTAAAATGCATTCAGACTTGAAAATGTAAAAAAAAAAAAAAAATCTGTTATTTTAGTATTACATTATCTTGTATGCAGAAAAATCCTAAGAAATACAAAAAATTTTAATGACAACTAAATATGTTCAAGAAAGTTTCAACATATAAGACAAATAGACAAAAACCAATTGGATTTCTACACATTATCAATGAACAACCAAAAAAATAAAATTAAGGAAACCAGTTCCTTTTGTAACAGCATCAAAAAGGATTAGTAAGTAACATATTTAACGAGGCATGTGTAAAACCTGTTCACTTAAAACTACAAAACATTATTGAAAGAAATTATAGAAAACCCCCCAAAATAGAAAAACCCTCCACATTCATGGAACAGAAAACTTGCTATTGTCAAGATGGCAACATTTCCTAAGTTGATCTATCGATTTGACACAAGCTCAATCAAAAGCCCAACTGCCTTCTTTGTTTTCACGAAAATTGGCAAGTTTCTCTTAATAATTCATGTGAAATTTCAAGGGACTTTGAATAGCCAAAATAATCTTAGAAGAACACTGCCTAATTTTAATACTTAACCTCAAAGCAACAGTGATCCAGACAGTATGGTATCAGAGTGAGTATAGACACATAATCCAATGAAATAAAATTGAGAGCACAAAAATAACCTACTTTTCAACAAAATTGCCAAGATGCTTCAATGGGAAACTAATAGTATTTGCAAAAAATAATACTGGAAGAATTGCAAACTAAAGCCTTTGGGCCCTTTCCTTGCATCACACACAAAAATTAACTCAAAGTAGACCATAGATATAAAAGGAAGAGCTAAAACAATGCAATTCTTGGAAGAAAACAAAGCAAAAGATGAAATGTATATCTTCATGACTTTGAATTAGGCCTAGAATAGTTCCTTAGATATGACAGTAAAAGCATAATCAACAAGAGAAAAAATAGATAAATTAGTCAAAATGAAAAGCTCATTTTCTTCAAAGGACACCATTTAAAAAGTGAAAAGTCAGCTGGTATATTGAAAGAAAATATTTGCCAACCATATACCTGATGAGAGCTTATATCCAGAATACATAAATAACTCTTGCAAATAAACATTAGGAGAATAAATAACTCAATTTCTTAAAAGGAGCAAACTATTTAAATAGACATTCTTCCCAAGAAGATACATAAATGACCGACCGCAAAAGAACATAAAAAAAAAATATGGTCAACATCTTTAGGCATCAGGGAAAAGCAAATCATAACCACAACAAGATACACTTCACACTTCAGAATGGCTGTAATAAAAAAAGATGTAAAATAACAAGTGTTGGATAACATGTAAAAAGCTAGAACCTTTATACATTTTTGACATAATAGTAAAATGGTGCAGTTTTTTCAAATATTTGGCAGTTCCTTAAAAGGTTAAATGTAGAGTTATTGTATGAAATTCTAACAAAAAGAAATGAGAATATATGTACATGTAAACATTTGGAAATAAATGTTGAATGAGCATTTTTCATAATAGCCAAAATAATGGAAACAGCTTCAACGTCCATCCAGTGAGGAAGAAACAAACACATTTAGTGTATCCACACAAAGCAGTGTTTTCAACAGCCAACAAGAATGAAGCACATGTACATGGGACGTGATTCAGAGAGAAAACCTGAAGGCAACAAGCTAAGTGAAAGGAGCCTACAAAAGGCCAAAGGTTGTGGCCTTTTGTTTATATGAAGTATCTAAAAATAGGTGAAGCCCTAGATAGAAAGAGATCACCAGAGTCTGTGGGGAGAGGACAGGGAGAAGGGACTGATAATTAGTACAGGGTTTTGTTTTAGGATGATGAAAATATGATGCAATTAGTCGTGACTGCTGCACAAGTCTGTGAATATACTGAAAACTACTCCATTGTACAAATTTACTCTTAAAATACCTGAAGTGGTCTTCTATTTGAAAGAATGGCATGTTGATCTATTGAGCAGTTTGGGATTCTTGTTTGTTGGTTCGTTCATTGGTTGGCCAGTTGGTTGGTTTGGTCACTAGCAATAGAAAATCCAATGCCTATGGGCTTTGTAGAAAGAAGCAGATCGTGAAGAGTGGTTTATCCTGAAGGATGGAATGATGTTGGCAGGCTTTGTTTGGCTCCCCATGGAGAGGACCCCAGCCTCAGGTCGTGTCAGATCTGGAACTAAAGGGGACATTTCCCGACCTCTCTCAGAAATCCTAGCAAAAAATTTCCTTCACTCTAATTGGGCCATAAGTCCATCCCTGAACCACTTTGTCTAAGAAAGTGTGTTTGACCCATGTAGTGGAGAAAGCAGAAGTTTAGTGACTAAGAGAAGACACTCCCAACACTGTTACCAAGTGGAGGGAAACAGATGAACAGATTCCGAGGAGTCATACATCAACACATATCTACTATCCACCCTTAGGAAACATTTGCCAAATTAGGAAATCTGTCTCAGGGCATTTGATAATCTTGGTATAGGGAGTACCTTTCTGAATACATACATTCTCTCAATTTTAGTCCTTCATCCTTTCAATCCAAACCCTGTTTGAGTTATAATTTACATTGATGTTTATATTCACTTTTTAAAATAAACAGTTCATCTTCCACCCCAACATTTTGTCAGCCCTCTCTTTGTGTGTGGATTGAATGGGGGGTCCTAAAGTATTATGTGCGTGTCCTAAAACCAGGACTCTGTTAATATTATCTTATATGTAAACAATGCATTTGTGGATGTAACTCTTGAGGTGTGATCATCCAGGATTATCAGTTGGGCCCTAAAACCAGTGACAAGTGCCCTTACAAGACAAGAGAGAAGACACAGACAAAGATGTCATGCAAAGACAGAGGTGGAGGTTGGGGTAAAGCAGCCCCAAGAACCGCCACCAGAGGCTGAAAGAGGCACCTTCGTTTGGGCCTTCTCACTCAGGAACTGTGAAATGACACATTTCTGTGGTTTTAAACCACCCAGCTTGTGACAGCCCCCCCAAACTAACATCCTGGCAATGACAGAGACAGTAGAGTTGGGAAGGCTATGTCTATTTCACAACTTCAATTTTTAAAACATGTGAATAGACCACAAGAACATTTTTAACCAGAGATGATATGGTTTTTCTAATAGTAGCAGGTAGATTAAAACTCATGTGTCTACACCCTTTCATAATCTTTCTCATCTCTAAATGAAACAAAGGAGCAAATTAAAGATTAAAAACTCCCAAAGTTGGATTAGTGTAATATTAAAGGAGGAAAGAATCTGTGTGAGAAGAGGAGAAAGATCTGTAGATACAGGGTACTTAATATCAGAAGGAAGTTTTATTTTCTTTTTATCTTTAAGATGGGAAAGAATCAAGCACATTTTGGACTTGACCAAGAGAACAAACAGTTAGGCCATGGTCACCAAACAGAGGCAGGTACTAATGAAAGGAAGGTTTGTAAAGAGGCTGGGGAGAGGAGGTCATTGGCATGAGGGAGCCACATACATTAAAAATGTAAAGGTGGATACCGTGCCCTTTAATACTAGAGAAATGACAGTTGGGGCAACTGTGGCTATTGGGAGATATCAGGGAAAGGTTAAAAGGATGATGATAATCACATCTAATTTGATCTTGTGTTTTTCTCTGGAGTAGAAAATAGCATTTCTCCTAAGGTTGAAGGGTGAATAGAATGCTTGGGGGAAATAAAGGTGCTTTAGCATTTCTAAGGATAGTGACAGAGAAAGCCCCCTGAGGACAGGTAGAGACTAGGAAGAGCACACCAGGCTGAGGGGCCCCTGAGCCGGGAGGTCCTGACTGCTTGGCGGTACCCATTCTTAGTTTTGAGATGGCTCCAGGAAGGTGGAATAAGATCAGAGGAACAATTCTGAGCACTGACCTGCACTTGAGTTTCCAGGTCTGTAAGTACTGATCAGAGAGCAGCTCACATGCCCAATGTTGAAGGCCATTAGGGATAGAGAAGACCCCAAAGTTCTGAGGTCTAAAAAATCTCCTCAAAAATTTTGAGGCAGGTACAAAGAGGGAGGGTTCAAGCTGGAGGGTGACTTGAAAGTGAGAGGTGGAGTTTAAAAAATTATAAAGAATATGAAAAAGTTTATTATTCAATTAGTAGTGTTTTTTCAAGGTTAGTTTTAATAACGATACTATTATTATATAAGATGCTAGCATTAGAGGAAACTAGTTAAAGTGTAAGCAAGAACTCTGTAATATATTTGAAACTCTGGAAAATTGAAAACTTGAGGATAAGAAATTTAGGAACTCACAATCCACAGGCAGAGTAACCAGACTCATTGAACACAGGGTACAAAAGAGCCCTCAAGAAACATAACTACCCAGAAAGGCAGCATGGGCCAGGGAGGTGGTCTGGGTTGACCCCATCTGTCCACCAGCTCCAGTTTCTTATTTCTGTGCTCCCACCCCATGGTAAAGCACATAGCTGTTGTTCCTGATAGTCTTTTAGCAAGAATGTGGAATTATCTCTACATTTCAATGATACAAAGTTCCCATAAGCTGAAATATTGTGCAATGTCTATTTAATTTCTGGGCACAACCAATAAACACAACAACAGATTGATTTCTGAATTTCAAGAGCATCTACAACTCAAGGATCAGACCTGTGTTTATACTTTTCTGCAGTTAAAGATGATCATGTATTTTTATGTAAATATTTAAAAATATTTTTTAAAGATTAAACTAAACAAAAAATAATGGTTACATAAATTCTCATTTTTTGAGATAGAGAAGCTGAGTCTAATTAAATTCTCTTTGGCTGATTTTCTTTTCTGATAACTTCATTCCCAGCTCAGAATGCCATAGATGATAAAAATATAGGATTTTAAGATTTGGAAGAATCCTATATGTTACAGCCTCAAAATAATTTTCTCTTCTCTAGAAAAAAAAAAGACAAAAACTCTGTATTAAAAAGAAAAATAAGGTAGAGTGGTTCCAAGAGGTGATAAGACTCAGATGAGGCTGTTAGGATTGCAAGACTGAAGTAGGATAGAAATTAAAGTCCTAAGGCTTAAGCAGACCCAGTAATTTTTAGAAGTGTGAGGTAACATGGCATAGTTTTTGCTTTTGCTTTTCATAGCATGTATCTAGGGACTCAAACTCAAAACCATACTTTCACAGATTCAAATCTTATCCCTATTGCTTAGAAGCTGTGTGTTCTTGGATACATGATATCTTTCTCTTTTTTCCTCTTTCATCAAGTGGAGGTGATAATAGCATCAATCTCACTGGGTTGTTTCAAGAACTGAGTTAATATCTGCAAAGTCTTATGACCGTACTTAATGCTTCCAAAATGCCATATTAAGCTTTTGTAAAAATAATTGTGTGATTGGCGATGTATCTTTGGAAGCAACTTTAATGAATGATCTTAGTTCAGCCATGGGTATTTGTTTGGTTTTATTTTTCAACACCAAAATCTTAGGTAAACCTCATGGCCAATATTCTTCCCATTTTACAAATAGTTTTTTAACCACATGTAATGAATGTAAGGACTTGGCCTATAAGAAATTCAGCAAGTCTACATTAAAACAGAGAAAAGAAGCAAGAGACTTTGATCCTGACCTAATATTGAAGCAATGTGACCATCCCAGTTCACTCATCCACCTCTAGATATAGGTGGTAAGAGAATGCATATTTAACTCTTGCATTGATAAATATACTGATTCAACAAATTTGAGAGGGATTTCACCCAATGGAAAGTATTTCCTTCTGAAAATTGCCAGCAAGTAAAATGCCCAATCAGTAAGAAAGAACTCAGCATGGATACCAACATCATATACTCATAGAAAGGGTCTTGTTAAGGAGTGCATTCCTCGTTTTAAAACACGTACGCCATGAGGATTAAGTGACTTACTTAAGCTTGTTCTGGTAATCTGTGCAGAGACAGGCCTGGAATCCAGTTCCATCTGCTTCCTTCTTTGGTGATGCTCAGTCACACCATCATCATCTGATGGTAAAAGAAGTGAGCTTTAAACATCAGCGCAGGAGCTACAAAAAAAAAAAAAGCAAGACACCACCTTTAAGCAATGCAGAGTGGCGAGGGTTGGAATGAATAAATGAGTGAATGAATGCACGAGTGAAGAGTAAATGGACAAGTGAATTCTAGATTTCAGATTTCAAGGACTCAGAACTGCTGCTATTCCTCCCAGACCCCACTGGAGTTTGCAGCAACTTTGAATGTGAGAACTTTCTATTTCTACAATAAAATACCCCAGATAATCAACTTACAAAGAAAAGAGGTTTGTTAGAGCTCACAAATTTCAGGGTTTCAACCCAGGGTCAGGCAGATGGTCTTTGGGCCTGTGGTGAGGCAGCACATACAGCAGGGAGCCTGTGACAGAGCAAACTGCTCACCTCATGCCTGGCAGACTACATTCCTACAGTCCCCTCCCTAGGCACTACAGACCTCCACTAGGCCCCACCTCCTAACAGTCTTACCACTTCCCAATAGCACCATGCTGGGGACCACACCTGGAACACATGGACCTGTAGCACTTAAGGTCTACAGTGCAGCAGAGAGCAACTGTGAGCCCTCTGGCTAATATAAAGGACGGATTCTCAATGTTCCCAATGGGACTCTAAAAGGACAGGTTTTTGAGAATCAGGAAGCCCAGGTTCTAATCTCAGCCCTTCCACTGTGGTACTGGCTGATGCGCCCTTTCGTCTCTGTGAGCCTGAGCTTCTGCGGCTGTAAGGGGGGTAGATTTATCCAGGTCATGCTTCCCAGCACCTTTATGTAGACCTGTGAAATACAATCCCCTCCTTCTGTGGGAGGATTGTCCCGTGTGGGAGATCAGAATATTCAGGGAGGACTGCCGAAGGATGCAAGGTGGGGAGGGGGGCCAGGACTTGCCAGAAGCAAAGGTCAGACAAGACCCTCATCTGTTGTGTGCTCTCGTGTTCACTCTCTTTGATATCATTCCATTTGATGGGAGGCCAGGACCAGAGCTTCTGCTCTGCCATTCTTTGTTCACAGTCTGGAGCCTTTGAGCTCCAATAAGATGTCAGTTGCACCCTAGGCCAGAAGGCCTGGGCTAAAATTGGGAAGTGACTTAAATCAAAGCCAGAGGCAGAACAATGGAATTAAAATAATTGAACATATAATTGTGCAGCCTTGCTGACAAACCAAATAAGGCATCATCCCAACTTTTGAGCAGTGAGAAAAACATGCAACAAGGAAGCATACAAAATAAGCAGCTGAGGGTTGGAAAGTGCTTTTTAAATAGCTGATTCTGCCTGTGGGAGATCCCTAGAATTTGAGCTTGTTCTGACAGGCTGAGTGACCATAGACGGGTCACTGATGCATCCTGAGTCCTTTTCCAGGTAACCCAGTAGGAGACTGGACACATTTCCCCCAAATTATCAAAAGACGTTTCTGTGAAATACATGAAAAAATAACTGGCCAAACACAAGAGATTTTACGGATAACCAGGACAAACTGTAAGACCCAGAACTGCAAAGTGAAAGAATCTAATATGAAAGACTTTGTACTGTGTGATTCCAACTATAGGACACCCTGAAAGAGGCAAAACTTCAGAGATAGTAAGATCATCCATGGTTTCCAGGAGTTTGCAAGGAGGGAGGAAGAGATGTATAGTAGAATTTAGGGGAGTTTTTAGGAAAGTAAAACTATTTTATATGACATTGCAATGGCTACATGTCATTATGCATCTGTCAAAATCTATCGAATACACAACAGTAAGCATAAACACTAATGTAAAGTACAAGCTTTAGTTAATAATAATGTATTCATTCTCTTATCAACTGTAACTATTGGGCCACACAAGATGTTAAAAACAGAGAAAACTGAAAGGATATAGGGGGCATATGGAAACTCTGATCAATTTTTCTATAAACCTGAAACTGCCACTTTCATATTACTACCCCCACCCAAGAGCTGCTACCTGCTCCTCTTCTTCCCTGCCAATTCCCACACAAATGTACCTGCAAGAGGTGCCAGGCTTACAGCCCATGGAAATTGAGGCAGAACTGTTGCAATTCCTTGCAAACCTGTTCTCTGAATAAGGGTAATTTTCATGAGCCAGAATACATCCTTCCTCTGACAATGAGTAATTTTTATGGTCTTTTTGCAGCCATCTAACTAATTGCACATCTCATATTTCACAAATTTCCCTCCCCCAACAGTACAAGATTAGTGGTTAGCAATGACCTTGGCCTTTTTTTCCTCAGAACCTATTCAAAATTTTTGAAGGCAAGAAACATATATGGCTGGGCTCTATGCAGCACGGTGGCCCTCTTAGCTGTTTCTCTATTCTATGGGGTTAAATCAGCCAGTGGTAGTGGAGAGCTTATTCAAGCTCTGAAGTGATAGGTCCTGTTGGAGACACATTTAGCTCTTTCTCCCATGGCCACCAATTGCCTATTTTAAAATTTAATTCAGCAAATGTTTCTAAGTGGGCTAGGTATGAAGGATATGGAAATGCTCACATATGGGAGGAAGAGGGGAAAACAGACACACAGATGAATAAATGCCCAGCAATGAGGTGAAGGCCTAGCTCAGCTACATCTTGGGATTCAATGGGGACCCAAAGAAGGATGGTCTGCCTATCTAAGGGGTCAGGAGCATTGAAATTTAAATTAAATCTTGAAATCTGAGTAGGAATTCACCACAGAAGAGTTCCAGAGAAGTGAAGCAACATGTGCAAAGGTTTACAACAGCTTAGCATATTTGGGGAACTGAAAAAATAACAAACACTGTGGCTAGCATTCAGGGATTGGGGGAGGGAGATAGGCTAGTGGTCGCTGGCGGAACCCGGCTCCTAAAGACCCCACACACCATCCAAAGGAGTGCAGGCTTTGACCTGAAGCTGTGGAAGCACTTCAAAGCCTCTCTTAATGATGAAGCAACATGGGGTTTTGGAAGATGAGTCCCTATAATGCAGAGCAGGGACAAACTAGAGGGAGGGGGACTAGTGAAAGAAGCTGTTCAATGATAGAAGCAGAAAGGATGGAAAAAAGAAATAAGCTGTAAAGAAACACAGGTGGAAAATTAACCGAGTTGATCATCACTAAGATCAACAGGTAGCTGATGCATCTGGAGGCTGAAGGAAAAAGAAAGTCATGGAATAAGTGCCCAAATGAATAGTGGGACCATTTGTTGAGACAAGGAGTAGGGAAGTTTGGAGAGGGAGATAGTAAGCTCATTTTTTAGACATATGGAGATGAATTTGTCAGTGAGCCATCCTGGTTAATAAAATAAATAATATGTTTCACTGATAATGCCAAATGCTTCCAAGAACATGGAGTGAAGCAACAGAAATTCTCATGCATTGCTACTGGAAAGGTCAAATAACACAAAGACCTTGGAAGATAGTTTGGTGGTTTCTTACAAAACTAAACATTCTTTTACCATGTGATCCAGCAATCACACTTGTTGGTATTTACCCAAATGAGTTGAGCACGTATGTCAATGCAAAAACCTGTGCATGAATATTTATAGCAACTTTACTTATAATTGCCCAAACCTGGAAGGAACCAAAATGTCCTTTAGTAGGCTAATGAATTAATATAAAGTGTGATTCAGCCAGATGATGGCGTATTATCTAGCAATAAAAATAAATGAACAACCAACCATGAAAAGACATGGAAGAACTTTTAACTGCATACTGCAAAGTAAAAGAATTTGATCTAAAAGGCTGTGCACTGTGTGATTCCTGCTATATGACATCCTAGAAGAGACAAAACTATGGAGATAGTAAGAATAGTAATAGTTTCCAGAGGACGGGGAGTGCATACAGAACTCAGAATTTTTAGGGCAGTGAAACTTTCCTATATACATTACAATAGACACATATCATTATATATTTGTCAAAACCCAGAGAATGTACAACACTAAGAGTGAATATTAATGCAAAGTATGAACTTCCATCAATAATAAAACATTAGTATCTTCTCATCAACTGTAATGAATGTGCCATACTAGTGCAAGATGTTAGTAGAGAAAACTGGAGGGATGCAGGGAGCAACCACATGGGATTTCTCCTCTTGATTTTTCTATAAACCTAAACTGCTTAAAATTTAAAGTCTACAAATTAAAAGAAAAAAATGAAAAAATATTTTTGGCTTCTGGTCACCTTTACATATAGTTTAAAAAAAGATTCTTGTCTAAGTAAATGAAAGCATAGGGCATAAATGATCAGGATAAAACCCCCTAATCATCTTTCAGGATAATAAGAGACTACCTTTACAACCTTAACAGATGAATCCATGCAGTCAAATCATACTGGAAAACAGAAAAGTCAACAGAGAGAGAGAGAATCATTAAACATGACCTTTTGAAGGGACTTTGAACCAACCATTCCATTTTAAAAATAGACAAATTGAGCTCAAGAGAGAAAGGTAATCTCTTCCAGTATCACCTAATTCATTTTTAAAAATCCACTCATCTAATATTTATTGTGTTTGGAGTCAAAAATGGATGAATGAGAGGTAATGACTATCAAGTCTACTTGAAAAAAAAATCAATGACTGGAAACTGTTAAAGCAATATAATACTTGCTTTAATGGAGGTGCACTTGGGTGCAAGGAGAAGAAACCTAGGGTTAGGCCTGTCCTCCATCACTGGGGTTCAGATTGTGAGTGGACTCTTCAACAGTATCCCTTCCTAACATAGAGTCAGAGCTGGAGTCCAGACCACTCACTCTGCCCTTCAATTCTCTTGAGCATGAAGATATTGCAAGGCATAACCCTGAGAGATTTGATGGACAACCAAATGATGTCATTCAAAAGTTCTGAAGATAAATGGGAAAGACCAAGGCAGATTGCTACTTGCCAACCTGACCCTGAGGTAGTGTCTCTATCAGGCAGATAAAAGCATGTCCTACCACCTGTTTATCCCAGATAATCCTGACATGCAGCCACATGGCTTTGAGGTTTTTTTCAAGTATTGCACCACCTTCTTCTTTCTGGATTCCCTCCTCAGTGCATCATGGAGAGAGACAAGGATCCTTCCCCTGGGAGTCCCCAGCCTTTCCTGCTGGAGGTAAGGGGAGCCTTACCTCCCCTCACTCTGCCTCATCCTGTCAGGCCACCATGTCACTGGGGAGGCCGTGTCCTCGGTGACACAGACACACTTCCACCCCATCTTGGAAGAGAAAGCAGTTTTATCTGCTTTTATGCTTGACTTAAAAGAATCTTGAAAATCAGATATTTTATATCAAGTGAAAGGCAACAACTAGAAATTTGAAACCCAGTAAAAAAGTCCCTCTTTTGATGAAAAATCTCTTCCGTATGTTTGGAAAGAAATCTGCTCTCACATTAATTGAACATACCAAATATATACAAAGGAAAACAATTTTTTAAAGATCTTCCTTTTATGGTTCTGAGTTCAAAACTTTTGAATTCCTAAGCATTTCTGATGAGGTTTTAATTGTTTTTCAGACAACTCGGTGCTCCCAGCTCAAGCTGGCTTAACATTTTAAGGCATCCAACCAAATTCTATATGAGTCATGTGATGTCCTTTGACATCTCAAATGTGTTCCACATCATCTTGCTCCAAAGAGATACAGAAATTCCCAGGAGGGTGCAAGATGCATGGCTAAGATTTGGAAATTCAGCCAGGCACCGTGGTGCACACCTGTAATCCCAGCAGCTCAGGAGGCTAAGGCAAGAGGATCGAGAGTTCAAAGTCAGCCTCAGCAAAAACAAAGCACTAAGCAATTCAGTGAGACCCTGTCTCTAAATATGCAAAATAGGTCTGGGGATGTGGCTCAGTGTTCAAGTGCCCCTGAGTTCAATCCCCAGTACCCCCCACCCTCCAAAAAAAGATTTGGAAATTCAGGTGCAATCACAGGTTTAGTGGGCATATTCATGGACAGAAAGAATAACTGAACCTTCCATTCAGACCCCACTGGAGGTCAATTTTGTGACTCTAAAAGATATAGATATATGATTCTTAAGATTCTTTTAAGATTTCACCATCCTGGTGCTTCTCTGTCAGCCTGTCTGAATACCGGCAAGAGAAAGTCTATGTCTCATTACCTGGAATAAAAGGGATCAAAGGAGATGAAGTAATTTAAAAATCCACAGAAGTCCCATGTGCATTCTTGGATACCAAACCAATGCCATTAATCCAAAAAGTCCTAGGAAGTGAAAACACTCTTCTTTTTTCACTCTCTCTCCATAATTTTCATTGGTGAATATTTGGAGATACATTAGTCAATATTTCAAGGGGAAAAACATTTTGAAAATATACAACCAGAATAAACTAGGGAGCCATTCAACACTGAAATGTGTGATCACGGTTATAGATGCTTTGACATCTTCTTCCAGCCTTCCTGGGTATTCTCATCTCCTGCCAGCCCCAGCTCGGGCTGCATCTCTATCCTCTCCTGATTCCCTGGGGCTCCAAGAATACAGTTCCTGGTACCTGTGCTTCCACTTGGCTGATGAGTCCACTCCACCCATTCTCCCTGATACACTACTCTTCATCTTTCTGTATTCAATTTAAAGTCATCTCTGTGTAACCTCTCTGATCACTATCATGCATTAATAGTCTCCTATCCCTGGACCTCTAGAATCCTCAATACTCTATCCTTGCTTCTGATTACAGCACAAATTTGTTTTCATTATCTGTTAATCTCTCTGTTATCCCCATATTATAAGACCCTTGAGGGCAAGGAAGGGCTTATTCATCTCTTTATCTGCAGGGTCACGCATAATGCCTAGCACTTTACAGTTTGCAAACACTAGAATCAGTCAATCATGTGAGAGTGACAATTTGTACTGACACTTTGTACTAGCTTTGGAGAACCACTAAGTTTTAGAGAATTTTGTCTGATTATATTAAAAATGATGCTTTATGTAAACTCATAAGTAAATAAACTGTATTTAACACACAAGTTATAGAAACTCAAAAATTCATCACTTCCTAATAATATTAAACTTTTCTACCATCTATGCACTCAGGGATACTTATGTTCATTGCATCTGAATGGTGAAGTGTGAATATTCTGCTGCCAATCTCTTCCCAATTCCATATTTGTTAATGTCATACTGATAGTTTGAAACAATGACGGGAGTATTTACACCACAGAAATTAACAAACACTACAGATCAGGATTTCGTACATCATTTTATTGGTTTCTAAACTTAAAGTGACAAAGAAAAATGTGAATACAAGCTAAATTTAGAATGCCTGAAAACTACATTGTAAAACACACACACACACACACACACACACACACACACACGGCTGAGTATTTGAAAACTATTATTGAATTCAGAAAACAAGTTTCTCCTGTAATTTATAAGTGAAATTGTAACATATATTCTTGTTGTTTGATTTTCACTTTATTCATGAAAATATCAACCAACATATATGTCAGAAAAATACGTATTTGTCAATTGCCATCATAGGTTGGTTACAGATGTAAGAGTTTGACAAACATCAATGAAAGTGTTCTGTGAAAATCAACTGGCTACATAGGCTTATGATAAAGGCTATAGTGCATTTTATTATTATTTATAAACTGTGTACTACACATCCTTTATATAGAGTAAAATGTATAATACATTTACATATCCACATGAATGCATCTATTTCCCAAGCATATCACTGCATTCAGAATAGAAAGACAACCGAGAGGACTCAACCAATCAAAGAGAGCTTGCTATGTTTTGAACATGTCCCCCAAAGTACATGTGTTGAAAATTTAAACCCCAATGCAACCATGTTGAGAGGTGGATCTTGAAGAGGTGAACGGGTCACAGGAGTTCATGCTGGTAATCATAGGAGTGTGTTCTGATGAAAGGATGAGTTCAGTCCCCTTCTGTCCTTTGTGTTCTCCTGTCCTTCTGCCTTCATCATGGGATAATGCAACAAAAAGGACCCCACAGACTCAGTCCTCTCAACCTCTGACTTCCAAGCTTCCAGAGCTGAAAGAAGTAAACCTGCTTTTTTAAAATTACCCAGTCTCAAGTGTTCTGTTAGAGCAGCACAAAATGGACTAAGACAAGTGATAGCAAGTGACCCTGATGTAGCCTTCAAGGGTCAGAGAAGGAGACTTGCTGGAGGAAGTGGGCACAATCCCATCAGGCGATCAGCATCAGCAAAGGCACAGGGGTCTGAAGGGCTCAATCCCTGCAGGAAGTCAGGACTGCTGGAACAGAGGGGGCTGCTGAGAACAGTGTCAGACAGGCTGGGAGGGCTGAGTTCCGGAAATCAATGCAAGTGAGGCAGAGAAGTCTGGATTTGATTTAGCAGGCAATAGGGAGCCACCTCTGATTCTTGAAAAGGGGAGTGATGAGAAGTGGGCAGTGATTTAGGAGGATTAATAGAGCCACCGGTGCTCAGGATAGATTGGAAGAGGGAGAGCCCCGCCTCAGTCCCTCTGGAAAGCAGAACAGAGATCATGAAGCAATTCAGGACTGAAGAGATGAGGTCATGCAGCCCTCACCTGCATCCTCCAACTACTTCCCCCATCCCTTCCTTCCACCAGGCTCAGCCACATCCCCCTCCCTCCAGCTCCCCCTCCTCCGGCGCTTTTCTCTGGAGTCTATGATTAATTCTCTCTTAAAAGTATCTGGTGATAGATTCAAGGGGCATTTCATAAATTCTGTCTCATTATGTGAAGCCTAGTTTTAAAACTTCCTTTTGTCTGGATCAATTATGAAGTAATAAAATCTGACCTGAACCCAAGCCTGCATCTCTTCTTTCTCTGAGATTCAGCAATGATCAGAAAAATCTAAGAATAATGTAATTTTTTTTCCTGTGGTTATAGGAAACCCATAAGTAAGTAGCTAAATCAGCATTATCAAATGCTCTTCAAAATCAATGATGTAACATATTTATTCTCTATTCATTCTCAATATCTGTGTGTTCTGCCCTCAAATACGTACCTGTACTCACACATACATACAGATCCCCAATAGTCAGCAAGGTGGTAGCTGGATATCTTCAGTGGTGTCATATTAGCCTGGACTGAGAAGGAGGAATGCTTAAAAAGGAATGCTAAAACAAACCAAATATCAAATACTTACCATTTTCAAATGGCTACCAGGAGTCTGGTTGCTTTGAGGGCCATAGCATGGCATCTAATTCATGATCTGCTTCAGGAATTACATTTGCATCTTCCTATTTAAATGGTCCAATCCATCAAGGAGATTGAGGTGAGAAGAATGTCTAATCATTCCATGGCCTCCGCTGTATTTGGTCAAGCATGGACTTGCTGGTCTTTAGGTCATATGATGGGGGATGTGGTAGTGATGGTTTTGCTGAGACATGTGATTTTATAGCCTTGATTGTCTCCTTTCTCAATGTGGATGCCTTGGGACATGGTTGGTCAGTGTATTAGTTAGCAATCCATCACTACAAGGTAATACTTGAGACAGACTACTTCTGAAGTAAAGAGAGATTTATTTTGGTTCACAGTTCTGAAGGTTCAGGTTCAAGATTGGGCAGCCCCATGGGTTTGGACCTCTAGTGATGGTAGCACATTATAGAAGGAGTGTGTGGTGAGCAAACTTCTCACATTGTGAATCAGAACAGAGAGGGGATGGGGGCCTCCCAATACCCTTTGAAGGCATGTCCCTAATGACCTAAGGACCTCCCTCAGCCTCCATTTCTTCAAAAACCACAGCACCTCCCAGTATGTCCACTCTAGGGATGATGTCTGTACGTATGAACCTTTCAGGGATATTCATCTAAATCAGTTGGATCCTGAAAAGGTGCTCCAATTGCTGAAAAAGAAAAAAAAATAACTCCAAAGTGAGTAATGCCTTCATGTTTTTTTCTTCAAAAGTATAATCTACTACAAAAATAATTGCATTCCCAGTTTTTTTTTCTTCTTCCCACATTTTCTCTTCTTTCTAGAAGCTATCAGCAGAGGCCCCGAACACATTCTCACATGCACGCACGCTCATGTACACATAGTATTTCTATCCTGCCTTCAAAATGCCAACACTACAAACATGTCAGACCAAATTCCTCAGACACTTCAACTGCTGCTCTCCTCCTAGTTCCCTGTTGACAACCCACATGGGCTTGGCTCCCTAATTTTTCTCCCTTCCAAGGACAAAAATAAAAAGTCATAAATGCCAGAAATTTCTAGGGGCTAAGTCAGCTCCTTCTCATGGGTAGTTTTAATGCTGGGCCCTGTCAGGTCCCTGGTGCTCAGTCTCATGGTCGGGCTGAGGCATGTTGGGGCTGTCAACCTAGTCAATGAAGACCTGTCAATCTATGGCACCAGCAAGCCCTTCTCTTTTGCATTGGGTTAGGTGCTTGACAGGTCCAAAGAGTAGGAGATTTCTGCTTTCCGAGGGAAAGAAACTAACACATGCACAGCTACTCAAGAATAATTCAGTACTAAATTCGGTAGCACTGACCAGAGGAGACAGTGTGCTATTGTCAACAAGTACTAGATTTGGATTCAGAAACGTGGGCCTTGTAGTTTCTTAATATCACAGATTCTCATGAATGCATTTTTTAGAGTCCAAGGACGACATGACATTAGAAAGTTCATTTGTTTATTTCTCCTGCCTCAAGAGTTATTCTATTTTTTCCTTTAAAAAAAGAAAATTTTATAATCTCCTGCAATTTTCTTTTATAATCTATCATTGCTCAGTTTTGAGAAGTTGTTCCTTGCAGTATGTCTATATCATGCTCGCTATAGATTGAGATCATTTTCTTTTAAGCTATTTTCGAAAAATGATTTCTTCATTCATTTGCATGCATTCAACAACAAATACTTATTGAATGCCAACTCCGTACCAGTTCCCCTCTACACTCCTGTCCAGGCACATATGGTACATAATTCAACAAAATATATTAAGCCCTTCTGGTGCCCAGGCATGGGGAGCAAAACGAAAAGGAAATAACTGTTCCTGGCTTTCCTTAAGGAAGCCAATGATCACAGCTTGAAGGGCATGGTTACACAACTCCTCAGTTGTGTGTGTTTGTGTGTGTGTGCTTACATCACATGAGCTCAGCCTGTTAACTCATAAACAGACTCAACTATAGGAAAATAATATGAACAGATTCCACTTGCCAAGTCCCTACTCTTTTCCAGGCAATACACCAGGCATCATTTAACCTTAACAAAAACACTGTGAGGTAGGTACTTTTATTATCTCCATCTTCCACAGAGGAAATCAATGCTTAGAGAGGTCAGAGTCAGACACGTGTCTATTTGCAAACACCATGTTCTTGCATTCCGCTCTGCTGCCTTGGGACTGTCATCATGTATATTTCTGCAGTGTCTATTACAAACCCACACAATGGGTGCTTTAAAATTGTAAAAGATGTGACTTTTCATATCTGGTATTTAATGAGGTCACACCTACTCCTCATGTTGGCCTTTGTTCTTCATACCACACAGGGGCTGCTGACTGTGTCAGAAGGGGCTCCTGCCATCCTACAAACATTTTACTTCACTTGGGAGAGCTGCAAATTAATTAGGACAATTCCAAGTCTTGGTCCCATCCATGGTCAGGATGGATTTACCCATGAGGGAGAGCTCAGTACTTGGAAAGCCTTACTGATCACTGGAAATGTGCTACAGAGAAATTGGCTCCAAATGCAGTGAGTCCATTTTCTTCAAGAAGTCATCATCCTAGTTATGCCTCAAATGGTAAGACACAGTTCCTCTGCCTTAGATGATAATCCTGTGTATGACTGCATGTGACATTCATAAAAGGATTTGAAGAAAAAACTTAAGAAAATGCAATGGATCAGTTCTCTGATATATCAATCTAGTCTCAAAAGAGACTCTTAGAAGCAAATCACAGGGCCCAGCTATTGTGAGCATAAAGATGGCATCCTTGTCCCAAATAGTCATCAGTTTCACATTTTACCAGGGAACTTTATAAAAACTGTAAGAAAATGCACATGGTAATCCATGGCCCCGAATGATTATCCCCATGTTCCATGCTACTCCCTTGAGGGCTACCCATTTCTAATAACGAGTTACCCTTGGGAGCATGTATCGTGCCAAGCATTTTGCATCCAGGATCCCTAATCCACACTGCAATTCCTCAAAGTATGTATGACTATACCCATAACCACAGATGTACTAACCTCTGAGGGACTCGGGGCCCCATGGCTGGTCTTAGTCCTTTCAATGACACAATGCTGTGTCTGGTCTGGGGAGATGAGTAAAATCATTAGGAGTCAGCAAAAACTTACTTTCTGCAGTCAAACAAGTTTTTAGTCAAACTAAAAACTTTAAAAAGTGAATGCCAAGGAAAGAAACAGGGAATACTTGGCATCCACTCACCCCTGAAACAGAACTAGAGAATTGACAAAATAAGAAAAACCTTGAAAGTGGGTGGCTTTATTTTTCTCTTCCTCTAGAGGGGCAGGCATAAATGAGGTCTATCCTCAGAATTTGCAGGGGGGAGGATTTCTCCAGGACAGAAGGAAGAACACCCTACTTGGGAGTGAATTCTGAAAAAGGGACATTATCCAAAGAGGGAGAGTGTTACCTGCCTTCCTCTGGCCCTCAGACAGCATGAAGAGAAGTGGGAGAACTGTTATTCTCACCTCTCAGACTTGGGTTAATAGGGAAGACAAACAGTTCAAATAAGGGAAGGGGAAGAAGCCAGCCCAAATCATTTACCATCATCAGGACAATGTTGTTGTTAGAAGTTCTAGACAAACTGCTCATCTCCAGCACAAGCAAGACAAAAGGAATCGTAATCCTGAGCAAGCTATGACAAAAAAATGAAAGCACAAAATTCAGAAGAACATCTTAGACAGGAAAACGCATAATCCAGGAAACAGAATCAAAGTGGTTCACACTATAGAAATGTTTAATAAGCACCTGAATTTATTTTTTTAATTAGCTTAAAGATCAGATTACAAAACAATTAAATGGGATGTTTTATGACCTAAGGGAAAGTTTTGAGGTAGAGGCAACACATCACAGAACAAAGAAGGAGAAGGAGAAGGAGAAACAGTGAAGAAAACCACTTTAGCTGAAAATCAAATTCTGACATAGAGCAAAGGTTCAAGATAATCTTAGTCACTGCAGAAGGAAAATATAACATTAGAAAATCAATTGGAAAATAATAGACATGAAGGAAAGGAAAGACAATTGACCATATGACTTACTGATTTCCCAAAGCTTAAGATTCAGCCAAGAGGTCAGAAAAAGTTTGTGTACATAGTCGAGGAAATTTTCCTTGAAATGAAAGAATCTGATATCAGGTTGACTTGAGACTTCCAAGGAACATAAGGCAGTTCTTTAAGTATGGAAAGCAACCATCAGAAATAGATGAAGGTCATAAGAAGCAGTTGTGAGGTCAGAAGACAAGAGCAATCCAAACTCACCTCAGCATCCCCAAGCCTCATAAGCAAGCCATCTTCACCTGAGGCTTTGAGCAAGGCTGTCCTTGAACAGTCAAGCCAGGGTGAGATGCAAAATGCCACTTGGACTTGAAAATGAGTGGAGTACAGAGAAAAAGGGAAAATGGTAGTTCTGATTGTCAAAACCTCCATTTCATGGCATTCTGCCACTCTTTTTTTTCAGATGCAAGTGACACTAAATAAAACCCACACTGGTATCCATTTATTGGCCCACAGAATCCAACTTAGAGGAGTCTGGGCTTCAGGTGAGTTGGCTCCACGTACTCAAACAATGTCTTTATATCTCAGCTTGACTTTCTTCTTTGTAGGCTCTACTCAAGCATGTTCCCTTCATGATGGAGAGAAGAAGGTTGCCGGCTTGTAGTGTAGTTTATATTGTTCTAAATCTAGCAGAAAGATAAAGTCTTTATGGGCAGCAGTTATATTAAAAATTCTGGAATTGGGTCTCTTTAGATCTGATTGGCTCATGAACCCTTCATTGAACAAAGCCTTATGGCTGGGAGGGTTTAATTCTCAAATTAGCTAGGTCTGAATCCAAGTCCTGAAGCAAGGAGGGTCAGCTCTATTCATGGGATATGATGTAAGAGTCAAGGAGTAGTGTAACCTAAAGATTGTTAGGGTGTTAAAAGAAAGGAAAATGGGTGTCATAAAAGCAAAAATGATATTGTTCCACTATCTCGAAGAATCTCACACATGCACGCACTCATGGTTACACACTTCCTCACAAAGCAATAGCATACAGAAGGAACTTCATATTAACGTGATACAAACCAATGACCCAATGCTTAAGAGGAAGAATGAAAAAGGAAGCATCATTCAAGCAGAAGAGACTCTCATGCCTGAAGGTTCCATATGCCACCATCACCCCTGCATTATCACTATTAACAGAAGAAGTCAAACACCTTTTGTCACAGGTGTGTTGCAACAGCACCATGATAACTGATGATAAAATTTTTTAGGCAAAGTATGGAGGATCAGATATAAATAAATGGAAGGCAGATATAAAGGCCTGCAGCTACTATGAGAATGGACATTTACAGAATGGCAGCACATAGATCCATGCACTCTATGGCATTCATATTGTGCCTACTGAATGACAGCCACTATTACAGGGCTATAGTCCTTACTGTCAGCTAGAGGTCAACTTTTCAGAAACTACATCTTACAGAGGAGGAAGCTGAGACCTCAAAGTGAATGGTAACATAACCAACATCATGAAATTAATTAGTGACTAGAACCAGAATAATTACCCACTGTGCTTTTGCATGCTATAGTTGTGAAAAGAATATGAACTTAGAGGTCAGACATCCTGGGTTCCAGCCCTGGTTCTATCACCAACTGGCTGTCAGAAGCCCACCCATGTTCACCCTCTCCAGATCACATGCTTTATGGTGGCCTCAAAGGAGTGAATCAGGTGAGTCGCGCTGCCTCTGCTGACATCTGCTTTGTGAGTGTGGGAGTATTTCATGGAGTTGTTTCCCCCGACAGGTTTATGGCTGGTCTTGGCTCAGTGCCTTAAAAACACTCATCATGTGATGAAACAAGAATGTCATTCTGCAGACTATCAATAAACCACACTGGCACTCCCACCCCACACCCAACAGCACCCAACCCACCCAATTCCCTCCCTGCATCCCAGAGATATCCACACCATCTCATTAGGAAGTGGCACCCAACAGGATTCATTGCAGCAGCTCAGAAGAATAGCCAGTGCTTTTCTGGTGCTCGCAGACTTTTGTTTTGTTTTGTTTTGTTTTGCATTAAAGCTTCAGTTTAGAAATCGGCAAGAACCATGTTAAAGGAAGCCAGAGAGCATGTCAAAGTTCAGCCTAGGAAATTCACCAAGTGGCCAGCTGAGGATCAAAACAGATCCCAGAACAACAAAATCTCAGCTCTTGCTTGCAAAAGCTTACAGTCGACTTGAAAAAGGACTCCTCTTTGGATCCCATTCCAGGTGATTCATCCTGGATTTTCCCTACCTGAGGCAAGAATATGTTTTCCTGAAGAAATGGCATGCAGGCCTGAGTTTCCAGGGTAGTAGGTAAATGGGTACCACTAAACTGAACTCCAGCCACAATCCTGAAGTGATGCTGTGGAAGAACTAAAATTTCAGTGAAGGGGTCAAGGAAAGTATCGTAGCATTTTCCTAGCACCTCTGTAAGATCACCAATTTTTCCCCCAAAACTCGCTCATTCCCTTTATCAAGGACACAGGCCCTCATATTTTATGTCTAGTTCATTCCCTAGGGTTAGAGAGAAATATGACTCCTAAAGAAGTAGGAAAATCAAAAAGAGAATAAAATACATTCATGCCCAGAAAAGAAAATAAAATTCAACAATATCTGAGGGGAGTTCATAAAAGTTAAGTGAGCCAAAGAGGCTGAAAGAGTGTTGAGACCAGGAGAGGCCAAGATTATTCAATGACCAATACTGCTCAGAACCAAGGCTCTCTAAACCACATTCTCTCCCAGCCACACAAATGGGCACCATGTCCTTTACCGTGCACCCTAACAAGCACTGACAAAGTGGTAGAGTGGTATGAAAGACTGGATTGGAAACTGAGAGAGGAGAGCTCAACGCCCAGCTCCTGTGACCTCTTATTTCCTGTGGGAGATTGGGCAATTGACTTGCCTTCTCAATATGCCACTTCTTATAATTACAGTTTGAAACAAATAAAATGAAAAATGTCAAGGAAAAAAAATCAATATGGAGTAGCACTGGTTTGCAGCATTTAAGATGGAGATGGAAGGCATTGCTAAATCTGGTCTCCTTCACAGCTGAGGCTTAGAACTGGCCTACGCCCGACCTCAGTGTGAGCTGCCTTTTGGACCAGACCAAACATTGGTTCCCTGAAACATTGTTAACCTCTGCTGACCTTCTGTACAACAGACCCTCTTTTCCCAAACTACCCAGAGACAGAGACCACACCTAATCCTTTTCTTAAAAGACAGCTTGACTTTTGTTAGCACCAGTCATAATTCCTGATGAACAGGTGATATACTTTCCAACCCCCCTTGCTATTCAAAACTATAAATACAACTGCCATTTTGTAAAACCTTGGAGCATATTTTCAAGATGGCATGGAATCTGTGTTTTCCCAGATTGTAGTCCTAATTAGCCTCAAATAAAATGTAATTTTTCTTGTTCTTGACTAGGTTGATTTTATTTTCGATCAACATGAATTTGAGAGAAAGCTTTATTAATTGCAAAACAAAAACTTCAGGCATTTTTATTTTCTATCCATTTCACATCTATTTGCATCTCATTTATACTCGTATAGTTATAGTCTATCCTCCATTTAGACTGTAAGCTTTTGGAGGGAGGTACTTGTATTTGATTTTGCTCAGTTGGTGTTGAATAAATGTGTTTGAATGAATGAGTGGAGAAGGAATGATGGGCACTCATGGATTGCTGTCCACTGCCTGCCATTCCCAGGAGTACTGTTCAGCTCAGACCTGGCCTCTTCTGGGTCAGTCTTAAGGCTCCAGTTGGACAGGGCTATGCCGGGCTAAAGGCCAGCAGCATGTCTTTGCTCTGACTGCCCATCTGCTCTGTGACTAAAGCCAGCACTAAACTTAGCTGTGGTGACTCACGGACACAGGGCTGTCCCAGGACTCACAAGTTGTTCCAACAAGCCACCTGGTTGCCGGCACTACCATGACCCTCCCCTCCCTTCCTCCAGCATTGCTGGACAAATGGTACCCCATCAGCCTTCCCCAAGCTTGTGGGACCAGCGCAGGGCTGAAAGGCAGAGCTTAATGGGCTGCAGCCCCATGCGGATGTCCTCCTCTCCCAACCCATAGTTCCCAAGTCATTGAGCAAATGGTCAGTGGCCCCCATGGGGAAACACTCCCTAAGGGAATGAAGGTGCTGATCCAGTCATAACGAGACAGGTGCCGGGTAGGGACAGCGTCTGGACCATGATGAAAATGATAAGCATTGTACATTGGTTCGCTCAGTGCTTCAGTTCCCTATGTAGTATATCTTCCCAGTGCTCCTCTGCACTGCACCTGCAGGGTATTCAAGAAAAACAATCTCCAAGAGAAACCATGACTCCTCTGCTCATCCGTCAAAGGCATCAGGTCAGTTTATTCTGGTTTCATTTTTAGCAAAGTGAACTGGAAAGTCACGGTATTATATATTTGCATGAGCTGCAGACAGAGGGGCAGAAGGAGTGGCCTACCCTGGGTATGGGCAGTCAGTGGGGCGGGGGGTGCATCATCAGTAGGGAAGAGAAAAACAGTGATAAAATTGATTCAAAGTCAGTCTGATTTTTATTTATCACCGTGAGCTTGAAATTCTAAAAATGTGAGTGATGAAATAATGCTCCCCTCAGGATCCTTGCTCCACCTTGATAGGCCACTGAGCCCCCACTTTCCATTAATTCATTTTTGTTAGTACATTCATCCAGCCAGTTCATAATACAACAAATGTTTCTGGAGAATTTATTGTGAAAAAGGCACCGTGCTTGGTGCTGCAGCATGGTCTCACTGCCCTAGGCTGCTACTTGCCCCTGCCACACCTGTACCTGATTCCCAAAGTCACCACTGCCCCGGAGTTAACACACTCCTTTCCATGTCATGGCCCATGAAAAACTTTTAACAGTAAAATAATTTCCACCTCTTTAGACAGCCTGAGCCAGTTTCAGTTCCTCCTTGACTTCACTTTTCCATTCCAGAATACTAGCTGGTCTTTCCTTTTTTAAATTAAGGAGCCGTGTATTTAAGTTTCTCTCTGCAGGGTGCAGTAGCACAACCTGTAATCCCAGTGGCTGGGAGGCTGAGGCAGGAGGCTCCAGAGTTCAAAGCCAGCCTTAGCAAAAGTGAGGCGTTAAGCAATTCAATGAGACCCTGTCTCTAAATAAAATACAAGACAGGGCTGGGGATGAGGCTGTGGTCGCGTGCCCCAGAATTCAGTTCCCAGTACCCAAAGATAAAAATTTTTATCTTGACAGAGTTAGCCTTCCCAGGACTTCCTCAGATTTCTACTATAGGAGTCTTGCTATAGCCCCAAGAGCAGTAATTCTTAAAATGTATTTGTGCCACGAAGACTTTAACAGTCTGATGAGGTTGATAAACTCAAAAAGTCTTAAGTGCATAAAATAAAATATATAGATTAAAAAGGATTCCACTTGTATTGTCATATGGTTACTAAAATAATAAAAAAACAAATTAATGATATGATATAGGGTTTCTTTTTTCCTAACATGATCTCCAGGCAGTTTTAATAATTACTGTAATTTTGAAGTAGTGAAAAGTATGAGGCATACATACATCTTCTTATCTACAAAATTTGGAATATAAATAAAAATGCTATTGATACCAATGTCATGCTTACTGGAAATTCTACCTTGGCTTTTTGCCTATTTCATAATCGAAGGAAATGCTAAATCCAAGTTCAGTAAAAAGAAAGATGTCACTTGTACCAACCCAAGCTCACTATCTCCTGATCCGTGAGAAATTGTGAACTTTTCTGCCTTAAAGCAGCAAGCACTGAACATTGGCAGCTTTCAGGATGCTACTTGCCATAGTTTAAATGCACTTCCCAAAGTTCATGAATTGGGAACTTAATTCTGAATGCACCAGTGTTAAGAGATGAGACCTCCTAGAAGTGACTGACTCGTGAGGAGTCCTCATGAATGGCCTAATGCAGTCACCAAAGAGTGGACTCAGGGTAAAAGGAAGCTCAGCCACCTCTTGCTCTATCATGTCCTCTTGCCCTCCTCTGCTTTCTTCCGTGAGATGATGCAGCAAGAAAGTCCTCACCAAGTGCGGGCCCCCTGACCTTGGACTTCTCCAGCTCCAAAATTGTAAAGAAGTATACCTCTGATCTCTATAACTTACCCAGTCTCAGGTATCTATTAAGGCAACATAAAACAGACTTAAGACACCACTTTTTAGTGGAAACTGCTTCACATGTAAGACACAATGATGGACATGACTATGAGATGGCAGGTGCCCTGCAACACCCAACTCTCCTGCCCCTCTCTTGCTTCCAATTGGGTTTTGGGAATGGGGTTTCTTCAGGAGTGTGAAGTGCAATGATCTGGATCAGAGTCTTTAATTGTCTCATAGCTGTGCTGTGCCTGCAAAGGCTGGGAACTTCCTGTGCAAAATATCAGGGTCAAGATTGCCTAGTTGCTATGGTGATGCCCTGTCCATGAAGTCTCTATGCAAAGCATGGAAGCTGCACCAATCTTGACCTTGATCTCAGACACCAACTCCCAGGGATTGAGGATTCTGAGCATAGTGAGACAACCACAATGTTCCACCAGTGCTGTAACCTCCAAGCCTGCCTGCTTAATAGAAACTTCAGTCAATGGGCTTCCTTGGGTGCCTCAGGCCGCTCCTAGCATTGCAACAGCTACAAAAATGTTTCTAGTCCTATAACTTTCTAGTGCACAAAGAACAATGCCTCTATAGCCTTTAACTTCCTGGTTATGAGACCCTACATAATAAAAGTGCAAAGCTAGCTCTGGGTCACTGTTCTCCATCAGAGATCAGTGTCCCACTCAATCCCAGCTTTCTCTCTTAACTATTTGTGTGTCTTTCTTAATCCCCCATTGCCCCTCACCAATTTCTGAATTAATGGCCCTCCAGGTCATGGCACAGGAGAGTTTGGAGTACTTCTTCTGCGTTAGCTGAATCTGTCCAGGGTTGGACAGACTCGGTAGGCACTGCTGACACCATCTACAAGAATCAACCAATAAATTTGGAGTTGGAAGCTTCAGGTGGAATTCTAGCTGTGAAACCCATTTGTGACCCTGTGAACTGCACAGGTGGCCCCATACTAAGTTTCAAGTTCTTCCTTTATAAAATGGGTATAACAACCCCAGTTCCACCTACCTGCAAGACTATTGTCAGGATCCATTTAGAACATATAAATTCTGTGCAAATAAAAATGCTATTGTGAAAAATGTGGTGCACAGAGGTAGCAAAAGCAGGAGAAAGTGCTGGCCTTCGTGCCATAGAGGAGGCAGGAAAGACCCAGAGAGAGGGGAGAGATACAACACCAACACCCCAGCCTTCCTCCTCCCTGTGTTATTTCTCATGGAGCTGCACATGAAGGGGAGAAATTGAGAAAAATAACAAACTACAGTCCGTCCTCTGTGCTGATGTTGGCAGCTTGCTTCCACAGAACGTGGTGGCCTGGCTATCTGAGAACCAGAGAGGAGACAGTGACTCCTCCACCCCTGAGACTCTATCCTCTTGTTTTCCTTCTAAAAGGAAAAGTAAAGCTGAACTCCCTGGGGGGCTAAGGAAAGACTACCTTAGTAGATCAGTCTTTTCATTGACTCAGAACTCTGAGCAGTGGAGAGGGTACAGCAGTGGAGGGAACAGAGACTGTGTCTCTCACTTTGGTACAGTTTACCCCCTAAAAACACTTTACAGCATGTCACTGAGTGCCCAAGTGCCTCTTAACTACCCATTATGAACCTTATTCATTTACAGAAGATACTGAGGTTCAGAGAAAGGACTTCATGTGCCCAGATTGTGTGGCTGGTTCATGTAGATAGGTCAGACTCTTCAGTATAATGTTCAGTCTTTCAAAGATTTCTCTTGCATATCCAACTGAAACCCTGTGTTCCAGCCAGGAACATTTTTCATCCCATGTAAGGTGATGGGTTGAATGAAGGTGCTCCTCTCTGAGCAAACATTTTCACAAAGGGACCAGAGGGAGCAGGCACCATTACAGCCCTGGAAATGGACTTTCTAGCCCCAAGACATCATGGGAATATCTCACTGGGTTTGTGAATGAACAGGGTCTGAGAGGAATTCAGAATGATCTTAAGAAAGAAAAGCATCCAAAGAAGAATGAAAAAATGCAGCTGATCAAAGACCATAGGAAATCACTTGGTAATAACCAACAACAAGTATAGAAACAAATATTTTCTTTTTGAGTAAAAAAAAAACAAAACCTTATTATGGAGTTTACAGATTTAATAAGAGTGGTGTGTTTCAGCATGATGGGGTTGGGGTGTTTCATTCTCTTAATTTTTCCTAAATGTTACACACACACACACACACACACACTTAGCTAACCAAAGGAAAATTATGGTTTAGGGTTGACACCCACACACTTAGTTAACCAAGGCAAGAGTTATATTCACAATTGGCCCTTGGATACTAATGTGGGTCTACAAATCCACAGTAATCATGCAACAGACGGAGGTTCTGAATATTCAAAACTTTGCTATCTGTGAGTTCACTGGCAGCAGTAGCAGCTGCAGAAATATCATCTGAGGTTTCCAGGGACCATTGCTTGACAGTGGGAGAAAAGAAGAATTTTTGTAATATAAAGAAGAATTTACTCCTACCCTTGAAAAAAATTCAAATCTAGAATAGAAACCAGTTATAAAAGTGAACTCCTGGATCTTTGTGCCCCACAGTGGCTGTACCCATGCCAGCTGCTGTGACTCTTGATCACGCATATTTCTCCAAAATGCAGCTGATAATCTAGATGCAAATGTTACGTAATGGGACTCATAGGAAAATACCTGAAAGCAATGCAAAGAAGTGACATAGCATTTCTTGCCCTTTCCCCATTCTTCCATTTAATGACATTTGGACATGATAAGTGGAGCTCCAGCATCCATTTTGGATGCTGAGGAAAACTTGTAAAAGGAAACCATATACATATTATGGATCAAAAGCATAGAGTGAGTCAAGATTTGGAAACAACATGGATTAAACAATCTCAGATTCTCCTATATGAGAGAAAAACAAATTGCTAAAAATCTAAGCCACCATTATTTTGTTTTGCCGTTTTATATGAAAAACCTTAAATCATATCTGATTCAGCTTCCAATGCATCATAGTGTTCTCTTTCTCCTCCAGCCTCTCCAACCACATTCCTTGATCACTCCTATCTGCTTTTACCTCCTCTCCCTCCTCTTTTTTCCTCCTTCAACCCCTCTTTATTCTGACTTTTCCTTTTTTATTCTGCCTTTAAGCCACAGCTTCTCCAAAATATGTCTTTTACTTCTTTCTCTACTCCACATTACTTTAATCATAACTTTTGTTCCCAGGATTCCCCATTTTGAATCTACAATATTGCATTTGAATGAAAAGAGCAATCCAGATGTCCAAAAATAAATTTCCAATATTCCTTCAAAAGTCAGCTACTTTCATTCCCCACTTCTCTTAATAGATCACTTTAATTTACACACCACTCTAGGAAACTTCCAGGTGACTTAGAACTTGACTTTATTTCTTGGCTTGATAAATAATCAATTATAAATTCTATCAATTTAATATCTGTAACTGATCAACTAGCCAAATACTCCCCTCTGTTCCAATTTTTGTTTCTGTGGTTTGTATCCTCGTCATCTTTCTTCTGGGCCACTACCACAGCCTGACCACTATTTTTCCTGCCTCAGTCCCCCTATTTTATACAAGTATTGATTGTGGTGGAGTGCCACTGCGCACACTTCACCCAATACTACCATGACAACCCTCCAGATAGCCCACCAAGACCAATACTCCCTGCCACTTCACATCATAAGCTTTATCTAAATTTTATCACTCCCATTTGATTTCCTACCTCTGATATTTAACCTATAATCTCCTGCTACCATGTTGTTCTTGCAAGTTCATTTTCCAATAATCCCTAGAACTTCCCACACTCTGATGTTTGAATCCTATCTATTCTTTAAACCCAATAAACATGTCATCTCACAACTTTTTGAGCTAAAAGCACTCCCTGTATGCCTCCCATCCTTATTTGTGAATGTCTTCAGATACTAACTTGTCCCTTTATACTGTAGTAATCAGGAGACATACTTTATCTTGTGAATTAGGTCTACCTTATTCACCTTGCGTATCCTTTAGGATGGCAACATTGGAGGTCATCAGTAGATGTACATTGAGTGATCAAAGAGTACTCCTGGCTGCTGAGTTCATGGATAAATATAAACATGCTCATATTCTGCATAATACTTATAGTCCATCACTACAGTGGCCACCGCTCCACATCCACCTCCCAGCCTCTACTACTTTAGACAAAAGTAGCAAAGAAAGAAGACCCAAACTAAGGCTAGTGTCAGTAATGCTTCTTTCTTGAAGACTACATAAAACAGAAAGGAAGAGTTTAAGTGTAAATTAAGCATTACTGGATAAGGAAGAGAAAATTATAAACACTTATTATTGTTATTATTTTTACTGCAGGAAGGTTTTTTTGTTCTTTGAAAAGATTAAGAATCTCTCTGAAAGTAGTCAAAGGTGCCTTATTCCCCTGTGTACCAGGCAACAGGGACTTTCTATTCACAGCCCATTTTAAACTTGTTCCATTGCAACCAAACTGTCTTCCAGTGCAGCGACATGCCCTGCCAAGATGATCAATGCTTTCAAAGACTATCCTGACGCATTCTGAAGGCAAAGTTACCCTCAGTTCACTGCAACACTGAGGGGAGATGTTAGGTGTTGCGAATCTCACTTTGGGATCCACTAACAATACATGTGGCACACTGTGTGATGTTACCTCCTCCCGCTTGGCTTGTGGGGATGGATAGCTGCATCCTTGCCTGACATCTCTAGCTCCCGTGGACCACTACATCCACTTCTGATGATAAACACACTTCTGGTGACTGGGCTTCCATTCCTGGGCAGCTCTGAAGCAAAATGCTCTCTACATTGCATAAACATCCTTCCACACCCTCCGAAGATATGAGGCAGAAAATTTTATTTCTCCTTAGATATACATTTTTCCAATGAAAAATAAACACCTGCTTTGTCTTTCTTCATGGAATCAAGTCACACAGTATATGCGAAATCATGTTGTAAATTCTGGACTCTCAGATGATCACAGGGAATCTCACTGATGATATCATCTTCATTTTTCAGATGCATATCTGTTCAGAGTGTAATACTTGCTAAGCTTGGCAAAGGAGAATCATCAAAACCATGTGTTGTTTTTTTTAAGAAGATAATATTTGCTATTTTTAAAATATTAAGTAATATTTGGAAGTTATAGAAAGTAATTGTGAAAAGAATCTGTACTTGTGAGCTGACTTATTGTTGTTGCTGGAATGACATGATTGGAATCCTCAAACTTTTGTCGGCACTGTAGGGAAAATCTAAAGGAGACTTCATCCTGCCGGTGGGATGCCATAAACAAAGCCTGTCCATTCTCATGAACAAATCAACCAAGAATCCTCGTCTCTACCACGTGAGAACCAGTAACGTTTCTCCCTCTCCTTTCATTCTTTGTTCTCTTCCTTTTATCTCTCTTTCTCTTCCTTTCTCCAGCCCTTATTTCTCTACCAATTTCTCTCTCACCTGCTTTCTTCCCTTCATCCTCTTCCCCTTCTTACCCATCTTCCTCTTTTCTGTTCCAATTTCTCTCTTCCTTCCTTCTCTTCCCAGAAAACCCACATCAGACATCTGAGTCCAGCAAAGAAAAGCAGATCCCCAAATTTGTGATGGGTAAGGCCAACTTAACACCTCACCTAGATAGAGCAGGGCCTCTGAACCACTCTGGAAAAGGTGGCACATAAATCACCCCTTTTCCCAAATGCTCCTCCTGTCCACTCCTCAGCCTCCCTGTCCACTCCCCAGTCTCCTCAGCAAGTGCTGCCCAGTTTCTCAGGCAGCAGTTCACATGGCCTAAATGTCTGTTCATATGTATCATTATTACACATCCCAAAGAAATGAAAACAGTCACGGAGGCTGGGTGTAAGGTTGAAAAGTGTATTTCTCTAGCTATACATTTTTCCAATTAAAAATTGGACACCTCCCAGGTTCTTCTGCTCTGTGGCCATGCAGAGGGCAACACTGGAGCCTCAACTTCAGAGCCTGCATGGGTCTTTCATTTATGTAAGACATCGTTCCCCTTGGAGAGAAATGGTGAGCCCTGAGGGTGACTAGCAAGGAGGAGCCCTGGGCTTAGCAACTCAGCACCCACGACCATCACCAACCATCCAGGATAACCAGCATGGGAGAGGGATGCCCTGTTATCTCACAGCCAGTACCAAAGTTTTCTTATTGACTGAGGTTATCAGAACATTTTTATTCACTTGCAGACATGACTGTCGCCATCTTCTAAGGCTCTGTTTAGCTAAGTGTCCCTTGGGCACAGGGTCAAGCTATACTGACAAGAAACTGGTCTTTGTTAGGAGAAGAGATACTTTTTTGGATAGTGTAAACTGGGAACTGTTTCAGATTTAAAGAAATTGATGATAGTCCTCCTGCTCCCTTCCTTACTCACCCCACCACCAGCTAGAAGTTGGCATCCCATTTGACTGTGTACCTACAAGGGAACTCTTCATGTTCGATGTCTTGTTTCCCCATTATAGAGGTCAGGCACCACCGCTTCTGTCTCCTTCCTTGATAATAACACCATGGTAATTGTAAGAAGACAATAAAACTTTGGAGCATAAGGCATTGGAAGACACCATGGCCATACAGCATGGGAACTTGATGAACAAAGGGCAGAGGACCTGTGCCCGAGTTTCTGATTTCCATACCTTTTTCACCAAGTTCACTAGCTGAACAGTGGCTGCTACCATTGGGATCTGAAATGTCTCCCAAGGGTGCATGTGTTGAAGGCATGGTTCCCAGCCTCTGGTACTATTTGGAAGTGGCGGAACCTTTAGAAAGTGGTGCCTAGGAGGAGGAAGGTGGGTCATGAGGGGAGCACTCTTGAAGGGGACATTTAGACTCTGACCCTTTCCTGTCTCTTTACTTCCCCCTCTATTATGTATTCCTGCCATGATTACTGTGCCACAACAGACCCAAAGCAATGGGGCCTGTGGCCATGGACTGAGACCTCTGAAAGCATGAGCTAAAACAAACCTTTTTTCTTTTTAAGTTGACTATTTCCAGTGTTGGTCACAGTGACAGAAAGCTGACTAACTTAGTAGCCTTCTACAAAACATGTGTTCTCAGTTTCTATGAATGTGACCTTATTTGGGAAAGTAGTCTTTACAGATACTTAAGATTAAGGATCTGTGGGTGAGATAGTCCTGAATTAGGATGGCCCCTAATTTCATTGGCAGTTGTCCTTATGAAAGAAGAGAAGGGGTAGACACACAAAGAGATGGCCATGGGGAGATGGAGGCAGCGAATGCAGTGAAGCTTCCACAAGCCACAAGTCAAAGAGTTCCTGGAGCCACCAGAAGTGAGAGGAGGCATGAAGGATTTTCCTTGGAAGTCTTTAGAAGGAACTGTGATTGCAGACTTCTGGTCTCCCGTACTGTAAGAAATAAATTAGTATTGTTGTAAGCTGCCGAGTTCACAGCCACAGAAAACTAACATGCAGATTAAGAGGAGATGGCACATTGGTGGAGAATTCCAGTATTTCTAAAATACTCCAACACATTGTCCTACAAAGGCAAAAGTCTGGGAGTCAGACAGACTGGATTTGAATCTCAGCTCCACTGCTGTCCACCTGAATGCTCTTGGGTAAGTTTTGTAGCCTCTAAGTTGTGTAGTCCTCCTCTGATGAAAGGGGAAAGATACTTCCCTTGGCAGATGGTGCTGAGACCATGAGGCTGGGATCAGGTTTATAGCAGCATTGAAGAAAGTCTGATTTTTCCCCACTCTCCCTCTCAACCTCCCCTTATCTTCTCCCTCCTCAGAGAGCTCTGGTGGGTCTGCGTGGTAATGTATAAAATCAGGTCCAAATTCCATAGGGTATGTTCAAGACCCTTCACATTTTGCTTGTCACCCGTCCACCTTCTTTTTGAGTCTCATTTCCATCTAAGAACATTTACTGTAGGCACTTACACCTGAACTAGAATAGAATACAAAGCTTGACATGCATTGCCTACCTCTGTCCCCCAGGCCACTTGTGCCCCCACAAACACTCACTTTCCTCAAAGATGTTTCCTGCTTCATTACTTGGTATTTGAATGTTAGAATACCGAACCACCCAGATCCATCCATGGAGTGCTAGGATCAGGAGGCTAGGGCGACAAAAATGATCTTGGTCTGAGTTCTCAATCCCATCCACTCCTCCTCATGTCTTCCCTTCCTCTACCCTGATTTGCTTTGCCAAGTACTAACCTGCTCCTAAAAACCTCTCTCCCTCTCCCCACAGCTCATTCACACTGTGGCATAAAACAATTGACAACAGCTTAACATGTCATCTACCAGAGACACTCAAAATCCTAGACCTAAATAACAAATGTCATGCATCATCCAACATGGAGATGCAAGGTGCAAAGGGACAGGAAGGTCCTTCTTAATCTCATCCAGCTGACCCTCCCTCCAAGGGCCCCCCACTCCTGTAGGAATGTGAGGCCTCCCTCCCACTACAGCCCCGCCTTTGTTGCCTGGTTAATCTGCTTGACTGTGAGGTTGGACTCCTTTTCTCTGCTCTTTCTTCCTGCTACTTCATGTCCTAATGGCTCCCTGGGGGAGAATCATCCATCTTGCTCACTAGGTTTTCAATTAGAGCAGACCTCAGCGGCCCATCTTCTTCCCTTCTCCCTCCCTCCCCAGATGTCACCCTTCAGGAAGCAATATATAACACCCTCCATCCTCTGCAGTCTGCTGGCCACTTGCCTTTCTCAGCCCTGAGTCCCCATTAACTTCGCCAAGGCAAGTGAATAAATAAATCTCTAAGGGGGGAAAGAAAGAGGAGGAAGTGCTGGTTCAGAGCTAATGAAGGTCACCTCCCAGCCAGACCTTTCTCTCCCACTTCTGTGAAACAGAGACCAGGACCAGGGAGATTGCTTCCTCCTCAGACAGGAATCCCTTGTCTGTGCATGTTTGAATTGGGTCGATTCCGGGTGTACAGCATACTATCATGACTTTGCCATTAATTTGGTCTTCACACATAATGTTAGCTTGGGGCAAAGAAGCACGGCGCCTCTTGTGGAGATAGACAGTGCCTACTCAGATGATGCTGGAAGATGATGTACCATATTGACGCGGGAGCCCGTGGATCTGGTCACTGGCACAATTTGAAGGCAGTTGACGTAAAGCCAGTTGGTCACTATGGGCTTCATAGATGGGACAGTATTATCATCCCATCAGGAGCAGGAAAATAATTTTTCCCAAGACTGGAGGTGATTTATTCATTCTGATTTGAATTTTCATTCATTGACAACATTTCTTAGAAAGGGGGCACATAACCTGTAGAAATGCCTGGATTTATATCAGGAGGTAAATGAAACCATGGTATCAATGAGACACTTCTTCTTGAATGATCAGTTTTATTTTTTATAAATAATTTGAGCCAATTTAATAATAATGTTTATTACATTTTATATACATATAAACATACATATGTCTTATGAAATAGAAAAAAATGCTTAACATTTACTTTTATGATAAAAACAGAAGATTTCAAGGTCATTTCCAGCTGTTTCCTCTATAGATCTGGTTCCCAAAAGATATGCCACCATTCTCCCCTGATTTCAGGATGACCTTTGTTGGGACTGAGATGCTCTGCTCACAGCAGGATGACTCTAACTCCCAAAGAATCCCTTTGTTATGGTTTGAATCTGAAATGTCCCCCAAAGTCTCTTATGTTGAAGGTTTGGTCAGAAGTGGAGTATTTGGGAAGTGACAGGATCATAAGGGCTCTGACCTTATCCATGGATTCATCAATTTATGGCTTCATACTTAAATGGGAGGTATTAGAAAAGGTGGCAAGTGAGGTCTTGTTGGAGGAAGTAGGTCATTGGGAAAACATTTTTTCCTCAGTCTTCTCTCTCTGCTTCTGGCCTCCATGAGGTGAGCAGCTTTGTTCTATCCACCAACCACATACTCTCTTGTCATGATGTTTTCCCTTACCACAGACCCAAAGCAATAAGGTCAACTGACCATGGACTGAAACCTCTGAAAGTGTGAGCTAAAATAAACCTTTACTCCTTTTAAGTTGTTTTGCTCAGATATTTTATTTCAGTGGGAGGAAGCTGACAAACACACTATTTATGAATTGTCAATGGTAGGTGTAGCATGCATGTAGAATGTTCACCCAGAGCAGACATGGCATAATTTTGCCATTCCTTATCCACTAAAGTTGTTTCAAATATTCACAAAACCCACTTTATCATCTTAATTTACCACCTTAAACAGCTCCCTCTCCCTAGTCCAAGCCACCATCATCTACCTGAACTATTGCAATGGATTCTTAAGTTTTCTTCCTGATTCATTCTTGCTTCTCTCCCATCCCATTTTTCTTGACTTCAATAAGAAGGTACTGAGTGAAATAGAAACCAATGATTGTATTCTTCAAAACATCTTATTGGTATGAGTTAAAAATACCAAACTTCCTAACACGGTCTCCAAGGCCCCAGATGGCCTGACCTGTGCTTCACAGAGCACCCCTGACTCCTGATGGCTCTTCCTGCACTCACAAAGCTCCAGTCTGGTCTCCTTTCCGTGCTTTTCCATGTTTCTCTTGCCACAGGATCTTTATACAGGTTATTCCCTCTTCCTGGGCCTCTTCCCATACTCTGGTCATGTTTTTTCATCCTTCATAGCACAGCTGAGATATTCCTTGTTCTAAGGGGTCTTTTTAGATCTCTCAATCTAAAGTAAGTGCTGCCTCCCATTAATTTTTCTCATGACATTGTCCTAATAGTATTAAGCACATTTGCAGCTGTAGAGTTATAATTATTATTTGTTGTGACATATTTAACGTCCATATCTCCTTCCAGTTTATGAGCTCTGTAAGGACAGAGACCACATACAGTTTTCTCAGTACTGAATAATCAACAATTAGCCTATGGCCTGCCACATAGAAGGGGCTCAACATGTTTTTTCTTTATGAATGAATGAACTGTCAGTGATATCTTGGTCTGAATGGGTTTAGTCAGTGGAACAGCAGTCCTTATGCTTCCTTTGCAGTAAGTATAATTAAGAGTTAGAGAACACAGATGAATTGATGTATTCTTCTTTAACTGAAATTGTCACCTGAACCATCTTGTCAATTAGGAATAGCCAATTTTAAATTCAAATTTTAAGAAAATATGGCATAAAAGTGAAGATCAAGGGCTTTGGAGTAGCCTAAATTTGAATACTGATCCTCGTGCTATCTCACTTACTAGCTGTGTGACCCAAGCCTCAGCTCCCCTGTGTCTAAAGCAGGAACAATAGCAGTGCCTAAATTATAAGGTTATTTTGAGAATTAAATAAGAAAATATACACAAATCACTTAGCCAAGTCTTTGGCCTTTGTTATGCAGTCAATAAAGTTCCACTATTCTTATTTTTCTTATTATTAATATGGTTCAGAGTGATACTTGGTTTTCAATCACCCATGCTAGTGACTGCTAACTGCCCCCAGTATCTATATCTATTTGCCCTTATTTTTTTCTTTTCTTTTTCTTGTCATTTCTTTCTTTTTTTTTTTTTTTTTTTTTTTTTGGCTTTCTTTATTTAGGGCTTGGGCGGGGGGGGAGCAGATATTAATACCTTTCTTTTTTAAATTTTTTCCTTATTGCTTTTAATAATAAAATCAACACCACAAACTTGGTCCTCCACACACACAAATTAGCTGAACACATGGCCACTCAGTTATACACACTCTATTCCTCAGAATTCTGTGGACAGAAGAAACCTCTGACTTAATTTCTTGCCATTGTAAGAAAAAGGGATATGGGTCATTTTTCATGTCATTTGTTCAAATTCAATTGCTTGTCCTCACTTCTTTTCTGTAGCAAAGACTTGGTCAAGACTCAATTCCTATCATGCAGAAGACAGTATTCAAATTTTAAGAAAATATGGCATAAAAGTGAAGATCAAGGGCTTTGGAGTTGCCTAAATTTGAATACTGATCCTCTAGAGAATGGCAGAGTCATGGCATGAAAGGAATCTAGGTCCCTGTGTGACCTCAAGGGCAAGGCTACCTTGCCAGCAGGACCTATTCACCTCTGGACTGTTGGGAAAACAATAGAGAAAACACTTCTATTTCACTTAAGAGACTGTATTTTCAGGTTGCCTTATGGTGAATGGCCTGATTGACATGGTTTCTTATTAGAAGACTTGGGAGGAAAACTAAGAATATCAGCATTGAGACTCACGGTTATCTTGAACTCATTGTGTCTCTAGAATTGTGGTGCCATGGAATTTGATATGGAATGTAGTGACAATTCTCTTGATATCTGCCTTAGACATTAGAAATATGCACTTCTTTAATATCTCACCCGAAATCCATCAACCAGACAGCTGTCCCCACTCTATCATAGAGTAGTAGGACCATGGCCAAGTCAATCTAATTTCTGAGCCTCAATTTCTCCATCTGTAGGAGTGGCTTATTTTACTCTTGCTAACTTTGCAGACACATGAGCATCACTTGAGAGAACAGTAAACTGGAGCATCCCTTGTTCTGAGGAAGGGTAAGGCTGCTTTCCACCCCAATGCTCAGACACTCTGAGGGAATCCAGACTTACACATGGGCCCCAACAGGACTGGGCTGGGCCTTCTAGCTGGAGGAAAAAGCAGGCATTTATCTTCCGGTAGAGAGAATTATATGTGCTTTGCACACTTACTATTCTTTCAGCAGTTCAAGCTCTCTAATGAGGATGCCACCCTGGAGTACATTGCATTGTGAACTTGTGGAGTGGCTCTTGGGACATATTTTCCAAATTAGGAGCCAACGTGAGAAATATTTTCTGGGAAAGACACTCAAATGGAAGAAATAAAGTGATAGGAAAAAAAATTACCTTCTGAAATTTTAAAACATGGAATCTTGTCCCAGTCCTGACTTTGGGTGACCATTGTCCAGGCACTTGCTCTCTCCAGACACCCTTCTGGATTGTTGCTAGGTTGGATCTGGTCATTTGGAAGTTTCCTCTCCAGCTCACAATTTTGTGATTCTTGGCACAGTGGGCAAAAACATAATCCAGGAAATAAGGATACAGAGAGTAGAGTAGAACTCCAGTAGATGGGGATTCATTCTTTCATTGGCTTATTTATTCATCCTCCCTTTTATTCTTTCTTTAGCAAAATATCACTGAGGCAGACATTGTGGGGACAAGAAAGAAGGGATTTCTTTCCTTAATGGGTCTAGAAGGGATTTCTCACTTTTCTAGGGACCAAGGGGAAGGATCATTATGTGCCTGGCATCAAATGAAGCCAACCTTTATCCATTGTGTAATTAATTTACGCCAATGCATGTAGCCAGACAGCAGGCAGAGAGCTGAGTTCAGCACCTCTATAAACTCACAGTTTCAGTGTGACCCTGGAGCAATGGTGGCTGAAATAAGACTGGAGGAAAATCACCAATGTTTAAAAATAAATGGTGAGTCCAAATCTCAGGCTATTAGATTGCAAAGACCATAGAATTTCCATGTCTGAACCAAAAAGATAAAGGCAACACCATGTATGGGAAGGAGATTGAACCAGAAGTCTGGGTCATTGCCCATGATCTGTCACCAACTACAGTATCTGTGTAACTCTGACTAAGGCACTCTCCATCTCTGAGTCTTGGTTTCCTGTTCTTTAAAGTCTGGGGTTGAACTGGATTGTCCCCAAGGATTCTTCTAGGTCTGATGTTACATGAATCTGCCCCTGATATTATCCCATAAGGTAGTGTTCCTTTCTAATAACAAAGCAAAATGAAAATTTCCTAAAGCCAAATGCAACACCTCAGTTTCCTTTGCATGGATGATTAAATTAATGAAAACCACACAAGCCCTCATTGTAGAGTCTGGGAAACTGATGGATGTCTTGGAGATATTTCTGAGGTTAGTGCACAGTTGTCTTTGGCTAGGATATGCAGCCCTCATCATTTCCTTGGAGTTGTGATAAAGCATGAAGAAGTTCATCTATGTAGAAAGCAATACCGAACCTTTCCTTAACAGAAGATGGTTCTCAACTAAAGGTTTTCTTATCATTTAATGCAAAGAAGTTGCATTTATTCTTGGACTCGTTTTTATATCTCCAGAATCATCTAATTACATAAGGCTATAGAACCAAATCTGAGAAAAAAAAATGTCTTGAGGTTCAGCTCACATCTATAGATTATTCACAGTGCCTTAGAGACTGCCTAGGAGTGCTTGACAAGTGCTTGAAAATGCCCTTTGAGAATCTATTCCAGGATGAGTGTGTGTGCATGTGTGTGCATGTGTGTGTGCATGCATGTGCACAGATCGGCTCATGTATGTATATTAAGGGAGGGAACCCAAGTGGGAATCATCTTCTCTGAAGTCCTCTGAGGTGATGAACATGCTAAGTGGCCACAGGACAGGCACTGGGACTCCCAGCATTCAGTCTTAACTGCCCCTCGGGTTCACATAAAAGGAAGAAATTTCAGAGCCAAGGAGGCAAGCCTGATGCAAAGAAAAAGTAAATCCAGATTGAAACTGGGAGGAGAGAGTAGTTAATACTTGTTGGAAACTTACTGTGTCTCACATACGGTGACAAGCACTTCATAAGTATTTTCTTCTGTCAATCCAAATGACACATGTGCATACACTCATTTACAACTCTTAGAGTTTGCTGTAATTATCTCCATTTCATAGATAAGGGAAACAGAACTCAAAGACATGAGATAATTTGCTCCAACTAGAAAAATTGAAACCCAGATTTTATTGATTCTGAAGCCTGAACTTTTCCCACAAAATCAATGATTTTCAAACAATCTTTTCTGCAACTAATACTTGAGTCACCTATGAATTTGAAGAAAGACATCACTGTAATAGCACAGGAATAACAGAGCTTCCTAGACCCATATAAGAAAGTGACAAGAAATAAAGTACAGTATCTATCTTTATTGCACATGGCATGCTCTGAACTAGGAGACTGAAAATTGGGAACCTGAGTTTTAGTCTTGTTTCTCCAGTCCTTTATTTCTGAGGACAATAAAATTTGACTTTTCTATTCCTCAAAGGATATATCAGTCTCCTTGAGAAAATACAAACAAAGGTATTTTGTGAGTAAATATATGCTGAATGAATGAATTACCATAAGCCATTCATACTAGACCCATTAATTAATGTTACCTCATTCATCAGTTGCATTGTTCAATTTACTTTAGAGGACCAGCTGTCATCAACTCCAGAGAGCTTATGCAAGGTTGAGATAATTAGTCTGCACACTCTCGAGGGGAGTGGAGACACAGTCCTGCTCCCTTGAAGAATTACACTGTAAGAAACTAGGAACCAGAATCTAAATGAGTTATTGACTGAATATGAAATGAGTGAATTGATCCATATTTAGATGTTGGAACTGGAGCAATCTAGAAGAGAATATGTTTTGCAAAAAGTGCATGAAATTTTCCCTCCACCAGGTTCAAGATGATTAAGCCTAGACAATCTTCTCTCTGAACTCTTATCAAGGTGAAATTCTGCAGCAGGCTGTCAATGCTTTAAGCACAAGAACCTCAGAATACAGAGAACACTTGTGGTGTATTCTAAGGAAACCCCTTCCCTTTAATAATCTCTTCCCATTGGCCTCTGACAATACTGGACCTGCCACCATTCATTTCTTGGAGCTCAAATTTTTTTTTTCTGGAACAGGAGCAATTGGCATAGCAAAAACTGAGATGGGGCAGTTCTGATAGGACTAATAGAAATTATCACACCTGTAATCCCAGACAGGAGGATCACAGGTTTGAGACCAGCCTCAGCAACTTAGCAAGACCCTCAACAACTTGGCAAGACCATGTCTCAAAATTTAAAAAAAAAAAAGGGCTGTTGATGTAGCTCAATGGTAATGTGTCCCTGGGTTTAATAATCCTCAGTACATTAAAAAAATCCAGAGCACAGGACCCATTTAAAAGCACATGTGAGCCACCCTGTAATACCTTGTTGGACAGATGAAGAGACTGGCAGTCCATTGAGTCCAGTGGACCATCAAGGAAAGGGTATAGACTGAAGAATTATGTGTGTTCATCTGTGTGCATGTGTGTGTGCCCACATGTGCATGCACACATGTGTGAGTGCAGGGAAGTGCATAGCCAGGCTGCTCAACCAAACTTGTAGGAAGGCAGTCATTTTTTCTATTTTCCCTTTTGTCCACTCCATGTCATACTTCCTATTCCTTCAACTGTATGTAGAATCTCTTCAAAATATATTAGATTTCAGAATCACTGGGCAAGTTAGCAAAACCAGCCTCCAAAAACAGGTGGCCACAAATGTTATTGAACAGCCAGGTCCAGAACAGAATTGGAAGATAAGAGGTTTTCTTTCCATCTGGGTCTGCCCATAGCGGATGTTTGGCCTGGATCCGTTGGCAGTTCCATCATTCAGTGTTTGACTCTGTACACTCCCTGGGATCATCTCAATTCACTGCTTGCCCCTATGTCTTGGAGTTACCCACTAGAGAACCAAGAGCACATACTCTTTAACCACAGGCAACCAAGAATGTGTAGAAAGCAAGCGAAACTCCGTGAGAGTGTAAGTGTGTGTGTGCGCGCACATGTGTGTATGAAGGTAGCTTAGATAACACAAATGCATTTCTCAGTTCTGGAAGTCCACGATCAAGGTGTCAGCAGGTTTGGTTTCCTTTGAGGTCTCTCCCCTATAGTTTCATTAATGCCCTAGACTCCAGGGGCATTAATACACACAGGGTATGAGTGGGGAAGACAAGATTAATTTCATTCTTTTGTTCATACAAGTAGACTAACATTTGAGCATCAGATACTAAGTTAGATAGTTAAACTAAAAAAAAAAAAGCACTGTGTACTTGAAAAAAAAAGGCCAACATGTATATAAATTATAAGAGCTCATAAGACTGCAAATGAATCTGGTATAAGGATCTAGGTAAGGGACATTACAATAGGTAGGGTGAGATGGGAATGTTAATCCCAGAAGACAGTACGGAAATGTTGTAATTTGAGGAGGAAGAGAGGGAAAAGGTCACTCTGGGCATAATTTGGCTCCAACATCAATTTTCCCTCTAGTAGAAGTTGGCTAAGGAAAAAGCAGAGCCCTCGCTCTTCCCCTATAAATGGGCTGGGATCTTTCCCCAAAGCACTATTATGCATTCAAACATTCTCTTACTATATTTATGTGGGAAAGAAAGAAAATAATTCACAGCCTCCCCGGTTCTTTTTCTTGCTGTTCTCCATTTGTCTTTGTCGCTGGCATGTTATTTCACTAGAGAGGAATGTCCTATTTTTAAGGGGTGGAAGGCAGTATGTGGGGTGGAGGTTATGCTAATAAATTTTGACATGGAAAAAAAGGAGAGCGTCTCTTACTTCCTTGTGAGAAAGGAAAGCCAAACCAAGAATCTTGAAACTCACTGTCATTGCAAAGTGATATGAAGACCTTCAGGAGGGAAGAACCATCTTTAGAGGGCAGCTGAGCACATGCCCAGAAGACAGGAGCACATGGCAGTGCTGGTGTCCCCTACCATTTCATTAATGCTCTAGACTCCAGGAAATTCAACAGACGTCCTCTGTGGTTGTGTATCTCTGTTCCCCCAGAATGTGGTGCCTATGTTCGGCTCGCCTTGGGTGATGCCAATCCCAGATGGCCTGTGTCATTTGATACAAATTCACTGATAATCTTCGACATTTCAAGAGGCCCTAAGTACTAAGAAGTTAAAGAACTCGAAGATGAATAAGAAGCTTTTGCCTGTTGCAAGTGTATTAGTTTACTAGGGCTACCATAACAAAATATCTCAGACTGGGCTAAATTCCACAGCAAAATTTATTTCTTCCAGTTCTGGAGGCTAGAAGTCCAAGTGGAGGGTGTCAGCAGGTTTGGTTTCTTCTGAAGCCCCTCTCCTTGGCTTGCAGCTGGCCCTCTTCTGTGTCCTCACATGGCCTTTCTTCTGTGTGGCATGAATCCCTGCTGTCCCTCTGTACATCCAAATTTCCTCTTCTTATAAAGACACGAGGCAGATTGGAGTAGGGCCCACTCTGAGGGCCTCACTGTAACTCAATCACCTCTTTAAAGTCTTCTTTCTCCAAATACAGTCATGTTCTGAAGCACTGGGGTTCAGGGCTTTAACATATGAATTGAGAAAAGAGCATAATTCCACACATAACAGAAAGACAGCTCCCTGTCACCAAATAAAACAGTCTGGGCTTGTGTGCTAAGGATCCAGATCATATCCTGTTAACCCAAAAGTGAAAATGAGGCTTGGAGAAGGGTCAATATTTTGACTTGATGGACTTTGCTTTTAAGGCAGGTGACTCGAAACCTATTTTGTACACACATGTATTGCCACAATTTAGGCAGTTTTGCGTATTAGGATTACCAAAATAAACATCCATGTAAAGGAACTGGTGAATATCTTTTCATCGACATGATTATTCTCAGTTAAAAGATAGTCAAAGGTCTGTGTAGGGTCTGGTAGCATTTGTGCTTTTGGACATCAAAGCAGAGTCCTCATTTTGGAACAGGTTATATGTTAAGGGACTGGGGAATTCGTGTGTTTCTCTCTGGTTAATCTCTAATAAGGTCATTCAAAATGCCAGACCCTGTGATCATCTTACGTGAGCTTCATGGCAGCTCTTTAAGCAGGTAACATTATCGACCCCAGTTTAAGATGAGAGAAACAAAACTCAGATCAAGTGACAAGCTCAAGGTTGTGCAGCTGTTTCTAAGCATGTCACATATTAGCTCCTTTTTAGTACTCATAACACCTCCATGAAGTTTGTGCTATTAGAAGCAACATCCTCTCTTTCCTACAGACAAGAAAACAGAACAACATGGACAAGCTCAGTGACTGGCCCAAGGTCACTCAGCTGGTAAGGCCTGGAGCTGGGATGTGGCCCTGCACCTGGATTTAACTTGCAGAGCCTTGTCTCTTCACCATTAGTCTCTGGCTGATCTGAGAAGCTCTGATTCTGTCTTCCTCCTAGACGCTGCTGCCTCAAACCCCAGACTATGACTCTCTGCCAGAATCTATCTTCCTCCCGTGGGTATATGGCAGGCAGCAGCCTTCATATCCCCTGAGTAAGAAAAGCACCTTGCTTCCAAAAACTTTTTTTATGCTGCTGTTAAAATGCTTTTAAAAGATGCTTTTCAATAAATGGGGCAAGTTTCAGTGTAGTTTATTTATCATTCTAATGGGCTAGTGCTCTGGACATAATCATGTACAAGATAAACTATCTAGTAGAAAGAAAAGGAAATTCCTTGCACTCAAAGCCAAAGACCTAAAGATGGAACTCTGCACTGGGACCCATGAGGATGCTTTTACTAATTGGTTTTGAGGGACTTCAGACCCTGAGGACCTCAGCCAACTCCATCTTCTTCTACTTCCAACATGTCTGACTCACTGGTCCTGGGATTAGCACCATTTCAATGAAATCTAAAGTTCTTTCAATGCAACCTAAAGTCACATTAGCTTCTGAGCAAGCCCATCAACACCTTGGCTGTCTGGGTTTTTCTGTGCTTCTGCTCATTCGCAAGTGAACTGCTCACTGTCAGCAAAGGCGCTTTGTGAATCTAAATACAGATTTGGAGTTTTTGTACTTTTCTTCCATTTTCAACTTGGTATTGCTAGTTTTTACCCAGGATTACAAATTTCACAATTCTTTTGACCGTTATTTTCTCATTCATTAAATTAATGTTTCCAAGAATGGTATAATCCACAAATTTGAAAAGCATGAACTCTTATCTACTTCCAAGTCATGGATGGAAAGTATAGTACAGGGACACAGCTCTCTGCAAATATCTCTTGGGACCTGACTACAGACTGACCTCAGCCCATTGAGACAGCCCAGCTCCCCAGTGACCAGTGGAGCTTCTGGGACATGTTTTCAGTGAACATTTCCTAGATCCTGGAGACTGTCACCTTCCGGTCTAAAAAGAGAACTGTCAATTTTAAAATCTATTCTAGAATAGAGAGGAAAATTAATAATATTGATGTATTTTTCTTGTCATGAATATTCTCAAGATATTTAATAATATTCCAGAATATTGAGTACTATTTAACATAATATTTTAAATATCCAATTAAGCTATTGCATCCCAAAGTCTTCTTTTCAACTTGTTGTGAAGATTAAAAAAAATTCTAATTTACAGTGTCCAAACCATTTTTATGATATTTTAAAGACTGCAAAGAAAGATCTATGATCCTAAGGACTAACTCACTTACTATGCTTATGTGTAGTTTAATGGAGCCAAAAGATTTCAATTTTAAGAGTGACTGGATGTCTTTGTGTCTTTTCACCTATTTTCCCATACGAGACACAAGTAAACAAATTTTGGATCTAGTTATTGCTTCCCATAGACCCACATATGACAACCTCCCTCCCTCATTGTCAGTTATGGAAAAGAGAAAGCTCTACTTTTTCACACTAAGAGGAAAGGTGTCCCTAAAGGTCACCTGGCAACATCATCTGGTCAATACATGTCACTAACACGTTCATTTTCTCAGGACCTGAAACTGGCAAATTTTCAAAGATTATAAAATTTTAGAACTGCACTGAAAAAGAACTTAGACATTATGTAAGCAGCCCTCTCATCTTGCCAATGTGAATGGGAATCTTACAGGGGGAAAGTCAAGAGATGGATGGATATTACATGGTATGTCCATGATGGAGACAAGTTTAGACCTCTGTCTTCTGACTCCTAGTTCAGAGCTCTGTCCGTTATTCCAGACTACTTGTCTAAATCCAAAGTGGCATATCAGAGGAAGCATTTATCAATGGGGCAACAGATTTTGTCTAAACAGTAATAATACTATGTAATAGTTTGGATCTAGCATGTCCCCCAATGGCTCATGCGCTGAAAGCTTGGTCCCCAGTGCAACAATATTCAGAGGTGAGGTTCTGGGAAATGACTGGATCAGGAGGGCTCTGACTTCATCAGTGGATTAATCCACTGATAGCTTAAAGGACTACTGGGAGGTGGTGGAAACCGTAATAAGGGGGGCATGGTTGGAGGAAGTAGGTCCCTGGAGATATGACCTAGAAGAGTATTTCTTGTTCCTGGCCCCTTCCCCTCTCTTTCTGCTTCCTGCTGCCATGAGCTGAGAAGCTTTTCTCTGCCATACCCTCCTGCCTTGATGTTCTGCCTCACCTCAGAACCAGGCAATGAAGCCAACCATGGACTGAAACTGAAAGTCAAATAAATCTTTCCTCTTCTAAGTTGTTTTTCTCATGAATTTGTCACAGCGGCTAAAAGCTAATTAGCACAAATTATAAGCAATTTTATTTAGGAGCATTATAAGTAAGGAAGCTATACAGTTCTTTTTTTTTATTATTTTCTTTATTGGTTGTTCACAACATTACAAAGCTCATGACATATCATATTTCATACATTAGATTGAAGTGGGTTATGAACTCCCAATTTTACCCCAAATGCAGATTGCAGAATCACGTCGGTTACACATCCACAATTTTACATAATGCCCAATTAGTAATTGTTGTATTCTGCTACTTTTCCTATCCCCTACTATCCCCCCTCCCCTCCCCTCCCATCTTCTCTCTCTACCCCATCTAGATTCTATTTAGAATGGTCCTATATCCTCCCTTTCATTCCTTCCAACCACTTTCATTCCTGGCAATAGTAATAACTGCAGTTCGTGAAGCACTTAGTGTGTGTCATGTGCTGTTTCTAAGTACTTTCATATAATAATGCATTGAATGCTGATAATGCCCGTATAAACCAGTCTTATTTTATTTTCATCATCTCCATTTTGTAGATATGGAAATTGAGGTCCACAAAAAGAATTTGTACCCAAAAGGCATTGGTTCAGAATTTGACTTCTTAACTACTAGGCATAACTCTCCTGCTCTGCATGACTGGCTTCTCTAACAGAAGGAGCTGCCCTGCCTAACAGCGTGTACCTTCCTTGCCTGATCCAGCTCACCCAATAGACAGAATGTGCTCATGAGCACAAATGAGCCACCTTTCTAAGATCCTATCTCTTTAACAGGAGGTTTCTGGTGACTTTTAATGCACTCAATCTAATATTTTTCCAGTACAAACCCCATGAAGGATATAGTAAAGATTTTCTCAGGAGAGTTGACATTGCCCTTCTCCTTGCTGGATGATGCCATCCACCTGATGTATGATGCGTAACATCCAGTGCCAGAGACACAGATACCATGAGGTTGCTTCTTTGCTCTGCAATCCCTCTACTGAAGCAATTTCTTACTAAGACAATACAGAACCAACCACTTGGTGGTGCCTATATTCTAGGCACAGTACCAAAGCCCCACATGCGTTATTCATTTTAATCATCATGGCAATTCATTTTACACATAAGGAAACATCAGCTCAGAAAGCAATTACATGTTATTAAACACTGTGCCCAAGTTCTCCAGGTAGCTTTTTAAAAAGCTGAGATTCAAAACAAGTTTCTTTTGTTCTACAACCCTCCTCTCCTTTCTCCCTTTTCCTCTTCTCTCTCCTCTTCCCCTCCTCTTCTCCTCTCCTTTTCCCTTCCCTCCCCTCCCCCCTCCTCCTCCCCCCTCCCCCCTCTTCCTCCCTCCCCTCTCCTCCTCCTCCCCTTCCTCCTCTCTTGTCCTCCTTCCCCTCCCCTTCTTCTCCTTCTTCTTCCTCCTCCTCCTCCCCTTTTCTTCTTCTCTCCTTGGTTTCTTCTTTCTTTTCAAAATTATTTAATATTCTCTCACATGTATTAGCCCAGTTTAGGATAGAGGCTATCCAAGAGTGAATGCTGAAGGTATTTCACTGAGCAAGATGAAGGTATATGCTAAATTCACCAAGTTTTATTGAAATTTGATGGGAGCAAAGATTATCTTTAATATATTGGGAAAGTTACACCATTTGAAACTGCCCCGTTTCTTTGTATTTTGGCTTGTAGAGTTAGAGGGACTTAGGAGAAATACTACTTTTTTTATAAAAATGGGTACGCTTCATATACATTTTCAAATATATTGATATAATTTAGTTCACCATGTCCTTTTCAATATCTTTATGTAAATTCTTTCCAATCTGGGATTCTCTTTTTTTCACTCTCAACATTGTTAATTTGTGCCATCTATATTTTCATTAATTAGCTTTGCCAAGACCAATTATATTTAATATGAATTGTATTAGTCATTTATAAAGTCATTTTAAAGCAACTTTAAATTTATTAACTCCTCTCTAGTGAGTTTTTCTCTTTCATTAATTTCTGCTCTTATGTGTATTGTTTTATTCTTTATTTTCAATTGACTTTTCATTTTCTAATTTCTTGAGATATAATTTAGTTAAACAATTTTCAGCTTTTATTCTCTGCTAATATATACATTGAAGACTGTATATTTTCTTTTAATCATGACTGCAGTTGCATTTTTTCATTACACCATATCTTACTGCATTCGGTTAAAAATAGCTTACCTACTTTCTAAATCTTTAACTTATGAGTTACGTAAAAGTGAATTGCTTATATCTGACGATTTAGGCATTTTCTTACTGTTCTTGATTTCTTAGCTTACCTTGACTGTTGTAAAAGCAGATACTCTGATCTCAAACCATGGAAAGTTTTGGGGACTGGCTTTATAGGCTAGCTTGTAGAGTCACTTCTCTTAATTGTTACATGAGTACTTGAAAATAAGTAGTGGGTGCTCTACTAGCTCAGGCTGCCATAACAAATTTCCATAGACTGTGTGGCTTAAGGTCACAGAAATTTATTTTTTCAGTTTTTTTTTTTAAAGCAAGAGTGAGTGAGAGGGAGAGAGAGCGAGAATTTTAATATTTATTTTTTAGTATTTGGCAGACACAACTTCTTTGTTTGTATGTGGTGCTGAGGATCGAACCCAGACTGCACGCATGCCAGGCGAGCTCGCTACCGCTTGAGCCACATCCCCAGCCCAATTTTTTCAGTTTTGAAGGCTGCGATTCAAGATTGGGAGCTAGCATGGTTGGGGTCAGGTGAAGGGTCACTTCCTGGCTAACAGGTGACCATCTTGCCCCTTTATCCTCACATGACAAAGACAGAAAAAGGGCAAGCTCTCTGATGTTCCTTCTTAAAAGGGCACTAATCCCATCACAAGGGCCCCATCCTCATAACATTATTTAAATCCAACTAGCTCCCAAGGGTCCAATCTCCAAATATCATCACAGTGAGGGTTAGGATTTCAACATATGAATTTGGGGTAGGATGGAAATAAGTTCAGTGTACAGCAGTTATGGTAATTTAAATATTTGTTTTAAGTTCAACTTTGTTTATCACATTGTATAATGTTTTATAATTGTATTGACCTTTTGTCTATTTGATCTATCAGTTTCACAGAAATAAACACTAAGATCTTCCACTGTGATTTTGGATTTTTCTAGTGTGTGTGTGTGTGTGTGTGTGTGTGTGAACATCTATGTATTCTGCATACGAATAATGTTTATTTCTATATATGTGCATAATTAGATTTTAGGTGTATTGAATATCCATCTTTATTTCTAATAATGAGCCTTGCTTTACTATCTATTTTACCTCACATTTGTATAGTTATACCATCTCTCTTTGGATTTTTTTTTTTAGTAAACAGTATATGTCTTATAATCCTTTTGCTTTCAACATTTATGTAATTGCCATGTAGTGTTTTTTGAAACCAACATGTCTTCTAAGGAGATTTATTTAGACTGCCTATCTCATTACATGCACTTAAATATAAAAAACTAACATATCTGGGTTTTATTCTCTACTATTAGCTTTTCACCTGACTCATCTGCACAGTGTCCTTTTTTATTTTTCTGGCATTCTTTGAAATTATTCTCAAACATTCTTTCACAGTTCATTTTGTGGTTATCATAGAAACTACAATGTGAAACCTTGAATAATTCAATTTTTGTCATTTGTCAATGATTTTTGTCAATGAGTCAATTTCAATTCAAATTGAAATGATTCAATTTTTGTCATTTCTCAAAGAATGCAAAGTCCTTGGAATCTTTTACCCATTTGCAAATCACTACCAAATTTGTACTGTTACTGCCATGAATTGAATTCTACTAGACATTTTATAGTTTCATAGATTAACTATTCACTCATATTTGCCACATATTTAATTTCCATGGTGCTTTCTGTTACTTTCTTTCTCCTTTTCATACTTTTATATGAAGTCATTGTTACCATGCAGGAGCAATTCCTTTTAATATTTCGTTTAGTGCATATCTCTCAATAATTAAATACCTGAAATTTCAATAATATGGATATACTATTTTCAGATCTTTTTGGAGGATATTTTTACTAGGTAAAATTGACAGCTCTGTTCTTCTACACTTTCATATTCTTTTGTCTTCTGAATTTCATTACTTCTGTTAAAAGGTTACAGATCATTCTTGTTGCAACTGAACACAAAGTAGTTTTTTCCCTCTGGTAATTTTATTAATTTATTTTTATCTTTGTTTTCAAAAGATTTATTGTGAGTTATCAGATTTAGGGAGATTTTCTTGTTATGTGTTCTATTCCAGACATGCGGAACTTCTTGAAATTGTGGGTTGATGTCTTTCATCAATTTTCAAAAATTCTTGACACTATCTCTTCAGATATTGCTGTGCATCATTCTCCCATTTCTTATTCTTCTAGGACACTTATCTGTACACATATCAGATCTTTTCCCAAATCTCCTATGTTTAGTAGTCTTTATGTATTTTCCACTATTTCTCACTCCCTGCATTTGCCTAGATATTATCTTTTGATGTAGCTTTGGGTCCACTAAGCTTTCTTTTTTAAATATTTTTATTTTTATTTGGTGCTGAGGATCAAACCCAGTGCCTCACATGTGCTAGGTGAGCGCTCTACCACTGAGCCACAACCCCAGCCCCTCACTAAGCTTTCTTCAGTTGTATTTAATTTGCATACTTAATTTTTGTTGGAGTTCTTCAATTTTACTATTTGCATTTCATTCTTTAGAGTACATTCTTATTCTCTTTTGAAGTTCTTCATATATATGTATGAATAATCAGTTATTTTGAAGTCTGTGTCTAAGACTGGGTATGTAGCTCAATAGCAGAGCACTTATCTAGCAAGTATGAGGCCATGGGTTTGATATCTAGCACTGAAAAACTAAGAAAATAAAATTTCTGTCTAATGATTTCAATATACAGCTATCTTTGGGTTTTCTTTGTATTGTCTGACTTTTCTATTGGTTCTCAGTCACTTGTACATTTTTCTAGTCATTCATAATAATGTATGGAGTGTAATGTAAATAACATGAAACAGACTGTAATTTTCCTTCAGTGAGGATTTTCTTTTGCTTCTCATGAAGTTGGGCTTTTAAAGGAAAGACCATCTTAATCCTATTTTGGATTGAGATGATTGTAAAGTGGTTTCTTTCATTGCAAAAGTGGTTCTATTTTTGGTTCCCTCTTGCTCCTAAGAACTTTCCTTTCAACAATTAAAACAGAAGGTCATTCAGTAAATCTTAAAACTCCAACTTTACCTCTCTGAATCCTGGAGAGAGAACTGAAAGTTCACCTCAGTTTGTGTGTGTGTGTGTGTGTGTGTGTGTGTGTAGCTCCACTCTGATTTACCCATCAGCATGAGTCTCAATGGGAAAACTGAGTGAAGATCGGTGTCTTCTGCACTTTTCTCTGGGATCCTATCCCCTAATATTTATGCTCCTTGGTTGCTCTGCAATTACTTCAAAAACTTCTTTCCCATTTTACTCAACATTCACTTACTGGAAGTTCAGACATAAAGAAAATGTTCAAATACGTTACACTGAGCAGTCATATACTATACACGTAGACCAGATTCTATAAATTAAATTATAATTGACATTACATGTCTCTCCATCTATCTATTCTTCTGTCCAAGCATCAATTCATCTCATTTTTTTGGATTTATTTCAAAATACATTAAGCAAATCAGGACACTTCCCTTTAAATATTTCAACATGCATTTAGTTAATTAGAGCTCGGTATCATTGAGCCAATATTTTTCATTAGACACAAAATGTACAAAAGTGAATTATACAAACCTTAGGTGAACATATACTGTTTTGACAAATGTATAAGCTGTATAATCCAAGTATTTATCACTCCAGAAAATTCCCTAATACCTCTTCTCAGTCATTTCTCACTCCCTCACCACAGGGGTAACTATTATTATAATTTTTTGCCCAATAAATTAGTTTTTCCTGTTATAAAATTTTCTAAAAATGGAATAACCTAAAATATATTATTTTTGTTAAAGGTTTCTTTAATTCAACATATTTTGTAATCATTCATATCATTGTGTGTATTGACAGTTTGTTCCTATTTTTTGCTAACGAGATACTCATTATATGAATAAACAGCTTGTTTATTTATTCTTCTTTTGAGGGATACCTAAGCTATTTGTATTCTTTGGCTTATTCCTGAATTTGCCCCCCTCTAAATCCCATCCATCTATGCTAGTTCTACCCTTTGGAATACTGCAGATTGCCATGTCGTTTATATCATGGCCCCCTAAACACCTGGGTCTTTCCTGCTCTTTATTGGGTGCTCCTGGGATACATGATGCTATTAACATATACTGGTATCAGTTTCTCTATGAGGAAGATGTCATAGTTTGGATGTGAGGCATCCCCCAAAGCTCATGTGTAAGACAATGCAAGAATGTTCAGAGAAGAAATGATCGGGTTGTGAGAGCCTTAACCCAATCAGTGAATTAATCACCTGATGGGGTTCATTGAGTGGTCACTGAAGGAAGCTGGGGTGTGGTCGGAGGAGGCATTGGGGGCATGGCTTTGGAGTATATATTGGTCTGGTAAGTGGAATATCTCTCTCGGCCTCTTGGTCTTCATGTGAGCTGCTTCCCTTTGCCACACTTTCCTGCCATGATGTCCTGCCTCACCTTGAGCCCTGAGGAATGGAGCCGTCCGTCTGTGGCCTGAGACTGCTGAAACCGTGAGCGCCCAAATACACTTTCCCTCCTCTACAGTTGTTCTGGTCTGTCTTTGAGTCACAGCAGCAAAGAAACTGACTATAACAGAAGAAATGAGGAGGTAGATAGAAGGGCTAATAAATAACCCTAGGCTTTATTGACAGTTTTATTGTGGGAAAGAAATAAAATTAAAAGTTCTATCTCAGAAACATGCATTAGCAAATAGATCTTTCTGTGGTCTTCAGTACAAAGGAAATAAGGTGAAAGAACAAAAAAGATGTAGTGGTGGGTGTGTTCAGGTGGAACCATTTTAGGTCATCTGTGATATGTTATTGAAAAAAGAGACAGAGGTCAACTAGTTTGAGTTGTACCCCTTATACAAGGTCTTACTTTCCTCAGTTGCTTTTACCTGTGATCCACCACAGTTTGAACATCTTACATGGAAAATTCCAGAAATAAACAACACACAAGTTTTAAATAGCTTTTATTATAGTATTTTTCTGTAATTGTTCTATTTTATTATTACTTATAATTATTAATCTCTTTCTGTGACAAAATTCATATATATGTATGCACACACAGATATATGAAAAGCATAGTTAATATATAGGATTTGGTGCTCTCTGCTGTTTCAGCCATCACAGGGGACAGGGGATCTCCAAAATGTATCCTCAAGGATAAGGAGAGACTACTGTAATGCTCTATCTTTTGAAAAGACCAACACTGTGTCATCAGAAACAAATAGGAAAGTAGCCATTTCACTTTTAGCGCTGTCTCTAAACCTTCTGAGATTAAAACTCTTTTCCAGTCCTACTTGAACCTTGCCTTCTGCAGGGTAACTTAATTTTCTCTTGCATGGCCAGTAGTTCACAATGGGAACAAAATAAAGGAAATGAAACATTCAAATAAATTGAGACGAGTCAAGAAAGAGAGGAAAGAAGAAATGGCAGGGAGAAATGGAACAACACCTCCAGAAGAAGCAAATGTGCGTCTCTTGGAGTTGTAGGGGCTGAGCAGACAGGCATCCTCACAGGAGTCAGGAGCTTGGGTACCGCACTTCATTTTTCTGGGTGCAATGACTTCCTCTGTAAATGAGAGACTTGATCAGGGGAATCTCAGTCGCCTTCCTACTCTGAAAGAACATAATCCACTGGTTCTACATGGCAGCCAGTATCTGTTTTTTTCCAGTTTAAGATGTGGGGTGTGAACCCGTGTTGTATCCTGGGAATGCCCTGCCAGTTATGATGCCATTCTCATTTAACCAACTATGGGCAAAATTCATTGTTTTTAGTTTATTAGTGGCTACGTGTAGAAGGCTATTTCTAGCTCTGTTGTGTAACTCTTTTATCTACTTTACGTTTAAGGTGCCCATAAAGTCAGATGGGGGAGATGAATACAGAAAATGAAAAGATAATCGCTGTCATAATTTGCAAAGTTACTCTATTTACTCTAATGGAGCTAATTTCTAACTTTTCAACTCTCTGGTGGAAATTCTTGGTGAAAAACCTTTAAAGTAGTGGGAAAAAGGAACAGTTGCAAGTTTCTGATCCTTGTTCCGAGTCAGAGAAGTGAACATGGTGGAGCAGTGATATGCAAATCCGATGCCTCTTGGTTCATATCGGGCAGCATCTCGGGATTGTAAAGCTCATTTACAGGCAGGTTTTGGATGCTGGCTTGTTTGCTGAGTTTGAGCTTCAATGACAAATATTTGAGTCTATGTCTGTAGTAGAGGGACAGACATATGTGTGAGTGGACACTTGAGACTGGATGGAATTCAAATGAAACATATGTAAGAAATAAAACATCAATTTCCCATAATGTTCTGATTGAACATTCGTAATTTCTGAGTGGGCATTTGGAGTTATTATTTGTCTCAAGGCTTAGTTTTTTCTATACACCTTGATTCTACATCCATTGGTAGTTTTGATTTAAAGGCCTTTTCATCCTTTGAAGCAAAGTCAATGTCCTAACACCTTGGACAAATTTCTTAGAACCTGGCACCAAGTTGGCTTTGTTCAGACAGTTGTGGGTGCTCTCATACCCATCAGTCATGACCATTATGAAGGTGTGTCCTGCATAAAGGAACCAACTGAGGGAGGTGGCTGCTGAAATTAGTTCTTCTTTCATACGCCATGTCAGTGTCCTGAAGTCCTGAAGTCAGCTACATTCACTCACATTCAAGTTGCCTAATATCACGTGGAGGAGCCAGAAATGAACCAGGTTGCCTTTCTCCTCATCTAGTGCTAAGATCTCTCTCTCTCTCTCTGTCTCTCTCTCTCTCTCTGTGTGTGTGTGTGTGTGTAGATAAAGATAAAGGTGTTAGTATTAATAGAGGTGTAGGCATACCTATAGATATTCATGTGTGTGCTGCTATATGTGCTGATACCTATTATTATTATTAGTAGTAGTAGTAGTAGTATTCACTATCATCTGTAAATAAAGTTCCTACCCTTCTCAACATTCCTTCCTGTGCTGAGAGATTAAGTTTCTATGGGACCTCAGCTTGGGCACTCTTCTTGGCTTGGGCATTATTTGCATTTTGAACTGGGGCAGGAGGACAGCCTGCTCTCAGGCAGGGACAGGAGAAGAACTGTCAGTGAACTGACTGTAAATATAGAAAAGCACTGGAGGAGCTTGATGCATGGGATGTGACTATTTTATGTGCTTCTGTGCATCAGGATAGTAGTATGTATGTAAGCTTATTTTAATTTGAACGCAGTTTTCTTTACCCCCAAGAACTAATATCCCTATTTAGAGTTTCATGGGAACTCTGGACAGTCTTTTTCTTTCTTTTAAGGTGAATTTTTTTAAATTGGTTCTTTTTAGTTATACATGACAGAATTCATTTTGATATAATTTACAAACATGGGATATACCTTATTGTAATTAGGACCCTATTCTTATGGATGTACATGATGGGTCTTTAAAGACTCGGTGATTCATCCTCTTTCTCCAGTGTTCGTGGACCACTGGAATGGACAGAAGAATGTATCTTAGGAGAAGTGGGTGAACTTCCTTGCTACCTATCCTACCCTAAACACTTTGGACTTGACCTGTCAAAAGAAGTGAGGATTGATCCCGGGGAAGAAGGATGGATGAAGTGATCTTGGCAGGACCCCCAGCCTCAGATTTTAAGGAGGAGGATGGAGCGGGGTACTCAAAGCATGTGGTCCCATATTGCCCCCTGTGCTGGGCTACCCTGGAAGGGCTCCTAATAGGGAGTAAGGAATCTGGGCTCCCGTCCTTCTTTGTCTTAAATCTCTGGCAAAGCTTTACTGTTTAGATGGCTGTACACTTACTCCCAGACAGTCCCTGCCCCTCACTCCAGTAAGGGTGGTACTGTCTATCGAATGATAGTGCTAAGGCCATTCTATGTCCCTCAGAACTTAACCCTAAAAGGACTTCAACACCCAGAGGAAGGAACTATGTGAGGCAAACAGCACTGGCTTTCTACTCAGCCATCCGTAAACTTGCACGCTGCGTCCTTTCTAGCAGGCCAGGAAAGTGCAAAAAGCAGGCTTTGCTCCCCTGACTCCTGGGCAGCGATGGGCAGGACCCAGGAGCAGGGAATCCGCAGGGAAACCTGTGGTGCTTTGTATGGAGAAGGAGTTTAGGTCATGATCCTGAAAGACACATTTCTGATGCTATAATCCCAAAACGTTGAAAGCCCCAAAGACCAAAATCTCTAAATTCTAAAATTTCTAAACTCTAAAAATCCCCATGTCAAAATTTCAAAAAATCTAATTCTGAAAAAAAAAACTTACAGTATTCTTTGAAAGATATTTATTGCCATTTTTAAAGAGACTTATCTAAGAAATAGGTAACCACATAACAGAACACTTCACAGGCCACTTTCCACAATAAAATAGGCAATTACTAACATACACTTTGCAAGCACATGTACTCAAGTAAAACAATAGTTATTCTGTTATAAGCAGACAATCCATATTCATGTAGAAATAAGTCACAAAGTCATCTATACAAATGCACATTACTATTGTGATAATCATGTGAGTTCAGCTTTGTAACTAGTCATGTAAAATGTTGTGTGGGACAAACTAATTTTTTTAATGGACCAAAAACCTTAATGGATCACCACTGTATATACAGTCACCCCCAAAGCTTAGATCTTTAACAAGGACAGATGTACAAAAACGATATCTCCTCAGTTACTAAGAAAGTTTGAATGTTTTTAATGGGGACACACAATGCTTACACTCAAAGTCAACATTGTGATAATCCCCTCCCCCAAATTTGGCTTTCTCTTCAGTGGAAATTTATATTCTTAAAAAGTGAGCTTTCAGGATCTTAACATTCAGGATTTCAATCTCAGGATTGTGGTTTCAGAGATTTTAGACATTAAGAATTTTAGACTGTAGAGGTTTGATTTTTCAAACTTTCAACATTTTGGCATTATGAACAGCTCTGTAAAGAAGTCACCTGGCTGTGTCTTGTAACCAGTGGGAGATTTCACTCACAGATGTCACTCTGGGGCTACTGGAGGAAAAGAAGAACAGATAATATGAGCCCCCAACTGTGTTCAGATTAGTGTATTCTTTATTTTCTTATTTATATTCCTTGTTATCAAGCAATACCCTTTACACAGGGTCAAAACCAAGGAACTCAACAGCTCAGCAATATCGCCTTGCTCACAAAGCAGGGACAAGGCTGGCTCTGGATTCTCTGTCTCCCAGTCTCCAGGTAAGAAAGAATTTTTGGAGTTGGAATTAGATCAAAATTGCTCTGTTCTTACAGCGTCTTTTAAGCCTTAAGCTCCACCTACAACCTTCCATGTTCCTCCTAAGCATTCAAGATGCTCTTTTGCATTCAGATCCTTGCCTAAATGAAGAAAGCCACAGTGAAAAGACCACTAGAGTTAGGGTTTGGAAACCAGCCCTGGACTTCACCAATTTAACCCAACGGCCCTGATCTTCACTGAGGCTAGGAGACCATGGTGCTCAGTGTCTACAGTGATTCAAAGAACCAGCATGTTTTGAAACATCCACCCTGACCCTGTTTTCCCCATGCATCTTGACATTTGGTGATGTCTAAAAGCAACTGTGAAGGGCTCCAGACTTAGCTGCCTGGTGAGTGGACAAGGCTCAGCAGATCAATAGAAGGACTGGTCTCTCCTGACGTTTGTAAAACTGAACCTGAAATGCTGGCATCTGCGATGAGATGAGAGTCTATAGAGTATTTTATTGCCCAAAGATGGAATTAATGGCAATGCCATATCTATGTCAAACACACGTAATAAAACTTTATGATTTCTCCCCATGAAATATTTTGTTTATGTCACATGGGTCTGATCTAATGTTTTTTTCCTTTTTCTTCACTTCCCCTCCCCCACCCTTTCCCTGCCCTCTTTGTCTCCTGAGGCCTATTCCCTTTGGAAATGCATTAGTTACCTAGGAAACCTTAATGTCATTTTTTTTTATGAGTGGAGTTTGGTGCAGCATAAAGTTAATTTATGGGGCGGTTTAGAAATTCATGTCATGACTGGTGAAACAGGAGACTTTATTAGGACTTCTATATCCACCTGTGTGGTAGAAATACATACCTTCACTCTATCATGACGAGTAATTTCTTGAAACATAATTATGAATATGCATTCTATTTCACGAAATGAGTTGATTCATTGTTGTTCAATGTAATTCATTATATTGTTCAATGTAAGCCCTAGAACATAATTAGCAATAACAACAGAGCATAATATACCAGACAATCTGTTAACAGTAGAAGTATATAGTGGAATTTCCTTTGAAATGATGAGGTGATTCTGCCTCAGAGGCAGGGAATGAATAAGATGAGATTTTGAAATCCTTCAACTCTGTCTCTCGTGTTCTTTGAAGACCAATTGGGAATTAAATAAATTCTAAATAAATCTATCACTTCATTTGGCTAATTTCTTTCTTTCTTTGTCCAGTGGGGGAATATACATCCATGAAGTTATATTAATTAAATGTAGATGCACACAAACAACAAATGGGCCACTCCAGAGTCAAGCTTCTGGGATCAGCCACCAGTGAAGTAGCACAGGACAAAGGCTGTCAGAGCCACTGGACTAGGTACTGTGCAGTTTTAAATTAATCACTTCATTTAGTCTTCATAGCAATCCAATGATACTGGCATTATTTTCACTAATTCCAGATAAGTTCTGGCTAGTTAAGGAACCTGTCCAAAGACACAGCCTCAAGATACATGCAGCATGGAACCCGGATTTGTTTGCTTGCAAAATCGACTCTTGATGAATTCTAGGTCCTGATCTGTTATTGTGTTTTCTAGATTTTTTTTGTTAATTTATTTTGCCCCCTTTTCCCCCTATTACCCTGGGGAAAGTCACTGAAAGGATGGGGACTCAGTTTCCTCAATTATTAAATGCAGGGTGGAGACAGAAAGGCTGATGGAATTTCACCTCTAATATCCCTGCTCTGTTAGAACAAGGCTGGTTGTTGGAGCAAAGCTGTGTTCTCTTAGGATGACAGTTTACAGAAGACCTGGGATGGCTGAAGAAATTCAAGACAAGTCCCTCAGTTTCCATGGACAACTGATTCCACTTGGATGGGGGCGGGGGGGGGATAAAAAGCTTCACACATGATTCCAGAGCATTTAAAAGGAGTTGCTGAATGGCATGACAGCCAGTGTGACTGTTGATTAATAATGCTGTAGTTAGTATGGAGGTAGTAAGGGCTGGGCAGTCAGGATGACGCAGCCTTCCCTGACCCTTAAATTCCCATTTCTAGTGCAAACACCTTTTGCATTCACTTTAATTGTTTCAGAAATGTAGACTTTCTGGCTCCCTCAGCTCTAGCAGCTGTCTGGGTGAGTGGGGGTGGGGATGGATGGGGTAGGGCAAAAGAAAAAAACACATTAGCTGCCTTCATTCTGCCAAAGCTCTCCACAGCGCCCTCCCGCAGCAGAAGATGCAATTTGCAAATATTTTAGGATCAGCGAAGGTGTGGAGTAATTTCACAGGAGAATGGGGGGAAAAGCAATGAAAGAGGACATTCAGACTCAATACATAATTGGGGGCAGGGGAGAGGTATAATCAAGGTTATCTTTTCCATGTATGGTCATTGAGGAAAAGGTTCTTGGAGGCCATTTGGTCCAATTCTTTCTTTTCCTGGGTCAATATGCCACAATGAATTAACCACATGCTGCAGCTTCAAGAGATCCCCTCCCCCATCTTATGCTGAGCAATCTGAACCCTAGACATGCACACAGTCCACTGAACTGAAACAGAATAGGTAAATGCAGTTTTTCACAAGGTAAAGCCCTAATTCATTCCAACGTTTCCATTTTCTTTCTGTTCAGTGTTTCAACCACAGAGTGGCGCTATTGCAAAAGATAAGGGTGGGCTGAAGGCACACTCTAGATAATTTGCAAGAGGAGAGAGTTTTAAAGGGGTCTTTCAAAAGCTAGATCTGATTCCTGCCCTCACAAACCTCCTTAAAGAATCGGGGCCTTACACTCAATGTGGCAGAGAGAAAAAGAGTCCAACGACCTAAAAATACAGTCAACAGATGGGCGGCCAAGGCCATGACTAGAGTCAGCTTAGAGAGAGACAATTACCTAGCTAATCAAAAAAAGAGCTACTCAGGATGGGGTTCCCCTCCCAGGACTGTCCACCGGGACAGGATCTCCCTAGCTTCCCTTCTAATTCTTCTGTTCATTTGTCTATCCATACTCTTTCTATAAAAAAGAAAAGCCTCTTTGTAAAAACACAAAGATGCTTAGAAGACACTGTGGTTTGCACTTCCAAAATAGCTCTGCATTACATTAATAGTCTTTTGTCTTTAAATAAATACACCTTTCTCCTTCTTTTTCCACCCACCCTCTTTTATCACCTTGCTACACTCTGCTTTTAGAAATCAAAAGGAAGAGCTAAGGGTCAGCTCTTAGCCTCCTATAGAAGAGGTAACCTTTAGCTCTGAAGTGGAAAGAAATACAGGAAAGGAAAAAACAGGTTGCAGGCTCAAGGAAATCAGTCCTCTAGTGAAAAGTGCATCTTTCACTCTCTGCTCCTGCCTGGGTCTCTCACTCTTCCTCTCTCCTTCTCTAGTCCATCCCTCCACCTCCCCCTAAAGACACCACACATATTTGGCAAGATTAAGGTGTCACCTCTCATATTACAAGGACTGCTGATTGCACACAGAGACAGACCCACCAGCTCCCCTGAGAAGGGAAACATTGCAAACTCCTCCTGAGGTTGCCTGGGTCCTGGCAAAGGGAAGCAACCAGCCAGTGCAAGGCATCTGCAGAACAAATCCAAGGCTGAAACTCACTGCTGCTTTTTCTTCTTTTCTTCTGATTTTTTTTTTTCATATTTAAGCTTGCCCCTCTTCCCCTCCTCCCTCCAAACTGCCAGTGACCAAGCTGCTGGCGGATCAGTCCTCACATGTACTTAACCCGTTCCTCACTGCAACAGGAGCCAAGCAATTCTTTTTCTCCTTGCAGTCCAGAATCCCGGAGCACCTGGAGCTTGAGAAAAGAGCCCCTAGAATTCAGACACTGGAGCTGAAACTGGCGTCTGAACCCCTCCTTTAACCACAGCAGCAAGAAGGGTGCAAAACCAGGAAGTGGGGGAGGACAAGGAGGCGGGCCAGAGGGAAGGCAGAAAACCAGAGCCCCACAGAACACACAACCCAAACCTTCATGGTGCTGTGTGGAGGGGTGGAGGGAAAAACCTTCTTTCCTGATCCGGAGGAAGACCTAGATATTTTGGCACCAGGAAAGCCACTGAAGGAGGATCCTATCATTCCTTCCTAGGCATTGCAGGGGAGGTGAAGCACCTGGGCCTAGGTGGCCTCTTCTGGTCGATTTTGATGTGGCAATCCCCAACTGTCTGGATAACGATGAGGCAGGTACAATCTATTTAGTACGCAGCCAGTAAACTCCCCATCCTTTCCAGTCTCCCCTCCAATCGACCCCTCAGCTTCTCTCTACTTTGGGCTCAGCCTCAACTAATAGATGCCCTACGGTTGTTTCTTGATGTTTGACCAAACTCAAACAATAACGAGAAATTTGAAAGTTTTGAACCTGAACACTCGCTGAAATATAGAGTGCATTGCTTATAAGTCGCCTCCAACAGAAGGCAGAAGATATGATACTAATTCCCCTCCCCCAGTAGCTCATGAGTCAAAGGTCCTGGCAAGAGGTGATGGGAAGAGTGGCTGAGATGGAAGGGAGGAAGTGGTGGGGAGTTTGGAGATGAGGTCCCCCACGCAAGAATTCAGGAAGGGGGCAAAAGAGCAAAACCCTACTTCCAAGGCTCCCCATTTCTCCTTGGCCCCTAGGTGAAATATTTTCTCCCATTTCTCTCGGACAGCTAACACACAAACACAAGATGAATTAACTCGGCCAACTGAGAGAGAGTAAGCCCCGAACAAGTGGGGTCTATGAATAGCTCAATTTATCTACAAATAAGAGAAGTTGCCCCCTCCCTCCGATTTTTCCTCAAGTGAATCTACCGGTGGGGAAGTGAGCGTTGCTACTTTTGGGGAGTCTGGAAGAGATTTGTTTGTTGCTTGCCTTTTCTGCTTCCCGCGCTGTTCCCGCGTGCAGAATGGTGGTGCTGGGCGAGTGCTCAGCTGCAGGGCCAGATCCTAGTTTGGAAAGAAGGGGCTTACAAGTTGGAGGCTGGGTGAAATGGGAGGCTCCGATTCATCCCCCTCTTTCTTCCACACTCACGCGCGTGCGCGCGCGGACGGGGACGGACACACACACACACCCGCCCCCCACTTGGTCGCTCTGGCCCCCTCCCCCATACCTCTCGAACTTAACCTCCCTTGACTGCCTGCACAGCGCCCTGGGTGCTGGTCGCCAGGAGTGGCGACTTGCGGGGAAGCAACTGTTCTTGGGCATATTCGTGTGGTTGGGTGGGGGAGGAGTGACGGGTGGGCTTGGTAGGGGGTGGGGAGAGATCTGGAGTTGTAAGGGTCTGAGGTTTGGAGGAGGAGTTTATGGTTCAGACTCGACCCGTCTGAGCAAAGGAGCAAGAAAGGCCCTTCAACCTTCTAAAGAAAATCTTAAATTAAAAAATCGACAAGAAAAAATTTAAAGAAAAAGAACAAACAAGAGAGGCTGAAGTATTAACATGTAAAATAGAGTGATAAGTCAAATGTTTCGTTGTGTTTTTTTCCCCCTGGATCGCTAAGAGAGAAATCAAGGGTAGTAGGTACTGAAGAATACTACTAATTTGGAAGTTCGTTTTGGTTTATTTTGTTTTAAGAGGGTCTTGGAAAAATGACATGGTCCCTGCACTGGTAGCCGGAGAGAAATCGGAGGACGCTGGGGCGCGGGCCTGGGAGGCGCACTTCAAGCGGGACGCGGGGGCGGACTCCGCGGCGCGTAAGGGGTTAAGGCGCTGAGCGCGGAGCCATCTGGCCGGGTTGGCTGGTTATAACCGCGCAGATTATGTTCACGGGACTCAGAGTTGAAGGCTCCTCTCCTTACCGAGCAGCTCTGCGCACCGCCCTGAGAGAGAGCCCGGCGCAACTTTCTTCCCCTCTTCTTTCTTTCTTCTCTCATTTTCCCCCTGCTGGGTAGTGGCTGCGGCGGGGTGGGGGAGACTTTGAATGACCCAGCTCACGTCTATCTTTCTCTTCATGTCGACGTCCCTGGAAATAGTCATACGGATGCCATGGTTACTTCTGCCACGGTAAGGGGAGGCGGCGGGCACGTTGGGTGGGCAGGTCCGGGAGTGGGTGGGGGGCCACGTGTGTGGGGATTTTCCAGTGGGCCAATGCTGGGGGCCCCCAACTCTGCACCCACCCCACCCCCATCCTACCGCAGGCACTTACTTTCTCTGGCTTGAGCCTCCCCCAAAGTTTGCGCTGGGATCTGCCCAGGCCGAGGCGCAACTACAGCCACCCCACTACAAACACACACACGCACACGCACACGCACACGCACACAGGCACCCCTCCCCACCTTCTCCTCCCTCTCATCCCTTGGCTGCCCAAGAAGCCGCCCTCAGTCTGGGAAAGTGATCAGGTTTAAGGGACTAGACTTGAAAAACGGGGAGTGGAGGCGAGGGGGAAATGGGGACCGTGGAAGGGCAGGAAAGGGATTCAATAGGACTCCCCACCTCCAACTCTTACAACCCATATTCTCCTCGGAGAAAGCTCCCTGCACATCCTATAACAAAAGCGGGCAACAGACAGACCTGGCCCGAAAGCGACCAAGATGCCGCCGCCGCGGCAGCTCCCGGCACGCGCCCTGCACCCTGCTAGCCACCGAGCGGGATTCTCCTCAGGCCCTGCCACGGTGCTGGCCAGGGCGTGGGGTCGGGGCGGGGGGGCCCAAAACTCAGAACCTGGACCTTCGCTTCCCAGTTTGTGGAGTTGGGACTCGCGCCCCGCGCCACATATTTACGTTGGAGTCCCCAGAAATCTTTTCTCCAAAAAAGCCCTGGGCTCATCTTGGTTAGCTCCCACCCCGGGTCTTTGAGCAGATGTTGGAGTTCCCGCTCTGCCCGTACATCTGGGACCCCGCCAGGGTGCGGTGAGCATCAGGGCTCGGCCATCTCTGTCCGTCTCTTCGCAGTTTCTCGGGAGCGAGCGAGTTCTAGGAACTCCAGCGCTCCGATGGGAAAGCTGGGAGACTTGGGGATCCGCGGAGCTAGGTCGGAATTACAAGAACCTACAAAAGACCAAACTGCCCCGTTGCCCCAGAACTCTATTGGATGGATTTTCCTAATGAAATTTGGCACGCTTGAGAACTGAAGGTGCAGGAAAGAAGGGCTGGGGTGGCCAAGGACCTGGAAGGGGGATAGAGACTCTGCTTGTTGCTTTCGAGCGCGAGTGGGTGCTGGTCCAGGAGGCGCTGCTGCTTTGCGGGAATTTGCTGCGTTCCTCCTTTGCGCTTCAGATACACTGCACTGAGACCCCTGCGCTAAACAGAATGGGTACTATTGACTAGAAAGGGTCCCTCTCTTTGGAATTTAGCCGTGGGTGTTTCCAGGTGAGAAAAACACCCAAAAGACCATTTGGCCTCGACCTCTGGCAGCTGGTGGCAGGTTCAGAGTCAGCGTGGAAGCAGCTCCTAGGGCGCAGCCCTAGCGAGCGCCGGCTTGGAGCTGGAGACTATGCGCCAGCGGACTTGTTTATGTGTGAGAAGAAGTGGGGGCGGGGGCCTGGTGGGGGAGGGGAGGGAACATATAAGGAGTGGGTGTTACTCCCAGAGTCTGATGGAGAACCTGCTTTTTTAGTAAAAAGATGCCCTCTCCCACCCTCTAAAAAACATGCGAGGAAAGTATGTAAGCGCACTCAGGAAGGGAGACACTTGTAACATAGAGGGAACTTTTCAATCGGTTCTGTTTTCACAACATTTGAAATTCTCCAGCTAACAGCCTGCCCCGCTCCTGTCTGCAGCTCTTCCCAGACGTGCTTCACAAAGAAAGTGGAGATGTAGAATTTCAGGATAAAAATCCAACTGCTTTTGCCTTGACCTCAGACATACAGACCTGGGTATGGCGTTTGGAGCAGGGGGAAGAGAAAAAGAAAAGTAGGTTCCTGTCAATAGTATGAGAGGAAATTGAAAAGTCTTTGGGCCTTTGCTGTAGGGAAAGCATGTAAGATTTTGTGTTGGTGAGGTTGAAGCTTGACTTAGAGGATTTGGTTCTGGGTTTCCCAGAGTCTCTCTGTGTGAGAGTAAATATATGGGGTGGTGCTCCATCCTACTCTGCAAGGACTTGGAGGTGTGCAGTCAGGGCAGGGGCTGTTGGATGGGCATCTGTGTGCAAAGCGGGAGATGGGAGCTTGTGAGGACATAGGTGCAGCTAATGAGAAATCCGTGCCTACAAAGAGTGTCAGAGCTGGAGGAGAGGTGCAGTGTGCTGAGGACAGATGGCTTGTGCATGCCTGCACAGACACATGGAGTGGGTGTGGTGTGGGAGGGTGGCTGTGTGTGGTGCTTGAAAGGTGGACTTGTGTGGAAGAATGGACGCCTGAGGATTACAAAAGGGATGTGGGGGGGGGTATTTGAGGAGAGTAGAGTGTGAACTTTATGAGCCTGGGGTGTGGAATTTGGCTGCCATGGCATTTGTACACGTGGGGGTTAGAAAAGTATGGGCTCAGACACTCTTGATGGAGAAATGAGGCACTGAAGGGAAGGATACTGGGTTGGTCTTTGCTTTTTTCTCCTCCCTGACTTCCAAAGAGAAAAGAATTGGAGAAGGCTTAGAATGAGTGATGTATATTTAAGGGGAACTGTGTTTGTGTTTTGGCTCAGGGTGGGAAACAGAAAGGAATGTGTACATAGGAGTAGACTGAGTGGAGGAATATGTTTTGCATGCACAGTAGTAGGTTTGCATGTTGTATAATGTCCTATAACAGCTTTCTTTTAATAGGGGCATTCACTATCACCAATTAATATTGAGTATCAATTAAGATTAATAGGATGCTAACTGGATGTTCAACCTACTTCTGGGTACGGAGGCATGGCAAACTGCCCTGGAAAAAATTCCTTCTCAGGGCTCAACTGGCTGCTGAGTTTTTTCCAGGAATGAAGAGAACTCAGTGCCTGTCAAGATTTCTTCAAGGTCCATAATTCAGTTTCTAGAGATGTTTGGGGGATCTTAGGGACCAAATCAAAGCTGGCTAGAAATATATGTGTGGCTTTGTAAAAAGGGGCATAAAGATAAAGGATAATATATTCTTTTGTGGGTTGGGAGGGAACTGGTGGATGCCAGTGTTTCTTGTAGGGGGAGTGTGTCTGAGAATTGGAAGGTGCTGGATTCTGAATCAGAAATGCAGGTCCTGATCCATTTGAAGATTTGAATTTCTGAATGTGTAGTGCCTCCTTCAGAGCAGGAGTACTTGGAGCTGGAGAAGAGTAAAATGTGCTCAGGAAAGGTGTGGACAGGGAGTGTTTGTTCATCTTTGATGTTTTCTGGGCTGAATTTAAAACGTGTGTGTGTGTGTGTGTGTGTGTGTGTGTGTGTGTGTCCACCTGCAAGAACATGCAAGGTGAGGACTAAAGGAACTGGGAGAAAAATCATCAGAAGGATGGAGGGATACATATTCTGGTTCTTGTAAAGGAATTCAGTGACTATTTTTTGCAGGAATTCTGTGTATATAGAGAAGAATGAAAATTGTCTTAGATGCTCAGATATGTATTTTAAGAAAAAAGGTATAGATAAAAGAGAAGCTGTATGTTTGGGAGAGTGAGGGGAAGGAGAAGCTCAGTTGAGGTCATATATTGATATAACTGGTGAGGTAACTGGGTCAGGGAAGGGAAAGAGGAGGCACATATTCACCTTTCTGGACCAAATCATAAGGACCTTCATTTTTTTTAGGCTCTAATTATATGAGGGCAACTTTATTTGACTCATCAGATTTTTTTGACTCCATGCAATTATAGCTGTGTTGTTTTAAGGTACCATCTTATCTTTTAGGAAAATTCATCTCTGTAGGAGACAGATGTTATAGGACTTGACCTTTGGTCAGAAGGTCTAGTGGCAGATATTTCAGAGGACAGTGTGGTGCAGTGGAAGACTCTCTGCTGGGAAGGAGTGCTGTGATTTTAGTCCAGTTCTGCCAATTTGGAACTTTGAAAAGCTTTTCTCATATTTCTGACCCTCCATTTCTCTTTTTGTCCAATAGCAAAGTTGATAATGACTCCATGAGAAGGCCAGTTCACTCCCCTTTTCTCCCATCAAAACTTGATGTGTTTTGTTGTACAAAGCTGTATAGTGATGAAATCTAATTGGACACATGTGCTGGCATTTTGTAAGTCATTGTGAAAATGGATTCTTTGCCTCTTCCCTTTTACAATGCAAGCCAGTAGTCCTGATGGCCACTGCTTCTCTGTTACTCACCCAGTGTGTAAACAAAGCTTTCTTTGACTGCCTTAGTTTATTCATTTTCTAACTTGGAGGCAGCCAAACCTAGATTTTTAGTTGATGGAAAGCTGCAATGTCTCCAGTCTACTCAAAAGAAGGAATCACCTACTAGTTCAGAGACATTTTCCTAATTTTGTTTTTTAACATCAGCTAGGCAGATCACAATGACAAAACAAATGTGACTTTGAGAACAGAGAAAATAGTAATCGCCCCTGGCATAGCCATCCTTTGAATAAAAGAGAAGCAAAGTCCAGTCACCCTGTATTACTATCAGTGATTGTTTTCTCTAGACTATCAGTCCTTGGCAGGCAGGACTGCCTGGAAAGACACAGGTCTGGCCTTTGGATTTGTGAAATGCTCATGCAAGTTGGGTACGGCCACTTTCCCTGGAGACAAAGATGGAGACACAGAGGCACTGAAACCTCCTAGTGCTCCCAGAAGTTAGCACATGCTGTCAACTCCTGGCTCAGAGTCAAGGCTCCCATCCTTGAGTTCGGTGGCCATAAATAGTCAGGAGCTAAGCTATTTCCATGAGGCACTAAACCAATTCTGTTGCTTTTCTTGGCGAGATTGGACCAATTAAGTTGATTGGAAGAGGTCACTGCTGATGGGTCTCACATTCCCCAAGCGGGACAGGCCAGCAGAGTTTAATTACATAACATTTCCCATCTCTGCAGTTCTACTCCCAGATGTATCAGATATTCAGACCTCTCCTCTTCCCCTCCATCCAGGACGCCTAATTGAGCAGGCGGCAGCGGGCTGCAGGCTTCCCCAGACCTTTTCCTGAGCAGTTATAGGGTTCCCACCTCAAATGGAGGGGATGTAAATCCATGTGCTGGCTGGAAGTGGAGGGAGGGGATTCCGCCTGACACCGAGAATCTCTAAAACCCACCACCCTGCTTCCAGACTTCGCCAGCTGCTGTTTTACTCTTTAATGAGGCAGACCATTTCTGACGATGGGGATATTGAACTAATGACCATTGCTAGGATTTGGGATTTAGTTTTATTTAAAATTGACTTTGTTGGAGAGGGACCAAATCTTCTACTGGAGACAAGCTTAAGACCTGTGTGGTGCTGTTGATAAGCTCTGTGTGTGTACTTTGTGCACGGACCGGCATGTACAGAGAAAGGAGAGAACCTGTGTGTTTGTGTACACACACACACACACACACACACACACACACGCTGAGGGACACATGAGCCCAGGAGTTGTCCTGGGTGGGCATGAGGTGTTTGCAGAGCTTATGTTATGGGTGACAGGTAGGGCACTTGGCTCGTATTGGATTGTTTATTGCTTCTTGCAGGTCGGCCACCTCATGAAAAATTTGGGAGCAGCTTTTTTGAAATCATTTGTATATGGGGATTTTGAGCTTTTAAAGATGAGGCCAGTGTCAATACTACCTCCTCCTTGCCTGGACAGTTTTATGTTAAGATCAAGTCTGGACAGGAAGAAAAAAAAATTTTTTTAAAGTACTCACTTCTGAACCTGTGGGAGCACATGTAGATGGCCCAGAACTTCATTTTTGTTGTCATTGATGATTTTCCATGAAGCAGCCTTTCATTTTACCTAAAAAATACCAAGGGATTAAAGATTGCTCCTGCCCCTCCCCCACATGTTCAGGGGATGCATTTGATGTTTATACCCTGTTCTGTGCCCTGGTCTTCTTCATAATATTGGGGATCACTGAGGTCTGGCCAGGACTCTGGGTATCCTCAGAGGACAAACCTCTGACTATGACCATGGTTTAGCTGGAGATTCGATTTTGAGGTGAAATTTGGTGTGGTCTGTTATGATTGCTCATTATCTAGCAACATCTCCAGAGAAGACATGCCGATCCCCAAATCATATGAATTTGTTCACTCAGGGATTTTGGAAAGAAGTAAAGATCTTGAGCATACTAAAGCTGGAGGTGCTGGAGTCATATCCCATAAGTGATCTCAGAAACCTCCAGGACAGGTGATCTTAAGCAGCAGGGGGCTTACAGATTTGGAGGTGAAGCACCTGGCTGGGGACTAAGTTCTGTCACTAATTAGACATCTCTCCAGGCTGGGATTTCTCTACCTAAAAATGAAAGGCTTGAACTAGAGATCTCAAAATCCCATTCCAGCTCCACCACCTAAGATTCTACTGTAGCCCCTTCCTCAGTGCTCATAGGCCTCAACTGGAGCATGCCTTGGCATACGCCTATTGAGCTCCTGTTTATTATCTTTGTGGAATGACTAAATCAAAGGCAAAAAGGACATTGAGTGTTTTGTTTTGGCCAAGATCATTCAAGACATTGGCTTAGCCTGCACAGTATGCAGCGTGAAGGGCTGGAAGGGGTTAGCTTTTTGGCTTTCTGGTACACCAGGTGTTAATGATTCAGCTTCTGCTTAAATATCTTTCTGTATCAGTGTTTCTAAGATAAGCATCCACCTTTTAGATGATTGCTGATTATGGTAATGATGACGATAGTGAATATTTGAGTACTTACTGGATACCAGGCATTATTATAAATATTATATGGCATTATCTAAATGCCTCAAATAATCCTATTTACAGGTGGGCATACTGAAGTGATGTGAGGTTAAGTGATATATCCATAGTCTCACAACTAAATATTCATATGCTGTCTTTCTCTCCTGAAATCTGCCAGCTGGTTCTGCTTTTTGTATTCTGTGATGTCATCCAGATGGGAGCTGCTTCGATAGCCTTCTGCAAAAGTTGTCACCCCACAGAGTAACCTGCTCCACCAAAGGTTCTTTTTCATGTGCAAGACAAATGTTTAGGTTTTCTAGCCACCTGCTGGCAAGCATGTGTCAGATCTGTCTTAGCTTCCATCAGCCCTCCCCTTTACTTCCCCTTCTGTTGACAAGGGAATTTGCCCTTCCAGAATGTGGGTATTGATTTAAGCCACAATTGCCTCCTTGTAAACTCTATAAGATGGGAGCTGAACATCTGGTTTTGATCCACACGCCCACAAGAGGTGGTAGGTCCTAGCATTCTTGAGCCCTGGGATGAAGATCGCATAGGATCTAAATACAAGAGAATGTGAATGGAGAGAGAGAATTCAGAAAATGGTTTCCTTGATAGGCTAGGGAACACACACCATTTAGACTGGGGCCAAAGTTAAGTTGACTTCTAACTGGGTGGTTTCAGGACAGGGGTTGCTGCAAAGGACTGAGGTTCCTAGGTTATGTTTGATGCAGATCAGAGCAGCTGTAGAATCCTCCAGCCCTGGTGTTTGCTCTGCATGCTACTTTCTAGGTAGTACCAGAAGTAAGGAAACCAAAGGGGTTCTTGGGATGGCCATTGCTTTCTTCAGTGAGAATGACTGAAGTTCTTGTTATTTATTCCTGGACTAATATCCCTACTAACACTACCACATACATCAAGACAATTAATGAGAGATGATTGTGTTCTTCTGCTTAACATATTTGCATTGGGCAAATAACTAGGCAACACTAATTTAACAACTATTAGATTTTTAGATTGTAGATGATCAAAAAAAATTTACTTTGTTTAAAAATTTGACATCTAGGTTGACACTTCTCTTCTTCCTTTTGACTTACAACCTTGGTTTTTGTTTGTTTGTTTGTGTTAAATGATAGCCACATTCTGGCCATTTCCCACACCTCCCTCTCTGCTCCCTCTCAGTTTTAAGCCCCCAGTATTTAAAAATATTCTCCCCCTCTGGCTCCAAGTGTTCCCTTGGGGACTATGTTTGAAGTTCTCCATCTGGGATCAGTTCCATTCTGTGACTCACGGACCTGCTCCTGATGCTTCACAAGGTCCTTACACAGAATTCAAGAGGAAGACACAGCTCTCAAATGCACCTGATTTCACAACACGTGTGTCCCGTGGGTGGGAAGATGCCCAGGCCACTTGACACCAGATGATTTGCTTCATCACATTCCCCGCTGCAGAGGACTCAGAGTAGCTGTGTGACTCTGAGCGGATCACTTTCCTTCCATGGGCCTCCATCCAGAGGAGTTGGATTCACTAACAGGTCAAAAGGACTCTGCCCATTGTGACCATCCAGACGTCCTAATGCGGCTCCCTCCACCTCCATGCCCCATCCCTGGGATTTCCAGGTATTCCTGCTGGCCTGGAGGACTTGTGTACAGAAACGTGAAGGGAGTGGAGGAGGAAAGGAAGTCATGTGATGCCAGATAAGTTATTGAACATATGGATGAGTGCAAGTTTATAAAGTGCTGAAGAAGCAAGCTTGCCAGGTTTGTGGCGGATCTTGGATGGGGAACTGGGAGCATGGGGAGAGGTTGATGTGGGATAAAATTGTGGGAAGCTGAATTCATAAGCTGGACCAGAAAGATCCCAAACTATGAGCAAGGAGACCAGATTCCACTTCTAACTCTACCAGAAACTGACCACAGTTGGGGGACGTCCCTGAGGCACATACCACCTCCCACTTTCCTCTCCGTTAAATAAGAACATTGAGTTACTGCCTTAGATGATTGCTGAAGTCTATTCTTGCCTTCTCATTAAATTATGAGAATCAAAGCCTTGTAGAAAAATTGGATAGATAAGATGGAGAAGGCTCAAATGACTTACACGTAGAGAGAAATGTCCTGATTGCAAAATGATGGGAGTGGTCAAAATAGGTACCTCTTCTTGAATTTAAGACGGCATTGGAGGATATGTTGTAGATGCTGTGTTTGGAATGCTTATCCCTCTGTCATTAGAATCATCTTTTTAAATCTTTGCTTAACCATTACTTTCCCTGGGAAGCCCCCCTGCACTCCCTCAGAGAACTGAGGGATCCCTTCCCAGCCTCCCTGTGTTATACCACTTAGCATCCCTGTTTTATTTGTATTCCTATCTTCTCAGTAGAATATGAGCTCTGCAAAGAAAGATATTTGTTCTTTTCATCTTTTTGTCCCCCAACACTTGGGCTAGTGTCTGCCACAGAAATGTGTTGGGTGAATGAATATAGGAATGGCAAGTGAGTTCCTATTGTGCAGCAGTAATAGGACAGTCCCCAGAGATAGGGCTCAGAGAGGAGGTGCACCCTGCCAAGGGATCAGAGCTGTTTTCTCTTGTGTCTCTCTTTTTGTCTGTTCCAAGGCTGAGGTCCTAAATGTTCACTGCCTGCTCTCAGGAAAAGCATGTTCTTGCTCTTTTTTGAGCCCTCTCTCCCCCATGTCTTAGCCTGCTTAATTCTGCAAATTTGAACTCTTGGTCATGGGAGGAATCTGGTGTCATTGCACATGAATTAGGTAATCCCTCTTTGGATACTCAGAAAACAGTTTAAAACATGTCTAAAGATGATTTAGCTAGTGTCCTGTTGGTGGCCCTGTGCTAGATATTGGAGAAGATGCAATGATGAATGAGATGCTGGCCTCAAGGTCTAAGCTGGTAGACAGATAGGTCATGGGGAAAAGGTGAGCCCTGTGCCGGTGGTTTTAGTGTTCTTGGATTTCCAGGGCCATCCCCGGGTTAGGGTGATGGATACTCAGAGCCCTTATACTGCAAGCCCTTGATTCTACTTAGGGAAAGTTTGGGGACAGATGTGTGCTATGGGGGACAGATGCTGGGCCTTGGAGGATGTGTAAGGGTATCAGCTCATGGGGCACTTTTCAGAAATGTCTCTGCTCATGATGGCAGTCAGCACAGGTGGGGGAGGGTGAGTCCACCTCCTGGCACTGCTGTTCCCTCCTGCCTCCCTGCAGAGTGTATGATCTCTGTGACCACTTCTGACACAGGGACAGACTGCCATCTACTGTCCACTTCTGTCCTCTGAGTCCCTCCTGCTCAGGGAGTTTCTTACCATTTTTTTTTTCACATCCTGTTTTCACATCCAGACACCATGGAGAAATAGACATTGGGTCCTTATTTAGTAGTTTCATTATAATTTAGAAGGGAGACTCTAAAAAGCATAGCATATCTGTTAGATGGTTTTCTTATCTGCTTAACAAAAGTGTCATTTCCAAGGGACCCCTGGACCTCTCCTGAGTCCTCACCATGCTAGGAACCATGTGATCTAGAATACCAAGAGGTGAAAGGCAAGACCCTACCTTGAGTGGCTTTGCAGTCTCTTTGGGAGTAAGGAGACAGAGACAGTTGGATGTGGCAACTGCACAATAGTATACCGTTAACCAGTGCAGATGAGTGACAGGGACCGCAGTGGCTTTGGGAGTTTGGAGGAAGGTCTTGTAGGCTGGAGCGACTGGGAAAGACAAGTGTGGGCAGCTTGACCCAGGTCTGCTTTGAGTAACCTCAGTGTTTGGGAAGAGGCTTCTGAAAGCTCTGTGATATCCTGCAACAGGTTCTGCACTGGGAGGGAGTAGGGGGACCTAGAGGGCCTGGGGTCTGGAGGCCTGGTGTTCCTCCTCTCCATAACGGGTTTGTTCTTGACCTCTAGGGCCCTCCTATCCCCAATCTTGCACCCTGTACCACGTTTCATGCAGTTGGAGGTGCTTCCTGGTTTCCAGTTTGTCAGGGAGCAGGAGAGCCTTTTAGATCTCTCATAGGGAGGACCCCTAGATGTACAGACCCTAGGATGACCACCCTGCATGCAGTGGGAAAGAGAGGACTCCCCAGGGGAATTTCAGATGTTCAAATATGAAAGGGTGAAACATTCCATGTAGTACTTGTGTGCTCCTTTCTCCATATCCTTTCTAGACTTTCCTTCTAACAGTACATCTTCCTGGTGATGGGGGTCAAAGATAGCTCCCCTAAAATAAGTCCTATTAGTGTCCTGGCCTTGGTGATAGCTCAAGTTGAAGATTCCTTCATGTTAGAAATTATACTGCCGTTGCTGTTTTTTTTCTTTTTCTTTTTTGAGTATCTGAGACTTTCTTTCACTGCAAAGAGATTTTAAACAGTACTTTCTTTTCATGTCTCGGCATTTAAATTACTACAAGGAAATTTATAGGGTGTTTATTTTATGTTCTTGCCTTTGATGTATTCAGTGTGTGTATGCCCATGTACACATGTACACATGTGTGTGTGTTCATGTGTGCTTGTGTGTGTGTGCGCGCAAGTGTGTGAGTGAGAGGGGAACACTGTGGTGTGTTAACAAGTCTAGGAAATCAAGTCGAATTTTGGTTGGATTACTGTTGAGAGACCTCTGCTCATTACTATAATCCTCTGATATTTTCTTTTCCTTTTTGGTTCTTGTTTGAATTGGGAAACATCTTCCTAGTTCTTCTGCCTTTGGTGTTTATATAGTCTTTAGGGACTACTGTATAAAGTTTCCATCTGTGTGCAGAAAGCCTCATGAGACCATCAGGGGACTGTTTGACAGAGGAATGGTCAGAGGGTCTGATTTTTTGACTAAAAGGAGAAAAAAAATGCAAGAGGGTTGCAGAAGGATTCCAGGTATCCATCATACACCTTCTTGTGGTAATGATGATCTCTGTGACTTGGGGAAGAGTCACAGGAGCTGTGACAGAGACAAAAGGAAATTTTCCCAGATCAACTGAGGTGGAGGGAGAAGATCAGTTTCTAGTAATATACATGGAGCCAACAACCCAGGAAATGACTGGAAAACTTTCTGATGGTCTGTAATTTCATTTGTGATCTTTGGTGGAAGTAGAAAAGATGGGGAAGTGAGAATTCCAGGTAGAGGAAGCCTCATGGGAAGAGGCCCCACATGAGAAGCAGCAGGGCTGAGCCAACAGCAGGAAGTCCAGATAGATGTTGCCCAGTCAGAACAGTGTGGGGCCGTGTGCCTACAGGACCTTCCTCCTTACCCCAGTGGCAAAGGGAGCTGGGGAAGACAGCGTGGAAGGGCCACAGTCCACCTGTGAGCTTAAAAGGATGCCCCTGGCTGCAGTATGGAAAATGGCTCTTAATAAATAGCTAGTCAATGGAAGGACAAATGACTAATGGTGAGATGGGCGAAGAATGAGTGAATGAGCATACAACTGGATAGAATGCAGAGTGTGAGCAGTGCCCCTGATTGATCTCTCATTGCTCTGACCAGTGCTGGGTCCAGAGGAGGTTTTGCCAACTCCAGAGAATAAACAGACTATATTAATTAGGGTGGTTCTGTCTTTGGGGATACCAGGGATTTAGATAGTGACTCTTAGTATTGAGAACTAAGGGTGGTTGGCGGTGGGGGGAATCTTCCAACCATTTTCCTTCTATGCATTTTTATTCTACTTTAATTTCATTCAGGATCATAAAGAAGAAGGCTTTTTGAGTTACACCCCAGAAAATTCGAAACCATCTCAGTGACTTGCTCCAGAGGAGGTTTTGTGCACTGGGAGCATTTTTCTTTTCCTAGGTTCACAAAGGAATATGGACAGACACAGAAGTTTTTGAAGCATCTGAAGGGTTCCCAGGTTCCTGGATATCAGCTCCACCCATAGACTACTCCTATGTTAAAGTCTCTCTCACTCTCTATACGTGTACAGTAATAGTAGTAGTAGTAGTAGTAGTAGTAGTAGTAGTGGTGTCAAAGTCTCCTAACAATTACCAAATCTATACTACCTCTTTTGCCAGCAATCAAGGTCACACTGTTTAATGTATGTAAAAGGAGAGAGAGTGTGTGTGAGTGACAGTGTGCATGCCATCCAGCAATCTGGGAGGTGGAAAAAAGCTGTTCTTGATAAAGCCCAGTGGAGCAGAAGGTGCATCTCAAAAGTCTAGTGTTTTCTCAAAGATCTTTGTTCTGACTTAACCATCCTCACCTTGCACTTTGAGATTTTTAAACTCTGGCTGACTGTGATGTGGTTGCTCAAGATATTTTTCAGGCCAATTAAATTTGAATGTCCATATTTGGGAGAGAGACATCTGTAGTTTTTAAAGTTCATCAGGTGATTCCACTGTGCAGCACAGTGGAAAACCACTAGCTTACAGTACTATAACCTACTCTGCCCCACTCCCTGCCTCTTGGTATCTGTCCCATCCTACCCTTGGTGTACTATGAAAATCTCTCATCTAGTTAAAGATAATCAGCTTATTTGGTCTGAGCCTTTCTATTGCTATCCATCCATCACTGCCTCTGAAATTAGAGACCCAGAGGACAGGTTCTCAGCAGATTCTGAAGTGCTTACCATTCTCCTTCTATTCGGGATATTGGAGGTAAATGGTGAGGTTGAGGGGACAGGAGAGTTGACCATTATCCATAGGGCATTAATGATGAGTAGGTTTTTTTATGTGTTTCATCTCAATACTTCTCTTGATAGCCCACAGAGGCAGGTAACATACCTGGCTGGAGTACACAGTTTGCATAAATGCATACCTAATACAAAGTGGCTTGTGACCTCTGAATGATCAGCTTGTGAACATCAGTTGTCCTTGAGAATTTACATACCCATCAAACAACCTTCTCTTGGGTTAGCTATGGATGAAGGCTGCTGCTTTCTGGCAATGATGGTTCAATGGGAAAGAAAGCACCTGTGTCCTCTCCTTATTCCATGGGATCCAGCTCTACGGTTCAGTTTTAGGGTGATCTCTCCAAAAGACTCACTTGAACATATATTTTTAACCAAAAGGCCTCCACGATGAGAAATTGGTTGTTCTTATCCATGCATTTCCCAGGGCCCCCAGAGGACTGGACAGTAGAGGTACGGGGAAAGAGGCTCAGATTAAGACCTGAAACAAGCTATTGCAACCACATACTCTCGACTTGTAGAGTGGACCATATGGAATCATTTCCACCCCTGGGTTCCTTGTTAGCAGTTCTTTAAAACGATATTACTGTGGATGCTATCAGGCCATGTAGGGGCCAGTAGTCTAGGTTGAATCACTAAGTGTGTGCTTCTGCAAGCGTTTTTGAATTGGGATTCTCTGGAATGCAGAGTGGCATAAATGTAGTACAGGAACTATCATGAGCCATGCTAGCCAGCTGTGAAGACTGGATGACAAATTAAAGGGAGAAGGCTGGATGGTGGTACATCCATGATCTCAGGTGAGCAGAGGAATGGGGGAGCATGAGAGACTACTGGGTGAATTGCTTATGGCCAACAGAGACAACTTCTGCCAAAGTTTTCTTTTGTGTATATCATGTAGATGGAACTAAAGTTATTTTTGGCTATTTTGTTTCTGCTGCCTTCTTTCCCTCCTCAAACATATAACAGTCAGCTTCAGCAATGGCTTTTATTTTTTATAAGCAAGGGACAGTAATGTTTACAGGAAGCAGGAGGTCAGTAGAAGCATTCATGCTGGACTCTTGATGCCTTATTTTGTCTTCTGGATTTTAATGTAGGACATGTTGACCAGGGACTGTGGTTTGAATAAAAATTGACTATAGTGTTGAGAAATGTTAGGTACAATTAGATACAATTACTCTAAAGGGAGTCAAGAGAGGTCCTCCTGTAGACATGCCCCATAGGATTTTGTGAAGGAATTAGAGCTAATGGTGAAGGAATCAAAACCTTATTACAGTGAACTATATGGAGAAATAATACTTGATCAGGAAGCTCAGATTCTGTTCTACTTCTGTTCATCACTGATAGTCACAGCCTCTGGGAGGCTCCATTTGCTGTTTTGTAAAATAAGATAATAAACCCTACCTATTTAAAACAATTAATGTGGGGGTTCAGATGAGATCTTGCATAGGGAAGTGCTTTGCAAATTTTAAGTTACAAATATATGTTATGGTTTAACCTTGTACTTTCTTCTTCAAAGAGCTCACTGCTCTGCTTCTCTTAAGTCAGGCTTGGAAAATGTTCCCTGAAAAGGTACCACAGGATCTAAATGCTTCTGAAACATTGAGAATATTGGGGGAAATTTCAGGTGGCACCATAAAAATGGGAAGAAAACATATAGCTGTGACTGAAAGAACAGCAGTGTATTACTCTGTGTCTTTCTCATGATGTCATCCAGGATATAAGATTCATGGAGCCTCCATTTGTAAGGGGCTGCTCATGGGCCAGAATGTTAAGATGGGTGTGTGCTGGGCAGGAAACATGCTGTCCAGGAAATCTGAGTTTGTTTTAGCTTGGGTTGTCCAGTACATCTGCAGAGTAGGTCCCCCGGTTGTTTCCAGCTGTGCTGGCACTCCCTGCACGCAGTTACATCTGCATCTGCAAAACAGATCTTCCCTGTCGCATCGTAGTGAATCTGGTGGCAGATCTAATAGCTGACCTCCCTTGCTTTGATGGCTCCTCCTTTTTTATTTTCTTATTATGAAAATCTCCTTGAAGCATCCTTATTCTCATTTTTGTTGGTACAGTGCTTTATGTCTTTGAGATGAGTCGATATCCATATTCCTTTCTGATGGCTCCTTCAGTGGCTTCCTTGGGTTTTGAGGGTTTTGGTTTGATAAAGTTTGCTGTTTCTTTTCATAAGTGCTGGATTTTCTGGGATAGGTCCTGATTATTCTGGTTGTCAGCTGATTTTCTGTGACACATTCCTACATATCATGAAGGTAGCTTCTGTGCTTGGTCTTCAATCTGTGACTTCCTTAATATTTACCTTCTTTTAGGGATGCCTCAATAGTTCTTGGCAAATGAAAGTTCTGCTTTTTGTTTTTAAGCCTTGGAGGTTATGAATTTGATGTATTTTTCTATTGCATACACAGATGTACTCCAGGGGAAAACTTGCAGTGGGATCTCAGGCTGCCATCTTGAAACAGGAATCTCTTCTAAGTTCTTAAAAATGTTCCTATCAAATGAAAACTGAAGATAATGGAGAAAAGAGCTAGCCCCTTTGGCAAACTGCCTGCCCCATAGTCTGGCTTTAGAAAGAGAAAACTTTCCTTAGCTGTACACTGTTGTAATTTACAATAAAGGTTCCGTAGCACCAACCTGATTTAAGCGCTACCTTCACCTCTTCTTAGCTGTGGGACCTGGGTAACATCTGTAAGATTCAAGCAGTTTTTGTAAGTATAAAGTGTGGTGAGGGATAGTGCTCTGACCTTTCCCATTACATTGTTTTTTCTCTTTTTTTTTTTTTAAAGAGAGAGTGAGAGAGGAGAGAGAGAGAGAGAGAGAGAGAGAGAGAATTTTTAATATTTATTTTTTAGTTCTTGGCGGACACAACATCTTTGTTGGTATGTGGTGCTGAGGATCGAACCCGGGCCGCACGCATGCCAGGCGAGCGCGCTACCGCTGAGCCACATCTCCAGCCCCTCCCATTACATTGTTGAGAGTCCTGAACAAGATAGAGGAGGTGATTTTCTTGAGTATGGAACATGGTCAAGGTTCAAAGAATGTTAGCCATTACTATCCCAAGATTATTGTTTGAATATTATTAATTTACTAGGGGGAAATAAAAGATACAATGACATCTTAGAAAATCCAAGGGTGGGACTCTGAACAGACAAGTGTGACATGAATTTTACATAGTAGTTTAGGAAGATGTAGTTGCCCATAAGGTTTGGTAGGGTGGTCCCTCTCAGCTGCCTCTCACTTGAGCCTAGAACGTGCCTTCCAGGTGAAAGCCAGCCACTCCAGATGTGTACCTTCTTTATCCAAATGCTTAGTCTTTTCTCTAGGAAGCTCCTAAGAGAAGTCCAAACAGTGTATACCTGCAAATCCCAGTTGCTAGGGACTTTTTTTCCTTTTAATTCCCTGCACTTTCCAAGCCAAACACAAGATTAAACAATGAAGGCCTTAGGGATATCCCAACAGTAAGATTCAGAGCCTTAAATCCTAGATAATTAGATAACAAGTTTCTGATCCAGTATGTTGGTTTTTAATGTGGTAATTTTTTTAAAAAAAATTGTTGAGGATTTGTTAGCTTATTTATTTGCATAGAGGGTCCTGAGCCTGGATATTGTGTGTGCAAGGTGTCTTATGTTTCCATAGCAACTCTACATGATAGATATGATTTCCCCCTCTTTACTGATGGGACAATGAGACTCAAGAGAAATTATACAAAGTGATTGGAAGCTGGAGCTCTCTAACTCCAAACCTTGGATACTGTCCTTAATGCACCTCTTCTTCATTCAGGAGTAGATTTGTCTGCCCAGGTTCCGTTTAAACCACATGCCTTTCTACAAGAAACACACAGTCTCACTTTTGAGATTCTCATTAGAACCTTTATCTAACTATTAGATGAACTGTTTAGTTAACTCCTAAAGGCCTCAAGCTGTATTCTTGCCTTTCCCTTCTCTTTGTTTCCTGCATTCACTGGGACTTTTGTTGATGAACAATTTTGTCGCTTATGGAAGACAAGTGTGAATATACCCAGTACTATGGAAAAATCTCATATTCAAATAAATAAGATGCAGAAGGAGACTCTTCACCACCTGAAAAGTACAGTCCCAAGATCATTGAACATAATCCACTTTATACACACTGTATGCTGGAGTTTCCTGCCAGCCGAGACCTTGCTTTTGTGCATGTTGTTCCGGTGCTTAGGATCTCTTGGCTGCCTGCCTTAACTAGGATAGGTGCCGTGGTTCACCAGGAAACCTTCCTCAAAATCCAGCACTTAACCTGTAGTTCATCACTTTCTACAATAGGCATGCTCCTGTGTCTCTCTACGAATCTATACACTCTCTGTAAGGCCATATTCTAGTCACCTTTATATCCATCAAGACCTAACACAACATTCAAGCCATCTTGGTCACACTGGACTAGACGCCAAGCAAAGCTTCAACTGCCCCAAGAGTTCTCAGAATTTGGCAAGATGCTTTTCAGTACTGATTGATCTATATTTGTTGATTTTATCTTTGAGGAAAAGCCTGTGTTTGTTTTTAAAATCTTTATTTCACCCCTGGGAAATTTTAGCTAGATAGCTTTAGAAAGGGGTAGAATAAATCCCAATCGGGACTCTAAAGTCTTGCCTTTGAATTTTCGATTTCTAAGATTTTCTTTTGGCATTGATATTGACATTATCCAGAGCTCCCCTACTAGGTAATTCTTACCTCCGTACCCAGAAAGATTCTTCCTTCTATTCAGAAATATTTAGTAAGCTCCTGCTGCATGCTAGACATTTTTCTAGGTACACTAGATATAGTAGCAAACAAGAAAGATTCACCTACCCTCTCCCCTCACAGAGCTTACATTCTGGTGGAGACCATCCATAAACACAAGCAACCAGGCATATAAATGGAAAGGTTATTTTAAAATTTTCTATGGGAATTAGTGACAGGGGGAAAATAAAACCAATTGATATGACAGACAGCAGGAAAGAGTGTTTTAGATTGGTGTGGTTGGGACACAGCCAGAAGGCTTATATGGCTGGGACAGACAGGGAGAGAGGCCAGCAGGCCAGCTAGATGATGAAGGGCCTTAATGACCCTATTCAGAGTATATTTGTGTGATGAACTGAGATGTATGATAGGAAGCCAGGGTTGGTTGGTTTGTTTGTTTTGTTTGTTTCTCCTCTGAATTGTGATGGGAGATTTTTGATATGGGGCCAGGGTATACTATCACCTGATTAATATTTTTAGAAGGTCATCCTAACACATTGTCAGAGATGGGCTGTGGAACAGGGAGTCAAATCAGATGCCAGTACAATGGCTCAGAGAAATTGGTGGCCTGGACTTGGGTGAGAACAAGGGAGGGGTTAAGAGGCCAGACGATTTAGGATCTGTTTGGAAGAAGGGCCGGAAGGACTTGCTGATGGATGAAAGGTAGAGGGTGGGAGAAAGAAAAAGGTCATAGAAGAGGGAATAATCAAAGCCCCCCTAAAGGATAGAGTGTGGTTCTTGTCTGGATCCTGAGGCCCTCCAGAAAGAGCCTACTTTCCATGCCTGAACTGATGGCACACAAGGTCTTCAGACATGGAAAGTAAGAAAGTAAGCACGAAAGAGAGAAAAATGTCAGAATGTTAAATATACTTAATTTATCTAATATGAAAAATGAACTCTGCCCACCGACCTAATGAGCATAAACTCTATTTCATAAAATGCAAATCATTCAGTGACCAGCTTCTGAGTGCCTGATATAGTGAGGTATTGTATTCTGTGCTAGTGAGGAGTAGGGAAATGCACAGTTCCTCATCTCCAAAAACTTAGGACAGTGATTGTAGGAAAAATGGACATGTCCAACTAAATAACACTCAAGATAGCAATGACCAGGGCCATGGGAATGGTACACAGAGTTGGCAGGTAAAGTTCCAAAGACTTCTGATGGGTGATTGATTGATGAGACCCCAGGATCAAGTGAGAAAATGGCAGGGGGTGAGCACAGCACAAGCGGAGGCACAGAGATGCAGAGAAGTGTGCAGTGTCTGGGGCCTGACCCATTTGCGCAGAAGAAAGAGAGTTTATGCAGAACATAGGCAGAACCTGCATCTCTGGGTCACTTCCCTTTCCCTCCCAGGACACTGTGCTTTGGGGGTGAAGGGTCCATTGCACCTCCTCATGGCTTCTCTCACTTTTGTCTGTTTTCAGTTTTCGTTATTTCCCCCTAAGAATGTTCTTTGACTTTTTTGGAAACTCCTTTTGGGCTCTTCTTGTCTGTTTCTAGTTTAACACTGTGCTTCTTCTCACAGGGCTCTCCTTTACAGGTTATAGTACTCGGGAGTCAACCTTCCTGAAGGTTTCCTCTGAATTTAGCATTTGGTCTGTGATTTGCTCTTTTGTTGCCATCCCAATCCCAGAAGAGAAAAGACTCACCTGGAGTATAGGCAGGGCTTCAAAGAAAACCGTAATGTTTCCATCTCCCAGGTTTGCAGAGTTCTGCCAAACTTGGCCCTATGGGGAAGGGGAAAACCACTCGCAAGCTTTCCTTCTTGGTGTCAAGGGCAAACAAATCATCTAGCAATCCTTCTAGATCTGCCATTTATCAGCTACTGGTTTGGAAACACCAGGATGATCTGATTGAAACCTCACACTGAGTTATTTAAAACATTCTTGCACATGTGTCTGTTGGCACATGCATATACAAATACATATGTGTATCTCTTTGTGCTTTTTTCTAGCTTCTGATGAGTTCTTTTCCAGAAGGCTGGGATTCAAAGCTTATAAGTCATGATTTCTAGAAGACTTTTGCTTCTCCCCAACCAGGATGCCATTTCTTTCCTCCCCTGGAGAAATGTTAACTGTTGGCCCAGTGGCAGGGCAAGGATCAAATTCACCTTTGTATTCTGGGTCCCTAAAGCCTGGGGTAGGAATCCACATGGTGGTCTACAGTCTGCCTCCAACAGCCTTTGGGAAAACCTTATCCAATCTCATGATTCCTAAATGGCCTCAGAAGTGTGTGGACTCAGAGGAGAGTGGTTTGGTTATCTAGCCACCCCTGGAGATGTGATAGAGAAAATTCTGGCGGAGCAGCGTCCTTGCAGGCAAATCCCAATATCACACCTTTTGCTAAACTCTATTCTGGAGTGGGACATACCAAAGGAGCAGATACTACTTTTATTAAATGATAGAAGTAATTGATTTCTTGTGAAGTTGGATAAACCCCAGAGTAAGGAAAGTTTTGTTCTTAGTTTTAACCATCTAAAAACTCAAGATCCTGCAGCATGATGGTTGGTTTAATTTTCCTCGTCACTTTGCTTCTGTGATGTCTCAGTGGTTGCACCCGTTTCCTATTTACTCCCCATTTTGCCACGCAGGCCAGAAAGATGAATTTAGCTTTTATAACGTTTAAAGAATGGTAATGGTTAATCATTGTTGAACTTGGAACTGTGATCAGACTGTAAATGTGAACTTTTGAATCCCCACACTACTCCATCACTTCATCCCACTTTGTAGATAAGGCAGCTGAGCTTTCAACAGTCTTTTCTACATTGCACCTAAGATATCTGAGAAATCATATATTTTGATTGTTTGTCTAATGCATGATCTGTCTCCCCTTTATAATGTAAATTCCACGAGGGCAGAGCTTTATGTGTATCCTTGCTTCACTGCTACATCACCTGCACCTGGAACACTTCATGGCACACAGCAGTTGCTCAGTAAATATTTGTTGAATGAACAAGTAATTTGCCCAAGGTTAGATGGCTAGGAAGTGGTGGCACCAAGCTTAGTCACTCTTTACTGACTCTGGAGTCTAGGTAGTTCCAACCACTATCTCACTCTGACTTTGTTTATTTAAAAATAATTTCCTCCTCTCCTCTCCTCTCCCCTCCGCTCCCCTCCTCTCCTCTCCTCTCCTCTCCTCTCCCCTCCCCTCCCCTCCTCTCCTCTCCCCTCCCCTCCCCTCCCCTCCTCTCCTCTCCCCTCCCCTCCTCTCCTCTCCCCTCCCCTCCCCTCCCCTCCTCTCCTCTCCTCTCTTTCCCACTCTCCAATGTCTCTACTAGCTGTAGTAACTGCAGTACCCCTCTATATGGTAGGGTTATCCTATTCTTCCTCTTTATCACTGTCCTTAAATTGTTAGTTATAGACAATGTGTTTCATTTTGTAATCAGAAACAAGACATTTGCCTCTTTAATTCATGAGTTTGGCTTTTCCTAGATTAAGATTAAGACCAAAGAAGTATCATAGAGCTGTTTGGACCTGTTAGGATTTCCTCCTTTCTTGCACTCAGCAGTGGAAAGATGACCCTAAAGTTTTGGGAGACCTTTTTAGAAGTAGTTATAGCAAACAGCTTTGTTTTCTGATTGTACAGTTAGTATCTGGTCTAAAATATGTGCAATGTACAGAATTAGGAAAATGTTAAAAAGAACAAGACAATTACCAGAAATTCCATCAGCATTCTAGTATATATCTTTTGCAGTTCTTTTTCTTTCATTTTTATATCTGTGTGTACATTTCTCTTTTTCAATAAGGGACTTATTATCCTATATAAATAAATTTTAACTGGCATTTTCCATGTAATATTACATTGTGTGTGTTTCTCCATGCATTTAAATATTCCTGTACAAGGTGATATCCCCGTAATATTCCATCCTGTACCACAGTTAAACCTTTTCATTACTGAGGCACATTTTCATCTCGGTTACAGCTTTTATACTGCAGTTACCATCTTTGACATTCTATATAAGTGTATTGGTGTAGGTATTTATCCTCTTAGAAGAGACTTGTAGAAGTAACCTTTCTGGGATTAAGAAGGTCAACATTTTAAAGAAAGGTGGTGATTCCCGAAAGCCCTGACATCTGACATCGTGGAGTGTGAGAACCTGAGTTAGAGGTGATCACAGGACAGCAGGGAGACCCCAGGGTACCTCCAATGGGGCAGCCTAATGAAGAACGCTGTGTACTTTGAGAAAGGCCATCACCTCCTCTTTGCTCTCTTATCTTTTTGTTGTTCTCGTTGTTCTATCTTGATCTTTGAGGCTTATGTGCTTTCTTGATCTAATTTTGGGGTTATTCTCCTCCCGTCTTCCTCTTCACCCATCCCCAATCTTTCAGCTAAGTGTGCATTTCACATGAGAACTTGGGGGCAGGAGCTAGGCTGCCTGGCCTTCAAATCCAGCTTGATCGCTTACTGTCAGGGTGTCCGTGATGAGGGTGCCTATGCATCTGTCATCCTCAATTTCCTCATCTGTGAAATGGATAACTACCTTATAGGATTGCATAAGAATAAAATGATTATACACAGACTGCTTAGGACAGTGAGGCACATAGGAAACATTTAATAAATGATGGATTATTAAATAAATTTTTAGAGAATAAATTAAAAACAGATGATGAATATTATTACAATAAATATTCATATTGTTTTGACTTTTAAAGTCTCTTGCAAGTCTGTTGAACCCTCTGATGTGCATGTGACTTCCTGACAGTGTTTTTTCCAGCCCTCGATACCAGCTCTCTTCCTTTTTGGGATTTTCCTGTCCTTCTCTCTCCCTTTCTCTAGGAAGCTGGCTGTTTTTCAGAGCATGGGCTTTTCTCTGGCTTCCAGATCTGCCCACATGTGCATGCTTCTCTCTCCCACCCCTCTTGGACTCTCTCCCCTTATCAGTTTATTTGTTCACTTAGGAAGAACTGGAGCCTGGCCGGCAGGTTTTCCCGTTGGCTTTATCTGTGTGCTGCATTGTAAAACTATTCTCTCTGTTGCTTAGAAATCTCTTTGATCCATGTTTAGCTGTATTGGTTCTCCCAGCAGATGTTTTGGGTAGTTGGAGGATTTTCTTCTCCCATTTGCCTAGCCTCATGCCTCTTCAAGCCCTCCCCACACTTGTTTGGGTTCTTTTCCCCAGCTGACCACTGACCAAGGCCATCTGTCAAGAAGGTCTCCTCGGCCTAGCAGCATCAGGAGCAGCCTGGCAACCAGAACTTTCTAAAATGACTTACTTAGGGGTCAAGGGAGGACGATGTTGGGGAACTCTGCAGGGTACAGTTGGAGTTTCCTAGACACATCTCAGGAACTCTTCTGCTCCAAGGTCAACAGGATTTAGCTTGGATTCTGTGACATGGAAACAAAAACTCAGCATGACATGGTGTACTGCAGGCCATAGAGGGAGGCCCTAAGGAATTTCAGGAGGACCATTGAGAGTTAGGAAATGAATGAGATTCTTGGGGCTTCCATAACAGGGTACCATGCATTGGGTGGCTTAAGGCAACAAGGATTTATTGTCTCACAGTTCGGGAGACCAGAAGTCCAAACTCAAGGTGTGGACTGGGCCAAGGTCAGTATGAAGTCACTCAGGAAGCAGTTGTCCTTGCCGTTCTCCTAGCATCTGGTTGTCCATGTAGATCCAGCCCTGATGCCCTCCATCTTCACATGGCCTCCTTCCTATGTCCTCACCTGCTCTTCTCCTATGCCTGACTGTCCCTGTATTTATAAGGACACCTATCTCAGTGGATTGAGGTCCACCTTAATGCCTTCACTTAACCTTATTTCCTCATAAGCGACATTCTAAGGCACTGGGGCTAAGACTCCAACAGAGGTATTTTGTGGAACACAATTTAACATGTAACATGAAGGAAAGACACAGGACCTATAGCCCATGAAGTGCAGTTGTGAATATACAGGAGGAAGAGGAGGAGCGGCAGGAGCCCCTGCTGAGTGGGATCTTATCTACCTCAGCAACAGCCATCCCCAGAGAGGAAGGTGTCTCCCTTCCTTGGCTGAGTTCAGCCTTTTAAACTTCCAACACAACTCCTGGAGATCCCTCCCAGCAAGTCAGAAGCTTCTGAGAGCCACAGAGAAAGCAGAGCAGTCCACTGACAAACAATAAAGGGTCTTGGGAAGCGGAGGGCCGAGTTGAGTGTGAAAGGAGTGGAGAGAGCAGGGACCAGAGTGAGCAGAGCCGCAGGTTGGGCGAAGGATGTGGAGGGAGGTTCTGGGTAGCTTCAAGTTCTCATCTCAGCCCAGCCCCTGGGCTGCCTGCCTTTGGTCTACACACTTAATTCCTTTGGACCTCCTTTTCTCCATGGGAGAGACTGGGAGGTCAATGGCGCTCTCTAGGATTCCCTGCCTGGACACAACAGAATTCTCAGTTGGAGCCTAATGTGTGGAGCAAATGGGAGTCCTGGCCCGGCCCCCTGCAGAGAGCACAGCCCCGCCTTCCTATGGAAATATCTTGGAGCTGGGACAGAGGCTGCCCTGCCCATGGGGGTCACACAGCAGGCATCTGGCGCTTGCTAGAGCTTCTTTAAACTGCCCCCACTGCTCCCCTCCCGGCTCCTGGCTCCTGTCTCTCTCCACATGGGAGCCTGCTACTCCTTTTCGTGACTCCCATTACTCTTTGACCGCACACATCTGTCTTCGATCGCTGTCAGCTCCGTGAGGCTATGCCAAGCCTCTTGAACACAGCCCCAGACTGCCTGGGTTATCTGCTGTGTGTCAGCTGCAAGGTGAGAGAAAGATGCCTTCAAGTCAGGGCTGGGGACAGAAGTGCCCAGCCTGGCCCCTGCCCTCATGGTATAAAAGGATCTTTACCACCAGGTCACCTGTCTGCCCTACCACAGTACCACAGACATACACCTAGACTAGCAAAATTCAAGCTTGCTCCCTCTCTCTCTCTCTCTCTCTCTCACACACACACACACACACACACACACCCCTCTTTATTTGATGTACCCCCAGCCCTGTCCGTGCCATCTGGTTTAACCAACCCGCACCCCTGGAGTGAAGGGCCAAGACTCATATTCTGTTGGTATAGATGATGAAAAAGTGGGTGCGGGTAGGTGTGGCTCAGAGAAATTATTGCCTTGCTCAAAGCACTCAGCAGCTACACTGGGAACATTCATGGGTGCTGACATGCAGCTCAGTTAGCTATTGAAGCTTCTTCTGTGGTTGACAGGGACCAAGATACTGTGAAGGATGCACTGGAAGAAGGGTCAGGAATAAAAATTAGGATTTAGAATCAGTCAGTCCACACACAGGGTCTAGGAGGGCAGAACCAACTCTGGCAAGCTGGAGGTAATGAAGCCCACCTGCTCGCCTAGACCAGACAGACCTCATTGCTGTGTGAACCTGGAGGATAACCAAGGGGTGTGGTCTACTGCAGGAGAGGCAGGTGGTTCTGTGCCCATGACTTGTTCCTCCAAGTGTCGTGGGAATTCTGCAGTCAGTGACAAGCCTTCAGTCACCAGCTAGAATTGACTTTTCCTTAGGAAAGACACTGCGGTCATTTGGGATGGGAAGGTTCCTAGTGGTGCAGAATGCACTGTCGGCTTTAAATGCCAGGAGGAGCATCAGCCCTCTTCAGTCACCATGACAACCAGAAACACCTCCATACACTTCCAAACGCCCTTTAGTCAAACAGTACCAGTCTATTTGAAGATCAAAGAGGTCAGCAGTGATTGATGAGTGAACAAATGAAAGAACGTTAGCCTACCTGTTTGATTTTGCAGTGTCCTAGAGCTTTATTTCCTCACCCTCAAAATTGACTGAACACCAGAAGCTGTGCATTCTTCTGCTTTGGGCGGAACCTCACCAATGCTATTTTCTCATCCCCTGCTTGGGGCCAAATGCATCTAACCATCTGAGGCAGGGCTGAAACAGGCTTCCTGGGGCAGGCAGAGACAGGGCAGAGGTGGTCTGCATTCTGTTTGCATCCCTGACTGTGAGCTCTAGGGGCCCACAGCTGCCTCCTCTCTTTCCTTGGCAAGGTTCCTTGGGGTCCGAGCTCTGGCATGAATCTGCTGAGTATCTGGCTGTTGGAGGGGAGGTTTGTGTAAGATTCCCTTCCTGTAGCTCTGTGTATGTGGAATGACAAGGACCAGATTCAGCGTCTGAGCTCTAATATTTGCCAAGACTTTTACCAGGCTTCCTGGAATAGACAGGGAAATTGAGCGAGCTCCTTCAGGTCAAGTGATTGGAGCTTGAGCTGACCCAGTGTCCCTAAATGACTGCTTTATTACCAGCACAAGGGTGCTGCATGCAGCCCTCAGCTGCTGGTCCAGGGGAGATGCCTGAGGAAGAAGGAGAAACTGCAGAGTGACCCTCCGTCTCCACCACCCACCCACCCGGCAGCAGAGCTGAGGCAGTCTGTGCCTGGGTTTGATCATCATCAAGAGGGACAAAATAATCATCTCACTCCTTTTGCTACACAGGTATAGAATGAGAACAAAGAATAAATTTGCCGTGTTTTGAATTTTAGAAGGAATAGCAACTGTATAATTCCTGGCATTTTAGGAGTTGGGATATGCATGATCAGAAGTTAGATGTTAGCCTAATGCTGTCATTGCCAGGAAGTTCAGGGGACCTGGTGGTTCTCCTGACATTCCTCTGTGCCTTTCCCTGCAGGAGCTCCCTCCACCCCAGCTCCTACCTTATGCTCCTTCTCTTTGCATCCAGACTTCTTTCATGTGGACTCCATTTCCACATTTCCTGTTTGGTGCTGAAACCCACTGAAATCTGCCTTCCACCATTGACACAGTGTGGCCCCTTCTCTGGCCTCATCCTGCTTGTCCTTTGGGCTTGCCCCCCCCCCTCAGAATGTCTTCTTTCTTGAAATTCTTTCTCTCCTTGAGACAATCCCATCATCCTGGTTTTCTTCCTACTCTGTGCTGTTTCTTCCCAATTAACCTTGATGATTTTCTTCTTTACCTGACCTGGGCTTCCCTCTCTGTATACTCATGGCCAATCTCCAACCTTCCATGGTGTGACTGAAGTCTGTATGAGGCAGGCTTCCAAAGACACATATACTTTCAGTTAAGCTACACACCCATATATTCAGTTGCTCCATAGACCCTCCAACCAAGTGTCCTATAAGTCTCTATAGCTCAGTGTTCCCCAAACAGAACAGAGGTCCCCTTTGCACTCTAAACCTTTCCATCTCCAGTGGATCATCTCCATTGTTTTCCATCTTAATAAATGGAACCACCTGGTCCTACATGTTGTCAGGTCAGAAGCTTCGGAGTCATCCTCAGCTGGTCTCACTCTCATTCTCCATAATCAGGCAACCCCCAAATCCTTACAACTTCAATCTCTAAGATGTCTCTGGAGTTTGTCCAGATCTCCCCATCTCCTGATCCAAACTACCTTCATCTCTTTTCATTCTCCACATTTTGCAGAGCTAACTGAGTCATTTTCTACTGAAATCTTACAGTGTCTCTTCAGTACCTTTGAGTCCTTAATATGAGTTTCAAGATTAGTCATGATCTCCTTCTTCCCCTTCCTTCTTCCCTCCCCAACTCCCCTTCAGCCATGTTGAATTGGATTGTTTTCCAGAATGCACTGCTGACCTTCTTGCCTTGGAGCCTCAGCACATGCCTTCCCACGGAACACCAGAAGCCGTGGCCAATTCCTCTCTCTGCCCACCAGGCTTCTTTTGCTGACTCTTATCCCCTTCAGCTTGCATTTGAAGCATCCCCTGTCTTGTGCTACAACCCCCTGCCACATGCTCCCATGGCATGCCACAGCCTCCCCAATACCCCACATTTCTTACTGTCGATGACTACTTCAACACCATTCCCGCTCAATGTTGGACTTCCTGCAGGCAGGGAGAATTCCTACTTGTCCATAGCAGGATTTCCCAGCTGGTAAAATAGCAGTGCTGGGGTGTGTCCACGTGGGTGAGCATGGCTTGTCAATGTGTGCATGTGTGCGCATGTGCATGCATGTGTGGTGCAACGGTGGTGCCTGGCTCACTGTAAATAGTCAACAAATAGCTGTTGAATGAATGGATAAATGAATGAAAGGTGTTTTTCTAGCAGACACCTGGAATAAGATAAAAGACCAGGGCTAGGATTAAGGAAAAACCTTCCCCAGGGGGGCATGATGAATTCCCAGAACAAGTGACTAACCTTCATAAGCTTTGGCAAACATTTATTCCATGCTACACAGCCAGGCAAAAAGTTGAATGAGGATTAATCCCTTCCCACAAGGAGCTTATTCCTTCTTTGAAAGTCCTTTAAACAAACTCTGAAATGATCTTGGCAGGTAGACAAATTAGTCCTTATTTCTTTGTGACTGATGATGTTGAAAAAGGGGGCCCGCACACACACACATCTGCGCATGCGCACACATTGACAAGCCATGCTTACTCACGTGGACACGCCCCAGAACTGCTGTTTCACCAGACGCAGACCAACTCTTCTGTTGGGGCTCTTGGCATGCTGTGGACCATCCTATTAGCAAAGGATCTGGGAAGCAAATTCAACTCTGATGATGAAATCTGTAGCTTTTCTTCTGTTTACTGACTGGATGTCCCCATTTCTCCCCGGATGAGCGCCTCTCTGGCACTGTCCTTCTTCCTAAAGTTGACACCAGGTTTGGCTTCCTAGAAAGTGTTCTTTCTGTGCTTAGAATTCATCTTCTTTTCCTAATCTGAACCTCCAGTGGGATGAGGTCAGAGGATGAAGGCCAGCCACACCCTTCCTCCTTGACCCTGATAAAGTTTCTGTGAAACCCCTAAACCCAGAGGAGCCAGTTCTTGGTGAAGGAGTATCTCAAAGAAGCCTTGGGAAGCTCAAGGCTCAGGGCCTGTACCCAGGTCCCCAGTTCAGGACACTTCTGTCCTTCACTTTCCAAGATGTTGCTGTTACATCCCTGCAAGGGTGACACACCGCACTGCCTCCCCTTCACACTCCTGCAAAATGCTATTTCCTGTATTTTATAAGTGATTCCATCATCTTCTGGGCTGTTTCTGTATTTGTTATCTTTAGGGAAGAACTCGCATGTTGGATCATTGCCTGGCTGTGAAATTTCATTTCCATTTCTTTACACCTGCAGTTGCAATAAGAGAGAGGAAAGACCAGGGCTCAGCGCATGTCCCAGACCCAGTTATCGAGGTGCTTTGGCTGTGGTTTCCCAGGGGTGCTATGGCCCCAGAGCAGCTTTCATCACAGACATTTTGAGGGCTGCATTTCTTCCACTGCCTTTTCTTTTGGGGTCTCTGGCCTCCCATTCCTTGTTCTCCTCAGGCCTGTGAGGTCTGTGCACTTGATGCATGCCTTTAAGTCTGACATTGAAAAAAAAAAATACTTGATCAACCATTCCAGATGCACATTCCAGTTTGCAATATGTCCTACAGGGCTAGCGTATCCTCTTGCCATTTCCTTTTTCCTGACCCCACTTCATCACCCTTCCTGTCCTGGGACCTCACAGAAGCAAAACTAGTCTCCATTTCATTATTTCACCCCCACAAAGCCAATTATTCAAGGGATTCATCCCTTTCCCTGTGCACCTTTCTAGCTATTGCTTGGCATATAGTAAATGCACATTTAACAGCCATTGCCTTCCCTGACCTGGGGCATCTTCCCATGGACAACAACAACACAAAACAATTGCCCATGTCACTAGCAGATCCCCCTTACCCCAGATTTAATCTCATTTTTTCACAACACACTGGATCAGAACCAGCAGCTCTGTAGGAGTTGCATTTCTTTGCATCAATACCAGGCCCCAGAGAGCATTTGATTCCTTGGAAGAGAGGTATAGGCTTAATTAATTTTTCTCTTTTCTTCTTTGAACCTCTTGGAACACACACATACTCACATTCATGCACAATTGGGTGTACAAGAATTTTAATGGCAGGTGGTGTTAGCAGTTCTTTTCCTCCTGATACAGACCAGGGTTTTTCCATCTGGACTTTTTAGCAGGACCTAGGAATATTGACTTTCTAACCACTTGGATTTGGGTGGAGTGAGCAGAGTGGGAATGGGGGAGAGGGTTCAGGGGGGAAATCTGCTTATGTATAAATCACATGTGAAGGGAGTTTTGAAGTCATTATTGTTTCAGGATGTGTGAACTGTAATTATTTTTTAAGGTCTTGATTTGCCCAATGAGCATTTCCCAGGGTTTCTGCTCCAAGCATGACGTCTTTGCTGTCAGGAGGTCCAGCCTGGTCTGATACACGTTTAATCACTTTAAAGGGGGCCCAGGGTAGGATCTGGTTTCTCCAGGTTCACAGTCCTACATGTGGTCAGTCCTGCATGTAGCATGACATCCAAATGACTTCAGTGACTAAGACAGTAGAGTTGAAATGAAGAAGAGACATTTTCCCTCTCTGTACAAGGCAGAAAATCACTTTTGGACTACATTGAGCTATTGGCCATTAAACTTGCTCTTTGCTATCTTCAGCTCCCTGCTCAAAGCAGACAGCGCTGCTTTGCTTAACCTCTGAAAGTGACTTCCCAGTTGCCTCTTCTCTTTCTCTTAACCCTCAAGCCTAGTCCTGCCTCCACTATCCTCTTTCTAGGACCCTGCACACCCTGCTCCCCGCAGCTCCACTCTCCGCCCTCCATTAACTACAGCCCTCCGTCAGGAGTGATCATTCCAGAGACTGGTGTTCAATCATCACACAAAGCGTGCTCCCTCTGAGTTTCAAGAATATCTTTCATCTCCAAAGGAACTTTCCGGTTAATAAGGAAGATTAAACTAGGGCAATTTACATGAAGAAGCCCTTAGAAGGGAACTCTGTGGCCATAAGCCATGATGATCCAAGACTTATTTTGGGGAGGGGGGCTAGATATTTAAAGAGAAATGTGAAGTATCTGGAAAACTCAGGGAATGAAAATCAAGAGGATGTCGAACACATTTGAAGGGTAATGTGCATGAGGAACTGTTTAAAAGGACATCGTAGAAAATTGGATCTGTGATAAAGCTTTACAACAGGACAACCCTGTCCTTTCACAGGATTGACGAGTAAATGCAGCCCTTATTTACCCAATTTCCACTCCTTTGCCCACAGTGTACATCACAATCACACCACTCTGTCATACCTTTGTGTGTAGCAGACATCACTCATCAATCACTACTTCAAATCAGAGGGCTTCAAACCTTTTCATCCTTAACACAGGTCTATAGGTTGCCATATACCAATCAATTTGATTTGGAACTTGGATTGAAACCCACTTTCCACCTCTAGTTTAATGCAAGGAACATTGGGTTTAGAGTTAGAATACCCAAATTCAAGTCACTAATTTAAATAATGACCAATGAACCTATGTTTCCTCCTCCATAATTAGAAACCAATGCTTATCCCAGAGGCCTGAGATAAGGGTTAAGTAAGATAATATATAACACATAGGAAAATGCATGGGATGGTGCCTAGAACCGCCCCTGGCACATTGTACGTACTCAGCAAATAACAGCAAAATCTGAATTTGAAGTGCCGTGGGCACGTTATGCCAATGCCCCCCACTCGCACATATAGAACAATAGATAATGAGTCTTTCCCCCTCGCTTCTTTTAATGTCCTAAGTGAAGGCAGATGGAGAACAGCTGGGCCCTCTAATTCTCCCTCACTTTAACTTCACATTCTTAAGACTCTTATTAAATCTTTTTCCTGAACTAATATAATGCTCCCTTGTTACCCTGGGAGGGCAGTGTTAACACCCACGTGTTATGACGTGATTGCTAGGTGCACACCAAGGGTGTTCATGCAGAGCCATGTGCTATGCCAGGCTGCTTGAGCACTCTGGCTGTCCAGAGCATCTTCACTGTGACAGAGGAGAACAATTACTGATTGTTTTTTCAACTCATTTTCATAATGTCTCTCTTGGCCCAGACAATAGAGAACTGTATGGGAAGAAGCACAGGCTTCTTTGGAAGAGTTTCCACTGTAGTTCATCTTGGTGCAATATCAGAAGAGGGGACAGCGGTCTGCTGGGCATCTCCAGGGTGGTAGATTGGCGCTGGACCCTGGGAAGACTTGGAAGTGTCCATTTTCAGAGCTGTAACCCAGGGAACATTCCTTGAGCAATCCAAACTCTTGCAATAATAATTTTACACATCCTGAGATATCAGTGACTTCAAAAGGTCTTTCTTGGATTAAATATATCATATATTTCACCTGTAAATTGGCTCTTTTCTTTCTGCCCTACTGTTTTGTACCAAAAGGGGCAAACCGAATAGACCTCATTTATATGCCTTCAGATTCTGAGTTTTGCGTTGTTTATACTTTATTCTAATTGGATACTCAGACCAAAGGTAATCCAGGGGGTATTGTCTCCTTCCTCCTGGAATGAAAGAGGCAGGACCCAGATGATGGCATCAGATTAAGATTCAGCTTAATTAAATAAATGCATATTTAATTTAATAAATGCAATCACCTAAGTGTATGCTAAACAACAGAGGGGAGGGGATATTGATAGGCGTAAGCAGAGTCCCTGTCCTTACACAGCTTAGAAACAAGTCGTGAGGTATAAATTGATTAAGGACAAGGCAAAATGGAAGAGCTACAAGAGAGATCATCAAGATGCATGGGTGTGGGGATACAGATGATAAAAGGTAGCCCTGGAGATCTGCCTTACAGCAGGCTGTAGATGGATAGGCAGAGAGGGTTGAGGGTGGGAGAAGGAGAGTGACAGGAGGAAGGAACCCTGAGAGAGAAAGAGAAGGAGCCCTGAAGGGTGCAGACTGTTATGCAGATGGATTTATATGAGGGACATGGCCTAAGGGATAGGACTCTTCCTCATGTTGGAGTTTTAGAAGAGGAATCCCACTACTACTTAAAGGCACTAGGAAGATTGTGCCGTGGTCTCTTGGCAGGTCTGCAGAATGCTTGGATAACTGCATGGGTGGTTCAGTCTCCTTTCTGTTACTTCGAACCATTGGAATGCTTTACTGTGCGATTGTAGTCAATGCGGCTGCCTATCTCTGTGCCTTGGTTTTGTATCTGAAAAATTAGAAGGTTGAATTAGCCCATTCTAAGTCTATAATTCTATGGTAATAGTGAAAAAGTGAGAATAATTTTTAAAATACTTATTTGTATGCGGTTTGAGAAGGAACTGGGGAAGAGGTACTATGTGTTTCCACAGCAAAGTCAAAGATGGGGCCAATTCTGGATTTGGCCTAAACCATGCTTTTTCTGCTTTTCTGCACTGGCCCAGCAGTGCAGTAGGTGGACAGCCCCATGTGGGAGCCCCAAGAGATTCTCTGCTGCAGGGACACCGACTTGGAATCTCAGCTCATTTTGGCAACAACATGTTCACCTGTTCCTGGCCAGGGCACCAGTGCTGGGATTGTGTAGGACAGAATTCCTGCCAATCTCAAGACAGGCATGGAGCAGCGGCTCCAGATCTGGTTTTTGTTGGAGTCACTGGAAGATTATTTTAGAATATAGATTCATGAGCCCCATTCCTTGAAGTTGGTGAACCAGTGAGCCCAGGTATCCTTCACAATCTGTAATATTAACCTCTCCAGAAGACTACAGGTACAGGGGCTGAGATTGGGAAGCTCTGATCTAAAGAAGAATCTCTGTTGTCACTACTCAAAATGACCACATTCTAGCTTGTATCCAATTTTATGAGCTTATTATATGAATAAATTATTATTATGATATGAATTTATTGAGTATACTACATGCTAAATATAGGTGTCTCCATTCCAGGGTAGGAGAGGAGACAGAATATAAGCTAATGCATGTCAAGGTCTTTATTTCTGAGCACCTAGAACACTTACAGCCCCATTAGAAGGGCAAGCCATCCACATGTGACGTGAAGTCATCATTTCCATTCTCATAACTCTTTTTCACTCACTCAAGATACGTGTTATCACTTGAGATTCACAACAGCCACCTAAGATGGACACGCCAGAAGTTGCTGTCTTCATCTAGATATGGAGACTGGGCTCAGAGAGAGGCATTCATATACCCAAGCTCACCTCCTCTGCTCAGTTCAGGGCTGCTCCCTACCTCACACTCATTGAAAAGCACCACCTCCCATTCCAGGGCGATGGACTGTGCAGTTGGGGACAGTGTGGGCTGGGGTCCTTGGGACAGCTTCATGGAGAGCCAAATTCAAGATAGCAGAAGACTCTGGCCAAGCGGACCTGGACCTGGGAACTGGACAGGTGATACAGCTTTGATCTGGACTGGTTCCCACTGCTGAGAACTCTGCTGCTTCTCGTATCTCCATTCATAAGGTAGTGACATCCTGACAACAGGTGTCATGTCGTTTCATCAACACAGTGTTGACACCAGGTAGAGAGGAGGCAGAGCTTATTCCCCAGAAATGTACTGGTGGGAAAATTGATGTCAAAGGTAGGACATTTTTCTAAATGAAAGGCCTACTAGTTACTGAATGCTACCACGTGCCAGGCAGCAGGCACACCAGGCATGTACCAGGAAACACCTCACTTGTTCCTGGTAATTGTATCCTGATGACTCTATGGGTCAGATATGCTGGGGCTTATAGAAAGTAAGTGACTGATTCACATTCAAACTGCCATTGAATGGCAGAGTTTGCCTCTGAGATCCTCTGACCTCCCATCCTGCCTTGTGCTGCTCACCTGGTGGAACTGGGTTTCCTGAGTCCCAGGCCAGGGACTCCACTGACCTACCTGGTCCATGAAGGGGTTCACAGAAGCAGCTGCTGGAGCCAAGGTTTGGAATGGATCGCACACCAGCACCTGTCTCCGTCTAAGAGGATCCATGCACCAGGACTAGCTACTTCAGAAACATTGATCCTAGAAACTTCTCTTTTTAGCCCCCTGTCAAAACTTGGAACTGATAGGGATCACTCAAGACCACCCAACTGTAGGTGACAAAGCTGGGGCTGAAAGCAGGTCCCCAGACTCTTGGCCATCCTTAGGCCCTCCATGCCTCAGCCCCATTGAAGAACCTCCAGGCCAAGGTGGCCCTGGAAGGGACCCATGGATATCTCATGGCTGGGGCAGGCGTCTCTAGGCTGAGCCGCCTTTAGCTGGTCTCAGGCACAGGTGTGCACCAGAACTTTAAATAAAATCCTTGATCCTCCTCCATGCCCTTGAAAGTGGGGTCACACCACACTCTGTTACCTTTCAGTGTCAAGTTCAGGAAGTTCTTCCTGAATGGTGGACCTAGCTCCGTCTGCTCTGCTCATGGTGAGATGCACTCTGGGAGAGCAGCTCTGGTATTCTGCTTCAGCACAGTCCACAGAGTGGAAATGGAACCAGGGTCTGTCTTGTTTTTGTGCTGTTGAGTTCTAAAACCATCCTGCCAGGATAATGCTAGAAGAATGTCCTGCTAGCCTCAGGGGTGTCTTTATGACAAGTTCTTGTTCCCTCATAATTCTTCTGACAAATTCTCCTTTTGATCCAGACTTTCCTAGGCATCAATTCATTCCAGAAGTGGTGTGTGTGTGAACACATACATGCTTGAGGGGGGAGACGAGCAGAGGGGAGAAGAGGGGGAAATGGGAACTCTAAATCTGCTCAAATGTGGTAAAGAAATATATCCAGAAAGTACTACCTACTCACCAAAATACTATTTGCTATTTGCTCTTTTCTTTTTTTTAATCTCCTTTCCTGGGTAGTTTCCTGTTCAAACTTGAAAATGGAAATTCCTCCACTTCAAAATGAACAGGCAAGAAATGCTGTAGGCTGGGTTTTCCCAGGAGGAAAAGCTGTCTCTGCCCTGCGACGGTAGAATGTGAACTCTTGGTACCAGTAGGTTTTTGTTTATGGGAGGAAGGGAAAGAACAGCAGGAACCTGACAGCCACAGAAATTCTCCAGGCCCTTGGAAGGTGGGGACATGTCACACTTTGTTTTTGGATCACTAGGAAGGAAATTTAAGAGGTGTTCCTAGGATTTGCTTTCTGTCACCTGAATGATGGCATTGCACTAAAAGAGAAGTGATCCCCCAAATGTAGACATCTGCATGCCTAGGAGGAAGGAGTCTTCAGTGTTCTGGGTGCTCTTTCTCTGTATTTGACTTACCTGACCCTGGGACAAGTTCCCTGGGGTGTCTTCTATTATTGAATTGATTAATTGACGGTGACAAAGCCGATCTCATAAAAACAACACAAAATCTGAAAAGAAAAGAAAAAAGAAACTTCTACGTTAAGTAGAAGCATGAAACCCCATTTTGATTCAACCATAAACTGGTTATGTGACCTTGGGGTCTCAGTTTCTTCAAATTTAAAATAAAGATTGAGGGTTTCATTGATGCCCAAAGTTCTTCTGATTGCTAAAATCCTGCTCTCTGTAATGACTTTTTAAAAATGCCACCGTAGTTTAAAGCATGTATTTGGGGAGATCTCCGGGTGAGCATGACCTTGTGCTGTACTGGAGTTCTGTCCTTTTGTCAGGCTAGGGTTGCTTTGAGCTGCAAGTGGCTTTGACATAAAAGGATGGAATTCTGAATTTTCTATTTTCTTCTGGGAGAGATTGGCCAAATGCCAGGTTCTTCTCTCCCCCTTCTCACACCCCTCCTCAAATGGTTGTGTCTAAAGAGATTCTTTTGATGCACCCTGCTAGACCTGTCCATTAATCTTGTTTCTTTCAAACCTACACATGATGAACATCCATTTTTGAATTCCGACAGTTAGAGATGAGGTATGTTTCACTATTGAGTCACCAAATCAGGGTGAATTTATTTGTCAGTGTGCAGCGGCAGAGAGATAAACAGACCAATCCCTCTTAGTGGCCTTTCCTGCTCCTTTCCTCCCTTTCTTTTTAGGTGTGTCTTTGTCCATCACCGTCCCTCCTAAATTCATCACACTCTGTACCTTGAACACCCTCGGAGGCAGGGAGATTCACTTCACTTTCCCAAATGCAGCCATAAAGCCTTCCTGCTGTCCCATGCCCCGCCTTCCCTCCGCTCCTGCCCCTCCATCCACCAGGTTTTTCCTCTAGTGAGATTTCCTCTCTGGAGGAGTATTTTGATCCTATTCTCCTTTCCCAAACAAATTCCCCTGGTCCTTTAAATCTGGTTTCAATCAACATAACCACAGTCTGTTCCGTGATATCAACTCTACCTTGATTTGGAAGTGGAACTCATATGCTAAGTCCTCCGCTGTTTAATATATACATGCTGAAGTACATGTACATGGCATATAACGTTTGTGTGTTCCATGGCAAAAGAGAGAGAGATTTTCCATCATGCCTGTAATTACCTTTTATTTCTTTCCAATGCAGTATCTTAATGCAGTATCCATTTAAACTGGAGTCACTCCGAGAGCCCTAAGGGCTCTTTTTACTTTTGAGATTGCCTACCTAATTCTGAGTCAAAATCTGATTATAAAGTGGGGCAGACTCCTTCTGTGCCCCATCAGAAATCTCATCCAAGGAAGCGTTGGATCTTCGCATGAGCCACACCTTCCCGGGGCCAGATAGTGTCTCCTCTTGAGTATCTGTTCCTTTCCTTTTATAAGTCTGCTCTCTTCTTGAGAAGAAAAGATGAAGCAGTCCAGGGAAGCTCTGCCACAGGGAGACAATGTGGATTTGAACTCAGAAGGGGTGACCTGGCAGTCGATCTCAGTGCACTACTACTGCTAGAATTCTACCCCCGCCTGGTAATTATGCTGACCTAGTTATGCCAGGACATAGGGAAGCACTATTCTAAGAGATAGAGAAGGTTTCCCCTACCCCCAGTCAGCAGGGTCATTAATAGCCATCACCCTTGGAGGGTGGAGACCCTCTAGAACAGAGAAGTCAGTTGAATGCTTGAACCTCTTTGGTAAATCTGTAACAGAAATTTCTGGAAAGCTGTGGCTTTTAACTGCCAGAGCTGGGCACTTAAGAGAAAGAAAAATTTTGTGAATTCCAAAAAAAATTTACTATGTGAAAGCTGAAGGATGGAAGAATCAGAGCCTCATACATGAGAGCCATTTTCCCAAACATGCACCAAGAGGAGGGTTGGAGATGACAGCACGCAGCTTAGACATGGGGCTCCCTCTGTGCAGAGAGGTGGCGGGTGACACACGTGAAGGACAGCCAGCTGCACAGGAGGCATCTTTGTGGACCCCATCACTGTGTTGGGGTCTGTGGACATTCCCTAGGGCACAGTGATTGTCCTATAATGGACATCATGCTGAGGAGAACTGCACATTCCTTTACTGCTGGCTGTGTATAAACATGGAAGTTTATAATTGACATGGAACTAATCCTGCCCGACTAATAAGGCAAAAAGTAGAAACACTAGCCAAACCTTCCTTGAAGGTCGTGAATCTTGTCGAATATGTCTGATTCCTTCACATGTCAAAGTAGTATAGAAGTAATTTTGAACCATGCATTTCCTTAACATTGAATATTTTCCATTTTGTCTAGACTCATAACATCCATCAATTTTCTAGTGACCCATGTCTTTGATTTAATGAGACAAACAAAAAAAAAATGAGAGGGACTCTGTTTCTTTTTTGTGCAGTTACTTGACATCTTGAGAGAGGCTTCTGGCATAGAGTTTGTCATGGAGAGAAAGGATGGTGAGGATTCTTCCCCTTCTGTGACATGAGGACAGGAGTCCTCTCTCATCTCCACTGAGGACAGGAAGCTGGATTAGCTGCCATAAGCTCCAGGCGGGAATGTCTAGTACATCCAAGTTTCGTAGCAGGAAAACACCCCCCCCACACTGAAGATTAATTCTTGAGTCCTGTGTCGTGGTCTGGATGCCAAGGCAGAAGCAGGGACATCTGTGTCCCTGGGGCATTCCACTTGGAGTCCCAGCTGTAACCTGAGTGAAGCATTTGTGTAGTTCCTGTTGCTAAATCTCCCTGCCACCTCATCTTCCCATGGTCACAGGGCAGGGAACCATGTCCTCCTCTTCATTTCCTGTCTCTGGACGAATGTGTCCTGCCTGCTCCCAGGTCTGGAGGACCGGAGGTGGCCTTACATGGCATGGAGCACCATCCTTCCTTCCCCTCTGCCTGCTGGCCCCTACCTGTCAGTGCAGCTGTAAGATCACCAGACAGGGTACTCCCCTCACTGTCAGGTCCAGGTGTGTGTGCCACGCATGCCCCCAGCCTCGAGGTTGTCTACCTTAAAATACTGATCACAAGATGACTCTGGAGCCCAGATGATCTCCGATAAAGTCTGTTATTTTGAAATGCAAACTGTAAGTCTCTCAGCCACGGATATTCACAGGAGCCGGGCATGCTGTCAACACCTGCTCTGGCTTCCCCGCTTCCCCCACCCTTCCTTTTGGCAGCATAAGTTTTAATTCACGTTCCTCTATTTCTGGCCTCCTCTCCTCTCCCCTGTTACCAGATCTTGCAATAAACATTTTAAATAGTTTATTTATCCACAGTGTAATTTGTGTTAATAAACATGGGCTCACTGGCTTTTAGGTCTTTTCTGGCACTAGAAATTCCTCTGGCTTCTCTAGACTGTTTCATGGGTTATTAATGGGGAACAGTCGGCCTTTGGCAACAACAACCCATAAGAGGTAGGGACACCTAGATTCATGTTTCCCTCTGCTGTCCACCAATGCGAGACCTTAGATACACCGCTTTTCCCGTTGGGCCTCGGTTTCCTCATCTGACACACAGAGGTACTGATTTGGGAAACTAAGGTAATAATATACTGAAATGTATAAAGTAAAGCTAAAGTGTGAAAGCATGGTCATGTCAGTGATGTGTGTCCCCAAAGAGTGACATTTCGGTAAGATTTTGGGTAAATGGTGGGGAAATCACCAGTACGCAGGGCCTGGACTGCTGAGGGGAGTTATGGGCCTTACCAGGAGCTCTCGGGCAGGTCAGTTTATCATGGCATCTTTCTGTAGCCATACTTTTAGGAAGCTCTTCTTTGGCCACAAGGAAAAGGGGTCTGGAAGAAAAACCGTGAGAGTTTCCTTGAAAAGGCTTGGATGGAGGGGAGGACTTCTGGAGAGAGTCTTGACTTGGGTCGCCAGGGATAGATTTCTGGATCTTTGAAGAATTCAGGTACAAACCTCCTGGTGGGAAGCCTCTGCTTCCTGGGGAAGAATAGAGCAAGCTTTAGGCACCTGGACATCTTCTGTCTTGGCAGGTGGTAGAAGGGCTGGGAGAGCCAGGAGAATCCCATCCCCAGCACAATGTATAATCCCTGCAAGTCTGATGCAGAGGTACATTGTACATAAGACTGAAAACAGGCCAGGGGCCCTGTGTATTGCTAGTTTATACCAGGTTTCATTGTAATAAGTAGGACACCTGGGATCCTGGTCAAGTAAGCGTCACCCAGTTAGAAGTATATTTGGCTAATGAGCAGGTTGTCCTCTGTACATAATCAGATTCTACAAAAGATTTGGTTCTTAAAAATGTATTCATGGCAATAATTTGAAATTTCAATGCATGGATAACTCTGAATGGAGGTGTGGGCACTCTATACCCATACCCTTGTGGTATGGGTAAGAATCTCATACCTCTGTTGGGTGAAGAGAGCCGGGGTTTGTGTAGTAGGGAGGAAAAGCATGACCAAGCACTTCATGAGTATTTAGGAATAAAACAAGGGTCAGAGGATGGCAGGTTGGATCCTAGCTCTGTCGCTTACTAGCTGTTTGTCATTGGACGAATCATGTAAACTTCCTGAGACTCGGTTTTCTTAAATTTAAAATGAAGAAATAAATTTGACTGCATGTTTTGTTGGGACACTATAATGATCAACTCAAAAATACAACAAAGTAAATGTCAGGAATTACTAATTATGCCATTTGGGCCACCAAATGCCACCAGTGTCACTTACTCTGTGTTCTTCTTTTTGTATCAGAGCTCCTGACCCTACAGTTAAGACCTTCCTGGGGTTGGGAAGAAGGCTGAGTGACAAGGAGATTCCCAGCTGGCCTGACCACCTTGGCCAGTCCCTTTTCTTATTCATGCCTGTCTTCCCTGCTGGGCTCACTGCCCCTGGGAGGGGGACGGTAAGGGAGAAAGCCATGCAGTAAAGAATGTCACAAAAAGTAATTTCAAAGCTGGCCTTTACAAAAACAAAACAAAACAGAAAAAAAACCCTCTAAGCTCTTTTTTGGGGAAAAGACTAGAGAAAACTCTCGTTATTTTACTTGCAAGACAGATAGATATATATATATATATATATATATATATATATATATATATATATATATATATATATACCTTTTTCCTCCTAGGTCCCAGCAGCAGAGCTCCTGTATGTATTATTAGTCCTAAAACAGTTCCTTCCCCTTGTTTAAGTGATCTTGCTAAAAACATCTTCCCCCTCCCCAGACCTGAGCCTGTGCCTCCGACTGCTGTCCTCCCATTCTGTCACTGTGAGGATGTCATCCTTTCTTCCCTTTGGCTTGTCCACCCAGCCTTCCCTAGATGCCTGTACAGCTCCCGGGAAGTGATTTCTTTTCAATCCACACCCATAATTGTAGAACTCCATAGTGTGAGACACCATTAGGCACTTAGACTGCAGAGATGGAGGAAATGTGGGCACTGCTCTCAGTTCCCTGAAATGGAAGGAGGCCCTCCCAGAGCCCGGCCCTTGGACTCTGCCTTCCCACCTAGGACTAAGGGACATTTATTTGGGTCCAATACTAGTCTTCTCAGGTCCCCTTGGATATAGTTTTGATCTGGAATGTCCCCCCAAGACCCACATGTTAAAGGCCTGGATCTCCAGGTGGTGCCTTTGGAAGGTGGTAGAACCTTGAAGAGATGTGGAGCCTAAGGAGAGCTTTTAGCCCATTGGAGTTGTGCCCTGAAAGAGAACAGTGGAATGCATGTCTCTTGCTTTCCCTCTCACTTTGCTTCCCAGTTTCCATGATGTTTTAGTCAGTTTTTTTCACTGCTGTGACTAAAAGACCTGAGAAAGAATAAATTTAGAGGAGAAAAAGTTTATTTGGAGGCTCACAGTTTCAGAGGTCTGTCTGTCCACAGCTGGCTCAAGGTGAGGCAGGACGTCATGGTGGAAGAGTGTGGTGGAGGGAGGCATCTCACATAATGATCAGAAAGCAGAGAGAGCCTCCACACCCCAGATACAAAATATATACCCCTAAGATATACCCCCAATGACCCACCTTCCCAGCCATACCCTACCTGCCTACAGCTACTAGTCAATTAATCCCATCAGGGGATTAATTCACGGATTGGGTTAAGGGTCTCATAACCCATTTCTCCTCTAAACTTTCTTGTATTGTCTCACACATAAGGTTTTGAGGGACACTTCACATTCCAAACCATAACACACGAGGTGAGCTGCTTCCTCCAACCATGCTCTCCCACCAGGACGCACCACCTCCATATAGGCCCCAAAGCAATGGGGCCAACCAACTATGGACTGAAACCTACAAAAAAAGGGCTGAATAACCCTTTCTTCTTACCAGTTTGATCATCTCAAATGTTTTGTTACAATAAAGGAAAGCTGACTTTTCACATCTTGGGTATTGGTTCCCACTTGCTTTTCTTTGCAGTTCCTCTGTCCTTGTGCCTTCTCTTCTATCCCTAGGAATTTCAAGTCTATTCCTGATCTTATGCCAGAGTAGGGCCAGGAAGTCTTGTTGGCGGAATCATGGTGTCGCAGGGGGCATGTAAGAAAGAGGAGACTCCAGTCCATGGGGGCTTTTGGACATGTCCCTTCCCACCTTCATATACATATTGTCCTCTGTGCATGAGAAAGCTGCCTTTCTCCTTGCCTCTCCTTCCCAAAGTTCGGCAGCCATGCTACTCTGGAGGGTGGACTGGAGCTGTTAGAACTGAAATTTCTATTTGTCTTTGGATATCCGCTATGAACTGGTATCAGTGTAGTGCTGAGTGCTTAGTTCTTCCTTTACACTTGCAGACATGCACTTCTATAGGTGAGATCTCCTGTGCCCATCCCCCATCTCCCAGGACAGCCAGAAACTCCTTTCCCATCCTTACCCTCACATACACACCCTCAACTCCGTCCCTCTCTGATTCACTCCAACCACTTCATCTCTCTTAACTCTGAATGGAAGTGTGGGCACTCTATAACAAGAGCCTTTGCACTAGAGCGAGCATGAAATTTATTATCCAAAGTCTAGCACCCTTGAGAGTGAGAAGGAGTGCTAACAATAATTATACCAGGTCAGAAATATCAATGGTCATGTTTCTTGAGAGCTTCATTCATCCCTTTGATTGAGTGAATTGGAGTCTAGGGATCTTTTATTGAGTTCTGCTATGAACTGGTATCAGTGTAGTGCTGAGAGTATCAAAATGCATACAAAGAGAGCTCACAGTTAATTGAGGAAGATATTTGGTAAGTGCTGAGGGGAAGTCTTTCTCAGGTGGTGATATGTGAGCAGGGTCAGATGGATACAGAAGTTAGGGAAAGAGGAGGAGAAAGGAGATTTGAGGTACAGGGAGCCGTCAGGGAAATTCTCAGGGGAGAACACACATGGGGTGTTGGAAGAATTGAAGTCCCCCAGTGCGGTGGTGTATGAGAGGACAACTGGACATGAGGCTGGGGAGAGAGGCCCAACCAAGAGCCTCATGCCATCCTGCAGAGGTTTAGCTTCACCTTGAAGGTTGCAGAGAAGAGAAATGTCTCCAGCTGGGGAGTGACCTCATTTGGCTTCCATTCCAGTGTGCAGAAGAAATGACGGAGAAACTGGGAGACGGCTATGTCAGGTCTCAGAAACCATTAAAGACTCTTTGATATAATCCAGGAAAGAGGAGCATGGGCTATAGAGGCAAGAAGGATGGATTTTGAGAACTAGGAGGAGGCAGAATCAACTGGACTTAAGGATCAATTTGATATGGAGGAAAGGGAAGAGAGAGGACTCAAGCATGATCTCTAGTGCTATCCTTTCCTGGAAGAATATGGAGGAGGGGGTAGGAAGAGCAGGATTTGAGGTAAGATGACGATTTCAGCTTTGGATATCTGCTCTTGAGATGCCTCCAAAGTTCCCAAGTGGAGATGTCCTGTAGGCAACTGGATCTCCAAGTTCGGAGTGCAGGGCGGAGACCTGTGCCCAGGTGTGGATGTGGAAGTTATCCACACAGGAGCAGGGTGAAGGGCACTGCATTCACCACCACAGAGAAGCTCACTGACAGTGTTGGGAAGCCACATGAAACAAGTGAAAAGGTCAGTAATGGCAGTGGTAGGAGGAAAATTGAGGGGAGCCATTGCAGCAGTTGGAGGAAGAGATCCCCCTGTCCAGATGTGCAGGACGGAAAGAAAACAGAGCCCCTAACATGAGCTCAGTGATACCTGGGGCCATGGGCAGTGTGTGTGGGGGGGGAGATGTTCATTAAGGACTTGATGCTGGTGGTAATGACATGAGGGGACAAGGCTCCTGTTCACAAGTGGAGGTCCCTGATGGATGTGGCTCTCTTCTCTTATGCAGGCCTAGAATTGAGTAGTTGTAGGTAGAGGTTAATTTTTATTCTCTTTTCCCAAATTTGACAACACCTGGAACATGGTGTAGTAAGGCTGGGAACCCAGTAGAGGGACATGTTGAAGATGTGACTGGGAGGGGAGCTCTGATTGTGATGGTGATAAGGAGTAGGCTTCTGAGGAAGTGGGAGGAACAGGCCCCAGAGCGTCAGGGTAGAGCCATTGGTGGGGTGGGGGAGTGACAAAGACGACTGCTACTCAGAGCAAGTTAGGGCTATTTATATATCCAGGGTGACCACACAACCTGGTTGACCTAGGGCAGTCCAGCTACTGTGCTTATGTTACTCCAACAAAATTCTTAAGTGCTCCCTTTCGATATTGTGCAAGGGCTTGCTGCTTCATGTGCATAGAGGCCAATACAGGTGAACCAAGTTTTTGCAAAAAGAGCTTCTATGAAGGCTGACTGGTGAGGAGACAGGACACATGTTCCCATCTATCTCCCCATCAGTTGGTAGTAAGGGAATATAGAGAGCTGATTGGTTGTACTAGGAATTCTTGGTGGAACAGTCCATACCAATTATTGGGTCCACCCAGAGGTCCTTGCAGTTGTATCACAATTGAGGAGTTTCTGGTCTCTGTAATTCTGATCCATCATCAGCTGTTGACTGGATCCCTTGTAATCTAGATCAGCGAGGCTCTCGTTCTTCAGGTTCTGCTCAAGGAAGACTTTGGTTCAGCTAGTCTTTAAAGTTCATTTTAGTTTAGGTCCTGGGGTTTTGTGCCTGAAAAAAAATCTTGAGTAACTGTTTGGTTGGAATAGGAAATTTGCCGTTTTACGTCTCAGATTCACTCACTTTCAAAAGTGTACTGGTTTGGATGATGAAGTATCTGGTCACCTTAATTTTACACATTTAAGTAGGTCTGTGACTGGAAACTTGAAGAAGTTTCTGCCTGAGGGACTCCTGCTTGTTTTTTTGTTTTGGGTTTTTTTTTTGTTTGTTTGTTTGTTTTGGCAAGACTTTTCTTACTCTGGTACACATGGCTTAAGCAGACAAGAACTGTTAAAGGGAATAGAAGAAAGACCTCATGTAGGAAAAACAACAATAGCTGATCTGCAGCAAGGGCTGAGTTGACCTTGAGAACAGAAATTTGTTTGGTACCAAACAATACATATGCTGCACTTTCCCCCTCTGTGCAGGGTGTGTGGGGGCTGGGAGAAGAGATGTTTGAACTGATCTGAGAATGGAGAAATGCAAGGCAGATATGACCAGCGATTAGGGATTGGCTGAAGTGAGGGACCATGAAAATAACTGGGACTCATAGTAAGCTTTGCACAGGAAGAGATTTATTGCAGCATTATGTATGAGACTGAAGCATTGGAAATAATAGATATCCAACAAGAAGGGGTATCATCCAGTCACTCATGACACCTTGGTATGGAACATTTTGTGTTGCCATTAAAATTTTGTCTGGGTAGAATTTTAATACGATGGGAGACTTCTTAGAGTATATTATTGAGCAAAACAAGAAAGTTACAGAATGGTATGTATTAAACAATGTCATCTGTGAAATGTATAGAAAAATTTAGCATGTGTTTTACAAAGGCTGGACATAAATATTCCATAAAGATACTTGGAGGAACCGATAGGCTTCTTTATCAACTTTTGTGTTTTTAAAACGCTTTGTGTTCTTTAATATGCTCACATTACTTTTTTATAGTAAGGAAAAATAATCTCTCTAGGAAAATGTATTTAAGGAAAAAATGCTTTGAACATAACAAAGGTCTATGCAGTCACTGTTTAGTTTGATTCCTCAGAAAACCATTTCAAGGTGTGTTCCTTCTCTTTGTCCCTATGATGGAGAACATCAGTGCAAGGTCTGGTGCGGGAGAGCATGGAGTTTGGTAACAGACATGCCTAGGTTTTAATCCCAGCCCTGCTACTAGTCATGGCTATAGGAAGTGCACAGTGAGGCCTCAGGCAGGCTCTCCTGGGCTTGGTTTCCTCATTTATCAAATAAAATAGTACACATTCCTAGTCTTTTCTTGACAACTGTGAAACTCACAGGAAGCTCTGAAAACTCAGTCATTTCTAAAGGTTATAGCAAACTCACTGAGCTGCAAAATCTGACCTAAGTTGACATCTTTATTTCACTTAGGTGAATATTTATAATTTTGAAGCAGGAAATTAATGCATTTAATCACGAGATGTTACTTCCAATCCCATGGAGGATGTCAGGTATCATACAGGGTTTTAGATAAAAGATTGTAGACTATAGGACCTATCCCAATCAAATCAGATTGTGATTGTATAATTTTTAAGATGGTTCCTGGCAGAGGGTAAGTACTCAAGTACACAGGGGGTGATTTCTTTTCCTTATGTTTCTTACCAAGATGTTTGAGAAGACTGAAGTGTCATATATTATTGGAATTTAGCATAGCATCATTTAAGAGAGGGGTGGAAAAATGGGAACTTACATCAAGAAATTCTTCTGCCTCTTTTCTTCTTCCAGATTTCTAGTCTTCGGAGGAATTAGCCAGAGGGAATAATGCACATCAACAGGGCACCCAGATAGTTGAAGAGCTAATAGGAAACTATGTCTTATTTCCTTGGTGAAGACTTTATAATCTCAAAGCATATGTGCTCATGATGGAACTATAATGTACTTACAGCATAGTTGCTTCACATTTACAGGCGTACTTTGTTTTCATCTAAAACTAGTTCAGTATATAATTCTTTAGATTGAAGAATGGTTATGTACTTCTTTCAAGAGAAATTCACAATAAGATTTTTATTGCAAACTCATAATCTTTAAAATATAATTTGATTCAAGGTTGCATTCAGCCTTTTTGGTGGCATTAATCGGGCACAGACTACAGTCCACCTGCATAGCCGTAATGATTACTACTTCTTTTTCTTGGAGGAGTTCAGGCGTCATAAATTCTGTTAGCGTGGTATTAGCCAACTACATTATTAACATCACCAAGGGGAATTAAAATGTATCATGTTATAGGATCAAAAGTTCTACATTCTGAATCAATGCCAGTAATATAAAGGATTTCCAGACCCTTCAGTGAAACCACAGGCAGCAGCAATCACTTCCCCACCAGCCACATGACTTGCTCCACATTAGGGTGGAGGTCACTAGCTGTTCTCAGGTCTACGGCCCTGTCCACCTCCCGTGGTGGAATGTGTTGCCTTCACAATGTGAACAGAGTAACACAGACCCTCAGGTCTGAAAGAAGCACTTTTGAGGTTTCCTTTAGTCAATCCAGTTAATCTGCTCATTTAGACTGCATGCCTGGGAAATCACAATAGTGTTCTTTGTAATAAACCCAATAGATATCCCTGAAAGTAGATGGCTCTAACATTTTGCCCATTGGTCCAGTGGCAGAAGAGCTAGTCTGTTGGCCAGAAATTTCTGCCTACTAGGGGGTCTCAGCCTTCTTTCACTTTAATTCATCAGGTCCTTGTTGGCCCCATGAGCTACACGTCTATCACAGTGTCGGGGCACATTCCTGCACATCCTGGGGTTCCACTTACCCTTCACGTTAATCCATTTATTAGCTCCATATTGCAGGGATCTTTGCCAAGCCCATCAGCATAATTGGGATTTCAGGAGTCAGACCCCCTAATTACATTAGCTGAGTTGTCTCATTAGCCCCCGTGCATCATCCAAACCCATCATCAAACGATTTTCCTTTATTATTGTTGCCATTTTCTTAATGCAGGTATTGTTGAGTAGGATTGTTTTTTTACACCCACTTTTGCTTAACTTGTTGTTTGATCTCCACAATACAATAAATCTTCAGACTAAATAGAGCCAAGATTGGGGGCAGGGGAGGAAGGGTTAGGTGAGGCTGGGATGCTAACCTTTTGGTTAGAATCAGAGAGAAGTGCATGGACAACTTGGGCTAATACAGGCAAGAGATGTATATTTTTTTTGTAGTCCAGCTTTGAAAAGAAATGATCCACTTTGTATAAACTGGTGCTTCACAGATAACTGGGGGAAGACAAAAACATGTAACCTGCCTTTTGTCCATATGGGGGCCTTCTGCCTGAGTTCAGCAGCTGGGTAGAGGGCCTCCACTTCTTCAGTCCTCATAGGCATCTAGGACTTTGATACTATAGGGAGGCATCTTTTAGGAAAAGTAGAGGCTCAGGAATCAGAAAGCTGGAGTTCTGGTTGTAGTTTTGCCTCTAGCTGTGACAGATTTTAACCATCACTCACTACCCTCTGCCCTGGATTTCTCAGTTTTAAAATAGAAACACCCTCTCTTCATAGTTTTCTCAACTTCTCTCCCCAAAACCACAGACAGTGAGATGTAAGTTTTAAATCATACCCAACACAGTACAGGTGTTCAATCTGTCATTCTTCCTTCGAGAGAGAGTTGATGGTTCTTCCATGTGTATCCCAGGTGCATCTCTGACCAAGACCTGTGTCTCTCCTTGGAAATGCTTGATCCTCTCAGTCTGGCCCTTGGGGCTCCGGTTCACCCACTTGCTCTGGCCTCCTTTTGTAAGGTTGAGGGGTTGCCTCCTGCCCATTTCAAAGTGCCCTCTATTGGATCCCTGGAACATCCCTAGGAATGTGAAACCTTCCAAGGAAGAGGAATGACAAGCCATGTTCAGGTACCCTTGACTAATCTGAAGTCATCTCCAGCCCTTGCAACTCCATCCCTCCCAAGGTGCTGAGGCCCACCTTCATCTGACTTTTGGGAACCCACCAAAATTAGTGTGAGGCTGTGCTCTGCATTGATCTCAAGCTGTCAAACTCAAATCACACACACACACACACACACAAAAGTATGAGAAAGAAGGGAGGGTTGGGCTGGTGGTGCCTGGGTTAGGGGTCAGGCACAGAATGTGGGTTTGCATCCACAAAGGGAGCATTGGGAACTGTGTTGGAAATTTTTCTTCAGCCTTTATTTACCATGGTGGGTCACCCGGTGGAAGACAATAGCATGCTGTGTTGCCTTGCTGGAAAAGCATGCCCTAAGCAAAGAAGGTGGCAAGCTCAGTCAGAGCACTGCTCAATTAGCCCCAGCGCTTAAAGGAGGGTCTCCCTGCAGCTGTCAGCGGAGGGTGGGTGGGAGCAGAGGCCGGCCCACTCTGGGGCCCTGGGGAGGCAGACCTGCAGGAATCCTGAATGGGAGCTGACTTGGGAGGGACAGCAGATTCCCCCTGCCTGATACTGCTCCTTGCCTCTTGGACAAAGGGCCCTAAAGGGGGTTTGGGGGAAACTGCTCTGGAGAGAGGCAGTGTGGGGAGACCGTGGAGTAAATGATCAGAAAAGTGAGTGCAAACGTCTCTTGCAGAGAGTGACCGACATATGGAACATGTTATCCGGAAGGGTTACAGGCTGGAGGAGCTCCTTGGGTTTTTCAGGGGGGTGGGATGGGGGAGGGGAGCCTTCAGAAACTCAAGGAGCTTTCTAAACAAAAGGAATTTGAGAAGGGTTGGAGAAATAATGAGAAATGCAAACTTGACCCAGAGTTTCTTTCTATCTCTCGGGCTTTTCTCCTGCCTGTCCTTACATGTTTCCTGTTCTAGGACCCAGGAAAGTCACTAGAGCCAGGTGCCTTGCTCAGAGTTGGCAGCACCAGTGGCCTGGGGGATAAGAAGGACCCCAGAGCCAGCTGACTTCTCTGCTTGAGGGGACCATAGCCTGGCTTTAGACCCCTGAGGACAGACCCACTGCTGGCACTGAATGGGTCCGGGTGGTTTGCTGTGTTCCCTCACTTTGTACAAGAGCAAACTGATGACTGCAGGGATGTGGCAGAAAGATTCACCCAAGAATTTGCTATGATAGCGTGGGGTGCCAGGAGGAGACCCCAGTTTTCTGATCCCTTCGACCAGTGTGTCATCTCCCCTTTGCAGCAGCCTTCTCCCAACACCCAACACACCACACACACACAAACCCCCACACAGACAGCCAGATACACACAGGCACACCCCCCAGACACATGCACATCCAGATGGACATCACTCAGACATCCACCACGCCCCTGCACACACTTAGACAGGCACAGACATAGGCACACACACTCACACTCACACACACTGGCTGTTTCCCTGCAGCATGTGTATTGTTTGGAGTTCCTCCTCTTCCCAACCTCTGCTCACAGCGCTACTGGGCATGACCTCAGCCACTCTTAGGACAAGGTACAGATGGCTTGTAGGATCATGATGGCCTGCTTTGTGGGCCTCTGCAGCACTTCCAGGAAGTTCTTTTTGAAACCCAGTGAAAATGTAAGGTGGTGTGGGAATTGAACCAGCCTTGGGGTGGTGGTGGCCGGTGGAACAGTTTGTAACTCCAATCTAAGTGCAGACACCTCTGGAGCTATAGTAGTGGAGGCTGTGTAGGGACAATCTCTCCTACCTTCCCTTTTCCCTAGCCAGGTATAAAAAGCCACCTGTCCAGGGCCTTTGCCTCAGCCGAATGTCCTGTTCATAAAAGCATCTCTCTCTCTCTCTCTCTCTCTCTCTCTCTCTCTCACACACACACACACACACACACACACACACACACACACACACTTTCTGACTCTTCTTTCCTCTGTTTCTGTCTTACACCAGCTTACCCTGAAGTCTCAGGGTGGTTCCACACTTTCAGCCAGGCCTGTTAAGGTTATAGAAGCTCTGCTAGGTTCTACTTTCAGATGATTGACAGGACCCGGAACTTCCATGTTCTTCATGCTTTTCAGAGTTAAGTAGTTAGTAGTGCACCGGTAATAATCCAGAGATCATTTTAGATCCTCATTCAAGAATTTAATTGGATCCTTCAGAGAAAATTTTACAAAATGTCTTTATTGGCACTAAAAGTCAACACCTCTAATCCCCAGTAGTTTTTTCCAACTGTGGTTGTTTGCCTATCTTTTGCACTATAACGAACCACCCCAAAACTTAGGAAAACAACTGTTGTAGCATTTCTTTTGATTTCATGGGTCAGAAGTTTGGGCAGAAGTGGGCTGCATGATTTTTCTGAGTTCACTTGGGGACATTCAGCTGGCAGATAGACTAATCTGGATCATCCAGGTCAGTTTCATTTGCAAGACTAGTGCTTCATCAGGGATGGCCAAAAGACTGAACTTCCTGGGAACCCCTTTCAACTCAGTGGCCTCTGGATCCTTAGACCCACATGGCAGCTCAGAGTTGCACGAACGAGTCCAAAGACATAGAACCTTTTAGAACCTAGCCTCGGAAGTTACATAACATTGATTTTGATATGCTATATTTGTCAAAACAATCATGACTTTGCCCTGATACAAAGGGGTGACCTCTTGGGGTACCTTGCTCACAGTTGGCAGCACCAGTGGCCTGGGGGAGTAAGAAGGACCCCAGAGCCAGCTCACTTCTCTGCTTGAGGGGACCATAGCCTGGCTTTAGACCCCTGGGGACAGACCCACTGCTGGCACTGAATGGGTGGTTTGCTGTGTTCCCTCACTTTGTACAAGAGCAAACTGATGACTGCAGGGAGGTGGCAGAAAGATTCACCCAAGGATTGGGTGAATTACATTCTAAAAGGGGTCAACAATCCCAAAACAACTAAGTCTCCCAGCACTGTGCTATATGATTCTTAACCAGAAGTGGTAAGGTGTCCCCAAATGGTGTTTAGAAAACTTCACATCTTTTTTTTTTTTTTAAATGGTTGTCACCACGACTGGAGAACATGCTGTAGATGAGAATCTAAGTTCTTTGCTGTAGGTGAGAACCTGAGTTGCTTGTGTGGGGAGCACAACTGAACAATGAAGACCTGTCCTGCCCAAAATACCAGGTGGCACCCTTGTGGGAGAAATGTTGCTCTCGGAATCAAGACCCCCTGATAAGCAATTATTCTCCTCCAGATGCAGAGCTAGTTAGTGGAGGAGTTGGCTTAATGAATATATCAAAGCAGGAGATTTGCCAAATGTTCACATTATTTTGCTTGTCCTCATCAACCACAAATACATTGCAACCTGTGAAACCAGAGTCAGAACTGTCTCACCTTCAAAACTCTGGCCAATTTTTAAAAAGAATCCTTGGATTCTTGATTTTCTTTACCATCAGATGAAGAAAGAGGAAAGGAAAATTCTATATTTGAAAAATGAAAGCTTACATAAAGGAGCCCACAAGCGCATGTGGAATAAATACGCTTCTCAGCCACAACGAACCAGTGTTGTAGTCTTGGACTATGCGATTCGTCTTTACGTTTCTGAGGACCTGTCTAGAATGTCTTTTCTCTAAAAAAGTGAAAGAAACATTGATGCCAGTAGGGTGCTCACTGCTGAGTGTGCTGCAAGGGTGCCTTGGACCACAGTGAATTAGGAAGTTGTTATGTGATTTGGCTACACATTTTGGGCTGTTGGGTCACACGGATGGGTATGAATCCTGGCTGTGGTTCTCCATTGATGTGTAAGCCTGAGAAAAATTACTTAATCCCTCTGAGCCTCAGTCTCCTCAGCTGCAAAGTGGGGATAATAATTGTATCTGTGAGGATTAACTGAGATAATCCATGTTAAGTGTTCCACAAAGTCTAGCATATGGTGTGGCTCAGTGAACATTAGCCTTTCTTACAAGGGATCATTACAACTTGTGTCTGTGATTAGAGGCAGCTTTGGGTTTAGCATGTTTATGCCAAAATTGCTTTCAGAGGACCAGCCCTGTGTTGGTTTTTAGTCTTGCCCCGCTACGAGAAAGTCACTAGACTGCTTAAAATTGGAGTCTGTGTTTATTAAGCACCTGCCACAAGCTTTGATTTGGATAAAAGGTTGGTTTTCTCCTGTGTGTACATCTCAGCATCACCACATGAATGGGTCAGAATGGATGTAGAAAATTACCAGCTAGACCTCTATTCTACCTCAGTTTCCAGTCTATAGAAGTGTTCAGGTGAATGATGGTGACCATGGTGAGTGGAGGGAGAGACACGCAGCAGAGCAAAAGACAGCTGAGGCCCCCACAGTCTTCAGACAGCATGGCTTCCTGGATGGGGCATCCAGACCAGTGCTTCAGTGAGCCAGTGCTCCTCCTAGTGGAAGGAGGCTGGCTGTGCAGGGAGCGGGTAGCGTGATGCAGGCCTGATCATGGAGCACAAAGGAAGAAGCCCACAGGAGAAGTGCAGCCAAGTCTTCTTGGGCCAAACCGGTGTGGTTTGTTGATCCCGTCCATGCTGGTTTGGGTATTGCCAGGCCAGCTACAGTCTTGGTTTGGAAGAGGCAACCAGAGAGTGAAAGGAATAGCAGTCCTGCTTTGGGGGTTCCCTTAGCTTCTAACTCTTGAGACATAGTGGCTTTGTTCTTCTGCCATTTTGAAACTCATTCTTGGCTGGGTAGACAAGGTAGATACTTTAGCAGCAGCAGCATTATCGTCCTTACTTATTCTAAGTATTAAAAAATCAATTAGCTGCCTACCTTGTGCTGGTATGACTTATAGTTGTACAGCATTTTTCAGGCAAAGGTATATGCCTGAAACCGACTCAAATAAGAAGCATACATATAAAACAAAAAGGTTGACTTGGGGTGTTTTTTTCTGGAGCCAAAGTTATTTGTTAATGCTAATGTATCCAGCAGTCTGTGCATATAAAGCAACTTTCCCTGGTATGTTTTCACCCATAGAGAATGGAGATAACTCAGATGCAGGAAATAACTCAAATCAGAATGTCTGAGACCATGAAATGATACCACTTGAAAATAGACTGACTATAAACCCATCCATCCTCATTTCCATGAGTACCAGACGTGTGTGTGTGTGTATGTACAAGCCCACACATGCAACCTTGTGTGCACAGTGGGAGATGAATGCGAATGCCCCAAACAAATAAAACTAAATTTACTAGATAATACCATTATAGCCAATAGCTGGATTGACTCAGATTTTCTCCGAAGTCCTTCCTAGTCCACCCTCTGGCCATGTTAGTGGTATGCAAAGGATCAAGTAAATCCAAGTTTCCTGGGGCTCCTGTCGGCATACCAAGCTCCTTTCAGATCTCTCTGCCAAGATGGGGCTAAGCCCCAGGGCTCCTTGGCCTGGGGAGTGAGTGCACTACCTTCCATGCTGGAGCTGCTGGTGCACATTGTTTTGACATGTGCCATACCTTCCATCGCTCACAGCCTTGGGGCCAGAGTTGGGTATGCTTTGAACGATGTAAAAATTCCTCTTCCAGCAGCAGTACAGAGTAAACTCACAGCTTTCCACCTCCATCTCAGTATATACAGCTTTCTTCAGGAATATATTCCTTCTTTAGGAATATAGGCTCCTTCTCTACCATTCAGGGGACCTATTTATTGTATGGCTCCAGGAAGGACTGATTTTAATACTTCCTTTCTAAGAGAGGTGATTCAACCCTCTGAGGATACTTCATTTCATTTCATCCTGGAATGTGCCATCTCTTGCACGCATGCCCTGTTTCGGCTGGGAAACTGATATCCCCTGAACTCTGAGGACCTTGTCCTGTTTCTCATCTTGGACCCAGGGTTAACCTTGTCAATCAGTTTCTGTACCCTGAGTTTCAAGTGTTACATTTTAATGCTGCCTGGAGAATTAAAGTGGACAGAATCTACTTCCCTGGCACTGCTCTTGCCTGTTTGATGCAGACCTGCCCGGTGTCCGGGGATCTCAAATGAGTTCTCACCAAATATAGGCAGAGAGCGCAGCTGATTTGCTTTTGGTGTTCTGAAAATTTAGAGCATGCTGGTCTGCATCTTTTGGCAGCAGTCACATGACTGTGTTCCTTGCCCTCAGGGTTTGTCTGTTTTTGTGCTTCATAAGATAGGAAGTGTCGGGGCACATCCCCCACCCCACCCCACCACCACCACAGGGTGCTAAGAGTGAATGAGATGAAAAACGTAGAACTTGAGGGGAAGGAAGAGGCGCTGTGGAAATCCACCCAGCCCCATTCATGTGAGTTCACTTCTCATTTACTCCTTGTAGCAATTCCAAGTCGCTCCCTCCCTTCATCTTTTACAAGCACTTCCCTCCCTTGTTGGTTTTGGATGCCTCTTGCCCCCAGTGAGTCGACCTGCATGTTTCCACTTCGAATCTAACCATGCTATTTCCAGGTTGCCAGCCCCCATGGGTGCTGGAGCCTAATTGGTCTGTTCTCACTGGTGTTTGTAGCACCTTCCCTCTGGGCATCATCTGTGCATTTTAATTAATCTGCCACTTTTTCCTCTCTCTACTTCCGGATCATTAATAAAGAGATTAACCCCAACCAGACCAACCCCCCACGGAGAGGCTCCACCAGCATCTCTCTCTCTCCCAGTTCCCAGCCTTGTCATGGGTCACAACATCTTCATGTGGCCCCACTGACTAATTTTGAAGCCTCAGGACCTGTGATCAGAACATAGCCAGTGTGAATTAATTTGGCAATTAAGATTTGGGGAACAAGCTCAGCTGGTCTTTTATAAGGTCTTAGTTTAATATTTCCACTACATTCCTTTCCTTTTGGTCATTCTACTTTAAATTGATTGCTTTCCCACCTCTCTCCCTTTGCATTCCCCGAGCAAGATATTAGGGTTATCCAGCAGGATGTAGTCTTTGCAGCCCTTAGCATTAGTCAGAGACCATGTCATAGCCCCAGAAATTCTCCAGAGAATTAGGCCCTTCTGGATGCAGTTGAACAGTGTCTTCTTTGACCCCAGCCAGAGGACCCAGTTGCCTCCAGAGGATGTGTCTGTACAAGAAATAATGAATTTGCATATTCAGAATTTGGCAAATTTAAAAGCTGCTTTCACGTTCGATCTCATGATTCCTCTCTGAGGGAAGCTAAAACAGATCCTTTCTGACTTTGTAAGTCACCCAGGTTTCCAGGGATGGCCACAAACCCAGGACATGGGTTGGTATATCCAAGTGCTTGGCCCTGTATAACATGTGACTTCTGCAAGGACGGGTGACTTCCAGAGGGACTGCTTTGGACAGTATCAAGCCCAGGAGGGACAGGGGTCAACCAAATTTTGTTTACTTTCATGAGCAAATGCTTTCACAGTGAATATGGGGAGGAAAATCAGAAGTGGTGGCCTCAGATCCCTAGAAACTCTGCCTAGGACTGAGGCTTCTTGGGGTGGCTCTCAACTTGCTGACTGGCAGCTGTCCTGGTTCCTGGCTCCTGGCTCCCAGCTTGGAACTTGAGCTTTCTCTGGAAATAAATTCTCTAGAATGAAAGCAGAAAAGACAGGCGTAGCATAGAATCATCATCAAGAACATGAACTCTAGTACCAGACTACTCAAATCCTGATTCTGCTGCTTACTAGCTAGTTATTTAACTTCCCCGTGCCTCGGTTTTCCCATATGAAATGGAATATGCAAAAAATACCTACCTCCGTGAGGTTGCCATCAGGATTAAAGATTTCATGTGCACCAGTCCTCATTCTAACCAGGCCCATAGCATTTTCATTCTTGATCTCATCAGGATAAACATTTACTCCTTACCTGGGCAGCAAAAGGGGTCTGTGGGTCCATGGTCAGGAGTGATGCCCCTATGTCGGGAGGCTAGCCCTGGACAGGTGAATTGGAACCCGAAGGAGGCACCCCCATCTCGGCCCATGTCAGGACAGGCACAGGTTGCCTTGGCCTCAGATCTTGTACCACTCTCTACCCTGGCTTCCTTTTCCATTTCAGCTGCTTCGTGGATACCCAGAAACCCTCTGTGTGTATTGTAAACTGAGCCAAAAAGGAGGAATCAGAAATTGCTCTCTTTTGAGTATTTTGAGGGATGGTGAAACCTTGTAGGAATGTTGCTCCGGGGACTGAGAAAACACCATATGTGGGAAAGCATTTCTAAGCGAGGAAAACAGCATGTGCATATTGGTCGGGATCTTGGAAAACTCTGAGCAGTGGAAATGGGCACTAGGGAGAGTATAGGAAGGGGGTTTTACTGAGGTCTTTAACAGGTCTTTTTCTAATTATAGCCAAGAAGAGCCTGGGGACCCATGGCCTGCTTCAGAGCCAGGGCCTGTATTTTCTTTGGGAAAAGAAGGCAGAGTTGATTGGCTTCCAAACCCAGACTTGGCAGAAGCCCATGCAGGCCCGTGAGCAGTGCCTTGGGCAGGTCCCGATCCTCACAGGCGCTCATTCAATAAGCAGACATTGAAATTCTGCAGGGTGTGCAGCCCTGTGCTGGGCATGAGGGATCTGTGGGTGAAAAGATAATGGTCCCTGTCATCCAGGAGGAGACAGACTGGCAATACTAATACAGTAGGATAATGGCTTACACCGGGGGTTTCTACAAAGGACTGTGAGTACGAGAGAAGTCCCCTTAAACAGAAACTGCTGTGCCTTACCTGGGTTGAACCACTACTGCCTGTTTCCATTCCCCACTCCAGGGAAATAGTCTCCCAGGAAAATCCCACTCCAGGAGATGGGGTGGGAAATGAAGTCTTAGTAATCAAGAGAGACCAACTCAGCCTCCTCTCTCTCCCAGCAGGTTCAGAAGCCTCCCTTCACATGTCCCTATACTTGTTCCTTATTTTTCCCAGTCTGTGTGCTTCCAGTTCATGATACTTTTCTTCTCCCACAACCAGGGTGGCCAGTCTGAGGTCCTATCACTTATGAGCAATGGCATTTGAGGAAAAGCCTTGTGGAGACCATGCTGGTTCAGATGGCTGCGAGCCAGATGTAGAGAAAGAAATTCTCCAGATGCTTGGTCCCACATGTGTGCATTCAGCAAGGGCCCCTCCTATTGCCAGAGCAAACTCAGGTTCATGTTCAAGTTAACATTTCTAGTGTACTCGCTAGGTACGGGTACTTCCTAAGTGATTTCAGAGGAAGTTCTTTATCCATCCCTCACAGTGACCTGATCACCCACAAGCCACCAGATTTTGTTGAGCCCAAGAACTTAGTGTCCCCTCTCACTCTCTGTCATTAATTAGCAATCTGACTTCACCACTGCTGCAGACCTCAGTTTCCATATCTATAAAAACGAGGAGGTTGTCTAGATTTTGTGTTTTGGGAAGTCTTGTCACCGACATTCTTGGGCTTGCTCTCTATGAAAACAAAACAAAACAAACTAATAGCAGATAATCAAAATGGAGCCCACAAAAAGCCTGCAGGGTTTGATGCAGCCTTGCAAATAATTTAGAAACACTCACCAGCCTGCACATGGTGTGTTCCCATTGCTTTTACCAGAGAATCATGGCAAGGTTTTTGATTTGATGGTAAGAAAGAGGATGGATGCAGGATTGGGTAGGGCCCACATTAATACTAATTGGATAATACCCACACTACATAACGCTATGAGGGATGCTTCAGTGGCCATTTGGAGAATGGCTGAGAGAAGGCAAGGGAGGCATAGTTGCTACTGTTGAGGATCTTGGGGGAGCTTTACAGAAAAGTCAGCTTATGAAGAATGAGTACAATTTCAACGAGAGGTCATAAAAGTGAGTAAAATAAAGAGAACAGTACATGCAGAAATAGTGATTGAGATTGGAGCATGAGACAGACATATGAGCCCAATCTTACTACAGTTAACAAAAAGGAGAACTCAGGCCCAGAATGCAAAGAACCCTGTCACTTCCCTATCTGTCTCTCTCCTCTTCTTTAAACTGTAGCTAGTGTTTCCCTTATCTATAGAATTGCTACAGCTTGGATCTCGAATGTCACCCAAAGGCCATGTGTTAAAGACTTGATCCCCAGTTTGGTGTTTTGGGGAGGTAATGAAACTTGAAGAGGTGGGTACTAGTAGGAAGGCTTTAGGTCATTGGGAGTGTTTGCTTTGAAGGGGATTTTGGAAACCCAGTGTCTTTCTCTTTTCTCTCCTGGCCTCGAGTGGTTTTGCTCTGCCATGTGCTGCCACACCATGATATGCCACCATAGACCCAAAGCAATAGGGTCAACAAATCATAGACGGAAGCCTCTAAAATCGTGGGCCAAAATAAACCTTTCTCTTCTCTACGTTGTTTATCTCAGGTATTTGTTATAGTAACAGAAAGCCGATTAACACCGAAATAAAGGCATTAGTTTAGATGTTCTTTTTATCTGACCCCTGCCCATCTCCTTGATTTGTTTTCCCTATGACTAAGTACCCAATGTATTCTTACCTTACAGTAGCTGGGCTTTAGAGAGATTAAATATACTTTTTGATAGTCTCTCAGTCCCAAATGACTTTATTGTAGCTGCATTCTTTTTTGGTAGGGAGAGAGGGATGGCGATTTTAGTGGCATGTATCCCATGTTGTTGTTGTTTTTATTTTTTTTGTTGTTCAAGTTTCATTTTGTTGGTCCTGCAAGACCGCAGGAAATAAAACTTGTCCACAGAGTGTATTAACTATCCTGTGGGAACCATTTTCCTGGGATAATACAATTCCTAGAGCAATCTCTAGGGGTGGGTAGTTACGCTAGAATCCTTCTCTTCGTTTTGACCGTGAAGGAGTCAGCTGTCCAGCGAGTGGTTCCCAGAGAAGGAAGATGGTTCCCTTATCACTGAGTCAGGCCAGGAGCCAGGGGGAGGAAATTCCAACACAGTGTCTACAAAATTGCTGGCCTTTGGGGACAAGAGAGCAAGCCAGTGTTTCAGACAGACCAGGAAGGAGGCCGTGTCGGTGACCTAGGAGCAGACCTGGTGTGGTGAAGCAGGGCTCCTTTCTTTTTCTCCTGTCATCTTTGTTTATTTCCTCTGTATTCTCCCCCTGGACTTAGTGAAGTCTTTCTGAAAATACCAAAGGTAAACCAAGAGAAGAGTTTTTATTTTCCATGTTTAGGCATCATGTTTAAAAGCAATGATTATTAAAGAATGAAGTGAAGTGGCAGCGATGATTATTAAAAGATGAATACCTCAAGGTGGATGTAGGAGGTATGAACCAGGTGAGGAACACTAGCTCAGGTACCCCCTCCACCTGAGAGTCTCCTTCTACCGCACACCTTCGGAAAGTCTGGGCTTTGCTCCACTGAGGGAGAGACCAGCAAGGGAGGTGTCTGGAGATCAGCTCTAGAATTCCACAAGGACTCAACAGGAGCCCTGTGTTGAGGCTCTACTATGGCAACAGAAAGAGAACACTGATAGATTCAAGTGCCGTTTAAACAAGGAGATAGTAGAATTAGAAATAGAACCACTAAAGCAAACACTTTGGAATGGAAACTTGAAACAATCCAAAGGAGGAGAAAATGAACCAAGGCTGACCTGCTGTTCAGGGCAAGGCTAACCTGTTACGTGGAACTAGTTTTTTTCTACATTTCCTTCTTCTTCCAACGGTGCCTTTGCACGGCTGCCGTTTTGAGAAGAGAGTCTCTGGGGACTGAGCAGATTGGCTGGGTGGCCTGATGATGCATGTTCCATCTGAGAGCTTAACAGAGCACCCAGAGACTAGGGCCCTCATGTGGTGTGGGTTGTGGCAAGAGAACAGGCTTTACCAGGTTTGGCCTGGCCAGGGGTGGGCCCATTTCTGATCTCATAGAGGCCACTGACCCAATCCCCGGCTTCCATGTGTTCCTTTGAAGGCCTCAGGGGCTGGAGTTGGGGAGTCATCGAATTATGTTTTTTTCAGACAATGATAAGGGTCTGCTGCTGGTAAAGGAATGTAACTACACATTTATATTTCTCAGGTTTAAAGTCTTCAGAGTCTGCCAAGGTAGAGCTGACTTTCTGGGCTCAAGGGATGTTTAAAGAAGTGGCAGGACATCGTCCACATGCAGCAGCAGGCTGCAGGATAGTGCAGACACCGAATGCAAAGGCAGTCAGTGCTGCCTGTTTAGGAGAGCTATCAGTCAGAAGATCTGGTGTGCATTCCCCAGTGTTTCCCAGGGGTTGGGCAAAGAGCCCCTTCCAAATGTCCAGGGCTTTCTTGGGATGATGGTGCCCTCTCTCTTTTTCCCCCTCTGGAATTCTCAGCCTCAGGTGGCTGGTGCCAGAGTGACTTGGACTCCGCTGCTGCAGCCTGCCGTTAACACCCGTTATTTCCTTTTCAGATCTTACAGGTGAACAAGGTGATGTCCATCTTGTTTTATGTGATATTTCTCGCTTATCTCCGTGGCATCCAAGGTAACAACATGGATCAAAGGAATTTGCCGGAAGACTCACTCAACTCCCTGATTATTAAGCTGATCCAGGCAGATATTTTGAAAAACAAGCTCTCCAAGCAGATGGTGGATGTTAAAGAAAATTACCAGAACGTCCTGCCGAAAGCAGAGGCAGCCCGAGAGCCAGAGCAGGGAGAACCTGCCAGGTCAGAATTCCAGCCAATGATTGCGACAGATGCCGAATTGCTGCGACAACAGAGACGCTACAGTTCCCCCCGAGTCCTGCTAAGCGACAGTACCCCCTTGGAGCCTCCTCCCTTGTATCTCATGGAGGATTACGTGGGCAACCCCGTGGTGGCCAACAGAACGTCAAGGCGGAAACGGTATGCAGAGCATAAGAGTCACCGAGGAGAGTACTCGGTGTGTGACAGTGAGAGTCTGTGGGTGACCGACAAGTCGTCGGCCATCGACATTCGGGGACACCAGGTCACGGTGCTGGGGGAGATCAAAACCGGCAACTCTCCCGTCAAACAATATTTTTATGAAACGAGATGTAAAGAAGCCAGGCCAGTCAAAAACGGTTGCAGGGGGATCGATGACAAACACTGGAACTCTCAGTGCAAAACGTCCCAAACCTACGTCCGAGCACTGACTTCAGAAAACAACAAACTCGTAGGCTGGCGCTGGATACGAATAGACACTTCCTGTGTGTGTGCCTTGTCGAGAAAAATCGGAAGAACATGAATTGGCATCTCTCCCCATATATAAATTATTACTTTAAATTATATGATATGCATGTAGCATATAAATGTTTATATTGTTTTTATATATTATAAGTTGACCTTTATTTATTAAACTTCAGCAACCCTACAGTATATAAGCTTTTTTCTCAATAAAGTCAGTGTGCTTGCCTCCCCCCAGGCCTCTCCCATCTGTTAATCTTGTTTTGTGATCTGGCTCTCAGGAGCCTTTCTGTAAAATCTATGTACACCAGTACTTTGCATTCAGTATTGTCAAGGCCATGACTGTCGCTTTAGTAAACTTGTTAAAATCAGATGATGTCGGCGTTGTGTATAAACACAGTGATATCCCCCTTCTGGTAGATTCCATGTTGGATTAATTAATTAAAAGAACTGTTATGGCCTCCATTGAAATTATACCCTGTAGCTTTGAGCTTAACATTTCCTCCTGGCCAGCAAGCACACCACCAAGTACTTACTTGTTTTTTGTTTGTTTTTTTTCTACTCTTGGTCTTGCCAATTAGAATTATGATTTGTGCCAATAACAACGAACCTGGCAATTTTAGTTTTGTAAGTTTCTTTTCAGCACATTTGTTGTTTGGGGGTTGTTTAAGGGTTGGATTTTTTTTTTCTTTTTTGGCTTTGGATTTGTTTTGCTTTTGGTAAGTGGTTTTCATCCTTTTAGGCACATAGGAAAAAATTTCTAGATATTCGTAACAGAATAATTTGTGTGCCTGTGATGCCGGGGATCGAACTGTAACAGAATAATTACATGGCTACCCAGAAGCAAACTGAAATGGCTCATGAATAATCTATACACAGAAAATAAATTGTCTCATTATAGACTCTCTTGGCCCATGGCCTTCCCCACTGATCTGTGAGCGGTTGGAAAGGGCTCTGGCTTTGGAGTCAGACTTCAGTCCAATTTCCAGCTCCTCCCCTCTGACCTGATCAACCCTGGAGCCTGGGTTTCCTGGGGTCAGATCTGATGGGGATGCTGGCCTACCTCCCAGGAAACCTGACAGGCCGGTTCAGTGCCCACTCTGGACTTTCCAGCATGGAGTAGGCATTTGGGAGTTCCTTTCCTTCCCTCCTCTTTCTTCCTTTCTAGATGTCATGTTCAACCTTTGTATTATTGTTGGTGGATTTGCCACCTTGAGACATAAGACATCCAAACATAAGAGACTTTCTTGGTGCCCACAGAGTCCCAGCAGAGGTCCTTACAGGCAAGGGGTCACTGTGGTGATGGCATCCCCTGTCCTCTCTATTCAGGATGGAGGGGACACCCATAGTGACCCCCAAGGAGTTTGCTGATGCCCTGTCCCATGGAGAAGCAGCTGGAACTCTTGGGGCTGAAGCACATGGGCTCTCATCTCCCATTTGCCAGAGGTAAAGGTGTCCACTTGTCTAACACAGAAGCTATCCTTACTGCCCTGAACCCCTGCTCTGTGCCTGAACTGGGTTACCCTGCCTTCATTTAAAGCCTATGTGTGTTCTGTCTTCCTGAGACCTCTAACACTCACCCCTATAGAGCATGTGTCCTGTATGTGCCATGAGCTTTCAAGACAGACTCAGCAAAGGAGAGCAGCTTTGGTTAAGAGCATCATGATGAGAGCTTGATTCTGAATGCCTCACGTGGAGGCAGGAAATGAGCCTGCCATGCCCCCACTATGTGCCAGGCACTTTCAAACACTGCCACCATTATTTGCCACAAATCCTTTGAGGGAGCCATTTGTCATCTCCAGTTTACAGGTGAAGAAACTGAGGCTTGTGGGTTTAGCTTGACCATGGTTGTTTAGCAGGAAATTGGCAGAGTGAAGAGGTAGATCCATGTTTGGCCTCCCTCCCCTTTCATTCATCCCTCTCCCTCCTGCTTCAACCTGGCAGCATCACAGTTTAACGTGAACACTGCTGTCCTAGAGAATGAAAAGCACAGTTCTCTGCCTGCCAACGTCTGTAGCTGCTGTTTCCCTGAGCCTACATCAGTGTCAGGATAAGCCTGATGATAGGATACTGGGAGCCTCTTGATGACACAGGCCCCCTTCTCAGGAGCTCATTACCGGGTGGTGCCTGCTGATCCTTCCCCTTGGCCTCCAGTGAGGGTGTGGCACCCCCAGCAGGCTGTGAGATGCTGCAGCTGGGGGGCATCTATAGACCTGGTGTCTGGATGTTTAACTAGCACTGTGGAAGAGACAGTTCCAGTACAAGGACCCAAAGTAGGAGTGGTACAGTCCAGTTGACAGTGGATTCTGGGACGCTGGAGCCACCTGTGAAAGTGCTGCAGTAAACTGCTGAGGCTGTCTGTCACCAGGCTGTCCTCAGGGTCATGAGTTCAGGAGCCCATAGATTCCTCTTTTGGAACTTCTATTCCAGAACCTGTCTAGAGGGTCCAGCTGATTGGCTTGAGTGATAGAAGTCCCGACCCCAACTTTGGAAGGCAAGGACCCTCAACAGCAGGGCTGAGTCCTGGGCCCTGCCTCGAATGCAAGGCGTTTGTCAGCCTGTCAAGAACAAGTTTGGAGCAGCACACTCCTGGCAAAAAATGCAGGTTGGAGAAGACAGTGGACCCGGAGAGAGATTCTGAAAACATTCTCTGAGCTGCAGGCTGTCTGATGGCCCAGCCTCTTCCATTCTGGGTGGCAAGGCCATGAATGAAGCATTTTCCAGCTCCATTTCAGAAACTGCATTGGCATAAGAGGGAGTCCAGGTGCTGCCAAAGCCAACACGCTAGGCTTCTGGGCCCAGGGCAGAGCCTTCCTCGAGGTTGAAAGGTGTTTCAACCACTGTATACATCCACTGTATACAATTGCCATTAGGATTGACTGAAAAATAAACCCATCTCTGAGACAGGATTTGGGAGATCCTCACACCTTGGAGGACTGGTGTGTGGATCTCCCAAAATCCCACGCTCTGCTCACCATATCGTTTAGTTTCTTATTGAAGCTGTGAAGAACTTGACTAGATAAGAGAAAATGGACTCTGAGCCGCTGTGTTGCCCACAGCTGTGTGGCCTTCGAGGAGTCCTTATGCGAACTTGAGTATCATGAGATTCTATTGCAGAGAGGACGGTGTCTGGACTGGATGGTTCTCACTTCCTTCATGTGGTTGTGGAAAGTCCCACTGGCCACTGATGGGGGCTTTTTCTCTCCCTTCTCTCAAGTCTCTAAGAGTCTCCACACTTGGAGACTGTGAACTGGAACAGGTTACTTACTGTGACATTGTTTACTTGTCCATAAAATGGGGAGAGCGTCTGTTTGTAGGATTGTTTTGCAAAAATCATCCATTCCCTGGCACATGAGAAGCCCCCTTAAGTGTTACTGATGATGATGATGATGAGCGTTGGGAGAGGGAGTTGCAGGAACTTTCATTCTAGAATCTGGTGGGAAATTCTAAACCGGGTGGTGGAAGATTCATCCTGTATCCATCTTCTACCCTATTAGAGATGGACCTTAGGGTAGTATTTGCCCATTTCCCTTCTGCAGGTCTCTAACCAAACTCCTGACCCAGTCTTCTAATAGACCTTTAATCCTCTGTTTACACAGCAGAGAAAGCGGTTCTAATTCTTCCAATAAATTTTGTAGAAATTCCACCAAGTAGTACTTTTCTGAAGTGTGAGTGTGTGTGTGTGTGTGTGTGTGTTGTTTTCTTTTTCAAATTTATCAGACAACTTTGTTCTTGTGTGTATTCTCCCCCCACCCCTCCTCTCTCCCTCTGTCTCCGTAACAGTGCTCTCTCCAGGTTGGTATTGATGTTTTAGGGTTTGGCACTTTTTAAGATTTTTTCCCTTTCCCTTTCCCGTGTGTGTGAGTGCATGTGTGTCTATGTGTGCTTTCTAGTTCATTTAGTCAATGTAAAAATCCCTCCATTGAGGCTTGGAGAGACCCTCTGCATTTATTTTATCACCTTTGAACATGTGTTCAGGAACAAAGTCCGTGTAGCCGGTTTATGGTCACCTGGAGACTTCTCTGGCTTCACCAGGAAGACGCATCCCCCAGCCTTCAAGCTCTGAGGCCCTGGGTGTGCAAAGCCCATACCAGGTCCTTGGCTAAGCCAGGCCTCACAGCTCCAGCTCTGCTCGACCACACTGCCAGCTTTGCCTCCACAAGGGAGCTGTGAAGCTGGGGCTCAACCAACTGCTCACCATGGCCACTCCTCCCTCTGAACACAGGCCTGAGGGCCTTGGGCATGCTCTGTTCACAAACAGGATCAGCCAGTCACTGAAGTCTAATTCAACTGGAACCTTCTCCCACAAGATCCCCAGCCCAAATCTAAGGAGACCTAAACTCCTTACACATGCCCTTCTCAAGTTACAGCAGGCTGGTGGGCTACTCAAAAAGCACAGCAAGTCCAAGTGCAAATGCTTCTGTCTTGACCAGAGCCCCTGTTTTTTTCCCTTGGCTATGGGTGGAGGTTGGCCCAGCTCAGAAGAGCAGAATCCCAGAACAGGTCAGAAGGACTCTGAATTTCAGTCTATGGATTTGTTTTCTTCAGTCCTTGGCCTCCTGAGTGACAGAGCATGGGGGCTCAAGAAACAAGCACTAATGTGCCTGGTGAGGGGCAGCAAGGGGAAGAAGTAGAGAAGAGGAATGGTCCAAAGACATCAAAATCCCTCTCTTGGAAGAAGTGGCCTCCACGGGTGAGTTTGGCTGGGTTGAATTGTCATAGAGTTCAGTAATGACATTGATGGTTAAATTATAGAAGTCTCTGAAGCAAGAAAAATTAAAGTTTATTGTGAAAAACAGACTCATGAGTTAGACGGCTTTTCCCATGTGCTGGGAGTGGGTGGGTGCTGTCATATCCTAACCATGGACGTACTGCATTTTTTTAAGGAAAGGTAATGCTCCTGAATACAAGTTGAACCTTCAGAAGGGTGAACTGGGAGCCAGCTGGGAAGCATATGGGTAATGAACATTCTTGAGGCTAGCAAACAGGCAGACCAGGATGGAAAACTTCCAAACAGAAAAGGCATCAGGCAGAGTCTGTCGGCCAAAACAGAAGGGGTTGTAGTTGTGGGCCCTCCAGGTTGGTAAGAAAGTGTTAGAATCTGGTACTGGGACTCGGGTTGGAAAACAAGATGAAACCAAAGAATTAGTAATAGTCATAATGGTTATCATTTATGGACTGCTTGCTTCGTGTTAGGCACTAGGCATGCATCTCCATGGAGTGTTGTGCCATCCCTGGTTATTTTAACCCTTTTGTGCAGTTGAGGACATTGGTCGAGAGAAGTAACTTGCCTGAGGTCATAAGCTGGTAAAGGGAAGTGCCCAGATAGGTATGTGAGAGGTCTATGGACCCCAGAAGCACATTGATCTAAGCATTTAAGACAGTGGAAAGGACGCTAAGTGCTTCCTGGGACCCTGGCCACCAGATTTCAGTGGGGTAAGGGGAGTAAGGAAGATATGCATTCTTGGCACACAGGGAGTGGTTATAAGGGTACAGGTACAGTTCTACCTGAGGGCAGTGGCAGAAGCAGATTTTTGGTAGGGTAGGGAAGAAGAGTGGGGTTCCTATACTCCACCTGCCATCCTTTACCCAACACTTAAGACTCACCCAGACTTCGGGAAAGTGGTTATTGTTCCTGCTTGGAAGGTAAAGATTAGTCCTTCTATAATGTTCCTTTGGGGCTTTTGCAAATAGAAGACAGGAATTCTAGATTTGGACATGAACTCTAAGATCCAGCAATCCATGCTCCCTTATAAGGCAGAAATCTATTTTTATTCATTTGATACTTTTTTTTTTTTTTTTGTCAAATGCCTACTAGGTATTGGGCACTGTGCCCAACTCTATAGACTCAGCACAAGAGGTGTCATTCCCGCTTAGAAGAGCAGTGAGTGAAAAGGGTGGGGCCTTCAGGTATAACAGTTTGGAGTATCCTTGACAATTTCCATGCCCCGTGATAAGCACCTCCTCACCAGCCAGCTTGCTCTATTTTAAAATAACTCTAATTATCTGATAGAAAGCTTTTCCCTACATGGAAGCCAAATCTGCAGGTTAAAATAGTTTAATGAACTTATCAAAAAAAGAGCCGCTGCAGGAACCCAGAAAGTGGGCAAGTAATTGGCTGCCTGGGACAGTCTGGGAAGACTTCATTGAGAGCGTGGCTCTCAAGAGTTGGAGTCTCACAGGGAAGAAGGAGGAGAAGGGTATTCCAGACAGGAACAGCCTACAAAAGTGGAGACTAGGAAAGAATGGAAGATATGTAGAGGAAAGCACAAAGTGTGTCTTAACAAGAAATTTAGGAGACTGGAGAGCAAAGTCAGGAGGGGCTAATTCAAGGCCAGGTAGGAAGGGCTATGAAGTTTGGAGTTTATGGTTTGGGTGCTCTTAATTTTCACTTGCAGGAGAATCACCTGGACAACTTGTTAAGACTGATTGCTGAGCCCCATCACCTGAGCCTCTGACTCATTAGATCTGGGGTGAGGCAGGAGGATTTGCATTTCTAAGATAGTCCCAGGTGATGTTGCTGCACACGAGGAGAATCTCTGGTTTATTAAGCCATGAGGAGTCCGCAGGGTGTTTACAGTGGATTTTTGTTTTGTTTTGTTTTCTTTTCTTTTCTTTTTAGAAGATCATTTTGGTGGCAGTTTAATTGAGGGACGGACACAGTGCTGCAGTGATCAAATGAAGGCCTGAGCCAAGATGAAGGATTTTAGATGTCCACGGTGTCAAGAAAAAGAAGAGCCAATAGATAATTGATTATCAAGATAGATATGAACTTAAAAATTATGAAAGAACAGCTCTTTCTTATTCATAAATAACCCAGCATAAATGAGCCTCTGCATTTACAAATGGGCCTAGACTAGGCTCTTGGAAGCCAAAATCATAAGCTCATGAGCAAATCAGGGAAGGGGAGTCGGGACTCTCTGGGACCTAGGATTCAGGCCTCCATTTCAGAAGGGCTGGATGCCTACCCACAGCATCACTTGGAAGCCGTGAAAAGTGCTAGAAGATTACCGAGGAGAAGGAAATGAATATATTGAGGCCTGAGGTAGCTCCATCCCCAGGTAACCATCATGACATGAGGCCTTAGCAGTCAGCTTTCATACCAGCACCAGAGACATTTCAGGTTATATTTTGAAGGAAAAGTTCTGGGGAAGCTTTTTTTTTCTGCTATGGTTTGAATGTTCATGTGTTGGAAAACTAATCCCCAAATTCCTATGTTAACAGTATTTGGAGGTTAAGGGTATTTGAGAAGGAATGAAGATTGGATGAAGCCATGAGGGTGGAGTCCCACGGATGGCCTTAATGACTTAAGAAGAAAAGGAAGAGGGACCTGAGCTTTCTCTTTCATACCATGTGACTCCCACAGCCATGTGATGCCACAGGAAGGCCCTCACCAGAGGGAGGCTGGCACCTTGCTCCTGTTTCTGAGCCTCTACCTGGTCTCAGGTATTATGTAATAGCAGCAGAAAACAGACTAAGACCCAAGCTGACATTTAAAGATCTTGGTCAAAAATGAACTTACTGCCGCTCTATTTTCTGGGCTAGAACTTTTCCTGGATATTGAGTCCTGGGAAGCTAAGAAAATAAAATGTCCTCTCTGTTAGTAAAATCCTGGGAGAAGGCAAACACCCTTTCCATTCCAGAGCTTTCAGGCATGACTCCCTCTGTCTTAAATACTCCTCCTTTGTCCTCAGTTCCCCTCATCTGATTCAAGCCTACTCTGCCTTCTGGTCTTAGTTTAAAAATTCCTTTTCTTCAGGACATCTCCTCTTGAGTTATTTGTGGTCTAGCCTCTCCTCCCGCATTTTATATTCTCATCGGACCCAGCCTTTTATTTCCTATCACATAACACAACTGAAATTATAGAGATATGGTAATTTGTGTAATTACTTTACCATTTTGCCCCAGTTAACTATAATCTCCATGTGTCTGCAGGTCATCCTGGTTTGAGTCCAAACTTTATCCCAAATGCTGAGCACAGCCCCTGGGCTATCAGTAAGCACTCAATTCATTGTACAAATTAATGAATGAATCCCCTTAATAAACTGGGATTTTGGCAGAAAGAGGATTTGCACCAAACTTCAGAGAGAATGGATTAGCAAGAAGGGCTGTGCTGCTCATTGGCTGTTCAGAAATCTATGATGAGCTGGGGGAGGCAAGAGTCTCAACAATGTGAACTCATAATGTGCTTTATTGCCCAAAGATTTGAGACTCCATTATTCCATGGGTGAACTATTGAAAGGGGACTCAAATTGAAAGAAAACAACTTTTTTTCCATATTTTATATTGATGCATTATTATTGTACATAATGGTGGGATTTGCTACATATTCTTACATGTAAACAATATAACAATATAATTTGGCCAATATCATTCCTCAGTAGTCCCCCTTTCCCTCTCTTCTTCTGTCTCCCTGTCCCTTTTCTTTACTGATTTCCTTTGATTTTCATGAGATCCCCCACACGCACCACTTTCTTTTCCTTTTGTCACTCTAGCTTCCAAGTATGAGAAAAAACATATGTCCCTTGACTTTCTGAATGTGGCTTATCTCATTTAACAGAATGTTCTCAAGTTCCATCTATTTTCCTGCAAATGACATAATTTCATTCTTCTTTATGGCTGAATAAAACTCCATTGTGTGTATATACCACATTTTCCATATCCATAGACAAAAACAAGTTCTAAATGTAGTTAAGAAAACCAAAATCCAAGGTCATGAACCAGGGTTATGCTTACACTTCAGAGACAAAGGACATCTTGCATTGATTTGGCAGTCACTCATCCATTCAGCCATTCCTTCATTTCACACACGAGGAATCACGACCCACTCTTCCTAGGTATGGATTAATGCAATGACATATTTGAAAAGATGAGGCTCAGGCCTTCTTAGAGCTTACTACCTTGAGGGTATGGCAGGAAAAAAATAAGAAAATATATAGATAAGATAATGTCAGGTAGAAGAAATGTAACAGCAAAAGACAGAGAAGGAGTAGTGAACAGTTTGGGAGGGCGACAGTGGTATTGCGTAATTATGTTTTCATGGATAAAATGCTTGCTGCTGTGAAATTCAAGGCATGAAATGTCAGTATGCCTAAGGGAAGTCAAACATATTTTCCTAGACTGTGAGCAATTAATGGTCCTAATTAAGGCCTAGGATCTTCAACCAAAAATCCAAAGCCAAGCTTTGGCAATAGAAGTGCAAACCAGGCCCAATTCATGAATGAATCACCTCTCTGTCCTTCAGCTGAGTACAATTTTTTTATCAGAAAGCTTGGACACCTGGTTCTCACCATAACAGGCAGGCGCAGTGCAGCCTCTGTCCACAGAGGGACTTTTTACCCTGTCAAACCTGTTCCATTCCAGAGGAACAAGATGCAGCCACTCTCCTGCTGTCAGGGCGGGGCCCTCTGGTCCCCCTCCAGATGCTCAAAGGCCTGGGGGAGCAGGCGGTGGGCAGGGCCACTCCTTCTGAATTCCTGTGCCTCTGGCTCCTGCTGGCAGCTGCCCAACCAGATAGACGGGGAGGTTGGCCCAACCCAGGCCTAGGATTTTGCCTGTGGCACCCCAAGGGAACTTTCTTTTAATCTCAGGTACACATCAAGAAAACTACTCAGGTGACTTTCCTTAAGACTGTAGTGAGTTGTTTGTACTCAACAACCCTGAGATTTCGTTCCCCCCAAAAAAGGTTATAAAAGCATTCCTGATTCAATTAAAGTATTCTTGGACTCAGGCTACCTTCAGAATGAGTGGCAGGAATGAGAGCTTGGAGACTGTACAAGAAGAAGGGTCAAGCTGAGTGGGCTTTGGGAAGCTTCAGAAAAGCCACTGGAACTAGGTTCAGTCCCAACCTACTAAGCCAGCTAGAGAGGCTAGGCAACCCAGTCAAAGTCACACAGCTAACACAGGGCAGAGCTGGGATGAGAATCAGATCTTCCATCATCTAGTACAGAACATTCTATTATTCCACACAGCCTTAAGAGGGCCAGTAGAAGAACATCTGCAAGAGCCCTGCAGATCTCACCTGGCATCTACTTTGCCAACCATTTCTATATTCTCAGGCACTTCTCAGAAACCTGGATTTTTCCACATGCCCTCTCCAGTCTGTGGTCATCTGACCTCCAGAGGCTGTCTCTGTGGCTGGTATGCAGTGACAAGTCAAGCAGCATGAAACCTAATCCCACCACCATATTCATCATGTGACCTAATTTCAGACTTCTATAAAATGGCATTAATGTTGATTCCAACCTCTGGGGTGATAGTGAAAGTGTGTTTAATTGAAACAGGTGGTCTGAACACCAGTGTCTGGCTGGAGGCTGCAGAAGGGTCCTGAAGGCCTCCTCAGGGTCTCCTTTGAATTATAAGGAATTTCTGAGGATCTCCAGGAAAGGCTGTAGTAGCCAGGGTCGACGGAGATCACTAGTAGGCTCAAGTGACAGTCATCTAATTGATATGGTCGTCGTTTGGCATTTTAATAACTGCTTCAGCTGGACTCACACCTCCCAGCCTGTCATCTACTCTGCCTATCTCTCAGGGATGTTGTCAGGATAGCAGACAGACACACAGGGCACTTGGCATCTAGAAAGTTCCAGAGCTTCGGCTTCCTGCCCTGAGAGAGGGAGCCTGTACCTTCAGGCTCTGAGAAGAGGAAATCCAAAGGCCAGACCTACAAATTCTACTGCTGATTGCCACCTTCACTTGAAGGGACGTGTTACTTTTTTCTTGCCTGATTCCCTCCTATGGTAGCCCAAGTCAGTTCTTCCAGCGCTTTTGATTTTTAAGTCCAGATTAAATTAAACCCTTACAAAATTACACTCTAAATCATGACACCACAGGAGGTGGGAAGCAGACGATCCTGGTTTCCATGAGTTTCCTTTGCAATATTTGCCCTCTGTCCTCTTGTATTCTGCCCCTGCTCCTGAGGGGTTGGAAGGGACTGGCCCTCTTCTGCTCCTTTCAGGTCAGTTTCACAGTGCAAAACACATGGAGGACCTGCTGGTGCTAGCTCCTGCTTAAGACTGGTTGAGCTGATTGCTACTAGATTTTTGTAATTTGCTGTCTGCCCTCAGACCCTGTTAGCCACCACAGGATAGCAGAGGTGGAAGAGATACAGTGCACACCGAGTGAAAGCCTGTGTTATGGTTTGGATGTGAGGTGTCTCCCAAAATCTCAAGTGTGAGACAATGCAAGAAGACTCAGAGGTGAAATAATTGGGTTATGAGAGTCTTAAATCAATCAGTGAATTAATCCCCTGATGGGATGAACTGAGAGGTGACTGAAGGCAGATAGGGTGTGGCTGGGGGAGGTGGGTCCCTGGGGGTGTAGCTTTAGGGTATATATTTTGTATCTGGCAAATGGAGTCTCTCTCTCTGCTTTCTGATCATCATGCAAGTTGCTTCCCTCTGCTACATTCCTCCCCCATGTTCTGCCTCACCTCAAGCTCTGAGGAAGAGAGCCAGCCTTCTGAAGACTGAGACCTCTGAAACCATGAGACCTCAAATAAACTTTTCCTGCTCTACAAATGTTCTGGTCAGATCTTTTAGTCACAGTAGTGAAAAAGCTGACTAAGACAGCCTGCTGTGTCCATCCTGAGCCACAGATGTGAGTCCTGGAACCCTGGTCCCACTGCACAACCCCTCCTTCAGCACTTGCTGTGTCAGACCCTTCTTGACAGATTGCAGCCCAACCTCCCGGAGGGATAAGACACAAGGTGATCAATGTTTCCATGGTTGTATATGAGGGAACAGTGGCTTGCTTTTAGGACAATAAGGGGCTCATCACCTCACCTAAAGGGAGATGGGACAAGGGAGGGGAAGGCTTCCTGGAGGAGATGGTGCCTACAGAGAAATAAGAGAGGGTATTCCAGACACTGCAAAGTGTACCTGAGAGCAAACATATAGGATTGAGGTGCTGGAACTCAGAGAATTCAAAAGGCAGCACACAGAGATCCAATGTGCCATTCTGGAGAGCTTGCACAGGTCCCCTGCAGAAACGTGCCATGAGGTCGTAAAGCAGGAGAACAGCTGTCAATAGATGGGCCACCCTGGGCCCAAGGATCTCATTTGTCAAGAAGGGACCTGAGCTTCCTCTGCCTGCCCTCAGGTTCTCTATACCATGTGCACTTGGCCCTGGGTTGTGGTCAGTCAGATCTAGGTCCATCTGGAGACAGAAAACAGATGTATTAGCCCCTGTGTAGATCCCAAGATTCTCTACTGTATCCCCTGGAAAATAGAAAAATTTAAAGTCACATGGAAGGGAAAAAACCTGGACAGGCATCCTGGCAGGTTGGAAGCCAGGTTTGGAGAAGGTCAGTGACTTGGGAAGTGGTGGAACTTCTTCCTTGCTCATTCCCTTCATCTGGGTTTGACACATCACTCAGCATCACCCTGGCTATTCACTGGTCCCCTTTCCCTGGTGGGAGGCCCACTTCTGTCCATGCTTTTTCTATTGCAGTTGGAAATCCGGATGCTGGGTCTCAATCTAAGAGTAACCTAGCCATCCCATATTGCTTCCTCCCCTCTTTTTTTTTTTTTTTTTTTTTTAAAGAGAGAGTGAGAGAGGAGAGAGAGAGAGAGAGAGAGAGAGAGAGAGAGAGAGAGAGAGAGAGAGAGAGAGAATTTTTTTTTTAATATTTATTTTTTAGTTCTCGGCGGACACAACATCTTTGTTGGTATGTGGTGCTGAGGATCGAACCCGGGCTGCACGCATGCCAGGCGAGCGCGCTACCGCTTGAGCCACATCCCCAGCCCCCCCTCTTATCCTGTCATGCTTCCTTCTGAACTTTTGACACAGATCCTGCTTCATGTCAGCATGAGTGTCAGGCCTGGTGAAGGCAGCATCTTCAGGGTGGGTCTTGCACCCTGCACTCATGCCACCTACTCCCCTTCTTGCCCAACAGTCATTGCAGAAAAGCTGCAACTCCTGAGGAGGGTAGGAAGACAGCAGAGGCCTGGCCTGAGGAGCACAGGACTCCTTGCTGCCCTCTGCGTTTCTTTGCACTGGGATGCAGCTGACAACGGAGGTAGGGGCTCATGCCAAGCTGTAGCAGGCCCACAGCAAAGTTGACTTTCTTCCCTCCCCATCCAGCATTCTAAAGGAGCAGAATGAGAATAATCTCTGAATTTTCATCAAATGCCGCTCTCATCAGGCCACACCCACTCTCTACAGTCCAAGATATGTTGTTGGGTATTTAGGACCATTGACAGTGTAGCCACAGCCTGTGTTCTAGCCTTTTCTCTCTCATGCTAACACTGAGCCCAACTCCCCTGACTTTTTCCCTTTTTCTCATACCTTGCTTGCACTTCCCCACCTCCAAAGCTTGGCAGGGTCCACCCTGTGCCTCCATGGGTCATTTTCTGACCCAGCATTCATCCTGCACAACAGCCTCTCACCACCTGGCTCAAAAGTAATGCCAGAAAAAGAGATAGTGCACTTATGGAATCCTGACTCTTGGATTTACAGCTTTCTCCTTTGACAGATGAGGAGGCCAGGCTCCAAGAGAGGCAGTGATTCCTTGATAAACAGTGGATAAACAAGAGAGCTGGCACTCAGACCTTGCCCCAACTTCAGAGCTCACATCTCAAATAGCTGCCATGAGGAATTTTCTTCTTTTATTCCTGAGGAGGGAGAGAATTCTAGATTACAGTAATTAGTACTTCTTGGAGTGTTTGACCCCCACATTTTCTGAAGGGAAAACCTCCTAGAGCTTACTTGGGCTATAATCAGAAGCCGGATCCATTCCTCTTCTCAAGACCAGCTATGTCATTTTGTTAGGTAGAAATTCAGAACCCCAAGATGGCGGAGGCTGGGTATAAGAAGGAAGCCACTGGAGGATAAGACAGGAAGACAAGTCATGTCGTGTTTATGATGAGCCCCAGTACCATGACAACTTCCACCACGGAGGACTCACCACCATGACAACTTTGGCCACAGGTTTTGTTATTTTAAAATGACCAATGGGGTTAATTGGATAGTATTTTAATTAGGTCTTTTAAAGTAACCAATGGGGGAAATTGGATACTCTTCTAATCAAGTATCATAAGGTAACTAATGGGGTCAAGTGGCACAAGGTCTTCAATCATGTAGAGATTAGGGAAGAGAATACCTCACCGTTCAGCACAGAAGACGCCAATTTCCAGACATCAGGGCCACGAGCTTCTCCCTCTCGCCCGCCCACTCCACTCTACCTTACAGAGTGCTACTTCCACCTTCACCTTCAATAAATCTGTACTTTGTCTGATACTTGTATTTGTGTTACTCAATTCTTTGTTCAGGAGACCAAGGACCTGGACCCCAACTGGGCACCCTGATGATAACCATTTGGGGGGGCCCAGTGTAAAATGCAAACATGGGGTTCCTGTTCATAAAGGATTAAGAATTTCAAAATTACAACAGCAAAATATTAAATGCCAAATACAGGTCCTTCTGCACTCCGTGCCTCATGTGGCCACTAGTCCTAGCAAGTTTCTTTCATATAACAGCTGCAAAAGGACAGACATTTCTAATTTTCCCTTTCTTTTCATTTCTTTTTGTTTCTTTCCTTTTGTTATTTCTTCCGTCATGGAGCTGGGGAATAGAACCCAGGGCCTGTGCATTCTAGGCAAGCACTTTACCACTGAGCTGCCTGTCAGCCCTCATTTTTCTTTTAATATAGTGATTTATCCTAAATGCTCCTTGAATTGCCAATATTCATTAACCAGTCTGTAATCAATGACCCAGTGTTCTTTTATCTTTGTCAATGTTAATGTTTTATGTTGAATCAGCAAAAGCAGGAAAATCTTTTTTCTAATGTGAATGTATAATTCACTCCTTTTTTCTATTGCGTTATATCATAATCCATGCTAGAAGTCATTACTTGTATTGAAAATGCATCATTTCCATTGAAAAAGTATCTGTTCTTTTTAATGAATTAATACTACTCGTGTGACCTGAGATACTTTTTTGTTACAATTTGTTTCTAGATATCAGGAAAATTTCAATCTTACTTCACAGAAATTTTAAATCCACAGAACCATGTGAATACACAGCCAGGGGGATTCCCAGGGTTTGGGGAGGGCCAGAGCCCGAGGTTGAGGTTTTATTAGCGTTGTGGTTGAGGTTGGAGGCTGGGACTCTGAACTACTAAACCAACAGATCCTTCCAGCTGCACACACCCCCTCCCCACAGCCAGCAACATCCACTCTTCAGACCCACACTTTCAGCCTACAGCAGAGTGCTGAGAGGAGAGGATGGAGTGATGCACATTTTCTGCAATTGTATGTTGAGAAAGACAGAAACAATTTCCTTGAGCCAAAATGAAGTTGGGCTGGATTATGGCCTACTCTATACATTTGATCTATCAAATCAGGCAAGATTTTCCTCTCATTTAGAGGGCAAGGTTTATGCATTTGTCTTTTCAGAAGTTTAGTCTTTAAAGGTTTGGGTTTTTGTTATCAATTCTACACAGAACCTCTGAGTTCCTTTGGGGTCAGGGAGTTGTTAGAGGTGGGCAGGGGAATCCCACGTGAAGTCCCACAGCATGGCCTTTGGTCAATATGGCTTCCTGAGCAAGATGAAGCATTGCTGCCTGTGGGCCTTTGAGCCAGCAGAGGAGCCCAGACCCTAACTCCATCCCGTAGGAACCTGGTAGCCTTGCGCACACTTACTGCTCAGTTCTTTCCTTTCCTCTTCTGTAAACGGAAGGGAAATACCTAACAGCACAGGGTGTTTTTTAAGAATGAAGTGAACTCTTGCTGTGAAATGCTTGGTAGGTGGCCTAGTGCTTCCCAAGTGCCACTACAGAATCATTCATGTGTTTGTTAAGGGTTTCATCCAGAAAATCAGGGCAAAGTTTGTCCCTGTGCCAGGGCCTCCTCCCCTTGCCTTCCCGCAGAGCTTCACTGAGAGATGCCTACTCTGCTCCTCTGGCCTGGCAGGACAGCCTCCTGTCTTCTTGTTTCTTATCTCTTGTTCCCCATCAATGAGGGTGTTATGGTTTGGATGTGAGGTGTCCCCCAAAAGCTCACATGTGAAACAATGCAAGAAGGCTGAGAGGAGAAATGATTGGATTGTGAGAATCTTGACCCAATCAGTGAATTAATCACCTGATAGGGATAAACTGAGTGGTAACTGAGGTGATGGGGTGTGGCTGGAGGAGGTAGGAATTGGGGGTGTGGCTTGGGGTATATATTTGTATCTGGCAAGTGGAGACCTCTCTCTCTCTCTCTCTCTCTCTCTCTCTCTCTCTCTCTCTCTGCTTCTGATCACCATGTGAGCTGCTTCTCTCCACCACACTCTTCCACCATGATGTTCTACCTCACTTTGAGTCCCAAGGAATGGAGCCTGCTATCTGTGGATTGAGACTTCTGAAATCCTGAGCCTCCAAATAAACTTTTCCTCCTCTACAGTTGTTCTGGTCAGATCCTTTAGTCACAGCAGCAAGAAAAGCTGACCAGGGTCCTGCTGCTGGCTGTTTTAATACTACAGAGCAATAGTAACAAAAACAGCATGGTACTGGTACCAAAACAGGCGGGTGGACCAATGGTACAGAATAGAGGACACAGTAACTAATCCACAAAACTACAACTATCTTATTTTTGATAAAGGGGCTAAAAGCATGCAATGGAGGAAGGATAGCATCTTCAACAAATGGTGCTGGGAAAACTGGAAATCCATTTGCACCAAAATGAATCTGAATCCCTATCTCTCGCCGTGCACAAAAGTTAACTCAAAATGGATCAAGGAGCTTGATATTAAATCAGAGACACGGCATCTGATAGAAGAAAAAGTTGGTTATGATCTACACGCTGTGGGATCGGGCTCCAAATTCCTCAATAGGACACCCATAGCGCTAGAGTTAACAAATAGAATCAACAAATGGGACTTACTCAAACTAAAAAGTTTTTTCTCAGCAAAAGAAACAATAAGAGAGATAAATAGGGAGCCTACATCCTGGGAACAAATCTTTACTCCACACACTTCAGATAGAGCCCTAATAACCAGAATATACAAAGAACTCAAAAAATTAGACAATAAGATAACAAATAACCCAATCAATAAATGGGCCAAGGACCTGAACAGACACTTCTCAGAGGAGGACATACAATCAATCAACAAGTACATGAAAAAATGCTCACCATCGCTAGCAGTCAGAGAAATGCAAATCAAAACTACCCTAAGATACCATCTCACTCCAGTAAGACTGGCAGCCATTAGGAAGTCAAACAACAATAAGTGCTGGAGAGGATGCGGGGAAAAGGGCACTCTTGTTCATTGCTGGTGGGACTGCAAATTGGTGCAGCCAATTTGGAAAGCAGTATGGAGATTTCTCGGAAAGCTGGGAATGGAACCACCATTTGACCCAGCTATTCCCCTTCTCGGTCTATTCCCTAAAGCCCTAACAAGAGCATGCTACAGGGACACTGCTACATCGATGTTCATAGCAGCTCAATTCACGATAGCAAGACTGTGGAACCAGCCTAGATGCCCTTCAATAGATGAATGGATAAAAAAAATGTGGCATTTATACACTATGGAGTATTACTCTGCATTAAAAAATGACAAAATTATAGAATTTGGAGGGAAATGGATGGCATTAGAGCAGATTATGCTAAGTGAAGCTAGTCAATCTTTAAAAAACAAATACCAAATGACTCCTTTGATATAAGGGGTGTAAACAAGGACAGGGTAGGGACGAAGAGCTTGAGAAGAATATTTACAGTAAACAGGGATGAGAGGTGGGAGGGAAAGGGAGTGAGAAGGGAAATTGCATGGAAATGGAAGGCGATCCTCAGGGTTATACAAAATGTCATATAAGAGGTAAGGAGGGGTAAGTCAAGAGAATACAAATGGAAGACATGATTTACAGTAGAAGGGGTAGAGAGAGAAAAGGGGAGGGGAGGGGAGGGGAGGGGAGGGGGGATAGTAGACAATAGGACAGACAGCAGAATACATCAGACACTAGAAAGGCAATATGTCAATCAATGGAAGGGTAACTGATGTGATACAGCAATTTGTATACGGGGTAAAAGCGGGAGTTCATAATCCACTTGAATCAAACCGTGTAATATGATGTATTAAGAACTATGTAATGTTATGAACGACCAATTAAAAAAAAAAAAAAAAAAAAAAAAAAAAAAAAAAGAAAAGCTGACCAAAACAGAGGGCTTCCTGCCCGTGACTCAGCCCCAGCTCCTTCCTGGCTGAGTGAATGAAGCAGCTTTACCTGCCACAAAGGGCCAACTAGCAAACCCCTACTGACTATTCCACCCTAGCCCTGGCTACACTTCCCAGGCCATCCATGACTGGCAGGAGTCTGCTGTAAAACTTGGCCCAAGATAGGCAAACATTCACCACCAGAAGGACAGGTCCCGTTGCTTCATCCCAGAAGTCTCCCAGCTTTTATCTTCCAGTCTTGGGCCTGGCCAGTACCCTGTGCCTCCTCAAACTCGGGGCTCAGCTTCTTTAAAACCTGTCCCCTATTATTAGGTATGGTGTATTTCTGAAATTGTGCACCAAAATCCGATGTTCAAAAGCACAGTCATTGACTTAAATGGCATAGGGATATATTTTCCCAGGGATAGAAAAGAAATTGTAAAATTGTATTCATACCAATATTTATACATGATTGTTGTAATTACTACCCATATATTGAATATATTTGTTTATTTCTGCTACAATTCCACATTCATTCATTCAACAGATGTTTAATGAGCACTTCCTAGACCCAAGGCACCATTCTAAGTGTCTGGGATCCATTTATCATGTAGTCTACATTCTAGTAATGGAGGGGGATGGGCAATAAAAAGTTCATTCCATGAATGAGTAGGATCTGCTAGATCATGATAAGCACCATGAGAAGGGGGGTATAGGGGAGAGAGAGAGAGGAAAAAAAAAAAAAAAAAGCAAGTACAGCGAATCCTAAATGTGGATGGAGGGTGGAGTACAGATTGCAATTTTTATCAGGAAATCCCTCACTGGTAATGCTGAGTTTTGAGCAATGACTTGGAAAGGAGGTGAGGGAGTAAGCCATGTGGAAATCCAGGGGAAGAGCATTCTGGGTAGAGGGCCGGAGGCAGGAGGCAGGAACGTGTCTGGCATACATTGGAACAGTCAATCATCTTAATTCTGGTGAGCATCTGAATGTGGCTTCATGAATCTTCTTTGGGCGTGCCTAATAACTCCTATCTTTTTCTCATTTATATTATGCTAATACAATCTGTGCTTTCTACTCTAGTTTCCTACTCATTTTTATAAAGCAATAAGGCCAAAATTAGATGAAATGTGCAAAACAACTCTACATACTCTGTGCTGGAGGTGGAAGGTGACCACTGAGGCTGAAGCATGGGCTGGCACGCTGCGCCCCCACGTGGAAGCTTGCAATGTTTGGCCCCTGAGGCATGGGTGTTCCAATCTGGCACTTGGAAGGAAGTCCAGGGATATCTGCCTTCAATGTCCAAACGTGCATTCTGTGCAAATGGGAAACTTATGAAGTCAGGGACTTCTTGGTGCCTTAGAGAAGAGCTTGAAGGCAGAGGGGGCAGGGTGGGTGCAGACCTGATGGGAATGTGGACCACGCCTGCTTGCTTTCCTCTCTGAGCCAGAGAGGGCTTCCCTGCCTTTGAACAAGAGAGCAGACAGCTCACTCACTCAGGCAGCTGAGCGTAGGGGTGGGGAAGTGGGGGTTCTGCGGAGGGCGAGGTGTCAGGGAGGGTGTGAGCAGATGGCCCACAACACGAATGTGATTTTGTACGCCCTCGGCCAAGTTCCTCCTGGACACTGGGTGTGCATGTCCTTTTCTGTACTACCATGTTGAACAGGGACATCTTGAAGCACCCATGCTGCAAGTTCCCAGAGGCTTAAGGACAGGCTGTGGGACATGTGGGCGTCTGGACTGGCGAGCCTGGGAATTGGGGAGGGGGTGTCTGTGCAAGGAAGCCGGCCCACCCCAGTCATAAATGCCATACCCTTAAGGACACGCAGGAGTATTTTATTGTTTCATTGAAAACTGAGCCCCCCGTGCAGCTGTTCTGCCCATGAATTCCAGGGGGCAGGGACATGGCGAGCCGGGAAGGAAGGGAAGCCAGAGGGAAGTGGGGAGAGGGCCTGCTTGTCAAGTCTGTGAGATCTTGTTACCTGGGTTTTGGGGAAATTGGATGCGGTTCCAGGGTTCACATCTTTCTTGCCCCACACACCAGGGCGCTGGCTCCTCTAAAGGCTATGGAGACACAAGGGCCTGCGTGTTTATTCCCCTGACAGCCGTGCAAATGGTTTCTGAGCCAACTTTGACAGTCTGTTTTCCAATAGGAAGAAATGTTTTAAGAAACTCTTTGTTTGGAGAGCAAAACCTGCAATGTGTTAGAGGTGACAAGTTAGGTCCTGCTGCAGGTGTACAGGGCTCTGCCTCACACCAGCTGGTCTGTCTGCCTTGAATGCTCTTTCTTTCAGGTGGCCACTTCGCAGGTCACCTCCTCAGGGCACCTTTCTTGACCAGCCAGGTTAGAATGGTCAGCCCACCACTGCATGGCTGGCTTCTGTCTTGCTTCACCCTCTCCTGGCCGTTCTCTTGCCCTGATATCTTGCGCCTTTTGATTGGTCATGAGCATTCAAGCTCCTTGAGAGCAAGGATTGTGTCCATTCTTTTTGTTTTACATCTACCAGCACCTAGAAGATCACCCAGCCTATAGCAAGCATTCCACAAATAGATGTTATGTTGAATTAAAAAAATGGCGTTAAAGTCCAGGCTTAGGCATTTTCTTTGACGAAGAGATGGAGAAAATATACAGTGGTGGAATAGAAGGGAGGTTGAGGACAGAAATCTAAATCAGCAAAGAAAAATAATGCCAATATTTTTTTTTTCCTACAAGGATAACCTGATCATAGTCAAAAGCCTTGAAACCAAACCCCACTATGGTTGCTGCCAGGCAGCTTGGAGACCCTTTAATGGTCTGACCTCTGACCTCAGTGTTTGATTCCTTTGTAAATTACATCTCTACCTCATGCAGTTCTGAAATCCCATTCTCATTTCTAAAATGTTTCTTTTTTATAACCTAGTAATTTTGACATTATGCTTTGTTTTTGGAAAGGGTTGTCATTCTGCTTTTTGAAAGTGAAAAAGAAAACTATTCCCAAGTCTTCACATATCTAGATTTTCCTGGAACCAAGAGAAACTGTTTGACCTTGAATGAGTCATTTCTCTTCTCTGGGTTTCTGTTTTCTGCAAAGGGCAGAGATGGTGTTGAGTGATGTCCAGACCCATGTCAGCTGGAGAAAACTGGGAGCTTCTGATGCCTACACCCGGGTGGCATCCACAAAGGGGCTGATCCTCTGATGAGAAGCCCTAGAGTGGAGAATTCCTGGGGATTGCCGGAAGTAGAAAGCCTCTTTCCTGGTGCCCATGCCCCTGTCTGCTTACACCCTGGGGCTGTCCTTCCCCTGGAGTATGTCACTACCATCTACCATGCATCATGAGGACCCTGTGTGACAGAAGACAAAAAGCCAAGTTGTCTTCCAGAGTAAATGGAATGCAAATATGGCCCCAGTTCTCTACCCCACCCCGTGACCGAGTCCCTTGCAATATGAGTTCACACTTCTCCCATCACGAAGTAGAACCTATTCCCCCCCCCTCTTCAACTTGGACTGGTTTTGTGGCTTCTTTGATTAAAAGAATGTACTCAAAGTATCATTGTGTAAGTTTTAGGCCCAAGTTTCAAGAGGCCCTACTCAACCCTTCTATTTCTCTTGGACCCCTCTAACTAGCCTGTGGGGGGATGAGACACATGGAACAATGCCAGCTGGCCCAGCCGTGGCCATTCTAGAGTAGTCAACAGCCATCAGGCAACCAAGAATCAGACATATGTGAGTGAGTCCCAGCCAAGAGCAGAAGAGCCACCTAGACCAATGAAGCCTGGTTCAGGATTGTCCACTTTTTTTGCTTCACATCAGCAGAATGGTGCAGCTGACCATGCTGTCTTGTGTATAATGATAGCAGTTGGCCCTGGTGGGAAGTGGCGGAATCTTTAGGAGGTGGAGACCAGTGGGAGGAAGTTAGGTCATTGGGGTCACATCCTTAAAGGGGGAGGGAGACCCCTGCTGCTTCCCATCAATCTTTGCTTCCCAGCCACCACTAGGTGGACAAGCCTCCTCTACCATGCCCTCAGCTCTAATGGGCTGCCTCCCCCCAGGCCCAAAGCAGCAAGGCCAAGTGAGCAGGGACCCACACTCCTGAGGCCATGAGCCAGAATAAATCTTTCCTCTTAAATCCATTGTCACAGTAATGGGAAACTGACTGGCACACCTCCGTTCACCTGGCATTAGAGCATGTCTTCCCCACTGTGCCTCCTGTAGCTTTGCCCTCACAGTATGGACAGTGCTACCCAGCGCTCACCAGCACTCCCAACACCACCCCAGGGCAACCCATCAATACCTCCCACCTCTGCTTTTGCAAAATTTCATGACTAGTTTTTCTTCTCCCATTCTTCCTTTTCCCCTACCTTCTATCCTAATCAGTAGGCAGCAAGATCCTGTTCAAACACACATCAGATGATGTTAATCATCAATTCAACAAACCTCCAATGGCTTCTCATCACATTTAAAATAAAATGCAAATTTTTCATCAGCGCCTGCCAGGCTCCAGATGACCTGGCCTGCTGAGTCACCTCTCTAACCCACCTCTAGTCACAGTGACAGCATCGCTTCACCTTGAATCCAGCAAACATTTCTAACACAGGTCATTTACACTTGCTCTGCATTCCCTCATTTATTTCTTAAAATACAACTTCCCTAAGTTCAGCCCCATGTATAAAGGCATACAAGTAATTGTCTGCATGATGTGATTTTGTTTTTCAGGGTATAGAAGGTAAAATTATATCATGTAGGCATACCCTCTGCCTGTGACCTTCCAGACCCAGATTGTCTTGTGGATCATTATTTCATGACATTCAATTCTCTGCTCAAATTCCAACTCTATAAAGAACTTCTTTGTCCTCCACAGCTAAAATAGCCACGATTACTATTTCCCTATCCTTCCCTCCCTTGACATCCTTTCCTCTCTCTCTTTACCCTGCTCTACTTTTCTTCACAGTGCTTCCAACCGCCTTATATTATACTGTGCATTTGTTTATCTTCTTTGTTGCTGGTTATGAGCTGCCTGAGTGCAGAGGTCTTGGCTGTCTTATGTGCTACCATATACTTTGAATAGTACTCTTCTCTGAGCATCTGAATAATTAATAGTTGTGGAATGAATACCTAAACATTCACATTAATAGTCCTAACATTTTAAAATATCTCATTTTGTCAAATAATCATTAAGTGAATGGGCAAATCCATAGCACAGCTCAAACAACATTAATCTTAGAAGTCAGAAAAATGTAAATTAAATTCCATTGCAACCCTAATAATCATAACACGATTTGACTTTGGACAATTCACTTTTCTCTGAGCATTTGTTTTTCTTCTTTAAATTGGGCAAAATCATCTCTTCCCCATCCCAACCTAAGAGGTGGGTACAAGAGTTACTTTCCATTTTGCCAATGAAGTCTAGGAAAGGTAAGCCAGTCTTTGCTGTCTTGTAGAGAGGGTAAATTCTGCTCAGAAATTGCAACTAAAGAAAGTCATTCTGTTGATGACCTTTGAAGCAAGACTCCTGCACTTGGTGTTTTTTAGCTCCTGCAGCAGGGGAGGAGAACCCCATTCCAGGCTCCTCCTCTGCTCAGGCTGTCCTCCCCCCACACCCCCACCCCCGCAGGCAGGGTGGGACTTCTCCATATCTGTGAACAAGCTCCTAGTGTGTGGGTCTCTGGCTCCCTAGGAGCACTTCCAGCCTCAGGAGCCCCAAGGCCTGCACTCTCCAGCGCCTTCTGTCAGGCACAAGTAAACAGTGGTTAATGTCTTCCTGGACTTATTGCTGGAGGTCATCACAAACGGGATCTTGCAATTGGCACAGGCTGGGGTGCAGACACTCAGTCCTCCAGGCTGACAGCTGCATGGAGTCGTTTTCAATTAGAGGATGACTTGGAAAAGAAAAAAGAAAAAATCCAGCATCAAAACCTCTCCAGAAGTCTGCCTGCCCGAGGCCTGGGGACTCCCAGGTGGAGCCAGGGCTCTGTCACTCTTCTGCTTGTAAGGAAAGCAGCCAGCAGTGTGCCTGGCCTGGGAGAGAGCTTGTGGAATCAGGCCTGACTCAGGCTCCATTTCTGGACTGGAGAGGATGGACAGGTGCCTCAGGGAATTGCCTGAGCCCTGGACAGCCATGATTTAGGCAAGTCCTGCTTTCATGAAGGAGGCCATAACACAGAGGCAAGCACTTTAGACCCTGAGAAGTGGGTTTAAAACCTTGCCTCCTTACGTGTCAACTGTGAGACCTTGGGTAAGTGCATTCACATTTTTGTATGGACAGGAATCAAAGGCACAGTCAAATTAGGCAAGTTGAGAAGAACATGAAGGTACTCTCATGCCCCGCTATCCATGAGAGATACGTTCCAAGACCTCCAGTAGACACCTGAAGCCATGCATACTACCCAATCCCATATAGACCAGGATTTTTTCCTATACATGCCCACCTAGGATAAAGTTTAATTTACAAATTACGTTCAGTAAGAGATTGACAACAATAATAATTAAATAGAATAATTATAACAATACACTGTAATGAAAGCTGTTTCTGGAATTTTCCATTTAATATTTTTGGACCAAGATGGACCACAGGAAACTGAGCCCACAGAAAGCAAATAATGGGTAAGTGGGCAAGACTGCATTCTTTACAAAGGCATGGCTCTGAGGCTGTGCAGTGCCCTGGGACAAGGACCAGCAAGATCCCATTACTCAGGGTGAGACAAATGAGCCACTTGCTCTGTATGCAAAACTTAAGGGAAGCCCAAAAACTCAGCAATCAGATTAATAATGTTTAAGGTATTTTTTTTTCAAATTGAAATTTATGTAAAAAAAATCCATGCTGGACAATATATCAAAATCTTAATAAAAAAATAGCCTCTGCCATGCCATGCCAAGCATATGGGAACCTGATGCAAAAGGGAAAATATGTTTATGTATTTGTGCATGTTTAATGGTTAATTTTCCCCCACAACATTAGAAGAGTTTTAAAAGCATTGAAAAGTAAGTGTATAAAACTCACAACACTATTTTAAATTTAAATATTCTATTTATATCAAAACAAGAATGTATTATAATTTACTTTCCTGGCTTAAAATGGAAGCAAACTCATTAGTACTATTTTCAGGATCCACGTATTTACTTAAGTCATATTCAGTTGAAAGAATTGCTATGTTTGACAATTTCTCTTGACTAAGTGACTATCTTAAATAATTGCTAATCAGCTTTAGTTTACCAAAATTCTTTAGCAGGGCAATATTATAACTGGTATTAAAAAAAGAATTCCCAAGGCCACTTCCAAATTTGTATAACCTTACATGAAGTAAAATTCATGAATTTATTTTAGAAGATCCAAACCCAATACTGATTTTACATTATAAATTATTGATTCTCCATTTCAGTCAAAGCTATTTCAAATAGAATTTCAACAGGAGTTACAGCATTACACTATCTAAAGAGCCACATTAGTGACTGCTTTTTGTATATCAGGTGTATTTGTGGAAACTTTTCTACAGTGTTCTTATTTTTCTATAGTTAGAAATTTGAGCAACTTTGTTATCTCTATTTCAAACGTGAAATGGAGACATTTAAAATCTTAATTATCATTTGATATATACGAGTCATATAATTAAAATTCTTTGCTGTGATTCATATATTTCCAGTTACTTTTTCTTTCACTGATTTCCAAAATAAGAAAGCATATTTATAGCTCTTGCTAAAGTTTATATTCATCAAACATATTTTCAATGTTATTTCCCCTCTTTTATTATAACTTATAATTCTCACTTGAAAAAGTTAAGGAAAGCAGTACATTTTCAAAGTATAGTTGATGAATTTGCTTCCATTAAAGAGAGGAAAATGAAATTATAATACATTAATATTTGATAAAATGAAATATTTAAATAAAGTGATATTTACAATGTTTTTTCTTTTTCTTTTTCTTTTCTTTTCTTTTTTTCTTTTTTTTTTTTTTTTGAGAAGGAAGATCATTTTGGTTCAGTTTCAGAGGTTCCAGTAGACGCCTAAAGCCATGCATAGTACCCAATCCAGTCCATTGTTATCTGAAGAAACATCATTGCAGAGGGCATGGTGGATGAAAGCTGCTCAGTTCATGGCAGCTGGGAAGCAGAAAGAGAGAAAGAGATTGAGAGGAAGGAGCCAGGGACAAGATATAGTCTCCAAGGACCAGGCCCAGTGGTATATACCTCTCATCCCAGTGACTCGGGAGGCCGAGGCAGGATACAATATTTTTTTCAGATAATACTCTGAAAAAAAAAAAATAACATCATAAAAACATTCACTGCAGGAACACTCAATTTTCTTGTTTCCTTCACTGCAGTATGGACCTGTAGGACATTGCTACTGCTACCCCTTGGTTTAAAGAGGTGAGGAGGAGGTGCTTCCTAGAACTTGTAGAGAGGAAGGGAGGGAGCTGTTTGACAGGAGCTGGGACCTCTGCAGGAAGAAGGGGAGCAGGGTCTATCTCAATATCCACCACCCTTCCTCACATATCTTCTTGCAGTTCTGCTTGAGCTGGACCTACCTTCATGCCTGAAAAGTGTGAGAGCCCAGCCCATTGCCCAGGCCTAAGTGGATCAGCCAGAGCAAGAAGAAAGGGATAGAAAAATAGATGTGGGGAGCAAATGGAAGCCCTACAGGACATTCTCGGTCTCAGTGTATTTACTAAAAATTGGAAGACAGTAACCACCTTGCAAAGTCTTTATATGGGGGAAATGGGGTAATGTATATGCCCATTGACTGAAATTGTCATTTCCCAAAATAGAATCAATATTACAGCTGAAATGGAAGGAATTAACCCTGCTGGTGGCAAAGGAAGATTGAGGTACTTCTGATTAGGGAGGAGGTCTGGATAGAACAGGGCCTTGAGGTCAGTGGAACCACTAGGGCAGGACTGACCCCCAGAAGGAGTCTTTGCCTTCAGAGAGACAGAGTGGTGGGATGGAAGGTAAATGAATTCCTTGACCCTTCAGTTTCCTCATCTGAAGGGAGAATCTGATAGTAATAGAACAATGCCTATCATGTAGGATTTTGAAGGCTAAGAGTGATAATACATGTGAAAGTATTTTGTAAACTATGAAACATGTTAATTTTGTATTTGGGGTGGGAAGGATGGTGCTTGTTTCATCCTCAAAACAGAAAACCACATAAAAGCTATGGGGACATATTGTCTTCTTTACTATGAAATCAGATGCAGAAAATATTTTCCTTACGTTAGGATGCCATGTGGATCATCCTTGTTTGACAAAATGTTAACTGTGCAGAAGTAAGAAATTAAGTGATTCTAATACCAACTCTATCCCTTTCCACTGAGATATTGTATTTTTTCTTTCAACTTCTCTGGATTCAAAATATTGACTGTGATATTCAACAGAGTACTTTCTGCCTTGGAGAAGATGAAAAGAATCATCTTGGTAATTCAAGATTTTGTCAGCCCAAGTGGCCTGCCCCAAGAGGAACATATATTTAATGGCAGAGTTCAGAAATACAGAAGAATGCAGACACATCTTAAAAAATTCAAGAATTGGAATGGCACATGGAATTATTTTCCAGGGCCTGTTCTCCTGGAAGCAAAACTAGTTGGAAAGATCCCATACTTGGAACCCACTGGCAGAGCCCAGAAGGCCCCCTGGGTAGAATCAGAAGGAACTAGAAACTACATGGCCACCCACAATTCACAGATGAAAGATGGCACTCACAGCTGCTAGGTGACCTCAGGTCCTAGCACTGGTGGCCACAGGAAAATCTGCGTGCAGGAATGGGTCTGTGCAACAGAGATGGAATTGTAGAGAGCAAGGGGATCATTCTGTGGGACTACCCAGTCCCTCTGGACTTGGTTCTTACCCTGAGCAAGCCCCTCATCCCTTGGCCTCCATAACTCATCTGGATGATAAGAGGATTGGGCAAGGGCAGGGGTACTCTAATGCTCAAGAGAATAACCTAGGAGTTTCTGAAATTCAGTTTCCCAGGCTTCTTATCCTGGAGGTTCAAAGTCAGTGGACTTGAGTATACCCCAGGAATCTGTATTGTTATAAGCACCTGTGATGATTTTTGAGGACACAGCCATACTGGGGCCCCAGAGCCTACGGGGGTCTCTTGGGTCCTACCAGCACTAAAACTGCACCCATGGGTGAGAACTTCAGGAGAAACAGGAGATAGGAGCACAAATTAAATGGAAGGGTAGGAAGGAGACAGAGTTTCTTTGGCATAAGGATAGTGCAACTGTGGTAGGTGCAAAGACTAAAGTCATTTGTTTTTTTGTTTATTTAAATCTTATCTTTTTAGCTTCTTCTTTGAATCTGGGTTGGTTTGTATTGCTAATATCTTGTTAGATTATCACACTATCTTGACTGTTCCCATGCTTCAGGTATCATAATTTGTCACCTAACCCCAATAAAATCCAATCATAATTGATCTAAAAATTGAGTTTTCAGTAAGATCAGTTCTTGAAATATTGTGTGCACCCTTGGGTCTGCCAAAAATTCCACTGTGGCCTGAAACCAACCTGTATGAATTTCTTCAATTGGCTGTTTCATAAGCCAGCAGGTATCCCCCGGGGATGTGTCTTTACATGAATAGTGGTCCATTGGCCAAATGGAGACTACAAGAACTTGTATGGAATTGGGCAGGAAGTGACAGAACAGATCGAGGGAATGCAGAGATCCACAGGATGGTCTGGGTCTTGGCGTGGCCCCACTGCGTAGATTGTGATGGGATGCTGCAGAAACTTTATACATAAGGCATCAGGATGCTTTATACATATGGCACACATTAGTTAGGCTCTATCCTGGAGACAGGGTGGAAGAAAGGACCTTCATGCACCAGACAGTGCTCAGTGCCACTGCCCTGGCCACTATTGGGTCTATCCCTTGGCATAAAGACTGGGGCAGCTCATGTACTGAGGAAGAGTCTACCACAACCTGCACAGCTGAACCCAAGAAACCAGAGGGGCAATGAGGGATTAAAGAAAATGCACACACACACACACACACAGATATTGATAGAAATCTAGGATTAGGTAGAACACTGCATCCTGATGGAGAGACAGTGGCAGAGTTGGCCCAGCAAGTTTATTATATAGGGTCTCATAATCAGCAAGATAAAGGCTATTGAGGCATTGTTGTTTATGCACTAGAAAGTTACAGGGCTAGAAACATTATTATAGTTATTTCACTGTTGCAATGCTAAGAGCATCCTGTGGCATCCAGGAAGTCCATTGTTCAAAGTTTCTCTAAGCAGGCAGGCTTGGAGGTTATAGCCTGGGTGGAACATTTTGGTTATCTCACTATGCTCAGAATCCTCTATCCACCCAGAGCTGTCATTAGAGATCTAAGCCAAGATTGACCTGACACAGCGTCCATGCTTTTCACAGAGCTTTTTGTGGTCAGGGTATCACCATAGCAAACTGGGCTATCCTGACCCATATACTTTTTGGACAGGAAGTTCCCAGAGTTTGCAGGTGCACCACCGCCATGAGACAATCCAGGGCTCTGATCCAGATCACCGTACTCCACAGGAGTCCACTTTGAGGAGCTCCCTTCAAGCAGTCCTACCTTATGCTATCTACTGTACTATGCTCCTTTAGTCTTCAAAACAACACTCCGAGGTAACATGATCCCATTTTATGGGTGAAGAATCTGAAGTTAGAGAGGTCCAAAGACAAGCTAGAGTGGCAAAGCTGGTGTTTGAATTCAAGTCTATGTGACTACAAAGATGGTGCTCTTTGTCATGAGGCTAATAAGAGCCAGGAGAGGGAGGTTGGCCAGAAACCATTCCCTAGTATGTGCCCCAAGACTGGAGCTGGTGGTGGGAAGGGAGGCACATGGATCTTCATGGGTTTCTTGAGCTTTCCAGACCTTGGGCAGTGCTGGATACACTGAAGACTGGATAGTGGTGGGGTGTGGGGAGAGGGTGATGCTGGATCCTATTCTCTCTCCAGCAAGATACACTTGGTATCTCAGGCTTTTAGGTAGGCCTGGGAGAGCTAGAGGAAGTCAGGACCGTGGTGACAAGAACAGCATGGTAGATATGTCCAACCTCACCAGTCTTCAGATAGAGAGACTGGTGAGGTTGGACATGAGGTTGGCAGGTCCAGGACCTGCCCCCAACTCCACCCAGCATCAGTCAACATTAACCCAATGTCTGCAGGGAAATTTTACAGTAAAGACAAGTGCAGTCTGGTAAGAAGCGAGGAGTAAGGAGCCTGCTGGAAAAGAATGATCATTTTTCCGGGATAATGATGTTGGCGAGAGTTGATCAAAGTTTGAAAGGTGGAGAAGGACATACCTGGCAAAGAAACCGAGGACACACAGTCGGGTTGGGGCAAGAATGGTGTGTGGGATGGCTCAGGGATGGAGGCAAGTGAGAGGCCTGTGCTGGATTTGAGCCAAGCCAGGTTCAGATCCCAGGCTGTCACTCAGTGAGCTGAGGGACCATGAGTCCCTCCATGATTTATCCAAGTCTCTGTTCCTTTACCTGGAAAACTGGAAGGAAAGACCCAAACTTCTTTGGGTTGTTGTTTTGAGAAACTTAAGATCACACACGTCAAGTATCCAGCCTAGTGCTTGCCATGAGCTAGGGCTCCAAAACAGAACTGTTATTAGAGAGTCTATGGTGCTGAGACTCCTGGCAGCCAAGGTGAAAGGAAAGAAGAGGCAGAGGGATGCTGACAGGGAGTTGACAGTTCTCCTCATCAGGGGACCATAAAATACATGACATGTGGGGGTACTGCCCCACATGGAGCAAGAGAGGAACAAACACAGGGTTTGCAGCCAGCCTTCAAAGGTGGCCTTTAAAATCCAAGAGGAGCTGGGTGCAGTGGCGCACTCCAGTAATCCCAGCTGTTTGGGAGGCCAAGGCAGGAGGATCGAAAGTTCAAAGCCTGCCTCAGCAACTTAGAGAGGACTTAGGCAATTTAGCAAGAACCTATCTCTAAATAAAACCAAAAAAGGAATGGGGATGTGGCTAGATGTTTAAGCACCCCTGGGTTCGATTCCCAGTACCTAAGATAAAATAAAATAAAATAAATCCAAGAGGACAGAGCTGACTTCTCAGCCTGGGGTTGCTGTTCCTCCACACCAAGGGACTTGGGATCCCCACCTGCCTAGGCTCCTTGGACAGTTTCCAGAATGTCAGGCAGCCAGACATGAGGTCATGTATTTACTGTAGGAAGCCGTGCAGCTGGGGTGGAGAGGAGGGGGCCAGAGGGCTTTGCCTCCCCCACACCCAAGATGTTCCAGAGGGACTTGATTGGAGGCCCTCTAGGAAAGCATGCATTAGGTGCCAAGGTCAGGGAAAAGCCCTGCTGCTCTGCCTTCTCCACTGCTATCTCTGTTTCCTCCTCACTGACCTGGGCCTACTGGCCTCCCCTGAATGAGACTCCTGGGCTCAGGAGGGTGTTGGTGCAGACGGGGCCACAGGTCTGACAGGCGCCACGTGAGAACGCAGGGCTGCTCAAGCCCACCTTTCAGTGACTAGCCCCAACACCTCAGGCAATTGTGACTCCCCAGGAAATGGCCCTGGGCGGGAAGCAGAATGTGCCCCCTACCCCTGACACGGCTCCAGGGCTGAGGGGAGAGGCAGAATCGGGAACAGCTGCCCTAGCAGCTTGGGTTATGAGGCAAGGTAAAGTCGTAGAACTACAGGGACTTCAGAGGCCATCTAGCCCAGCCATCTTATGTCACAAATGGGTAAACCAATGCCCAGAGAAGTGAAATTCTCAAACAGCTCAGTAGAAGAACAGTTCAGTAGAAGACTAGAAAACAATACCCCACAAAGATATCTGCATTTTGATACATGGAATGTGTCAATGCTACCTTAATTGGGGGAGATCTTTGCAGATGTGAACAAATGAAGGCTCTTGAGATGGGGAGATGATTAGGTAGGCCTTGAAAGCAATCACCCCTGTACCTAGCAAGGCAGAGAGATTTGAAGACACACAGAGAACTAACATGAAGATGAACTGAGGTTAGAAGGCTCTGGTTTTAAAGATTGAGATGATATGGCCCCAAACCGCTTGATCCTGAGAGAGACAAGAATCAGACCCCCCAGGGATAGAACTGCTCTGACAACACCTAGACTTTGGCCCAGTGAAATTGATCACAGAACTCTGGTCCCTAGAACTGTAAGAGAATAGATTTCTGCTATGTTAAGCTAGCAAGCTTGTAGTCATTTGTTAGAGCAGTCATGAGAAACTCAGAGAGCTTACCAGGACCAGATCTAGCTTGGAGCTATCATTACCCACTAAACCGGTAAGAGGGAGGGATGGTGGGATCTGGGAAGTCAGGGATCCATGCTCTCCACCAGCCCTGCTCAAGGATAATGATAGAGATCCACATTTTGGGAGATGTGGGGCTGGTTGGTGAAGAAAAAGCCACAGGAAACTAATGACGAGCATGGGTTCATTTGTTCCTATGTGACAATGGGAGGGGAAGACCTACATGACCTGGATGGAGGCAGGCCCTAAACCCAGGCTTCCCACTGTTACCAGTACTTCACTGTGGTATAAATACAGTTTGGGGTATTGACAGTTGACAAGGCTACTGTGTGGCACAAGGCACTGGGCAGTATCACCCCTGGTCCTGGAAGACTCTCACTTCTGCTAAACTGGACAGGTTAGAGGCCTGGGCCACCGAATTTGCAAAAACTCAAGGGGACAGACAGTGAGCATTCCACTCACAAGAACTAGGCAGCAGTCAGTTGCCTTGGCATAGCTGAGAGGTCGATTCAGAAAACGGGAAATCCAACCTGCTTCTGCCACTCGCTAGCTGCTGCACGGCCTTGGGTAAGGTCCTCAGCCTCTGGAAGTTGCAATAGTTAAAGGGGAACATGCATGTGAAAGGGCTTTTGTAAGCTCCCACATTAGCTTTGTGGGTTTTTCTAACCAGTTCCTGCTACAGCCTGGTCAAGTCTGGGAGTCGGGAAGGTGAGAAAGCCCTCATGAGGAGGTCCACCTGGACAAGTGGAAAATTGCAAAACAAACATCATTCTAGGACATGTACACACACACACACACACACACACACACACACATTTCCAAGGAACTGAGGGTGGGACAGCCTGGTCCCTTGAGACCTATCAGTCTAGCAAGGGATACTAAGTATATACACACAGAATGACCTTATTAGAAAGCAACACATTCAAAAGTGCCAAGTGACACAGCCCAGGCTGAACATGGACATGCTCAAGGCCCACACAGCTGGCACCCAAAAGCCAGCTGAGACCAAGCGAAAGCATACTGGAAATTCTACTGACTTAAACTCCAAGGCCTGGCCCGCATGTGATGGAAATGGGGGAGTGGTGACTGGAAGAAGTGTCTTTCCTGCTAAGGGCAGGGAGCAGGACAGGCGTCTCTAGGAGGCAAGAGATAAAGGTGGTTCTAGGTTGGTGAGGCTGTGGTCCCCTGAGCACATAGAGCAGTAGTAGCAGTTGTACAGGTGAGAGGCCTCTGCTGAACTTGGCACTAGCTGGGTGGGATGGTGCAGGGTGGGGCCTGGGTGAGGAGGACCCATGCTCCTCTGAAGCACCATCCTGGTGGGACATAACTGTGTCAGCACTGTTAGCACTGGCCACTGGGGACAGAGGCCCAGCCTTGCCCATCACCAAAGTTCACATTCTGTGGGTTATATGGGAAAGGGAAGCCATGCTTCACACAACATGTCGGGGTCTGGCCATAGTCACACAGATATGACAGACTGGCCCTGTATGGGCTGGCAGCTCTGGAGACTTGCTGTGCCTGGGGGTGGGGGAGTTGACCAGATTTTTCTCCAGAATATCATCACCAGTCCATATTCCTGCCAGAAGTTCACGAATCTTTTTGTTCCCCTCATCCATATCAATATCCTTGGAAGTTTTGGGTTTTGCTATAGTTACCAGTGTGGATTCAGATTTTCACTTACCAGCTATGTAACCACATAGAACCAGGTAAGCCACATCTCTGTAACTTATATCTTCTATCAAATGAGATTGTAAGTCAGAAAGCCAGTAGAATAAGCCAAACCTAACTTTCCTATGTTCATATATGAATACAAGACCACTGTAACTCCACATCATGTTCAACCACAAGAATGGGAAGTTAGACTTCATGTATGTGTATATGTCAAATGCATTCTACTGCCATGGAGAACTAAAAAGAACAAATTATAAAAAAATTAAAGATGAGGATTTATACCTATGTGGTTGTTCATGAAAATGTGTTGTATGTAAATACTTAGTAATACTATCACTAGCAGTGTTTGCTGCTGCAACAGTGGTACCATGACTTTTCACTTCAGAGACTTGGTAGTCATCTGGCTTCCCTATCATGAATTCCTTGAGTCATCTCTTTTTCTCACTATTCCACTGGGTTCTCAGGGTTTTGTTTTGATTTTTAAGTGTTCGTTGAACATTCTAGGTACTTATCTCTTACTTGTTTTTTATTGTTGCAAATAGCTTCTCTCAATCTGTTACTGGTTTGTTAACTTTGACAGCAGTGTCATTTATGACACAAGAATTCTGATAAAGTCAAATCAACGTCTTAAAAAATGTTCTTGTCTTGCTTTTGGAGTATTATTTAATAATCCCTTTTCACCCCAAAGTTACAAATATGATATTTATTTATTTTATTAACATTATAGTTTATTTTTCATGTATAGACCATTAATTCATCAAAAGCCATTATTTATTTCTGTTAAGATAGCTATGCACTTTTATTTTTCTCATTGTAATTCTTCTTTATGATTTTGTGCTGATTGATATACATGTATTTAGGAAAAGAGTATATAATATGATATAATAAGGGTTTTTTAGCACTCAGTTATATTGCATTGGTCTCTTTAACACATTGCTTTAATAACTGCATTCTACAGTTCAAATATGGTTCAAATGTGTCCCACCCAAATATCCATGTTTTTAAAGGCTTCATCCCAGAGTGCTGGTGTTTGGAAGATGGTACAGAACTTTTCAGAGGTGAGACTTCAAAGGAGGTCCTTCAGTCGATAAAGCTGCTGCCCTTGGAAGAGATGCTTTTATGCTGGAATGAGTTCTCACAGGAATGAGTTGTTCCAATAGCCTGAGCCTGTGCTCACCCAGCTCTCTGCTCCTTGCCTTGCTGTGGGATCCTTTCTCCCCTGAGAGCTCCATCATTTGCCATGAGGACCTCACCAAACTGCCTACAACGTGCCTGCAACATGCCCTGGAATCTTCAGAACTGTGAGATAGATAAACCTCTTTTCTTTATAAGCAGATTGCTCAGGTATTTTGTATAATGACAAAAAAGAAAAAAATGACCAATATAATAAACTACTGTAGGTTTGTGGAGTTCTCATATTTTCCTTGAGTACAATGATCTGACTTAATTTACTTTTTTTTTTACAACATTTAATTTGCAATTTGTGGTATCTCTATTATTCAATACACATTTTAGAATAATTTTTTATGTTTCTCAAAAATTCCTTATTTAACAGATTTAACAGAATTGCAAAGAATTCATAGATTACTTTGGAGGAAATTACAATAATATAATTGTCCAAGATACATTTCTTCATTAATTTTAATTCTTTCTTTTTTATTTTGACTTTTTTTCTTGCCTTTTGTCTACGTGAAGATCTTATGTATCTTTTTAAAAGCAACTTTTAGTTTTACCCATATTTTAATAGACACATTTATTTATACATATTTCTAATTGGGCGTTTTGCAGAAATAATGTAACTGATTTTTACAAATTGACTTTACATGTGTAGATGTTGAACTGTCTTGTTAGTTCCAACAGTTTGGCTCATGGTTATATTAGTTTCTCTATGTGAAGGATTCTACCATCTGCCAAAAATACAGTTTTTGCTATTTTTTCTATTGCTATTTCTCATACTTATTTTTCTTGCCTTTTGAATTGACAAGCAATTCTGTATAAGTTGACCAGCCCTAATCCGAAAATCTGAAATCTCAAATGCATCAAAATCTAAAACATTCTGAATGCCAACATGATGACACAATTTTGAGGGTTCAACATATATAAACTTTATTTCATGCATAAAATTATTAAAAAGATTGTATAACTTCTATAAAGTTTCTCTGTGGAGAATAATGTTTATTGTGGGATAATTTTTGATATATATTATAAATCAAGTAACGAGATTTCTATTTCTAGTTTTATGGACATGTAACTGTTTTTACTTACTATTATTTGCAAAAGGTGTTGAAATGTATTGTTTTTTCTGTATCTAGCAAGATACTCATTTTTTTCTCTCCTTAGTCCATTAATTTCATGAATAACTTTGAAAGAATTTTTGTATGTTATTTCCTGGAAATATTCACTTTGATTTTAATGAAGTTATTAATTTGTTTATTTTTGCTGGGGATTGAACTCAGGGCTTCATGCATGCTAAGCATGCACTCTATCACTGAGCTATAATTCCAGCCTTGATGTATTTTTAAAATACATTAACTATCTTATATTAGACAAAGGTGCCAAAAACATGCATTGGAGAAAAGATAGCCTCTTCAACAAATGGTGCTGGGAAAATTGGAAATCCATAGGCAACAAAGTGAAATTAAATCCCCATCTCTCACCATGCACAAAGTCAACTCAAAATAGATCAAGGACTTAGGAATAAAACCAGAGACCTTGCATCTAATAAAAGAAAAAGTAGACCCTAATCACCATCATGTGGGATTAGGTCCCAGCTTCCTTAATAAGACTCCTGTGACAAAGAATTAAAAACAAGAATCAATAAATGGGATGGACTCAAACTAAAAAATTTCTTCTCAGCAAAAGAAACAATCTGTGAGGTAAATAGAGAACCTACGTCTTAGGATCAAATCTTTACCCCTCACACATCAGATAGAGCACTAATCTCTAGAGTATATAAAGAACTCAAAAAGCTAAGCACCAAAAAAACAAATAACTCAATCAGTAAATGGGCCAAGGACCTGAACAGACACTTCTCAGATGATGATATACAATGAATCAACAAATATATGAAAAAATGTTCATTATCACTAGTAATTAGAGAAATGCAAATCAAAACCACTCTAGGATTTCATCTCATTCCAGTCAGAATGGCACCTATTAAGAATACAAATAACCATAAGGGTTGGCGAGGATGTGGGGGAAAAGGCACACTCATATATTGCTAGTGGGACTGCATATTGGTGCAGCCAATATGGAAAGCAGTATGGAGATTTCTTAGAAAATTGGAAATGGAACCATTTGACCTCGGTCTGTACCCAAAAAACTTAAAAACAGCATACTACAGGGACATAGCCCTATCAATGTTTATAGCAGCACAATTCACAATAGTTAAACTGTGGAATCAACCAAGATGCCCTTCAATAGATGAATGGATAAAAAAAATGTGGCATATATACACAGTGGAATATTGCTTAGCAATAAAATAGAGTAAAATCGTGGCATTTGCAGGTAACTAGATGAAGTTAGAGAAGACAATGCTAAGTGAAGTTAGCCAATCCCCCCCAAAATGAATGATGAATGTTTTCTCTGATATAAGGAGGGTGATTCTTAGTGGGATAGGGAGAGGGAGCATGGGAAGAATAGACAAAACTCTAGATAGGGCAGAGGGGTTAGAGGGGATGTTGTTGCACTTAACAGTGGTGACTGGAAGAAGTGTCTTTCCTGCCAAGGGCAGGGAGCAGGACAGGTGTCTCTAGGTGGCAAGAGAAAAAGGAGGTTCTAGGTTGGTGAGGCTGTGGTCCCCTCAGGTTTTTGTTCTGATTTGAAAGTTCGTTGAACATTCTAGGTACTTATCTCTTGCTTAATTTTTATTGTTGCAAATAGCTTCTCTCAATCTGTTACTGGCTTGTTAATTTTGACAGCAGTGTCATTTGTGACACTGGGGTTAGAAATGATGGTGGAATGTGATGGTCATTATTATCCAAAGTACATGTATGAAGACACAAATGGTGTGAATATACTTTGTATACAACCAGAGATATGAAAAATTGTGCTTTATATGTGTAATAAGAATTATAATGAATTCTGCTGTCATATATAAATAAAAAAGTGACAATAAATAAATAAATAAATACCTTAAAAAATACATCATCAGGTTCCATTAACAAATACTCTGGGATGGGGAGGAGTGGTGCATGTGTAGTCCTATATATGCTCCAGAAATGAAAGGAATCTTTCAAATTATCATTTGCCTACTTTAGAATCAAGGTTATAATAGCATCATACAAAATTGGATTGTTTTATTTCTCTCTTCATCCCAGAACAACTGGCATATGATTGATTATATATATATATATATATATATATATATATAGTTTGAAGTTTAATAACACTCTCCTGTGGAACTTTTTTGAGTTTTGAGCATTATTGAAACATATATGAATTTGGGAAAACACATAGTATTTTAATTAAAAAAATAATGATTATCATATACATTTTTTCTTCTACCAGTTGTGCTTTATTTATCAAAATTTTATTAATCATATGTTTTCAAATATTTTTCTACACTAGCCTATAACAGTCTTTTATTGTTTTAAAATCCCTATTGCAATTACTATGTATAATTATAATGCACTAATAATATGAAAACAAAATAACAATAAGCCCTATTGTATCTTTTGATCTTTTTTTTAAATTTGTAGCTCCTCTTCTTGCCTTTAAAATTTGGATATTTTTCCAGAGACATATCAGATGTATATAAACTTTTTCACAAAAACAACTGTTAGCTTTGTTAATTTCTGCTTTTTTAAAGTTTCTTTTGTTGATAATTTTTGCCCTCGTTTTTCTCTTTCCTTTTTAGTTCTGTGGGTTTATTCAACAGCATCTGCTCTTTTTCTAACATTTGAGTTTGAAAACTTAGCTCATTTGTTTTTGTTCCTTCTGGCTTTTTGATAAATGTATTTAAAGTAATAAATCTCTCTCAAAGAAGTGATTTAGTTATGTCTCACAAATTTTGATATATGGCACTCTTGTTCATTCCTAAGTATTTCATACTTTTCCTGATGATTCCACTTTAACTAAAGGGTTGTTAATTAGTCTTCTTTTGGTTTCCAGGCATGTGAGACTTTTAAAAGCTCTTCTTTTGTTATCAGCTCCTAATTTCATAGTGCTGTGGTCAGAGAGTGTACTCCGGGTGGTGATGTTGGTTCTTTGGAATTTAGTGGAGCTTCCTTTGTCACTCAAGTTCAATGTTGACTTTTGAGTATGTTGCATGTGTTCTTTAAAAGAATATGTGCTCTGTTTTATGAGGTGTGAAATATGTGTGTTCAGGCTTATTAAATTGTGGAATTCAAATCTGCTGTATCTTTCTTTTTTTGTTGTTGTTGGTGGGATTGGTCTCATAGAGGAGTGTGTTAAAATCACTAAATTAAAAAAATGCATTCTAGTACTGTCATGTATAACTAATGAGAACAAATTAAAATTTTTTTAAAGGACTCATTTTATTAATCCAGTAGTTGTGTCCAAGTTTTATAATTTATGTATTTCCAGTCTTTATTATGGTTATCATTGTATTATATTTTTTTATTGTTCATTTTCATGATATATGGTATCTCTTTGCTCCTTTTGATGAAATTTACCTTTAAATCCATTTTGTCTGCTAAAATTGATGCTGTTGCTTTGTTCTTGGTACATGTTTGCATGATATGTATTTTTAATAAATGTTTATTTTTATATTCTGAGTATGAACAAGGATATTCCTACCACAATAGAAGGACATAAAAGTCAATAAAATATGGTCACAGAGCTGCTTCCAGCTCAGGCAATAGAACTTTAGCTCCCTGTGTGCTTCTCCTGGATCCCAGTACTCTTCCTTCAGGAAAAGGTAACCCGAATTTTACCCTATGGTTTATTCTTTTTTTTTATATATTTTTCATATATTCATGTATCCCCAAATAGTAAATCATATGGTTTTCATAATTTTGATATTATACATATCTTTCTGTAAGTTGAATTTTTTGTTCATCATTATTTTAATTACCCATATTTTATGTCAATAATATTAACTCATTAATTTTTACTTCTTGATAGAACTCCACAATCATAATGTGATTTATGTATAATGTGCACATATAAAATATATGTTGCATTTTATTTATCTATTTTTCCATTACTATTTAGCTTTTAGTTTCCTTGGGTTATTTCAAGCATTGCTGTCTTTAAAATTCTTAACTCTCTCTCCACTTAACAAAAATGTGCAAGACTTCTATCTTGGTTGAGAATTAAAAGACTGAGAAAAACTTGGGTTATAATTGCTGGGTATGAAATTCCTCAAAATCATGGACACCCTGAAAATAATACAAATAATAGAGTTTCTCAGTCCATGTATTTTAATGTATCTTTCAAGAATTATTTTTCTCTATTTTGGAAAATTTCATCAATTCTGTCTTCTGTATCATTAGTTTTCTCTTTAGCAGTCTAATTCACTATTTAATCCATCTACCAAATTTTTCATTCTTGGAATTTTTAGTTTGTAAAAGTTCCATTGGATTCATTAGTAAAATCTGATTAACTTCTTCTATAAACTTTGGTCTTACTAATTTTTAAAGTCTAATTTTTATATCTTTAAACTTGGAAATATTGGGGGATGATATTGGCTAAATTATACTGTGTGCATGTATGAATATACAACAATGAATCCCACCATTGCAAACAATTATAACACATATAATATATAATAAAAATATGAAAAAAACAAGGAAACATCATTTTCCTTTTGTTATGATTTCAATATCTAAACTATTTTTCAGGTGTGACTTTGATGTCTTTTTTTCTGAGGCTTGATATAATAAAGACAAAAGAAACAGTTGCTGTAGGAGATTTAATCAAAGAAATGGGCTTATTTCTGGGATGGGATTGTAGACATGGAGCTAGAGGGATTAAGCCCAGGAATTTGGCTTAACGAGAAGCACAAAGGCCCCAAGCTAGGGCTTTCTATCTTTTTTCTTTCTTTATGATATCAACATTGAAAAACACAAAATGGGCCAGTCATTTATCTCTCAGACTGATCCTCTGACAAGCAATCATCTTTCAGAATCTGGAATGCTACCTGCTTTTCCAACTTTATTGAAGAACCTAGAAAGATATCAGATGTGTAGAGCCTGAGATTGATCTCATTTTCTATTTGCACAGGGAGAAGTTTGTCTTTTTCATGCTTGCTATATCTTGCCATACCCTTGGGATTGTACTAGAGAAATATCACATTCTCCCTCTCTGCTAATCAGGCAGCAGAAAGAATCAGGGCTCTGAGAAAAGGAAGATGCTTTAGGGGGAGCAAAACATAAGTGGAATTGTAAGCAAAACAAGTGAATTGCCTGTCCAATAGTCTTTTCTCCCTTGTCCTTTCAAAGAACCCTAATAACTCCAGCTTTCCAGCTTCTGAGTATCATTGCTCTTCTGGGAAGACTATGACAGTTTCCTCATTCTTAAAAGAGATATAAGAAAAAATTTCCACTACTCTCCAGTTAGGGGTGTCCTGTCTGGATGAGATGCCTTCAACTACTACAGCCAACTTATGACCATGAGACCCAGGAGGCCGAAGAAGAAGCCAACCTGTGGAAGGAAAACATAGAGGTCAGAAGAAAGAGTCCTTGATCTGGTTTGCTCTGTGAACTTCCTGTATTAGAAAATAAATCCCCTTATGTTTAGAAACTCCAGAGTCAGGGTTGTCTGTAACTTTCAATAAAAACATTTGAACTGATTCAGTTTTAGGAGAGAATACTTCAGAATCAGAGCCATAGCATGGAAGAGAGCTAAGTGATTGTCTAATGCCCAAGACTTTCCAGATCAGGAAACTGATCCTGGGTGCATCACTAATACTGGCACCACCATTAATACTAGATTTGACTATGTGGCTATTTTGGCCAGTCACTGTGATAATTTGACCATTTAATTCATGCTTGAAGAATTAATGCATGATTTTACAACTTATTTCTTCTGCAAAAAAAAGATTATTCCTTCAACCTGGCCCAGAAATGAAGACTGGTGGAACAAAGCAGAGCTGAAGCCTTTCTGTCTTATTAAGGACAGTAAATATGGGTAAAAATACAAGATATTGTGTTTTGGGGAGGGTCATGAGTGTTACTGTAGTGATTGTTTCATTATAGTGAAGGCTGATGAGTACATTAAAGTTAATTCATAAATCATTAATTGCTTTTCCCTAGAACTATTTAAGTTGGGTTTCTGTCATTTTTAGCCAAAAAGACTATCACTTATAGACTCTCTTATATTGCTTTAATTTGTTAAACAAATGACCTTCACCTTTTCCTCCAGAGTTGGAGGAGAGACATGGTTTTATTTATCATTGCATCCCGAGGGTCAAGGTTGTTATGTGCTCACTATATTTCTGCATTTTTATTATTAGGTCCCTACTTCTATAATCAAGTCATTCAAGATAGAAGCAGGGGATGGAGCTTCAGTAGCTCCATATTAGAGTTATTCTCAATCAGTTGTGAATAATCCATGCTTCCATCTCTGTCTCTTATCTCCACTAACCTAATCTGTCTGACTAAAATTAAGAAATAGCAAAGTGGCTTCAGGCAAAGGAGTTCTGCCAATGTGCCAGAGAATCTGGGACAAAGAAGCGCAAACTGGAGATAGACATCAACCAAGCTTTCTGGGCTCTTCTGAAGCACCCATTGTTCTATATGGAAACCTGACAATTTACTGATTTTCAGCTGAAGGTGGTTTATTTTGGTTTTCCGATTAGAGTGAATATTTGGGAGCTATCAAGACGTTCAAACCTTCTGTGAATAACAGATGGGGAAAGATGAGAAAGTTCAAGAAGATAATCAGTGGCAGCGTGGTCCTGGTGGATGGATGATGTAAGAGCTGAGGAAGAAGCCCAAGAGGGAGGACCTCATTGGCCCAGCCAATCACCTTGGAGAGGAGATGGCTCCAGTGCCTTCGCTGTGGTCTGGTGGGCACTAGGACAAAACAGAGAGCAGCCCTATCCTCCAGGCATGCCAACTCCAGGCAACCGATTTTTGTGGAAGAAAGACAGGATCAAGCCATGTGCAGTGGTGCACACCTGTAATCCCAGTAATTTGGGAGGCTGAGGCCAGAGGATCACAAGTTCAAAGCCAGCCTCAGAAATTTAGCAGGTCCCTGAGCAACTTAGCAAGACCCTATCTCAAAATACATAAGTAAATAAATAAGGGCTGGGGATGTGGTCCAATGGTTACACATCTCTGTATTTAAGCCCTGGTACCCAAAAAAAAGAAAAAAGAAGAAAAGAAAAAAGGAAGGAAGGAAGGAGGGAGGGAGGGAGGGGGAGAGGGAGGGAGGGAAGTAAGGAAAGAAGGAAGGAAGGAAAAAATAAAAAAAGGATCAAAGTTTGACTTGGGGAGAGTGTTCCTGAAATTAGAGTGATGGTTTACATCTGGGACTGGAACACACACACACACTCACACACTCCACAGCATGTATCTGTCTCTTCAAGATGGTCTAGAGAGTGGCTGGGGATATAGCTCAGTTGGTAGAAGTGTTTGCCTCACATGTACAAGACCCTGGGTTCAATCCTGAGCACGCGCACGTGCGCGCGCGCACACACACACACACACACACACACATACACACACACACAAAAGTCTAGAGAAAGCTTTTGAGCAAAGGATAAATCTAGTATCTATTAAAGCCTGCAGACACTTCTCAGAATAATGTTGTATAAATACATTGAACATACCCAAACAGTATTTAAAATGAAAGCAGTGATATTAAAACAGTTATCATGTGAGATAAAAATTTCTTTAGTCATGAGTTAGATAAGATTTTTAAGTGATTCTAAAACCAAACATTATCAAAGTAGTGATGAGTATGAATGATGCATTTAGACACCTGCAACAGCTGGTACATGGCATGAAATTATCTGTGAATTCTAGTGATGACAAAGTCAAGGAGCCACTAATGGTAATGTGATTTATTGTCTATATTGAAAATACAAGGACACACCTTACTTCAGTTAGAAGATTCTAAAAATAGAGATGTACTTTTTTTCTTTTCCACATTCTTGCACCCCCTGAATTCTACCCTCAGATGCCTAGGGAGTCATCATCTTTTGGGTGAAAATTCTGGGTTTAGAGATAATTCACTTGCATTCAAACAAAAATATATAGTATCTTCATGAGGTCCCACTCACCCTATCAATTCAGAACCAAAAGACCAATTACTCAGAGTTTGGCTTAAGGAGGAAAGCTGTTATCCGTTTTGTTGCTCTAGCTTGTTGTGCCAGGGAACCAGAATGGGCTTTAAATGTGCATGATCTGGGTTAGCAGGCACCAGTTCTCCCACAGCATCACATAAAGCCTGAAGCCATCTCAGCAGGAGCAATGGCGATATCTCTGTCTCCACCTGTCTCCAAACCCTGCCTGAATCTATGTCTCCTACCTTCTCTTGAGTCTTGTGAAGCTGTATTTCCATCTGAGGACCATTATGCCCCTGCAGGGATGAGAAAAGTTAAGTGTAGGAGACCAACCTATCCACCTAAGATATGCTGGACATTGATTAGCATTTGCATACACTTTCACCCTAACCCTGTGACATGGGTGATACTTCCCATCTTGAAGATGCAGACACAGAGCCTGGAAGGCTCTAACTATATTGCATAAGGTGAAACTCAGGTTGGTGGAGCCCAGATTTCCTGCATGCAGATTCAAAACTTTAAGCATCTCTTTGAAACAGCTTATTCCAACTTTGAGTAGTTCTGAATCTCCAAAAGTTCTTCTGTATTCCGAGTTTTAACCCAGGAAAAGGATTATTGGTACTAATTATTGCTGTATTTAATGACAGAGTGCTCATTTCTTTATGCATTTCATATTATCATTGAAGGTCTCTTAGGTGCAAGCACCAGAGATATAGAAGAGAAAAAAACATAGCCCTTTCTCCCTTCAATTTCACATTCTGGTGGAAGAAAAATAGGGTACAAGAAGTTGTCAAGTAAGTATACAGAATATCAGATTGTTGACAGAATTCTGGAGAACAATAGAATCAGCACTCCCACTCCGTACCTTCAGGTTTTACATCTGTAATTTCAACAACCTTGGATCAAAAATATTCAAAAACATTGCATCTGTACTAAAGATGTATAGACTGTTTTTTCTTGTCATTATTCCATGAAAAATACAGTATAACAACTATGTATATAGCATTTACATTATGTTAGTACCATTTTGTGCTGTTTAACCTTTGGAATAGTACCCTGTGTGGCAGTAATCTAGAGATGATTTAAAGTATATGGATGTATGTACATAGATTACAGCAAATATAACACCATTTCATATAATAGACTTGAGCATGCATGGCTGTTAGTATCTGTAGTATGTACTGAAACCAATCCCCTGATGTACTGATCAGACTTATAGATACAACTATTGGGGATGCCCTGGTGGTCACGATGGTCTTCTCTTAGGAAGGTGATATTTGAATGGAAATCTGCAGGAGTGAGGGAGTAAGAAGAATCTCACACACGGGGAAACCATAGCCAAAGCCGGGAAGTTTGTCACAGGACAGTAAGAAAGCCCATGGGACAGAAGCAGAGAGAGCAAGGAAGAAAATGGCTGATATTTGGCCCCAATGCAGCTATTTAGGAACACTGATCATTTAACTATTGAAAAACTTGCATGCTGTTTGATCAACCACCACTCTTCTGGGCTTTCAAGTACTATGCTGCCATCTGTTTGGCCACATCAATGCTTCCTCTCCACCTGGGAACTCTTCATAGCCAGCACCTACCGGAGGAGCTCCTGGCAGAGCTGGAAACTTCAGGACCCTCCTCCAACTCTACAGTCTGTACCCGTTTGGAATCGGTCAGCATCAATGCTGAACTATTTTGTGCTGTTTAACCTTTAGATTGGTACCCTCTGTAGCAGACAAAATTGGAGAGAGAACTGGGATCCAGGTCAGATGGTGAGGAGGTTGCTCTTTACTTTGAGCAGCATGGAGGCCCCTCGGTAGCTCTGACTAGAGGAGCAGCATGGGTAGCTTCCATGTGCCAATGGCCACTCTGGCTGTGAGGTGGAGAATGTTGAGGACAGACTGTAAGGAAGCCAGGGACTGAAGCAGAGAGATCAGTGAGTGGCTGTACTAATCCTGCAGAGAAGGCAGCAGCTAAGGAGTGTTGAAACTGGTGAGAAGTGATCAGATTCTGGATATAGTATGAAAGCAGAGCTGATGGTATTTGCGGATGGTACAAATGTGGGGCCTAAAAGGGAGAGAGAAAAGGAATGATGATGTCAATGTTTTTGATCTGAGCAACTGAAAGGATGGAATTTCCATCAGCAAAAATGGGGAAAACTGTGGGTGGCCTTTAAATCTTTGTCTGTTTGGCACTTTGATGAAAGATGGACCTTTCATACTGAGTAAGGAACTAGAGGGTTGAGATAATTCAAGGTTTTGGATCTAAGCAATTGGAAAGCAAAGGTTGCTATTTTCAGTCATGGGAATCATGCAGGAGGAATCTGGTTTAGGACATACTAAATTTGAGATAAAATTAAGTAGTCATAGAATGTTCAATAGGCAGTTAGACACTCAAGTCTGGGGTTTGTGTTTAAAACCCTGAGACCAGAGGACATAGCAGTGCACACCCATAACCCCCAGCTACTGAAGCTGAGGAAGGAGATCACAAGTTCAAGGCCAACCTGGGAAATTTAGGCCTTGTCTCAAACAAAGTATAAAGTATGGGAACATAGCTCAGTGGTAGAGTATGCGGAGGCTGCCAGTGCCCCGCCAGGGAGTCCTTCTTCCTGCCCAAGTAGGGTTAAGCCACAGAGAAAATCAGCCAGAAATGATTAGTGAAGAACAAAAGACACAGAGTCAGAATTATAGTTTTGAAGTGGAGGGCCTGATAGATCCAGTCCACACAGGAGCTGGAGCTAGACAATTAGAAAATGGGTCCTGTGGTTTATTTAAGTGGGTACATCAAAGGCAGGGTTAAGGTTTCAGGGGTGGAGTCTTGCTTCATGATGTCTTGCAGTCAGCAGGTTGATTGGCATCTTGGCAGGTCACACCCATCTTAGAGAGGCTGTATAGCTATAGCAGGTCACCCTATCTCCTGTGCTGTGTGGGACCAGGCAGAGCTGAATAGGGTTCACAATGTGTTTGGGTGGTCTTGGTCAGGGAAAATTTCCACTGAAAGTTCCCAGACACCAGACTCTCCTATTCACTAGCTTTGATGCCATTGTAGTCCACACATAGCCCATGGATGGCTCTCAACAGTAGAGGACTTGCTTAGCACATGCAAGGCCCTGGTTTTCATCCCATACTGCTGAATAAATAAAACTCTGAGACTAGGTTAGAAATAATGGAGGAAAGATGGGAGAGAAAAAAATCGGAGGAATATATTGCCTTGAGGCAGAGGTAGGAGGTAGGGAAGGAGATAGAGCAGGAGTGGTCAGGGAGGAAGGAGGAAAATCAAGAGGGAGGGATGCCCCAGCAGTCAGATGGGGAAAGCATATTAAGAAGGAAGAGAGTGCAATCCACTGTCCCAAATGCTGATGGTTATTAGCTAAGACAATGACAGAGAGCTGACGATTGGATGGAGCAATAAGGAGCTCTTTCATAACCTTGTCAGGAGTTATTTAGGTCAAGTGGTGGGGACAAAAGCTTTATGGGTGAGAGTCCAAGAGAACATAGGAGAAAATTATTCTCAGGGCAGACAATAAAAACTCAAAACTCTTTGAGAGAAATTTGCTCTAAAGAGGAACCAATAAACAGGGCAATAATTGAAGGGAGAGGTTTTTATACATTTTTATATTAATAGAAGATGGTATCCCAGCTTGTTTCTGTGCTGGTGGGAATGATCCAAGACAAAGAAGAAATTGGTGTTGGAGGAGAAGAGGGGTGGCTACCTACCTGAGAAGACACTAGAGGGTGGGGTCTGGTGTGGCCAGATGAGACCCTGGAGAGCACAGGAAGGCAGACTGTGCAGGCTCAAAGACAGACAGATGTGGGGCTCAGAGGATGTGGGGACAAAAGAAGGGAGAGGTTTTCCTCTCTAGCTTCTACTTCTCAGTGAAGGAGAAGGATGAGGGAGGAATTACTGAGGGGTGGAAGGATAAGAGAGACCATGGAAGAGTACCCATAGAAGTAGAGAATGAGTGGACTGGGGGATACATTGGACAAATAGCATGATGACCACAGCAGGATTGGGTGGTCCAAGGTGTCCACATCTCTGGGGGACAAGAGTTCTAGCTTTCTTTCTTTGGAGATACCAATCTGCTCTTCTACAGAAGGGATGAAGGGTAAGGCCAAGAGCTACCCATGTGAATTTGAGCTGGGACATCTATCTTCATCTGCTCTCAGACATGGCGGTGCTCCTGGTTCTCTGGGCCTTTGGACTTAGACTAGGACTTATACCATGTCTCCTCTCAGACCTTCAGAATTGAAGGTTTCTGGGGCCTCCAGCTTAGAGCAGAAGATTGCAGGACTTCTTGGCCTCCATAATCATGTGAGCCAGTTGCTCTTAATAAATCTCTTTCTATATATCTCAAACATCCCATTAGTCTATTTTTCTGGAGAACACTGATCATATAGAAATATAACCAGTTGGCCCAGACTTTACTCAGAGGAGACATCCTGGTCTTCCTGTCACTCATCATCAATCCCTGTGCTCTTCCTGGGATCTATGGGATCTGCCTGGGTGAGGACAGAGAACTTCCAACCCTGATTTCTACGTTCAGTAGATTGCTGCTGATGGAAGAAGTAAGAACATAGGAAAGGAAAAGGGACCCTGAGGAAAGAGACAGTAGGGGAAGTGGTAGGAACAGTGAAAGACCAGGAGAAGAATTCAGCATCTCAACCTGGTCTGGAAAGAGTACCCATTGTAGTTTGCCCGGGACAAGTGCATGGCAGAGGAAAGTGGGTGCTTTGGATTCTGGTGCAGATGGAAGAAAAACAGGCTTCACTACTTATAAATTTGCTAAGACACTAGACGACCTTGATTTCATCTTCATCTCCATCTTCAAATGGAAACCATAAAGCTTATCTTGTAGCATTGTTGTTAGGATGTGTATAAAGCTCTTAACACAGCAAACTCAAAGCAGAGGAAACCACCACCTCCCTAGAGCCTCAGGAGGCAAGCCTGGGACATCTGTTCTCCCCTCAATGTGGAGAGCAAGGCTGGGTATCTCCTGGGACCCCCTGTACTCACACCTTCCACTAGGGCTTCTTCTTACCTGACCTTCAAATCTGCCACAGTCTGGCTGGGCACAATTCATGAGCCACTTGTCAAGCAGGAACAAACTTTATTTTTAGAACACACCAGGCACCACCAGGAGCTCTCCAGGAATTCCCTCAGAGCCCAACTGCCACCACCAGCTCTCCAGGCAAGCACACTCAACCGGAACCCTTAGGTCCAGCTCTTGAGGCCGATTGGCTGGGTCACATGGGCAGAGCCAAAAGAGTCCCCCAATGAGCAGCTCTGTGGTCTGAAAGGGCAGGGAAACAGCCCAATGAGCATCATCTCAGAGGAGCCAATCAGCTGGAAGTTTGCTGGTGCCGGGGTGAGCCAATCAGCTGGAAGTTTGCTGGGGCAGCTTCCTCCATGGCTTTCAACAAAGATCCATCTTTTCCTCCTCTATTTACAGGCTCAGGAGATGTGTGAGGGGAAAGAGGCCCAGGCCACTCATTGCCTCTACAAACCCCTTTTATTCTTTCCCATTTCCCTGGGGAATGGGGCAATGTGCCCAGCAAAGAACCACTTCTCTGGGATTCCTTCCTAAATACCAGAAAATAATATGTAAACCAAAGTCATAGAGTGGGACTTCCAGAAAGCTCTTAAGAAGAAAGACCAACCTACCTTTATCTGGCAGCCTTCTTGTTTTACCTCCCCCTCATGCTCTCTTTTCCCTAGTATAAAGGGATGTCTAGCACAGAGACCATCTTGCCTCTGTGATGTGGCCTGGAGGAGAGAAGCCAGAGTTGATACTACCTCTTGAGTTTGTCCCAGCTGTCTTCCAGCCATGCCCCTCCCCACACAGTGAGACATGCCCCCATTCCAGACTACTAGTCATATACTCAGAATTTTCTGACTATGGTGTCCCAAACCCATGCGTGGTCTTCTCTGGGTCTGTCTTCCCAGGAATAGGCCATGTCTTCATTATGTATACCCCTAGGTCCCAGGGTGTACCCCAGGAAGATGGCCAGGAAAGGCCTTTCTGAGAGAGTAGTAGTTGAGCAGAGACCCAGTTAAGTGAAGGAACAAGGATGTCATGTGAGAATCTCAAGCACTGGCTCCTCAGGTACAGAGAGGGGCAGGCAGTGCTAAGAAAACTGATGTTGGCACTGAAGTGCTGATGGTGGTCCAGAATCCACCTCCTGACTTCCACTGAGGCAGCCACACCACCAGACCTACTTCAGAGTGGCTGTGGAGATATAGCTCCTAAAAACAATCTTGAATCAGATGTATTCTGAAATTAAATTCTAAATAATTAGCCCTTTTCTTCTCTCAAATATTCTCAGGTGTTGTTCCTACCCTTACCAAAGCCATGATGATGGCCTCCTGTGTGTCCCCCTCTGGCCTGGGCAAGACAGTGTCAGGAGCTGCTCTGTATTATCTGTTCTGGTTGTACTTCTCTCCTCCCTGGGGCATGGTTTCCTTTCATCTTGAGTAAATTTATTTCAGATTCTGGGTTCAATTGCCCATTTGGGCTCTGGCATATCGGTCTGGGATGAGACCATTGTTTCCTGGCCTGGAGGCAGGGGGATGAAGACAGTGACCTCCAGAGGAATCCAAAAGCCACTGGAATTATCAGTGTCTCTGAATCATGTCTCCACAGGATCCTTTCTCTGCAGGAGGGAGAGGGGATGAGAGTGGATTAGGTGGAATGCTTCAAGCTCTGTCTTCATGCTCCTGGAGAAGATTTGTTGCATGGAGAAGACAGCAGGTGTTTATTAAAGTGGGCTTCAAATCCATTATGTAGTGCTGAAAAAAACCAAAGTTGCCTTGGATTCAGAAGCAACTTAGAGCCACTCAGTCTCCCTGGGAAAAGATTCCAGTTGGCTCAGAGTAAATTCAGTAGAATGGAATAGAAGCAGAGAATCTATCTCTAGGGCTTTGAGGAGGTGATGTAGGCCCACCAGTGATTAGTTCATTTCCTCAGGATCTGATTAGAAACAGTAATTACCTCCTCCTCTAGGAGAGACCAAGATCTGAGGAGGTAGGAGAGGGGAAGAAGAAGGAACCTGAGAAAGTGGAGACACACAAACTTTCATCTTTGCAAAAGTCTTGTCAGGAAATCTGGAAGGTCCTAAATACTTTGATAAAATTCCTACAAAGAAGCCACATTGACGGATGCCCAGGGTTTTTCCATCTTGGATCTCACTTTAGTTCTCCAATCAAGGCAAAGGTGGGCAGCCACCCTGCTTGTTTCCTTTGGAATGAACTCAGGCAAATTTCTCCTGAGTGTGTTTATCTTGGCTGCCTACAGTGGCTTGAGAGCCTGGCGGCAAGAGGGGGGGCAACTCTGCAATGATTCTAATGCTAGTTTCTGGGTGGGGCGGGGTTTGATAGAGGGCAAGTGGGAATTGATGGAACTTCCAGGATTCTGCTTCCAGGAATTGGCAACTTTTTAAGTACAGGTATTCAACTGTTTTGTACTTGGTACTACGTAGACGCCTACCAATTTCAGGGTCCCAGGGTCCCTGCTGTAAAAAGCATATGGCCTTTAATGACTTCCAATATTATAGGGAGGACCAAGTTGCCTTAAGGGAGGAATTGGGATAGACTTGGAAACCACTTGGAGAACTTGGGGGCTATTCATAATGGAGTACAAAGTTATTTCAACATTTTAGTCCCCAGAATGGTCCTGCTGGTGTGTGTCAGAGAGACGTCAGCTCTGAATCTCTACAATGTAGCAATAAAGAGAGAGGAGGTAAGGGCATAAGAAAGAAAGCAGGGGCCTACCACTGCTGTTTTCTAATTAAAGCCTCATAGCCAGCCTAGAATGGCGTTCCTTGTGCTCAGACAATAGAGATCACGTACTCAACCGGTCCAGTTAAATATCCAAGTGGAATAATGCGGTCTCTGTATTGTTAGGAAACTTGCTGAATTGGTAATCTGTGACCTCTGTGACACTCTGCATATCATCTCTGATCTCGGTCTCTACAACTTAACTATGTTGTTTACTCTAATAATAATTCCAAATCTCTTTTTAAAGTGGATGATATATTTTTTTTCAAAGCATTTAAGAATATGCTTTAATCTGACCTCTTGATTTCCAAACCACATCCCATTCCCCTCATCTCCCAATAAGAGCAAGAGAAATGCCTACATAATATCTTTCCAAAGATGAATTCTCATTTAAGTTGGTGCCTTTTAATGTGTGTCTGATTCTTCATTTCTATGCTTATTGGGGATAAATTTGGGACTACAGATCTTCACCATTAGATGGAACACATTTTGTCATAAATCCACTATACATTGTTTCTGTTGCTAACTCTCTCAAGGTCCTCTGGCATTTTCAGACAGTGTAATTGTATCCATATGACATCCCTAACCAGCAGTGGTATGCCTAGTGTTACCATCTTGGATTCTAGATGTGTCTTGATGCTCTGAAGAAATCATCCAAAGATCAAGAGAAAAGCTAGTTTTCTTCTGAAGAGAAGCATTTCAATCCAGAAGTCTACCCTCTCCCTCCAAAAAAAACCAAAAAAACAACAAAAAAAAAACCCTCTCTTTACTTTGGTTGATATTTATAAGGAACTACTCAAGGAAACCACAAAAACCATGAAAAATTCGTTTAGATTAATACATTTTCTGAAGATCATGGCCTACCAACTAAAACTTCTACTTGGCCATCACTTGATAATGGAGTTTTAATGGAGTTGAAGCAAGGTTTTCTAAAAACCACAGTGTACTTATTCAATGATGAAGCAAGACATTTGTTTCAAAAGCCAAGGCATGGTAACAGAAGTGGGGTAAAGAAGATAATAATTATTTAGCGAATCCTGGGCAGTGATATTTCATTTGAGTTCTTCCTCAATCATTTACACATCTGGAAATCCCGTGCCAGAACAGAATTAAGCAACTGTAGTAATGCCAAGAATAATAAGCAGGCAGTGACTGACCTCTGTAGAGGTTACTACAGCCCACAAAGGCTCCATTTCCTGGGATATATGCCACCCTCTTAGAACAGCACTACCTGGACCTAGGTTCACTGTTAGCCACAATAGTTTCTGCTCATGGATCTCATGCTAGACATAAACTTCTTAAGTCATTGATGATAATATGCTCATCTTCTTGTATTACTTTATAATACCATCCTGATACTGGTCTAGTGCTCTATGGCTTACCAGGAACAACCCTACAGAGGAGGCAAGAAAAGTATCCATCTTCCAATGGGAAAGCAGCTCAATGGGAGAGTAGGGTCTAGAATCCAAGTCTGGCTCCCAAACGGAGTGCATTTTCCACTAGAGTATTCTTCCTCATTGCCAAGTGAGCACTGTCCCCATGAACATGCCTTCTTTCCCCTTCTCCAATGAGTGGGAGGAGCACCAATTCTGGAGTGGGGGGGATACATGCAGACTAACTTCCATCTCTGCTGCTTACTTGTCTCTGGAGCAGGGGCCGAGCCTCGCTGAGCCATAGTTTCGTCACCCACACGTGACAGTGTTAGAACTCCTTTCCCCCACTGCACGCACTCTCTCTGCCTGGGCAGACAGGAGGCTGTGGTTTTCCCAGGGCCGAAGCAGGAGGTTTCCTTTTTGATAAATGTGTAATAAAGTGTGCCCTGGTTATAAACCACCCCTCACATTCATCTTGGTTTGGAGGCTGTTTCCTAGGAGGAAGGTAATCTGAACCCCAAGTCTTAATTTCAAATTGGTCTTTCTCAGAGCAGACCTGCCTCAGGGGTGACACCCCAGTACTGAAGGGAAGTCCAGGCTGGAGAACCTGGATTAATATGAAGCTCTGAGAGTTCTCATGGAAGGGCTGGGCTTGGTCCATATGTGGTCAAGAGCCCTCCAAGATTCAGCTCTCTGGCACAATGGGGCAATGGCGATGGGGCCAAGTGTGGTCATGACCTTGTTATGATCAGCAATATGGTCAGCAAGGGCAAATGTGGTGTGAGCAAATGTCTCCAGTGGCTCCCTATGGGGCATTCACCAAAGAGGACTCTCAGTACTCTCCTGGGATCTCTATAGGGCTGGGGCAGGGGAGTCTCTAAAAACCTCCCTTTGGTGAGAGTCAAGACCTAGGGAACTGGGACAAATCTACTCCAGGAGGCCTCATAAAGAAGATATGAATGACCTTTTGACTGAGCTCTGTCAAAAACTATGTGAGTGAATGAGTGACTCATAGGAAAAAAAGAAGGATTTGCCATCCAAGTTGGTGGTGTGGATCATTCTGGAAAGTGTAAAATGGGGAAGAAAAACCCTTCACAGGAGCACATGAAGGTTGAACAAGGTGACAAATGTACAGTTCTTAGCCCAGATTGTGGCCCATACCCAGTGCTCCACCAGTAATTATCACCAGTGTGCTCTCCTGTGTCCCTGGCACATCTCCATGGGCCTCCAGCAGAGCACTTAGGGCAGTGAGTGTCAAGTCCAGCAGCATCCCGAGAAAGGCAGGCTGGAGTCTGAACCCCTGTGGGGAAGTCCTCATAGCTCTGCGGAGAGGGTAAGTTATTTAACCTCTCCAGGCTTCAGTTCAGTGACTATTAAAACAAGGGTAGTGACGACAAGCAAATTTACAGTGATCTAGTATAGTTTGGCCTCAAGGACCATTTCAAGGGTACACAGCACTATAAGGATATAGAAACAGTTTGAAGTGGAAGGAAAATTCTTTCAAATCTTAGAGCAGTATAAACTCTATGAGAAAATAATTAAAAATATAAACTCCTTGACAAGGAAAGACATTTGATATAAGTTTCTCCAAATTTGAAAATAATATTAAGATTCATAGGCATTATTGAGTTGGAAGAAACTTTTCTACATGGATATTTTCTATCAGAAATGCAAAACAAATGTTGATCAAACTTGAATTGCCTTCCCTTTTCCTTATTGAAAACATTGTTATGAAAAGGAAATAAAAAAAAAAACCAAATACCCAGCCAAAGATGTGAGGGAGAAAATATTAGAATATTATGTGTTTGGCTAATAAAAAAAAAATGAAGTTATTTGTTAGAGAGTTTGTGATACTTAAAATATTAGCATACAAAGTGTATTTTTTGTCATTTCTATTTTTGTGCTAAATATTCATCTTTGGACCTAATTATATTTCATAGTTTTGGGTGCTTTTTCTTAGAAAGTGTTCCTAAAAACCGTAGACACTTCTTTCCCCCATAAAGCCAGAATCTGCCCATATTAATAATACAACTTACTTTTGACGTAATGCATATGGAAAAGTGCCCTCCAGGGGTTGCTGGTGGACATGGACAGGCTCTTAGGAGGGGTTTCTGGAAGGAAGACAGATGAAGGGGAAAAAAACTCTGCCTTTTGAAAAAATAATAGGCCATAAATTGAGGCGGGGGAAAAATGAATCATGAGACAGGTGGATATTGTGATGTCAGGAGTTGGCAGTTAAGAAATCCAAGTTTGAAGTTGATAGGGTAGGGGCTGAGGAGAGTTTCCCAGTGTAGGAAATGAGGTCTGTGGAAAAGGGATGAAGAGGCCTGTTTTAGGGGCTTCATCTGTTTCTCAACTCGCAGCCTCCCTCAAACCAAGCAGATGTGGTTCTTGATAGAAGCTGACATATGCTCTCTGCAGAATTCAGTTCAGGCCAACCAGAGTCCAACCGTGCTGGGAGCAAACTAGGAGCAGGTTATGATGTGGGATCCATGTCAAAAGAATGCCTCTTCCCCTTAGGGCCTGTGGCTTCATTCCCCTAATTGAGGAAGACGTCCTGGCTTGGAAGCCTCCGTCCAAAGCTCTTCCCTGTCAGGCTGACAGGAAGAGAGAGAAAGGTGGGGCAATCAAGCAGAAGGTTCCTAATCGGTAGAGCTGTCTTTTTAAATTCCCATCTGGATTCTGCCTTGTAACTTTTTTTCTAGAGATAAAGCTGCAGAAGTCAAGGGGAGGTCAGAAGAATAAGTGAGTTCCACTGTGTCTTCTAGCCTGGTTCTGAAAGAATCTGTCCCTGGGGACACTGCCATTCACTGCTATGGAGGCGAACAGCAAAAAAGGATGGGGGTAGGAGGGCCAGATGTGCAAACAGGGCTGCCTTCTGAGGAAACATCTGTCCTGAAGAATGTGTGTGGCTAAGCTGAAGAGTGGGTTCTGCTCTCTGGCGCCCTCTGCTGTAGCTGTGCAAATCAGTATTGCAATGGGTGAGGGCAGGAGTGGAAATTGAGGGTAATCCTTTTCTTGTCTAGTTTAGATTAGGGTACCTGAGACACAGGTGGCCAGAGCCTGTGTTATAAAAGATGGGTAGAACGGTAAGGTGGAAGATACGAGTGAGTCAGCAACAGTGGTTCATACTTTTCACCATGGCCCTGTTGTAGGGAATCTAGACTTCATACATCAGAACAGTGAAAGAATGAACTTACCCCATCTAATCCCTTGGTTTACTAGCCAAGGAATGGAAAATGCTCACTGCAGGTGAAGGTCAGGGCATCACTGGAACAAGAGAGCAGGATTGTAGTGCCACAGGTGGTTTGCGGGAGTCATTACCCCTCTTCCAGATTTATCCATGAATGTTTCAGATAGGAAGTTTTTGATGCTGCTTGGATAATAAGTTGGAAGTTAAAAATGAATTATTTCAGGGGAAAGTTTACAGGGGAAAGAGTGACACGGTATTCTGGGAAGAGTATATACCTGAAGTATAGAGGAATAAGACAAGGACATTAAATGTTGAGAAAGAAAATGGTGGCAAAAGTGCACACATTGTATGATCCCATTTATATAAACTTCTAGAAAATAAATATCAATATAGAGTGCCTGGGAAGTACGTTGGTGGCTAAGTTTTTGCAGAAAGGGCTAAGATAAAAAAGGAGGAGGAGGAGGAGGAGGAGGAGAAGGAAGATGAGAAGGAGGAGGAAGACAAGGAGGAGGGCATGAAATTTAAAAGCTGGATGGCCAACCTAGAATGTCAATGTTTTCCTGAAGCCACCAAATCAGCTGGAATCTGTATACTGGAATCCATTCCCATACTGGATGAATACTTTTAAAAGAGATGAAAAGGAAGTAAACATACAGATTAAATGTGATCTTCACATTTCAGGTACTCTAAAGAAATTTTTTAAAAAAACTGTCATGGAAACACATCCTGGTGAAATTTCTGAATTATAAGAATGAATTTTTAAATCCCACTAGCACCAGTAACGGGGTAGGAGGATTACAAAGGGATATCAATCAGGCTTACTCCAGAGGCTCTTCCTCTGAAGCCCTGGAAGAGCGTGGATTAATTGCCATAGCCACAATGTTTTGAAAGAAAAGATGATGACCTGAGAACGGTGAATCCAGCCAAGCCCTCATTCCAACATGAAAGCAGTTTCAGAAATGCATATGCTCAGAGAATACACCACTCGCATACCCCATGCCTTAGGTCAGGCTCTCTGGAAAGCAGCCTCTGAGATGAGACCCACATACCTTCCTTGCAGGAGGTTTCCTGGGGAGCTACTTTGAGCCACACCTGGGGAGAGGGAGAAATGGAGCTGGGGGAAATTGCAGAAGAGACCTCGGCCAAGCCCACAGAGAGCTCTGGAGCTAGGGGAGCCCTTAGTGGACCTAAAAAGAGGCAGGCTGATCCCTAACTCCCTGCACTGGGTGTGGGCTGCCCCAGGGTAGGGACATGTCCTTGGCCCGGCCTGGAAGCTCCCTTCCACTACAGGCAATTTTGAGAGGGTGTCAGTTGTGACTACTACTGGCCATGGGAATGAGGGCCTAAATCCTGAAAGGACTTTGGTGGCCTCTTTACCTTCATCTAAATATTCTTTTCTTTACCTTGAAGGTGTACTCTGGTCAACTAAGGGATGGATTTGACCATATAAAAATGGCAAAGAGTTTTCTTAATTCATTCTTAACCCAAAATCCTGCTTCGATATGTATTTTAACGAAGCCATAAGGTAAAGATTCGTCCTTTATTCCCCGTCTTGTTCTCTTGCTCCCTGAAAGGCCTTCCATAGCCCTGTAGAAACTCCTTCTACAGTTTAGAAACTGGGATGTTTACTTTCATTTTTTTTTTTTTAACAATGGCTAATGTATGTACAAGGTTAGAAGATTGTGCGGGGAGGATTAGCTAAACAAAAGAATTCCATTTCTCTCACAGAAAAAAAATATAGTGAAATCATGGCCATCTTCTATTCTCTTTTTTAAAAAAATGTTCTTTTTAGTTATTACATGACAGTAGAATGTATTTTGACCTATCATACATACATGGAGTACAACCTCCCATTCTTGTGGTTTAACATGATGTGGAGTTACACTCGTCGTGTATTCATATATGAACATAGAAAAGTTAGGTTCGATTCATTCTATTGTCTTTCCCATTCCCACCCCTCCTTCCTTCCCCCATTCCTATCTGTCCAATCTGGTGAACCTCTACTCCTTTTGTCCCCAAACCCCCACCTATTTCATGACCATTTTCTCATGTAGTAATTTAGTGATGATTTCCTGCATCCTTCAAAGCCTTATTGAGAATAGTGTAACTCCACTTTCACCAGTGGGATGATAGCAAGTGGTGCCCATCTAGCAGGGCGGCCAGGAGGCAGAGAGCGAAGGAAAGTCTCACCTTGTGTTTTTTTACTCTTCTTTTCCTTCACCCAGCCCTCTGCCAAGAAAACAGTCATGAAATTTATTTATTTCAATCAAGTTGATTCCATTAATTTCCTTTTTTTTTTCATAAGGAAAGATTAATGGACCACTCAGTGGTGGATACTTTATCTCCCTAAGCACTTCTGCCTAATAACCGGGACTAGGGCTTGTGGATGTTTCTCAGTACTAAGTCCAAAAGTTAATATGTGCAAAGTAATATCAACTGTTAAGTGAAAAGAAAAAGGCTGATGGTAAATTCTGTCTTGGAGGTGAAAACTTGGGTGATTTAAAGATTTGCTTTTTTTCTTCTTTTCTTTTTTTTTTTTTTTTTTGGTCCTGGGATTAAACTCAGGGATGCTTTACCACTGATCTTCATCCCCAGCCCTCTTTATTTTTAATCTTTAGATAGATAGGGTCTTGCTAAGTTGGTGAAGCTGGCCTCAAACTTTCAATCTTCCTATATCTCAGCCACCCAAATTGCTGGGATTATGTCTGGCTTCACTCTTTAAATTAGACAAAATGAATATTACTCTAAATCAATATAGGTGGCTGCCTATTCACTAGGGGAACACAACTTAAAGTGAAATTAACTATTATTATTTCTGGGAAAGGGAAATAGGACAATGAGTGATTTTTCTTTCTTCAGTGTTTCACATTTTCATCTACAATAGTTATTTGCATGCTACAATGGTAGAAAACATATTATTTCTGTAAAGAGCTTGGAGAACAAATTTTTATTGTTTGTTTTGCTTTTAAGTTAAGACTGTGCCCCCCAACTCTTGACTCAGGTTAAAAACGGCTTTGGAAAGTTCTGTTTCTTACCCTAACCCAACCTCTGCCACTGCTAGGTTGCAGCAGGCACATTTGGAGATCTTGCTAGTAATAAGCACACTCCTGAAATCATCTGGGCCCAAGGATGGGGGCAAATAATAAAATTCCTAATTCACTTGCAGGGGGAGAATGGGAGAAAGGTGAGTCTTTTCAGAGCAGAAACTTGTTCATAATCAGATTAGGTCTCCTTCTTTGTGTAGTGTAGCCCTCTCCAGATGGTTCTGTTTGACTTGGTCACAAGGATTTGATTATTGGCCACCACAAGCTTCTACACCCAGATGATTAAGTGCTGCAGTCCGGCTGCAGCAAAATAGCAGGGGGGTGACAAGCAACTTGTGTACACTGATACAGCTGGAGTGGGAGCCGTTTATTGCAGGACAGGAGGGGTATATATACATTCCTCACAGCTTATCTTAATTAGCATAAACTAGATACAGCAGTCAACCAATAAGGAATCTCCACACTTAATGGCTCGCTGGCGTTACTTCACAAACCACTCCCTCTGGCAAAATGCCAGGCGCCATCCTGACTTGTTTACAGACTCTAACAATTAAGGGGAATAAGAATAAAGCAAAAGCCCCATCTGTATAATGGAAATAAAATGGAGCCCCTAATCCCACCTCTAATTCCTCTTCCATTCCTTTCCTTTTTCTTTTTGCTGTAACACTTATCACCTTTCTTTTACTTTCCTTTTTATCTATTGTTCTGATCCACACAGGACTTGAGATCCGTGAGGGCAGGAATTTTCTTTTGTGGGGTGATATATCCCTACATGCCTACCACAGAGCCTGGACATAGTGCATGCTCAGTACATACTTTAGAATGAGTGAATCTATATTTATTGGGATAAAAGGGTTGGTGACATAATGAAGTGAGGACAGGTAACAAGGCAGCACATACAGCATAATTGTCACTAAATCAAAGAGATGCATGTGACAGGGAATCCAAGTTGGGAAGACTTGTCAAAGTTGATTAGAGATCTGGGGATTTTTGAGTGGTTTTCTTTTCATCTTCATTACTTTTGGGGCTGTCTGAATCTGTCTTGTGTAAAAGTTTTACCTTTATGGTCATATAAAAATGTTCCTTTTAGTTTAAAAAAAAAAGAATAAAAGTGGGACCCTGACTAACACCAGCAGCCAGTGGGCATGGTGGTGGCTCACTCAGTGCCAAGTGGGCATCTTGGTGAGGGAGACAACCCTTGAGTCTGGCCGGGCACTGCTTCCAGGGCATGTCAACACCCCCCACGCTGGTGTGAATCCCTAGGGGCATCCTCTTGCTATGGGCCTGGACTCTCCATATGGTTCCTGCTCTGTGAATTACAATTTTCCTCGCATGGCCCACTACTACCTCCAAATGAGTGAAGCCTATTGTAAGATGGAATTCAAATCTAGGCTCCAGTGGTGATTGTGAATATTAGGGTGTGCCGTAGTTGCAACTGATTGTAGGATTATTTGTATAGGCTCATGGTGTCTGGAAACTCTGGGGTAGAGAGACCCCAATGGGGTAACAATCCTCCCAAAAGGATATAACCCAAAATAGGGTCTACAAGAAACTTAAGCTTGAAGTTACTGAAAAGCAGAATTATGTCTCTTTCTTCTAGTACTCATTCTGTTGCTCTCTCAGTTTTCTTCTTTCCCTTTCACACATGTGACATGACTACCTGCTGCTCTCACCGACAGTTATATCTATGCCCTGTTGTCCCCACAAGAGGAGGGGCTGCTTTCTATAGCAAGTGTTGGTGGTCAATGCAACCCTATTTGTGGCCGGAAGGGAAATAAAAACTGTGGTGGACAGTGCTGGTGACCTGCCATACCAGAGGCCCTCCCCTACCAGGCACCTGAAATATCAGAATAACTCTTTGTCTCCTCTAGTCATCTCGCTTGTGAGAAACTGAAGATAGGTGTGGATGGGGTGGCCATGACATTGGTTTCTGGACAGCAGAAGGGGTCCAGTGAGTGATGACGATCTGTTTGGCCTTTACTTCTAACTATGCATGCAAATCTCACCACAGAGCCCTGGGAAGCTGCTACCAACTGAATGCATTAGCACTACAAGATGTGACCTCTTCACCAGCTGGGGTTTGATGTTAATTCATATATAAAATGGCAGAACCCTCATCTCTTGAGCCCCATTTCCTGTCTACTTTGTCCTATCTAATATTTCTCCATTGCACTTATTTCTATCTAAAATACTACATACTCACTGGTTTATTATCTGACTCTCTCCAGAGTTGTGAGCTCTCTGGGTCAGGGATTTTTCTCTCCTTTGTTCTCTGCTATATCTTTAGTCTAAGAATGATGTCTGGAATATACTAGGGCCTCAATAAATATTCATACAAAGGAAGGGAGGGGGAGAAAGAGAAGGGAAGAGAGAGGAGAGAGACTAGAGTAGGAAGGGAGGGAGAAAGGAGGGAAGAAAAGAGAATGATAAGGTACCAAAGACAAGAGATGAGTCTTTAAAAAGAATGTGGCCATTTATTTTATTATTTAAAATTGGAACTTGCATAAAATGACAGTTGCACTGAACTCCACACGTCCTTGTGACATGAACTGTAGACAAGCCCAGGCTGGACCTTTCCTCACCACCCTTAGGTCCAGTGGCCACAGTAGTCGGCTCTGTGACTTAATTTGCATCCACTGCAATGTGTGACAGACCCAGTTGCCAGTGTCCCAGAGCGGTTTTCTCAGGGTGACAGCAGGAAGGGGGTGGTGGTCATGTACCATGGGGACTAGGATGTGGCTCTTGCTGCACTTCTCTCACAGCCTGCGGTCATCTGAAATCATGGTGAAGTATAAGAGGGAGCCCCAGGGGACAAGGGAAGGCTCATGGTGTCTGGAAATTATGGGGGTGGAGAGACCCCAATGGGGTAACAATCCCTCAAAAGGATATAACTCAAAATAGGATCTACAAGAAACTTAAGCTTGAAGTTTTTGAAAAGCAGCATTATGTCTCTTCCTTCTAGTACTCATTCTGTTGCTCTCTCAATTTTCTTCTCTCCCTTTCACACATACTTCAAGACGCCATCAGGCCGGGTCCAGGAAGATGCAGAGCACGCTCTTGTGGGTGGGTGTACAAGTGTGCTCCTGCGCATGTGTCTAGCTGCTGCCACGCCCTCCTCCGCGGTGGGGTGGGATGCGCAGCTCACACGTTGGTGTGCTGGGAACCTGCGGATGCTATGCTGCCTGGCTGGCTTCGGTTGGAGGGCGCTGAGCTGGCAGCCCGGCTCCTCCTGCTCTGATCCCCGCCTCCCTCGCTCTTCTGGGCTGGCTCTTCAGAGAGCTTGAGCTTTTCATGCTCCTCTTTCAAAAAGAAGTCCACTAACAAGCTCTTCTCTTTCTTGATCTGGTCGCTGATGTCTGTTGGGATATCTGGTATCATCCAGTCCACCAGAACACTCAGGAACATCACAAGGTTCTGCCAAAAGCAAGGGAGAGAGGAGCTGAGTGGAGAGGCAGACACATCCAATATCAATGATGGTGCCTGTGTGTAGCGAGGCTTCATTTGATAATTGGTGGCTATTGCTCCTTCCCTTCAGCAGGGCTTGTTCTTGTCCTCCAATCCTCCAGGTCCTCCCTGCTCCAGAGTCTTCTGGGATATGGCCACAAAGTGCAGTGGCCTCTCTAGAGCTGTAACTGTGATCCTTACTCCTTTATCCCCTCCAGCTGGCTCTCTCTGTCCTCTCTGAGATGGGCTGTTGGTATTTGCATTGACTTCTGGTTTCAGTCTCCCTCACCTACCGCTCACATCCACTGCATTCTGCCCTCAGTGCATCAACAGCCATCTGACCTGACTGGGACTTCCTGCCTCCAGCTCTCCTTGATCAATTCTAAGCTTTTCTGCACATTTGCTTAGGGCTTCCTTCTTCTGGCTGCTGAGCTACATCCCTTCCCTTGGGTACATAGGCAAGAAAGGACTATCTTTTCCTGGAAGCATTTTCAGTTGAGCAAATGTGTATGTGACAACAGTTCCTGGCATGGTCTGATACATGCCGGCTACCCTTCATACACATTTACCCAACACCCTTCTCCAATTGTGATATTTTTCCCTGACTGCAGATTTCACATCAATGTAGCTTCACCCTTCTAAGATCCCAAAGCAATGACTGAGCCCTTGAAAAGTATGTGCTCCTAGGGACTCAGGGGAAGACTTTGGGGCCCATCTTCTGCTTTCAGAGGTACCTTAGGTGTCAGAGAACTGTCTCATCACATTCTCTTCCTCAAAAACATCTTCGACAGCATGAGCAACCTGTGACATGTGACATACAGGAGAGAGAGAAGACTCTTGCAGGTGGGGCAGCAAGAGTCTTCTCTCTTTCCTGTCTGTCACATGTCACAGGTTGCTCATGCTGTAGAAGATGGTTTTTCAAATGTATCACCTCATCTCTGCAGAGAAAGAATGGCAGTCTTCTTTAGGTGAAAGACTAGCCGATGAGCTTCTCTACTTCCTGGGCTGGGGTCTGGGGGCAGGATATTTTAGAGCCCTCCAGAGATCTGTCTTCGGGGAATACAAAAGCCTCAGGGAGTCCAAGAGAAAAGGATCTGGGCTTGTGTGCTGGCCCCACTTGAAGACCCACAGGACCCCTTGTGGGAATTGGGGGCCCCTTAGTTTGGAGAATCTCAGCCACGCAATTGGAGCTGAGGCTATTGTCAAAGATAGGAATCACTGGGCTCAGTTTGCTATTCATTCAGGGATGGCTAAATGGCTCTGGGGGCCCTTCCCAGCAGATGTCTCAGTGGCTAAACAGCATTAACAAAGGAGGGCCCCGAGAGCATAAGAAGAAAGGCTTAGAACTTGAGCCTTTCTGGGGCTGCAGAAATGAGGTGGGCTGTTTGTCTGCTGAGACTCTGGTTTCAACTGCCCTTCCCACTTTCCTTTCTTCATCTTAGATTTAAATGGGAAATTATCTCTACCCGGCAACTTACTCCACATCTGTCCGGTAACCTTACTCTGTGTTTTATTCTCTTGCAAAGTCCATCCATTAAAAGAAGCCCTCTTGGGAGTCCTCCTGCTTCACCCAGGGAAGGGAACGTTCACTTCTGCCTGCCACATGCGAAGACCCCTTGTGTCACAGAGTATAGTCAGCATTCCATCTCTGTGGGCTCTTTTGATCCAACTATGGATCAAAAATATTAGAAAACAAAATTGGATCTGTACTGAACATGTACAGCTTTTTCCTTGTCATCAATACCTAAGCAATACAGCATAGCACCTGTTTACATAGAACTTACATTATCTTATCTAGAAATGATTTAGAGTATAGGAGAGGTTATGTATAGTTTATATGCAAATGCAACACTTTATATAAGGGACTTGGGCCTCTTTGGATTTTAATTTTCTGAGGAGGGGCCCAGAAACCAGACCCATGTGAATATCAAGAGACAATACCATGGAAACCTGGAGGTAAGTGGCAGCCAGGTAATCATGACTCTCTTTATCCCTGTCTCCCGGGTCCTAAGTGCCATTCCTTGTCTGAACAACTCACCTGGAAGATGATAACAAAAGCCAGACGGGCAGACAGAACAGACCAGTACTGTTTGGAAAACTCATATGGGTTTGGTGCCCATGGTGGTTCTCGGTAATCCTTGAACCTGTCCAAAGAGATAGAGGAAAGGTAGTAAAAACTCAAGGATTTGAGTATTGGACAAGCTCTTAATTATTAGATATGGGAAATGGGAGAAATTAGACTTGGGAAGGGGAAAATCTATGACCCAACCAGCAAATATGCACGGAGTAAGAGAATCAAAGTCCATAAAAGCCAAGGTCAGCCTAGAAATGTCCTTTTCGTACTCGTTTTCCCTAACAATCCCCAGAGCTTCCTCTGGTATCCAAATTCAATTTCCAGATGATCCCAAGAATCATAATAATAACCCAGGCCAGTGGGTCCACCTGGGCTCCCCACTATCCTGTGGGCTGAGAGAGTAGGGAGGCCCCCCCGATGCCTCCTCTAGAACTCTGTGGCAGCCTGAGGCTCCCTGAAGATGCAGCACAGCAGGTTATCCTGGGCTTCCCCAGCCAGCTGCTTTGGGAATCCAGCTACCAGAGGGGCTGGCCTTGCTTTCTGACTGCACTATTGAACCCAAAGGCCCAAAGGAAGGCTGGCTGATCCAGACCAAGTTGAAGGTGGGTAAATTTGGAGTGAGAGGGTCAATAATCAAAGTTGATCAGTATTTCTGATTCATTAGCCATAAGATCTAAAAAAAAAAAAAAAAAGTGATGTCAGAGCCTAGTGTGAGTTCATGTCTCCTTTTCAGATGGGAGAGAAGCCTTGGGTTTTCCCTCACTCTTGCCTTTTCACCCCCATTCTGGAATGATTCATGTTAGAACTAGCTCATTTTCTTAGATACAAAACAAGCCCTATCCTGGAGGAAGCTGGGGTAGCATCAGGCCACCAAGAAGTGTGTGTGGCTGCTATGGAAGGCAGAGTAGGGACTCAGTCTGGGAGGGATGGAAAACCATCACACTCTGAACATGAAGTATGTGTCAATCCCTGAGAAAAGGGCTTCTCTGTAAGATGCATCATTGCATCCCTCAGGCAGACATCGTTATCTCTGCATAACACAGGAGAAAGCTGACGCTCAGAGCTAAGTTCAAGTGCTTGGCCAGAGTCTCATGGCCAGCAAGATGTGGAGGCAAGGAAAGAATGCATGTCTGGCTGAATCCAGGCTTCTCCCTCATTATCATAGAGTAGCTCACCAACAGCTGCATTGGGGGGAAATATTCATAAATGGGGGCTCTTTTGTCCCTTTCCCTGTCCTGAATGAACCAGCTGCTCCAAAAGATCTATGTAAAACCATGATGGCTTTCAATTGTCCAAGGAGAGACAAGAGAGAGAGAGGGAAAAAAAAAAGATGGAGAGGAAAGCTATGCACACACAGAGATAGAAAAAGGCACAGCAATAGTGAGCAATAGAGACAAGCTGAATGGCGGACACTGAGCTTTCAACCAGGGTTTGGCAAGAGACCAGGAGCTTCCCCCTTCCCACCCAGCTCCCCCTCTCCTAACAGCTGATCACAGCTGTTGCAAGCTTGGTTTGACATCCGGGTGAAAAGCAAAGCTAACTGCAGCCCAGCAGAGCACCACGGGATTCATCATATCCATCCGTGGCTAAGGACAGAAGCACAGCCAGCTCCAGATTATCCTTGTTAAGAGGAGAGAGACCTGCACAAATGAAGGAGGACATTTTGGGGTGGGAAAATACTCAGATTCACCTATCCCCTTGCTGTCCACAGAAACAACCCTACAGCAGAAGGCAATTGATCATCCTCCTCTAGAAACCTCCAGGGAAGGAGGTGAGGCACACAGGCAGGCATGGGCACATAGGCAGGCATGGGCACACACACACACACACACACACACACACACACACACACACACACACTCCTTACCGCAGGGCAATCCCTTCCCAGGTTCAGCCCAATCCCTCCTGATACCATGAAAGTCCCTTTCTTTTACTCTCTAGCTCTATCGATGAAGGAACAGCTGCTCACTGACCTTGGTATGAGAGTCACTGCTCACTCCTCTTTTTTCCAGTCTGAAAAGAATCCATAAATAATCTAATTCTGGTTCCACCTCAGCTACTAACTTACCAAAGCTTTTGGAAACGTCACTTTACCCTCCCTGTGTGTCCAAAGCAGGTTTTGAATCTAACAGGCACATCCATTTAACTGAAGGTCGAGGGGAAGATTAACAGAGAAATCTATCCCAAAAACTCTAGTTGAAAATACCTCTATCCAGATAAGCTAAGGTGGCTCTGTTAGGTACTAAGGGGAAAGCCACACCACGGAAAAGAGCAGTGAACGATTTAATGAATTTTGCATCTGCTCACATTGTTCTTTCCAAAGCTAGCTTTTTAAAAACTATGACTTAACCTAAGAAGAATATTTAAATGAAAATTACACAGAACATACTTATCCTTTCTCTATGCAATGTACTGACCTAGCTTAATCTAGCCTATCCTGTCCTGTTCTTTGAATTGCTGTTTGAAGCCTGGATGGTGGTACAGAGCTATAATCCCAACTACCTAGAAGCTGAGACAGGAGGATTGCCAAGTTTATGGCCAGTCTGGGCAACTTAGTGAGACTCTGTCTCAAAATAAAAATATAAAGGACTGTGAACGTTACTCAGTGGTAGAGCATCCTTGGGCTTAGTCCCCAATACCACAAAAACAAAGCAACAACAAACATTACTTGTGACCTACTGGAATGATTTTATAACCCATTAATGAACCATGATTCATCATTTGAAAAACATTGATTCCAGTAATCTTCTGCCACCAGGTAAATAAGTGGCTGTTTACATGCCAATGTAAGTTCAGATTTCACAATTATTTTAAAAATTTCATCCTAAGGAGTCAGAGTTATCAAATGTTTTCACTAAATAACTAGAAAACACTAATTAAACAAAGAGATAATTACCTTTAAGAAAAAAAATACAAAAGACCAGCAGTTAATGGACTTAATCTTTTCCACTACTGGGACAATGGTTTATGTTGTTTGTTTTGTTTCTAAGCCCAGTGTTCAGCACTAATGAGAGAGAGTGCTTCGGAGACAGCAGATGAGGGTCTGAATGTCATATCCCCACTTTGCTCCTGTGTCCTTGCTCTTGTTTGGTTTTTGAATGTCCCCCAAAGGCCCATGTGCTAAAGGATTGGTCCCTAAGGGGTACTATTGGGAGGTAATGGACCTTTAAGAGGTGGGGCCTAGTGGGAGGTCTATAGGTCATTAAGGGTGTGCCTGTGAAGGGGATCATGGAACCCTGTCCTTTCCTCTCCTTCTCTTTTGCTTCCTGGCCATCAGGTAAGTGGCTTTGCTCTGCCACTCACTGCTATGCTGTACTTCCTCACAACAAGCCTGTAGCAACAGGGTCAATCAATAAAGGACTGGAATCTCCAAAACTAGAAGCCTAAATATTTTTTTTTCTCTTCAGGAGTTGATTATCAGGTATTTGTTACAGTGATGGAAAACTAACTAATACTATTCCTCTTACAAGTTACTCAATATTATGAAACCCAATGTTCTCATGTATGAATTGGCCCAAACTTTCTCACAGAGGTGTGATGAAGATAAAATATCAATGCAAAGAATTCAGCACAATAGAGGAACCTAATAAATATAGGTTGAATATCTCTTATCTGAAATGCTTGGGACCAGAGGTATTTCAGATTTCAGAATTTTTCAGATTTTGAAATATTTGTATATAAATAAGTCACTGTCTTACGGTAGGACTCAAATTAAACATGAAATTCATTTATGTTTAATACATATCTCATACACACAGCCTGGAGGTAATTTATACAAAAATTTTTAATAATTTTGCACATGAAACAAAAGTTTCACAGTGTTAAACTTTCCACTTGTGACATCATATCAGCAATAAAATAGTTTTAGATTTTAGAGCATTTTAGGTTTTAGATGCTAATCTGTAGGAGCTATTCTTTCTCTTTTTATTATAACTGGCACTTCTTCTGCTCCATGAGGCCAGAGCACACAGACTGCTACTTCCAGTTCCTCCTGGCTTTCCAGGAGGATTCTGAGCACTCAGGTACCAAACACCCAAGTTACCCATGGTGCTGGTGAGAATCTAAGGCAGTCACACACCCGTGTGGCTGTAGGAGCTTCTCTCAGGACCCCTGTCCAGGTAAATGGCAAAAAACAGGCAAGCCTCAGGCTGATAGGTGGCGGCCATGAGATCCAGGAAGCAGAACGTCTTTCTGATCCTTTCCCCTTAGCTCAAATGTCCTCCAACAGCTGACCTTTTCCCCTGGCCTGGAGAGCCTGGGTCTCCCAAAATCCCCTGAGTGGCCACAACCGAGTGAACACTCATATCTAGTTAGTTTCCTGTATGTGCTGGGCTGTGGCCCCCAGAGGGAATCAGGAATTTAACCTCAGGGATACAATTTGGGGGATATTCCTAGATCTCACCCTCACCTATCTAATCCTCCTTTAGTTTCCTTAAGTGAGAACATTGATTTTGAGGGTTTCTCGAGTCTTCCAAGAAAGACATTCAATAAGGCGACAACCAGAGTGTCTAAAAAGCAAGCATGAACTTGAAGTGGCTAGGCCTCTTACTAACTGTAAGAGCCTAAGTAAGTGATTGCACATCTCTGAACCTCAGCATCCTAATCCATAAAACGAAAACCAACACCATGGGTATCACAGTGTCAAGTGCATAGAAGTGCACAGTTGGGTTCTCTCAGCCCAACCATAAATAAATGAACATGTGTATGCATGTGTATATGTGCTCAATATTAAAGGAAGCAACATTACCTTTTCATAAGACAATACGATGAATTCTGAATGTGATTTTTGGAGTCTCCAAAGGAAAATGGACACATGAGTTCTCCTGGGAGACGACTGAGGAGGGAACTAAGAAAAGAACTTTTTCTTTTACGTATATGTATGTGTATGTGTATATATATATAAACTCTATGTCATATTGTAAAACAAGCCGGCTATACAATATTTTAAAGGTTCTGCAAGTCTATACTATGTGAATTCACAAAGAAAATATCCAGGAAAGATTCACACTCATGTGTCACTTTGGTTTTACTGGGAAAATGCTTAGGATTGGACAGGGGTTAAGGTGGAGGAAGACTGGAGTTGGAGTGGTTACTTGAGATATTTAGAATTTTATATATATTTATATAAAATAATTATATAGAGAGAATTACTTTTATAACAAAGAAATTAATATTTTTTAAAAGTAATCATTGACAATATTCAGTTAACCCAAGTACATTTTTATACTGAGCTTTCAAGAACAAAATTATAGTGTTTATTGGGACAGACTCACATATCAATGAAATTGGTACCAAAGTCAACATTATATTTTAGCTTTCAAATTACATTACTATCATTCTAATTTTGTGAAAAAAAAATGTTGATTAAAGTTAATTTAGACATCACCGAAAGAAATAAGGTTCCCATTAATAAACTCTGTCACTTTGTAAAACAAGCTTGTTAAACAATAGTCTAAAGATTCTGCAAGTCTATGTTATGTTAATTCACAGAAAAAAATGGGAAAAAATCACACTCATGTGTCACCTTGGTTCTGCTGGGAAAATGCTTAGAACTGGGCAGGGGTTAAAGTGGAGGAAGGTTGGATTTAGAGTGGTTACTTGTGATGTTAAGAATTTTTTAATAGGAATACATTAATATATTACACGAGTAATCACATTTTTTTTGAAAAACAGAAAGGAATCTTTGGAAATTATTTCTAAGCCCTCCCTATTACAGATGAGGAAACTGAAGTACAGAGAGGGAAGAGAGACTACTGACTCAGATGTCCCCATTCCCAACCTCATCCTCATCTGCAAGATGACCAGTGACTGTGACATCTGCCACAGTCATCAAAATACAAAAATCACTGTGAACAAGGAAGGAGCCAAAGCCAGACACTAAGAGTTTGGTCATCAACCATTGGTAATGGCTTTTCTTTTTAAACGAGGTGTTAGTTATATAATGAATCAGTTAGTAAATGCCTTTCTCAACTCTGAACAGTGAGTGGTACATAAGGAAATTTTTAAAATATCCCCACTGGAAATGAATGTCATGTTAATGCTGAATACAATTACATACAAAATTTTCATACCATCTGAGTTACTTAAAACTGCCTTCTGAAACTGGCATTTTAGCAAAGGAAAACAGTACAAGCAATTAGGAACTAATGAGAACCATGCCAATACAGTGGTTGGTAAAGATCAGGAAAACCAACACCTGGAAAAGTTGACTCTCCCTCTGGTGTCAGTATGGAACAGATGTGAAGAAACCATGGCCTGGAAAGGAACTCACCTCTTCAAAGACTTTTCACAGGACCTTGGAATATGGAAGTACTTAGGGCCTGGAGAAAAATCTGGCAGGACCACCTGAGGATGCTGTTTCTGGATGTTCAACACCTCCAAGCAGACCCTGTGGGTTGATCATGCCCACGTGGGCTCCTTGAGTTCTGTTCTGGGACCAGATCCCTGGCCCTGCCCTGCCCAGGCGAGCTCTTTGCATCCTTCCAGCTGAGCCAGGAACTAAGCTGGCATTCATCCTCCAAGATGTGGTGGCTCTGTCAAATGGTCACTAATCATGCCTATAGTGTGATGTCACAAGACTGTTTACAAAGCAGCCGTGCAGGAGAAGGGCTGAGGCAAGCATCACTCTAAAAATTCTGGGAATACAATCTCAAAATCTAAAATGGGCAGCCAGAGACTCGTCCTAACTTTTATTGACATTGTTAAGATACCTCTGTCCCTAGTGTGGTTGGGTTAAAGCCCAAGGCCTCAGTTTTATTCAACTACATTTATCTTTAGAGATCATTGAAAGCTAAGAATAAGAAAGGTCATCATGTTCCCAACACTATTTGCCAGAAAATCAGGGCAAACTTCGCTTCCCACCATGAAAGAAATTATAAAAACCAGCTCTTGGGGCAAGCTGTGGTGTTGTCTCTGATTTTTCATAGTATTTCTCTGTCGTAGTCCTTCTTTTTTTCTTTTTATCTTGGAGTAGTGGATAGGACCCCATGCGGTTGAGATGTTCCATCAACAATCTTATTGATCTAGGAATTGTAGCCTCCAAGTACTCTTATTTGATATATTGTAAATTAAGTGCTGTCCCCATTCTCTGAACATCTGCTTACACTTTATTTTAATCTCTTTATTTTTATTTTCATTAGAACTCGATAGCCTTCACACTATGGATAGAGAGAAAACATTCAGGAAAATTCTATCTCATCACTGTTCTCTTAAACCCCTCTGTGGGACCCCATGGCCCTAGACACTCCACACACCTCAAAGTGACCACCATATTCTTGATCTAGTGTTCTTCCAATTTTTCCTGCTCACTCTAGCCCTTCTCTCTGCAATAGTGTTCTCCCTGGACTTCCTTTGATGCCTGACACCCCCCTTTGTGCCCGATTCTCCACCACTCTCACCCCCACCCTTCTCCACCAGCCAGATGCCTTGGTCGTATGAATTAGGAGCTCTGGCCATGCTTGTATTCCTCACCCTTCAACTTCCCTCTCCTTTGAAACTTGCCCTGAATGCTTAAGTGCTTAAATCTGGATTTGGTCAGTGGCTCCTCCTCAGGGCTCACACAGCTCCCTGCACTCCATTGCAAATTATTAAAGCTATATTTTAATTGCTTGTTTACCTACCTACTCATCTGCTTCCTGACTTATTAAGAGAAACAGCATGTCCTGTTCTCTATTAACTGAGGTCCCCCCCAATATCTGCGAAATGAACCTATAATCCTCACTGGTACTAAGAGTAAGAAATATGATGAATGCTCCCAAAGTCACATTGGTTTGATTTTAGGATGATTTACTTTCTGCAGATAAATTTTCTTGGCAGAAACATAGAATTAAAGTGCACTTCCTATGCATGTACCCACTGATAATTCTGCCACTCAGTGGCAGAATTTTTCTTTTTTCTTTTCTTTTTCTTTTTTTTTTTTTTTTTGTAAATGGATAAGAGACCAGCCATGATCCCAGCAGCTACTTGCATCTACTTGCATGGAAAAAATGGAGACAGACTATCACAGGTTCACACAGGGCTGTAAATCCAGTGACCTGAAGGCAAATTCAAGAGCAGTTCACATGTACCAATAGTGCCTGGTGTCCTGGGCATTTGTTGTTAGGGCTGAGTAGTGCCTATTAATCTAGATTTCTCACTAGAGTGGATACAATTCAGAGCGAGCTTGAAAATGCAATTGACATGGACTGAAGTAGAGTTGGGAGATAGATTGAATTTGAGCCTACCTATCTGAATAAAGCCTTGTCTAAAATTAGACCTTCTCTCAACTTTCAGTATGGGGGCCATTAAAGTCCCTTCTTGTTCAAGCCAATTTAAAGCACTGATGAATCTGGAAAACACATTCATAAGGGCTACTGAGAGATCTGATGGTCAGAGGGAAGGCACAATACTATAGGTCCCTATGGCAGATACGTTCTTCGAGTCCAACTGAGGAAACAGTGTTAGCCTTGCTTCCCCACACGAGGCCCACTGAGCTTTTTCCCACCACACATGGGCATGAAGGCCTGTACTCCTGGACAGATGTCTTTAGGATCTGTTGCTAGAAACTTCTGTCTTAGAGAACTTCTCAGCTTTCTAAACCTCAGTTTCTTTCTTTCTTTCTTTCTTTCTTTTTTTTTTTTTTTTTTTTTTTTTTTTTTTTTTTTTTGTAGAATGAGGAGCTTCAATGAATCATCTCTGGATTCACTTCCAGTTATGAAATGATTTTGTAATTCTCACTATTTGTGCCTGTTTGTTTAGTGAGTGTAAATCTGTTGACTTGTTTCATGATCCAGATGCTATTGGAAGATAGCACTGGCACAGACAATCTGTATTATGAAATGATGCCTTTGGATCTGCAGACCAAACTCCAGCACCATGGACAGACAGTCTGGTATGTCAGCCAGGTAGAGGAGTGACCCCTGGGTAGTGCAGAGTCTGAATTTGCCAGCAATAGGACTTTAGTCCAAGAGTTACTCTTTGTAGTCCCAGATGTGAAAAAAAAAGAAAAAACTGAAACATCTAGGCTGATATAAATTGATGAATAAATTTATTCATCTGTTATTAGATCTGGTCCCTAATTTTTCATATTGGTTGGCTAGAGTAAAACCCTGAAGTTAATGTGCCTGAGGCCAAGATGTTCTTTGATTTAAATCATAGATTGGAAAGGTTGTTTAACCCATACATCTATCTGAATTGGAAAGACCAAATCATGTTCTTTTTGTGTTCTCCGACTCAGAATATGAACCTAAGCAGCAGCCTCAAAAATGGTGGGCCTTGGGTCCCATGTGTCCTAGGTGGGAAAACAAGACAGACATGCTGGGTCGACACTGCTGCAAACATTACAGAAAACACTCTTCTTCAGTGGAGGCCCCGGCAGCTTTTACATGAGACACTACTGGGGTCTTTGGAAGACAATGGTTCCAGAGGCTCTTTTCTTGGGCTTTTTTTTTTGTTGTTGTTGTAGTTACTATTATTTTTTAAATATAGGCAATATGATCTTTGCTCCATGGCTTCAATGATTCCTGTGTGATGGATTTCAGTCACCTCTCCAGAATTCAGCTTAGTGTGGTCAGGAATTAGGATTGACCTCTTGGACTTCATACCATGTTTTAAATTAAACAGGACTGAAATCAAATCCATCACTTGTACAGTAAGGTTAGATTCTCATTAGTCATGGTGACACACGCCTGTAATCTCAGCAGCTCAGGAGGCTGAGGCAGGAGGATCACAAATTCAAAGCCAGCCTCAGCAACTTAGTGAGGCCCTAAGCAATTAGTGAGACCCTGTCTCAAAATAAAAAACAAAAATGGGGTGGGGATGTGGTTCAGTGGTTAAGTGCCTCTGGCTTCAATCCCTGGAGGGGGAGGGGGAGAGGGAGGGGGGAGGAGGAGGAGGAGGAGGAGAAGGAGACATTTTCCCTATGCCAGTCAATGAACCCACAATTTCCTGGTTGTATGGCCTCATCACAGATTTTTGAGATATCCTTAAGTCAACCCCTCTCCATATCTGTTGTCACCAGGTTTGTGGTGTATCATATGAAATAGCTCACCTTTCTCCTTTTTTAAAATTATTTCCACCATCTGTTCTATGCTTTAGACAGTTTATGTCTAAATGATGTGGCCACTCAGTTGTTCTCCTTGAATTCTCGGCTCTAGTCCATCTTCCTCTTTGAGACCAGATCAGTTTTCCTAAAACTGCCCTTCATCCCATCATTCATGGCCTCATATTAAAATTCCTGTCATATTTCAAGACTTCCCATTACAGATTTCATCCTATCCAAATTCAACAAGGATTTGACTCATACACTATCCTAGGAGTTTCCACATATGCTGTATTTCCTATGTTACCATTATTATCCTCCAAACATCCTCATTACTAACTATATTGCTTAGCCCCTAAGTGATTGTCTAATAGCTCCCACCACCATGTTTTGGCCAGTGCTAGAATATTCTCCCTCTCTATCCTACAAATCCCAGCAGCCCTTCCAGGAAGCCCACATTTTCCATTATAGTCCCCAATAATCTCCCTAACCTCTCAACACTCACAGCATTCACTGTCCATTCTGCCTGTGATTCCATATAATTACTGACCAACCTGCCATTTCCCAATTCTTGATGAGGAGGACACACAGTTAACATAGTTCGTGGTCTGCTCAATGGTGTCTAGCAAAAGGCACTCAATAAATATTTTCTGATTAATTCAAACTAATTTATAAATTACTGATGGGGAGGAACAGGAGATGGAAGCAGGGAGAATGATGTAATTCCAGGTCATCCAGGTAATTAGCTGAATCTATTGCTTCTGGTCTTTTGGGGCCCTCCTCCTCAGGACGAATTAATTTACCTGCAGAACTGAACCTCCTGGTCGAAATGTGAGTTTTCTGGCTGCGTTCCCTCCTTCAGCTGGCTGACGTTGAAAAAGGAGAGGGTGTGGTTCACAAAGCCGTGCAGAGTCCCATTATGACTATAGGAATACTGGTACACGAGGCGGGGGATAAAGTCAGAGGTAACAGCGATGACAAAAGCCTACAGGACGGAACCACAAGCACTGAGGAATAGTCAGGGTGGATGCTGTCTGGATGGCACAGGGCCCATGTGACTGTGCAATTGTCTGCTCTTGGGCTCTCTTTTAAGAGGTGCAGCACGCTCAGGTGCCTGTCCCTGTCCCTGAGCTCATGTGGCTGACAAACCTGGCTTTTCCATCTCTGATAAGCATAAGTAAATCCACCTGATAGTGGCTATCAAGAGGGTGAATCACAATCACCGTAGCAAAGGATTCAAGGCCAGACTGAGCCATTGGGTGCTGGATGCATTAATTCACCTCTGAGATGTTTGAGTTGACATGTCATTGGCCAAGCCAAAACATAGTGCAAGATATTCTAAGAAAGTCACCCTTCATAATGGGAGGGCCACTTCAATGCAGTGAACCAGGGAGCTGGATGGCCAGGTATGTCTGCCCTGAGGGACACCAGAGAGCCAGGAGCATGATTCCTCTGTTTCCTCAATATGACTATTATCTCTAAACACTTCATAGCACACAATGCAATAGAAGTCAGTTTTTATCCATTTTACTTAAGGAAAGTAAGATCCAGAGGGGGAAGGAAGGTCCTGCTAGAGCTATACACACCTAATGTAGCATCTGGCATATCTAAGTGCTCTATAAATGTCTATGAAGCAAACCAAATGACAAATGAATGATTGCATGTTTGAACATGGAGGTACTTTCTGCAAAGAAAATCTTAAATCTTTTTGGCAGGTGTTTATATTGCATTCTGCACCAACAATTAAGGTCCCTTTAAAAATGTAGTTTAGATATTGTTTTCTCAATGTATATGTGAGTGTGGATGGCTGTGACCATATTTGAGAAGGAATAACACATTTATAATAATCAGAGCTACAACTTACTGAGCACTTGTTTATGGCTTCTCTTTATCTTATTTAATTTCCAGAACGATCCTATTTTGTGGGTACTATTCTGATGCACCAATTTACAGATAAGTAAACAAGCCTTAGAGAAGATAGGGGAATAAAATTTCACGTCATTCTGTACTATAGATAGTTAATACTAAGGGCTTCTATTCTAGTGGACACAACTGCACAACTGCAGACCTGTCTTCCAAATTGTTGTTTATTTCTAAGGTTCTTTTATTATTATTATTAATTGTTCAAAACATTACAAAGCTCTTGACATATCATATTTCATACATTTGTTTCAAGTGGGTTGTGAACTCCCAATTTTCCCCCGTATACAGATTGCAGAATCACATTGGTTACACATCCACGTTTTTACATACTGCCATACTAGTGTATGTTGTGTTCTGCTGCCTTTCCTATCCTATACTATTCAAGATATCTGCAAACATTCAAAATGCACTGGGCTGATTTTCTCTGCCTCTCCTTGCACACCTCTTATTATTTTCCTGTGTTCTTAGCAGGAACCAGGTTAAAGCCAGAGTCAATGTTTCTCTCCCAAGGCAATAGTGGCTTTCTTGACATGCAGCAAGCTGGCTGAAATTTTTTTGGGAGGTGGAACAGGAGGCCCTGCCTGGCCACCATCCATCCAGAATGCAAAAGCAGAGGGGCTGTTGGATGGGGCCCAGCAGGATTTCCTCTGCAGTGTGGACATGTCTGGCAAGGCAGTTAAGGAGGTCACAACAGGTAGGACCCCTCTCCTTCCAGGGCCTATCTTAATCTATGCAGTGCCATAGTCCATGGGGATAATTAATTGACAGTTCAGAGGAACAGTAATTAGGAACTGCAGCCTGGGCAATACTCCAGGTATTGTTTAACTCAGGAGTAGAAAAAGAAAGGAAAGAGATGGATAGATATGTAGAATTCTTTCCTCATTATTCTTGGCTCTGAGAAAAGATCTGATTTTGACTCTTAAGACCAAGGTATATATTCTAATGGATAATCACCTTTCTCTTAGTAAAAATTAAAAAAGAAATGGCCCAGCTCTGGTGACAGTCTTCTGGTTAACTAAAAGTTAAAAGTGACCATTCACCAGGAGACTGTCTATGAAATAAAGTTGCCAATGGAAAAGGCTGGGAGGAAACAAGGGCTGGTTTCCTGCTTTGAAGACCTCAGCTCTTTCAAAAGAGCCTCCCACAGAGCCGGGGGTACTGATTAAATGCACTTACATTGATGATAACAGAGAACTTGCCGATTCCGGAGAGAATGTCAAACCAAATTCCTAAAAGACAGAAAGAAGGGTGTCCGTCTCACTCCCACCTTTGGCCCAACGATGACAAGGCTGCAGCTTAGGGTGACGTTTTACAGGCAAGTGACCAGGGGAGGTTTGCAGGGCCCCTAAGGAGTGGGTTTGTCTGGGAAGGCTTAGGTGTCCCACTGTCTGGAAGTTTGGGGGATCGCTGGGGTGGATAAGAGGGTCTGCAAAGACCTCCCTGCATCCAAGGATGTGCAGATGAGAACCTGGCAGGGCGAAGAGGCAAGGGCTTTGCCCAACCTTCTTATTCCTGACACATGAGGGTGGAGGCTGCAGCCACAGGCAGGGGGAGCCGGACCTGCGGTGGCCCCTAGGCCAGGCACATACCAATGTCTTTGGTTCTCACAGCGTCTGGCCGTCTCAGCTCCGTAACAAACTTCTTTGCATCCAGTCGCACTTCAATGACATTGTTGAGGAGGGCAAACACAGGTGCCAAGGGAAAGGAGGCCACAAAGAGGGTGACGAAACCAAACTGGATGACTAGGAGAGAGAACAGCATGACCAGCTTCACCAGGGAGAAGCAGAACTATGACCCAAGTGCTCTCTTACCAGGGCCTCCCCTTTCCTCCTGTGCCACACTGAAACAGTACTTCCTTCTGAATACCTACACCCCAAGGATCACTGCCATCACTTGAGCAAAGCTCTGGTGTTTCAAAGGAAAAGTCCTGACTCTCCTATCTGCCACCCTTCACCTCCAGGCACGAAGCCCACTCACCTCTCTCGGGTGGGCAAACTTACTCAGCAAAGAGCCAGAGAGTTAATATTTGGGGATTTGGGGCTGTATGGTCTTGTCACAATGATTTACCTCGGCCACGGTAGAGTAAGAGCTACCATAGACAACATGCCAATGCATGGACTTGGCTGTGTTCCAATAAAACTTTATTTACAAAAGCAGAAAATAAAGCAGGCTGGATTTGGCCTTCGGACCGTGGCTTGCCAATTCTTGATATAACTTAAAACAACACCTCCCAAATGTGGGCTCTTTTTCCATAACTATAGTCCCTGCCTTTGTTTAGTAAGTTTTGTTCATTCATCACACATTTATTGGGAGCTCTCTAAATGCCAGGCACTGTGCCAACTATTTAAGAAGGCAAAGGTCTGGTCCTGCCTTTGAGGAGCTGGGTTTAGAGGGGGAGAGAGAAATATACACAAATATGTGCAACAGGATATTTTTGTACTTCTTTAAAAAAATGTGTTCCAAGAAAGAAAAATGTGCCAGAGGACAGAGGAGAACCTAGGGAGCCAAGTTCTAATCTGCTCAGGGTGGGGACTAAGGAAACTCCATGCATGGTATCTAAGCACCATCTCTACGGACACCATCTTCTTGTGGTATGCAGGAAGACTGACTTGCAGAGAGCATTCCAAGCCATAGCAGCGATGTGAGCAGCGCTGTCAAGTGGTAGCCTAGAGTCTGATGGCCAGCAGGTGTCTGGGCCCTGCCTGGGACTTCTTGTTTTCCTTGCTGTCAGTCTTCCCTGGCTTCCAGCCTGCAACCCTTATGCTCTCTCACCAAAGTTCCTCATAAAAATTCCCCTGGATCTTCTCTATTTACTGAATATAACCTATATTCCTTATCTTGGCATACAGACACTTAGGGTCTGCTCCCAACCTGCCTCTTTAGCCTCATCTCTGAAATCTCTCCCATAGGGATCCTCCTCCCGCTTCGAATCCTCTGAACTTCTCACTCTCTAGAATTTTCCCTGACGCACAGGCCCTTCTGTTCTTGTGTACCCAGCACCCATTCTCTACTTGGCAGACTCCTATGCATCTCCAAGACCGTTCCAATTCCACCTGTCTGGTGAAGCCCATTACTCCCTCCTCTGAACACTTTCTGTCCTGTGTTCAGGCCTCTGCTACAGCCATCACTGAGTGCTGTGCCTGACAAACTCACATGTCTATTTTTTTCCTCTGTGATAAGGCAAGGGCTCTGTCTATTCCAGGGCTGAATACATATTTGCTGAAGAAAACAGCCCTGAGTTTCAGGAAAGTCAAAGTTTAACTGAACTTTTCTACATACTGAGGACAAGTTATTAAACTTTCTATGCCTTATTTTAGCAACTGTAAATTGAAGATAATAAAGTAAAAATAACCACCTAAGAGATTTCTCATAAGGATAAATAATATTAAATATGTAAAGTGTTTAGAACAATGTCTGAGACCTAATAATTGTTCAATAAATATTATGTATTATGTCTAATTTTATTCTTATGGGAATAAATACCAACATGTACATATGGCTGCAATGTATACTGTGTATACATATATGCTAAACAGACGTAAGATTTTAAGCATAGAATGAAAGTCAGGAGACCTGAATTCTGGACCCAGATGTTTTCTAATGAGCCATAGGCCTTTGGTCAGACCCTTCTGTTTGGGTAGTATTGGCATTTTCATTGATAAATTGAAGGGACTAATTTAAACTCCCTACTGGTCTGATTTGTTTTGATGCTGTGATACTTGTCCTCCCAGACAAGCTTTAATATTCTAGGATATTCAAATAAAGAATGAAAAACATATATATATATATATATATATATATATATATACACACACACACACACACACATATATATACACACAAAAAGTGTGTGTGTGTGGGTGTGTCCATATACATGCAAAAGAATAAGCCAACTGCAACAGAAATTTCAAGAAAAAATGCATGTGGGAGCCAGGCTTGGTGGTGCATGCCTCTAACCCTTGCTACTTGGGAGGCCAAAGCAGGATGAATAGTGATAAATTTGAGGCCAGCCTGGATGAATAGTGAGACACTGTCTCAAAATATAAAGTAACAATTTTAAAGGGCTGGGGAGATATGTAGTTCAGTGGTAGAGCACTTGGCTAGCATGCGTAAGGGCTCTGTATTGCAAAGAAAGTAAAGAGAGAGAATATACATGGGAAACAGACTAATTTCTTTTGATGTGGCAATTTTCTAGGCTCACAGATGTGAGTCAGCATTCTTGCTAATACAACACTGTCCACTGCCATTGTCCCTGGGGCCCAGTGGATTCTCAGCAGGCTCTAGGCAGCCAGCAGGAATCATTCAGTGGCACTAGAAGGCTCAGATTTGTCAAGTTTGAGCCGTTGGGATAAGTACTTGGCTAGATGGTTGGCAAATGTGAATGGAACGAGCTCCCAGATCCAGTTCAAATATGTAGGTTCTATTGTACCTTTTAAACGAGGTTCTGCTGAGCAATTCACTTTGGAGTGAGGGGTAGGGATAAGGGCAGAGGAGGTGAAGGGGGTGGAATTAATGAGAAAAGCAGAACAGATGTTGGACTGGTTTTCTAAACCTGTAAAATGTCTGTATTTTAATACATAAATGGATGTATCTTTACTTAAGGAGCTCAAAGTTGGTCTCCTTGATTCTAATGAACTCAGTTTAAAAAGGCAAATAATCTTATCACAAATTATTTCCTCCAGCAGAACTATGTAAACTCTTCAAAGTCTTAGCAAGAGTTTGGCAAGGAGACTGGTGGGAATGGAAAGGGTAGTTTACTTCTGAGTGACTGCAAATGTATACAGTATGCCCTCACCACACTCAGGCAAATAGCACTCAGCGATCTAACGTTCTGCCTGGCAAGGTGTTAGGGGGTGGCACGCACCTGTAATTCCAGTTAGTTGGAAGACTGAGACAGAAGGACTGCAAGTTCAAGGCCAGTCTGGGCAACTTAGTGAGACCTTGTCTCAAAATGAAAATTTTAAAAGGGCTGTAGCCAAGCACAGTGGCATCACCTATAATCCCAGCAAATTGTGAGGCCGAAGCAGGAGTATAACAAGTTTGAGGCCAGACTTGCAGTCTCGCAAGACCCTAAGCAAGTCAGTGAGACCCTGCTTCAAAATAAATAAACAAAAAGGGGTGGGGATGTAGCTCATTGGTCAAGTGCTCCTGGGTTCAACCCCAAATTAAAGAAAAAAGGAAGAAAAGACAAGAAAAAGAAAAGAAATCCAACATCCTTCCAGGATTTGGGGAAAATGGTACTTTTCATTATCGCTTCTCTCCTATGAACTCCAGAGGCAGTGACAAACTGCTGTCCTATAAGGATGCCCGTTGCTTTTCACCTTCTTCCCAAACTCTCCGGACACAAGCTCTCTGTTGTTCTTCCTCTCTAAACACAATCATCTTCCAGAGCTCTCTCGAGAGTTCCTTTCATTTATTCTATTCCCATAACTAAACATCTCAGGTTCGTCCCTGTGTCACGTAAGTCTATGTTGTCAGCCCTGGACAACCTCAGGAGCAAAGGCCAGCAATGCTGGACCTGCAGTAAGAGGATACTCCTGTTCCCTCCTCTTCTGGGACCCTGGGGTATCCTGGGCCAAGAAAAGCTCTCCTCTGCAGATGCACTATTGCTGCAGGCTGCCTGCTCAGATGGGGTACCCTGAGCATTTCCAGGATTCAATCCAAAGAGGCAGAAACAAACAACAAGCTTTGTTTTAATCTTCAGGAGAAAAAATATATATAAAACCATAATCTTCCAGCATGTGAATGCCAAATCCAAGACTTGCTCTTTTCAGTCAAAGGTCTGAAATACTGTATCAGATGGGAATCCTTCTGGGTTCATTTCACAGGACACAGTGATACCAGCCTTCATCAACGCTAAGGTTTGTTTCTAAAAACAGCAAGTCTCCATTAGGATAAGAGCAACACCGGAAATCCTCCGTGTGCTGCATAATAGAAGCCAGGCTGCCTTGACCAATAACAGATTAAACCTGGCCAAGACAATTAGGGAAGAATCCATAAGTTGATTTTCAACTAAATCTGCACAAAGCCTGCTGTAAAGTGCTGCAGAAATGTTGAACTGGAAGCACAAAAGCTGAAAATATTTCTGGGCATAAACTCCTTTGGTTTTCTCTTCTCACACTCCAGCAGCCAAGAACCTTCTAAAATAACCACCAGTCCTACACCGCTCCAGGCAATTAAAATCCTGAGTGATTACCTGGTCTTAGGTTAAAATAACGAGGAGGAGTGGGTTAAACTAAATGGACAGCAAGCACATTGCAGGACAGTCTCCTTAGAGAAGGAAAAGAGTAGAGGACAGGGCTGGTGAAAAGATGTTGATGGGACAAAGCTCTGATTTTTCACTCATTTATTTAAAATTCTTCAATGAAAATATCTACTCTTCATTCAATTCTCTCTCTCTCTCTCTCTGTCTCTCTGTCTCTCTCTCTCTCTCTCTCTCACACACACACACACACACACACACACACACACACACACACACACGGGACTCAGGGCTCATCTCTTCCTTCCCATAATGCATTGCCAATGCCTCTCTGTTTCGGTGACCTGCTCTCCGGATGATCAGCCCAATGACACCAGGGGCCGTATTTGACCTTTTTCTGAGTCCTCATCATATTCTGCTATGCCTATTACCACAGAAGCAGATGTTTAAAGGACATCTGTTCCATAAATAGGAACTTATTTTTGCCAGGTGTGAAACACACACACACACACACACACACACACACACACAGGCTGAAAACATTAAATATGTGAATTGAAAGCATTGTATTTAACCAGGATGTGAGGACAGACACATAAAATCTTCACACCTCTGCACAGTAATTCTCGTTGTTGTAATCTGTACAGATGCTTTAAAGAAAGCTGGAGTGAAAACATTCCAATTCCACTGAAAACGATAACGGCTCTTTTTTTTTATTCTTCTTACTTTCTATAGTTTAGTAAAAGCAACACATTCTGCTTAGAGGGATTGAAAACTCAGACCTAAAAACGATCCCTTTTGTGAGCCACTAATGAGCAAGGCAAGGGAACAACTGAGGGACACATTGGTGTGAGTTTGTCTCGGTCAGGAGGCAGTTTTTGAAAAGATTCTGCCAGAAACCGTCCATTAATAGAAACACTGGTGGAAAGCACAGCCAGGGCAGGTCATCGCTGTCTGTTTCATCAGCCCATATTTCAAGGCTGTACCCAGTGACCTCCTTCTCCTAAAGGCAAGAGATGCCAACTGTGCTCTGCACTGAGAGTCTCTGTGTCAGTAGAAAGAGAGAGGAAAAGGCCTGAGCTACAGTCTCCGCCTAGGCCTCTGTTTCCTGGGAAAACAGGAAATATGAGTCCTCAATACGACTATTCACTCACTCACTCACTCCTCACTCATTCATTCAACAAGCATTAACCAAGCACATTCTACATACTGACTCCATGTCCACTGCTAGGAAACAAAGATTATCAGTGCTGTGGCTTGAAGGGGTCCCCCAAAGCTCATGTGATAGAACTGAATCTCCTGTGCAACAGTGCTGAGAGGCTGGACTAGTGAAGTGACTAGGTCAAGAGGACTCAGTCCTCAGTGAATGGATTAAGGAGGAGACTTGCTGTGAGAGGGGCTTGCTATAAAAGCCACTGGAGCATCCTCTTGCAATTCTGCCTTCCACAAATGGGTGATGCAGCATGAAAGTCTTCACCACACACCAGAGCCATTGCTCTAGGACTTCCCAGCCTCTAGAACCATAAGCCAAATAAACTTTTATTGTTTATACATTTTCTAGTCTCAGGTATTCTGTTACAGCAACACAAAACAGACCAATACAAATAGATTACTATGTTATCTTTCCAAGAACTCAGAGGATTCAGTGGGGAAGAGAAAATGTAAACAAACCTTGACAGTGTCATTGAGTTAGAACAATAATGGTGGCATCAACAGGATGTTATGGAGCACTGGGCAGGAATAACTTGCTTTCACCAGCATATTGTGGAGGCTCTGCAGAATTCATGATCTTTGGACTTGAAGAACAAGTAAAAGAGGTAGGTGAATGTTCGCTATATGGTTGGTAGCTAAGATTTTTCCTGCTCCACTAGTCCAAATCCACAGACTACTTAGGAAATAAAGACAACAAGTGGAATTCCCTTTCAATCTGTATGGAGTCACCTGGGGTTTATACAACGGATCAGGCTCCATTCAGAAACCCTGAGAAGTCACAACAGGAAGGGACAGGCTTGAAGCCACAGCTGAAGCACTGAAAGAGGACTGCATGGAAACCAATGTGACACAAGGACAAATCAGCAAGGCGCAGTTGGCTCTAGTTTTTCTTCATTTCCTCTGTACTTAAAGGAGACTTGATCACTGCTTTTTACCCCAGCCTTACAACAAGATGAGGGAGAGCTGAGTTGGTAAGAAGTACCGATTCACCTCTTGGAGAACCACCTGGTAAATTTCCAGTGAAGGTTTATTAAACGAACAAATGAATGGATGGGCTTTGTCACCCCTGTTTACTTTATCCACCTGCAAGATGAGAGTGTGTGGGCCACTGAGACATTTGTCCTTCTTGCCACCCACCCACGTGGACTGTGGTCATGCAGTGAGGGAGGGAGGGGCAAGGAACATAGTCATGATTGGAAAGAAGCATCCAAGCCGCAAATCATGACTGAAGACATTTGTTTACTTTATTCCTTGCCCTCTACCTCTTCCCAAAAGGTTGTAGAAAAGTCAACACAATGAAAATGCAATTGGGCTTATGGAATTTTACAAGAAGGAAAAAGAAGTCCTCAGAAAAGAGGGCAAAACAAAATAAGCAGACTCTGGGGGCCCGTAACGCAGTGATGATGGAGGGACAAAGTTCACCCTGAACTTCCTCGTTGTTAGAGGAGAAATGGGAAGGCAGCACAGTTCTCCAAATTAAAACCTCCAAATTGAAAGAGTTCTCTAAATTAAATTAAAAGAGTGCCTTTCATTCATTCCTCCCTTCACTCACTCACTCACTCACTTCTCCAACACTGACAAGGCATATTCTGCATATCAGGAGCCTTCTGGAGTACACTGAGGGGCGCCCTATCCAGAGGTAGCCTTGCTTTTTCTCTTAAGTGTGCGTGGGAGGCGCAGCCCCCAGTACAGATAATGCCAATCAATGCCTGGCTCAGAAGTTAAAGGAGACAAATGACCTGGGACTCACCCTACTTCCCAGAAATGTTGGAACAAGACCCTGGATGCTGCCTGAACTGTGTTTAAATGCCATTTGGAGAAGGTGGCAGGTGGCTAATTATCTAGTGGAATGACTCAGTTCATATAAACAGGATGGTTCAGGGAAAGGAATTTCCTGGTTCTTTGAGCCCCTGGCTCATAGCACACACACTTGGAGTTACATGTGACAAAAGATTTGGGCTTTGGTGCCATTGGCTTTGCAGATATTCTGGAATTCACCGACATCCAGCCTGGATGTAAATCTGGAAATTACCCAGCATAGTCCTCACCAAAGACAGTAGAGTTGAAAGGCATCTTGAGTGTCACCTAAGTTATCTCTCCATGGGAAGTGTCAATCCTTTCCACTTTTTGTTTGATAAGTGGCCACTTTTCACCTAGTCATTTCCAGGGTAGGGTACTCAATGAGCCAGCCCTTTTTATTGTTCTTTATTCTCTTTCTCAGTTGTAAGTCACTGAGACTTTGGGGTACATATTATAAAGCAGTAGCTGTTGACTAATCCATGGGATTATTTTGCCTGAACTATCTAGATAATTTTACAAGCTCATTAATTGATCATGCTGCTCTTAGGAGAAATCTTAGGAAATCTGCTCTTAGGAGGACAGCATTCCCTAAACCCAAGCAGTTCAAAATAAGGAGTCTTTGCAGCTTGAGGGGTGGGGTAGACTGTGCCAGTGAAAGCAACACAGCAAGGGGTCTGGAGAACTTGGATGAAAAGTGATGTCTGCCCTTGCCATTTCCTCCTCCAGAACCTCATTATGGAATCACTTGTTCTTCACACTTGTTCAGCAAACATTTAAAGAGTACCTACTACATACTAGATCCTGTGTGTGGGGGGGAGGGGTGGGGGTGAATGCATGAGACATAAAACTTGCCCTCCTGAAGCTTCCCTCAGGATTTAGTGACTCTCAGGAAGACAGGCTATCAGCCTTCAGGCGTGAAAAACCGACAATGGTATCACGTATTTATCTGGATAAAAAGGTGATAAAACTTTATCAAGAAATTCATTTGGAACCTGTCGTCGCTAAACTCCTCTTATAGGATTAAACTCAGGCCTACTTTTTTCTACCGAGTTCTGCCTTGTAGGAAAAATCTAACCACTGTACACTGCCAGCGTCCAGCTTGCAGCTCTTAAAGCAAGAGAAGAATCCTTTCTCCTGGGGCCCTGAGGGAGACCCCCTAGCTGGGCTGTGAGGGGCCTGCAGTGAAGGAGCTTTGAAGCCCCACAGTGGGGTCAGGGACAATGATGATTAATGCCACAGCCTGCTCCTGGCCAGCATTCTTGCTCCCCTCAGAGATGGGGGATGGGGGGCTAGCCTTGAAGTCCTTCTTAGTAAGCTCTTCAGGAAAAGGGTTTGATATTGGAGATTCCCTCGAAAGCTAGGGCTCGGCTGCTGCTCCCCTCACAGGTCTCCCAGCTTAATCCCTCACTCTCAGATTTCTCTTTGTCTGGAGCCAGCCCATCCCCACAGCCACTCCTGCCCAGAGGTAGCTCCCTGCTCCCCCACCAAGCCCACTCCCAGCTTCCCCTTCTCCTCACAGCCCCTCCCCCAGGCTGCCCAGCCTGGGCCCTACCTCCAGCTCAATTTAGAAAAATGTGAACATAATACATCTCTCCCTGCTGCCTCCCTCCACTGATGACCTGCCCTACCATTACCACTGCTCAGAGTGGGCTCAACGCACTTCCTGTCTGCATGGGTGGTCCTGGGGATCACGGGAAGGAAGCTGACAGCTGAGAGCTGGGCCAGGGATCACCATGTCAGGCACACCAGAGGGAGCAGGCAGCTTTGGTTTCACTGCTCTCATTTTTGCTCTAAGTCCAAGACCAGAGCCCCTCTGGAATTGGGGAGGTCTCGTCAGTTGGGAGGGAAGGAAGGAACCTCACTCTGTTCCTCCATTGAATCCAAAGTTCCTATGGGTCCTGATGCAGTTGTCTCCTGGAATGGTCTGGAAAGGAGCTCTAGTCTCAGTTCTACTAATGAGTCATTGGGGTGACTTTAGGCAGCTCACGTCACCCTGGGCCTGTTAGTTTTGAGGTGCATCATCCAGCTGATATGTTTGACCTAGAATGCCGGCACTGGAAGGGACCCTGGAGGTCCCCAGGCCCAGTGGTTTGAAAACACTTTGTTCTTGTCAAAAATGCAATGAAAAATCATTTTCTATGTCATTCACTTCCATGTGTGTGCTGAAACTCCCCCAGCTCTCACACTCAAAAGAACCATCTAGGAGTCCAAAAAAAGCAAAGGCAACATTGACTCTGTTTTTCTTTATGTTTCCAAAATATCAGGAGTTCTGTCATACTTGTGACATACTGCACAGACCTGACCATAGACCAGTGAGTTACATCATGGCGGTAAAAGAACTCATCCTTTTGTTTAATGCACTGTAAGATCTAGGAAGAAAGAGAGGCCCCCCAAGAGATGACATGCCTGAGACCACACCACTAGAGAGGGGCAGAGCTGGGGGATGGGGGTGTAGCTCAGTGGTAGACCACTTGTCTGCTATGGGTAAGCAAAGTTCTGGGCTCCCTCCCTCCTAGTACTGCAAAAAACAGAAGGGGAAAAAAAAAAGAGTTTGAAGCAGAGCTATATTCTCACTCAAGTCTCATTTGACACTGGAAATATGGGGCAGAGGGATATTGCTCACTTTACCCTGCAATGATATCTACAGGTAAAGAGGCGACATCCATAATGGACTTCTACTTCAAAAGCATAGAGAAAGTAGAAGTGGTGGCATGGTGACACATCACCAAGGGCTATTAGTTTTCCACAGGGATGGCAGAAACTGCTACCTCCAATGAGGTTTTGATGTCTGCTGTGGACTTCAGTCTTCTCTGTCTCACAGAGCCATTTCCCACAGCAGCCATCAGAAGCAGCACAGATGGGTTCACATTACACCTTCTCTTATTTCCCTGGCTTGCTCAGGGGGGGAGGAGAGCACAATAGCCAGGGGTGGGGGAGGGAGGGAAAAGGCCGAAGTTAAGGGGAGGAAGGGAAGGGGCATGGAAGTGGGAGGAGGGGGCAGGGAAAGAGAAACTTGGTTAACCACCACTCTAGATAATCCACTCACTGGATTATCAGCCCTAAACAAATGAGAATCGCATAGCATTACTACAAAGTGAGATTCCTTCAGCCTAGATAAGAGAGCGGTAGACAGATAAACACCCTCATTTATGAGGCCACTCACATTTACCCTGTGTGTTCCTAGTGTCAGTGTCGGCGCTGGGCATGGTATTGCTATTCAAGAAGCCTGATGTGGAGAGCAGGCTGTGTCCTGCTCCAGAGTGACTCCACTGTGATTAAAATAATAATTCTCAGACTCCTATTGGGCTCTGCCAAACCCTGAGTTACTCCATTTTGTAAAGCGGTAGTTTGTTTTGAGTTGTGTTCCATTTTGAGTACAAGTGCCAAAGTAGAATGACTCTATACCTGTTTGTACAACTGAACAACCACTGTTTGCATAACACAACCACACAGGCACAAACGGATCAATTGTGCTGAATACAAATGACTACCTGTGAGCTTCCCAAATTAAATTCAAAGCACATAGATGCATGGGCATATCCACCCAGATCAGAAAAACCAGGTCCATGATCTTATCAAGCCCATGGGACCACTGGATAAAGCAACCTTCTCACCTGAGACCTATGCATGGAGGAGTACCACAAGACTGGCTACTGCAGCACACACGTGACCGTCATCAGACTTTATGGCGAATGCATCACAGGGTCAACAGGCCATGAACCTTTGACTTTATGTCCCCAGGATTCAGGTCTTTGGCTCAGCTGGATCTTTTATTTTTTTTTTTCTTGATACTGGGAATTGAACTTGGGACCCTCAACCACTGAGCCACATCCTATCCCAGCCCCCCTTTTTAAAAAAAAATATATTTTTTACTTAGAGAAGAGGTCTGAGTTGTTTAGTGCCTCACTGTTGATGAGGCTGGCTTTGAACTTGCGATCCTCCTGCCTCCGCCTCTTGAGCCACTAGGATTATAGGCATGTACCACTGGTTCAGCTATATTTTTCTTTTTGAAATGACCCATTCTAAAATACCCTGTCCTTCAAACCCTGGCCTAGAATAAGTTCCCAGGTCTGACAGCTCTGGGTCCTGAACAAATTTTTTGGCAGGTTCCATCTGGCAACCTGTGATGACTTTCTTGCAATTGTTATCTGCCTTTGAGGTCAGTGAAGACTTCCAAAACCCTGGGGCCACCTTAACCTTTCTGTAACCTCTATCTATCATTGTGTAAAGTGTGATGTGTGCTTTGAGTGTTATAAAGATTAGTCATTAAGATTGGAATGAAAGATTTGCAATTTCCCAGCTTAGGACTACCAAGCAACCCATGAATACTCAGTGAATTGCAACTGGTGAAAGTGATGAAGCTTGTGAATTTGTTACTCCATAAATTCTGATGTTGTGGAAAGATACAAACAAATGTGTTTGGTCTGTTAATGGCGTAACTCACTCAGGACACCTGCCCTCAGGAATTAATTATTGATTCTCTTCTTGGACGGTCCCTGCTTCCTCTGAAGTCTCAAAACAAACCTGAGGTGGTAACTGGGTGATGAGCCTCCTTTGTTTGGTCCAGTTTGTGGTTTCTAAAACCCAAGGAGGTTTGGTGAGTGGATAATTATGGCTGGAAGCAGGAAGAGAATGGGGTTAAGGCTGCTCTGAGGGGCTCAAGACAAGCTGCAGAGCCACAGCCTCTCGGAAGCCGGCAAAGCCAGGGGAACTTTCTTCCAAGACAGACCTTCCAGGTGACTGTCGGCCTGCCCATTAGTCTCTGCCACCAGATCCTGAAGCCCTGGAGGGCATGGGCCACATCTGTTATCTGTGTCCCCAGTGCCCAGCACTGGTCCTGACACTATAGCACTGCCCTCAGGATGGTCAGGAGGGGATGCGGCAGAGGAAAGGTGTAGGTATGGAGTGGAGGTCAAAGCCAAATCTTTAAAGCCAAGTCTGTGGTCCAAGCCAAGACCACCTCAGAGGCAGAGCATTCTACCCTGTCCATTTCCATGAAGAACTTGATTCTTGAAAGGAAAGGTATAAATTAAAACCAGAGGTAACTTGTTCTTTGAAAGAAACCTTGATAGTAGACATGACCTAGCTTCACCTTGGAAGATGAAAACTGCTTCCTATAAAGAAATATCTAAATATGTCCATGGTGGAGAGGGAGGCCCAAATATCTTGGGATCAAGAGAAGTGGGACTTTTATTTCTTTGCCACTGAAAGCTAGTCACTCCAATATTTTATGGAACTTTTACTGTGTTCCAGGAAATGGTGCTGAGTGGTGTGTTAAAAAGAACTAACACAGTCCCTGTGCCCAAAGCACTCACACTTTCTAAAGGGCATAGGTTCAGGAGAAGACAGAAGAACAGAGGATGAGAGAATCAGCAAGTCATCTTCTCCAAAAGCAAATGTGATAGAACCTGAATAACTCAGTAAGAACTTGTACGCAGATAGAATAAAGAGCACAGGCAAATGCAGACATGGTAGAGACAATGACCCAGATATGCATCTGTGGATGTGTAAAGGACAGTTAAACAAGAGTCAGTTCACAGATGTCCCTGTGTGTTGTCCTGGGGGATAGGAACCTTAAGTCAGTAGCACTGAAGGAGGTAAGATACACACACACACACACACACACACACACACACACACACACAAATAGTCTGGTTTGTATTTTACTAAAGTCATCCTATTCTAAAAAGTAAGAAGGAAAGGCAGAAAGAGGAATAGGAAAGGTTATCAGTGATCTAAGAAGTTAGGATACAGTTGTAGTCACTCAAAGGAGAACAGGTAAGGGCTTCAACAGTAATTTGAAATTCTCAGTAGAGGCAAAATCAGTGCAGGGAAGGAACCATGAATAAATAAGGCTCAGACTCATACCAAACAGGCTTCTCTACAGCTATCGTTGATGCAAAGCTGAAAATAAATCAGAAGAACAAGACAGGATCTATACCAGTCATGGTTGTTCCTTCTGAACCTAGTAGTTCAGACTTCTACTTTCATAAGACAACTCAGATGTGGTCCCAAGCGCTTTGATGTCCTGGGCTATGATTCTTATACACCTTGGTGGACATTTTCAGAGAGTAGGAGAGACTGGGGGCCCGTGGCTCTTCACAGTAATTATCTGACTTTCACGTCAAATGAAAAGTGAGTAAATAGGCCTTCCCCCATGCACCTCTTTTCTATTAGGGTTTAACAGGATTTAAGTTCATGACTGAGATTTTTATCTAATGACTCTGAGTGACAGAAGAAATGCATCTCACCACCCACCTTAAGGGCCCTAAGGACTCAATGTTTGGGTTACATTTGGGAAGCTGGAAGAAGGCTTTAAGGGGGATAATTGAATTCCTGAGGTAGGAAGACAATAGCGATTAAGTTTTGGATGACTGGAGGAAAAAAAATTGTGGGTTTTAGATAAACAGATGACAAAAAGAACCCATTTGAGATTCCAGTCTTTTCAAGTAGGGCCCCAGGGGCTTAGAATTTTCTGAAAGGACAAATGTCTCAGAGTATTTATAGCTCATGCTTCTGAATATAATTCTCAGGTGTGTCTTGGAGTCCGGTACCCTCATTCTTTAAACAATTATACACAATCCTAACACTGATGGGCGCACTATATTCTGAACCTTCAGAATGTTTTCAATCAAAAAGCTTTCTAGATTCAACAGAAATTGGACTCATGACAGTAATAATGGCTAATGAGAGTCTACGTATATACTGTTTTTTAATTACTTTTTGTTTTGAACTGTGGATGGAACCCACAGGCACTGTACCACTGAGTCACACCCCCAGCCCTTTTTATTTTTTGAGACAGGGTTTCACTAAATTGCCCAGGCTGACCCTCAAATTTGTGATCCTCCTACCTCAGTCTCCTAAGTAGCTTGGATTGCAGCACCTGGCTACTTGGTATTCAGCACCTAATTTGTATAACAGTCCTATGAGGTAGATGTTATCAACAAACCCACAATTTAGATGGGAAAATTGGGTCTGATAACTTTAAGCCTCAAGCTCAGAGTCACATAGCATTAGTATTGGAAGTATTGATTTGACTCCCACGCTCACCCTAACCATGGTGCGTGGAGGTGTAGGAGTGCTGTTGATGAAGCTTGGTGGGCTCTATCCTGCAGCCCAGTCTTTAAATGTACATGAAAACTCCCTTGAAAGGTGAAGAGGAGAGTCTAAAGATAAAAGTAATGAAAGGGACCTTACCCCAGAAAACATCATCCTTACACTTACATGAAATATTAAGTTAGATAGTAATGTTTCTTTTTTAAAAATATTTTTTTAATTGTAGGTGGACACAATATCTTTATTTTATTTATTTATATGTGGTGCTGAGAATTGAACCCATGTGCTAAGTGAGCACTCTACTGCTGAGCCACAGCCACAGCCCCTAGATAGTAATGTTCCTTAAATAATTGAAAGTCTTAATGAAATGGCCTAAAGATTTTTTGTAGAACCTAGCTTGGAAAATCCATACATGATCCAGGCTGCTTCCTCTTCCAGATAAGTCTGCATTAATATCTATTGGATATGTTGATTGGATTAATGTCAATGTCACTCTGAATTGATGAAGAGACTGTTCTGGTTTCCAAACTTGTTCCTCCATCTAGGTGCTGAATAAAACTTGATGAATGTGCCAGGTGTGGTGGTATAGACCTATAATCCCAGTAGCTCGGGAGGCTGAGGCAGGAGGATTGCGAGTTCAAAGCCAGCCTCAGCAGCTTAGCAAGGCCCTAATCAACTTAGTGAGACTTGTCTCTAAGTAAAATATAAAAAGGGCTGGGGATGTGGCTCAGTGGTTAAGCATCCCTGGTTCAATCCCCAGTACAAAAATAAATTGATGAATGAAAGAATAAATAAATAAATAGCCTGTGTTTCCCCATTTCTTCCTTAGTCTTATGACCCCCTTCTTTGCTGCCTATTTGCCTAAGGGCAATGAAGAATTCTTACTCAGCATAATGGTGAAGATTTTACCATCACTTCCTCTGTCTTCAGGACTGTCTGCTAATCCCAAGTCTGTATTGAAACCTTTCCTATCCCAAACTACCATTTGATTGTCTTTGTCTCATTTGCCAGTCCCTCTTCCTTAGAATGCACTTCTCTGCTTTTATCACTGATATGTAGATCCTTGAAACCAAAGAGGACCTCATACCTAAACTGGAAACCTCTTCATAACATCTCTAATCCACCATCCACCCAGTGCTGCTTGGAAAATGATCCTTCGTTTGCTTCATAAAATTATTATTATTATTAACTCATCATGTAAAAAAAATCTTTTCCATTAATTAGTATATTCATTCATGGTTGATTCCATGAACTTATTTTTGTTTTTCAGATGCACTTGAGAGCTTGTTATGTGCCAAGAAATGTGCCGGATTCCAGGGGATACAAAGACAAATAAGCCTTGGTCCCATCTCACTGCTCTTTCTAGAACATAACAGACCAGGTCTGCTGGAAAACAGATATGTGAGCTGTTATGGTTTGGATGAGGTGTCCCTGGAAAGCTCACATGAGATAATGCAGGAAGGTTTGGAGGAGAAATGATTGGATTACAGCCTTAGCCTAATCAGTGACTTAATCCCTGATGGAATAACTGAAGTGCTAGGGTGTGGCTGGAGGAGATGGGGATTGGGGTGTGGCTTTGGGTATATGTTTGTATCTGGAGAATGGAGTTTCTCTCTCTGCTTTCTGATCACTGTGATATGAACTCTTCTCTCTGCCACACTCTTCCATCATGATGTTTTGCCTCACCTCAAGCCCCGAGGAATGGAGCCAGCCTTCTATGGACTAAAACCTCTGAAACTGTGAGCCCTTAAATAAACTTTTCCTCCCTTAAGATTTTTCTGGTCAGATCTTTTAGTCATAGCAGCAAAAAAGCTGACTAAAACCTGAGCCATGAGCAATAGTAGCATAATTCAGTAAGATCCCATCAGTGTGTGCACTAAATGTAAGACTAGGGCAGAAAAGCTAATAAATAATGAAATCACGCAGGACCAACTGCAGGTTGGCCTGGAATGACTTCAGAGAAAGCACTATACGAAGTGAAGCTAGGGATGAGTTTGGAATGTTCAGGTCAACAGGGTGGAATGGGGTGTGCACAGAGGGTTGGGAGTCTCAAGCTTACTATAGACTGATAATTCTTCCATATCATGTGACTTCAGGAAATAGAATATGTAAGGGTATTTGCTAAAAGGGAGTTTTCATGAACTGTCTTTGTCTAGGTGAACTGGTCTAATCCTTTTGGAAAGTAACTTGATAATATGAATCAAGAACAACAAAATGAACACATCTCAGCCCAGTCAATCACACCTTTGTAAATCTACCTTGATGAAATGATACTGAATGTGGAAAAGATTATATGCACAAAGATAGTGTATACTGTTTTAGAGCATTAAAATAGGGGAGAATTGAGGAATAAGCCTCCATACCCTGAACTGGGAGATAAACAATGCTACATTTATTAGAGGGACTATCGTGAAGCCATTAATTTTGAATATTATGTGACAACTTAGAAGCATTTATTCTTATATTGTCGAATAAAAAAGAACAGTATGTGATCACAACCTTATTTTAAAAATCTTATATATAACAAAATGTGTCTAAGAAATGGAACCAAAATGCTTTAAAAAGTTAGGTTAAAATGAGGGGAATTTGGGGAGAAACTTCCCTATTTTTACTCTATTTTCAAACTTTCTTATATATATATGGTTGTTTTATTCACTTATAACCTGTTAAATATTTGAATTTTTGTTTGCTTTTGATTTCAATCTGTGCTGTGAATTTCACTTTAAATTTTGCTGGAAATTTCTTCCACAAGTAACTAGGTAGGTCTTCTACTTCTTTTTGTTCCTCTTCCCATTACTTTGTAAACAATCAAAATCTAAACACATTGTGGATTTATACTTAGCCATATAAAGCTGTCAAAGTTGAGCATATTTCCTATTCTCTGCTTTCCTAGGACCTCAAGATCATTAAAATAATCAATACTGACACCTCATACTGTGTCCGTTTAGATATGAGGTGTCTCCCAAAAGATCATGTGTGAGATAACGCAAGAATTTTCAGAGGTGAAATGATTAGATTATGAAAGGTGTAACCCCATAAGTGGATTAATCCACTAATATGGATTAACTGGGAGGTAAATGTAGGCAGGTAGGGTGTGGCTGGAGGAAGTGATCTCTGGGAATATACCTTTGGGGTTTATATTTTGTCTCTGGTAAGTAGAGTTCTCTCTCTCTGCTTCCTGATTGCCATTTTGTGATCTGCTTTCCTCTTCCAGGCCCTTGCACCATGGTGTTCTGCCTCACCTCAGACCCAGAGGTATGGATTGGCTGATCATGGACTGAACGGCTGAAACCATGAGCTAACATAACTTTTTCCCTCTACATTGTTCTTGTTAGAATTCTTTCTGGTCAGAGAGAAGAAAAAGCTAACTAAAACATATAGTTTTTATATGTAAAGACATTCTTCTAAAACCTTCACAGCTATTAATTCATCAAGTACTCACAACAATCCCATGGAGTAAATATTATTATCCTTTTTTTTTTCCACAACTAAGTAAATAGACACTTAAAAGGTTAACCACTCTCCCAAGGTCATCTAGCTAGTCAGACACAGAGTCAGGAATCTGAACCCAGGGAATACAGTTCAAGGGTCTTTGCTCTTAATCACACAAAGGAAGGTTTGCAATAGCCAACTAGCGGAACAGACAGGTAGCAGGTATGGCAATCTCCACAGATAATTGGTGGTGGGGTGGGGACCAGGGGTGGAGGTTGGAGGTATACAGAACTCAAAGATTCCTAGTGGAAGCTTGATCTCTGGCAGCAACTCTTTTTTTCTGGGTGAGAGGATGGCAGATGTAGAATGGCAATCTGAAATACGAGCAGTCACCCCTTTGGAAATACCTGGCTCAGAGTCAGGATGGATTAGAGGTAGGACTTAGCTAAATGTGAAAAGCATGAGAAAACTGATTTCTATAAATTGGGTGGGTCTTGATATTTTCTATAGCAATTGTTCCTGAAGCAATTGTTCCTGAATTGTTCCTGACTATTTCTTTTCTGAAAAGTAGATTACGGTTAAAAAGATCAGGTTTTGCCCATAACCAGGGCTAGACCTCTCCTGACTATCTAATCTAGAACCTGCCCCTCCTGCCATCCCTAATTTACATACATACATTCTTATAACACAATAGGATAAATATCCACTAGAAATAATGAGTAAGGCACCTGGAGCACAGAGAGACATTGGTAACCCCTGTTGAAAGTGAATAACCAAAAGGGTCAGGAGTCACTGTGCAAACACAATGATAGGTGCAATTATATTAAGTATTGAATTAAGTATTGACTGATTCTTCTGTGACTCTGATTGATGTCTCTCTATAATCTCTAGATTTAACAAATGTTTCAATGCTGTACCTGGGCTGTTTCTCATTGGTGTCCTATCCTTTTAATTCATTAGTTCCAAGCCTTGGAAAAAAGTTTCTCAAATGTCTATCCTAACAGAAGATGAGAATTATTCTCAAGTGGCCAAGAGTTTGAAGGCAGCTGGTCTAAACTGAAACACTTCTCATAATATAGCACTGGCTTTCAAGCCACATCTGAAATGAGTAGCTTCTATCTGCTTGTACTGACTGGTACTGTTGCCTTCAAGCCTTATATAAAATAACCAGAGGCTCTGCAACTGGAAATCTACCTCTCATCCTTACACAAAATGTCCTCAACTTTTTTGTTGATAAGTGGGTGTGTTACCCAGCCCTGCCTGAGCAGAGTGGGGCTCCTTGTCCAAGATGTATATATCCTTGACACAAGTAAAATAGGTTACTTTTCTTTCACAGAAACTAGATTCTTAAATTCGAGATTTCACAATTTACCTCCTGACTTTGTCAGTAATAGAAGGTTTGGGAGGAGACCTGAGAGACCCAACTTTGATTTCATGATGAGCAGAGGAGGCCCAAGGAGAAGAAGGCATCACCCTGCTATCATCTATCCATTGGTGACAGCTGCTTCTGTTTCACATTCCAGGGCACGTTTTGCCCCATGCTTCTTAACTTTCACATGGCACTGAAGGGGACACTGAGAAGCCATGAAACCCATGAAGGAGCAGAGGCTGTCTCAGTCATTTTCCCCGACCCCTCTATCCCTCTACACAAAGATCCCTCGTCTAAACCTGCTTTCAGTGGAAGGAAAGACCACGGGCTCTTACTCATTTCCATGTATTCTGGAGTGAGTCCTGTATAGGGTTCCAAGCTATAGTCTAGGTCCCACTGTTCTGGACGTTTTGAATGGTCAGGGTCAGCTTCTCCAGGTTCTGTTTCATCTTTCAGCTTCCGAAATAGTTTCTTTAGTTTCCTGGAAAAGAAATGGAGCAGTCACCGACAGTCTCTGGAGAGGGTTAATTCTGCAGATAGAAAGGAGGAAAACACTAATTTTGAGACTGAAGCCATCTCTAATCTAAGGACAGATAAACAGACGACACAGGGAGGCTACTTTTCTCCAAAAGTCAGCCTGAGGATATCTTTAATGAAGATCATGAAAGAGAACAACCTCCCCCAAAGATCCGTTGCTTCAAACCCAATGAAACTTTAAATTCTTCCTATTGTTTGATAAGCAACAGAGAGTTGATAAATATGAACCAGTCCTATTGCCCAATGGGTGATATTTTCACCTTCTTCCTGGAGAACAGAGGGGTTTTCTAGAGAGTGGAAGAAGGGTGCTCTCTTCACAGGTCAAATATTTTTTGGGTCTCAATAACATGAAAGGCATGATCTCTATTAAAGCCAAGCTGAACACTTTCCACCATAAACACATGTGCTGGAATTCTAATGCTCAATGTGAGTATATTTGGAAATGGGGCTTCTAGGAGGTAATTAAGATCAAATGAGGCTATAAGAGTGGGGTTCCTAATCCAATAGGAAGAGTGGTCTTACAAGAAGAGGATGAGCTCTTTTTCTCTCTCTCTTTCCACAATATGTGGACATACAGAAAGCATCCATCAGTGAGCCAGAAAGAGCCCTCACCAGGAATTGAATCCTTCTGGACTTTGTTCTTAGACTTTCCAGCCTTCAGAACTACAGAAAAACAAATTTCTGTTGGTTAAGCCACCTATCTGTGGTATTTCATTATAGCATCCTGACTGATGAAGACAACCACATTTAATATTTTTTGATCTAGAATGATTAACAAGATAATAATGGTCCAACCTGTAAGGGTTGGTAGAAGATTAGGAGACACGATCCTAGCCATGATATTTGGAGACAGTGAGCACTGAATAAATTATATATATATATATATATATATATATATATATATATATATATATATTATATGGCAGAGGACACAGGGTTTTCATACTTTGTCCAATGCATAGAGAATAAAAAATTGGTGAAAGAGCTAGGTGCCAGTGCTGCTGACCAGCTTAAGAGGAAGTTTCCAGGAGACAGAAGAATTCATAGAACATTCTGAATCACAACCTTGAAAAGGTCCAAGTGGATTTTGGAGTCCAAGCTTTGTCCTTGGATGGGGCAGGCCTCCCAACCATCTCCCTGTATTCACCCAAGACCACCTAACTTCTATGTAGGGGTAACCCAACATGACCACACACCTCCTTCTATTGTTTGAAACTGCTTCTGTCAGCAAGTGGAAGTCTAATGGTTTAAAGCAGAGCTCTCATTGGGTCTTAGCTAATATAATTTGAAACAAAGGTGATAAAAGCCTAATCTTTAGTGTAGAATACAGTTGCATAAAACCAAGTTTCCTGTCTTTAAAATGAAGAAATAAATATTAACTTGCCAGAGGGTCAGTTAAAGAAGATGAACTATGTGACAAGCTCAAATTAAGACCTGGTACGTGCCAAGAGGTCAATAAATGTATCTATCATTATCCCTCTCATCATCTTCACCATCATCACAATAACATCCTAATCACAAGATTTAAACTATGAGCTGAGATCCATTAGAAGCAGCAGTAGAGCTAGGCATGATGGTGCATACCTGTAAACAGAGCTACTAGAGAGGCTCAGGCAGCAGGATCTCAAGTTCAAGGTCAGCATCAGCAACTTAGTGAGACCCTTGTCTCAAAATAAAAAGGGCTGGGGCTGTGACTCCATAATAGAGTGACCCTGCTTGAAATCCCTAGTACTGGGGAAAAACAAACATTTAAAAAATTTTCATATAAAAAATAGCCAGTATGGTGGCACATACCTGTAATCCCAGCAGCTCAGGAGGCTGAGACAGGAGGATCATCAGTTCAAAGCCAGCCTCAGTAATGGCGAGACTAAGCAATTCAGTGATAATAAAATACAAAATAGGGCTGGGGATGTGGCTCAGTGATTTAGTGCCTCTGAGCTCAATCCCTGGTACCCCCCTCCAAAAAAAGTCAATAATTCTGTGATAATGAGAAACTGAGAAAAACTAGACACAGCCTAAAGATGCTGAAGCCAAATTGTGTGGACTAGTTGAGACCTTGTCTGAAAATAAGGACAGAAGGAGACAGTCAAAGAAAATAAAAAAGAAGATGGGCTGGGGATGTGGCTAAAGCGGTAGCGCGCTCGCCTGGCATGCGTGCGGCCCGGGTTCGATCCTCAGCACCACATACCAACAAAGATGTTGTGTCCGCTGAGAACTAAAAAAGAAATATTAAAAAAAAAAATAAAAAAAAGAAAAGAAAAAAGAAGAAAGAAAAAAAATGAATGGATAAAGAAAATGTGGTATATATACATAATGGAATATTATTCAGCATTAAAAGAGAATAAAATGATGGCAGGTAAATAGATGGAGCTGGAGAATATAATGCTAAGTGAAGTTAATCAATCCCAAAAAAACAAATACCGAATGATTTCTCTGATTTAAGGTGGCTGATTCTTAATATGCTGCGGGGGATGGGGGGTGGAGGATTAAATTAACTCTACGTAGGGCAAAGGGGAAAAGGGGAGGGAGTGGAAGGGAGGGGGAATAGGGGTAGGAAAGACAGTGGAATGTGATGGTAATCATTACCCTAACTACATGTATGAAGACATGAAAGATGTGACTCTACTTTGTGTACAACCATAGATATAAAAAATTATGCTTTTATATGTGTCATATGAATTGTAATGCATTCTGTTGTCATATATAACAAATTAAAATTTTTTAAAAAAGGAAAAGTGGGGAGAGAAAATTTAGCACCAAAATTAAAATGAGACTTTTCTCATAATCAGAAAACTTGGCCAAATCTTTAATAAATACCAAACAGTGGATTTGATTATAAAAAAATTGAACACAGGTATATATATATATATATATATATATATATATATCCACTTCTGAATGAATAAAGGGTAATGAAAACAGCTTTGAATAAGAAGTGTGTGAGGGTTGTTAATGAGTATCTTAAAAGATGGATCAGGTATAAAGGAGTTAGCAAAGCTGTGGTGGCTGAATGATAATTGCCTATGGTCAAAGGTGGCAGAGAAAAGCACACCAACTCATGCTGCAGAATCTCACAACTGGAGGCATCAGATATCCCAAAAGGTAAGGAATAAAACCCGGTCACAGCCCTGTCGAAGGAACAGCAGATCCCAATGTCTCTGTACCCACGTTGCCCAGATAACTAGGATTCCTAATACTTGCAGAAGGGAGACATTTATTCAGAAGAGAAAATGAACCAGGGAAACTCCAGATCTGAAATAACTCCAATAAAATCAGGCAGAGAAACCCACAGACAATGGAGTAGGCAACTGTATAGATGTGCACGGAGCGCTGGGCTGGAGGCAAAGATCTGAGAACTGCCGTGGAGAGAATGAAGCCATGGCAATGCACACCAACTATGGACAGAGCGGAGGGTCAGCAAAGGGCCCTGAGGAATACCAGACACTTTCCAGGGAGGAAAGTCATCTTAGAAGGAGCTGCCCAGGAACATTATTTAGGGCAGTAGTGCCTAAAACAATTCAGCTCCTCTCTAGAAAGCAGTTAAGGGGAGGAGGGGGTGGGGGACAGGAGCCTCCAAAGCACACACACACACACAAAAAAGTCATGGGAGCAGAAGGCCAAGGCCAAGTCTGTGTGGCAAAGGTGGCAAAGGAAGAGGAAGGAAGGAGGGGCTTCAAAATCTTTTAAGTGTAGATAGCTCCCCCCCAAAAAAATCCCCAAATAGTTCTTATGAGCCCATCATTCCCACAAGTTTTCCTCCTGGATAGCTTGGTGACTATTAAAAAAATTAATAAAGCCTCTCTACAGCAGGATTTAAGAGGAATCCTACAAACTGTATGACATACAGATGGGCCGTTTGGAAAACTTAGGATTATGATTCTGACCGTATGATGCACTCGCTTGTTAAAGTGAGTCCTTTGATGTTACCCCTTGTCCTTTTCTTCTGCTATTTTTTCTGTCCCTTTTTAATGACAAGTCTTTTCTAACTCTTTGGAAGGCTCCCATTTCCTTCTCTGCCTGTGCCCTATGGGCTCATACCCAAGGAAATGGTGATTGTCACCCTTGGGGCCTTCTTGCCACAGGAATCTGGGCCCCACGCCATCCTATTATTCCATGAACCCTGAACCCTATAAAAGAAGGCAGAACCTAACCATAAATGGGCCAAAGGGGAGGAACATAACAACCACAGGGTGTTGCTCAACACCAGTCATGGTTCAAACTTATTCTTTAAACTTTTGACTCAGGGTCAGACTCCACTGTATTTGAGCAGAACACAGACCTTCTGTGATGTCTTTAAAGAGAGAGTGTTTTATGTCTTGAAATGTTAAACTTAGTACATTTACACAAAGAAAGCAGACAGTTTATAAAACCTTACTAGCTGAGTCCAGCCATCTCTTACAACTCTTTGGGGATGTGATCTGGTGCTTTTAGTAAGAATAAGGATGGAAGGACATTTGCCAGTGGAAGTATTGATCTGTCTGTCTGGTTGGTCCATTTCAATGTATGCCAGGCGAAAGAATCTAGCACATGAGAAAGCTGGTATTTATCCTTTGAAAGACCAAAAAAATAAAATCCATCTTTGGATAATAACAGGCCCATTTCAGTTTTGCTTCAAAAAGGAAGAACCATTCATGGGGATTCCAAGAATGGAGCTAAATTTGAGATCAAACGATAGCAAAGAGTCATGATGTGGTATGGTGTGTTTTAGAAATACTGCACAGTTTTGATCCAAGGTCTATTTTGCAGAGACACATTTGGGAAAGCTGTGGGATGAGGAAAATTCCACCCATGGGCACAGGTAATAAACAACACAGGATCGAATTCTGCCACACGGTTAGCATGTCTAAAGTCATCTCAGAAGGAGCTGCCTATGAACATTTTTCTGGGACAGTTCTGTTTAAAACCATTAGCTCCTCTCTGGAAAGCATCTGTCACAACTGTGTCAGGCCCCGGGAGCCTGGCATTGCGTGAGGAAGGATAGTCTGAGAACACGCAACCAAGTTTTATCTATTATCATTGTGTTAGTTACAGAGAGGATTTTAACTACTCAGTTTTAGGGCCTTCCTTAGAAGCATTTAGCTTTTCCATCTCTAGGGTCTCTGATTCAGGTCTAGAAAAGAGGACAGGGGGTTGGGGGACGCTGTTGCCTGGTAGAAGATGCCTGAACAGAGGCCTCAATTGGTTCACAAAGGACGGAAGACTGGGAAACAGTATTCTAGTTTGAGACTCTGCTGGGTTGTAAGATTCTCCAGGCCATACAATTGTGTCATGTTAATTTTTGCAGTAGGCACACCCAGAGTCTACAGAGGATGTCACAACCTCAGGGAGAGAGGTGACTACAGTTGTCTGGACTAATGGATAGAGATCAATGAGACAGTCTTCACGTGTTTTTAGAAAGATGTAAGAGTAAGAATCAGAAAATTTTTTGCAAACCTAGGTGATGAAGCCGGGCCTGGCACACACCTGTAATCCAGCGACTCCAGAGGCAGAGGCTGGAGGATCGTAAGCTCCAGGCCAGCCTCAGCAACTTAGAAAGACCCTGTCTCAAAATTAAATATGAAAGGAGCTGGGGATATGGCTCAGTGGTAAAACACATCTGGGATCAATCCCCAGTAACCCCTCACCCCAAAAATACCAACGATGAATTAAAGATGATCAGTGTTGTGAACTTTATTGTTATCATGTTTTTTTTAAACCCACAGCATTCTTAGTACAACCACCTACTGAATTTCTTAGTCTTATTTCCATTTTTAATTTTAATTTTCATTGGTGCATTATAATAATGTGGACGAGTGGAATCCATTATGCCATATTCGTACACACACATTAACGTAATTGTATCAATCCATGTTCCCCAGTACAGTTTTCAAAGGTCAAATCTGACCTATTAGACCAATATTTATCTCCTTGCAGAAAAATTTGAAGGGGAAGGCTCTGGAGGTAATGACAAGGTATACTATAATCCAAAAGCCATCAGGCTTAGAACAGAAGAGGAAAACAGTGTTCCTGAGTGGGGTCTTTTCAGGCTGACTCTCTGGACTTGCAACATTTAAAAAGTATCACCAGCCACGTAACAGCCCATGACATACAGTAAAATCTTGGCTACCTGGAGCCCCAAGAATGATTTCTTCTTTCTCTGCTGTTCATGTATTTTAGATGGCTGAGCAGTTATCCAAGCTGTTTGCCTTACATGACCATGTTGGAGGCAGATTTTTTTTGAGAATAACTTTCTGATGGTCACACAGTAAGTATATTTTACAGCTGGATCTAAACTTGAATCTGTTTAGCCACTAAATTTCTGCCCTATAGAGACACCCTATAACTTTTATAATTTACCTGTCTCCTTCTTTGCTGTCAGAATCAACTGTCATTTCTCTTTTGACTCGAAAAGAGTCTCTTTTTCATTGCTTATTCCATGTTTTTCAACTGTTATACATCAATGTACTGTCAGGTGCTTAAATTCTGGATGGGAGAAGTGTAATTAATGAATAATGTACCCTAAGTGGGAAGTGAAGGTCCAGTAATCATAATCATAGTGATTTTATGGACCAAACTCAAAATACAACCTGTAGGATCATAGAGAACTTTGGATTTGGTAGAATCTTTGTTCTGCATCCCTAATGTTACCTCTGTGCTATGTCATATGTGTCCTATTGCAGATTAGAAACTGAAATGAGGAAGCATGTTTTAAAATGGAGTGACTTGTATTTGAAATCAATAGAGACCAGCTTCACTCAGTAGAAGAGAGGTTATTGGGGTGTTAGACCTATAAGGCACCTTTTGAAAAGACTATAATGCCACCAAGTTTACCAAGAGACATGGACAGCGAGACTTAGAGAAGTGACTTACCTGCAGCTTCATGAGTTACTATGCAATTTCCATTAATTAAACACACATCAAGTAATAAACAAGAAAATTAAGCCTTCAAGGCAAACCACCATGCATTATTTTCATCTGTTAGGGAGCTGATGGAGTTGATGGGTAGGAAATGTGCCAACACACTGTCCAAACATATGTCTGTTTTTTTTTTCTCTCTTACACTCTATAAAAGGCTTCTGGGTCCAGAAAGAATGGGCTAAGTGGTAGAACAGATGTCCAGATGAAAACATGGTCATCTCCTGCCTAGAAGCAATCTATAATTCCATTCAGTGCAGAATAACAATGCACTGGAAGTGCAGGTGTCTTCTCCAGATGTTTGGAGAGAAATGAGACTTTCCTTGCAGGAGTGGTGGAGGGGCCAGCCACATAGCTTCAAAGGGGCCAGATGTGGCTTTGGTATCTGCTGCGTATTCTCTCGATGTTGGTTCCTAACAAATAGTGTCTCTGTAAGATGCTAAGCTCCTAGAGAACAAGAACCATCTGTTCTTGCTTGACTATCAATACACAGCTTTTGGTCAGAAATCAGGGAATAGAATGAAGCTTCAGTTTCTTGAGACTGGTGCTTTTCTGATGGCTGACTCCAGGCTGTTTAAGCAGGGGAAAGGAATGAGGCATCCAGACACTTATGTTCACATCAGTCCTTCTCTAGAAAAAGTGTCTGGCTAGGTGCCACCTGAGGCTGTCCCAGTATGTGGGCAGAAAATAATACTAGATGTTTGATCTAATTAATGGTATGTGATGGCAAGACCCAACTGGAGAACTGGAACAAAACAATGTTATGAAGAAATGCCAAGGATTGTCATTTCGTAAATTACAGCTCCATTTTAAATGGGTTTTTCCCCAGGTAAACTAAATTTTCTTCATTATAACTTTAGCTGTCTATTCCTGAGGAAGACTAGAAAGTATCTTTGAGAGAGTGATAGCTCCCATGGTGGCAGGTGTATAATGTAGAATTTTACATGGAGAAAGAGATGGGGCCATGTCTCTTCTAGTGTCTCCATTCAACCCAAGGAACCTAGGACTTAGTGAACTTTAGGTGGATTTAACTGGTTTCTGGCTCTTGCCTTTGCCACGTCCCTGACATGGCCCAACATCTTGGTCAAGGAGCTGCCATCTCTGTGAGATTTACCTTTTCCACCTGTAGCAACACCTCTTGTGGGGCAGGGAGAAGAAGACCAGAGTGAATCTATGGATGGTTTATAAAACATATCCACATGCAATGGTTTCTTTAAGAGAAATTATGGCAGACCATCTTGTAACAAATGATGGTGACATTCCCCTTCAAGACACAGACACACCCTGGAAGAAACCCCTCTGCTTTTGAAGCTTCTTCGACTGCCTCCAAATTCTTGACCTCTACTCTGAAGGAGTTCAGATCACACACAGAGCACCCAGTAACTGCAGGCTATTTTGTCTCCCAAACTAAAAATCTTTGGGAAGAAAGGAATCATTCCGTATATGATTTTTCTTTCCACATTTCCGCCATATGAGCCAAGAGATGGAGGCAGTGGTATTCCCTGAAAGCCCTCCTGCAGTATGGACAAAGTGTTATTCCTAGCCATGTAGTTCAGAGCCAGATTCTCTGGCCCTTAAAAAAAAAAAACATTCTGGTAGCCACTTGATAAATTATTTGGTCACTTAAACTAGTCAGAATGATTCCAATGGCTTCAATTAAGAACCCTAAGCAATAACATGTTCAAGTTCAGTTGGAAAGAAAGAGATTAACCAAAGATTTTTTTCTTGGAGGACTTTTAGAACCATTAGTGTAATATGCATAGTAAGTTTCTAACAGGAAGATAGAGCATGTCACACAGTCTTCAACTAGCCCTACAGGCCCCCTCTGGCGGTTGCACCCCAGAATGGTCAAATCTTGCAAATGGTCCTTAAGGCAGCTGATCCACCCTCTTAGCATTTCCTCTGATTATCCCTGACTCTGTGATGCTGGCTGCCTTAACAGATCCCCTGAAATAGATTCTTCTTTAAAACTACAAAGCAATAGAAGGAAAACACAGAAGAGGTTACATGTTTCTTGGAACTGTAGGTAGGTTTTAATTCGTTCCATCTTTTTTTCTTTGGGGGCCTGCAGGTCAGTGTTTATTTTCATGACCATTTCCATGCAAAGCCTGATTGAAAGAAGTCCTTCTATGAAATATGCATAAAACCATGGAGAAAGGGTAAAGAATCTACATGAAAACAACTCATTCTGTGTTATACCAACTATTCATCCTTCCCTTCCTGAGATTATATCTTCAACATTTACTTTTCAGAGATTTTTTTTTCTTTTTTTTTATTGGTTGTTCAAAACATTACAAAGCTCATGACGTATCATCTTCCATACATTTGATTCAAGTTCGAAATGATTCCATCATGCGTCAAACTTTCAAACTCATCTTTCCACCATCCTCAGAGACCAAATAGGATTAAAAATATTATTTACTTTAGGATCTGAGATACCTAACTTCTATCTCTGCCATTTGTTCATTCTGTGAATTTAAGCAAGTAGTAAATCTTTCTGAGCCACTAACATCCCAGATCAGATTGGCACACAAGGTCAGTGGGAGTGGAATTACTCCATGGGAAAAGTTATTGACAAGAAGTCAGAGGAAGTAAATGGCCAAGCTAAATGATAAGAGGAGAGACCATAAAAATTGTGCTCAAAGTCTGGTACTTCTGGGCTAGCCTCTGGCAGCAAAGAGAAAGTGAGATTTGTTACTTACGGGACTCCAATCTCAAAGATGTTGTTCTGGATCAACTGCTTCCCCAACATGATGATGCTGAGCTGAATGCAGAGTTCCATGAGGCAGCCCCCTGGAGCACACTGTGGGAAGGAGACGACAAAGAAAGAAGCAGTTAGGTCAAGTGGAGCTCAGAGAAGCAAGGGCCTCGAAATGCTGTGATGGGGATAAAAATAGGGCTGGAATGGGGATACATCTATAAAATGCTAGCCAGGCAGGAAACACCAGCGACTGTACTTGCCTCTTCCATGCGGTAACCATCAAACACATAGACGTAGCTCCCAGGTCTGCCCACAAACCTGAAATCAAAATGTGTGGGAAGAGTTACAGAAGATGGAACGTGCCAGGGCTGCTTGAGGATGTGCATTCTCATCCAATGTCCTTCTTGAGAGTACAGGGAGGTAGCACATCACTCTGGGATAGGCAACCAATTATCACCTAAAACACCTAAAGTTCACTTCTTAACCTCTTAACCCAGTCAGATTGTAGAGGACAGAAGTAAATCTGGGCAGGGGCTAAGACTGAGTGTGTTATGAAGCTGAGAAGGGGTACGAGTGAGTGTGGATGTGTTTGTGGGTGTGGGTTTGATCTCTGAGACTAAGCACAATGATGTCTGGAGTCTAAGTGTATTCTCTACGCACCTTCTTCTCTTCACCAGTGTCAAGAATCGAATTGTGTGCAGCTCTTTATTGAGGGCTTATGACTTCCCAGGAAATCAAGGTTTGACTGACTAAAGTTGCCAGTGGAGATTCCAGAGATCAGAAAAGAAAGAATATCTGATTTTTTTTCTCACTAAAAATATTTAAATGAAAGGAAGTCTAGGCAGGAAGACCCAAGTACAAGGTCAACCTGGGCAACTTAGCAAGACCCTGTCTCACAATAAGACTCTTGATCATCTGTCTGGCTTCATGGCTGGCTTTTACATGTCTAATTCCCCATCTGTCCAGTTGTCTTATCCCTGAATAAAATATCATCTATATAGAAGGGGAATGAGACAGACTTCCTTTTAATTTCTTATTGTGAGACAGGGTCTTGCTAAGTTGCCCAGGTTGACCTTGTACTTGGGTCTTCCTGCCTAGGCTTCTCAAGTAGTTGGGATAATCCTACAATAGGTGTGCATCACCATAGCTGGCTCGGCTACTATACTTTCATTGGAAGCCAAGGGCAGAGGTCCCGCAGAGGGGTTTGTGTTTTGAGTCACAAACCCTTATAAAATATTACCCAATGTGAATAATGACAGTTCCTAATAGCACTGCCTGGTTGATGAACTTGCAGCTCTAGGGAAGCTTGTCTAATACAGTTGGTAGATGTCTCCTGGGAAATCTGCTTGTAGTAGCCAACTGACCTGACCACAAAAAGTAATTTATCATAAATTATTTTATTTCCAGATCTATTGTACGATAAAGAATTTATTAGTTTTATCCCTGGTTCTTGAGGGAAGCCCCTAAATCCTTGGAATTTCCAGAGTGATAGGACTGTTTTTCATGGTGGGCCATTGGGACTACACCTACATTCCTGCTAATGAGATTACTCAGGATAAAGTCAGAGGATGCCAGAAAGACTAACCAATTGGTTGGGGCTTTTAGCCAAGTGATAGCATTATGACCTCAGTGGGGGAAGGAAACTAGAGATTGAGCTCAACTACATGGTAAGTGATCCAATCAATTAAGTCTAAGTAAAGAAATCCCAATTAAACTTCTGGATACCAAAACTTGGGTGAGCTTTCTAGTTGGTGATACACCTGCATGTACCAGGAGGGTGACAAGTCTTACAGACATGGAAGTTTCATGATTAGGACCCTCTGAAACCACAACCTATCTCCTCTCCTATTTGCATGTTTAAGATTTGTATCCTTTTATTATAATAAAGTATAAGTGTAAATATAGCTCATTGTGAGTTCTGTGAGTCATTCTAATGAATTAATATACCTGAGAGGAGAATGGGAATCCTGGAATTTATAACCAGTGGATTAGAATTGCTAACATCCTGAGAATCTCAGAGTTAGTGTATGGTATATGAAGTGAGGACAGTCTTGTGAAGGACAGTGGCCTTAACCTGTGAAGTCTATCTTGATTTCAAGTAGTTAGCACCACAATTGCATCGCAAGACCCAAGAGACACTGAGGGCTAGACATGCAATTCCCTCCACTCCCTGCCTTGTCCTCAAGGGAGACACCAAATTCCAGTAGAGCTTCCCTGGTTGTCAGACTCTGAAGAAGCTAATTCAGAATGATTGACTGCTCCAAGAGGAGATGAAGTTGGAGAACAGGAATGAGGATGTGAGTAGACAATGGGGATGGACTAGCCTTACATGTCCTGACAGTGAAGGACCCAGAATTAGTGACAAATTCACTTTTCCACACGAGACACCATGATACTCACCTCCCCTTGAAAAAGGCCACATAGAAGATGGGTGAATAGGCATTGACAAATTTTAGCAAGAAAGCCTTGAGGATCAGGCGCTCTTCAAAAGTCTGTTCTGTTTTTGGAACCTCTGCAAGAGAAGACCAAAGTTGATGAGAAAGAGATGAGATTTCTCACCTCTCCAGAGTCTTGACCTTGGTGTGAGTCATTGTCTCCCAATTTACTCCTTCCAAATTGAAACCAAGGGACCCATCTCTCTGGCATGTTAGAACTGAATTCATCTGGAAGGCCCAAATGGTTCACCAGAGAATCTGAAGCAATGGAAAGCAAAAACGACATTCTTCACTTTTCTTCTTCAACCTCCCTCTTCTTGACACTCAAGCAATGGTTTCACACTGTGCTCCTCAAAGAAGAGCCTGAGAAAGCAGAATTTCCAACTCCCTTTCTTTGCTCTGTCAAGGGGAACTCCAATTTTACCTGTATAACTTCAGCTTCTACAAGATTTTACTGAAACGAAGGTCTCCAACTAAAACGACTGGTTGACCACTGAACTAGAGCCCACAGGGCAGCTAGGCCTTGCTCTTTTTACTCCTTCTTCATTTTGGTCAGGTAACCATTCATCAGCATGTCCTCTGGATAGGCTGAGACACCTTGAGATCATTTCTCAAGTGATGGAGGCTCCTTAGATGAGTGAGACAAACGCGGCCTGAGCCCAGGGTCCCCAGCTCACAGGTTACAGCCCTAGTGTGCTCTATCAGGTCCAGGAGTCAGCTGGCATTCCAGGATCCTGAGGAGCCCTGAGCAGAAACCCCACAGGTGCCTTCAGAAGACCTGAGACACCTGGAAAGCTTCAGTAGGCAACTGTGTGGGATGCACAGTGGGGACTCTACAGATTGACAAATGACTTGGCAAAAATCAGAGGCTACAGGGTCTTCATTTGGGCTGCTATAATGAAATGAAATAACCTAGGTAGCTTATAAAAACCAGAAATTTATTTCTTATAATTCTGAAGGTTTAGAAGTCAAGATCAAGGCAGATTCAGTGTTCGGGAAGGTCTGCTTTCTGGTTCAGAGAGAGCCCCTCATTGCCCTGACCACACTTACATGGCATTCCCTTGGAATGCTCTACTGGGATCCATATTCTCCTGTACACAACCTTTGCATTCTTGACATCTAGAATAAATGTTACCCATAATCTTCTCCAGGAAGCTTTCCCCGATGCCTTCAGCTAGGAGTCATATTTTTTCTGTTTTCTTCTATAGTGTTTCTCTCTCTCTGTATTAGCTATATATATTCATGTATTTTGAAAATTAATAGTAATATAGCTGTCACAGTGTCCATGCACACTTATTCAGATCCCAGTAAGTCAGAGATTTAGGAATTGGTGGTTTATTTGGGAGGTTCTCCATGGAAGCAAGATGAGGGAATGGGATGGTGGGACGGAGAAGGGAAGGAAGACACAGGGTATGCTCATGAGCAGGTTGATGCTGCAGGCAACTGGGACTCACAGGTTAATGTTCCAGGTGGTTGAAGCTCAGTTTCACTGAGAACTTTCTAGGGAGCTGTGTGAAGTATACCTCAGAATTCACACTGAGGGGAGAGCAGGTGGGAGTGCCTCCTGACTGAAAGTCACTGTCAAACTTAGCTCCCTGGCACTTCTACTCTGTCTTATGCATGGGCTGAGAATATTCCTAGAACCAGAGAATGTCTGCAGACAGACAGCTATAGGAAGTCATTGGTGTGAACTGACAATGTCTGAAGGTGACCTTTAGAGTGGTTCCAGGGGATGTGAGTACTACATAAGAGTGTCGGCTCCAAGCTGCTCCACAGATGGCACTGTACACAGGTGTGTAGTTTGCTATGTCACTTAATCCTCAGCTATCTAATGTGAGGTGGGTATTATCTTTCAGTTTTATAGATGAAGGCCCAGAGGCCCAGAGATTAGAACCTCACTCAAAATCACAAAACCAGTAAGCAACAGAGGTAAGATTTGAACCCAAATCTGCCCACCTCTAAAGACATTTTTTATATTGTATTTTAAAATCAAGATCTTTGACCATTAATGTTTGCATCTTATGGTCTCTCTCACCTCCCCATCCTAACATAAAGCACCTGAGAAATGTTTGTCACTGTTGAGTTCACTGATTTCGTGCCTGTCACCATGCTGAGATGCATAAAGCCTGCACCCTGTCCTTCTATGAACTTCACTGAGCAAATTCTTTGTGGAAAACTTCTCACACAAGGTCAAGTCTCTTCCAGATTTAACTAGAAACGTAGGGTGTTATCTCTCCTTTCCTGGAAGAAGGGGCTCTTAGAGAAGCCTGCATATCCATAATCTTATTTCCTACATGGCACAGTGAGTCCTTAATTCATGTCAATGCTGGGTCTCAGGCTTGCGTATTTGTAGATAGTTAGTAGCAACCTCCTTCTCACTGAACAACTGCCTGCATAAAGATTATTCTTTGGTGGAAGTCAAAAGCACCTAACCTCTACCCCAAGTCTTGGAGAACCTCCAAGGTGCCCTTGACTTCTACAGATGCAGCTTGAAGATCACCTAGACATGATTTATGTGTGGGGACCAAGTTGCCAGAGAACACGCCTGGAGACTGAGAACTATAGAGAATCATATTACTTTGTTGAGCATTTTCAACTGCATAAGGCTTTGTTTAGAAAGTATTACATTTGGTAAATATTTTTTATTGATTTAAAAAAAATTGACAGTGGAATGCATTACAAATCTTATCACACATATATACCACAATTTTTCATATCTCTGCTTATATATAAATATGTTGACACCCAATTTGTGTCTTCATACATGTACTTTGGATAAGGATGTCTATCACATTCAATTATTAAATATTATGTTTGGTAAATATTTTAAGTAAATTTGAAATTCATATATACATATATATATAAAATACATATACATACATATATGTACATATATGTACACATATACATACATATATGTACACATATATATGTACACATATACATACATATATGAACACAAACTTTAACACTGAAAATCCATCTCGAGTAAGGCCTGTGGTGGGGAGAAGACCCATGGGACATAAGAGCACACCTGTAGGGGTCCTGCTTGTGCCGGGCCGCCCATGCTCCCTGGGGGAGACTGTGACACAGACATTGGCCTGGGCTCATCAAGCTCCTCCCCTCCTCTTGGATACACACCAGGTGAGGGCAATGTGAATGAGTGGTAGCCAGTGAGATGTGAGTGGAAGTGAAGTCTGCCACCTCCCAGCCTTGTCCCTCACATCTCCTGCGACGTCTTCTCCTCTGACTCTCTTCCCGCACCTCCCAGGGAAGACTTCCCGCCCCTGGAGCACAACAGCGCCCCCCAAAGGAGGAATTTCAGATCTCCCAATTGAAGACCCTCCAATCATCTGGCTGTGACATGAGCAAGAAATCAAACTTGGAGGTTTATAACATATCTACAGAACAGGCGTCAGGGCTAGAGTGGCTCAATTGACTAATGCAGGTGGTATTCTGGGATATAAGTTCTGAGACACTAGCTTACATTTCTAAATGAAGGGAAAGGCCCACTCCAACGGGGGTCCTTGGGAAGTAGGGGCAGTGCTTCTGAGCAGGCTGAGAGGCAAAGCTCTGTGAATCTGTTCAGCCAGTGGTTGACAATAGGTGAGGAGAAATGTGTGTGAGAGACAAGGTATTTAAGTGTGATACTCTCATCCTTTAGAATAAGTCATTGAGAATTTATTATCACATCCTCCAAACAGCACATCCTCCAAAACTGAGAGAAGCAACAACTTTTTGGAGGTCCAAGAAATATTTGCAATAATTCAGAGAGGACTCTTCTAAGATGGAGAAGGAAGAGCAAAACAGTATTCGTCCTAATCATAGGAGAACAACAGAAGGAGTCTTTAACACAGTGGTGATCCAAACACGAGCAGGGGACTACTAAGGAGACTCCACGGGAAGGGACAAGTCCCATGGGTCTGGAAGGGGGTCTGAGGATGGGAACGCTCTGAGATTCTTTTTCACTATATTGGCATGAGCATTTGCCTGCTATGAAATCTGGACAGTATTGTAACTGTATAGGAAATGAAGTTGGAAAAATCTACCTTAGCTGATTGATGGTTTTGTGGTTTTTCTCCTTCTTGACATGCCTGAATGGATAGCCTCATAGATAAGAGATCTGAGTGATCTCACACTGTTTCACCAAATGATCATTCAGATAATGACTTGTACTCACCATTTACAGCCAACTCTGCCACTTCTGTGGTTTCTTCCTTAGTTCATGCATGTTAGTAAGTGCCCTAGATCTTAAATTTCTAAGGTCTTTCCTTCCCCGGCTACAAATCTTGCCCCAATAAAGGCCAGTGCCTTGCTGTTTGATTTATGTGCATCAGGTCTTCACGGGGCCTAAGGTTCCACATCACCTTCCTCCATCTGATCCTTTTGGCCCTTGATAGAGGAAACAATTCTGAGGCCCAAGTGGAAACGCCTGCTATTGATTTCAAGGTCACTTTCAGTTTAGATCTCATAGCAGTGATCTCTTCTGTGGTTCTTCACCTGATCATTTTTTTCTCCCCCCTGCCCTGCCACATACAGTTACAGGCTTTAAAAAAAATTACAATAAACCAGATCATGGAGATATATCTGGACAGGTCACAGCTGTTGCCAGACATATTCTATGAGGTGCAGGTACTGAATAAACGAATAAATGAAAGCCAGGAAAAAATATTTGGAAGAATAAAAAATTATCATATACCACAATTACATTCAAGGAGGAGCCAGGCGTGATGCCTGTAATCCTAGCAGCTAGGGAGGCTGAGACAGCCTCAGCAACAGTGAGGTGCTAAGCAATGTGGTAAGACCCTGTCTATAAATAAAATATAAAATAGGGCTAAGACATGGCTCAGTGGTCGAGGTGCCCCTGAGTTCAATCCCCAGTACCAAAAAAAAAAAAAAAAAAAAAAAAAATCCAAAGGAGGGAACTTTCTTTGCTGAGTAGGATAACAGGTGTGAAGATGCAAAAGCAGCAGCATAAAGAGAGTTAAACTTTCCTCAGTAAGAGAGGGTCTATGAAATTAGTTGTAGGATGCAGAAAAGGAGGAGAAGTTGGTGCAATGGGAAGGGAAGGGCAGACAGGGCAATGAGACAGCTGAGCCAGAGGAGAAATGGGCAGAGACACCCAGTAGAAATCTTTATTAGCTTCTTCTGTGTGGTTTTTAGTATGACAACTTTATTTAGTTTCCCACAAAATATTCATTAAGATTCATCTTTAGTGAAAGATTCACCCTTCACTAAAAATTCATAAAATTCTAGGTTTGCCCTTGTAGGATGTGCTAAAGGACTAAGTCTTACTTCAGGATGGGCACAGGGGCATGAAGAGAGACTGTCCACAGGATGCTGTTGGGTCTGGGTTACAAACCAGAGAGAATGGAATGGGGTAGGAGAGATGGAAATGATGATGGTGGAGAAGGAAGAGGAGGGGCAGGAGGGGAGGTGGGGAAAGAGGAGGTAGAGGAAGGAGGGAAGGAAGGAGAGAAGGAAGGAAGAAAGGAAAAAGGGGACTTTCCCATAGGATATTTTTCTTTAAAAAAAATAGAAAGAAAGAAAAGGAATTTGAGCCTCTGCCCAGCATGCCTGAGACATTCAATTGAAAAGTAACTTAACTACAATTCATCTCTCTTAAATTTTGGAGTAAAAAAATTAAAACCAATATCACCAAAATAAATAATCAGGTCTGAGGGTCTGAAAAATTAGAAAATTTGTCTTGTAAATATGTCTGGAAGGGGATTAGGAAGAGGTATGGAGTGGCACGTGTCTTTAATTTCCTTTCATAATCCCCTTTGAACTGTCTGTACTCAAATCTTCTAGTCCCTACAGGAATTTCCTCCAGTTCTCTGAAAAGAGAATCTGTTGCTTTCAGAGCTCTTTGCTCCAAATGGAAATGAATGGCTCCCTTCCTCTATACTGATAAATTATGGGCCAGACTATTATTTATTAGTTTTATTTCTAAAAGCAGCCTTTGCCTGTGGTTTTAGGGCCATGAGCCACCATAAATAATGGGTATTTCCAATAAACAATTCAAATCCACTTGATAGGCCACTAAATCAGCTGGGTTCCCCCTACCTCAGAAAGGCCCTGTGGCCATGGTGTGCACTTGGTTGAGCCTTTAGGGGAAGGAGGACCTCAGGGAACACCTCACAGTGATAGAGAATGGAGCTTTGGAATGCCAAAGGCTGGAGCTCCAGTATGGCTTTTGGATCTTCTTCAACAGCCAACACAGGGCACCTTAACTGCCTGTGACAGAACCCGTGTGGCTGAAAACATGAAACAGAGTCCATTTGTGGTAGAATTATGCCTACAGGTTAGGTAGGACAATCTGCCTTTCAGGCCATGGAGCAGGATCTCCTCACAAGACTCCAGATGGTCTGAGACCATAAGGGAATGGTTTAATGCTGTGCTTCATAGAACTCCAAATACAGTGCTTCTAGAAACCATTGCTATGGGCATATAAAGGAGGAGAGTCAAGTGGTAGCAGTGTGAGTCCACAGGCAGGCAGCCCCTCGCCATCATTTATGTGCCCCTGAAATCTCACCTCCCCCAGGAAGCTCCCAAGGTTAACTAGAAGTCATCTGAAGGTTTCATCTAGCTCTCAACCTGTGGGGGCAGGTTTCCAACAGGACTGCATCTCAGACCAGAATGGATGATCAGATAGCACTCCCATGATCAGACACCAACCCCTGTTCTTTTAAGGATTAAACCTCTGTTGCATTGTGTCATGAAAAAATATGAGTGCAAATGACCCAGCTGTAAGCTGCCTTGGAAAATAATTAGTATGAAAGCCTAAGTTAGTCCCAGGGGCCAGCTTAGGACTCCAAGTCCCCAGAGTTCCTTCCTAATCATATGGAAACAGCATGGCTAGCAAAAGCCTACCAGCTGCAGGATCTAAATCCTGGAAAAGCATCCCATCCTAACTGGTTTCCCCAACAGCCCCTAGCCAGCAGATGCATAATGACTGCCATAAGATAAAGTGAAGAGATGCCTAAGTGTGTATTTACACTAGTCCACCCTGGCTCTGCTCTGCACGGAGGCATGGAGGGTCTGAGCCTATGTGACTGAGCCCAAGAGCAAAGGCGCCTGTTCTCCCTGCCTCTCCCCCAAGGCCATGGAACTTTGGCAAATAGCACTGCTTTCTGACAGCCCAACCATCTGGCCCTCCTCCATTTGTGTGTGGATGGGTGGGTGGAGGGACTGTCTGAGCCTTGAGTGAGATGCTGCTGCCTTGTCTGTGCCCTGGGAGGGAATCACCAGAGGAGAAGCCAGCCAGCTGGGTCAGTAGGCAGCCAGCACTTTGGCTAAGGGAGACGAGGACACCGGAGTTGCTCCTGCTACCCTGGAGAGCTTCTTAGTACAAGGAACCCTTACAACCAGGAGGATAGCTTTCACCCCAGACTAAGGGACATGTGTGGGCTAGCAGCCTGGTTCACTGCTACCCAGGGATATCTGGACCCTGGGGCATCTCATTTTGAGAAAAAGAGGTCCTAAACAAGAAAGTAAGGGGGAGAGAGAGAGAGAGAGAACGCCCAAGAGTGAGACTGACAGACAGAGGAAGCGATAAAGACACAGAGACAGAGAGATACAGAGAGTGATGGAGAATTTGTCGTGTTATATTATGGGCCATCACTAGAACCCCCATGCAGCACCCATCAGGTGCCAAGTGCTGTTTAGGCACTGGACTTGGATGTGACATTTGAATGTTCCAACTGCCCTATGAAGACTCTCCCCGTGGCAAGGACAGAAGCAGTGGGAGAGCCGGTGTCATTTTTGTAGTCTCAAAAAGTCCCATGACACCAATGGGTCACCTTATAAATATCTACACTGGTCTGGAAACCAAGACACTCTTGTCCCTCAGGTCTTTTTCAGGGAAGATAACCCCAAGGGAACGCTTTCACTTTTCCCCTCGCTGTCTCTTTTCTTTCAATGTTTATCTACCCAGTGATGATTATGTGCCAGGCACTGGGGACTCGGAGTACAATGGTGAACAAACCAATAAGTTCCCTGTCATGTGAAGCTCATGCTCTAGAGGGAGACAAACAAGAGCATTTTACAGAGTCGTGCATATTAAAGGAACTTGGAGAGAGATGAGAAGAAAAGTGGGTAGAAGACTTGAAGGTGGAATGGTCAAGAAAGAGTTCTGAAGAGGTGACCACTTAGCTATGGCCTGAAGGATCAGGGCCAGCACGGAGCAGCTAGCAGTGTTCCAGGTGTCGATGGCAAGAGGAAAGGGCTGGGGGCAGGATAGAAGTAATGCTGTGCAGGAAGAGACAGGGCCAAGCCACAGGAGCTGGGAGGAAGTATGGTGTGGAATTAGAGATGGAGGAGGAGCTAGTTCATCTGGAGCCCTGTAGGCTACACAGTGGGAAGCCAAGTGAGGTTCTTGAGCAGGGAAGGGATTGGGTGAAATAAAAACTTAAAATCAGAGAGAATCAACTGTGATTTCATGGGGAAGGGGGACAAAAGTGGAGGCAGAGAGATGAAGTAGGAGTGGACTGACCAACCCTAGGTTGGAACCTGAGCAACTCAGTCAGATCCGGGATAGATCTGAAAATGGAATAGATGATATTCACCAACACTGAATTCTAGTGGTGAACGAGGGAAAGAAATCCAGAATAGCAGCTGGGTTTTGGCAGGGGCATTTGAATGGTTGATGTTGCCATTTCTTGAGTTGGAGAAAAAAAATGAGTGAAAAGTAACTGATGTGGAGGAAAACTAAGAGCTCCAAGCTGGACACATTGAGTCCTTGGTCCCCTATGCATTTGTCTCCTTGAGTCATGACCCAAGGAGCTAGAGCACGGTGTGAACTGAGAACCCTCCTTCAAAGTATTCAGGTAACTTTGAGGAATCAGAACCTCAGGCAAGTGGGGGCCTCAATGCCATATGGTCGGACTGGGTGGTTTCCCAAGTCTTTTTCCAAGACCAATTTCTGGTCTTCTGTGTTCTATGGTGAAACTCATAAGGTTATGATGAAGAATAGAGGAGAGCCCTGGACTGGAAACCCAGAGACCTTGTCTGCCAAGAGTTCCCAAATACAGGAGTTTATCTTCCTGAGCCTTGGCATCTTAGTCTGTGCCCCCCCACCCCGCTCCGCCCCGCCTTTTTAACAATAATGTTTAAAACACACTTATTTACAAAATCACTTGATGATGACTTATATAATTTCAACAAATAAAGTATTTAGTGAAAAATCATGGTATACAATGTACTTGTCTCTAGGAAAAAAATGTCTTATTTATAAGTTGAGCAACAAAGGTATTTCTTTTAATTAAATGCAGATTTTAGAAAAGCATTCATTATGTAGTACTGCCATAATAAGAACTGATTTCCGAAGAATTGCTCAAGTATCCAGTGAAATAAAGAAGTGAATTACAATTATTTCAATCATATTCAGAAAAATCTCATGTATTTACTTTCTTCTTGAGTCTTTGCCAGTTTGATCTTTTTGGCTTTGCTGATTAACTTCTCGGTGTCTCTTCTTTTCCTGAGGCTGATTAACCTTGGCCTGTCTATCTCACTCTGTTCATGAACACATGAAAGGAGCTTGAGTTTCCAGGAATGCTTCCTTTTAATTTTGGTATATTGATATCCTAATTCCTAAAATGGCACCTTCCTTAAGCATTTGCTGTAAAGATCCAGAAAAATAAAACCCAGGAAGCACCAAGCAGAGTGTAAGGCTCAAACACTATTACACTGTATCCAGGAGCATTAGGAGAGACTTAGTGGAGAGGTGCCACTGGGTCGTCTGAAAATCCCAGACAAAGCCCTCTTAGAAAGTCAGGAATGGTGGGGGGGAGAAAGTCAGGGATGGGCATTCCAGCATCACTGGGGGTGGCGGCATCCCCTGGAGTTACCGAGGGCCTCCTCCCTCTGGAGAGGTGGAAATCGTGTGTCACCAGATCTGTTGTATTTGCACGTTTATGAATTCAAGCTCTGTGCTCCTAGGGAGGGTTTCTAGGGAGAGAGGAGAGCCCTTTGTCTTGCTACTCTGTTGGGATCATCTTGGAGATGAAGGGGGAGGTGTGCATCTGTGTCCTGATAGTGGAAACCCTGGCAGTGGCAGCCCCTTAACTGACCCCCCGACACACACACAAAGGAGAAGGTCATCCTTCCTTGAAGAGCCCAGAAGTCTGTCCAGGACCTGCAGCATGGAGAGGCCATCTCAGCAGTGGTCCAGCTTTTCCTATGGGTCCAACTACAATGTGGTAGAGCAATGCAACCCGAAGGACCAAGAGCTGTTCACATCTCAGGTGGCTCCCTGTTCAAGTGTGGATGTTGGCCCCACCCCTTCTACTACCCAACAAAAAAAAACAGAATCTAGCTCCAATGGGTCAAAGGACATGATTCTAAGGAAGAAGCTACTTATAGCGGTGAAGGGACAAGGAGAGAAAATGGTATCACTGGAATCCAAAGAGGACCAAGGAGGAGGATTTTCATACTGCAGGAGCTGTGATTATGAAGGATTGCAGGTCTGCCAGAGATGTGGCAGAGTCAGGGAGAAGCAGGAAAGAGACACCCCAAATTCCCTAGCCAGGTGGAGAAGGAATCCAGGGAGAAGAGGTGGCAAACAGAGAATGACCACCATAGCTCCTTTCCTTCCTGGCTGGTCTAGGTCTCCAGGTTCTTAGCAAATTCAGAGGGAAGGAATATATGGGATGTCTTACTAAGAGGAGAGATGAGTGCTTTAGTGATTAAGTGGAAAAATGAAGTTGTGTTCATAGCAATAGCTCATGTTGGGAAGGACTCCTGAGCAGTTATTCTGAACTATTGTAAGTAGCAGTGTTACTTAATAATGGTTTCATCAAAATAGTATGAACTTCTCTACAATCATGGGCTGCATCCATGATTACATCTTTTTTTTAAATTATAACAGCCTCCTTTCAATAATTTGCACTGACATCATGGAGGGGCCTTCAGACAATGGTAGAATCCCCTGTCATTATACCCTTTCAGAGCCTCCACAGATGGGGAAGCCTAGTCTCCTCATCCTGTTGCCTGAGGCCACCCAGTGAGTCAAGAGCTGGTGACAGAGCAAGAAGGGAAGGGAATATCATCCTGCAGACCTGAATCTCAGGCCAGATTTCAAATTCCCAGCACTCTAGGCATCCCACATAATGTCTCTCTCCAACCCATGCTCAGCCCCTTGCCCTGGACCTCTGCTCCTGGGCAGGCTCATTGCAACTTTCACACCCCTGTCCAGAGCCCTCAGTCCAATAAAGCCAAGCTTTTCACCATGCAAAACTCCAAAAACACATTGTCTACATTTGATGGGAAACTAGACCCATCCCCATACACTCCAAATGTTCTTTTTTAGAAAGTTTTGATGCCCTGACAGTCATTGGTGTCTTTGGTATTGATTTTTCCCCTTCCCTTTTCCTTTCTTCCCTCTCTTCTCTCCTTACTACTAATATATTATAGCCTTTTGATGAGGGCAGCTTAAAATAGGAAGACATGTTTTACAATCAAGACTTCCTGATGGAAATTTCTTCAAACCTCCTTTCATTTTTAAAACTTAATAAAGCATGTGGAACCCCTAAACCTATGAACCCTTAATACCTACTTGTGCTTGCAAGCCTTTGAGGCAGGTGTCTGGACTCAGAGCATGTCCCCAAAGCCATCCTCCCAGAATGGGGCACCTGATCCACTCAGTTGTCACCATCCTCTGAGCCATCTGACCACCTTCATTCACATGTGGGTACATTGCATTTTAAATCTCCTGGGTCCTTTGACGTATTTTCTTTTATTTTCCCAATATATTTAAGATTTCCTGAGGAACAAGGACAGCTACTAGACAGTCAAGCATCAAAGCATCAGTAAGGACACTGAGGCCAGACTCACACTACTCACTACCTGTGACCTGGGGACTGTTGTTTACCTCTCTTCTGTTGTCTCTCTGTGTCTCAGTCTCCTCATCTTCCGAATGGAAGTGTTAGGATTACTTACCCATTGGGGTTGCTTTGAAGATTAAATATACAGATGGTCCCCAATTTATGCTGATCCAACTGGCAATATTTCAACCTCATGATTGTGCCAAATCATACTCAGGAGAAACTATACATCAAGTTTTGAATTTTGATCTTTTTCCAGGGCTCCACAAACCACTCAGTACTTTGCATACCATTTTAAAAGGAAGAGGAAGTGGAGGATCAGAAGGAGGAAGAGGAAAGAAGAGGAGGAGGATGCCTATAAGGCAAGCCTTTGTCATTCTGATGATTCAATCTAGAAGCCTGCTGCTAGCCCACAGCCTCACCTCCTGCCTCTGACTAGCAAAATGGAGTAAGGACAGACCCCCTTCCAAACCAAGCATGACACAGGCCTTTGTTGGCCATGAGAGCCTGTAGTTTTCAGACAGCCTACTTCCAAATGTGCTGCTCAGAAGCCTCTTGCTTGAAACGCACAGGAGGCCCTTGAGCGCTGACCCAGAGGGGAAGCAAGCCTCAATCTGGCCAGCTTGGTTTCTGCTTCCTGGTCTCATGCCCTGGCATCTCATCACACCCGACCTGTCCTATTTGCCTATGGGTCTGGGATCCTGATGTCCTGTCCAGCTCTTGCTCGCTTCCTCCCCCAGGATTTGGATCTTTTCTCTATAACCACCACCTATCATCCCTCCAAAAATTGTAGTGGTTACTACAGACCACTAGGGATCAGGAAAGACCTCATTCTCCCCACTCTCTAGAATCCTTGCCCCTGTAGACACTGATAATTACTGGTGTTTGCTGAAACTGGCTGCATACTCTGTACACTGGCAGCCTTAGTTGGCCAGATTCCCTGTCTGACAAGGCTTCAGAGCTTCACCCATTTCCCCAGCCACCTCCAGTTTCTGCACAACCCCATTTCACCAGTGTTGAGCTGCTTCTGTATTATAGGGTGCTTTGCACCCAAGCTCATTACCACTGTCACAGTGGAAGCCAGGGAGAAAATGACAGTCCTTATCTACCACTGCTGAGTTGATTATTCACAAGGCATCTAACATTTTTTGTCTTTTGTCATAAATATTTGGGGCAAAGATGAACCTCCAATAGGCCTGATGCCTGTGCCCATGGAGGGATACTCCCAGAAAATTAGTCTTCATCACTCAGCCTTGTAGGAAACTCTTGAGAACTTGTTGGGGTTGTTTTCACCAGCTGTTTGCACCTGGTAAGTAAAGCACATTGTCATAGCCTCCTCAACTATCAGGAGATCTGGGGCAGGAAGCCAGATGGGTATTAACCCAGCGTGAGAATGGCAAAGCCAGCCCCTAAGCCTGGCAGACTTTTCATTCCATTAGGTGGCATTATTCACAGCTTTATGTCCCTGCAGGGGCCTGTGGTGACCCTGAAACCATACCTCCGCCTGCTAGTATACTGGGCACCTGCTTTGTATGATAATCTCTGCTAGTGTGAGTATTCTTTGACATCAAGGAAAGTTCAAATCCTCTGATCCCCCTGTTGCATCTGTCAGTCACTATCCTATTGGGACAACTTTGCCATTGTCTTGTTCTTCTCAAAGTTTCCTCCAATCCTTATGCAGGCAAGCCGAGTCAAAAGTAGTGAACGCTTGAACGCTCATGGCAGCCTCTACTATGACTTACAGAATGCCTAACCTGTGGGCTTTCTTGAAAAAAAAATTCTTCTTGATTGCATGAGTGAAGAGAGAGATGCATTTTACCAAAAATTTCCACAAATATGTGCTAAGATCCACCATGAGCCAAATACTATAGGGCATATAAATAAATAAAAGACAAAGTCACTACCCTGAAGAGCCTTGCAGTCTGATGGGAGCAAGTGATAGAGACTTGTCTTGCTCACGGGATGGCCACAATCTTCCACACATGTTCCAACTGTTTCATCATTAGGCTGGTTCTAGCCAATGAAATGTGATCAGAAGGTACCATGATGCTTCCAGAAGGAGGTATCTAATAGCCTCTATAGACCTTCAATCTCCAGTTTCTCCACGGGCTCTATCAGTCTGAGTCACTGAGTGGCAGCAGGCACACTGGACATGTAGGGTGAGCAAGAACACACACTACTTTATATTATGTGGCCAATATTTGAAGACGATATATTACCCTAGCATGGCTTAGTCTATTCTAATATGGGAATACATGAAAATATGAGCAATAAGATCCAACAGCACATGACCCCCTCCACGTTTATTCCCATCTGTTGCCTTTGTCTTTGCTGCTCTGTCTTCCTTGAGTGCTCCTTCCTGATCCTTGTGTGGAAGTTTCCCCCCTGTCATTTGGGTCTCACCCCTACAAAGTTACCACCTTGAAGGCCCTTCCTGACCACCTGGTCCCATACGCAGGGCTCCATCACATCACACCTTTCTTAGGCTCTGTGAAGTATTCTTCTTTACTGAATTTCTCTTACCACAATGAAAACATCATTACAACAGGGTCTGGACTCTTATTATTGCTGTGTTCCCCAAATAGTGGCTGGCGCAAAGTAAGCACTCCATGAACAACTGATTGATGAACAAGTTGAATGAAAGATCTATGCTAGAGAAAAGGGAGGAAAATCATTGAGGGAGGAGTGCCCACAGAGAAGGAAGCTTTAAGTGCACTTTATAGAGAGGGTCGCCCAGGGTGGTGATAGCAGCTACAGCAGCATGAGCCAGGCCCAGGGGGTGGGAGGTTAGAGAGTGGCCTGGACTGACTGTGGGTTGAGTGGGTTGGCTGGCGTGCAGGAGGACAGTGAGGGTAGGTGGTTGAGATCCTCAAATCCAGGTTTATATCTGTCATAGGAGCAAAGGACAGTGCTCTGGGAGACTGAAGAGTGGTGATGTCCCCAAATCCACTGTTTAAGAAAGGACGACTGTGTGAGGATTTCCAAAATAGAGGCCCACAGAGAGAGACTGAAGACAAAAGCATAGAGGTTAGGATTCAAAATTGCCCAACAGGGTGGTGATTCATGGATAGAGGATGGAAAATCATTCATATGAAGAAAGGATCCGTAAAACTTGACCCGGAAAAGTTCCCTGCTGCCTAATGCTACACAATTGAGGGATGGGAAGAAAGAGGAACTCAAAGATTCTTCCACTGGATTCTTGAATTTAGTGATCTCCTACTATACAACAGTGCCTTTCTGAGCACTCTGGGAGTATCCAATGTAAGACAAACAAAAGCAACAACCCAAGACAACACCCACATGGTCCCTAAGCAGATACCCAATGTAACAACTCCATACAAATGGTGGGAAACTTACACCAAAATAGGATGAAAAGTATCTGCTTGTTAAAGGCAGAATCTGAGTTTGAATCTTAGTAAAATTAGGACATAATAGTTCCCTTACAGGCTAGAGTTTTTATGAAGACAAAATGGGCTAAAAGAAAAATTTTGTAGTTTAAAAACACATTTGAGTTTCGCTGCCACAAAGAACAAAAGAATGCCATCTCTTTTCCAGTGTGTAGATTGTTTTCTTTAATGGAGCATGGGGCATTGGCTTAACAAACTGAAGTATCCTAAACTTTTTGGGTGATTGGGAGAGTACTGATAGAAACAGCAGATACAGCTTCACAGAATAGAAATTGGTGTATGGCCATTTTGCTTATGATTTAAACAAGAGTTTAAGGCACAGCCTTGCACATGGGAGTGTTGATTAAACTCTTGCTAATGAGTTTCTGATAGTTGATCAATCTCCATATCTCCCATCTTTACAACTTACTGGAACTGTGTAAGAAAACTCAAATAGAGGGTAAGAAGAAATTCCTACATCACTGACTTCCTGTTTCTCTTTTCCTCACTTCCTGTCCATGCACTCAGTAACCTCCCTTACATTAGGTCTTCCTGCCTTTCTCTCTTCTATTGTTTTTATACCCTGGCCTGAGTAATTTTGCAAGCAATATTTCCAGCACATCATATTCTTAGAAAACTCCTCAGTAGTATTGGATTGGGGCCAGGTATAGAGGACCAGGACATTTCTTTTCATCCTGATATTCCTCCATGTGGAGAGGCATGGTCTCTCCACATGAAGGAATATCAGGAGTGAAAAGCTTGGCTTCGTTTGTCTCCCCATCTCACTCACTTCTCTTCAGTGATGGAAAGTATGGAGGGTGACATTGGCATTCCCTGCCAGTCAGCTGTCTCTGCCCTTCCTTTGAAGCAAACTACCAGCAGAAAGCAAATGTCCTGTGATCTTCCCTGTGCAAAGACTGGTAAAGCTGCTTGTGCACCCTGTCCTGCCGTGGAAAGATAAATCTGTCAGGAATTTGGTACTAGGAAGCTTCTCTGGCTTTCCTACAGAGGAAACTTCCTTCAATGCAGACTTTTTCCATTTTAAAGCTCCTATCTTGGCTTGTGTCTACTTCTGCCTTTGTTTTATTTCTCTCCTGGCTCAGTAATCAAACCAGGAGGATGGTACTCCTGCTCAGATTCACCTTTGAACTCCAGCAAATGCTTCCTGAGCCTGGAACTTAAAGTTTTCCACTGAAAAATAAAGCCCGGTATTGGCCAACTCCCTGGGCCCAGTTTCTCACCCCTGGGTATGCCATGGGTCCCAGAGAGCCACCATCCTGGGATACTCTGGCTTCCTGGACATACATCATGCTCTTTTTCCTGTATGCTAAGCTTGGTTCTTTTGTTCCACTAGCATTAAGATCCACCAAAATTCTCTTAGTGGTCCACGTGGCCCACATGCCACCTACCTCTCTGTGAACCCAAGGGATCGGAACCGTCCCTTTAGTGCCACACTTCCCTTTGTTTCCTCTTCCAGGAACCTTCCACTTCTCCTGCCCATTCCCTCCTTCCTACCCACATGCCCACCCAACACTACTTTTCTGAGCTCTCCAGTTAGGTCCCTCTATCTCCAAGACTCCCTTAAGCGCTCTAAAGAATTCCTAAGTGCTCCTATAGACTATAGTAAATTGCCAAACACACTGAATTAAATTTTTTTTTCTCAAGAATCTTAGAAGGAACATAGATCATATTTATAATTATGCAGACACTTAACACAGAAAATACTTACAACTCTGTAGGTCAGACCTGCACTCCAGATGGTACACTGCCTGGACCCACATAGAAGTCAGACACAGGTGCTACTGTGTCTAGTCTAAGAGGAAAGGCCATGCTGGGGAAAGTCACCAACATAGTAGCCTTCTGGAATTCTCTGGTCTTCTCAGGAAGGCTCTCTTGAGGAGTTTTATGGAGTGTCTAACTTCTGATTGGTCGGTGAATTAAAGACATTATACCATTCACTCCACTTCTCTATGAGGTGAGCAAGAGGCTGGGACTCCTAGCCCCTACAGTCAAAAAAGAAATCCCCAAATTCAAGAAAGGAAGGTGTATTCAGGCCACCCAGAGCACAATGAGGAAAGGGTCTCGACTCTCAGGCCTCCCCCATCTAATAAGTGCGAATGCCAATGTGTGGTGCTCAGGCAACAGCAGGTCGCAGCTCAAATGACATGTCTGCATGTTGAGGCCACTACATTTTTCTCACTGGTTTGAAGCTTGGGAAGTTTGATATGTCCCTTTGAAGTCTGCTCAGTGTCTGGGGAATGCATGGATTTTTCTGGGTTAGATAAGACCCTCTTGGGCTCAAGTATCAGAAGGCTTTCCTCCACTTTATTAATGCTGCTGGGAAAATGAGGAGAACTAAACTCTATAATTTTCAACAGGAAGCGTTGAATCTACCTTGCTCGAAAGAATAGACCCCATGGATTATCCTTAGGGGATAGTGAGTTCCCTGTCACATGAGGCAATCAACATGGGCCACAGGACTATCAATCAGCATGCTACAGGAAGGATTCCCATCTTTAGGGAAAGCCCTTTGGTGAGCCCTATAAGAACACAGATTTTGCCCTTCTGCATTCTTCTAATTAAAATGAACTGTGCAAAGCATCCTGTTCCCATCCCTTTTGAGATTTGGAGTCATTATTACTGGACACCTTCCACACATTGGATTGATCATATTCAAGTACTTCCAACACAAACACAGGATTGGCGACACAGTACCAATTTTGGTGAGCCACTTGGCCACAGCACCATAGATCTCGTCCAGGATGAGGATGACCACGAGGTTAATGATGACTGCTGTTGCTGTCACTGTCACCCGGACATTGGAGCGTGTGGCTTTGTTGAGAGACAGAGCAGCTGCAGTTGTGATCCGATACACAATGACCCCAAAGACAATGGAGAATGTCAGGGCAATCTGTTCATGGCAAACAGGAAGAGACACACATCAGCAAGCAATTCTTGAGCACCTACTATTTGTTCAGTTTAGAGTACTGTCTGCTACAAAAGGTGTTATTAAACTGCAATCCTTCAGTGGACAATAAAGGAACTGCAAACCCACCAAATCCTTATGCAGAATCCTGAGTGTAGGTATATTTTCCAGGGGAGAATATCTTTAGTTTTAAAGCAGATTCTGAACAATCTAAAACACACACACACACATGCATACACGCATATACACACACAAATCTGGAGGAAAACTGTGCAGTGTACAACACACCCTATAATTTCTTTCATTAAGTATGTTTCAATTGACTATATTATTGTTCACTTTTGAACAATAATAAATAATATTTAAGAATGCATTAAGTGCTAAATAAAGAGCATAGCTGCTGAAAGAACTCAGAGTACAGGGGACCAAGCAGATCTGGTGGGCCAGGGAGTATTTATAGAGGAAGTGGGATTTGAGCTGGACCATCCATGAAATAAAATAGGAAGCCACAGAAAAAGGTGTTTGAGCTGCAAAGGGATGAGCTATGGCTTGTTGTGTTACTCAAAAAAGAAAAAAAAAGGGTGGAAATAAATCAGGAGTGATATTTTCAAACTCAGTCCTCAGGATGATTTCTCTATCAGGTGACTTAAAATGGGAGTGGCATATTTTTCACTTGGTACGTAAATCTCTCGCGGCTGTGTTCCAAAAGGAAATGTACCAGCCACTTGACCTCCAAGTCCCCTATTTCCTATTTCTAGAACTAAGAATAATAAGGGACTCTCCTAGACCTACATCAGCCCAAGAGCCCCACTCCTTTCCTATATCCCCACTCTCCTTCCTCTCCCCATCACAACCAAGGACGGACCATTGACAGGATGCTGTGAGAAGAAAGTGCCCTGGGTAAGCCTTTCTGAGAGCACAGAGGGAGGAAAGGCAACTGCTAGGTGCATCCTGTGCTCAGAGTGATTCTAATTTGCTTCAGTCTCTTGAAGCCTTTTTTTTTTTTTTTTTTTAGCATTTTTTTCTGCAAATGAGGCTGTGGGCTCCTATTCCCTCTAGGGAACAGGGGACAGTGGCACTGGCTATGGAGGCTAAATGGGAAAAGTAGGGGGAGAAAAGGGCAGGTATAAGTTTCTGAAAGCAGAACCTATGCTGGACTACATGTTCTGGAGGGAGGGAAGAAGGAGAGGAGGGGCTGAGGCTTAGGCAGGGCTTCACAGGCAGTGTGAATGACACTCTGGTGGGCTGGAAATGGGTTGCAGATGTGTCCAGATATAGACACCTTCAGAGCTCCAGGGAGCGTTGGCGATGCTGAAACTGGGGGTACTGGTGGCCGACTCAGCTTTTTATCCTGTTGTTATGCTTTATAAATATTAGTATATGCCCTGTGGACCATGGTGTGAGAAAGAAGCCCTTGCTAAGACAGGCAGGAAGGTAGTGTTCTCTGGGTAAAATGTGTGTATGTGTGTGTGTGTACGTGTAGGGGAGGATAGATGGGGAAAACACTTTGTGGGAGGCCTGACTTAGGGTTCAGGGTGGGGGTGGGAGCAACAGAGACACCAGCCTGCAGGACGAAGGAGGGATGACGACCATGTGAGTGGGAAAACCTGGACATGACATCACCCTGCTCCAACAATGTAGACATTTCACTTCCTGCTCCTCTGGGATTGTCACCGCCAGACAGTAAGGGCCTGGAAAATGTGGTGTGAGATTCTTTTCCCCCAAAATCACTTTTGCAGTGAAGACCAGGGATGGAAGTATTGATGAAGCAGTGGAGGGCAGGTCATTGAGGAGTGAGTGTGTCTGTGTGTGTGTGTGTGTGTGTGTGTGTGCGCGCGCACTCATGCATGCACGATTGGGTGAACAACGGAAGAAAAAAAATAGCAAAAACATCCTTTGCTTTAGGGCTTTGGGGGAGGGACATGGAGGACCCCATGGAGGAGATGGGCTGTTGGGCTTCTCTGAAAGGCCTGGCTGCTAGAGTTGGGAACAAAAGAACACCCTTCCTTGCCACTCAAAGTGTGGTCCAGTTCAGTTACACCAGCTAGAGCTGAGAGAGATGGAAAATCTCATACACAACTCCAGGCCTACTGACTTGGAATCTGCATTTTAACAAGATCCCTATTCAGGTCCAAAAGCACCTCTGTGCTCACTTTCAGAAGCCCTACTTCATCCCTAGCCTCTCTTTCCCTGTATCCCTATCTCCAACACCCTCTCTCCAGTCTCTGATTATTCTTTGCAGGCTTATTTTCTCTGGTTTTTGTTTTCTATCCCTTGAAAAAAATCAGGTTCTGAACCTCTCCTTTGCTATTTCCAAGAGCATCTCTAGCTTCTACAGTTTTCAAGCTGGGAAAACTTGAAGAGCACCAACTCAGCCCTGTGATCATTTTGCAGACCAAGAAGGCAGGCATGGCAAAGGGAAGGGATTTGCTCAAAGCCACTGGTATGGCTCTACTCCTAGTCTCCCGGATTGTGGTAGGAATTAAAGAATTTTAATATTTAGGAATCATTCTCATATAGGCTTTTGCGGGAAACCATCTGTAAATTACATGAGGATCTTCTCTCAGTATGGTAGCCAGGGAGATTTAGGTTTGGCATTGCGAACTATGGGTGGCTCTCCCATGGGCAATAGATTATCCAATGCATGTAAACTTTATATCAGCTCTGCTAGGAAGATCCCTCATCGTAGCTCTGGAGATGGGAGTAGTAACCCATTGGGAACTGGACAGCCCACCTTTAACCTTTTTTGGAGAAGAACATTCCATGGAAGGCCTTTGATGTTTCCTGATGTAAATAAAGCAGGCGCAGGCTCCATTTTGCCATAGTCTAGAAGCTCAATCCATCTGATCGGCTGGCCCGTCCTGTCCCCGCTTTTGAAACTACTTTCTGTGTTCTGTGGTTCTTTTCACCATTCTATTTTTCTTAGCTTTTATTTCTCAACCAGCCCGTTCCACCGAGGGGAACCCCATTTCCACCACCAGCATGGGACATGGGTGAGAGGCTTTGGTCTTGTACAAAAGGAAACTGAGGTCCAAGAAGCAACAATCTAATTGATCTAAGGCCAAGAGGGGACATGGCAGAGCTGAGATGCCAAGGGTGCCTTCCTGATGTCCTTATTCGATGCACATCTTCCCCTGCACTAATCACTACAATGGTCATGCAAGACAGGCTTTTTATAAATGAGATCTAATGATGATCCAGCCCTGCTCTATAGTTCCTAAGTCTACAATCCCACCCTGATATTAAAACTCAGGTCTTCTGGCAAAATACAATACCATGTCCATGACTTATGTCTGTATGATATAATTAACTTCATTTATTAAATATATCAATTTTTATCATCTATTATGTAAACCACTGCACTGGGTATATTACTGCATGTTTGTGATCAGTCTCCCACAACTATATTGAAAGAAAATTGGTTTGGGGTCACATTCTATGGCTTATGCCATTTCAGTGTGGAGGCAGCTTGGCAAAAATTTGTTGACTCTCAGCTATGGGTGACCTGGTCACCTTGCATATGATCACATTAGCATAGTTCCTGTGGCCTTTTGTGTTTTAATCCCATAACTTGATCTCTGGGGCATAAAAAATGGTACTGCAATGTTAAATCAAGCTACAGATCCCAGAGTACTATCTGACACTACAAAAAGGGAAGAAGAAATAGCCTTGTCCCTATACTCCAGGACTTCCACTCTGAAGCAAAGTTGAGAAATCATTGCACATATACAACAGGGTAACCCTAGTAAGTAGCTAATCAGTCACAGGCCTCACTTGGTTCATGAGCTTCTGGTAAGCTTTCAGCCGAGAGTAGAACAGTCAGAGGAAACCTTGTGGAAAAAAGTTTAAGATAGATTTCTATGGGAAAGACTTAGAGGAAAGAATAAGGAAGAGGAAGAACTTTCCAGAAAAGAGAGGAGAAGCATGCAGAAATGCATAAGGCAGAAGCAATCTCTGCTGATCCAGTGGGAGATTGTCCAACCTAGGATACAATGCAGTAGTCTAATGGCTCAAACAACAAAAAACAAAACCAAACAAAAAGCCTCAACATACACACATACACACACACACACACACACACACACACACACACACATCATGGCTTTATCACTGACATAATAAGTTTCCCCTGACATCCGCTTAAATAATTTGTTTATCTCTCAGTCATTCATTCTAACACATGTCTGAAGCACTTCCTATCTGCCAATCACAGTAATAAGTGTCAGTAAAAAAAAATTATGAGAAGAAATACAAATGTTCAATGAACATATGAAAAAATGCCACCAAGGAAATGGAAATCAAAACCACAATGAGATACTATCTCACTCCATTTACAACAGCTATTGTCAAAAAGACAAAAAATAATAAAAGTTGGCAAGATTGTACAGAAAAAAAAGAGCTCATACATTGTTGGCAGAAATGTAAATTAGTACAGACGCTATTGAAAACAATATGGAGGTTCATATAAAAAAAAAGTAAAAATAGAACTACCATATGTTTCACCTATCCCACTCCTGAGTATATATCCAAAGCAAATGAAGTTGGCATACAAGAAATACCTACATGCCCATGTTTATTATAGCACTATTCACAATGGCTAAGCTATGGAATCAGCCTAGGTGCCCATCAGCAAATGAATAGGTAAAGAAAATGTGGTATATATACATAATGGAGTATTATCCAGCCATAAAGAAGAATGAAATCCTGTTATTTAAAGTAACATGGATGGAACTAGAGAATGCTGTGTTAAAAAAAAAATATGCCAGACATAGGAAAACAAGCATCACATATTCTCTCTCATATGTGGAAACTATTTTTAAAAGAGTCAATCTGAAAGCAGAAGAGATATTACTAGAGAATGGGAAGGGAGGAGAGCTGGGTGAGAGTGGAAGAAGTGTGGTTGAATAAGGTCAATGCATGCTTTATGCATGTCTGGAAATACCACATGGACTCCCATTAATATGTATAACCAACGTGTTAATAAAAATCTTACAACAGAAATTATTCCCTTTGTGTAGTTGATCTTCTAGTGGGAAAAGACAGACAATAACCACATAGATAGATAAAATATACAATAACTCTGGTGTGATAAAAACCGTGGGGACAAATGAGTTAAACAGGAATATGGGGATAGTGTGCAATTTAAATAGGGTTGTTGAGAAAGGCCAAGGTGAGAAGGGGACCTCTCATCAAGCACCTGAAGGAAGGAATGAGAGGGAAGGTGTTGAGGCAGATGGTGGCTGGTACAGAGTGAGCAAGAGGAGAGCCGGGTAGGAGATGGGTGGGCAGGAGGAGGGGTCAGCCCTGTGCTTTGGCTTCTGTACTTCAGGAAATGAGAAAGTTTTAAGTAGAGGAGTGATAGGATTTGAATTAAGTTTTAAAAAATAAAACTCAGTGTGCTGATGATCTATAAGGGGCAGTGCAAAATCAGGGAGTTGATGTAAGGTGCTATTGCAGCCATCCAGGCAAGGGACTAGAAGCAGGTTTCCAATGTTGGCTCCCCAGCCGACAGGTGTAAGTAAATGATCATATTGGGCATGAGGGGACAGCTCAGGCTGTCCGAGAAGGATATGGCCTCTGACAATCCCCTACCTTATAAAGAGAAGTAAAGTAGAAGGAAGGGAACCAGAGGAGGGAAGCAGAGAGGGAAAGGGAAAGTACTGCAAAATAAAATTGACCAGATTATATTGTCACTGTGTGTATGCATAAGTATGTAACCATGAAGCCCACTATTATGTATAATTTTTAACAATTAAAAATAATAACAAAAAGAGAAAACAAAGAGTTAATTCAAAAAAGGAGAAAGAAAAAAACCTTATAACTCAAGAAGATTGGAAAAGAAAGAGAATTCTCTTTGTTCAAGCCGTCTTCCAACATGACAGGGCAAATGAAATGGCAAAGGGCTTTTCTTTGCTCTTGTCATCCCATAAAAATTACACCCAACTGGCATACAGCACCTCTAAATCTCTCCTAGTGGCTGTGTTCCTGCCATCTTCTGCCAAGGAGCAGTCACAAATGGTGGAGGAAGGAAGGAGATGGGAGATACTCATCTTTATTGGTCTTTATTGAAGTAGGTGCTCTGGGTAGACCATCATTTCCTGACAAAATATTATTCTTTCCTAACCACCACCCTAGCTCCTTGATTTCATGCTCCACACCTTGTTTAGGATAACTGCAAGCTCCTCTTTTTGTTCCTCCTTTTTGTTTCTAGAAGACTGAGCTTTTTAAAAAAAACATAAAGAAACAAGGGAAAGATAGTACCAAAAAAGAATTTTTAGCTGGGCACAGAGGCACATGCCTGTCATCCCAGCAGCTCAGGAGGCTGAGAGAGGAGGATTCTAAGTTCAAGGCCAGATTCAGCAACTTAGCAAGGCCCAAAGCAACTTGGTGAGACTTAAAAATAAAAAGGGCCAGGGATGTGGCTCAGTGATAAAGTGCCTCTGGATTCAACCCTTAGTAGCAAAAAATTTAAAAAATTAAAAAATTAATAAAAATTTAATAGGTAGGGAACCACATAATTTATTGTACAACTTGGATTATTATCCAACCTAGATTACTTCTAAAAGCAAAAAAAAAAAAAAAAGAGGTACTATAAAAATTGTCCCAGGTCAGTAAGCTTAGACCAGGCTTGAGGACTGGACTTTAAAAGGCTGATCCAGAGGGGGTTACCTGCTTCCCCTGCAATCTTACACTTCACTCCCAGCCCCCACTCACACATCCTGGGCTCAGCACTGCTCATGGCAGATGGGGAACCCCAAACATGGCATGATGATCAGTTAGTTCTTGGTTCTGAAACAGAATCTTGCATTTATCTCAAGATTAGGAGTTGAGTGGGTTGAAAATGGGTTTTGTTTTGTTTTTTAAAAGGCAATCACATATTATTGCTAAACAACACACACACAAAATTCCCATCCTCAGTCTAGCTTTAGAAGATCTCTATCAAAGTAAAAAAAAAAAAAGAAACTTTCAAGATGATCCAGCATTGACCTGGTTTTCAGCATTTGTCAGGTGGTGGTCAGTGATTTATTTGTTGATGAGCTGAAGATGATGGTACAAGGTCTTTTCCCAGACAATAGATAAGCTAGTTTCAGTCTCTTCTTCCTTGGCTTCTCAGTTACATGTGATGCAATGGATTGCCCTCCTCTTGATACACTTTCTTGACCCCTAGCTCTCTCCTAGCTATTCCTTTTCAATCTTCTTTCTGGCCTTTTCCTCGTGTGTTCCCAAACTATAACATTGAACTTTTTCTTCCCTATTTACCTCACTCCCCTGGTGATCTCATGCAAATTCTTGCCTTTAAATACCATCCATAACCTATTATGTCTCCAGCCTGGATGAGAAGCTGAGCTCTAGCGTCACATCCATTCATGAGAACAACTCTAGAATTTCTCTCCATCCCAGTAAGTGATACGTGCAGCCTTTTTATTTGCTTAAAGATAGAAGCATAGAGCCATGCTCCATTTCTCTGCATTTTATATAACAAGATCAAATTCTTTCAGGTCCACTTTTGAAATGGAACCAGCACCTGACCACTTTTCACTATCTCCCCAGCCTGGGACACCATACTTATTGAATTATTGCAATAGCTTCCCAGGCAATCTCCCTCTTCCTAACTGTGCTTTCCTAACATCATTTCTCACTACAGCAGAATGACCTTTCTGATGTCAGAATGGATCACTCCTCTACAAAACCTCCCACTGGGGTTCCCATCTCACTTAGGTAAGCCCAGTCCTTGCTGTGGCCTGTGGGGCCCATGCCTTGGCTCCCTATGATCTCTCTGACCACATTCCTTCCACCTCTCCCTTTCTCTAGGGTACTCCGCTCCAGCCACACTCTAGCTACTGCTTGCTGTTCCTCTATACACCAAACTCCACCTACCTCGGAGCCTCTCCCCTCACTCTTTCCTTTGCTTAGAATGTTCCCCTAGAATTCCCATGTGACTGGCTCTTTCCCCTCATACAGATCCCTGATAAAAATCTCTTTACTGAGAACTTCCCTGACCAACCTATTTAATACATGCATATTGTGTATTTTTAAATTTTATTGTGAACATATGGACAAATTCCTTTTACACATACACATGCACACACGGCTGAATGAACAAAGAAAACTCCAATACAATCCAGATCAACAGCCAGCATCTCTGCATGCCCTCCTTCCTATTCCCTGGTACCCAATGCCCACTTTCACTAGCTTCTCTTTGTGGCAATCATTTCCTTGCTTACCTTTACAGTTCTGTCACTTGGGTATGTACCCTTAAACAACAGAGTTAGGATTGTTTCTTTCTGAACTTTGATTAGAATCAAACCACATTTATTCTTCTGTTTTGGTTTCTTTCACCCATGTTGCCATTAGTTTGCTCAATTCCGTGACTATGTAGGACTTAATTGTATAAATATACCTCGATTTGTTTATCCATTCTAGTGGGGATAGGCATTTGGATTATTTCCAGTTTGGGGTTATTATAAACAGTGCTTCCATAGACATTTTTTTGTACATGTATTTTGCTGTGCATGCAAATAAGTTTTTCCAGGGCATATACCCAGGAGTGGAATTTCAGGCCATAAATTTCAGTTTTACTAGATAATGCCAGCCTATTTCTAAAGTGTCTTTTGTTAGAAATTTCCACTCCCACCAGCAGTGTATAAAAGTTTCTTTTGATCTATATCTTTTCCAACACTTGTTATTGACAGACTTTTTAATGGCATATTATCTGTTGGGTACATGAGGTATTTTACTGTGGCTTAAATTAGAATTTCCATGATTACTAATGAGATTGCATACTCTTTTCTAGATTTATTGGCCATTTGAATTTCCTCTTATGAAGTACCTATTTTTCCAGTTTTTTAATTGCACTGTCTTTTTCATTGGTTTATGATTCTTCATATGTTTTGAGGCTAATTCTTTGCATTACAGTGTTGTGAAATGTTCTTCTACTTTAAAACAGTCATAGTCCCTGATTTCTATCTTCTTCATTCCTATAAAACCAGCAAAACAAAAGGCTAAGTTTGCCTAGATGGGAAATTGTCCTTAAGGTAAAATTAGTATTAGGGCCAAGGTTTATTTCCTTGGTTCCTATTTCCATTTGAATTTCAACCTAGTGTTATTACTATCCTGCCAGCCTTTCAAGGCTTTAAGAAGATTTGGAAATACTTTTTACCCAAACTTTTTCATCAATTATGGCAAAATGAGATGTTACAAACCCCACCTCTACTAGAGATGGAAGTCTGTTTTACTTACTGTCTATAAACTCCTTAAGGAAGAAATTGTTTATTACTTTATTCAGTGACTAATAATAATGCCAAGCACATAGTTGCATGCTTTAAGTATTTCTTGAATGAATGGATAAACTCTTGGATAGCAATATGCATATTGTAGGAGGCTTTGAGAGCTAAATTAAACTTTATATCATTTCAGCTTAATACACTGCAACTCACCACATATTCTTGAATATATTCTATATGCCTTATTCTTAGGCAACGAGAAGACAACAAATTTAGCTGCTAAGCTTTGACAACTCTGCACTTCATCTGCAAAATGAGAAGCTGAATCAGATGGTGTCTAAGCTTCCTTCACTTCTTAAATGCCTGGGATTAGGATGTGGCTCCTGTCTTCTATAATCAAGATGGTAAAAATAATCGCCATTATAATCTCAAACCCAGGTCAGAGTTATCTCTGGCCACTGGGCCCATAAAATTATGATGCTTTTCCAATCCTAATTTTTGGAATAAGTTATTCCTCTTTCACCCTGCAACTAATGTGTATTCCAGCTTAGAAATACTCTGAGATGTAAGTGCACATTCTCCTTACACAGAGACACTTGAATACTAAATAAATAAAGAAAATCTCCCCATAAAGAGGGGCAGGTGTGTTTGTGACTCTAACTTGCTCCTTTGATGTTCAGCTTTCCTGAGGTCTTGCAGCTTAAGTTACTGTTGTCTTACCCATCTTGGCTCCTAAGAATGAACTCCTCCCCGCTGATCTGATTTGAACAGGAATCAAAGGCTCCTCCCTCCCTCAGCTGTCCCTGACATAGCTGAGATTACCCAGGTCTTGCAAAAATGATTTGCCAAACTCTACGGTAGAATACAGGGAAATCAACTCAGCATCTCTAGGGATACTGTTACATCAGATTTAGAGTCCCAGCTGGCTCTCTCCTTTGGCTTCTGGGTACTGGTCCATTCCACAAATCATCAGAGAGAGCCACCCACAGTCCAAACAGGCTGCCACAGTTCTGCAGCCTCAGCCTTCGAAGCAGCATTACTCCTCCACATTCTCAGTCTGAGGACATGGGAAGGCACTCTCTCACAACCTTCTCTATGGAAGTTCCAACTTCAAACATATGTGGTCAATGGCCTCACTATCTTTTAAGATCCCGCTTCTCTATGCAGGACTGTGGCTTCACCTTTACCCGCCCCTCACTATTGCTATAACATAAGAGAATAAAATACCCACAGCGTTCACATAACAGGATACACACACACACACACACACACACACACACACACACAGTCATAGCCACATGGTCCCTCAAGGGAATTACCATGAACAAGATGGAGGCAAAGTTCATCAAGTAACCTGGGAACCGATCTTTCCAAGTCAGTTTATCTTCATCATCCTGGGAAGAAACAGAAGAGTAGAGACAATCAGAAGTCACAAATAACCTACTTTGTTCTTAATTTTTTTACACATCATTAATCATTTGTCACTCTGTACAGATATTTTTCTAGCCACAGATGCCTTACCTTCTATGTCAACAATGGCCCTCCTAATTTTTGTGGTTTCTAGATGAGCTGACATAGCCCAGAAAATGACAGTGAGATGAAGACAAGATTTTATTTCACCCTTACTCTGGTCTCAAGTTCTAGTGTAATCACTCATCAACTGTGTGATGTTGGTCATGTGTCTTTATATTTCTGACCCTCTATTTCTTCATCTGTAAAGTGGGCACAGTAGTTACACCTGCCCTGTCTTCTGCACTGAATGGTTTTATTTGTTTTCATGAATCAAGAAAAGGAATAGACAAGGGCAGATGCAACCCAATCACAAAGCAGCATTCTCTAAATAGATTATCCTCTAAATAAAATATCAACCACTGACCTCAGTTCTAATAACTATATGAATTAGCCACAATATTTATTCTTTAAAAAAGCCTGTATATAGTATCATTTTTTTATTCTCCAAAGCAACTGTATTATCTCTTTGTGTCAAATGCAAACACTTTGAGGCACAGGTTAAGCTGAGCCATTCCACAGATGTGATTAAGAACTCTACGTTTTCCCCTGGTACAGTTCAACCAGGTCGCTCTCCTGGGATAAACACATTACCCACCAGAGTCCTCTTTCAGCATATTCTGAAGACCCACCCTTCTTTAGTTGGGGGATGCCAACAGGCATGAATCATAAAAAGTTCTGTTGTATAATTGAGGTATACTTAGGGTCCAGGCACTTGCTCCCGCTGAGCTACAATTCTGTAAAATTAGAACCAAGACAGCTGTCCTGAGTACCACCCGTGATTGTGGTGAAGATCTTCTGAAGCCACATTTATGAAGGTGCAAAGCACACTGTACCAGCAGGTCGGCATCTGCAGGGAGTCTGAGACAAATTCAGCCAGGGAGGGCTCCTGGCCCCCTGCTCTGTTTTCTCTTCTCTCTCCACTGGTACTTTGGAACACACCTGATTTGGCTCTAGCAACAGTGCCATCTAGCCTTTGAAAGCCTGTACTGTAAGCTAAGGACCTTGGTCTAAAAGACTCCTTTCTCAAATCCTCTGTGTGCCCGCTCCGTCTAAACTTTGGAGGCAGGCACAATGAGGAGACAGAATAAAGACTATCTGGTCACTGGCCCCAGAGTCTCACAGGCTAACAAAATAGAGAAGGCACCAGCATACCCCAAAGGCAAGAATCAGTCAGCTTGGGAGCGAGGGTTGTCTTGGGAGGGAGCAGATGGGGACCGGAGGAAAGACATGGTCTCATTGCATGTCTGGAACCAAGCATAGGGTTTTGCTGGCTTAATAAATGGACTAGAAAGTATTAAGGTTGAAGTCATTTAGTAATTAGTATATTGACTTACAGATATGTAAACAAATCATATACTTAGATTTGCATAACTAGGGGTCTCTGGACCCTTAGTCCCATAGATTGTTGCATCAGATGGTGAGAACAAGGAAACTATGGTGGTGACCATTCTAAATAGAGGGGAGCATAATCCTATGAGAAATAATTCTATTTCTAATGGGGTTGGAAGAGGACTCACTCATAATCTTCTAACTTAGATCAGATGTCAAAAAGAAGGGAATTTCCTTCATTTTCCTTCAGTATTAATTCTTAGTGTCACTCATTGTTTTCCTGATGTCTCACTGGTGTTTTCCTTTAAGGTATCTTGGAAGCATTTTCCTTTAAGATATCGACAAGGAAAACGGAAGATAGGCTGGTGACTGACAACATCAGTGGGGATTCTGAAGACCCCGAGGGGCTCTCACCGAGGCCTCCCTAATTATAATCAAGGTCTTGGTGAATGAGTCTGGATTTAGTTCCACTCAATAAACACAGTCTGAGCATTTCGATAGACCAGGCTGTGGGCTAGATTCTGAAGACACAGTGAGGAAAGGGCTCAGCCTGCCCAGGAGGAGCTCAGAGACCAGCAAGAACACAAAGAAAAGGGCTCAAAAGCTAAATCTGATCAGGAAACTGGCATGACTATTTTGAATACCAAGAAGAAAAAAAATTAAAAAGCAACTGAATTGGAGGGTCTCTCAAAGCAACTATGTTGAAAAATACTCATTTTGATGTACATATTCTAGTATTTGTTGAAAAATCCTTGTTACGTTTACAGTGATTAGCTTTCTTTTTTCTTTCTTTCTTTCTTTCTTTTTTTTTGGAAGGCAGAGCTTCCAACATACACACAGTGCTCACACATTGAGATACTATCCAAACACTAGAAGCTAAGAGAAAACTCAAAGATTACAGACTGCATTCCAGCTCCGAAATTACTAGTAAAGGGAACAGTGAAGAAAGCAGTTTTTACTCATAATAATCTGGCTGCAACAATGAAAACCAATTAAAACTCCCCAGTCACCAGTACATTGAAGATGTGAAGATTTATGGCAAAGTACCCTTAACTTAAGTTCATTCTTCCTAAAAGTCACATCACCAACATATGGGACAGCAGAAAGGGAACTTTCTTAGAAGCAGACATCTCATTCTGAACTCTTAGAGCTAATACTTACTAGGCAAATGAGGTTAAGAGATTCTTAGAACCTGTTTCTTTATCCGTCAAATAATTATATTCCTTTTCTATAAAATATGTAAACTAGTTGTATCCATTACACTAAATGACCATGTGTTTTAAGTTAGTCAACCTATGGAGAGAGCCAAGAGAATGCAAGCGTGCAGAGGTAAGAACTCTGAGCATCTTCCTCTCCTTCTAAGAGATGACAGGACTAGGCGTATTGCTTAGTGGTAGAGTGCTTACCTAGTATGCTCAAGGCCCAGGGGTCGATCCCTAGCACCAAAACAATAAATAAAATGTGGATCACATGAGTGAATGCACATGAGAGAGCTTTGTAAACTGCAAGGCTTATACAAAAGTAAGGTCTCATCAGCTTCATGATTATATTAAAAGCAGGTGATTATGAAGCACTTAGCTAATGTCACCATTGTTCAGGCATGAGCCTAGCTGTTGTCTGTGCTTATTTCTTTGTTTCTGCTGTCTGTGTCTATGTCCCTGCATTATGGGTCCTGCTTATAAGTCTCCAAGCAGCAGGTAGCACAATAGTATTCACAATAAAACCACACAAGTAAGTGCCCCTTTCAGCAAACTGAAAACTTAGAAATAAAATCAATGAAAAGGCAGTAGGTGAGAATATTATCTACACAAATCCCTTGGAGAAAAATGATTTTGAAAAGTGGCAATTACCCCTAAGATTATTTGTCTTTCCATTTTTAATTAAAGAATACTTTACAGATATGTAGTCAAATTAACCTTTGCAAGTGTGAAGTTTTGCAAATTTTGATAAATATATAGTCATGTAAACATAACAACACTGAAGACATAGAACAATTCTAATACTTCCCGATATACTCCCCATGCGGTTTTCTAGTCTATCTCCTACCCAATTCCCAGAACCTACCAAGATCTGTTTTATGTCCCTCTTGTTTGCCTTTTCCAAAATTTTATATAAGTGTATCCATGCAGTATATAGCCTGTTTTTATTCTGTCTTCTCTGACTTAGAGCAGTGCACTTGAAATTCATCCATGCTGTTTTATAGCTCAGTAGTTCATTCCCTTTTATTGGAGAATAGCACAGATTTCACTGTATGGATGTACTTTAGTTCATTTATCCATTTATTACACAAGGGAATGTTTGTATTGTTTCCAGATTTTAGCAATTACAAATAAAGCTATTCTAAGTATTATCGTACCAGTTTTGGGGCAAATATAGGCTTTCATTTCACTTAGGCAAATATCAGCTAATGGAATTGCTGGGTCATACAATAAGTGCATGTTTGACTTTGTAAGAAACTGCCAGAATCTTTTCCAAAGTAGTTGTGCAATTTTGCATTTCCATAAATAGTGTATGTTAGTTTCTTTCTCTACTTTATTTATTTAAATGAATATCATTATAGAATAGTTTTAAAGAAAAACTTCAACAATACAGGGAGACCCTATACTCTGCACTCAGTTTCTTCTACAAACACAGAATACTTTTCAAGACTATATTGTATACTAACAAAAGTTCACATTTCACTTGTATTTCCTTAGTTTTTACCTAATGTCCATTGTATGTTTCAGGATCCAGGATGACACATTTAGTCTCCAACACTCTTTAGGCTTCTATAGACTGTGGAACTTTCTCAGACTGTCCTTATGGTTGATGACCTTATGATGAACTTATCAGTTTTGAGATGTACTGGTCAAATTTTTTATAGAATAACCCTCAATATAAACCCATTTGACTTTTTTTTGCATGATTAGACTGAAGTTTTGTACTTGAGGGAGGAAGACCACAGAGGTGAAGGACCACTTTCATGGGGCTAGGTGTGTAGCTCTGTGGTAGAGTGCTTGCCTCGCACCTTTAAGGCCCTGGGTTGATCACTAATACTGATTTAAAAAAAGAAAAAGCTCATCTCTAGCAATTAGAGAAAGGTAAATCAAAACTACTCTGAGATTTCATCTCACTCCACTCAGAATGGCAGCTAATAAGAATACAAACAACAATAAGTGTTGGTGAGGACATGGAGAGAAAGGCAAACTCATACATTGCTGGTGGGACTGCAAATTGGTGCAACAATATGGAAAGCAATATGGAGATTCCTTGGAAAACTTGGAATAAAACCACAATTTGACCCAGCTATCCCACTCCTTGGTTTATACACAAAGGATTTAAAAACAGCATACTACAGTAACGCAGCCACATCAATGTTTATAGCAGCATAATTCACAATAGCTAAATTGTGGAATCAACCTAAATGCCCTTCAGTAGATTAATAGTTAAATAAACTGTGGTATATTTACACATTTGAATATTACTCAGCATTAAAAGAGAATAAAATCATGGCATTTGCAGGTAAATGGACAGAGTTGGAGAATATTATGCAAAGTGAAGTAAGCCAATCCCAAAAAACTAAACTCTGAATGTTTTCTATGATATGAGGATGCTGATCCATAATGGGGATGGGAGGATCATGGGAGGAATGGAGGAACTTTAGAGAGGACAAAGGGGAGAAAGGGGAAGGGAAGGAGTGGGGGGCAGGTAGGAAAGATGGTGGAATGAGATAGACATCATTACCCCAAGTACATGTATGAAGACATGAATGGTGTGACTCTACTTTTTGTACAACCAAAGACATGAAAAATTGTGTTCTATATGTGTATTATGAATTGAAATGCAGTCTTTTGTCATGTTAAACAAATTAGAATAAGTAAACAAAATTTTAAAAGACAACTTCCATTCACATCATATCTCATATCAAAGGGTATAGGTTATGATGTAACCATCATTGATGATATTACCCTTGACCTCCTGGTAGAGGTAGGGTTTGCTGCATTTCTCTATTTTAATGTTTCTTTTTTCCCCTTCTATTTTCTATACTTTACTCTTCAGAAGGAAGTCACCATTTGCCGTATTTAAAGGGTGAGGAATTACACTCCACATTTTTGAGGGCCCAGGATCTACAGATACCTCTAGGTTTTCAATTAAGATTTTTATATTTTGAATATACTTAAGCCAGGCTGTAGAGAAGAGATCCTCAATCACACTAATGTTAAGCTGACACAGATGACTTCAAACACTAAAATAAAAAGAACAAAGATGATAAATGCCAAGTGATAGTAAACATTGTGCTAGGCAAAGAACTGAGTTGGGCTTCAATGAAAACAGACTGTAATCCTTTTTCTTCTGGGAAGCCTACAAGGGGCAGGAAGCCAAGCGGCAGCAGCATTACTAGCAGCTTTATCCCCTACCTGACTGCCTCCAGTTAAGAACAAGAGGGTCTCAAATGGGGTCAACCTGGTTTTATTAGAATGTTCACACATTTAACTTATTTGTGAACAATTATTTGGGAGCAATGTCACAGAGAAGGAAAAATGAATAAATTTAGAAATGCAATACTTGGGCCTCATTTCCTCTATCACCTTATGAGTTCAATTTCTCTGAGCCTTCATAACTTCATCTATAATGGGACAACTGGTAAACCTGTCCTATTAAGCACTCAAAGGAGAATATCATACATGTGACAGTTCTTAGAAAATTATCAGTTCTTTTTAGAGAGAAATGTGAGATATATTACTTCTGCATTCATTGAACATCAAAACATGCACAGAATGTTGTGTTAACATTAAGTACTGGAGATATATAAAATAGCTCACATTGTTTTCCCTTAAGGAATATCTTAACCAGTAGAAGAAATGAGAGAGATGAACACAAATTGTGACAAGATATGACACATTCAAAATATCATAGAAACAGAAGAGAGAGAGACTACCAGCCTAGGGGTATAAGAGAAGACTCCAAGATGAGAGGACATTTTCCTTGTGATTAAATAATAATGTGAAGCTTGAAAGTTTGACTTTTTTTCTCCTAAACATCAAACTCAGATCAGTAGAAGAAAGGGAGCAAGGGGTGAAAGGAAGGGAGGGAGGGGGGAAATGCTGAGGAGTGAAATTGACCAAATTACGTTGTTACATTGTGTGCATGTATGAATACGTGGCAACAAATCGCACATTAAGTACAACTATAATGCACCAAGAAAAGTGTGGAAAAGAACAAAAAGAATGATGTGACTTTTCCAAGACAAAAGGAGGGATGGGGGTATTCTAGAGAAAGTACCAGGTATAAAAGCACTGAAATATCAGAACATATGGTACCATCAAACGGTTCACTATAACAAGAAGAAAGGGTGTGGATGTTATCAGGGTTTTAGGTGGAGAAGAAAGTTGATTCAAGTGCCTGGAAATGCACAATGCATTTCTCACCATGATATAAAAGAACAAAAATCAGAACAGAATGATTCTTTCAGCTGGCAGATAATGGGCCATCTAATGCAAGACTGGCTGGGGTCTTAGGAAACAAATAATCCATTCCCTCATTTTTCAGATCAGTCCTGAGGTTCAAGGGAAGAAGTGATGCTCCCGTGGTTAGCCAGCTACTTATTTTCAGAGAAAACTACAATATGTTCCATGACCTTTCTGCATAGTTGCTGAGAAATCAAGCTGGTTTTTCCAAAATGAAGAATTGCTTCTAGATTTTTAATTCTAAATAATATTTAGAGGCTTTTAAACCATGAATTATGTTTTAACACTATAATAAATTTGTTCTGATGGTGGTTGGTATTGAAAGCAACTGCTTATTTGCATTCACTTCCATCTTTTGGGGAGAGGAGCTGAACAGCTGGCCTCCTATTATTTCTAAGCCTTTGCTTGTCTGTCTATAGGAATCTCTCTTTTGAGCAGTATGCCATTCAGCCATGCAACTTGATTGTGGTTATCAAGTGCACCTCATCTTCTGCCACACCCCAATCCTGCCACCATCACAAAAAAATCAGATCCAGAACTTAAAAAAAGGAGGGATGCTCATGCCAAGCTTTGTCATCCTTTATAGGCTTCCTGTCAATCTTAGTTCACTTTGGCCAGCTATTCCTGACCCAAGCCTATGAAGGCGATGTTGCTATCAGAACCCTTCAGTTCCTGCTACTCCACTATGCTCATGCTCTTCTTTTTAAAAAATTTTATTTGTTATTTTTAGATATACATTAGAGTGCATTTTGACATAATATACATACATGGAGTATATCTTATTCTATTTAAGATCCCATTCTTGTGGTTGTATATAATGTGGTGTTTCACTGGTGGTGTATTCATATATGAACATAGGAGAGTTATGTTCAATTCCTTCCACTGTCATTCTTATTCCTGTGCCCCTTCCCTTCCTTTCATTCCCCCTTGTCTGATCCAGTGGACTTCTATTCTTCTCCTTCTTATGCTCCCTTGTTATGGGTTAGCATCCACATATCAGAGAGAGCATTCAGCCTTTGGTTTCCACTCCCTTAACCATTCTATTTTCTCTCAAGCAATTAGTTCTCCCTGGTTGTTTCCTGCTCTATTGAGCCCAGATTGCTGGTCTGTCATTACAATGATACACAACATCACACATGCTTCATGCCTTATTCTTCCAACTGATCCACACCACAGTGTTTTGCATTGGATCAGAACAGTCGTCCCACTTCTCCATAAATAGATATGGAATTCTGAGCACCAGTGAAAAAGACCACATGACTGTGTCGACTGGTGCCACAAAACAGTCACAACCAGCCACGTCAGCTGTGCCTCCATTGCTGCCTGACCATGCTTCTCATTTTTCTTCCACACTCCATCAGTTGTTTCCAAATTGCCCCTTTCTATGAAAGCCCTCTAATAGCCCTTCTCTCACACTCATTGTCTAGCCTTTTATCTTATGAGAATCTCACCTTCTCCCTTTGCCATCTAAAATTCACCTTCAATCTTTCTCTTCTGATCTTCCCATCTCATTTGAAGAGATGCTCCTCCCCATCTTGACTACCAGTCTTTCCACTTTCCACTTCAAGGACTTTGCTCTCCTTTATTCTTTTCAGACTTTAGCATGCACTTTCAAAACCACCTGTAGGAATTGTGAAAACAGATTCATGGACCCTACTCATAGAGAGCCTAACTCAGTAGATATGGAATGGGGTCTGAGAATTTGCATTTGTAATAAATTTCTATGTAAAGCTAGTGCTGGTGATGCTGATTCTGCAAGACAGAGGACCACGTCTTGAGAACCATCCCATTTAAACCATTTTCTTTCTGCTGGGTATTGTCATTCAGCCTACAAACACACTAAGCAATATGAGCTACCACTTTAATATTGCTTTTGATGTGACTTCCTTTCAGCTAAGTGCCTTAGACATATTCCATTTAATTTTTGCCAAATCCCTCACGGTTATGATTATGATAACTACGCCATTGCTGGGGGAACTGACAATCCCAAGAGATTAAGAAATTTGCTCAACATGAAAAAAGCGCCTATAGAATGGGAGAAAATGTTGGCCAGCTAATCCTCTGATAGGGGATTAATATCCAAAATATATAAAGAACTCAAAAAACTTATAATAAGACAAAAAACAAACAATTCAATCAATAAACAGGCAAAAGAACTAAATAGAAACTTCTCAATAAAAGAAACCACAAAAGGTCAATAAATACATAAAAAATGTTCAATATCTCTAGCAATCAGGGAAATGCAAATCAAAACTATACTAACATTTCATCTCACTCCAGTCAGAATGACAATGATCAAAAATACAAACAATGATTAAAGCTGGTGAGGCTGTGAGGAGAAAGAAACACCTGTTGTATCTTGTTGGTAGAACTTTAGTAAGTTCACTCTGGATAGCAACTTGCAGATTCCTTGAAAAACTAGGGATGGAACAATCATATGACTCAGCTATCTCACTCCTGGGTATTTTCCCAAATGACATATGACAGCCATATTGAGAAGTTTTTATTGAGAAATTTCTGTTTAGTTCTTTTGCCCATTTATTGATTGGATTATTTGGGGGTTTTTGTGTTAAGTTTTTTAAGTTCTTTGTATATTTTGGATATTAATCCCCTATCAGAGGATTAGCTGGCCAAGATTTTCTGTCATTCTGTATGCTCTTTCTTCTTGTTGAGCAAATTTCTTAATCTCCTGGGTTTGTCAGTTCCCCCAACAATGGCATAGGTATCATAATCGCAACTTTGAGGATTTTGCAAGAATTAAATGGACTATGTCTAAAGCACTTAGCTGATAGGAAATCACATCAAAACATCATATTGATGTTTATGGCAGCACAATTCACAATAGCTAAATTATGGAATCAGCCCAGATTTTCATCAATGGGTGAATGTATTAAAAATATTGTGGTAAACACACATACCCACACATACACACAATGAAATTCTATTAAGTCACAAAAAAGAAAGAAATTATAGCATTTTCTGGTAAATGGATGGAAACAAAGAATATCATGCTAAGTGAAATTGGCCAATCTCAGAAACTAAAAGGTCAAATGTTTTTCTCTCATATGCAGAAGTTAAAATAAAATAAAGGAAAGGGAAAGGGAAGGATAAGATTACATAAAGGACCAATCAAATACAAATAATAGACAAGCAAAGGAAGTCTAGTAGAATAAAGGAAGGAGAGGAGGGGGAGGACAGGAGGGAAAAGGGGGAATCGTGAATTACAATTAATTTCTATGCATATATGAGTATGTCATGATAACTCAATTACTATGTATAACCAAAAAGCTCTAATAAAAAAAGAACTTTGTTCAAGGAATAGTAATTTACAACTCCAATGTGTCCAAATCAGGTGCTCTGCACTCTATATGCTCCCATATGACTCCCTCTACAGAGCTCTGTCATCTAAAAACTCATAAACCAAGGAAACCAGAAGAGAGGCATATAACCAAAATCCAGGGGTGTTTCAAGAAGGGGACTCAAAGCATCCATTTAATAAGTAAAAAAAAAATGTGGTACATAAATTCAATGGAATACTATTCAGTCACAAAAAGAATAAAAGACAAATACTGCATGATCTGACTCTTATATGAAATCTAAAAAGGTAGATCTCAGAGAAATTGAGAGTAAGATGGTGGTTAATAGAGGCTTGGAGGAGAAGGGAGAAGACACGGGTGGAGGGAGGTTAGTCAATAGGAAGTTAAAAGGAGGAATAAATTCTGATTCTATTGCATAGTGGGATGACTACAACTAACAAAAATGTATATATTTTTTAAATACAGAAATTTTTTACATACTTACTATAAATAAAAAAGATGGAGTTGGACTCTGCAAATAATCTTGGAGATACTTCATCAGCCTCACCTAGGTCCCTCTCTGTTTATGAAGGAAAGCAGGGCATGGCTCAGGTACTATCAGTATTCACTGAAGCCAATACTAGGCAGAAATAAGATTGTAGTTTCTTATCCTTGTCTTCAGGAATGCTTTGTCTACCATGACTTCCTGCCACAGGGTATCCAACCATTACATCAGGTCTTCTATCAATCTGGAGGAGACGGAAGCCAAATACCTTTGCTAAGCTGGGAACTAGGAGGGTTGGCAGTACTTGGATGGGGTTGAGGGAAATCACTTGAGGAACTCCCAGCTTCCAACAATGACTCGGGTAAACCATGGATGGTTAAATTGCATGACATGTGAAATTTATCCCATCTGGTGCCCACACAAGAGGTCCCATGGTAAAATGAGATGGGGAGACTGGTGTAAAGGGGGGATCAGGTAGAAGACTACAGAGAAGTCTTATCCCAGGTTTAACTGTGTCAGAGAAAGGGCCGCCTAGCAGGAGTTTATTCCAATGTCCTCATCAGGAACACAAGTTCCCAAAGTTGGCCAACCACTTCTGACGTTCCTGTGCTGGATGCCTCCATGATATGACTTGACACAGCTAGGTGGAGAGCTGAATGCACAGGAGACTTGGAAGAGGAGGGGTTGAGAAGGGATGAAACACTGAAAAAAGAGAGAAAATGTGACCCTTTCCACACAAGGGTCTTTGGGACACTGTTAAAGATAAAATGCAAGAAAATGCGGGCACTCCTAGCTCTGGGAAGAGGTGAGGAACAGCAACCTGGTCTTATGTTGCTGAAGGTCTCAGGTTTAATGAACTTTATTCGCTTGTATGAGCTAGCCATTGTGGACTGTGGACGTCAACTATCCTGGAATTGTGGGACACCTCTGTGTAATTTCAGTCAGCCAATATCATCAATTCTGCCACTCACAAGATGACACTGCTCTCACTAAATCAAGGAAACCAATTAATTGAAAGGATTTATGCTGTGAATTCTTGACCTGTGACTTCAGGTCATGTTGGTCCTCCCACATATATGTTGAAGGAAACAAAGGAGACAGACAGCAAGGCTCAAGGCTGAGGACAAAAATATGTGAAATAAGGTCATAAAGTTACATTTGAGAAAGAAATGTTCTTTGTTCATTTATCTTTCTCTTCTTCTCCTCATCCCTCTTTTCTCCTTTCTTGCTAGAGATGGGCATCCCATCAGCTTGGTTGGGAGGGCCAGTGGACCTGAAGGAATATTGCAGTATAGTCTGGTCTGGGGTAGCTTCCTGGGTTCAATTCCTAGCCCACATACTTATTGTTGGTATAACCTCAGGCATATTGCCAACCTCTCTACACCTCCATTTTCTTATCTATAAAAGGAGACTAGACATAGTGCCCATAGTACAAGACTGCTGCTGTGAAGATGAAATGGGCTACCACATGGAACGCACATAATCGGTGCCTGGAACACAGTCTGAATCCAAAACGTGTTACCTCATACCATATCATCACCAGCTTCATCACCATCATTGCTTCACCCACCAGGAATCCAGATCCTTACGTGGATGCAGTAGGTGAAGCTTCTCTGTCAAACAGACAACAAAATCCAAGTTCTGGGACCTTTCAAAAACCACACCTATTCTAACAGCAGAGATTCCCCACCAACCATGTCCCTCTCCTAAAATACCCCCTCCAGCAGGAAGCCTTCATGTCCTGACCAGAAGAGTGGGGTCAACGTTTGACCCTATATCCCCCCTTCACTCAGTGTGTGTCCCCCACAGCTCCTGTCACCAAGACATCAGCCCACAGAGTGGTCTTGGTTCCTACAGCTCAAGAATAAACCATCTCTCTGGGGCTGAGCTTCCAGGTCTTAACCCTGCACACTGTAGATTCAGCCCAAACAGATCCCCAGAGTCTTCCAGAGATAAACTTTCAGGGATAAGAACTCAGTCTAGGAGGGGAATCTTGGCAAAGGGACAGGAGGCAGTCACGTGGCACAGCACCTAAGTCCTCAGGCATGTCTAAAGCCCAGGACAAAACGTAATGTAATTTGTGGCTAAAATGGAAAACATTATTTATTCCTCCCACTGCTTGGATTTTTTGCAGCCACAGAAAAAAACACTCTGGCTCCCTGAGGTCCAGCTCATTTACTCTGCTCCCTCTGGCTCCCCAGAGAGCTTGTAGTTTCACTATCTAAGTCTCTCAGCTATCTGTCTTGTCCTCCCTGGCTACTGGTACTGGGATGAGTTTCTCTCCCTTCACTTCCCTAACCCCAGATAGGCTGCCTCTAAAGAGAGTGCCTACAGCAAGCAAGTCAAACCCTTTCCAGGTCTCCTTGTCTATAAAAGGAGGCAGCTGGATGAAGCCATCAGCACCCCCCCATTGGTACAGTATGTGTGAATCGTTGGTATATTACTGTATCTAGAACATCACACAAACATTTTAAAGCAAATGTTTATAGACTTAGACTACATCCAAACTCTGTGCTGTGTCCTCCAAGATTTAATGTGATCTGGGCTCTGGCTCCTCTCACACTCCATCTCCTACCAAGCAATCCTCTGGCTACTCCATTCCAGCCACACTAGCTTCCTTCCTGTTCTTTCAACACGCTGAGCTGCTTTCCACATCGAGAACTTTATGGGACTCCTCTCAGACCTTTGGACCCAGATGGGTTCACTACACATTCTTCCAAGGAGGGAACTTTCCAAATCTCCTAGCCCATCCTCTGGACCTTATGATTCTCCATCACAACACTTATCACTACCTGAAGCTAGATTGTTTATTTCTTCATTCTTATCTGTATCCTTCAGGAAAACATTAGCTCTCTGAAAGCAAGAGCCTCCACATGTAGTTCACCATGGATGCCAGTACTTAGATCATCCTGCTCCACCGGCTTCATGCATGGATGACTCAGTGAGTCGATGTCAGTTTGGAAATGACAATTCCATTTTGGTTTCCTCATTTTGGTTCTGCTCAATGCTCATAAGGTTGGGATTGAGTACTGGGTCACTGGGTGGGTCAAATCTACTTTTCTACAGCAAAATCCCACAATATAACTTGGTACCTCAAGTTCAGAGGAAAGTGTAACAGGTTGGACACTTGAAGAAATACAGTCAACTGCATGTCCCATAGGCATGTGCTATTAACTAGGAAGACCTCTGCAACTGTGACCTCGCAGCCACACTTAGCTCCTCCTTCTAGTACTTCTTGCCCCTTTAGCTCAAACAGTATTTCTCAGTCTAACTTCCAGATTTATGTGGGTTCCTTTCCTTACATTTTAGCCCACAAAATGGAGAACTTATCTTCAGAAAATCTGTTTGCAGACTAGAAGTTCTTCATGATCCCTGTCTTATTCTTGTTTTCTTCATATTCAATATTTCTAATTCCCACAATTAGTTTTCCTACTAAATAATTAAAGAAGGAAGTTAGCGGCTCTGCATTCCTGTCTGCATCTATTCCTCTCTGTACCATGATGGCTCTCTAAGAGGCATCCACACCTAACTGTGCTGAGGGGCTGGAAAAGCCGGTCATGAGCCCTGGAGAATGCAAACAGTAGCACTCAGTCAATGCTCAGGCTACAGACAAGGAGGCGGCCCTTATATGAGGCTGAGGTTGGAATGGGACACTTAGGGTAGTGTCAATTGATCACACATTAGCTGACCAACTTAGAAGTTTTTAAAAAATAAGTTCTACTCTCTTGGAATCTTAGAGGTGAAAGAATCTACTTTTGAAAATGCTTCATGAGTAATGCTGAAGTTCAGCTCATTTTGAGAAATATTCTTCTTCAAGAATCACCCCTCCCTTGCTCTTTCTGCTCCAGGGCCTATATTCCTGTGGCTTGTCGCTGTGTGAACAGATACTCTGAGAGGAGCTCATGGGTAGAAATGAGCTTGGAGACACTTCCCTTAAGCTCAGAGTGTGAGCACAGAATCCATCTTGTCAGCTGCACCAATGGCCCAGCCAACTTGCCAACTGCTCCCACCTTTGCCCCTTCCCCTGCTCTCCCCCAACCCTCCAGCTGATTCCAGGGCTGGAGCAGACACTGAGTAAACTTGAGTCCAGGGATACTGTACTATCATGGTAACTCATGGGCAAGAAGTGAAGAGAAGAGCACTGCTTAGGCATCAGCCACTTTGGGAGGCCACAGATGAAGCATAGATTTTCAACCATTTGCTTTACACACTGGAGCACCTAATTATATTAATTTAGATAGTCACTTTGCATTCCATTAGTTTTAGGGCTTTAAAATTCCCCCTCGGGCACAAAGCACCTTAACATCACCTTATCACCTTTGTACTTTAAGCAATGCTCATTGCCTTCCAGCCATCAGCAAAGGTGGCAGTTTTCTCAAAGTGGAAAAAAATGACATTTTTAACTGTTTTGGTAGTTTTTATTTAAAGACTGCTGCCCCTTGAAATCCATTTCACGTGCAAATGAATAAATCATGAGTCTTGCCAGTACCCATGTGTTCTGGTCAGAAGAGTAAAGGAACATTGTTCATTGTTTTGTTAACACCATCAATCAGTCCTAGCCTCAACCCACAGACAATCATCACTGTTATACCAGGGTGCAGACAGCACACATCCCAAGTAGTGCATGTTTTTAACTAGGGCTACAGAAGAAACTATTTTCAGCAACTTGCAACAATAGTAAACTAGCATAAGAAGCACTGCAATTAGCCTTCTCCAGGGTATCTGGTAACACTGAACTAGGGTGCAATGTTTGTCAACTTGTTTTTAGATTCTGTTAACTTAGACAGAATATGTTGGCCTTCTTCTACATTCAAAATAGGTCAGAACAAATGGGATGGGACTCCAACAAGGAAAGTTAGGTAAAACATGGGGAAATACTTCCTAGATCTTCCCCAAACCTGGGAATACCAGTCAAGGAAGGAGCCCTTCATTATGCTTCAGAACAGAATAATTTCCCAAACTGGGGCTAGCACTGCCTGTAAACATACCCAGATCCACTATAGTACATATTGCTCATTAACCAGTTCTGAAATTCATGAGGGAGACCATCCATAACAGGTATCCCTCCTTCCATCATGGACGGTAGGTGAGGAGAGATGATGCCCCAGCCCCCCAGGTATTTTGTTTGGGTTTGATGCTCTCTATGAAGATACAGTGGCAGAAGTTTGTATTCTTGGCATAGGATGGTTTTACTCACAAGACCCTGGTGTGGAAAGAAAAATGAAGTCAAAGAAAGGAAGAAAAATCTAGGAAAAAAAGAGAGGACAGCTGCTCCATGGGTGAATGTACCAGTAGAGTCTCTGCCCAGCTTTCTCCTTTCTTACTGTTGCACACAGGGGGCCCTGAAGGAGGCACGGCACTCAGAGAACTACTGGCTACCATAGTATGTACAGATCCCAGCCTGAGGGTGGATTGGGCAGGATCCATGAAAACAACCAATCCACAGCTGCTTCTGCATGTGATCATCCACCAGCCCATGTGGTAAAGAAGAGAAGGACCCAAGCCCCAAGCCCAGAATTCCAAACCCTGACCCTGCAGGGCTGACTATAAAGTCCACTGTGCTGCAGTAGCCCCCAAAATTCATCTCATCTACTCCATAAACCACCCTTCTTATTAGCCCCCTCCAGTTCCCTAATCAGTGTTGGATTCAAAGGAATTACTCTTGGCCCTCAAGAGAACTTGAGATACAATGTCAGGCTTGGTAGGTCAGGCCTCTCAATGCCACTGTGCAGTAGCCCTTCTGCCCAAGAAATTGAGAAAAGGTACTAACAGGTCATTTTCCAATGGTTTTATAAGCAGCTGCTATGTTTCAGGAACTGTACTGTGGCCTTTGCGTTCCAAGACTCTCACTCAGTGTCACAGGAGAGACAGATGTGTAGTTAGTTAGACTGCAGTGAGTAGCTGTTGTCATGGCCAAGATGTTATAGAAGCATAGTGTAGGAGCTCCTAGCTTTTATATCTTTGGAAAAAATTCAGGAAAATCATAATCATACATGAGTGCTTGCATGCACCTGTGTGTGCACACACAAACCCATGCTTGGAGGTTCAGGTGTGCCCCAAGACAATAATCCAGCTTAGTTTAGCTGTAGTCCAAGACTGATTATTACACCATCTACCCATCAATTATTATATGCTTTCTATATTACATGCACTTTTCAGTATTCTTCACATATCTTGATCTCATTTAGTCCTCACAATAACTTTATAAGAATTATTACTCCTACTTTATAAGTGAGGAAATTAAAACCTAGGAAGGTTAGTTTATTTGACCATGGTTATATTAGTACATTAGTAAATAGCTGAGCTGGGATTTTAATCCAAATTCAAATAATTCCAATGATCTTTTCTGCATCATCCAGACAATGTTCTTCAGCAAACTGGATTTTCCAAGTAATTAGTGATGCTCCATATATGTAATTTTCTCTTTCTCTCTCTTAGGAAATTTACCATGTCAATTCAGATTAAGTCATATAGTATTCTCAGGTTATTCTATCATTCAATGCCCTATTTAATCATGGAATTTCTTGGCAGAAAACTAGTCAGATCTATGGCAGTTTGAGAAAAGTTGCTTTATCCCTTACCTGGCCTAGGAGCATCTGCCACCCAGTATTTGCTTTATTATTATTGTTTTCAGCTACTGAATAATGATTTGACCAATCGACTTCGGTCTCTTGCCTCTCAGTGATGTTCGTTCTTTCCCTGAATTGCAGCGTGTCTTCACAAAGCAAGAGGATACAGGGGTTTCTAGACCTCGGAGAAATGATAAATTTGGTCTGCAAGTTACACCTTAAGAGGTGATCACTGATCTCCATTGGCCCCATACAAGGGGACTATCTCATCTTGTTTCTTGGGTCTGAGTCTTACACAATAACTGGCCCAGGGCAAGGGCCCATCTCCAGTGTTATTCAAGTTTCATGCCATCCCCCTCCTGTTGCTGGGCCACTGCTTTCTAAGCTCTATGCCTCTCCATCCCCAGCTTCTGCATCAGGGAGGATGCCCCTCTGCACTTATTTCCCCACGGTTATCTGCCTGAAAAGAGACACAGTGCAGAACTCACCCAGAGATGGGTACTCTGTGCCCATCAGGATTTCACTTGTGCTCCTGAAAGAGAAACTGCTCCCAGCTCTTCCACCTGAAGCAGCAGGTGACAGTGGTGTGTTCACCTGGGGGAAGGCTGCTACCCTGCAGCCGGCCCCACATCCCCATCTTGCCACCCAGGGAGTCAACACACATCATCTCCTCATACTCTAGCCTTGACTCACTGCATTGTTGGGAAGTGACAGTCAGGGAATCTGCAGCCTCAGCTACTCCAACCAGGCCTGCTGCTCTGTACCGCAGGGTACAGAGCCACCTCCCTGTATCACTAGCCTGGGGGATTTTTTCCAATGATCTCAAATTATCTCAAATGCTTAACTCCCAGAAGTAGCTGGAGTTGGCCCCCAGAATTTGCCAAGGGCAGCTCTTTACCTAATGAACAAACTGCACAGCTAAGCAAAAGTACTTACCCTGACCTTGGTCTCCTCATTCATTTATCATTAGGCCCTGGGCAAAGGGCAGCCAGGGTTCTCTGGGATCTCATACAAACTGGATCAGAAATTATGAATGATGATTATATTTTGATTGTCTTCTGATACAGAAACAGAATCATGAAGACTGAGGCTGGGAAGGAGAAGGAAAACCTACCTCCCTCAAAAGAGTAGGCAACTTGGAAGACAGCTGTCAGAATGGCAAATTCCTAATAGAAATGAGGAGACTATCCTTTCCTTCCTTCTATCCTTATTCACCATGCAGTCAATAAACATTGAAGGGAGGGGAGAAGGGAAGGCAGAAGGGAAGGAAAGAGAGACTCACATTCTGCTCTCTCTAGAGAGAGCCCTTCTTGCTTGAGTCTGAGGAGGAAAATACCAGACAGTTTCCCTAGAGCTGCCTAAGAGTCAGGGCTCACCATGTTGAGGAAACACTTTAAAAGGGCTAGCCTCAGCTCTGCAATTTGCAGGTTACTAAGAATTTATATGTTTCCAGTTTGCTCCCCTCAGGTTTCATGTGTTTAAATTTGTCCCCATTGTGAAGCATCAAGAGGCTAGAAACTTCATCTGACTACAGCTTTGAGACATGAAGCCTTGGGAAGGTGATACGGTCATCATGGTAAAGCTCTCATGACTGAACACTGGTGGCTTTATAAGAAGATGGAGAGAGACCAGAAGACAGACAGACAGACACACACATATACCCTGTCTCTCACTTTACTGACTCCATCAGCAAGAAGGTCATGAGCAGATGCAGGCCCTTCAATCTCTGGAACTGTGATCTAAATAAATCTATTCTTCATAAAGTTCCCCAGCTTCAAGTGCTTTGTTATAGCAGCAGAAAGTGGACTAATAAACTGGCTGTGGGACTTTCATGGGCCAGAAGGAAAAATATTGTTCAATCTCCTCATTATCAAATTGTACCTTGAAAACATAAAATGATTTTCAGAACTATGCTCATTATTCTATCTGTCTTCTTTCTTTCTCATGGACTCTAAAAGCACTGTTAGGCTTTCAAATAAAGATTCTTTGGTGGTTGTATAGTAAAGAATCATTCTTAACCACAGGGAGGCGTGGTCTTTGCCAGCAGCCTTTGGGAAGTGAGCTCCAGGCCCTTGGATCACCTGCCTAAGCATGTGCTCTATGGTAGGAGTGTTAAGCCATGTTAAGCAGATATAGATCTGCTCCCAGAAGGGCTGAGACTAAAGGTCAGCTATTCCAGTGGTTTGTGATCTATCCCCAGTAAAAACTCTGGACACCCAGGAGTAGGTGAATGTCCTGGTTTGCAATGTCGTCACATAATGTAGCTGGGAAAGTCATGATGGCCTGATTCCACAGGGAGAGGACAACTAGAAGTTCCATGTTTTCTTGGACTCCACCCTATCCACTGATTGCCCTTCACTGATTTCAACCTGTGTCTCTTCCCTTACCACTACTTTGAGGATAATAGCTTTCAGTGAATTCTGTAAGCCCTTCTAATAAAGTATCAGGCCCTCAGAACTTGAAAATGGTGTCAGAAGTAAGAGTGATCTTGGGTGGTCAGGCCTAAACTTTCACAATGGCTGCTGATTAACAGATTAGCAGATGATACCTCCTCCATTATTAATCTAGTCATCTGTAAAACCAAGTCCACAGACAGCCCTAAACTTTGTAGTCAGCTTTTAGAATTGAGTAAATGCAAGCACAAACTGCTATACTGTCAGGGTGACAATTTGTGTAATTACTGATAATCCTTAATGGAGACAGCAGCTACAAGTTGGCAAACAACCCTCCTCCATGCACCTGTCACCACACACTCATCCCTTCACACTCTGTCAGTTATCATGCATCTCAGTGCATAGAAGACTATGAGCTCCCTGAAAGCATCAATTTTTATTTATTTCTACTCTCTGGCAATCAGGGCATAAAGAAACACATAAAATATTTGATGAACTGAAATGGGTTGTTGATCCTTTGGAGACAAAAGCAGTTGTGATCATGAATACATGATTATTATAGCCCTGTGGACAGGTGCTGTTTAAGCTGTGAGCTTACATAAAATTTCACAAGTCTCCTGTTCCTCCCTAAGAAGATATTCAAAAGGAAAAAAAATATACACAGAGGCAGCAGAGATAATACAGAGCCAAGAACAAATGTGGGAACTGGAAGGCATATTTCTAGTGATTGTTCCAGTCTTTGATGGCTGCCTGACCTTAAATAAGACACTTGGCCTGAGTCTAGTCTTCTCATCTTCAGACAGAGGAAAATGCTGTGCTCTCTTGCCATCCCACAGAAGTTCTGGGAAATAATAATTATAAAACTCATACTATTATAAGTGCAAATTCCACCAATATTTGCTAACCAAGTCCTTTGCACTAGGGCTCCTGGATGGGCACCTCCATGCCACCATTTCATTCCATGAAGTCCTCATATTGGAGGGTAATAATGAGGGAGCTGTGTGCATGGATAGGTGACACAGGACTGGTCATGAGTTGAAAATTATTGAAGGTGGGTGGGAGAACATGAAGGTTCACTCTATTAATTTCCCTATTTTTGTGCATATCTGAAATGTTCCACAATGAAACATGTATTTAAAGTAGCCTTGGCAACTATGTGGGGTGATTATTACACTTCTTAATTTTACTTTAACTATGGGAAACTGAGGCTCAAGAGCTACAGAAACCTGTAGGACCCATGGGATGTTAGAGGCAGAGTCAGGTCTAGCATGCAGGATCCCTACCTTCCATGCAATTTCCTCCACTTCCCAGTTTCCAGGCCCTGGGAGATGATTGTCATGTCTAGCTGACACCTGCTCATTCAGAACCACACCCGTCCTCAGACAGGAACCTTTCAAGGTTTAGGTGTATGTTCTCAGGTGGTGGGTCACTATAAGGAAGAAATAAGGGAAAATAGCTCTCCTCTCTGTTTTGCTCTAGGGACTCCTTTCTGGTCACCATTTCAAAAAAAAAAATCAAGGAATACAGGAAAACTTTAAGTTTCTTCAAAGTCATTGTCATTATCTGCAAACTTCTGAGACCTCAAAGGCATGGGGAAGGTATTGACAGATGCAAAAGTATCTACAACAGGGAGCTGTCCCTCAGCAACTCCCTCAAACCCACTCAGAATAATAATTTTTTAATTCATTAGAAATATGTTCAAAGAGAAAAAAATACCATCACAACCCACAGAGGAGACACAGGTTTCCCCTCTTGTCTGCAAAGAAAGGAACTCTATTATGAGGGACAGATAGGACTGAGCAAAAGGAGACCCACCTTTCCCTAGGGTTGCTTGAAGGATGTGCCTGTCTGCAGCCCTGGGACTGCAACCACACACAGATGTACACGATTGTTCCTAAATAGCCCCTTGAAGGGAAAAATAACAGGGTGTAAGTGATACCAACAATACTTGAAAGCCTGAGATATATTCAACCATTTTCCTTATTATCATCAAATTTTGCCAAAGCCCATGTTTTGGAAATCTCTCCCTATCCATGAAGGGAATGTCACCAAATAGATTAATTTGTCATCCTGTGTGTCAGCTTTTTTTTTTTTTTTTTTTTTTTTGAGGTCTTGCAGCAACACACTGGTTGGCTAAACTAGAATAAACTGGAGGGCTTGGAAAACATTGCCTGGACACCTCTCCACTCCCAGAAACTGCTGCTGGTGCCTGTGGTGTGTCATGACATATCCACACTCGTCACTGTGCATGGCACTCCAAGAATTTCATCCTGTCGGGATCTGGAAGAGACAAACCTGTCCTGGTCTCTAGGTCATGATGTCTTCTAAATCATGCCTTGATTCCCCATGGCATTTCCAGGTTTTCAGAGTCAAGAGACTATCTACATAGCAAAGGCTAAACTCCAAACCATGTCCCCTGCCCTCCCATCCAAGGATATGTAAAAATATGTCAACTTGAAGGCACTGGAAAGAAAGTCAGACCCAAGGCCTATAATTGTGGTCCATTTTTAAGGCATGCTGTGTGTCAGTGCATTCTCGGGGAGGCTGTTCATGGGTATACACATGCAACTGTTTTCAGGGATAAGGAAATAGAGAAAGCAGAAGAGACTCAGTACACTGAAAATCTCTGCCCAAGGACCTGGCACTGAGAAATAGCACCCATCTAAAGCAAGAGTCTAAAAGTCAGCAATTAAAAAGAGTTTGGGAGCTCTTTGAAAGGGAAATCATCATCAGAAAGAGCCAAAAATACTATCAAAACAGGTAAAGCCAATGTAACTTCTCTTTTGTTTGGAAGTTCCACCAAGTATTACGTGTAAATTTCAGGAGACCTTTTTGTAAACTGAAGTTTAAAATAGGTAACAGATTCCTGTAGTTAAAAAATATAATAATGTATCCATGATGAGGAGTTTTCCTCCTTCCTATGCCTCATCTATTCCGTTTGCATTTCTACATCCCCCTTTCCCCTAGGTAACCAGTATTACTAATTTCTTAAAGAAGCCTGAAGAATGTCTAAATGGATATGGAAGCAAATACTAATGTGTGTGCATACTGATTCATATTTTTTCTTTTGTACACAGAATGAGGCATGCTATTTGGACTGGATGTCACTGCTATGACAGGGACATGGCAAGTTCAACGCAGAACTAGAAACAGAATCTGGTTCTGTTGGCTTTTTGCCCTGAGTATTCCCACGGCATGGCTTTGTCCCCTGGGTCTGTTGATTGCCCATATGAGAGAAGACTTACAACACTGTCTGGGGAGCAGTTTGTCCTCTTAAGTAGTTAAAAATCTCCCCTGGAAATCTTGCACACACCACTCACTTGCTTAGTAAACCCTTTCCTCATAGATCCTGCAAAGATAAACGTTGTGTTCTTTGTTCTTTAAATGACAAATTGATATTCCTCTACAAAAGCCCTGGCCCAGAGCTTGGCTCATAGTAGCCACTTCATAAAATAAACACCAGTTGAATCTGAATGATCACTAAATTCCAGTTTAATGGCACCTGGATTAAGGAGATTCATCATAGAGACGGAGAACTGGTACATTTCAGAGTCAGGCCAGGGATAGTTTACTTTGGTAGCAGAAGAAGCCTCTCTTACGCCAGTGGTCATTTCCTACTCTATTGCCAGAGAGCAGAAATAATAGCTTTTCTAGTATTTAATATTCCTCTTGGAGATCACATGCATTCCACCTGCTGTAAGGCCCATGGATAGAGCTGAGCTGGAAGAATAGGGGTCATGTGAGGTCAAGGGATTGCAAGGTTTGGGGGGAAGAAATGAGGAATCTGCCTTTCCTACTCCCTTTCTGATTCTCTGGGACAACCTCTTCCCCTTATCTCCCCTGAGATTTCCTTACCAACCACAGCTCCTCCAGTCTATGATTAGATGGAATCCAGGGAAGTCATGCTTCTTCAAGGTGTGACTCAGTCACATGCAAAAGAAGGTGATTCCCCCAGGGGGAGAAATTATTTAACCAAGATTCCAAAACTGGAGGAGAACTCCCTTGGAATTTGCTGTTTCAGACATAGGCCATTTTCCACCCACCACTTCACGGGTGTAGCTAATGGGCAAAGGAGAGTAGAATACTGAAAAACTGTGTGGGCTAGTAACTTTCTAAATGAATCTGCAAGGTATACATCTTTTCCAGGGCCCTGGAGGATCACAATTCAAGTCCCCAAACAGTAAACTGGGCTTTCATCCTAATCTTTCCTTAGGGAGCCAACACAGTCATTACCTCTACATAAACATGTCAGCCCTCCCCACAGACGACCCTGGGAACTCTCTCCCAGCCAGCCAGAACTGATGCAACCCAACAGCTCCTGGCAAGCAGCACTGTCTTAAACACGGAAAACGCTTGGCATGAGGCTCCCTCCTGGGTCACAGCCTTCTGTTGGCAGTAGGGGCCACCTCTTCCTAGAAAATGCCCTCCCTGGGAAAAGCACAGAACTCTGTGAAGACAAGAGACCGCCCCAGATGCCAGTGACCACAGCCCTGTATCACACTCCAGGTAAGACACCTGAATGAAGTAGTTGTAACCGCTGGGTTTGAATCCCAGCTGTCATCACTTGATCATTATTTTAATTCTCTACCCCTCCATTAGTTCATCTGTCAACCCCCGTCTCCTGGGAAAGCTATGAGGGATAAATAAAATTATCCTTGTAAAAAGCTGAGCACAGTATCCAGTTGGTTACTAATGCTGATAAATATTCTGTCTTTTATCATCATAGTTGCCTCTTAGAACCTATAGTTTGTGATGTGGGAGACAGTAAAGTGAAGGGACAGATGGTCGAGTTGCTCAGTCCATTTTGTAGTCCTATCAGAAGATAAGCTTGGTGAGGGCAGGGGGCTGTTTGTTATGTCTTTTGTGTTCCCCAAACCCAGAACAGTTCCTGGTCCTGGATAAATATTTACTGAATAAAAGAGTGAATGGGTGAATGAATGTATCTGAGAAGACTGAATGGGAGCCTAGGTAAGTGTGACTCCGTGGGTGGATGTGACACTCTTCCTGCTACCTGCCCACACAAACAGTCAGTCCTCCACGTCTGTGGGTTCTGTATCCACAGATTCAACAACCACAGGCCAAAATTTTGGAAAAATATGCATTTGAACACTGACAGACTTTTTTCCTGTCATTATGCCCCAAGCAACAATATAAAACCTATTTACACAGCATTTACACTGTATTAAGTATTACAAGTCATCTAGAGATGGTTTAAAATATACAGGAGAATCTGTGTGGGTTGTGTGCAGATACTGTGCCATTTTATAATAAGGATTTTGGTATCTTCAGGGGTTCCTGGTTCTGGTTGCAACTCCTCATACCCATCTTCTCCATTATGATTCCATAACTAGCAAAGTCTCTTCCACATGATAGAGCAATTTATTAGGTCTTACACTGTCTTCTAACATTTCTTAGCCACTGGTCTTCTTGGTCTCGGTCTCAGCTTGAAATCAGGCCCTGGAGAGATACTTTTTGGTTGACTGGCTTCTTTGGGGTAAAGGAACACTAGTTATCACTTCCTTTAGATGCCTATATCCCCAATGCCAGGTCTTCTTATAGGAAAAAGGAAGTGAACTGAGCTTTACTTAGAACCTACACTTGCCCTTGACCTCCTAACCTAGTGGTCTCCGTTCCCTATTGCCAGTTCTCAGATTTGTCCCAATATTGGACTACAGCAATAACTCTATACTGGGAGTCAGGAGACATGGTCCCAAGACCCGTCACTGTCAATACTTTCTACAGAACTTCTGCATTCTGGGACTCAGTTTTCCCATCTATAAAATTAAGACCTTGATGACCTCAACATTCTCACCTGCCTTGGCCACTTGTGCAACTCATAGGCATGCCCCACTGTCAAAGTCACAGAGAAAAGGCAACTCTACTTGCAACTGAACCACTTTCTGTCTACGTCCCACTTCAGCATCCTCTTTCTCTTTATTAAATGCTCCTCATTTCTTGCCAGACCTCTCCTAAACAGACATTTCCTGGACCAAGAGCCACATCACATCTCCCAGGATGGTACCTCTGTGCTCCGTTTTGTTATCCTTCCTCACCTAGGATGAAATGTGCTATTTTCCCAGTCACAGGATCAAGAGCGGACAAAAGGGAAGCAGGGTTGTTAGTAAAGAATTACTAATGATCTCTCCTAGAGGGAAAGGTGATCTCTGAGAACCTATACACCATAGTAAGAAATATGCTTTAGAAAGATGTCAAGCCACAGAAATCAGACCTCATGGACATATGGAGACAAATAAAAGGAACGCTCAGCCATGACCCAGCTAAAAGGCAAACATGCTGGGCAGTCATCTTGTACTGACAGGGGGTAAACACACAAGGACACCATGCTGGCATGAGAACCATCATGCCAACAGCAAAGCTAAGCATGGCTCACTCTTCAAAATGACTATTGGGTGAAAAACTCAGGTCACAAAATGTACAGAACATACCATTTAATTTACACCCACACATATACAAATGTGCACAAAAATTAGAAAGAACTCTATGCCATATTGTTAACAGTGATCAAATCAGGAATGATTATTCTTTGCTTTTTTTCTTTAAAACTTATCTGCAAAAATTTCATTTTTTTCCCTGTAGTGAAGAAGGGCTATTTTGTAAAGAGAAAAAATATAGTCAGTTATTTTCAAATGCTACTCATTATAAGATTTTGAAAACAGAAATGCTAAAAATAAGAGGCTTTTCCTCTTATTTCCTTTTAAAATGTACTGTAAAGATGATATCAACTCAAAAGAAGAAACATGAACCGCAGTCACAGGAGAAGACACAGGGCTCTTAGGATTGAGAGTGGTACAGGAAAAGCAAGGGGCTCTGTGAAGCATCAGGGAACAGTGGGTGGATCTGGCAAGGCCTTGGGCACTCACTAGAAAGGACAAGGCGACACAGAGGAATTGGAGACAAATGAGAAATGCAAATGATATGCCCCCAAAGGCAGCAGGGTCAAGCTCACCATTTCAGAATATCAGCAAGGAGAACATTATTCTATCACTAGAGTTTGAAGACTCATAAAGGTACCACAATCCATGTAGAGATTCGAGGAAGAAGAAAGGTTAGAGAACCCTTCCTCTTCACTCTCTTTAGCAGGGATGAGTTTGCAGAAAGATAAATAGCAGACGTCCCAGTTCTGCCAGGGCTCCTGGTTAAGTGCCCTGGGTGAGCAGGGGGATTTCTCCATGCCATTGCCTCCTCTGAAGAGCAGAGATCATGAGAGTCTTAACCACCTTCATCCCTCACCACATCCTCATGCCACCCATATAATCCTATTACAGGTCCTCTAACAGCATGTGGAGCAGAGGAGGGCTCAGCTACCCTACCCAAAGGCACTGACCACTACTGAGGATTTACAGTTTTCAAAAAGTGCCTCATTCCTGGAAAAAGGAACACTCCTCCCAGCTCTTCTTCAATGGAAAATAGGATCCTCTGCCCTGGTGCTCCCTTTTCCAGCATGGTGGCAATATCCTTAGATGGCTCCGAGCTCTCCCACAGTGGACCCCCTTTGGCATCTTGTAGAAGGAAAAGCAGGGTAGACAGTGGAGCAGCCAGGGATTGAGTGTGTGCTTGGCATGTGCCAGGCCCTGGGTTCTAACATCAACACAAAAGATAGAAAGAGGAAGGAAGGAAATAAAAGAAAAAGAAAGTGTAGTAGGGTTTTGAATGAAAGGCTCTGAAAACAAATCTGCAGAGTTTAGACAAGATAAGCAGGAGATAAGATCAGAGAGGGAAGAAAGAAAGAGTGAGAATGCAGACACACCACTTCCCTCCTGTAAGCCATCAAAGGGCTCTGCCTCAATGGGGCCAGGTTCCCCACCGAAAAACTCTACTTTTCAGTCCTGCTTCAGAGGTAGTGGCCCCTGGATAATTGAAGCTGGCAGATTTTGACATGTTGTTTCCTGGGGTGGCCTTGAAGATGTCCTGATGCTAATTTAGAAAGACTCAGTTTGGAACACTGGCTGCATAGCTTGATCGCTCTAAATCCACCCTCCACCAGATGTGACAGCATCATTTAAGTTAGGAATTCTGAAGGGCTGTCCAACCAGAACTCTGGACTGGTGCCTGGCAGTTGGCTCCAAGCCTGCCCATGCTTGGGCTGAAATCCTCAAGGCACCAACTGGGTGGCACCAACGGGGCTCTGGTTTAGGAAGCCAAATCATCAGCCCCCTTTGTGCCAAAGGAAAGACTGACACACGAGGGACCACAGTTTCTGTGTAAAAAGACATATAAAGGCAAACACTGGGGACTGGGGTTAAAATTTTCCAAGTGATTTACTGGAACAAATTGCTGAGGTGGGCTGAACACCATCTTCCAAATGGCAATCTTCTGTGCTACGTGGACTTCGATGGACTTATAAATTGGCTGAGTAAATTTACCTAAGGAGATTACCTAAGTTATGAAATAATTAAGGAAGCTCCTAGATGGTCTGACCCTCTCTTTTGCCTTCTCTGGTTTTAATTTTTGTCAGTGTTAAGGACAATAATAGGAAAAGCTTAAATTTACAGATATCACAAGTTAGAAAGAGCAGATAAAACAGTGATTGGAAGTTGAGTGTTCATGGAGGATCAATAGCTGCCTAGCAAGATTGGCTGAAAACAGGATGGGTTTGGATTGGACCGTTGTGAGGACCTATGTTTAGGAGCAGAAAAGCATGTGGGTGAGTTCAGCCCATGTGAATGACAGCTCATATGAACAAAGCCTAGGGGGTCTCCTGGACATGAGTTCGGCATAAACTAAAAGTGTACTATGGCCTCTAAGATTTAGATAGCACTGACAGATGCGTAATATTTGAGGTAAATACGAGACCACCTATACCCACTTTGGTAGATTTTATGAGAGATCCTCTTATTAAGAAGGATATTGACAAGTAGAAGAGGATAACCCAGATAGAAGAGGAAGCCTTGCCAAGTAATGAGTGGCTGAAATAAATGGAGATGCTTAGGCTGAACACTCCAGTGAGGCAGGATGGCTGCCTTCAAGCTTCTGAAGAACTGCCTGTGAGGATGGGTCTGCCTCCTCTGGGTGGGTACAGAGAACAGTGTGAGCACCCACTGGTAGAAATCATGGGATTCCTGATCAAAAAGGGAACAAACTACATTATAGAGTAGTGAATTTGCCATCCCTAGAAGCATTCAAATAGAGGCTAAATAAGAACCTTCCAGAGATATGATTTTAAAAAGTTACTAAAACCATCTAAGTTGTCCCATTTGACTCTGGGGCTCTTTAAATTCAGGGTCATATAATGATGGGAGAAGAGATCCCAGAAAATGATAAGAAGCTGTTCTAGCTTATGGGTGGCTAGTCACCAACTGGTGTCCTGGTGACTGATGACTTAATGGGAAGAGACTCAGTGACAGTCTGAGTCAACAGACAACCTCTTCTAGGCATCAGCCTACAAATGATAACATCCTCTGCAGGGAAGAGCAGTAGAGGTGTTTGCCCAGGCCCTGGTAAGCAGCAGTATCCTCTCTCCCCCTGACATTGGTACCAGCCATGGAACCTACACAGAGGGCTTTGCACCAGGGCATGAGCATCTGCTTCCCATGGAAAAATAGCCACTGAGCAGCAAAGATAGGTGAGATAATATCAGGAAAACCATGTAGGATTCCGGCCCAGTACCTGGGGTGGAGTCAGACTGCCAACCATCTGGCTTCAAGGAAGGGAAGCTATTCCCCTGTCTGGCTTTGGTGACCCTTTCGCAAAGTAAGGGGAGGATGGTACTATATAAGGTTGATTCCTTAGAGTTCTCATATTTTCTAAGAATTTTATGAATTTCTGGACTTCTGTTACAGTGACAGAAGAATCAGGGTAAGGCAGAGTACCCGTGCTACAGTCAATTTCACACCAGAATGAAGCCAAAGCAGGATATCCCTATAGAAAAGCTCCTTGAGCACAATTTTTGGAGCTGGGGCTAGGCAAGAAGGAGAGCCAATGGCTGAGAAGTCCTGACCCCATTTATTATCCCATCCACATCCCCAGAAATAATGCTAAAAGTGCAAGTTCCATGAAAAGTTAAAGAACCAGTGCCCTGCTGCTCCCTGCATCACTTCACCTGAGGGAAATTTACTCTCCTCTAACCCTCTCCTTCCTCACTCAGCTCCATGTCTCCTCTTCCTATTCCCCATAGACCCTGTGGTGGCTCTTCTCTCCTCTTTGAATCAACAGGCCATTTATTATTCTCTTCATCTCTTTCTTGACAACCCTGCTTTCCTCTCACTTCTCTGTTTGACCCACAAACCTATACTTTCTTTTGACTGAACCCCAAGAAAGCAGAAGGGCCAGGCTTGCAAGTTTCCTTCATAGGTCTAAAGGAGAGGAATAGACTGCTGGAGAACAGAGGGGTATGAGGATAACTAGTGAAAATTATGGAAAGAAAGGGCCCCCTTTTTTTAGCAGCTTATTTTGTTTAAATGAGACCAATTCCTTCTCTTTGATCAAGTTTCCTTTTAGCCAAGGAATAAGGGAGGAATCAGATATATAGAGACACACATTAATATCAATGGTTCTTGAATTCTTTTTTTTTTTTTTTGTAAGACTCGTGCCTCTTGTTCTAGGTCCTCTATCCAATCGTTTTAGATTCTTAAATTCATCAACAATAAAATATGCACTGATATTCTGAACTTTTGAGATTTTAAAGAGTTAAATGAATATTTCTACTAGGTAGAGTTATGGGTCTTAGTTATGGTCCGGAGTCTTGGATCTCTTTCTTTCTCTCTTTCTCTTTCTCAAGTCTCTCTCTCAAGATGGGTCTAGGTGGGAAATAGGGAAGGTCTGTGGTGACAAGGGGGGCTGAAGGCCTGGATAGTGATCCATGGGCATTGAGAAGCTGTGTTAATTGCAGCCATGACACAGGTAGGAGGCAAAGGTAAATGCTCCTGAGGCTCATGTCATTCAGTTCCATGGAACTTTCTGTCCCCAGCTCAGGTCATGTCTTGCAATTCAACATGCACTGTGAAGAGCACTAGAAGAGCCCTACTTGTAGAGGAATGGAGGAGGCCATAATTGGAGCAGGTGACAGAAGAACTCAGCCATCTCTTTCCATCTGTACGAAGGATTTCTTAAACTTCTGCTATGTTCATAGCCATGCCAATTAAAGTGGGGAATGAACTGATGAACTATGGTTCTCCACCTTCAAGAAGCTGACCATCTGATTGATACCATCTTGGAGCATTCAAAAAAATGCTCACCTGAGTGGACTGAGTGCTGTGTGTTAGTTGGAGGCAGATGCAAAGACACGAGGACCCCGAGTTGTTCTTTTCCACATTTTGGAAAGCAGAGAGGAATAGAGACCTATATGGGGACCCCACTGGGGCTATGAGATTGTCACTAATATTCCCTAGAGCTGTCCCCTCTCTGTTGTCCTCCTGGATCTCAGCTGCCCCCCTGTACCTTTGGAAGGATATCTCTATCCTGGATTCTGGGACATCCTATCTCCAGCTCTATGTATATCATAAGCCTATGTATATCATAAGCCCTCTAATGTCATTATGGTTACTCAATCCCACAATTAAAGAGGGAAAACATCTCAGGTAAGATCCTGAATTACCTTATTTTTGAGGGAAAAGTCAAGTAACGAAGGAAGGATTTATATGTCTCTCTTTCACCATCAAAAGTATGAATGAACCAGCACATATTCTTAAGTTATTAAAAAATATCAAGAAAATTCAATGTAATCTCTTTCCCTCAAAGGGTCTTTAGTCCAGTTGAACAGACAAGGCTTAGACAAGTGAAAACTCTAGAAATAAACAAACTAATAAGACCAGATTTCAATAGACATTGGAGGGGACCACTGAGTCATCTGGGTGTTGGTCATATACACTGGGTGGTTTTTTTTGGACAACCTCCATTTTAACATTTGGTCTCATTGTTAGATCACATATCCTAGTTTTCAGTTTAGAAAATTCACTATAAATATATCCAAAGAATCAAACAGATGATAAGTTTAAGAGAATCTCAAAGGAGAAGAGGGGGAGGATGAAGGAGGGAGGGCTCAGGAAGGGCAGGGGAGGAGAAGGGGATATCAATCACACCAGACAAGCTAGTCCGGTTCTCCCAAGGCTCAGTCTCCTGACGACCTCACCTCCACTCTTACTAGCTTCTCTTCTCAGGTCTGCTCCACCTAGGCCCTTCCTCTGCTCACGTGTGGCACAGTATCCCAACATCTATAATTCACCATGGCAGATGTGTGCAGGCCCAGGAGGGAGTGGAGAGGGGGAGACTATAAGTAACTCCCCTCCACAACCCCACCCCAGTCACCCTCAAAGCACAGGCAGCCCAGCATTTGCCTAAGGGCCCTCTGTGCCAGGTGTCCCTCCCACACCTCCACAAAGCCCTGGGACTCTCTGTCTCCCAATGTGGCACCAGTATCTGGCAGCTGCTCCCTGGTTTCGGCAGCTCAAGTTGCTGCCGACAGCAGGACCACTGTTTCTCAGGGTGATAAGAGCACAGACTCAACACCGACTCACCAAGCTCCTAAAGTGGGCCGGACACCGGCAATCCAACGACAGACCATGGAAGGCCTTTGCCATTGGGGAGTCGATGATCCAGCAAAAGAAACAGATGAGTGACAAGAAGGTAGCATGTAGAGGCTAGACGCTCTGCAGAAAGCTGCTTCTTGCGGGCCACGGGAGGTCTGGTGGCCTTGGTTAAAAGTAAGCCAACTGCTCACCTGGCCATATCACTCCATCATGGAGTCTTTCCCAATAATTCTACTTGTTCTTGTTCCAACTTTAAAAGTCTTCCTCAAAAACATCACCGATCCCCATGAAGCACATTCCGTGCAAGGTCTCTGTGTCCCTCTGAGCATGTGGGCCATGACATGCCACCTCCATCTGTAGATTTTTTTCAGGGCCTCCTTCCTACGTGCCATACTGACTCCCATTCTGACCATGACTCATCTGAGAATAGGTCCATACTGCTTACTAATGTTCATCCCCCTGGAGAGCCCACAAAGGCCAGTATTCCGATAGTGGTTCAGAGCAAAGGCTTTGGAGTCTAAGGGCCCTGGTGGCAGACACTGGCTTTCGTATTTGTTAGCTTTAGTATTTTTTAGGGAGATTCAGGCACATTCTCATTTTGGTTTTATTTTTCCCTATGTACATAATAGGGAAAAATGATGATGTAAGAGTTTTAATTGAGATAATATAGGCCAAAGCTCCAATTCTGAGTGAAACACATAGTAGGTTCCCAGGAAAGTTTCTTTTGCTGCCAGATCTATACACAGTGGAGACTCATATGACCAGCCATTTCTGTGCCACCTTGGGTTGATTATAAGAAATAAGTCTCTCCATTCTTGGTCAGGCCAATAGGAGGAGAGACAAAGAAGGCTCCAGTATTTGCTGAGCTACCCCAGAGGAGGGCCTGGCCTTGGCAGAGGCTCAGGGGGCTGCCTCTGAACTTGGCCATTTAGAAGAAAACTGGGAAGAGTGACAAGACAGAATACTGGGCACAGTGGCACATGCCTGTAATCCCAGCAGCTTGGGCGTCTGAGGCAAGAGGGTCTCAAGTGCAAAGCCAGCCTCAGCAACTTAGCGAGGTCCTAAGCAACTTAGTGAGACCCTGTCTCAAAATAAAAAAGGGCTGGGGACATGGCTCAGAGATTAAGAGCTTCTGGGTTCAATTTCTGATACCAAAAGAGAGTGAGAGTAACAGGACAAAATGGGCGAGTTGCAAGGTATAATTATGACCCTTGGCAAGGCCCCAAAAGTCTCTATGGAAGTGGGGAAGAATGGAGGGGGGGGCAAGATTGCACAACAGACCACCCACCCCTCCCTTTCGGATGAAGTCCTTTCCTTCACTCCCAGCTCCTCTTTCACCATCCCACTCCCACCTAACTGAAAAGAGAAGACAGGCCGTAGGGGAGCCAACGGTGGGACAGACAACTGCAGCTTTTCCCAGCACAGTGGCAATGGCAGCCTTCTCTCACGGGCCTGGCTTCTGGAAACAGCTTCTCTGCCCACAGAGGAGTTGGCCGTTTCCCCAGTCCTTTGGCTGGAGCAGCACTCCCCTCAAGTGGCAGAAGAGATCACTCTATTGAGACTGGCTTCTTCCCATCCTAAAGAGGTGGCATCAGACATGCTAGGAAGCAGGTGAATCAACTCCCACAGGAGCAGGTCTCGGGGTAGCTATGTAGAATGGCTTCCCCACAGCATCCCCAAGAAATGGAAAGCACACTTTTGCTCTCAGGCCATCAGTCAATTCTGTTGACCCCTACAGGACCACTACTCACATCATCTACAAGGAATTTCTTAAATTCCATCTGTGTGTGTGGTGCTAACTAGGTATCCTGGACAGGAAGGTCCAACATTTCCTTGTTGGACTTCCATGTCTACAATTCCAGTTTTCCTTTTTCTTTCCTAAATATTTATTAAGCCCTTCTTACAGACTAGATTAATAGACAAAGACAAATTAGACTCAGTTCCTTCAGGGAAGGCAAGTAAACTCATACCATTGAACAGTAAGTATAGCTACAGTCAATTATTAGGAGTAATAAAATAAAAGAAAATATAAGTACCCAAGAAGCACAGAGGAGGAGGAATTGATCCTGTTGAAGGCCCAGAGACATCTTAGTAAAAAGCTGAGGGCCTTTATATCAGAGGCCTTTATACCATCCTCCCTCTGGGTTCTTTGGGAAGCAATTTCTTTGCTTGTTTTTATCACCAAAGCCTGACACAGACAGCCCTTCTGACATAGCCAACTGCTCTTTGGATAGGCAGTGGTATAGGAACACTCTCTTCCTAGAGATTTCCACTACTCATCCCATAAAAACTCCTTATCTCCTGTCCGTATGCAAACAGTGGAAATTCAATTATCCCACTTTGTTGCCTAGGTCTCTTTTGCATCTACCAAGTACCACTGTGTGTGTCTGAAAATGTGAATGTTGTGCAGAAATGTTCTTGACAGTACAGGTGAAAGATCCAGGTTCTAGCAGAGGAGGCTCAAGGCACATGGGGGTAGGTGTGCATTCACATGTCCTCACTCTAACACAACTGGAGGGAAAGCATTGGGCGCACCATTGCACGGAGGAGAATGTGAAGGAAAAGAGGGAAGCCACCTAGAAAAAATTACAAAACATCTTAACCAACTGAGTTAAGCATTAATATGTCATGGACAGAACAGTTGAGAAACATTGGTTTAACCAACTGGATTGAGCTAGGTTACCAAATAATTGGATAAGACACTATCTCTACCTGTGAGATTTGTACACATTTCCTGTTACACACTCCAATCATTTGCCTTTCCCACTGAATCCTCCCCTCTGTTAGAATCTGCTTGTTCACCATTGCCTATGGCTGCCTGAGAACAGTTATTAAACAAGTATGAATGAATAATCTT